>NC_072411.2:108485000-109735000 GCF_028858775.2 Pan troglodytes | reverse complement strand
GTTTGCTCCTTATGAGCTATTATGAACTGGACTGTGTCTTCCTCAAATTCGTATGTTGTTGAAGCCTCAGCCCACAATATGACTATATTTAAAGATAGGGCCTTTAAGGAGGTAATTACAGTTAAATGGGGTTCCTAAGGGTGGGACCCTAATCTGACAGGGCTGGTGTTTTTGTAAGAAGAGGAAGAGAAACCAGTGATCTCTTTCCACGAGTGCACAGAGAAGAGGCCATGTGAGGACATAGAAGAAGGTGGCCATCTGCAAGCTGAGAATAGAGGCCTCGCCAGGAACTAACCCTGCCAGCACCTCGATCTTAGATTTTGAACCTCCAGAATGTCAAGAAAAATCTATTTCTGTTGTTTAAGCCACCCGGTCTGTGTATTCTGTTATGGCATCTGGAGCTGACTGATATATGAGCTATGTGACTGTGAGCAAAACACATATATTCTGTCTGCCTTAGTTTCTTCATCTGAAAAATGGAGATGATAAAAGTTCCCTCCTCATGGGGTTTTTGGCAGAATTCAGTGAAATATAGTTTAAAGCACTTGGCATGTAGACATGTAGTAAGTATGCCATGTAGCTTTTACTATTCATAAGCCTGAATTTTTGCCTCAGTATCCCTGCCCAGAATCTGGGTCTTCCCTGTAAATGGATGCTGCCTCCTAATTCTCTAGCCCCACACAGGATTTTGCCAGTCCCCTCTCTTGCTGTTCCTGGCACACTCCACCTTTCATTTCGGGTTCTGCTAGCACCACTCAGAACTGTCACCTGCTTTCCTTTTAGCTGTTTGCACTCCACTTGCCAACGTCATCTCCACCCTGAAATTGTCATGTCCTTATGATTATGTGCTTTGACCTATCTACCAAGTGGCTCATGGCTGAGCCAGCCTCTGTATCCATTTCCCATAACCCCATTCTCTCTGGTCCTGGTTCCATCCTATCAGCTTGTGTGCGTAGAATGGTACCCCATATTTCCTGCCTCCTTTAGCATTTAGGCTTTTTATACAGACTCATTGACCTGTGGCAACTCTAGATTTTTCTCTCTAGAAATGTATTGGGCTGGAAAGGGGCAAGTGGATAAGCTTGTTTTGAAGCTGCAGTTGCAGAGCAAGATTGCTGGTTTAGGTTTTGTTTTTAAATTTACGTCATAGGCTTACTTGGGTTGGATTTTAGGGGAAATTATCTGTGCACGTGGGGCCGTGGTCACAGGCCAGTTGGATACAACTTCCCGGCATCAGTCCTTCACTCAGCAAATTGTTACTGGTTTTATGTGGGCATTGGGACCTGTGGTTGTCTATCTGAGGTTTGTTGGGTGGTTTGCAAGCAGTGGTTGTCAAGTTTTCAGTGATTCCCTATGTGTATTTTCCGTTGCTGTATACCTCAAACTTAACAGCATCAAATAACACACATTTATTATCTCAGAGTTTCTGTAGTTTTTAGACTTTTAAAATTGCAAAATGATACAAGCTCATTATAACAAGTTTAAACATTGAGAAGTTTACAAAGTACAAATGATACATATGTCCTCCTTACTCCCCTCCATTCTGACTCTCCCCAGAAATAACTACTGTCGACTGTTAAGTGTATCCATTCCGATTTTTTCTATGCTTAGATGAAGACACATTCACACTCATGCACCCACTTTTTTCCCCACTTTTTTTTTTAAAAAACAAAACAAAACAAAACAAGAATGGCTCATACTTAAATTAGGCAGGACTCTTGTTTGCAAGTGATAGAAATGCTGTGTGAAATATCTTAGGCAAAAAGAGGAATTCACTGCCAGAAGAATTTAAATCACAGGACTCTCTCTCTCTTTTTTTCTCTGCTTCTGTCGGATCAGCATTGTCCGCGAGCTAGAACTGTGGTCACAGGAGCTGCCTAGCTGACACCCTCAGGCTTCCCCATACGGAGAGCTTGTTCCTCTGCCTTCTTTTCTACATAAAATATTCCCAAGGAGGTCTTCAATTGGCCTCATGTATCATGGGCTGGGTGCAGTGGCTCATGCCTGTAATCCCAGCACTTTGGGAGGCCGAGGCGGGCAGATCACCTGAGCTAACATGGTGAAACCCCATCTCTACTAAAAATACAAAAAATTAGCTGGACGTGGTGGCACATGCCTGTAATCCCAGATACTCAGGAGGCTGAGGCAGGAGAATTGCTTGAATCCAGGGCGCGAAGGTTGTGGTGAGCTGAGATCGTGCCATTGCACTCCAGCCTGGGCAACAAGAGTGAAACTCCATCTCAAAGAAAAAAAAAAAGTACCTTTGCTGCAAGTAACAGAAAACCCAATTAAGAGTGACTTAAACAATAGGGGCTTATTCTTTTCACAGAACAAGATATCTAGAGGTAATTGGTCATTATGTGGCTCAGTTGTGCCTGCATTCTGGGTCAGCTTCTCTGAAGCTCTCTAGGTCTTGCCCCCTGGTTGCCACATGGATAAGGCAGCTCTAAACACCATGTCCTCACTTGACAATGTCTTTCTTTTTTTCTTTTTTTGTTTTGTTTTCTGAGACAGGGTCTCGCTCTGTTGTTCAGGCTGGAGTGCAGTGATGCAATCACAGCTCACTGCAGCCTCAGCTTCCTGGATCAAGTGATCTTCCTGTCTTGGCCTCCCTAGTTGCTGGGACTATAAGTGCACACCACCATGCCCAGGTAATTAAAAACATTTTTTTAGTAGAGACAAGGTCTTGCTATGTTGCCCAGGCTGGTCTTGAACTCCTGAGTTAAAGTGATCCTCCCAAAGTGCTGGGATTACAGGCATGAGCCACCAGGCCTGGCCAGCAATGTCTTTCTTAATGTGGCTTCTCTCAAAAGCAAATTCTGAGACAAAAGCTTGTATGCACTGACTTGGGGAGGTGACTGCAGGGCGTAGGGGCAGGGATCAGGGCGGGGAGTGGGGAAAGCAGGGAAAGAGGGGCGGCTAATAGAAAGGTTCATTACTGAGCTGGACAGTGCCGTGAGTAACTGGTGCTAGATTTTGCTGGGACCTCCTGGGGGGCCTTGTGCAATGCATCTCAGAACTGTCAACCTGGGGGATCAAAGAGGGAAGCATTTTTCTGTCAATACACACTCCTCTAACTAAACAATATAAGAAGGAACACAATTTCCACTTAGTGTTTATAAATATGTAGTATACATAGTTCATAGCTGCATAGTATTTTGTTATAGAAGTGAGCCTATTCTTTTGTTAATGGGCATTTAATTCACAGCCCTGGTTTTTATCAAGTTGCTATAAACATCGAAAGGGGCGTGACTTTGGTGAGGGGGTCAATACCAGGACTGAGGACTCCTGTTTTATCCCATTTCAAGACTTTGGCTGGGTGAGGTGGCTAATTCCTATAATCCCAGCATTTTGGGAGGCCGAGGTGGAAGGATCACTTGAGTCCAGGAGTTCAAGACCAGCCTAGGCAACATAGCAAGCTCTTGTCTCTAGAAATTATTTAAAACTTAGCTGGGCATGGTGGTGTGCACCTGTGGTCTCAGCTACTTGGGAGGCTGAACTGGAAGGCTGCTTGAGCCTGAGAAGTCGAGGCTGCAGTGAGCCGAAATTGTGCCACTAGACTCCAACCTGGGCAACAGAGTGAGACCACCATCTCAAAAAAAAAAAAAAAAAAAAAGAAGACTTTGGCACATTAAAAAATATAGCAATATTTCATCTTGCTAAAACAGTTATTTCACACTAACCTATTCAGAACAAAAATAGAGAAGAGGTAAAAATAGTTTCTAAGTAGCCAAATAGATGACAGACAGTCATGCATTCCAGATGGAATGGGCAGTCCTGCCTGCAGCGTCACTCTGGTTTTGTCTTAAATCTCATACACTTCACTTGTAAGTATCTTGTGTCTTCATTAGGATCTCACTTTACCTCATTTTACTTACAAGTTTAACTAGATTGGTATCCTAGTTACTATTTTCCATAGCAAAGGAAAAGAGGAAGGAAGTTGTTGAAGTCACACTGACAAAACCAAAATTTAAAAAGTGACCACTGACAACCACAGAGGAGGGAAAAACAAAACAAAATAAAACAACAGCAACAAAAACCTTTTAAAAATGACATAAATATGCAAAGAAGATTGGCATTCTATCTGCTCTACAGAACTGTAAAAAACTCTGAGGTTCACAGCCAGAAAGAATGGTTAAAATTGCACTCAGAGTACTCTCTAAGAGGCAAGGAAATGAATAATTTATTCCATGCTATTATATCTTTTCATGCAGTATTGACTCGGTATGATTATTCTTTTTCTGTAATATATTTTAGAGAGATTTCCCAATAAGTAGGTTTAAAATGATGAAAAAAGTTGATTCTCGCTTGAACCCAGGAGGCGGAGGTTGCACTGAGCCGAGATTGCTCCATTGCACTCCAGCCTGGGCAACAAGAGTGAAACTCCATCTCAAAAAAAAAAAAAAAAAGTTGATTCTCAAAGCTCTGGGGAACTTCACTTTCCAAACAACCATTTTCCATGGACTTTTAGCCAAGAAATTTCCTCCAGCAAGACAGGTGGGGAGCCATGGGGAATGGCTTCTCTGCCCCTCTGCACAAGGGGGCGGTGTCTACCAGCCTCCTCCTCTAATTTAGGCCAGCGGTGTCCAGTCTCAGGAGGGCACTTTGACAATCACCTTCAGCCCTTGTGTAGTGATGGCTTCAGTTGGGGAGGCAAATGTAGAGTCTTTCCTCTGCCTTCCTAGAAATTTTTGGACATGTTAGAGGTGAGCTAGAATGCAAAGGGTAAGAAAATAATCCTTTTTCAGGAAGAAAGGAATTTGGGAACTTCTTCTACAAAAACTGTAAATAACACACGTGCCATTCATGCCTTGTGTAGTTTGTTTTATTATTAGTAAACAGTAATATCCCAGCAGTGACATCAGCTAACCATAATATTACTTTGTGTGTGTGTGTTTGTGCACTCACGTGTGTGCAAGTGCTTGAATTTAGCTAATAGTGTGGGACAGATCCTTTTTTTGGCCTTGTTCGAGAATCTTGTAGTCCATGCACCAATCCTTGTATCTCTTGTGTTATTACTGTTATTAACTCTATCACTCCATTTTGTCCATTCACTGTCTTTTCTTCTTCTATTTGTCCTTTTTCTTTGTTTTACGTGCTATGATAGACACAATAATGACCCCCAAAAGGTGTCCCTGTCCTCACAACCAGAGACTGTAAATGTTATGTTACATGGCAAGGGGAATTAAGGTTGCAGATATACTTAAAATTGTTTATCAGCTGGCCTTAAAATAAGAAGATTATCCTGAGTCCTTAAGTGGATAAAGTAGAGGCAAAAGAGTTAGAAACAGAGAAATAGCATTGTGAGAAAGAACTGCTACTGATGAATTTGAAGATGGAACAAGGTCCCAAGCCAAGGAATGTGGCAGCTGCTAGATGCTGGAAAAGGCAGGAAAACAGATTCTCCCCTAGAAGCTCTAGGAAAGAACACAGCTCTGCTGACACTGTGGATTTAGCTCAGTGAGACCTATTTAGAACTAACCTCTAGAACTGTAAGACAACACATCTGTGTTGTTTTAAGCCACTAAGTTTGTAGTAATTTGTTATACCAGCAATAGGAAACTAATACACATGCTTATAAATTGCATTTAAGAAGTATTTTCCAGCTGGGTGCAGTGGCTCACGCCTATAATCCCAGCACTTTGGGAGGTTAAGGCGGGTGGATCACCTGAGGTCAGGAGTTCGAGACTTGCCTGGCCAACATGGTGAAACCCCGTCTCTACTAAAAATACAAAAATTAGCTGGGTATGGTGGTGGGCACCTGTAATCCCAGCTACTTGGGAGGCTGAAGCAGGAGAATCACTTGAACCCGGGAGGTGGAGGTTGCAGTGAGCTGAGATCACGCCACTGCACTCTAGCCGGGGCGACAGAGTGACTCCGTCTCAGAAAAAAAAAAAAAAAAAAAAGAAGTATTTGCCGCCAGATGTGGTGGCTGATGTCTGTAATCACAGCACTTTGGGAGGCCGAGGCTGGTGGATCACTTGAGGCCAGGAGTTCGAGACCAGCCTGGCCAACATGGTGAAACCCCCGTCTCTACTAAAAATTATGTAATAATTAGCCGGACGTGGTGGCACATGCCTGTACTCCCAGCTACTCGGGAGGCTGAGACATGAGAATCTGTTTGAACCCGGGAGGTGAAGGTTGCATTGAGCTGAGATCCTGCCACTGCACTCCAGGCTGGTCAACAGAGTGAGTCTCTATTTCAAAAAAAAAAAAAGTATTTACTTTGTGCTTAACATTGTGCATGGGGGAAGATACAAAAGTAACGTAAATGTTGTGACACCTTCTCACAAGCTGTTGATATTTCAGAAGATGAAATAGGATTTTATTTCTGTTACATGCCATTAGCTATCATGTGATGCTCATAGTTGCCTAGGTAAATACTAATTCATCTAGTCATCTACATTTATTGATTGCCTTCTCTGTGCCAGGCATTGTGCATACAAAGATAAGCAAGATATAATGATGAACAAGATATAGTTACTTAATATAAACCAAGAAAATTCTTCATGTCCACTGCCACCCAGTCAGCTTTTCCTGCAGTCTTCTCCCAATCACCCAATTCCTTAAACTCCAAATCTACAAAATAGAGCTGAGGTTTTCAACCAGTGGTGTCTGTGAGCGTCATTGCTGTGGTGGGCATTATGTGGCAGATAAAAATACAATACCTGGATCTGTCAAAGTAAAATTGTGAAATGTTCAGAAAGAAATCACAATGAAAGTAGTATATATTAAAACTGTGGAAAGCAGCCAAAGTGGTATCTGAATAAATATGGAGCCACTCTCTTTTGTTGTTAATTTATTATTGTATCATATCATAATCAAACAACATGGTATCACCCATATGAAATCAAACATTTTTTAACTTGCTGAGATTTCTTTTGTGGCTTGTTTTTTTCTAAAATTTTCTCACTCTCTAAAGCAAGGTAAAGAATTATATAAGGAGCTTTTACAAAAAGATGTATGGCAGTAGTCTGCCAGAAAAAAAATCTCAACAAGTTAAAAAATGTTTGATTTCATATAGGTGATATGTTGTTTGATTATGATGTAATACAATAATAAATTAACAACAAAAGAGAGTGGCTCCATATCTGTACATTTGGAGACTAACAAAGCACATCCCTATGTAATTCTCTGGATAAAGAGACAGTCAAAATAAAATTGTGAAATGTTCAGAATGAAACCACAATGAAAGTAGTATATATCAAAACTGTGGAAAGCAGCCAAAGAGGTATCCAGAAGGAAATTTATAGGCTTGATTTTTTATTAGAAAATGAGAAAGATTCAAAATAAAGTACTCAACTCAAGATAGAAAAGGAACAACAAAAATAAATCCCAAAGAGTAAATGAATTTACAGCAGATTAAAGATAAAAGCAAAATTAATGAAGCAAAACAACCTTCATAGAATTGGTTAATAAAACCAAAAGTTTGTTTCTTGAAAAAGATGAAAAAAACAAACAAACTTTGGTTGTGATAAACCTACAGTATTAGCATTAGTGGTAGTAGCAGTAAGGAAGCATGTATATAATGCTCTGTGTCAGAGACATTCTTTACCCACCAGAGATGTGTGTGCATCCATACCTTTCCAGTCACTCTTGGTTGAGTTCGATGCTGGTGATTGAGCTACAAGAGGAGTGACACGTGCCATATCTGAACCAAACCATTTACAAGCCTGTGTGCAATCCTTCAGCTCCTGTCTTTCTCTGCAGCTATGATTTGGAAAGCCATGTGCTGAGACAGTGAAACCATTGGATGGATGCCTCCTGGTTTATTGAGTTCCCAAAGAGAGGACAGATGCTAGGGAGTTGCCCAATTGCCATAGCACTCTGTGTGAGCAAGAAATTCAACTTTGTTAAGTCACTGGCTTTTTTTGTGTGTGAGATGGAGTCTTGCTTTGTCGCCCAGGCTGGAGTGCAATGGCACGATCTCGGCTCACTGCAACATCCGCCTCCCAGGTTCAAGCGATTCTCCTGCCTCAGCCTCCTGAGGAACTGGGACTACAGGCATGTGCCACCATGGCCGGCTAATTTTTGTATTTTTAGTAGAGTTGGGGTTTCACTATGTTGCCAGGCTGGTCTCAAACTCCTGGCCTCAAGTGATCCACTTTGGGACGCCTTCCCCTCCCAGAGTGCTGAGATTATAGGCATGAGACCCCCCACTGGCCCTCACTGGCCCATGTTTTAATGTAGCATAGCCTCTCTTATCCTGACTAATTCATATTTTGTAAAATGTGCTCTTTCGAGAGTACCTCTCAGTTATTAGATAAATACCTATAACTTAACAATTTAATTTTAAAGTTAAAATGTAGGAAGAGAGTAGAAAAGGAAAGATAAGCCGAGCTCTTCAAAGTTCATTATTTTTCCTGTTTGTTGACAGGCAAACGTACTGAAGTCCCAATCAGTTACAAAGACCTAATAGGCCACATTATGCGCATCCACAAATACATATATACCTGCAAGTCTGTAGAAAAAAAAGAGTTTCCAGCCACCTCTTGTATTGTTTTCTGTTTAAAACATTTTTCTTAATTTGTTAATTCACTGTCACTTTAGAAAGATAGTAAGACGAAAGCATCAGCTCTTTCTAATCTCTTACTTCAATAAACTATCATTGTGCTTTATCACAATTCACTCATTACAGCATATTTCCATCAAAATAAGAGAATGAAAATAAAACAAAACCAATGTCTGTGCATCAAATTACCTGTAACTGAATTTGACCTGATTCTGATGCTAATTCTCATATTAAGAATGCAGTAGAGCAAGCCATTTATTAACATTTATTGAAATGCTAGTTCTATGATATTCACACAGGAGTGGTTTAAAGTGTTAGTCATATTTCTAAAATTTACAAAACATTAAGCATGCAGTGGTTAAATGCATAGAGTCAGCTTGCCTGAGTTCATATCCCAACTCTATCACCTTAACAGCTAGGTGACTAGCTACGATTTAACCTACTTGAGCCTCAGTTTTCTCTTATGTAAAATTGGAATAACAATAGTAACTACCTCAAGAGGTTATGATGGGGACTACAAGTGTTACTGTATGTAAACTGCCCAATTAACATTGTTGTGGCTGTTGTTGGTGATGATGATGATGTTCAAGATTAAACAGGTTTGAGAGTGGCCCCAGAGCTGTCACTGGTGAGCAGCTTTGCCTCTAACTATCTGTGTGTCTTTGAGCAACTTACTCTCACTCATCTTCAGTTTTCTTATGTACAAATGCAGATAATTATAATTATCTGATAGACTTCCAGAGAGATTAGAATATTACAAATAGTGGTAGTGCAGAAATGAGTATACAAAGCACTTAATAAAAACAATTATTATGAAAACTGAACATTGGAAAACTACTATCTAGTTTACCTATATAGCACAAGTATCCAAAATAATATTGTCTGTTATCATGCTCTTCCACTTCTTCCTGTGCCTTCAATATTGCTATTATTATCTCCTGAACTACAGGTCGAATTCTAATACCAAGAATTCTAATATATTACCCAATATTCTTTTGTGTTTGTGTTTTTAATGCCTAGATTTCATGAAGTTTCAATCTAGAAACTTGAAAATCTTTTTGTTGTGGTTATACAGATTTTACTTGCCCATGTTGGATTTAACTCAGCGTCTGCATGTTTGCTTTTTCTTCTTCCTCTTCTCTTCCTCCTCCCCTTGCTTCCTTCATCTCTTCCTTCTTTATAGTTAGGTATATCTCCAAACTGTGCTCCAGGAAACTCTCCATGGCATAAAGGACTAGGTCTGTTTTGTGGAAGAGCAGCTTTGAGAATGTAGCACCTTGTTTTGGCTTCCAAATGCCCATCTAAGTGATTGTCTATCTACTCTGCCACACAGAGGCTATCATTGTTCCATTATTGCTTTCATTCTCATTTTTGCCTAAACTTCACATTCTCCAAATGCACTGAATATTAATTTCAGGTTGCAATCATTTGATCATTTTAAACTCATGCTTCTTTCTTAAATGCTACTGTAAACTTATTATCTCCAGATTTTCTATTGATTACTAATTCGAAGTCCTTAAAGAGAATGCCAAACAATTAAAATTCGATGTAGCCTGGCAAAAATACTACAAGAATATAAAGTTATTGCAGGGAAAGCAAACCATTTCTTCCTTGAATTCTAGGGCTATATTCATTTGTTTGGCACCAAGCTGCAGGGGAAATGGAATTATCTAGATTGTCTTCAATAAAGAGGATTCTTACTTTCTGAAAATGTTAAAGCACATAGACTGTTTTAGGACTTGAGTATATTATTCATATTTTATTTCTAAAGAAGAAAAAGTACCAATGAATATTAACAGTGATTGTGTGGAACTTATCTCTTCTCTGAAGAGAGGAGGGTGATTGTGAGGTTTGGGGAGTTTAGGAAGAGAATCACCTCTCCAGGTATGCTTGGCAAGGCTCTTGGATGAGGAAGTGTGGGAGAAGGGAGTACCATGAACTTGATAGATTTGTGGTCAACCTCCTTGACTCTTCTGTGGAGTAGGGGCACAGTTTTGCATATTCATTTTGAGGGTGGCAAGATGACATAATGGTTAAGAGAACAGGCCCTGGAGGCAGACATAGCTGACTTGAAAAGCCAGCTCTATCATTTACTGGTTGCTTGAGCTTGTATAAATAACTTAACTTCGCCACACTTTGGTTCCTTCATCTGTTAAAAAGGGACAGCCCTTTCCTCCTCCAGGGCTGTTGTGAGGACTGAGTGACAGAATGTATGGAAAGCATTTAGCACAGTTCCAGGCACATGATAAACTCAGTAAATGTTTAGTAATGTTATGGTTGTATTAACATTATTCTTATTTTACTATTATTGAATTCTAGAATTTAATAATTCAGTTTAGTTATGGAATGAGAGGTTTTTTTTTCCTCCTCTAATCCATCATGTGGTCCTTGACTTCAACATCTGGCTTTAAAATTAGAAGGGCTTATTTCTTCTCATGCATTTTTAAAATGTTTGCTAAAATATATTAAGGGCAAATCTTCCTCTTCTCTTCCTCCCCTCTCTTTTTCTTGTCCATTTAAATGCATTAAAACTGCTTGTCTAATGTGGGTCTTACTCTGTGCCATATAGACATCAGAGCAAAGTGGTCACTTGCTCCTGCCATTGGAGATATGGATTTGGACACAGTGGAGCCCTGTTGGATGAGACAGTGTTCTAGGACTCTCAGGAGCTTGGCTGCTTGGGTTTGAAGGACTTGGTGCTCTCATTCTCACTAGGGGTGATTTCCTTTTTGTAGCCTGGGAGTTATTATGGGGCTGTTTTGGTCTGGTGTCTGGGGACATCTCTAGACATCTGTGTTGGCTTCTGGGCAGCTTTTCGTCTTTGGTTAATGAGGTTGCCGTATGTGAGAGGGGCATATCTCAATCCCTCCCTGGCCTTTGTCAGCTGCATGGATGCTGGGAGAAGTGAATGTCAGCCTCTGGCTGAAACTGAGAGGTGACAAGGGAACAGAAGCCTGCCAACAGACAGGGGCAAGGTCAGTACTGAAACTGCAGGGCTGAAATCCGAATGTGTGCCTGGGATCCTGTTGGCTTAAATGATCTGTCATTGCTTCTTCACTTCAATGATGTTTTTTGAATATATCTTTTACTTACAGAGCGCTTTCATATACATCAGCTTGCATATCTTTACAACAGTCCAGTCACAGGGGCAGGGGAGGTCTCACCCTTGTTTTACGGAGAAGAAAATGGAGGCTTTTCTTAATAAATTTTCCTAATAAGTGTCAACCCATTTTCAAACTCTCGGTCCCACTGTCTAGAATGTTTTCTTGGCTGGACTGACCTTATTTCTAGGTAAAGACCATTGCTTGAGGACAACCTGCAGGCACCAGATAACTTCTACTTTTCTGCATGATTTTCTGAGATTCCATCATTTTAACCAATTATTCTTCTGCTTTAGCCAGTACCTAAGTTCTCTCTTAAAAAATGCAAAGAATCCCCAGGAGGGATAGATAAGTCATCAATGGTAAGTCAGTTTGTCACATTAAATACTCTCTTGACAGCCCGCTGAGATCGGGGCAGTTAGGGTTGGAATTAATGATGGCAGATGGGGAGAGAAACCTCTGGAGTTTGATGCACTGTCTGAGAAGGGCAGGTTGAGGGGGGTGCATTGGTTTTCTATTGCTGTGTAACAAATTACCATGATCTTAGTGGCTTAAAACAACACCCATTTATTATCATACAACTTCTGTGGGCTTGACTTATCTGGGTCCTCTGCTCAGGGTCTCACAAGGCTGAGATCAAAATGCTGGCTGGGCTGCATTCCTTTCAGGCACTTGGGATCCTCTTCCAGGCTCACATCATTGTTGGCAGAATTCAGTTCCTTTGGGTTGTGGGACTGAGGCCTACATCTCCTAGAGGCCACCTGTAATTCCCTGCCATGCAGCCTTCTCCATAGGCAGTTCACACCATAGTCACTTGCTTTTTCAGTCTCTAAGATGGAGTGTTATACAGTGTGATGTAATTGTGGGAGTGGCATTTTGAGATTTCACCTGAAAATCTCAATCTTTAGGCAAAGCTGGGTGCACATTCTCATGGGAAACAGCTGGTAAGAGCTGAATAGTGGCTGCTGCCTTGGGAAGGGAAGGATTCTTGGTTTTCCCAAGTCTCTGCCTTCCGCTGGTGCTGCTTGTGCCTGCTACCCAGCCTACTTCAATCATTGGCTGTGCCCATTTTTCTGTTGGTGGCATTTGAGTTTATGACAGGGGATTATATTCTTGAAGGACCTGAAGAAGTGTATGACTCCAGGAAATGGAATAAAAATTCTCTGATTGAGGAAAGGGAATAGGCAGAGGTAAATATGGATCCACACCCTCCCATTTGTCTCATTTTAACATAAAAGAAGGTGGGATTGCACAGATCCAGGTTCTATTCCTGGCTCTTCACTCAAATGTGTGGACTTGAGCCTGTACTTTAATCTCTCTGAACCTCAGTTTCCTCATCTGGGAGGCTGCCCTTTCCCCAGAGTTTCTGATTCAAATAGTCTTGGGTTGGGACTAGAAATCTGTAATTTTTGACATTTGATGGTCAGGAAGTTTGGATACTAAGTCCATTCATAGTTGCATGGATTTTGGATACAAAGTCCATTCAAAGCAGCGTCACCATGCCTGGCTAATTTTTATATTTTTAGTAGAGATGGGGTTTGCCACGTTGGCCAGGCTGGTCTCGAACTCCTGACCTCAAGTGATCTGCCTGCCTCAGCCTCCCAAAGTGCTAGGATTACAGGCACGAGCCACCACGCCTGGCCTTAGGCACCTGTGTCCATTCATGCCACTCTCCTGGCCAGTGATTTTTCTCCTGCCTGCACATTAGAACACCAGATAGATGCCCAGGTCCCACCTCTGATGTTAGAACTTGGAGGCAGGGGCAGGGGCAGAGGAGGCTTTGGAAAAGAATCTCTCCCAGCGGATCCTAATATGCAGCTGGGGTTAACCACTGCTTTCTAGACAGGCTGAACATTAGCCAGCAGCTATGGGCTTAGGAAATAAAGGCCAGATCCTGGGGAATGGCATTGACAATTTGGGCTCATCTGACAGGCAAGGATTCTGGAAAAGATTTCAGTTCCAGCAGGAATATTCTCAGGGAAAAAATTATTAAGAAGTTGAGAGTCTAGGAAACTGAGTCAGAAACCAAACCATATAGACTGGTCCATCACAGCAGGGCAGGGGAAGTGTGTATGTAGTACTTTGGGTCCCCCTGCCACCACCAACACCCCTTCCCAGCCACCCGCAGCTGGCTTCCTACATTGATAAAGCCGTGCTATTCAGGGCTGTTCAGGTCCTGAGCAGGCTGCAGCTGCCTGCTGGGTCACTGCAGGGGTTGACAATTTGTGTCTTATCTCTCAAAATAGTTTGTAAGCTACTGGTGGGGCAGAGCCACTCAGCCCAGTAGAATGCAGGGGCCAGTAAATGTTGGTTGAATGAATGAATGAGAGGTGAGCATTCAGCCTCGCTGTGAACATTTGCCTGAGTCTGATGCATGGGGCCACTTCGATGCACTCTCTCACTCTCAACCTCCCTGAGAACACAGAAGTTAATGTCTGTCTCTAAACACTCTCTACCAAACTGAGTTCAATCTATAGACAGATGATAGTTAATGAGAGGCCCAATTTATAGAAAATATTTTATTTCCAGCCAAAAGCAAGTTGAGTGCCTATAACGTCTTGGTTTAAAATCCAACGCGATCATTTTTCTTTTGTTTCCTTTTTGAGACAGGTCTTGCTGTGTCACCCAGGCTGGAGTGCAGTGATGCAATCATACTCCATACTCGCTGCTGCTTCAAGCTCCTGGGTTCAAGGATCCTCCCATTTTAGCCTCTCAAGTAGCTAGGACTACAGGCACGTGTCAATTTTCTTAAATTTTTTTTTGTAGAGATGGGAATCTTGCTATGTTGCCCAGGCTAGTCTTGAACTTATGGCATCAAGCAATCCTCCTGCCTTGGCCTCCCAAAGTGTTGGGATTACAAATGTGAGCCACTGTGCCAATCATTTTTCATTGACAAGAAAAATCCTTTTGGTTTTGTAATTTCAAATTCTGGAACACATTTTCCCAGCCAAGGGAAATTTTTAGTAACTTATAGGTGTGGAAGCCTTATTGTAGGCAAACTTGGATTTTAATATTATACTATCATGTTTGAAAATAGAAGAGAATTTTAAGTAGTCTAATAAAAATGATTATTATTATAAAGCTTTGTGGTTAAAAGGACATGAGATTTATCAAATTGTGCAATTTAATATTGCATCATCTATTGTTTGTCATTCATGCCTCAAGAAATCTGTAAAAATGAAAGGACACGAGGCAAAGAAGGACACACATGCTTTGTGAAGTCCTGCTTGGGGTAGGACTTCGCTTCTCCTTTAAGGACAACTGCTAAAATATAGTTTGGTCAATTAATTCACATATTTTGGGTCCTGTCTCTTTGTAATATGCAACATTGGTTTGGGTTAATAACTCAAGAAAGCCTCTAAATATTTCACAGCTGACAGTCCTGATGAAAACTTAACTCATAGCAAAGTTGTTTTTTATTTATGGGCTTCTAGGGGCATCCATGGTGCTCCACAAAGCATGGGAAAGACAAGTTTATGCTCTGGGCCTTCTGTGAGTGCTTAGCATTTAGATAGCAGTGACAGTTACGAGCATGAGTGGCTTTGTGAGTTATTTGGAATGATAGCCTCCTGGTAGGAATGACAGGCAGTCCTCCCTTGGGAAAGATGATTATACTGGGTATGGTCATATGGTCACCAGTCACAGCATTGGGAGTCACTTTTTAAGAAGTAATGATAAGCATTTAAGGGACAGAAGGACTGGGGAGGGTAGCAGGGAAAAATAAAGGCATTCAAAATGAGGAAAGCAGCATGACCCAGGCACAAAGGTGCTGTATCTGGCGTGTTCATATGACATATTTTGGGGACAGAATTCAACGAGGCTGAGTAGCAGAGTGGACCCAAAAGGTGAAGGATCTGGACAGGCAGACCTTGGCATTCCGACAAATGGAAAACAGAAGGTTTTATATTGAAGGTGTTTGAATAATGATTTTTTTTGGGAATGATTACCATACACAGGTAATTATAGAAGTTCTCCTACATTGACTCAAAGCAACCCTGTGATGTAAACACTATTTTTAGTATCACATGTTATAGATGAGGAAATGGGGCACCGTAAAGTGGCAGAGATAGGATTTGAACCCAGTCTGTTCGGTCCAAGAGCAAATACACTTAATTATTAGGCTGCCTAGTATTCCTTAACACAATAAGTGGTATTTAAGGATGGGTAAATCTGGTGGTGATGCACAGGGTTGATGAGAAGGGAAAAAGTGTGGGGTTGGGAAATCCAGTTAGGAGGCTGTAGCAATAATTATAGGCATTCCAGAAACCATTCGTATCTTTGCTTCCTGCAAATGGAATGGATTTCATCCATTCCCACTATACCTATGCTAAATCCAGTCTCCACCATCTTCTAATTCTTCCCTTGCCCCTCTCCACTCCCTTCACAATGTACAGTAAGAGGGCATTTGTAGAGAACAAACCTGATTATGTTGCCCCCTTGATTAAACCCTTCGTGTAAGATCCATACTCTTGGGTTACAAGATTTTTCATGAGCTGGTTCTTGCTTTTCTCTCCAGCCCCATGACTAGGCATCGGTGTCCTTGAGACAGAGTCTCACTCTGTTGCTCAGGCTGGAGTGCTCGGCTCACTGCAACCTTCGCCTCCTGAGGTTCAAGCGATTTTCTTGCCTCAACCTCCTGAGTAGCTGGGACTGCAGGTATGTGGCACCATGCCTGGCTAATTTTTGTATTTTTAGTAGAGACGGGGTTTCGCTGTGTTGCCCAGGCTGGTCTTGAACTCCTGGCCTCAAGTGATCTGCCCTCCTTGGCCTCCCAAAGTGCTGGGATTACAAGTGTGAGCCACCATGCCCAGCCTTAGGCACCTGTGTCCTTTCATGCCACTCTGCTGACCAATGATTTTTCTCCTGGCTGCATGTTAGAACACCAGATAGATGCCCAGGTCCCATCTCTGATGTCAGAACTTGGGGACAGGGACAGGGGCAGAGGAAGCTTTGGTAAAGAATCTCCCCAGCAGTTCCTAATAAGCAGCCAGGGATAGCCAATGCTTAATAGACAGGCTGAACCCCATGTTCTGGAGGGAGCTGCTCTCTTCCCTCTCTGGGTCTATGCTGTTCTTTCTGCCTAGAGCACATTTTCCCTCATCCTGTTTCACCTGGTTGACTCCTAGGCAGTCTTCGGATCTTATTTATCACTACCTCCCTAGTGCCTAGAAGAGTGCACATGGTAGACTTTCAATAAATATCAGCCAGGATTAGTTAAATGACTGAATAATGCCCCCCGCAACCCAGGATGTCCACATCGTAATCCCCAGAACCGGTGAATGTGTTACCTAACATGGCAAAAGGGACTTTGCAAATGTGTTCAAGTTAAGGATCTTGAGATGAGCAAATAGCTTGGATTGTCCAGGTGGGACCCATGTAATCACAAGGGTTCTTATCAGAGGGAGGCATTGCACTGGAGGGAGGGAGGAGATTTAAGGCCAGACACTGATATCAGGGAGGGAATGCTGGCGGGGTGCCGTGGCTCATGTCTGTAAGCCCAGCACTTTGGGAGGCTGAGGCAGGAGGATCACTGGAGTCCAGGAGTTCAAGACCAGCCTGGGCAACATGGCGAAACCCCATCTCCACAAAAAATAAAAAATAAAAAAAGTACCAGTAGTGGCACCTGTAGTCCCAGCCTCTCGGGAGGCTGAGATGGGAGTGTTGCTTGAGCCTGGGGGTTGGAGGTTGCAGTGAGTCAAGATTGTGCCACTGCATTCTGGCCTAAGTGACAGAGTGAGACCCTGTCTCAAAAACAAAAAAACAAAGTGAGAGAGGCAATGCTATGCTACTGGCTTTGAAGCTAGAGGAAGGAGTCATGAACCAAAAGAATGTAGGTAATCTCTAGAAACCAGAAAAGCAAGGACACAGATTGTCCTCTAGAGTTTCCAGAGAAAGCACGGCCCTGCCAACAACCTTGATTTTGGCCCAGTGAAGTCCACTTCAGACTTCTGACCTCCAGAGCTGTCAGATAATAAATCTGTAACAATAAATGTTGTTTTAAATAACTAAGTTTCTGTAGGCCATTGAAAACCACCTATGAAAAAATGTAATAAATAACTAAGTTTCTGGTAATTTGCTACAGCACCGATAGGAAACGAATACATGTGCCATATCTGAGAAGCTTTTCCTCATCACCTTTTCCCCCAGGGGCAAGTTAAGTGCCTCTCCTGCTCACTCCCTTACACTCTGTTGTTTCTTTTCTGTGCCTCAGTTTTTCCACGTGTAAGACAAGTACTTACTTCACTGGATTCAGATGAGGATTAAATGAGTTAATATCCATGAAGTATTTAAAATAGTCACTTTCCCATAGTAAGTGCCCAATAAATGTTATTGTTATTATTACCCCATCACTGCCCACTTATCACACCAAGGTATTTGCCGAATGAAGTAAGTGAGTGGGAATAGAGATTGAGGAGTATGATTAATACTTCCGCCCGTCTCGTGGGCCTGATCCCGGAAGAAAGGGATCTACCTTTCCAGGGCCTCAGCAATCGTTCCTTCTAGAACCTGACTACCAAATATTTTTTCCCCCTTCGTTTTGCCCTTTTGGAGGGTCTGTTTCCTGGGTTTCCTCTTGCACATCCCCCTTGGCTCCCTGCTCTATTGCCTGGAAGCCTGGGACCTCGCCACGCTTACTGGCGGCTGCAGCTCCAGGAACCCAGCGTCCAAACCTTGAGTCCCTCTGCTGCTTTCAGAAGGGAATGTAGATCATTTCAAGAAAAAAGGAGAGCGATGAGTCAAAGAAGCGTAGATGGCTTCAAGCTGGCTGACTCAGAGAATGACTAAGAGAAGAAAACTGGAGAGGATGGGAGGACAGTAGCTGGGATGGCTTCCCTTGCTGGCTGTGTGTCCCCGGCACTCTATCCAGCTGCCCCAAGCCTCAGCTTACTCTCCTTCAAGTGCAGCTGATCACGGCACCTGCTTACAAGAGTATCATAAGGGTTAAAGGAAAAGTGACCCTTGAGCACTTAGCACAATGCCCCATCTGCACACAGCACCCTCTAAGTGTCAGCTGGCATTCATTTGAGTAGGAATGATGAGAAAAGGGTATGACCTGTAACAGCAATTTTCCAACTTTTTGGCCACATAAGGTCTCCTTTATACTCTTAAAATATTATTGAGGACCCCAAAGAGCTCTTGCTTATATGTATATCTAGTAATATTTACCACATAAGAAATTAAAACTGAAATATTTAAAAGTATTTATTCTTATAAGAACAATAATAGACCCATTATATGTTAACATGATTTAAAAATAAAACATAGTTAATTCTTCCAAAACAAAAATAATTCTGGTGGCATTGCTTTACATTTTTGCAAATCTCCTCAGTGACTGGCTTAATAAAAAGATAGCTGGATCCTCATATCTGCTTCTCTACTCAGTCTGTTGCAGTATCACATGTCACAAGTCAGATAGCCTCTGGAAAACTCCACCGTACACTTGTGAAAGAATGAGAGTTAAAAAGGCAAATGACATCTTGGTATTATTATGAAATAGTTTTGACCTCAGTGACTACCTGTATAGATCTCAGAGGTCCCCAGAACACACTTTGAGAACCACTGACCTATAAGATCTTTTTGAAAAAATGTTTTTGCCGGGCGTGGTGGCTCACGCCTGTAATCCCAGCACTTTGGGAGGCCGAGGTGGGCGGATCACAAGGTCAGGAGATCGAGACTATCCTGGCTAACACGGTGAAACCCTATCTCTACTAAAAATACAAAAAATTAGTCGGGCGTGGTGGCAGGCGCCTATAGTCCCAGCTACTCTGGAGGCTGAGGCAGGAGAATGGCGTGAACCCGGGAGGCGGAGCTTGCAGTGAGCTGAGATCGCGCCTCTGCACTCCAGCCTGGGTGACAGAGCAAGACTCCATCTCAAAAAAAAAAAAAAGAGAAAATGTTTTCAATCTGTGTATATAGACCATGATAAAAATGAGATTAAATATTACCTCCATCACATGGGCAAAAATGGAAAAGTTTGACAAAGATGTGAAAAGTGTTTCTGAGATTATGAAACACTGGAGCTCTCAACCTCTGTTAGTAGGAGTATAAATGGTATAAATTGGTTTGATTATTAAATGTTACTAAATTTCTCTTTAGAGTTAAAAATGCTCATATTCTATCATCCACTTATTCTGTTCCTTAGGAGAATTAAGAAACAAATTATGATATAGTTACGTAATTGATGACCACAATTGAAGACTATAATGAGTGGTAATAGTAATAGAATACCAATGAATAGAAACATATAATTCACATAATAGAATGCTACAACTAAAAATGAATTAACTACAGCCATGTAAACATGAATGCATCTCAAAAACAGTGGTGAGCAAACAGTAAGAGATTCAAGTTCTGTGTACCATTTATTTTATTTTTTAAAAATTATTATTATTATTATTGTTATTCTTGAGACAGAGTTTCACTCTGTCACCCAGGCTGGAGTGCAGTGATATGATCTCGGCTCACCGCAACCTCCTCCTCCCAGGTTCAAGCAATTCTTTTGCTTCAGCCTCCCAAGTAGCTGGGACTACAGGTGTGTACCACCACGCCCGGCTAATTTTTGTATTTTTAGTAGAGATGGGTTTTCACCATGTTGACCGGGCTAGCCTTGAACTCCTGGCCTCAAGTGATCCTCTCACCTCGGCCTCCCAAAGTACTGAGATTATAGGCATGAGCCACTGTGCCTGGCCAGTGTACCATTTATGTAAAGTTTGAAAACATGCAAAGCAAAAATACATGTTGTTAATGAGCACATACATATGTAGTGAAAGTATATAGTCATGCATGGAATGAGAAACACCACATTGAGGACAATGGTTACCCATGAAGAATGAGATAATGAAATCAGGGAGGGGTCTTGGAAGGCCTTAACTATATTTGTAATGTTTTATTTATCTACTTTAAAAATTTGAATTAGAAAAACCTAAAGTTCTGCTTAAGCTGGGCAAAAGAATAAGGCAAGAAAAAAAGTCCAATAAAAATGACAATGACAAAAAAAATTAAAACTCTCTGCATAAAGCCTTTGGACAATGACCCCCAACCCTTTGCTCATGTTGGCTATATGGACAGTGCCTGGTTATGAGGAACTGGGTTTCAATTGTTCATTGGTGATTGATTGCAGGGTGCTTACCATGGATTTTCCCACAGCAGCAGTTAAGCACATTGCCTAAGTGCCTAGACTAGGCCCATCTGCCCAGCTCACAGAAACCCATTAACTTTACAACCTGCCTAACCAATGGTAAGAGATCAGCAGGGTTGAGAGGTAGTTGACTGGGAAATTTGTTCTGACTTAGAGAGCCAGGAACATATCCTCTCTCTGGCAGACCTGGCCTTATCCTTCCTCTACCTTCCTTTCCAGCCACGTATTGGGATAGGAGATTCTCATATTCCTGAACCAATCGAGGTTGGCTGGGGTAGAAACCCTCTCCAATAGGATAGGTCTGGGGTAGGTGAATGATAGTGGAATTCGGGATCAGGAGATACAGAGATACGGGAGGGGCCAAATCTGCCAGCACAAATCCCTGAGTTGGAATAACTTTTATTTTTTATTTTATTTTATTTTTTTTTTTGAGACAGAGTCTTGCTCTGTCACCCAGGTGATCTCAGCTCACTGCAACGTTCGTCTCCAGGGTTCAAGGATTCTTGTGACTCAGCCTCCTGAGTAGCTAGGATTACAGGCTCATGCCACCATGCCCAGATAATTTTTGTAGTTTTTGTAGAGATGGGGTTTCACTATGTTTCCCAGGCTGGTCTTGAACTCCTGACCTCAAGTGATCTGCCTGCCTCGGCCTCCAAAAGTGCTGGGATTATAGGTGTGAACCACCCCACCTGGCCAAGTTGAAATAACTCTTGATTCTCAATCTGCTTTGGAGTCATCCCTCACTGATTTTCTGCTAAGACTTCTTTTACTTCCTCATTTACTGCTACGTGGTTTCTAACCTGACTTACCTCTTCTGTTCCACTGTGGAAAAAGCCACTGTGCCACGGAGCCTCCTGGAGCCTGCCACACAGTAGACACTCAGTTACTGGTGACTCCGTAATTTCCTTCTAGGTGGGGCTGAGGGTTTGGTTGGAAAGAAAGATTTGAAGATGTGTTTATATACATTTTACACAAGATGGAAGCAACATTAGTTGTCCCTCCCTACCAATCTCAACAAGTGTTAGCTCTCCTCCCCCACTTCCATTCTTCTTAGCGTCTGAAGTGAGCACTCAGCTTGGGGATTTGGCAAAGAAGGCAAAGACTAAAAATAAAAAGCAAAAGGAGAGTTAAGAATTTCAAGCATTCTCTAAGAGCCTCCATTAACCGTTGGTTCTGATATTCATTGAAACATAGGTCCAGCTCATTAAAAGTACCTTTGAATTATATTACAAGTTTTTTTAAAAACAATAATAACATATTTAAAAAGACTGCTTATCATTGGGCATTCCTTTTCAGCTCTTGTTACAATGATATGTTTCAACAGCTATAGATTATAGGCACATATACTTTTTATCTTCTTCTCTATGCTCCTACCTAGTTGTCATGCTTGTTTTTTAATGCCTGGCTATATTCTGTCAGTGGCTATTAACGGAGTAGAGAACTTATGTTCTGGAGTTCTAACTCAGGAAGAGCATCAAGACCTCAGAGGGTTGATTCAATAATTAAAGGTCACAATAGATGTAGCATATTTACAATAGTATGTAGACAGCATAAAGACTGACTAAATGTTGGCTGTTATCTATAACCATATCAGCTCAATTAACTTCATCTTTCTTCTTTACAATGTAAGAGTAACTTTTGGTGGGGAGCGTGCAGGGTGAGGGCAAGAGTAGGGTCTCTGGGATGAGGCACTTGGAGAGGTGCCAGGGTCATTTAGTAATGCTACAGCAGATATTTTTTAAGCACTGCGTGTTGTTTTTTTTTTTTTTTTTTTTTTGCCAGTTTAGCACCAGACACTGAGCAAGCCTCCTGGTCCTTGAAGTTACAAAAAATGAATGACATTTTCTGATCTCAAGTTGCTCAGTGTGTAGTCAGGAAGATGTGAAATGAGGAAACCGCACGTGGGAAGAATGTTCATCCCAGGAGGTCAGGGAGGAGCTAGACCCACACTGGGCTGATGCCCACACTGAACTGAGTAGGGTTCCTCCTAGGAATTGGTCAACTTTTTAGGCAATGACACTAGAAAAAATGCCTAGAAGCCAGATCATGAAGCAGGTTGTATGCAGTCATAAGGAGGGCCCCTCCCTCTGCCCTCAATAGGTGATTCGAGAAGTTACAAAGCACAGAGGGACAGAAGAAATGAGCGATGAAGGTTGACTCTTTACTCCTCTCTCACATTTGTTTCCATCTCTACTACCCCTGCAGATTGGGGCCTCCATAGCACAAGGGTTATAGTTGGGGAAGAGGAGGAAAGAGGAGAGACAGGAGAAAGAAATTCTAGATAGTGACAGTGGAGAGGAAAGGGGAGTTTTAGGAACCCACTGGCTGGTGCAGTCATTTGTATTTAAGAGATGTATGTAATTTAAGCTTCTAAAAGCCAGAGACTGCCCTAGAAAATAAATTTCCCATGCTATGCAGCAATTCATCAGCACCAAACTTCATCTCCTAGTTATTTATGAGTTTGCATAACTTGAGTAAGTGCCAGGCAAGTTTTTCTGAGTTTGATTCTTCATTTAGTATGTTTATTTTTGAATATTTTCTAAAGTAACTTTTAACCAAGTTAAAAGTTAGATCCTCACACTGAAAGGTGAAGAGTATTAATGTTTGGGAGTAAATAAAACAGTCTTTCCAATAACTCCCAATCTGAAACAAACTTTTCTCTCAATTATGAGGCAATTAAGCAAAGTGAGGTGGTGTTTTGACGTGAGATATATGAATAACTGAGACTGTAAAGCTAGCAGATGGCATATCAACATATCAAGTTTGTGAGGTAGTTCTGTGAAGTGAAAAAATATGTACAGTTCCAAAAAATATTGAGGTTGACCTAAATACGTTTGCTTATGCTATATGAGTACAAGGCTAACTATGCAACGTTGTTTAAGTGATGACTAGGATACTATTTAAACATCTGAGAGAACAAGTTGATTCCTTTAGCAATTTTTTTGAGCAGTCATTTCAATAAGTGCCTTAGAAGTTATATGAAGACTTGATTTCAACTCTAAGAATAAACTACATAATGTTTCAAATCTAATATTATCTAGAAGATCCCAGATGTCATGATACAGTTTAGTTTTGGAACAAGAAATAGTAATTAAAATCAACTAGAAAGTCTAGTGGGAGATCATTCAAAAACTTCATATGTGAGAAACTTTTAAGAGGCAAATAATATGAACAGTGATTTCATCAAAAAGGTGTAAAAAATAAACAGATGGGGACCTTGAAGAAAAAAATGTTATAAAATATCTACTGTTTTTCTTCCAAATAATTTCCAAAAATAATCAAACCTGTAAGAGTTATATAATGTGTAATTAGTAATTATTGTATCTCCTTGAGTTTCTTTCCCCTTTAAAAATATCTCTGCCTGTGGCCGCATATACAGAATTAGAAGAATTTTACTGGCTTCTCAAAACCAGTAAGGGGCGAGGGAGGACAGACCAGATAAGCAGTCATCAGCAATTGCGGTTAGGTTCAGCTGCATGGAAGAGAAACCTGGCTTCCTAGGCTTATACGAGGAAGGTGGATATTTTCCTCATGTGACATGAACCCAGAGCAGGGCAGTCCAGGGCAGGTGCTGGTATCTATGAAGGTCACTGAGGACCTGGGCTCCTTCCTGCTTCTCCACAGTCATCCTGGCTGGAAACTCAGCCATGTGTTTATGCTCCAGGCAAGAAGAAGTAGAGAGGCAGAGACCTGCAGAGCTGGTGCCTTTTTCAAAAGCTTTCCTGGCAGCTCCACCTTGTGATTTTTTGCTTACATTTAATCAGCCAGCACTAATTCCATGGCCTCCTCTAACCATCAGGGAATAATCCAGGTCAGGGCAGGGTTTTTAAACTGAGTACCTTGCCACCCCAAATGGATTTGAGTTCTCTTGATAAGAAAAAAAGGGAGAATACTTTTATTTTTGATTTTAAAGGTATTTATGTTATCCTGTTTGCCATCAAAAGGAAGTCAGAATTAATCTAGTTCTGTTACGATCTTTCATTTCCTGCTGTATATTATAGTACGTGGTAGACATTCAACAAATGTGGTTGATTGATGAATGGATTCATTTAACCAGTAATTATCAATCATACTACATGTCAGTGTTCTATGATATTTAAAAAGAAATATATATTCCTATCCTTGAGGGATTTATAGTTGCAATTTCAGACATTCATATATATGAAATGATTAGAGAACAATCCAACTGATAAAAAGAGCACAATTCTTCATCTGTGTTTTGCTTTCTATTGTTCGTGCTATTATTGTACTGCTACACTGGATTTGGTTCCAGGACTATTTTCATCAAATTATTTGGTTAAATATGCCCAGTGGGGCAGAAAAACAATGGAGGCATTAGATACTTGGGTTTTCATAGCATCAGGGTTGTGGATGGTCATACAGCTTTTGTGCTTCTCATTTTCTCTCTATAAAACATGCCATAGCAATGGCCATCCAGCATAGGCATTGGATAGACAAGGGGAGATGAAGACAATTAGGAGCATGCCTGGGCTCTGAAGTCAGGCTTCCTGGATTCCTCTTCCAGGTCTGCCATTTACTAGCGTAACCAAGGGTGTGTGTCCCACTTTCTCCATCCAACAAGTGGGGCAATGACTGTACAAACTACAGGGGCTGATGTGAAGCTTGTGCTAACATATGCAAAGTATTTAGAAAGAGCTTGGCACGTAGTAAACACTCAATAAAAGTTAGCTACTATTATGTAGTGTTTTCCAATGGTTTATTTAGAAGCAAAATAGTATCAGTCTAGAAGTCCAGGCTTGTTTTTCTCCCAAACATGTTTTCACAAGTGCTTCCATGGTCTCCTTCTCCTTTTCTTCTTCCTCTTCCTCTAAAAACATATTTTGCTGTGTCTGCTTGGTCATCTTTCACTGGGCCAGAGAAAGAATCCCTGAGGGATGGACAAGGGGAGCAGCTGAGTTGATGAGAAAAGGAGCCAAGCAGGTTGAATGCCTCGAACCACTGTGATGAGCTCTTGAGCTGGGTGCCAATCAAAGTGAAGCAGTGGGGCTTGCCAGGTGAGATGTTAATTTCAGCGGTCACACATGTCCCTGTCTGGACTCTCCCAGGACTCTTGACCTTACCCTGCAGTGGTTTGAAATGGATTTTATTAGGCTTTCATTACATTCTCATATCATTTTTTTCACTTGATATCTAAGCTACACGAGAGCCAGTGTAGTGCTTTGTCCTTGGCTAATACTCTACCCAGACCTCTCCTGAGTGTCCAGCTCTCTCTCTCTGCTGCACCAAATCTAGAGTGAGGTCAGGGGCTTAGAGACTCAACTCAACTTGTTAATCAATGAAGCGGTGAGGCTATTTTGTCCCTTTCTTAAACTTCTTTCTAAAGCAGAATTATAAATAGGATACTCTGTGACCTATGGGTCAAAAAGGGAACAATCGGGCAAATGATTTTTGATTGTAATATCTATTATGACCATAATATATTAATAATGAATGTCAAGGATTTGGCTCGAAGACAAAAGCAAAGGCGCCACATGTATGCTCTCTTTCTCCCTTTCTACAGTACTGATTTCATAACTTATCTTTAGGTAGAGTGGAAATTAGATTTTAAAAAGTGAGTAAAAGTTTTCACCCGAAAAAGTAATTTGTTAATTTTTATCTTGAATAACTCCTTGACTGATGAAACTCCATTTTGTCTTATACTGTTTGCAAACAAAAAAGAAACAATAATCCACACTAATAAGCACATCTGAGAATGCCTTTAAAACCCCTTTATTTGCCTAATTGGAGAAATTTTCTGGAATGATTGTCAATGGAAAACAGTTACAGCATTTGTGTCTAAATATATCTTCTTGCTTTTGTTCTACTTCCACCTGAGTGTTTTTAAAATTCTTATGTAGAGTTGATCTTCCTTTGTTAAGGATACTAGTTTTCAGAATAAGTTTTTTTTTTAAAGAAAATCATTTAAAACATTTATACTACCCTAAGCTTCCACAGTTCTTGTTGAGAGTATTTTTCTCTTTGAATTTCAAGGGAGTGATGTCTTGTTGGCATGTTTGATGTTGTGGATGTGGGTTTCACTTCATTCGAGCAAAGCATTTAGAAAGCTCCAAGAATTTCTCTCATCTTACTGGGTTGAGGGAAATGTAAACAGTGACAAACAGTTCTTCAAACTCTCCCTGATTTTTTTTCTCGTGGTGTTACTTTCCACAGAGTTCAAACACATGGGCTTTTAAGAAGAGATAATAATCTCATTTGACAGTAAGTAATAGCTATTATGACGAAGATTAGTCAGTATTTTGTGAAATATCAAATTATCAAGTAGTTTGGATCTGCTAGACCCCTCCCATTTCAATCATTATGCATGAAGTTGATGACCTTCATCCTTGTGACCCCACAAAGATCTTTACGACACTTATGTGTGAACTTAGAGCATTTTTCTACTCAACCGCAGCGCTGCTAACTCTGTTTGGGACGGAGGAGCTGCCTGTGCATTATAGGCTATTTAACAGCATCCATGGCCTCTCCCTATTAGATGCTAGTAGGACCCCTTCCTCTAGTGTGACAATAAACGGTGTATTCTGACATGGCCAAATGTCCCCAGGGAGCAATATTGCCTCCCATTGCTATGGGGACCTCAGCCATCAACCTATGATGGGTAAAGGAAAAGATATTTTTCTTCTCCTACAGTTAAAAACATAAAAATTAGAAAATCCCTGGGAAATATTTTTATATCACCAGCAAATATCCTGACTAGTCAAAGTTAGGCTTGCCATCAAAAGGAAGTCAGGATTCATCTATTTCTATTATGACCTTTCATTTCCTGCTGCATGTTATAGTACATAGTAGACATTCAACAAATGCCTTTGCCTCCCATTGAGAACCACTGTCTTACAGCAATCTTCAGTCCAGGAGTATAGTGACAGTTTTTCACTACAATGAACAAAATTACTAGAGGATGTTAGGAGTTAGAAACCCCAGATTGCTGATGGGGCAACATAGGCACAGAAGTTTACACATGCCCAGTCTGTCGTAAGAGAGGGAGGCCGAGTCCCACTTCCCATAGTGCTTGGATCAGTCTGCCTGATAGTGCTTGCTTGATAATTACCGGTTAAATGAATCCATCCATCAGTCAACCACATTTGTTGAACGTCTACTATGTACTATAATATGCAGCAGGAAATGAAAGGTCATAATAGAAATAGATGAATCCTGACTTCCTTTTGATGGCAAGCCTCACTTTGACTAGTCAGGATATTTGCTGGTGATAGAAAAATATTTCCCAGGGATTTTCTAATTTTTAGGTTTTTAACTGTAGAAGAAAAATATCTCTTCCTTTACCCATCGTAGGTTGATGGCTGAGGCCCCCACAGCAAAAGACAGATTAACAAAAGTATACAAATGTGTTTAATATAAATTTTATGTGACATGAGGGCCCTCATAAAGAAATGAAGACCCCCAAGAAATGGGTAAACGTGAGTATTTTCATGCTAGGTTGGATGAACAGTGAAGAGTCATGGAGAAATACGATAGGGCGAAAAGGGTGTGATCTAATGGTAAGGCACTGGGGGAAATTTAGCAAGACCTGATTGTTCAGATTCTTTTCTGTGACCCTAGGTCTTCAGAGATAAGGATGTTTTTTCCCTCCAGGCATAGGGAGGACGCCTCACATATGAAGCTGTGTTAGCACCTGCTTCAGAGAAGGGTAGCGGTATGATGAGAGTGGACTTGCTGCTTCTATCATTTTTCTCAAATTCTTTCAGCTGAAAATATTCTGGGATAGTCTGTCCTGAACCCCATATCATAACTTATATATTAAGTATATAAAAAAAATTTTAAGTAATGGTTGCAGTAGCAATCAGTAATCAATCAAGTCCATTAAAAATAAAAATTGTGGCCGGGCCTGGTGGCTCATGCCTGTAATCCCAGCACTTTGGGAAGCCGAGGTGGGTGGATCACCTGAAGTCAGGAGTTCAACACCAGCCTGGCCAACATGGCGAAACCCCATCTCTACTAAAAATACAAAAATTAGCTGGGTGTGGTGGTACGCATCTGTAATCCCAGCTACTTGGGAGGCTGAGGCAGGAGAATTGCTTGAACCTGGGAGGTGGAGGTTGCAGTGAGCTGAGATTGTGCCATTGCACTCCAGCCTGGGTGACAGACCAGACGTTGTCTCCAGAAAAAAAAAAAAAAGAAAATAAAATTGTAAAGAGTTTTATTTCCTTTCTCCCAACCTCTATCTTTTAAAAAGTTATTATTTGTTATATAAGATATGATTATATAGCAATAGCTTCCTTTTTCATAAGGTCCCCTTTGAATAACTCTTTCATATTTACTGTATATCAAATGCTGCATCATCTGATGCTATCTTGGTCTTTCTAGCATACATTTCTTTTGTAGACTCTGAATACTTAACACATGTCTTCTGATTTATGGTTATTTTAAAAAATCTTGGTGAGGTAGGGGGAACAAGTATCATTGTCTCTTATTTATGGAGTATTAAAAGGTAAAGAGGGTTTAAATGGATTACTTAATGCCACAGACTTTATCCAGGAAAAAGCTTTGAGTAAGATCCCAGGTTTTCTGCTTCCTAATTCAATGTGCTTTCCGTTAGCCTGTTTTAATCATTTTAAATGTAGATTTATATAAAAACTTCCTTTACAAAAACTTCAGGTGCTTTAGAGATAACCTGTAATTCAAATAATGCCTAAAACCCTTGCGGGATGTTGTAACGATGACAGGATAAAGTGGAAGAAAAGTGTATGGGAAATGAAAAGGAATACGTCAGAATTAGTGCTCATAAACTTTGTCCCCTGCCCAAGTGCTATTTAAATTTGCTGAGCTTTGTGGATGTTAAAGAATAAATATGTGCCTCACAATTCTCAGAGACAGAACCAAAAAGGATGTAACTTAAAGGTCTACAGAGTGCAGACAACTAGTGAAAACCGGTGAGATGAGCTGGGTTCATGTCAGGGAGGGGTAGGGATGACGGCAAACAATAGTGATGTGCTCTCTCTAAAGGGGCAGTCACTCGTCAGTTCCAGTGGAAGGATTGGCCCAGTCACGCCAAGTCCTCTGACTTTACTGAGAAACCCAAAATTGGATTTTTATGTAAAATATTTTGATTAAAAGAACAAACAATGCAGGCCACATTAGTATGTCTGCAAGTGACGTATGCCCCACAGGCCTCA
Organism: Pan troglodytes; assembly: GCF_028858775.2. NCBI lineage: Eukaryota > Metazoa > Chordata > Mammalia > Primates > Hominidae > Pan > Pan troglodytes. The sequence continues at coordinate 109,705,099 of NC_072411.2, read as the reverse complement.
GTCCACTCTTGGCATATTTTTGACTTTTAACTATTTTCAGATTTAGAGTTCCACTAAGAATAACAGTTGATCTGTTAGGTGGAAAGGTTCCTTTCACTTGCAAATATTCCTGAAGATGGGTCTTGAAGGTAGCTTGATTCCTTTCTTTCTTTTCTTTCTTTTTCTTTCCTTTTCTTTCTTTTTCTCTCTTTCTCTTTCTGTCTCTCTTTTCCTTCCTTCCTTCCTTCTTTCTTTCTTTCTTTCCTTCTTTCCTTCCTTCCTTCTTTCTTTCTCTTTCTTTCTTTCTCTCTTTCTTTCTTTCTCTCTCTCTCTGTCTCTCTCTCTCTCTCTGTCTTTCTTTCGAGACAGAGTCTTGCTCTGTCGCCCAGGCTGCAGTGCAGTGGCACGATTTCAGCTCACTGCAACCTCCACCCACCGGGTTCAAACACTTCTCCTGCCTCAGCCTCCCCAGTAGCTGGGATTACAGGCATGCGCCACCATACCCGGCTAATTTTTGTATTTTTGGTAGAGATGGGGTTTTACCATGTTGGCCAGGCTGGTCTCGAACTCCTGACGTCAGATGATCCACCGGCCTTGGCCTCCCAAAGTGCTAGGATTACAGGCGTGAGCCACCACGCCCGGCCAATTCCTCTCTTTTTACAAAAGTACTCCCCAACCTTATTTCTGTAAAAGGCATTTCCTTTGTTTAGGACTGCTGTCTACCCACTGTTCACATCACAGCTCCTGTGTAGGTGTGTCCTCTCACAGCACGGGGGCTCGTGACACAGGCATGCAGGCAGCAGGCTTCTGTTCAGTGGTTCAGGAGTTGTCACTCAGGTCCAAGAAAACTGCTTTGCAGCGTCTACCCTTGGCATGGTAACTCTTATTGATAGCCTCCTCTTGGTCTGTCATTTCTCTGTAATTCCTGCCCTGCAGGAAACCAGAAAGTGATTTTCTATGCACAACCATGAACCATGTTTTTACCTAAAAATATATTTATGAACTGATCTCTTGTTTCCTCCAAATATTAAACCTTAGAATGGAAGAGGACAGTCATTTCTGTAAGATCATGTTCAGATTAGAGATGCAAACATTTTCTGTCCTAGAGTTCTTCGAAGTTTACTGTCATGAGAAAACATTTCTTCCCTGAGGAATTGAATTCTGAAAGTTCAGGAGCCCAGTAGCATCATAATTTTTTTCCATTCATTTCTTCCAGTGCCCTATAAAACAATCGCAAAAATAATACAAACTCGATCCCAAATTAGATATAAAATATGCAAAGGTGTTGTGCTATGTAAGTAATGTACTTATTATCACATATGCGATGCAAATGGATGCAACATTCTACAGAATACTTCGGGAAAATAGAGAAAGTAAAAATGTTCTGATTTTAAACACAAAATAATTCTATTCAGAAGTTAGCCACGAGAGGGCAGCATTGTCTACACAAACACAGAATGGCGACTACATTTGAACCTCAGACATTTTCGTGAGGCTGTTTGACCATTTGGTTTCAATCACAGGGAATGATCATAGAAACAGCATCATTGATGCTTAAATTCACAGTTTTTAAAATAAAAACTCTAATCTCTTCGTCTGCGCAACCATTAGGACAAGGCTAAATATCGTGGAACAATGACACATATTTTTCTTATATTTCTCTGTCTTTTCCAGCGTGTCTTCTTCACGCTCTATGCTCCGTTTCTGTAGTTTACTTATTTTGAAAAAAAAAAAAAAATCACCCGACTATTATTATGATTCTGGCCACATGAATCCCAGTGAGCATCAATTTCTTTGTCTACGGAACTTTTTTTTTTCCCCCGGAGTCTTGCTCTGTCGCCCAGGCTGCAGTGCAGTGGTGCGATCTCGGCTCACTGCAACCTCCGCCTCCCGGGTTCAGGTGATTCTCCTGCCTCAGCCTCCTGAGTAGCTGGGATTACAGGCGCCCGCCACCATGCCCAACTAATTTTTGTATTTTTAGTAGAGACGAGGTTTCACCATGTTGGCCAGGATGGTCTCGATCTCTTGGCCTCGTGATCCACCTGCCTCGGCCTCCCGAAGTGCTGGGATTATAGGCGTGAGCCACCGCGCCCGGCCATCTACAGAACTGGTAAGCAGTCTAGGGTAGTAAATAGAAACGGGGCCCCAGCTGTGGGCAGGGGCTGCTTCTGCCACTTCGAGATTTGCTTTTCCCCATAGATGAACTGAAGGTAATAACAGCCTCTGCCTCTCACTGTGCTGTTGTGAGGATGCACTTTATAATGGATTTCATAAGGTGCCTGGCACATAGAAAGTGCTCAGTAAACATTGCGGTAACAGTGGTGGACTCTTTTTTTTTTTAATTGAATGAGTTGTCAACATTTAAAAATCTGGAGAGCTCACATAAAAATCCTCACTGATCAGTTTTGTCCACATATGTTACTTGCCCGGCTTCTGTGGGCACACGGGTTGTGGTCCTTCGTGAGCCCTTCCATCTCCCACCATCTGTTTATTGCCTTTAGATGATGATAAAAAAAAAACTGCACCATGGCCAGCAAGAACAGCTGTAGGAAAGAAGACTTCAGATTTTTTCTCCAAGTTGCAGAAGATGATTGTGCTCAGTCCTAACAACTCTCTGTAGATTCTTTTATCTGAGCAATCCAAAGCCCTTAGCGCTGCAGTTTAATCTAATTTGTTTCTTTTGTCAGATTTCATTTTGAGGCTGAAGCCTTTGAGAGACTAGCAGAGAGCATTTCCTATGGGAAATTTGGTTCATTCATTCCTAGGTGGCAGGTTGGGGGGTCAGGATTGTCAAACTGGGGAGGACATCTGATGCCTGATGGTAAAACAAAAAGCCACCAGGGACAGGCTTAGGACAGTTCCACTGTGACATCCTTTTTCCTTTTTTCCCCTTCACTTCCTCAGCCCCCCTACCCCATGTGTTAAATGGGTTTTCTTATTTTTAATCTTAAAGAAAAAGAATTTGTGTTTATAAAATAAGATTTAAAAGGTTATTTCCTCCTCACAGTGGGAATCCAGGGAGATAGCTTGGCAGCCCCCAGGAGCTCAGGGAGGAACTCAGCAATCCTCTCATCTGTCTTACAGAACCGTGCTAAGTTACCAAAGGAAACCACCACTCATTTATCTAAACCCTTTGCAGTTAAATGCTCAGAGACGAATGCGCTTGTTGCAGCTGCTCTCAGGGTGGCAGCAGACACTCAGAATGGTGTTTCGATTTAACTTATTGCATTTCAGCTAATTGAAAAGCAGAGCACATCGAAGGGCCTCTGTGAGAACACTTTTCAGACTATAAATCGGGGCTGGAGGAGATGTTTAATTAAATCAGTCCTGAGGTCACAGGAAGGAAAAGCAAACCTCTCCCTCCCAGACTTGACCTGGTTCACGTAGCATGGCAGCTGGAGAACTTGGAAATGTGTTAGTAGGACTAATGTAAATATACCAGAATAAAGCACTTCCCTGCCAGACTACGAAGCAAGAAATCGGATCTAGAGACAGACAATGGCTCTGACCTTCCAGTTTAATTCTGTATGCAAGAAACACACAGATGAAGATGGCCGGAGAGGCCGAATTGCTACGTTTCAGATTGCAGTGCAAGGATAGACTTTCTTAAAAGAGCTTATTTCCAAAGAATTCTGTTATTTGCGAGCAGGGACTTGGGAAGCCTTGAGTCAGTCCTGGGTCAGAACTGAGTGTTTGAAGGGGTGAGTCATTAACTAAAACCCAACAGTTCATGAAGGAGGAAACCTAGTTAGAATTTGGGATCCTAGACAGGACACTAGCCAGGTGTCATCTGCAACAAAGGAAAGCGTGGCCAACCCAGCATGGCTCACACTGGAAGGCTCCACACAAACCTATTGGTCTCACTTTTCTTGCTGAATTCTCTCTCAGGTTCATGGGCTTGTATGATGAATGTTCATGCAACATCTCTCAACAGCCTTCTCTCCCCATCCTTCCCAAATTTAAAGATAGGATCACGTGACAGAAAGAAAAAGAGCAGAATGTAAATGTGAAATCATAGCATTTGAAGGTGTGATCTTGGTTTTTAGCTAGAAGACGAGGAAGCTGAAGAAGTAACTAATTCAGGCCGGGCATGGCGGCTCATGCCTGTAATCTCAGCAATTTGGGAGGCTGAAGTAAGCAGATCTCTTGAGCCCATGAGTTCGAGACCAGCCTGGGCAACATGGTGAAACCCTGTCTCTACAAAAATGCAAAAATTAGCCGGGAGCGGTGGTGCACTCCTGTATTCCTAACTACTTGGGAGGCTGAGGCGGGAGGTTGGCTTGAACCTGGCAGGTGGAGTTGCAGTGAGCTGAGATCACACCAGATCTGCACTCCAGCCTGGGCAATAGAGCCAGACCTTGTCTCCTTAAGATAATAATAATAATAATAATAATAATAATAATAAAAGTAATTAATTCAGTCCAGCCAGTCAGCATAGGGAGCTAACATGTTGGTCATAATTGCATGGCCCAGTCTGGAGCACATAGGTTCCTGTGATGAGCATCATGATGTGAAACAAAGGAGTCAGTGCCTTGGAATCATTACCCACTCCCCTTGCATCTCTAATCGTATATTGATTATGCTTATTTTTCATTCATAATTTTCTATGACTCCTTATTTCCCATGATACATCCAATTTCCCATGAAACATCCATATCAGTCCTATTACCCCTTTGGATCTATTTGTTTGCTGGATCAATTCTCATTAAGACTTCAGTTTCACAGTTGTGGGAGGAGGGCAGGAGAGCTGTAGGGGAGGCATTTATTCACTTCTCCTGGTATCTGAGCAGGTAGACACAAAAACCTCTCCCCATGCCGTTTTTTCCTTATCTCTTCCTCTTGGATACTTTCTTGGTTTCCACTCTCTCCTTCTGTTTTCCTCTCCCTTACAGACTGCAAAGAGGACCTGAAGGATGAGATCAGGGTTTGTGATAGAGGTCAAGCGTCTGCCTTACCTTAGGCAGCTGCCCCTTATCCCTCTTCCTGTTCTAATGATCAGCAAAGGAAAGAGCAGATGAGGGATCAGAAGAAGAGAAATAAGGACAGCAAAGCCAAAAGGTCCTGCAGGACAGGGGGTCTGGAGGCAGAAACTTGAGATCCAATGCTGAGATGGATGAGATGTTTGACTTGAGCAGTCATTCACCTCTCTGGGCCTCAGTTATCACAGCTGTAAATCAGAGGAACAGACTGGACGTGCTCTAAGCCTGGCTCTGGGGTTCTACGAGTCTATGAACTAGGAAACAGCAGTTTACAATTTGAAAACACTGCAGGATGCTTGTAAAGTTAATTTACAAACAAAACAAAACAAAACAAAACAAAACCAATAGCAACAACAACAAAACCCTTCCTGTGATATATGTATTTATACCCCATCACTGATACCATTATGTATGAATAACTTACTAGAACCAATCAAAAAAAGAAAAGAAAAAGCACCAAAGGGCAGAATGATGAAGTTGGCGATGATGCCACCAGGCTCATTCTGGTAAGTGAGTGATTTGTTTATTTCCTCTGTACTTGGGGTTGCCACTAAATCTGGGCTGGAGAAACCAGTAAATATTTTTAATGTGACAAGAAAATCAGAGCATTCGGTGCCTTACACATTGTTGTTACTACAAGTTTTATTTCTTCTTTTATTATTGGCCATAACCTTTTGAGCCTGATCTGGTACAAGAGCCCTGTGCAATCCCAGAAAAGGTGAGAGGCCGGATGTAGCCATCTCTGTGTGCTGGGCCATCTGCTGGTAATTCATGAGACAATGGCCAGGGCCCTTCTGATACAGTGCATGGAACCGATTTGTTACACAATTCAAAGATATTTATTTTTATTCTGGTCTTACCATATATATCTTAGCCTAATCATGTAGAGGGGTTCAAAACCTCTTTAGACCAATACACATTTGCACCATTTACATTGTGCATCTTGATCTGCCCACTAGCAAGTTTGTTATCTTCTCTCCAGAGCATCAAGTAAAGGAAACACACACACACACACACAGAGACACACACACACACATACACACACCCTCAAACCATCTGCTCATCCTTGTGAAAACCTAATAAAAGTAACAGCAAAGAGAGGCAGGGTTTATTCAATTTTGTTTAGACCTGGGCAACATTAATTTCCTTGTCTCAAGACAGCCTATATCAGAGAAGGATTTGATAAAACTCAGGAAGGACAGAAGCAGGACTGGTGAGGTTCACTTAATGACTCCTTGTGGCACAGAGACAGTTAAACTTAAAAAAAAAAAATTGAAATGCAATCCTGGCTCATGTTACCCATTAGCTGGGTATATTGACCAAACTTATAGTCAGATAATGCAAACAATAACAAAGTTATTGATTGAGGAGATGTCAGGCAAATAGGTACTTATCATGATGCTGCTGATAAGCTCTGGATTTCCCTGCTGTGGCAGCGACAGAGGCCTATTGATTTTGCAGTTGGTCATCTGTGGCTTCCAGCTGACATTGGATCTGCAGGCTGATTCTATATGCAGGAGCTGCACTCATAGCAGGACACCGCAATTACCTAAGAGAATGCCACCCAACTCTGGCCATGGGGAAAGGAAGGGTTGAGTCCACATCAAAAAGAGGCACCTGCAAGCAAAACCTGGCAGTGCCACTAGGTCACAGAATGCTTTGGGGCTGTCTCCTCCTGAGGGTGCATTTCTTTCCCCTATGACTGGAAGATACACACAAGATCAGGTCCTTAAGCAGCTGGCATTAGCGCTGAGCTTTGAGCTGACCAGTAGGGGTGCGGAAGACAGATGAGAGCTGCAGACCCTCCCCACTGAACACCAAATGTATCACCTCCACAGCACATCTGCTCCCCAAACCTGGGCCTTCCAGTTGGCAGGGAAATCTGGCCAGACGTATTATTATTGCTTCTCCCAGCATGTGATCAGCCTGAGGCATTCATGGTTGATTGTCTAAATTTTAGATGTGAACCAGCAAAACGCCATCTCTCTTAGCACTTTTAGTATTAGCCAATTACATGGCCGTGGAGGAGATATAATAATACTCATTATTTTTTGGATAGCCTTGCACGAAAAGGATGCTTGATGTCTGCCAAACAGACCCAGGCAATTGTTTGACATTCGAGCATGCGAGGGAGAGGGAAGCTGGTGTGGTGTGGAGGATGAGAGGAGTCGGGGGTTATTTATTTCTTACTTTCCCGTAGATAATTCTGGAGATGACTTGCGGGCCTCATAAGTGAAGGGCCAAAACATTTTGTGTTCATTGTTGACAGTTCTTTTTCATGCAAAATGATGTCAAAGGATATGTGATATTTAACCAAAGATTATACCCTAGGTAGGAAGAAGAATTCCATCTATTCATTCGTTCCAGCCATCATTCATTCAATGGACAATCTTTGGAGGATCTGCTGTGTGCTGGCATGGTGCATGCACAGAGCTGGCTAGAGCAGGTGGACGAGGGAGCCCTATCCTGCCCTTTTGTTGGTTTCCATCTGATGAGGGGAGAGCAGAGTGGAGGCAGTCCGTTCGCAAACATGCATAGCTACTTGTGGCTCTATTTTTGGAGATTTTCCTGCTCTTGTAAATAAGCGTGGACCTCTTTTGGAGGCCTGGGATTACTCTGTGGGAAAACTGCTGTTGGTCTTTGTGGTGTTATGGTATCTATACGGTTCTGGGCTTATCGCTCTCATAGCCCTTGTTCCAGTCTTTTGTTAGAATGCTGGGTGTATTAGGCCTCAGGGGCAGGCCTCTGACTTTCTCCTGCCCTCCTTTCACCTGCCCCAAGGCAGGACTCTACCCTTCTTCTGCCTTCCTGACTGTGAGTCTTAAGATCCTCCCATGAGAGGGTTTCACCCTATACTCTGGGGGAAGAAACACTGACGTCACAAAGCTTCCATAAATACCTAAGAGGACAGGCTTCAAGGAGCTTCCGGATAGCTGAACACGTGGAGGTTCCTGGAGGAGGGTGCCCAGGGAGGGCATGGAAGCTCCGCACCCCTTCCCCCATACCTCGCCCTACGCTTCTCTTCATCTGTACCCTTTGCAATATCCTTTATAATAAACCAGTAAACATAAGTGTTTCCATGAGTTCTGTGAGCTGCTCTAGCAGATTAATTGAACCCAAGGAGGGGGTCGCGGGAACCTCAAGTAAGAAGTTCCGGAGGCTCAGATTTGCACCTGGGGTGTGTGTGTGTGTGTGTGTGTGTGTGTGTGTGTGTGTGTGTGTGTGTGTGTCTTGGCAGAGGGGGCAGTTTTGGGGACTGAACTCCCAAGCTGTGGGATCTGACACTAATAGATAGTGTTGGTACTGAATTAGAGGACACCCAGCTGGTGTCCCCTGCTTGGTGGTAGGGAGAAACCCTCACACATTTGGTCACAGAAATCTTCTGTGTTGATTGCTGTGGTGTGAGAGCAGAGGGAAACACAGTTAGGGAGTGCTCTCTACACAGTCCTAAAGCCGCCACTTTCTGATCTGGGGTGTCCAGCAATACAGATGTTGTTTTCTGTTTTCGAGACAACATCTTGTTGTTGTTTTGTTTTCTTTTTTGAGTTGTCTTTCAGAACTTATTTTTAATATCCTCAGTCCTTTGAGGGTGAATTGAATTTGACTTTTAGAAACAGTGAAACGTCATCTGGCCTTACATCTGGTGAACGTGGTGGGGATGAATCATCACCATCTTTCTTCAGTTGTTGTTAAAAATGTGTGACTATAAAGTAATGCGATGGATTTTTTTTTTTTTTTTGGGAGGGGTGGTGGTGGGGTAAGGCTCCTGAAGGCATTCTAAAAGTGATCACAGAGGAGGGCTTCTGAAGCCTTTTAAACAATGGCAACATCTTTGTTACAGAAAAGCAGGACAGAGGAGAGAACACAGGCTCAGAGGTCTAAGAGCTGGGGCTTCTCACCTTGACACCTTCACATCCTTGCTGTGTAACATTAGAGCAGTTACTTAGCCCACTCTAAGCCTCAAGCTGATCATTTGCACAATGAAGCTAATTTGACCCACTACACGAGTTATCGTGAGGATTCAATAACATAAAATAACTAATGGCAAAGCATTGGGTTCAGTGCCTGACACATGGTAGTTGTTATTATCAATAATACATGAAGAGCTTCCCAAAAGGAATGTAAGGAATGTGTGTGTGTGTGTGTGTGTATATATATATATTTATTTATTTATTATTTTTATTATTTTTTAGACAGAGACTTGCTCTATTGCCCAGGCTGGAGTGCAGTGATGCGATCTTGGCTCACTGCAACCTCGACCTCCTGGGCTCAAGTGATTCTTCTGCCTCAGCCTCATGAGTAGTTGGGATTACAAGTGCCTGCCACCACGCCTGGCTAATTCCAAAAGGAATAATTTGAAGGGAACGAATAATTTTTTTGGAACTATAATTTCCAACCTGTTTACAAAGTATATCCACGCCATGTTTTGCATCGCTGACTTCTGTGCTAGGCATTATCCATCGGCTGCCCCAGATCTACCCTCTATTCTTCTGCCCTTGCTCTGTGCTCTGTGTGGACTCTATGGGGCAGATTTTAATTTCCTAGAATTCACACTAGGGTGGCTCTGCCGAGTGGTCGGAGAGTGGTTGGTTGGAATGTTTACTTACCCAGCTTGCTTTGCCGGAGGGTGGAGTTCTTTCCTGGGGCCACAGCTCTCAAGTTCTAGCCTCTCTCTGGCAGCCATGGCTCTGCTCCCTTTCTGCCGTCTCCCCTAGACCTCGCAGCAGCACTGCTGTTGCTAGCCCCAGGGTGCTTCACCATCCTTATTGCTTTATTTTAGCTCTACCCATATCCACAAATAGACTCCTCCCTGAAGTTTCCTCAATTACCATGTCTGGATCCCTGACTGATAGACCCAGTTACTGTATAGTCAGTCTTCTAGTGTTGATCTATTTCTTTATAAGATAAAAATGGTTTGATTGGGCAGGCACATTGGCTTATGCCTGTAATCCCAGCACTTTGAGGGGCTGAAACGGGAGAATCGCTTGAGCTCGGGAGTTTGAGACCAGCCTGGGCAACATAGCGAGATGACGTCTCTAATGAAAAAAAAAAAAAAATTACCTAGGTGTAGTGGCATGCTTTTGTAGTCCCAGCTACTCGGGAGGCTGAGGCGGTGGGATCTGGGAGATCGAGGCTGCAGTGAGCTATGATCGCACCACGGCACTCCTTCCTGAGTGACAGGAGTCAGACCCTGTCTCAAAATTAAGTAAATAAAATAAAAATAAAGGATTTGACTGTATTGATTGTGTCTGGAAAGAGAATAGGATCTTAGAAATTTGGAGCCATGCAGAAAACAGAACTTACAGAGAAACTGAGAACAGGCTTCAGAAATGCATACACTGGCACTCAGAATTTGCTTTCCGGGCAAATTGTGGGGTTTTGCTCTTTCTATTTTCCTCCTGTAATGTTACACATGTCTTCATGTTAAGTGCCTGCATTGTCAGAGGAGCACTCAGAATAAGTAATGCTACTCAGTGAGTCACAAATGGAATCCATGTCAGGCAGTGTCATGAAATGGATCTATAACTGGCTTTTTGTCCCTCAATTTGAGATGATCTAATTCAATTTCTGTGATTTATAGCTTGAGAGAAGACACTTTCTGTCCTCCTCCCAAACTTTGTTCTGTTTCTGTCTTACTCCCAAATTTCCTGGGATCTGAAGGAAATTCATTTTTGTTTTTTTATTTTTTTAATTTTTTTTGAGACAGTCTTGCTGTATCGCCAGGCTGGAGTGCAGTGGCATGATCTCGGCTCACTGCAACCTCCGCCTCCCGGGTTCAAGCGATTCTCCTGCCTCAGCCGCTTGAGTAGCTGGGACTACAGGCATGCGTCACCATGCCCAGCTAATGTTTTTGTATTTTTAGTAGAGACAGGGTTTCACCATGTTGGCCAGGATGGTCTCGATCTCCTGACCTCGTGATCCGCCCGCCTCAGCCTCCCAAAGTGCTGGGATTACAGGCGTGAGCCACCAACGTGCCTGGCTGGAAATTCATTTCTAAAGGCAAACCTGAGCCCATCTCCGTGGCCCAGTGATAATTATAATTACTTTGCTTTATCATTGCTTTGAACACAGGAGATATGAAGTATCATGGAAGCCAATCTGTGTGTCTGATATTAAGATGAAATTCCTTTTGCAGGAAAATAAAATGATTTTTTCTTTTTCTTCTTTCTTTTTTTTTTTTTTTTTTGAGATGGAGCCTTGCTCTGTTGCCCAGGCTAGAGTGCAGCGATCTGGACTCACTGAAACCTCCGCCTCCCAAGTTCAAGCAATTCTCCTGCCTCACCCTCCCAAGTAACTGAGATTACAGGCACCCACCACTTCGCCCAGCTAATTTTTGTATTTTTAGTAGAGATGGGGTTTCACCATCTTGGCTAGGCTGGTCTCGAACTCCTGGCCTCATGATCCACCTGCCTCAGCCTCCCAAAGTGCTGGGATTATAGGCGTGAGCCACCGCGCCTGGCCTTTTTTTTTTTTTTTGAGACGGAGTCTTGCTCTTTCGCCCAGGCTGGAGTGCAGTGGTGCAATCTTGGCTCCCTGCAACCTCCGCCTCCCGGGTTCAAGCGATTCTCCTGCCTCAGCCTCCCTAGTAGCTGGGACTACAGGCGCCCACCACCACGCCTGGCTAACTTTTGTATTTTTAGTAGAGACGGGGTTCACCATATTGGCCGGGCTGGTCTCAAACTCCTGACCTTGTGGTCTGCCCACCTCAGCCTCCCAAAGTGCTGGGATTACAGGTGTGAGCCACCGTGCCTGGCCAATCAAATGACTTTTTGAGACATTGGCTATGCAAAGCAAGAGGACTGTGTTAAAATAACTGGTCTAATTGCCAACATGAGCTGCTATTTTAAAAATGGGTGTAGTGCTCAAGTAGCTACTGTCATGGATACTGTCCAACCTAATTCCTTCTACCAGGCTGCTGCAACATCTTCAGCAGCGTCTCCAGCTGCTGGGAGTGTTGGCTGCTAATGTCACACAGTTTCCCTTTCTCCAAAGAATTGCCCCCATCAACAGGAGGTTCTTTGCAGGAAGTTACTGCCCTCTCTGCTTAGCCTGTAGTGACTGACATGAAGAGAACTGAAGGCAAAGCTCAAGTTCCGCACCTCTGTAGAGGCCTCCCTTCCTCCACCCTATTCCCACCTCTTCCCCTGCTTCCCTCACCCCCTCACAGTGGTTTTTGTCTCTATTTTCTGATGAGTATATGCTCGATAAATCATGTGTTCCTGAATTCCTGTCAGGAGTTCTAATTCTAGGGAACCCAGGCCTTCTCTCTATTTTGTGGCTGAAGAAGTGTGAAGTGTGAATGGTAGAGAGAGAAAGGGGCGGCTCCTCTGTCTGCAGGCAGTGTATCCACCCATGGCTGCTTCTCCGAATGCTCTCGGAATAAATAGATGGCATTTTGATGACTGCATCTGAGGCGTCTGTGGACATCATCAGTTGTTTGAGGTCTAACTTTCACCAGTTGTGAGAAGACTTTAAATATTCTGACCCGAAACTGCTTCAGGATAGCGAATGTCACCCAAATTCTTGAGTCTCAGAATATGCTTGCCATTTGTTCTGCCGAAAGCCAGGTCGTTCGTCTTTGAGTCTTTGGTGTTTGTCGTAGTTATTTTTGATAACTTGGAAACACAGTCTTTCTCTATCTAGAAACCTCTTGGTATTCCTCATGGGCAGTGTCTTTTTTGCCAGGTCAAGTCCCTCATCATGCAGAAACCACATTTCTAAACAATTTCTGAGGGACAGTCCTCCTCCTTGGCCACTCCAGGCTGCCCTGAATCCCTCTGACTGTGTTAGTCTGTTCTTGCGTTGCTATAAAGCGATACCCAAGACTGGGTAATTTATAAAGAAAAGCGGTTTATTTTGGCTTGTGGTTCTGCAGGCTGTACAGGAAGCGTGGTGCTGGCATCTGCTTCTGGCGAGGGCCTCAGGAACCTCCCAATCATGCCAGAAGATGAAGGAGGAGCAGGCGTGTCACATGGCGAGAGTGGGAGTAAGAGAGAGTGAAGGGGGAGGTCCCACACTCTTTTTTTTTTGAGATGGATTCTCCCTCTGTCGCCAGGCTGAAGTGCAGTGTTGTGATCTCTGCTCCCTGCAACCTCCGACTCCCTGATTCAAGCAATTTCTCCTGCCTCAGCCTCCCAAGTAGCTGGGATTACAGGCACATGCCACCACGCCCAGCTAATTTTTGTATTTTTAGTAGAGATGGGGTTTCACCATGTTGGTCAGGCTGGTCTCTCTCTCCTGACCTGGTGATCTGCCCTCCTCCGCCTCCCAAAGTGCTGGGATTACAGGCATGAGCCACTGCGCCCAGCCCAGACTCTACCTTAAGCAACAGATTTCACGTGAACTAACTGAGAGAGAACTCACTTATCATCAAGGGGATGGTGCCAAACCATTCATCAGGAATCCACCCCCATGATCCAATCGCCTCCCACCAGGCCCTACCTCCAACTCTGGAGATAACATTTCAACATGAGATTTGGTGAGGACAAACATCCAAACCATATCTCTGACCTTCATTCATTATAATTCCACACAGCTACGTTCAATCACATTTAAGGCATCTATAGACTTTCTTCATTTTTTTTAAATGTATGGATAACATACATAAAGGGCTTCCATCTTTATGGTGCCCTTGATGGCTTTTTACGTATGCATTTGCCTTGGAAACCACTATCCAGATTAAGATCTAGAACATTTTCAGCACCTCCTGCCCTTTCTCAGTCCATTATCCTCTACCCACCTGTAAGAGGAAACTACTACTCTGACTTCTAGTAACACAGATTAGTTGAACCTGTTTTTTTTTTGTTTTTTTGTTTTTTAGATGAAGTCTTGCTCTGTCACTCAGGCTAGAGTACAGTGACACCATCTCGGCTCACTGCAACCTGCACCTCCCAGTTTCAAGTGATCCTTCTGCCTCAACCTCCCGAGTAGTTGGAACTACAGGCATGCACCACCACGCCTGGCTAATTTTTTGTAATTTTTAGTAGAGACAGGGTTTCACCATGTTGGCCAGGCTGGTCTCGAACTCCTGACCTCAAGTGCTCCACCTGCCTCAGCCTCCCAAAGTGCTGGGATTACAGGCATGAGCCACAGCGCCTGGCCTAGTTGCACCTGTTCTTGAACTTCATATAAATGGAACCACACAGCATGTATTCCTCTGTATCTGGCCTCTTTTGCTCATTGTTATGCCTGTGAGATTCATCTATTGTTTACCTCTTTATACAACAGCATGTCTTGTTATATGTTTGTCTTATTATTGTGTGTGTTTTTGCCCTCTTCCTTTTTACCTTGAATACTTGTTAATGTATAGGCTGCGTCTTTTATATATTTTATATTTTAGCCTACTATGGATAATAAAAATATTACATGGGTGACCACTGACTATATTCCAGTTCATACGGTTACTTAGTGAAAGCGAGCTTTTGTCTTCTCTCCCTGGTTGTGTTGCGTGTGTAGCTGAAATAGTTGTATCTGGGGCTGAAGCATGTTTTCCTATAATAATAACAGCTATAGATATTTATAGGACCTTTATAACAGGGATTCAGAGTGACTTTCATTTTCTTTTAGAGTTTGGCGGGAAAGGCATTGAGGTCCTTTTGCCCATGGGTAAGTTAAGATGCTCTGAGGATAAGCCACTGACCAAGTCCTAGAGAATATTAGTGGCAAAACTGAAGGTGTAATTTAGTTTTAGCTCATTCTCTCTCTTGGTCTCATTCCCCGGGTGCCCACATCTCTGGCCAAGGGCTTTAGGATTATTCTCATGGGAGAAGAACCACAAATATTAGGAGAAGTTTAAAGTTTTGGAATACTGTTATTATATGAGTTCATAGTATGCTGTTGTTTCATTCTATATGTGTGAGGGTTAATGGTCTGTCTTTAATGTGTTTTGTTGTCTACCTTTTGTGACTTTTTATAGGTATTACTTTTACATAAACCAGATGTGGGAAGTTACAAATTTACTCACGTAAGGAGAGGTACACATTGATACCTTTCCACATTAAAAATGCAAATGTTTTTAGTTTCTGAGGAGCTCAATATACTAGGGCCCACAATTCCAGAAAGGCCACAGAACTGGCCATGTTCTTACCATTATTATTTTGCGGGAGGGGCAGAAACTTTCTTTTTTGTTTTCTTTGGGAATGCATTTCTGATTTATAATAGAAATGAGTGGGAAAACCAGATTCATTTGACTAAAAAATAGAAGTGATTCCCAACTTGGCCAGATCATATTTGAAGTATTTTATAACATGCAAATACTTTATATATTATTCACAAATACATGCAATCATAAATATTCCATCTAATTAATGTACAATAGGCACTTTTCATATGAAGAGTTTAAAGACATGGCTGCTAGAGACGAGTATGAACATATTTTGAGAGAATTTGTAAAACAGTTTAAAATCTAATCTGTCTTCACCTTGCTTGTCTCAAGTTTGAATTTTGTTTTTATTCTCGTTTGATTTGTGGTTTGTTGATATATTGAATGCTCTTGCTATTATCAGCATTTCATTGCTTCTTTATAAATGGATTAAAATGGAAATTTCTCCCAATTTCCAGTCTTTTGTGTTTTTTTTGGTTTGATTGTTTTTTGTTTATTTTTTAAATCAATTCAAATTCATGACGGGGATAATTGTAAAGTTTTTCTTAACTTCTAGGGTAATTTAACAAGAAACTTTAAGAATAAAAATATGTATTAATGGCAATTAATCTGTCAGTTTTGAGATCTGCTTAACTGCTTTTGATTCCTCAAGCTTGTAGGGGTGAAATGTATAATGAATGCCCTTCCTTACCCCTCATAAGAGTCATGGCCTGCACTCCTACAACAAAAGGCAGGTTAACAAGAGAAAAGCGTTAACAAATTTATTTAAAGTTTTACATTACATAGGAGTCTCAGAAATGAAGACCAAAGACCCAGGAAAAACGATCTATTTGTATGCTTATGTTTGATGAAGAATGGACAGCCATATAGAAATGTGTTGGACAAAAAGGGTACGATTGAATGATAGTAGACTGCAGGGGAAAACCCAGCAAGGCCTGTCTGTTCAGAGTCTTCTTGGCCTCTCTGTGTAGCATTCTTTCCTCCTGGGTGTGGGACAGGACCCCTCTGGAATGAGGGTCTTCAAGGAAGAAGGGCAAAGGGAGAGAATGACCTTTCTAGGTTTTTTGGCTTGCTTTGGGGGATGGGGGTTCTAGTTTCTATGGCCCACCTTGGGGAAGAGAAATTTTGGTTTCTATGCCTCACTTCAGGGGAGAAAGAGGGGTGAGAGACAGGAGGGCGGGGAAAAGGTCATAGAGATCATGCTTCTGAGGCTTTCTAATATTTTCTAGATCAAAGTACTCAGCTTGCCAAAGTGCCATACTTTGAGATTTCATTTTCTGAGCCCCAATAGTCCCCTGTCTGAAACTTCCTCAAGAAGTTTCACATCCAGAAATTGGTTTGGTGGATTCTCATTAGCTATTGAACCAGACCTCTCAGTCCTAAGCTCAGTCGAGTTAAACAGCAGTTGTCTCACTTCAGGCAGAGGTGTTGCAAATGGGCTTCCACTAAAGTTAGGCACTAATGCAGTGCAAACAATCAGATATGTAACAAGAGGCATTTCTATGGAAACAATAATAACAACAAAAATAAGTGTAATGGTTAGAACAAACTATACACTCAGTTTTTAATTCTAGAGGGCAGCCAGTCAAGATTTCTAGATGCTGGACTTAAAGCCTTTCCAGCTGGAGCAGGGGCAGGCAGTGATGATCTGACAGATTTTCCTTGTTTGCAAAAGTTTGCTTCAGGTGTTCCAATGAGCTTTCTGAGTAGTCCATATAGCAGCAGGCCCGAAGGTTATCTCTACATAGCTGTCGTAGTGATTTCTCTGAAGTCTGTATCAAGCCATCTAATTTCACCTTGCAGGGCTTCAGAAAAAGGGGTGCTTTAATTTTTAGTGATTCCAAGCCAGAAGACTGGGATAAAAATTGGAAATATTCGTTTGGTGAGTCATAGCCAGATATTGGAGGAAACTAGAGAAATTCAGGATCCAGCACAGATTTCAGGTGGATAACAAACTCTCAAAAATAATGAGCTAGCATCTAATACTGGGTGCACTATACTTTTCTTCTGAAACAAAATTTTTCTCTCTATAGTCACCTTCATCTCTATCAAAGATAATCAAAGTAAAACTAATTTGTTTGCAAAATAAATTTAGTTTCATTAAACTTGACCTGATTATTTATACAAGTTCAGCAAGAGTAGTGATTGGCCACATAGGCTGTCTTTAAATTTGCTTTGCTGGAACGTTTTATAAGGAATCTCAGATTAGACATTGAAAAGCCTCTAGAGGCCAGGAGGCCAAGCTAAAGATTCACCATTAAAATTCACCTGAAGTGGCTGGGCGTGGTGGCTCATGCCTGTAATCTCAGCACTTTGGGAGGCTGAGGCGGGTGGATCACAAGGTCAGGAGTTTGAGACCAGCCTGGCCAACATGGTGAAACCCCGTCTCTACTAAAAATACAAAAATTAGCTGGGCGTGGTGGCGGGCGCCTGTAATCCCAGCTACTCGGGAGGCTGAGGCAGGAGAATCGCTTGAACCTGGGAGGCGGAGGAGCTTGCAGTGAGCCGAGACTGTGCCATTGCACTCCAGCCTGGGGGAGAAGAGCGAGACTTCGTCTCAAAAAAAAAAAAAAGAAAAAAAAATTCACCTGAAGTACTTCTAGATTTTGCTGAATTCCTCTCTGCTTTAGGTCCCCAAAATATCCTGAGGTTCCTGGTCCTGCCAGGAGGTGACATTCTTTACCTACCTCTAAGGCAACCATATGAACGATGCTTTCAAAGTACCAGGCCAGTTTATCCAAGCGCGGGCTTTATTGGCTCCATAAAGTCAACCTTAGTTCTTTAAAGTTATCTGTCATATTTGAAAATAGAATATTCCAGTCAAAGCCTTGGTAAGGTAACATAACCAGTATTTCCAATTGTGCCCTGTTACAAGGAGAACAGATTTTTATTAAACTAGTATAAATAATTATATTGCCATAAAAATAAGAATACTCACAAATAGTTTCTGAGTCCTAGCAGGATCAGGTAGGAAGAAAAAGTAATTGTTCCAATTCTGTTCACAAAAGTATATGCTACCAGATCTCTGCAAGCTCTGGAAAGCTTAAGAGAAATAGTTTCTTTAAATCTGTAAAAGGAAACATTTACAATAAGAACCAAATTTCAAATTTAAAAATTTCAAATTAAAAGTCATGAAAACATTACCTTCATCAGTTCAGTTTCATGTAATTACTTCTTGATCTGCTTGATCTTGCTTGGCAGTTTCATGAAGCCATTCATTTCTTCATTAGAGTTCTGAAAATTCTCACACAGTCCAATGGTATGATCTTATGGTTATTAGAAACCTGTATTCAAGGGTATTTGTCAAAGTCTTTTCTATGAATCTTTTCGAAGAAAAGCAGTTTTGGACTATCGCTGATTGCAAATACTTTTAGAGAAAAATCAAAACAGTAATGGCCTGTAGATGACAAAGACTTAATATGGCCATGGTTAAAAATCTGATGAGAGTTCATTATAGTCAGCAGTTGACAAGGAAATTTAGTTATTTCTGTGGATACAACATTTTAACATAATTGCCAGAATTGTTACTGATAACATTAGACTTTTAAAAATCTCACACATTTTCATATCAATAGTACGCTCCTAAGTATAACTCTAGGTTTAGCATTACTCATTATTTGACCACACTTACTATATAACTTAATGCATCAAATATATGTAAGCCCAATTATTTTAGTATCTTTCTTTTACAAGGTGAGAAAAACACATATTTTGTAGCTTTCAAGAGGCCTAACTGGTAAATCTCAAAGTAAGTTCAAGGTCAAAAAGACTTAATTTAGAATTTGATTTTGGGAAGCATGTCAAAATGTCAAAAGGTTTAAAAAAATTAAATGTGATATTGGCTATCTAATTAAAGTGACAGTTTTAAATAGAAAAACAATTTTCTATTTTTTTAACATTTTTTTAGAGACAGGGTCTCACTCTGTCACCCAGGCTGGAGTGTAGTGGCACAAGCATAGCTCACTGCAGCCTCAAACTCCTGGCTTAAAGCAATCCTCTCACCTTGGCCTTCTGAGTAGCTGGGACTACAGGCATGCGCCACTGCACCTGGCTCATTTATTTTTATTTTTATTTTTGTAGAGATGGAGTTTTGCAGTATTTCCCAGGCTGGTCTTGAACTCCTGGGCTAAAGCAGTCCTCCTGCCTTGTCCTCCCAAAGCACTGGGATTACAGGTGAGCCACTGCACCTGGCCGACAACAAAAGATTTTAAAGGCAAATACAAAAGGTTGCATAGTTGTGAATAAAATGTAATCAAAGACCTAATAAAATACAGCAAGAAGCCCAAAAATGATCTTGATAAAACACAAAATCTTTGTTTTCTAGGTCAGTTACTGAAAAGGAGAAAAAAAAAACCTTCACATTCTCAGACCAATACTTCTAGAAAACTCTGTTACTTTAACAAAGAAGACCAAATTCCACTCTTGCATTAGTGTACTATTAATACTAAAGCTAATTTTAAATAAAATCTTTTAATAAATTCATCCAATCTTAGTTTTGATCACAAAAGATAACATTTCCATAAATCATTTAAAACTTAAAAAAAATTCAGCCTTTTTAAAAAACAAAAATGTGTCATTTACATAACTTTCCTTATCAAATGCATCTTATTTCTAAGCAAAGAAAGTTTTCCCTCATATTTTCTGGCAGTTTAATTACATATGTTAATTATAATGTTTAACTCTTAGTAACCTTATTTCTTTTTTTCTTTTCTTTTTTTTTTTTGAGACTGAGTCTTGCACTGTCGCCTGAGCTGGTGTGCAGTGGCATGATCTCAGCTCGCTGCAACCTCCACCTCCCAGGTTCAAGTGATTCTCCTGCCTCAGCCTCCCAAGTAGCTACGACTACAGGCACGCGCCACCATGCCCGGTTAATTTTTGTATTTTTAGTAGAGACGGGGTTTTAGTATGTTGGCCAGGCTGGTCTCAAACTCCTGACCTCGTGATCGGCCGGCCTTGGCCTCCCCAAGTGCTGGGATTACAGGCGTGAGCCACCATGCCTGGCCAGTAACCTTAATTTCTAGTGAAAACTAGCAAGCATTATAAACTCTTTTATAACAGCATTCATCATTTCATAATTTCTAGAAGCAATTTTTCATGTTTTTAAACCAACTTCAATCTATTTAGCTTCTCTGTACTATATAAAAACAAGATGCCAAAGTACATAAACTTGTGCCTAGTAATTAGTGTTTCAATATTTTTAACTTACTTAGAAGTGACCCAGATATTTAATAAGTATCTATTACTTAATTTCATTTTAAGGTTTCAAGTTACCAAAAAGATTTTAAAACTATTTTTAACTAGACATATTTTCTAAAACATAATTGTTATTGAAAAACTTTGCTTATAAACTATTATCCTACTTATATTCATCTAATTCACTCATTTTTTTTTAAGTTTCAAGTTTTAATTTTTGTGGGTATGTAGGTGTCTATATTTATGGGATACATTAGATACTTTGATATAGGCATGCAATCCATAATAATTACATCATGTAAAATGGGATAGCTTTCCCCTGAAGCATTTATCCTTTATCTTACAATCCAATTATGCTTTTAGTTATTTAAAAATGTACAGTTAAATTATTATTGACTACAGTCACCCTGTTATCAAATACTAGGTCTTATTAATTTTTTCTAACTTTTTTTGTACCCATTAACTCTTCCCACTTCCCTACAAGCTCCCTTCCCAACCTCTGGTAATCATCCTTGTACTCTCTATCTCCATGAGTTCAACAATCGTTTTAATTATTATTATTTTTTTTTTGGGGACAGACTCCGCCTCCTGGGTTCACACCATTCTCCTGCCTCAGCCTCCGGAGTAGCTGGGACTACAGGTGCCTGCCACCACGCCCAGCTAATTTTTTGTATTTTTAGTACAGACGGGGTTTCACCGTGTTAACCAGAATGGTCTCGATCTCCTGACCTTGTGATCCACCTGCCTCAGCCTCCCAAAGTGCTGAGATTACAGGCGTGAGCCACCACACCTGGCCAATCATTTTAATTTTTAGCTCCCACAAATAAGCGAGAACATGAGTTTGTCTTTCTGTGCCTGGCTTACTTCACTTAATACAATGAGTCCCAATTCCATCCATGTTGTTGCAGATAACGGGATTTCATTCTTTTTTATGGCTGAATAGTACTCTATCATGTAAATGTACTACATTTTCTTTCTCCATTCATCTGTTGAGGGACACTTAGGTTGCTTCCAAATCTTGGCTATTGTGAACAGTGCTGCAATAAACATGGGAGTGCAGATATCTCTTACATATCCTGATTTCTTCCTTTTGGGTATATACCTAGCAGTGGGATTGCCTGATTGTATGGTAGCTTTATTTTTACTTTTGTGAGAAACCTCCAAACTGTTTTCCATAGTGGTTGTACTAATTTATATTCCCACCAACAGCATACAAGGGCTCCCTTTTCCCCAAATCCTCTCCAGCATTTGTTATTGCCTGTCTTTTGGATAAAAGCCACTTTAACTGGAGTGAGATGACATCTAATTGTAATTTTGATTTGCATATTCCTGATGATCCATGATGTTGAGCCATTTTCATATGCCTGTTTGCCATTTGTATGTCTTCTTCTGGGAAATGTCTATTCAAATTTTTTTTCCCGGCCAGGCGCAGTGGCTCACCCCTGTAATTCCAGCACTTTGGGAGGTCAAGGCGGGCGGATCACCTGAGGTCGGGAGTTTGAGACCAGCCTGACCAATGTGGGAAGCCCCGTCTCTACTGAAAATACAAAATTAGCCAGGCATGGTGGCACATGCCTGTAATCCCAGCTACTTGGGAGGCTGAGGCAGGAGAATCTCTTGAACCCAGGAGGTGGAGGTTGCAGTGAGTTGAAATGGTGCCATTGCACTCCAGCCTGGGCAACAAGAACGAAACTACATCTCAAAAAAAAAATTTTTTTTTTTGGCCAATTAAAAATACGTATTCATTTAGTTTTTGAGACAGGGTCTCACTCTGTCACCCAGGCTGGTGTGCAGTGGCACAAACACAGCTCACTATAGTCTTGACCTCCCAGACTCAAGTGATCCTTCTGTCTCAGCCTTCCGTGTAACTGGGACCACAGGAGTGTGCCCCCATGCTTGGCTATTCTTTTTTTATTTTTTTTTAGAGACTAGGTCTCACTTTGTTGCCCAGGCTGGTCTCACACTCCTGGGCTCAAGCGATCCACCTGCCTTGGCCTCCCAAAGTGCTGTGATTACAGATGTGAGCCACCATGCCCAGCCTTGCCCATTTCTTAATTGGATTGTTAAATTTTTGCCTATATAGCTGTTTGAGCTCCTTATATATCCTAGTTATCAATCCATTGTCAGATGGGTAGTTTGCAAATATTTTATCCCATTTTGTTGGCTGTTTCTTCACTTTGTTGAGTGTTTTCTTTGCTGTGCAGAAGCTATTTAAGTTGATGTGGTCCCATTTGTCCATTTTTGCTTTGGTTGTGTGTGCTTGTGGGGTGTTACTCTTAGATTTGCCCTTTTGAGGCTATTTTCTAGATCTTGTAGGCATGCTTCATTCTTGTTTATTATTTTTGTCTTTTGTCTCCTCTATGCATTTTCGTGTAGGCTGTCTTCAAGCTTACTAATTCTTTCTTTTATTTGATCATTTCTGTTGGTAAGATACTCTGATGCTTTCTTCAGTATGTCAATTGCATTTTTCAACTCTAGAATTTCTGCTTGGTTCTTTTAAATTATGTCAATCTCTTTGTTAAGTTTATCTGATAGAATTATTAATTCATTCTCTGTGTTACCTTGAATTTCTTTGAGTTTCCTCAAAGCAGCTATTTTGAATGCTGTGTCGGAAAGGTCACATATCTGTTTCTCCAGGATTGGTCCCAGCACCTTATGTAGTTCACCTTATTCAGTTCATTTGGTAACTCACTCATTCTTTTTTTTTTTTTTTTTAAATAACTAAGTGCTTTTATTTTATTTTTTGATTTTTTTTTTTTTGAGACGGAATCTTGCTCTGTCATCCAGGCTGGAGTGCAGTGGTGCAATCTTGGCTCCCTGCAACCTCTGCCTCCCGGGTTCACATCATTCTCCTGCCTCAGCCTCCCGTGTAGCTGGGACTACAGGTGCCCACCACCATGCCCAGCTAATTTTTTGTATTTTTAGTAGAGACGGGGTTTCACCATGTTAGCCAGGATGGTCTCGATCTCCTGCCCTTGTGATCCGCTAGCCTCGGCCTCCCAAAGTGCTGGGATTACAGGCGTGAGCCACCACGCCCAGCCGGTAACTCACTCATTCTTAACAATTTTACGTGAACTGTTCATGACAATTTTATGAGACATCAAACAAAGCTAACCTCTGTCTCAAGTTGTTTTTGTTGTTGACAAATCAGGCAAGCAAAATATCATAGAAGCAAAGAAACAAGAAAGTTAAACATGGTTCTTTCCTCTTTTTTTTCTCCGTGACTGATGTGCATCAGGCAATTCAGGAATTCATTTTTACTGTGTATTCTGTTTGAAGGTTGCGTTTATAATTTTATGACCTTAACCATCTAGCAGAGACAATACACCTGTCTGGCCAGCAAACGCAGGCAAAAATATATGTCTGTATTATATTTAATGACGTAAACATACAGATAGAAGCAGATCTTACATCTTTTACTCTAACACTTTTAGCCTTGCACCAAGTCTGTTAATTCAAGACTCACTAGCTAGACCTGATAAATGATACAAGTTAAGATTATCTGCTCAGATGGCTAAAGCTTTTTTTTTTTTTTTTTTGAGTTGGAGTCTAGCTCTGTCACCCAGGCTGGAGTGCAGTGGCACAATCTCGGCTCACTGCAACCTCCGCCTCCCAGGTTCAAGCGATTCTCCTGCCTCAGCCTCCCTAGTAGCTCGGTCTACAGGCGTGTGCCACCACGCCCGGCCAATTTTTTGTATTTTTAGTAGAGATGGGGTTTCACTGTGTTAGCCAGGATGGTCTCGATCTCCTGACCTCATGATTGGCCCGCCCTGGCCTCCCAAAGTGCTGGGATTACAGGTGTGAGCCACCACGGTTGGCCTGGCTAAAGCTTTTTTACTAGTTTTTTTGTGGAAAAGTCTTTTAAGATTTTTTATTTGACCAATTTCTAAACAGTTCAGTTTTTTTCTTTTTGATGACAGTCATCTCCCTGAAATTTGTACAAGAGATCCTCTGTATCTATGGATTCTGATTCTGTGGATTCAACCAATCAGGAATTGAAAATATTGTTTTAAAGAGCACGCATCTCTACTGAACATGGACAGACATTTTTCTTGTCATTTTTCCCTAAACAATATAGTATAGCAACTACTTACATAGCATTTACATTATATTAGGTATTATAAGTAATCTAGAGATGATTTTAAGAATATGGGAAGATGTGCATAGGTTATATGAAAATACTATCTTATTTTATATCAGGGACTTGAGCATCCATGGATTTTGGTATTTGTGGGAGGTACTAGAACCAATCTCCTGTGGATATCAAAGGACAACAGTATTTCCAAATGGTAATGATCAAATTCTAGAGAAGAAAGGGTAGAAAATTTATATCTCAAAGGCACAGAGAAAGAATGCAAGTTTTTCCAAGAAGGAGTTTGAGGTGTGTCAGTTAGGTGACACACAGAGGAGGACTCAAAAGGATTCTGAGGCGACATAAAATTATAGGAATTCACTATAGGATTCTACAAGGATGTACATGGATAGTCCTAGGAGAAGGTCCAGAAGCCCACCTAAAGTTTGACTATAGAGACTGAAATTTTTCTTACCTTTGGTGTTTCCTGTTAGTAATTTTTCATCCACTGACCACTAAATGGAGGAGGTAAGGATTTGAAGGAGAATAAATCAAGGATTCGAGAGAACTGGATGGCAGATTGTAAGTGCCAAAGGGAGGAAGGAGGAACAGAAGCAAATGGAAAGAAGTCTTACAGGAGCTAGTTTGGGGAGGTCTCAAGTTTCCCAAAAAGGTACATGAATTTCCACATTATCCTCAGTGAAAATCATGCCAACAAGAAAAAAAAAATGTGGACAGAGGGACTGACCATATGGTTAGCAGGGGTTCAGTAAGAGAGGTTTCAGTAGACTGAGATGTTCCTATGATAGAAGCAGGATCCAACAGACAGAACAACAGAGGGGACTTAACAAAAATTGTAGCCTGAATATCAGCTTCCTATTAAGCTAACTTCTGACCATAGAGCTCTAAAAAAAAAAAAATTATTTCAAATATCTTATCATTTCAGCAAAGGCAAATAACAAATATGCCTGGCCTTTTTTCTTCTTATTTTTCTTTCTTTTAAACTGAAAGTATCTACCAAGAGATTCAGAACCAAAGCCAGTAAGTGTTTTTGGATTTATTGGACAGGACACACTATGAGGAATCAGAATGAACAGGCCTTGCTAAGTTTCTTTCAGAACCTTAGTTCATACCCTTTTGTCCTGTCATGTTTTTGCTTGACTTTTCACTTTTTATCAAACCTGGTATAAAAACACTTCAGCTTAATCGTTTCTTTGGGTCTTCATTTTCTGATGAAGGCTCCTGTGTCATGTAAAACTTCCATTAAATAAATGTGTTTACTTTTCTCTTGTTAATCTGTCTTTTGTTAGCCTAATTTATAGAGTCCCACCTGGAGAACCTAAGATGGATAAAGAGACAAAGAGATTTTTTTTCCCCTATCCTACAGTACATATTAAAATTCAGGTAATTATGTTCTTTTCGTTTTTGAAAAAAGCTCAAAATGCCATGTAAGTGCTTAGTCCAGGAAGGAAAAAGCTTTATAATCTACTTTGTTCATGAGATGCTGTAACAATAAGCAGAACGTCTGTTCTGGAAGCATCTGTTATATCAATTACGTGGCAAATTTTCAAGTTCTAGAATGAATGAATTTGTAAGTGGTGAGAATTTTTGATAACCAAGAGAAGACAGGATCTAGAGAAGAGAGCAGGTAATGAGCTGAAAATATGTAAGCATGATCTTGATGGTGTCTGTGTTTTACTGCAACCTAGAAATTACGTGCTTTTACATGCAATATTTTTTTTCCCCCACAAAATGGTTCCCAAATAAACAGTTAAAGTGGCTTTAGGTGATTAAAGCAATATAGAAGATTAGTTTTGTTATGTATAATCACCTTTGCTTCTCCTTTATTGATGAAAAGAGCTTTTCTCAGTAGGTTGTGTTATCTATTTTAGATATTGCCTGATCTTGTTTTTTAAATGTAAATCAGCTTTTTAATCTTTTTTTATGTAAATTTGATAGCCAGTCCCAGCAATTATTCTGCTTTGTTGTAGCTCCCTCTTTAGAGCTGTCTCTATTTTATGTTTAATTGTTCTAATTGTCCAAATTTGAATAAACCTGGAGAACAGCAATGGAGATCATTACTTGTTTTTAAATTTACAAAAAGGTTTAAGCACTCCTTCCTGAACTTCTCTTTAATTCTTTACACTGTTAATTATGATCTGGGAGATTGGAAAACCTTATTATTGTCCCTGGAGCTGCTACTCCAAATTATAGGTTTGTTTATTCTTGTGTTACTACTTTATATCAGACTTCTCTTTCTATGAACATGATAAAAAACTCATCAGAGAAAATTTGTTAACTTCGCTTTTTAATCAGTCAGGATTTTAGCAAGGGGATATTTAGGTGAAGAGGTGTATTAGGTAGTTTTAGAGGTTGGAGCAAATAACTGCAGTCCTGGCAGGGGAATTCGTCCATTTCATCTCTCCATTCCTCCACCTACTTACCTATGTATCAATGTATCAATTTTTGGAGGGCTTGAACTGGACGACATATCAATTCAATGGGATTATATTCTGACTTAATAATTTTTAGAAAATAGTAGATTAGATTCTAGGTCAAAACGGTCTGAATTTTGAAGTTGATTTAGCTCATAATTAAATTTGAAAAACCAAATACAGGAGAAAACCAAGAAGGTCTTATCTCAGTTTATTGAGTTCTTTATAGTTTGGGTTTTATGCTTTGGTTCAAATCAAGGCCTTGGTCAGGAGGCAGGGCACTTGATTTAGCAGTTGAACATGAGGCTCAATTATATCTAGTACATCTATGTCCAGCACATCTATGTCTGGTACAATGTCTCTAGCTAGAAATTTTTTTTCTGTCATCATGCTGAGAAGCCATCTTTAATTCATTCACAGGTTCACTAAGCAGCTAGGGATATTTGGAATGAATAGAATGCATGTTAATTTCTGGTGAATCTGACATGCTAGATTGGATGTGCTCAGTTATCAGTGAGAGAAATACTTCGTGTAATATAGGAAGTCACATATAGATACGCAGATAACTAACTTCACTGATTTTTGTGGCCACACCCGTTCAGGACTGCCTAAAGAGATTGAACCTGGCGATGACCTTGGACAAGTCTCTAAAACTGTCTGAGGTTAATTTCCCCATCTATGAGGTCAGGAATAGGAATAATTCTCAGGGGCATAACATAAGGAGAACAGACAAGCATCAGTGTTTTAGAGAAGCTCCATTATCATACACAAGGTCAGATCAAATGAAAATGAAATGTTCTCTTATAGCATCTCTGAGTTTCAGCAAGTAAATTCTAGTCATGCTTTGTATTCACAGACAGGAAATGTCTGTTCAGAAGGAATGAATAATAGATAACTACTTTCTTTGCTTTACACCTAGTTATAATTCTACAACTAACATAATATTAAATGAGTTCCCTTCCTCCCAGTGATGTTTCATATTCTGGTTACATACTGTAACCTTAAAACTCAACAGCATGAAAAATCAAACAGCTGGAGAAAATGTATCTTTAATTTTCCCACCAATTTACCACCCCCTGCCGTCTTGCTCCAGATTATCTGCCCAATTCTTAGATAAATGGTGTATTCTGAGTCCGTCTACCCTCATAAAGATGATGGACCCCAGCCAATCTTAGCTCCAGTTTCTCAGATCCAGTTTTTATTTGCTGGGTTTTAAAACTAAGGTTTGCTTTGACAGTGGTGTGTTAAATACCTCATTTGCTGAATCATACCTCAAATAAAGCTAACAAAAATTTTTTTTTTGTAATTGCATGTTAAGTGTTCATTTTTGGTGTTAAGTAATTCATGAGTAGTAATTTATGTTTAGTAAGAAGTAGTAATAACTCTTAACCTGGCTCATAAGAATTGTAAACTATGTTATTATATATGATATATTACCAGTAAGAAGAAAGGGAATTAGGGTGAAAGAATGACATAATTTTGACCTGGAAGAAATCATGGACAAAATCTTATTAACTGTTCATTGAAGCAGTGAGGGAACAACGGGTCTGGAGGAGAAATGACTTGTTCAAGGTCACACAGCTGGCTAGCTTCAGAGTTGGCCCTAAAACTCACAGTTTTTGGCATCTGGTCCAACACACTTTCCATCACAACATGCAGCCTCTTAGTTTGTTGGTTTTGGGTCAGAAATATAATTAACACAGGGCAGGAAGCCTAGATTATGAAAGAGTTGGAGGAGAATCTAATGAAAACCAAGCTTTTCTGCAAGTCCTGGGCAGTTGACCTGTTCTGTGATATATTCATGGTGTCCACCTGAAATTGGAATTTGGCAAGTGGTTCCTCTTTCCTCTTTGACCTCCTAGTTCTCTTCCTAGACTGGTGATTTAAGAGCTTACAGAGAGTGCACAACTTCTAGAAGAGTAAGAAAAGTAATATAATAATAAATAGCAGTAAACAAAAAAGTACAGAAAAAGAAAAAAAGAGAAGAAAGTAGTACAGTAATAAAAGTACAATTTCAACAATTCTGGTGTGAGATGATGAAGCAGTGGACGGGGAATACCCATTCCAGAAGTTGAGCTGTGATAAAGAAGGAAAAGTAGGATGTGGTGTCTAATGATAATAAAAAATAATGGCAGCTTGAAAACCAAGATGGTGTAACTACAAAAGGAGCAGGGTTTAGGGTTCTGATGCAGACCCATTATCCACACAGACGACATGGGCTGCAACCAAGTCACAGGGGATTGTAAATCAACCCCATACCCACACAGATCCTATTTAAACGCACACACACATATAATACATACATGCATGTATATATATATTGTAGGACTTTCCCCTTGGTTCAGCTAAAAGCTGGGTTCTTTTCACACAACCTTGAAAGATTAGGCTCATAGATGCTTTGAAGGGTGAGAAGGGCAGGGTTTACTGGGTGAAAAGGAAAAAAAGGGAAACAGGGACTCTCAGCAAAGTGAGAGTTTTGCTAGCAGGCTTCCCGCCTCACAGATTGATTTCTAGGTACGACCCCAGAACAGGAGAGGCCAGGCTCCTCCCCACTGCAAACAGCAGGAACTTCCCGAGGCTCCACCCCAGTGTGCGCTTCTCCCAGTGCGCAGGCTGGTTGGAGGTTCTCCAGTGACCCCTTTATGCTTGGCTGTCTCCTATATACATATATGTACATAGGTTTGGTTCCCATACCATAGTATGGGAGTCTTTAGTTACCTGTATAATATCCATTGATAAAGAACATCTCCAGGAATTGTTTGAGATGCCTAATGGAACTCCTTAACAATTACAGTCAAGATTCCAAGAGAGGTAGCGAGGTAAGTTGCACCTCTTACAGAATGGCTTATTCCGCGTTACTCTTTGTTCAGACCTGCTTAGTAATCACCAGTGTGCTCTCACAAGGTCCTGGGCTACTGGTTCTTCTGTCTTGATAGACACTCTTGGAAAGCTTATGTGCTTATGTTGTATCAGTTAGCATCTGTAAAAATTATCTTCCAATATTCTTCTTTGATACTGATTTTCTGGGGAGGGGGACTGTGATGAGAATGTTGTATGGGTCTGATGACTCAGTCATTCAGAGGATGACCTCATTTGAGCCACCACATGAAAGTCAGAAAACTGGATGTTTTAAGTAGTCTAAAACATGATCATTCTTTTGGTTATTGGGTTATATTACCAAATCCAGTTGATACCAATGTATAAATCAGAATGCCATCATTTAAATATATGTGTTTAATTATCTTAATATATTTATATTTTTATAGTTTAAAATTATTTATAGTTTAAAATAGTAAGTTTCTAGTTTAAAATATAAACATAAATTATGTTTATACTTTAATTAGTATATTAACATATGTTTAATATATACTTAGATTTCTATTGACCTGATTATATGCATCCTCCATCCTAGGAAGCATCTTTCTGATATCAAGTTACCTGAGAAGTGAGTTTTAATCAGAATGCTACTTGGTGAGCATAGAGTTAAAATTGCTCTGGGAGAGTGTTTTATAGAAACTCTAGAAAAACCCAGGGAAATATGCCTACTCCACAATTGTATATACTGTTTTAATAACCAGGTAATGGAATCCCCAAACACATTTTTTTTTTAACTGTTGAAAGCATGAGTTGTTTTGGAACAGAGAGAGTGATGAGGAGCAGAATTGATAAGCTGTATGGGATAGGCAGAATCGCCCTTGAAAGATGTCCAAGCCCTCATCCCTGGAACCTGTGAGTACGTTACTTTGCATATCACAGTGGACTTTGCAGATGTAATTAAGGTCTTGGACATGTATTATCCAGGTTGGTCCAGTCTACTCACACAAGCCCT
The DNA here is from genome assembly GCF_028858775.2 of Pan troglodytes. Classification (NCBI taxonomy): domain Eukaryota; kingdom Metazoa; phylum Chordata; class Mammalia; order Primates; family Hominidae; genus Pan; species Pan troglodytes. Next base: position 109,674,510 of record NC_072411.2, on the reverse strand, counting down.
TCAAAGCAGAATTTTTTCTGCTTTGAAGTCATAGAGAGGTAGTGGCATAGGAAGCAGGAGAGGGAATCAGAGAGATTGCCAGTGTGAGAAGGGTTTGAAGTGCTGTTGCTTGCTCTGAGATGTGGGGGGCCACCGGCAAGGACTGAAGAGGTCTTTGGGAGCTAAGGGCAATCCCCTGCTGACAGCCAGCAAAAGAAAGCAGGAACCTCGCTCCTACAACTCCAAGAACAAAATGTTGCCAGCAACCTGAATTTGGAAGCAGATTCTTCCCCAGAGCCTCCAAAAAAGAATGTGGCTCTGCCAACACCCTGATTTGGCCTTATGGAACCTGGAGCAGAGGAACTAATTGAGCCAAGATCTGCCCAGACTTCTGACCCATGGATATGGCAAGATAATAAACGAGTGTTGTGTTAAGCCTTTATATTTGTGGTAACTTGTTTTTGTAGTAATAAAAAATCAAAATGCTGTATTAATATGTTCAAATTCAGTCTAAGAAAATAATCTCGGGGCGGGGGTGGGGGAAAACACAGTTGTGCAAGTGCCCACCTCCCTTTCCCCCAAACAGAATGCAAGAGACAAGGACAGTGAAACACCAGAGAGGGCGTTCAAGCACCAACTGTTATCTGTAAGATATAATGAAAAGTAAACATCTGGTTCTTTGCATAATTTTGATCAAAGGAGCATAATATGGGTTGTGTACATTTGGAGGAAAACCAAGTGCATTAGGATTTTCATCAGGGAAGAACTGTACAGGTGTCAAAAAGGGGTCTGGGACATTGAGCCACTACTCCACACTTCACGTTATTGTGATCGAGGAGAGAGATTGCACACCAAACTTGGGTGAGGGAGTGAGCAGTCATCGAGCACCCAATAGAAGGTCCAGGCTTCCTCAGTTGACATACTGGGTGGAAAATATGATGGAATCAAAAGAAAGAGGAAAGAGAGGAGGGCTTTCCTCTGGGCCCTCTTTTTATGCTCATCACTCACCTGCAGTTGACACACATCTGCTGACTGCTGCTCAGGCCAGTGTTCCTGTAGTGCTCTTATCATGGGTTAGTTTTATTTATACTTTCTTTATTTTTTGTTTATTTATTTATTTTTTGAGATGGAATCTTTCTCTGTCACCCAGGCTGGAGTGAAGTGGCGCAATCTCAGCTCACTATAGCGTCTGCCTCCTAGGTTCAAGCAGGTCTCCTGCTTCAGCCTTCCGAGTAGCTGAGACTGCAGGTGTGCGCTACCATGCCCAGCTAATTTTTGTATTTTTAGTAGAGACGGGGTTTCACCATCTTGGCCAGGGTGGTCTTGAACTCGTGACCTCAGGTGATCTGCCTGCTTGGGCCTCCCAAAGTGCTGGCATTACAAGTGTGAGCCACTGTGCCTGGCCTATTTATACATTATAAGAGCTCCTTTCAGAGTTCTAGGGAACCTGAGTATGGTATCCATATAGCTTTATAATGGAATTGTGTTGTTTCTGCTCACCTAGTATCTTTTCTTCTGGTAATAACACCCTGACTGTTTGGGAGGGTATTTTTTGTTTGAACCACTCCTGACCCCTCCTTGTGGATCTGGGGTTGGGCATATATGATCCAGGGCTGGCTCATCCGTATGTATTTTTCTCTCTTGCCATAGGAATTTGTTTGCAGATGTGGCAAAACAAAAACAAAAACAAAACAGTTCAAAGAGCACCAGGACTTTTTCTGGAACTGTTGCAATGGCGGTACTCTTTCTCCAATGGCATTGCTGAATTTGTAGGATGAATGCTCAGATCACTGGTGATCCTCTTGCCATTTATGTGACAAGGGCCTCTCTGGGAGTGAAGTCAGCACAGACAAAGCAGAACTGGGAAAATGAGATGAAACAACTACTTGACACCATTGTCTGAGCATCTAGATCCAGCTGAGTCTCTGGATTTTACCCTGGACTTTTTCAGTGCCTTGGTTTAAACTAACTAGAAATGGGTTTTTCTCCTGAGACATAGAAAGATTCCTGACAAACCTACTTCAGTTAGCGTGTCAGTGCTGAAGACTTGCAAGTCTCATTACCTCTGTAATAATTCATTTGCAGTTACCTTTAGAGCATTGACACTGGAGACAACTTCTGACACCAAGACTTGAATGTATTTAAAACGTAGCTGGGCCGGGTGCGGTGGCTCACGCCTGCAATCTCAGCACTTTGGGAGGCTGAGGGAGGTGGATCACCTGAGGTCAGCAGTTCAAAACCAGCCTGGCCAACATGGCAAAACCCTGCCTCTACTAAAAATACAAAAATTAGCTGGGCGTGGTGGCAGGTGCCTGTAATACAAGCTACTTGGGAGGCTGAGGCAGGAGAATCACTTGAACCTGGGAGGCAGAGGTTGCAATGAGCTGAGATTGTCCCACTGTACTCCAGCATGGGCGACAGAGCAAGACTCCATCTCAAAAATAAATAAATAAATAAAAACTGAGCTTATGATGGTCTTCTCTTTACTCTTCTTCCTATCATTGGTTATGCCCCCTCCTCTCATGCCCCTTGACCGTTTCTCTCTTTCTGTTAGGTTTGGAGATATTGTAATGGAGCCTTTTTTGGCAAGTAAGCATTTCTTCACCCCCTTCTTCTGTTAACAGCCTCTCCCACTTCCCTTGGGCCTCCTCTCTCACACTCTCTCTCGGTTGGGTGGCTCTTCCACCCACAATTGATGCATCACTCTGCTGGTGACTATAATTGGGCCAGGGATGGACACGTGATCCAGGCTGGCTTTTTTCACTTGTAATCTAAATAGTCCTAACAACAATAGTCCTAAATAATCCTAACAACTGAAGTTTCTGCCATGTCTTCCTCTGCCCATCTCCAAGCAGCCTGCTCTGTTCTCAGGTCCTACAGTCTTGGGAGTTATTTTCTATTTTGTTTTTTTCTTTTCATATAAATTAAGAACAATTGTCCTAATTATGTAACTATATATGTAAGAAATAAATATTCAGTGTTGAAATGTAGAAAATATAAACAGGTGTAGAGGAGATTTCTTTTCTCACCCCCTGCTAGGTTCACAGCTAGGGCTCTTATAATAAAGGCAGATTAATAAGAGAAAAGCATAGACATTTATTTAATAGAAGTTTTATATCACATAGGAGCCTTCAGAAATAAAGATCCAAAGAGACAGGGAAACCCATGTATTTTTATGTTAAGTTTAAGGAAGAAAAGAATAGTCATGGAAAAGTATGATTAGACAAAGAGGCTATGAGCTAATGGTAATAAACTGAGGGGACTTAGCAAGGCCTGTTTGTTCAGATTCTTCCCTGTCTCTTCAGCGATAAAGATGTTCCTTTCTTCCAGGTATAGGGTGGAAAGAAGGTTTTATGATCTATTTCAGGGGAAGTTCAGCGAGGTGTCTTTTTTTTTTCTTTGGCAGAGTTTCGCTCTTGTTGCCCAGGCTGGAGTGCAATGGCGTGATCTTGGCTCACTGCAACCTCCGCCTCCCAGGTTCAAGCGATTCTCCTGCCTCAGCCTCCCAAGTAACCTCCCAACAGGCATGTGCCACCACGCCCCAGTTAATTTTTTTTGTATTTTTAGTAGAGATGAGTTTTCACCATGTTGGCCAGGCTGGTTTTGAACTCCTGACCTCAGGTGATCCGTCCACCTCGGCCTCCCAAAGTGCTGGGATTACAGGCGTGAGTTACCACGCCTGGCCTCAGCTAGGTTTTATAGCCTACTTTAGGGGAGAAGAGGCAATGTCAAGGTGAGAATGACCTTCCTGCTTCTGTTGTTGTCTCAAATGCCAAGGTACCATATTTTGGGGTAGCATGTACTGAACTTCAGCACAGGTATACAACAGAAATATGATTCACTCCTCCTAAGGGTTCATGTAATTAGATTAGGGCCACCTGGATAACCATGTCTGTAACCTTAATTACATCTGCAAAGTCCACTGTGATATGCAAAGTAACATATTTCACAGATTCCAGGGATGAGGGCTTGGACATCTTCGGAGGGCGATTCTGCCTATCCCATACAGCTTATCAGTTTTGCTTCTCGTCACTCTCTCTGTTCCAAAACAACTCATGCTTTTAATGGTAAAAGGCTACTGTATTTGGGGATTCCATTATCTGGTCAGTAGAACAGCATATATAGTTGTGGAGTAGGCATATTTCACTGGGTTTTTCTAGAGTTTCTATAAAACAGTCTCCCAGAGCAATTTTTACTCTATGATTCTGATTAAAATTCAAATAGCATTCTGGTTAAAATTCACGTCTCAGGGAACTTGATGTCAGGAAGGTACTAGGAAAGAGAATGCAAATAATTGACTCGATAGATATTAAAAATATATATCAAATGTAAGTGTAAGTTAGTATACTAATTACAGTATAAATATAAAATCTAAATTATAAATATATAAATTGGCCAAGCGTGGTGGCTCATGCCTATAATCTCAGCATTTTTGGAGGCCAAGTTGGGAGAATCACTTGAAGCCAGGAGTTTGAGACCAGCCTAGGCAACAAGGCGAAATCCTGTCTCTACAAAAAATTAAAAAAATTAGCCAGGCATGATGGTATGTGCCTATAGTTCCAGCTACTAAGGAGGCTGAGGTGGGAAAATCACTTGAGCCTGGAGGTCGGGGTTGCAATGAGCCATGATTGTGCCACTGCACTCCAGCCTGAGCAACAGAGCAGGACCCTGTCTCAAAAAAAAAAAAAAAAGGCCGGGCTCACGCCTGTAATCCTAGCACTTTGGGAGGCTGAGACGGGCGGATCATGAGGTCAGGAGATCGAGACTGTCCTGGCTAACACGGTGAAACCCCGTCTCTACTAAAAATACAAAAACTTAGCCAAGTGTGGTGCAGGCGCCTGTAGTACCAGCTACTCAGGAGGCTGAGGCAGGAGAATGGCGTGAACCCGGGAAGCGGAGCTTGCAGTGAGCCGAGATTGTGCCACTGCACTCCAGCCTGGGCGACAGAGCAAGACTCTGTCTCAAAAAAAAAAAAAAAAAAAAAAAATATATATATATATATATATATAAATAAAATCTATTATCTGTAATCTATAAATATAATTACATAATACATAATTATTATAATCTATAATTAGACCATTGGCCTAATACACTGACATTTTTGTTCATTTCCTTTAAGTTAGTTTATGTATTCATTTATTTACTTAATGTTACTTTAATTTATTCGTATCTAATACATTCAGGTCTAGTGGTTGATCAGTTCGTTAGAATATTCAATTGAAACAAATTATAAAAAATGATAAATACAGTCAGATGATATATAAATTACAGTCCTTTAGTTATCTTTTGACATAGGGCTGAGGCCTTTTCTTTGAGCATGGGTCTGCTGTGTAAAGTCTACATTGTCTTTCTTGCATTAAATACACACATAACATTCTTATTTTCAATTTTAATCTATTTAAAGTGGAGGGAATTCACAATAGCAAAGACATGGAATCAACCTAAATGCCCATCAATGATAGACTGGATGAAGAAAATATGGTACATATACACCATGGAATACTATGCAGCCATAAAAAGGAATTCTCATGTCCTTTTCAGGGACATGGATAAAGCTGGGAACCATTATCCTTAGCAAACTAATACAGGAACTGAAATCCAAATACTGTATGTTCTCACTCATAAGTGGGAGCTGAACAATGAGAACACATGGACACAGGGAGGAAAACAGCATACACTGGGGCCTATCGGGGGGTAAGGGGAGGGAGAGAATCAGGAAAATAGCTAATGCATTCTGGGCTTAATACTTAGGTGATGGGTTGATAAGTGCAGCAAACCACCATGGCACACATTTACCTATGCAACAAACCTGCACATCCTGCACATGTACTCTGAAACTTAAAATAAAACAAAAATAGAATGAGAACATAGAATGATTTGCAAAGCAGTTTGAGTAAAAAATTCTAGAATTTTATTCATTTTGCCCCCAAATTTCACAGTTGTCCACATATAATTGACAGCATATCTCCCAATAACTCACCTCTATTGAGTCCAAGGATTCAAAAAAGTTTTTATAAAAGCAACTCTCTTCACATTGACATTTCCTTTGTTTTCATAGTTGATTAAATTATAACAAAAATGAATGGCGTTGACAGTTTTGGGAAAGTAACTGATTTTAGGTAAACTCTGAAGAGTTCAATTTATAGAAGTAGAATCACAGTCTCTTAGAGATGAGTTTCCTGACAAGTTAATTCATTCATCCATTATTTATGTATTTGCTGACTACTATATGCCAGGCACTGCTTTGGGACCCAGGTATACAGAAATGAACAGAAGTGGCAAAAACCATTGTGTCCTTGAGCTTCCGTTTGGCACTAGCATGCACTATGCTGGAACATCAGCTGTACATATTACAGAGGGAATAATAGCATTAGTTAATGAAATGAGTTGGTCAGTTTAAAAGACCTTTTATTGTACTTCCCCGTTTTTTTAAACCTCCTGCTAAACTTGAGATCATTTGAAACCCTCTTTCTCCTTTATGCCTTACGTCTTATCTATTGTCATCTTCTCCCAGATTCTTTTCTGCAATATCTCTTCTCAAATTACAGCAAGAGTTAACTTTGTGGATCTCTACCTCAACTATTAATATTTTCCTTTTCCAGTGCATCTCATGAGTAGATTCTAAAATCACAATCCTTGGAAAGCATTTTCACCATTACGCTCCCAAAGACAGGGCTGGTTTCATGGTCATGTGACCGGTGCATTGCCACAGGGCCCTGTGCTCGGAAAAGAACCATGCTTGGTTTAATACTTGTCCCTGTCTTGAAATTTTTTAACAATTTTTGAACAAGGGCCTCCACATTTTTGTTTTGCTTTGGGTCCTACAAACTATGTAGCTGGCCTGTCAAAAGAACCTACAGTAGATCCTTATTTTTTGACTCTATTGAATCTAAACTCCTCTGCCTAGCCTCAAAAGTGAATGTCCACCTTCCTAACTAGATAACCTTTTATTTTAACCTTTCCTTGATGGAGGAGAGCCTTGTTCAGGGCTAGCTAGATCTGCTGCCCTTGCATAAAATCGACCCACTTCTGTCACTGTGTTGTGGCTTGAACAGCTCTCTCTTATGGAAATGGATCCTGTCTTCTCTGCTCCAACCTAACTCTCTAAAACCCAGAACTCATTTCTTTCTAACCTGACTTTGTTTCCTGCCAGCATTTATGTAATTATGAATTTAAGTTTCTAATAAAATAATAACAGTTACTCCTCACTTTGTGTTTACTGTGGGAGACATCTCCTTGGCATGGAACTAAATGCTTTGTATTCATTATCTCATACAGATATATAGTTTTAGAGGTGGGGCCTCATTCTGTTGTCCAGGCTGTAGTGCAGTGGCACAGTCATAGCTCTCTGCAGCCTGTAAGCCCCAGGTTCAAGCGATCCTCCCTCATCAGCCTCTTGAATATTTGAGACTACAGGTGCATGCCACCAATTCCAGCTAATATTTTAATTTTTTGTAGAGGCAGGGTCTCTTTATGTTGCCTAGGCTGGTCTCGAACACCTAGCTCAAGCGATTCTCCTGTCTTGGCCTCCCAAAGTGCTGGGATTACAGGCATGCACCACTGTGGCTGGCCCCTTATCTCATCTTTATACGGAGTTCTGTATTTTCTCTTCAGTTTTGGGCATGCTTATTCAGTACAGCGTGACTCTCTGTGTAGACGTCAGTGTTCTGAGCCTGAGGGTCATGTCTTCCTCATTCATTTGTGCTCTCTCGGCACTGTACACATGGTGTTTGGTGTAGTGCCAGGGCTCTGTGCCTGTTGCCAATTGACAGACAAAATATTAATAAAAGCTGAAAGTATAAAGTATTGCACTTCTTTCATCTACTGATTTTTGCAGCTAGCAGCATCACAGGAAGACTTCACTGGCCTGAGGACTTTGAACACTGCTCTGCACCATAACTTGAAGTAATTGTTCTTGTGATTGAAACTAACAACTATATAATGCCTGCTAGGCATAATGCCAGGACATGATTTGATTTCTGGTTAAATCTGCAGCTAAGTTGATTTTGCAAAATGTACCCACATGTGCTCAGGCAGTACGAATGCCCTCCCGCCCTCCGTTCACTCTCAAAAGTGCACTTGTCCAGAGAGTTGGATGTCCCTCACTTGTTGGAATATTTGACCCTGTGCATTTAAGTCTGAAGCTTCCAAGGCTAATTAGAAAAAATTGTTGTTGATGAGCTTCTGCCAAATGTAAAATGCCATGTTCAGATGCCTTTAGGACATCCATTAAAACAGCCAGAAATGGGGCCATGGTATTTATCAAGTCAAGGGAGACTCATGCTTAATAACAGTGACTTGTTTTATGCCATTAAGAAATAAGCAGACCTGTCAGGAGAATGTTCAACATAAGGTAATGTCAAACTTGCTGGAATAACTTACTCACTGCAGGGCTCCCATCTGTGAAGTCGCTGGGGAGGTGGCTGCCTCCATGTGATTCCTCAGATTTGTCAGTTAAATTAGATGCCCAAAGGCAAAACCAACTGACAGGGGCATTATGGGACACTCCTGGAGGATTCAGAATCCATAATCCCATGAGTAGGTCCCATTCACAATCTTGTTCATGCTGATACTAGGGGTCATGTCAGATTTCTAAGAAAGTAAATGATAAGAAAGAAAGCCAGCAGGCCAGCCCCCTCAAGGCTGTCAGTAGCAATATGGTTAATGTATAGTTTGTGGCGAGAAGGAAATGGCTTTATTTTTAAATTAAATTAAATTTTTTTAGTAGGAAAGTTTCAGAATATTGTCTTGAGAGAAAAATTCACAGGTTTTTTGAAATTGAATGTTTTGGCCTACACCAAGTCAGGCTACTGTCAGGGGAATTATATTAATGGGATGCTGACCAAAATGTTTTTAGTGTTTCTCCATGACATACCAACCTGAGGGTAAAAATAGGGTACAATAGCAAAAACACAGCAAGTCTCTGTTTTGACCTCCTTCAGCAACTGTAAGAAAGGCAACTATTTTATTGATTCTAGTTTATTTTACTCCCTCTTTTTCCTTGCCCTCCTTTCACTCGCCCCTACCATTCCCTACTAGAGGGCCTTCAGAAGACCATGGGTATGGGGTAAGGATATTTTGAGTAAGAGAATGTAAAAGGTACACAAAGGCACTACTCAAACCCACTTCCTCTCCTCCCAACAATACTGATCTAAAGTCCTTGGACCAAGTTTGTAGATCTCAATTTTTTCCTTCTCTTAGGGTAAGTTACTTTCCGGGAAGTTATTTGAACCTTAATGAAAACAGACTCCTGGCAAATCTACTCCCTTAGCCCCCAGATCTGGCTCATAGAATGAACACAGAATTAACTGAGAAAGCTCAGCTCCCTTCATGTCAGGGTAACTGTTGTCACAGTGACCTCAAGATTTAAGTGTCAGGTGGTGAGAGCCAAAGACTAACTAGATCATGATGACTGTTTTGCTTTAGGTGCCTCAGAAGCAGACTCTGGTACAATGAATCAAATGGAAGTAGTATATTTGGGAGGTGACTCCAAGACACACTGATAGTGGAGTATGGAAATGAGACAGGGAACAAAAACAAGCCGCTGAAATTTGCATTGGCGCGCCAGTCATCACTTTAGGCAACTTGAGCTTGTTCTGCCCAGGAACTCTGGGAAAGAGTGTAAAACATATCTCAGAGTTATTCCAACTGGGAGGTGAGAAATCTGGGGTATTTATCAACCAAATCCCATCTGTCATTGATGGAAGGTTGCTTGCAGGGTTATAGACACCCTAGCACTTCCAGCTTGCCCTGTAGGAGGGCTGACCTGTCTCTTGTAGCCAGAAAACATAAGCAGAGAATGGTAGGTATTCACAGTTAGCACTTTTTGATGTATATAGAGAAGGGATATGGACAGGGTACTGACCAAGCCTGCTATAGCAAGAATGGGAGATGGAGTAATTAATGATCAAGTTCAGCAGAAAAGCCATCTTTTGGTGGTTTTCCTATCAGTGCATTAACAAAGTTCACCTCAGTCAAAGGAAAATAGAGAGACAGGCAAGTAAAAACTTTAGAATGCTTAGGCTATTTAATTTCTGCAAGGTAACTAATAGTCACTTGCTATTGGGTAGATGTGCAAGAAGTTATAGCAAGAAAAGAAAAATTTGACCGACAGATAGGCTCAAAGAAATCTGATTGTACAATACACTTTGAAATTATTCATTGTGAACTTAATCTCTTTGTACAAGCCCAGTAGTCTTTTAGCTAATTCCTTTCCCAATGAAGGAGCCAATCAATGTTCTTTCAGGGGAGAAAATTACTAGAGAGCCTAGTATGTGTTTTGATGCCCTAATGAGGCACTATGAATTACCCAACCCAAACCAATTAAGTCTCAGCCTGGATAGAGGGCTACTGAGGAGATGAGGACACAGCATGCATTTAGGGCAGAATTAACTGCTTCCATAGCCTGGAAATATGCTTGGGGAGAAGCCAAACCTTATAGGCACTCTGCTCTCCTTAAAGCTGGCAGCTGAAACGTGATCCAGCCCAACGTTAGCTTTTGACGCTTTTGCTTCTTTGGCTTTAAATTTAAAAAATGTCTATAAAACATAAAATATGTTTTGAACATTATATAAGGCTATTAAGAGGGGGTGAATCATGAAAACATGGTATGTCAGAGACAATAAAGTAAGTGAAATGAACTGCTGTTGACTAGCTGCTTGACCTTGGGCCAGTTGCTTAGTCCTTTCTTGTCAATCAAATAGAAAATTATAGCCCAGTAATGTGGTTTTGGATTGCAGCTCAATAAGCAAGCTCTAATATCTTGGTTATGCCTTACTGTACCATGGGAAACCAAGCACTTATTTTCATTTTAATGTGATCTCTTTCAGTGGACTGTGACTTTCTTAAGCACCCAGCACAATGCCCCGCTTGCCTTAGAAACTCAGGAGCTATGTGTTGAATAAGTGTGGAATGAATAGTGGAGGAAGTTATTTAGAATATTATGGAGCACCTAGAAATATGCAAATAAATACATAATCAATGCAAGTAACTTTTTCATCAGAGAAGAAAATGATGAATATTGAATTTTTACACTACCAGTGTACATTAGTGGGGTAGAGGAAATGTGGCAGGAGAATTGTCACTGGTGAGAAGGTGTGTAGGGTAGTGACTAATACATGGGCTTTGGAGTTAAGCTGCCCGGGGCTGGAATCTTGGCTCTGCTTCTTACTAGCTAAGTATTCTTGTGCAAATTACCTAACTTCTCTGGGCTTCAGTTTCTTCTTCTGGACCTTGTAGGTCCAGACAAGGATCTTATAGCCATGCAACATCTAGAAAGTCTTGAGAAACAGTCTGTTGCTTAGAAGAGCTCAGTATAAGCTGATCATGGAAAAACACAAAGTCCAGAGTGAGGTATAAGACTTCTTCACTGGGTTGCCTTTCAGCCCTACTGTGTCAGCCTTTGATGGGTTTCCAAGCAGACTTTTTGTTTCCTGATTTCTTTTTTTTTTCTGCCTCTATGATTTCCCTACCCTGTCCTAGCTCCATTTTCCTGGCACTAGACTTGGCCAAGGTTGAAACTCTTGTACCTTTCTCCATCTTTAGAGGGTGGTGATGGCGGATCATTGGAATAGATGGTGGGTCCTCAGGTCCTCCATGGTATAGGCATGGGTATTCCAGATTCTTCAGAGTAGAGCATCCATAGGACAAACTTATTGAGTTTCCTGTAACATCACCTTGAGCAACTAACTGAAGTCATCTGCTGAGTGAAGATGGAAAGGAACAAGGGGCATGGAGAGAACAACCCATTTTCTGCCATACTATAATAAGGCAGTATAGGTCATATGTCTTTCTAGTACCTGCCACATAGTAGATGCTCTAGACATACTGGCTATGTCCAGTCTTCGTGGTATTAGATAGTGATCAAGGGACTTTCCTTACCTCCACTTCCTTCACCTCTTTAAGCTTGTGCTTTGAACATTCACACCATCCAGAGTTGCGAGCAGGTCTCCAAATCTGGTTAGGACAGCGAGGAGGATGGATAAAAATTCCATCATTTGGGTCAGCACCAACCCTGGGCAAAGGTCCTTGATCCATGGATGGGATCCACATCCATCAGCCTCCAAGTGGAGTTTGAGATCTTGTCGGCCTTTTTGAAATGGAGGTCTGTTACATGGTCACTGGCTGTGAGCATCTTCCTCTGGAGGAAGTTCTTCCTTTTCCCCACCATGACCAAGGAAATAATCAATAACCCTTGTCCCAGAAATCCTGGGATCCTCTCTGCTCTCAGGTCACTTTGAATAAAGGCTATCTATAGAAAGGCTTTTGAAAAATATATATTTTATCTTCTATTATGAAATAATTAACTGTTCAGTGTACTCTTTGTTTATGTATTTCAAAAATTTAAGCAGTACGAGCATCCTAAAGCAAATCTAGTCCAATTCCTCTTCACTTTAAAGAGGAGAGACTGTAAACTGGTTTGCTGCAAATCTTCCCTATCTTTTTTTTTCTCCTTCTAGTATTTCTAGTTGCCAAGAGTTTTGTTTATGTTTGTGGGGAAATCTAAAAATTATATGCCTGTAGACTATTTTATACAGACTGATGTTTAAAAAAATTCCTTAAGATAAAACAAATTTCACAGTAGAAGTTATTTAGCTGCTTGGTGAGGTGGTGACGTGGCGTAATGCTTCATATTGCTTATTTTTATTTATTTATTTTTACACCCATGTAATAGCAAAAAGACACAATGACACAGAGAGCCATAAAGCCAAACAACTCTCCCATTTCATTTTACAGCACAAGGCGGAGAAAGGCACAATTTGGTATCCTGACCATTTTTATAGGGGTTTGGAGACAGGTTAGACACATCTGAAATATGTCCTTCAGTTCTTAGAACTCTTTCAGGCATTCCTGCTGAAGGATGTTCCTTGGAGAAATACTCCTATAAATACAGGATGTTTTCATTACTGCATGTGGTTGATTCAGCCTGTTGGCTACATGACATTGAGGAGAAGTGCCTGAGAAACGACTTCATATAGACCACGTGCAAACAGTCCCTAGAGCTCCCCGGATTAGAATTACTCTAGTGGGAGCGTTTGGAAATGAATGTTCATATATCACTGAGGTCTTTAAAAAAAGGTTTAAGGTTCTGTAGGCTGTCTCCCTTAGTGCTGTGAAATGATGGAATGATAGCCTGTATGGAGAGGAATTTCTGCCTATGAATATGTTCACTTGTCCTCATTGAGGAAAGCTATAAAATCAGTACTTCAGATAGCAAAACCAACACCAAAACAAACAGTGACAACACAACACCCACAAGACACAAGGATGTAGCAGAAGGATTTACTGGGGCACAAATAGTAACTACAGGAGCACATAGTGTAGGTTCAATTTCAGTGTTTACTTCAGAAAGTTATAGCCACAGGCCCATGGAGTGAAAGCTGGGCCTTTAATGTTTATGTTATTTTAAATAATAACATTTCATATTTATGTAGCTCTTTACAGTTTACAAGTATTTTTACTTCATTTATTTGAGCCTCAAAATCACCTTGGAAGGTGGGTGAGATTTTTATACACGGTGAACCTGAAGATCAGGAAGATGAAGAGACCTGCCCAAGGTCGCACAGCTAACAGGCCTCTTGATCATCCAGCTCCCAGTCTGATGCTCTTGCCACCACTCTGCACTGACAAAATATTGCTTCTCAAGTTTCTGTAATATTGCCAGTGTTATGAAAGTATTATAACCCCCACTTCCCTGATCAAAAATTAACTACTCTTTATTGAATAGAGATTTTACAGTGTGAAAGACTGAAGAGTATAGCACTTTTGATGCAGGGTAGGTAAGGAATGGACTTAGAGATGCATCATTCAGAGGGATGTTGAATTGGTAATGAAACATGGAATTTTGTAGTGCTTATTGCAAAAATATAGAAAATAATGAGCAGGTTGGAGAAAGCAGAATTGTGAATTGAGAAAATTATTTACTATAGTTAGATTAGTCTGTGGGCAGGATAAAATTTATGAACAAGGGCAACCTTTGCCTGCCAAGACAAGGGTAATACAATCGAGTGTGCAGAATAAAGCTAATTACCATCAGGAAGGAGTCTTTTTTTCTCTCTCATCTTGTTTGCCCTGGGTATTATAGAAATATCTATCTATCTCTTTTCTTCCAACACCCTAAACAATTTTGGGAACCATTGTGTCAGAGAAGTCTAAGAAGACACAAATACAAATAAGTTTACGGAAGAATTGGATTCTAGCTTAATATAGATAGTTCATTATCTATGAACATGTTTGTCCTTTTAAAGAGAATGTATGTGAAACTTTAGATTGAAGGGTGATTTCTGGGTATTTCACAGACACAAAAACCAACCAATTGTAAAAAACAAACTGATAACCGAGTGAAAAATACCACTAACTCATTATAATAAGTAATTAAAAGAGCCCAATGGTGGCCTTCCAGGTGCTAGACCCTTCATCCATATCTTCACTGACTTTCTTTCTGTATGTTTGATCTACTTGTCCTTGATTTTCCTGCCTACCGCCTGATCATCCTAATTTTAGGGTCCAGAACAACTTCTCAATGAACACCCTTCAAAGCAGCTTCCTAAAGTTTCTTTTGAATTTTTTTTTTTTTTTTGAGTTGGAGTCTCGCTTTGTTGCCCAGCCTGGAGTGCAGTGGTGCAATCTCGGCTCACTGCAACCTCTGCCTCCTGGGTTCAAGTGATTCTCCTGTCTCAGCCTCCCAAGTAACTGGAACTACAGGCATGCGCCACCAAGCCTAGCTAATTTTTGTATTTTTAAAGTAGATACAGGGTTTCACTATGTTGACCAGGCTGCTCTTGAACTCCTGACCTCAGGTGATCCGCTTGCCTCGCCTCCCAAAGGGCTGGGATTACAGGCATAAGTCACTGTGCCTGGCCTCTTTTTAAATTTTTTGAAAAGTTAAAAAATGTACAGGAAATGCAAAAGATATTCTAACAAACACCTGTGTTCCTTCCACCTAAAATAAATGCTAACATTAGTTACAAAGCAAATGTAACCAATAATTTATTTAAATTTACTTCCAACTCATAAATGTCCTTAAATCATGATAACCAAAAACAGTGGTCAATTTATCAGGTATGAACAGTCTGGATCTAAGAATATGCATATTTAAGACCAAAATTGAAAACGTGAATACTGGTTTAGCCCAATGAAATTTTACTAGTTCAGATTAATTTGGGGAAAAGACTGAATTAGTGAAACTCTAAATCATACCACATTTTGTAAAGAAGTGCAGATGTGAAGTTTAATAACTTAATAGAAACATATAACTACAAGAAAGTCAGCAAAAATTCCCCAATACCCAATTTTTGATGTGTGTACTAGCTGGTCTAAGTAAATGGATTCAGAAGTATTCCGAGTACAGACTTGGAAACCGCAAGCCTTTGGTTAACATTTACTGAATGAATGCATATTGTGTGCCAGGCCCTGCACTCGGCACTGTATATAAAAACATGTGAATTCCCAGCTTTTAATGGACAAGGGTTCAGTCCAGGAAAAAAGACACATGGATAGGCATTTACAAGTAACTGGTTCATAAAACTATACAGATAGAGACAAGTTCCATTTTTTAAAAATGCACGATGAGTTTTCTTTTTTGAGACGGAATTTCGCTCTTGTTGCCCAGGCTGGAATGCAATGGTGCGATCTTGGCTCACTGTAACCTCCGCCTCCCGGGTTCAAGTGATTCTCCTGCCTCAGCCTCCCTAGTAGCTGGAATTACAGGCGCCCACCACCACACCCAGCTAATTTTTTGTATTTTTAGTAGAGATGGGGCTTCACTATGTTGGACTGGATGGTCTTGAACTCCTGACCTCAGGCGATCCACCCACCTCAACCTCCCAAAGTGCTGGGATTATAGACATGAGCCACTGTGCCCGTCCGAACAATGAGTTTTCTTTCTTTTTTTTTTTTTTCTTTTTCTGAGACAGAGTCCCACTCTGTTGCCCAGGCTGGAGTGCAGTGGCGCGATCTTGGCTCACTGCAACCTGTGCCTTCTGGGTTTAAGTGATGCTCCTGTCTCAGCCTCCTGAGTGGGTGGGACTACAGGCGTGTGCACCATGCCCGGCTAATTTTTGTATTTTTAGTAGAGGCAGGGTTTTGCCATGTTGGCCAGGCTGGTCTCAAACTTCTGACCTCAGGTGATCCACCCACCTTAGCCACCCAAAGTTCTGAGATTACAGGCGTGAGCCACCATGCCCAGCCACACAATGAGTTTTCTTAAACAGCTTTCATAAAATTATGTTTATATTACTCATTTACATGATAAATCTTTTATGTCTCATAATGTCCTGACAAAATTATAAATTTCAAATCAGTAGAATATAACATAACAATGGTTTACTGTAGAACAATAAAAAAAGAGTGTATTTGTCCATCTTCCCACATTAAAGTGTTTGAGGGGACTCATATGCCCATATAGCCAGCATTTAATAAGTATTAGGTAATACTAAGGGATAGCAAAAGGGACAGGGTATTTGCATTTTAAAATAGATATATTAGATACAAATTTTTTTCTATTATACATGCTTTAAATCAGAAAATTACATTCCCTCCCCACTGCCTGTAACCCATGCCTCCACACTGAGTTGAGCATCCTGTACCTTCCTTTTCTCCTAATGGTAGTGGAATTGGCTGTTTTAAGCAGATGGGATATTGCCACATTAGTATTTCAGAGTAGTTATAAATCTTACATCTCTACGGTATTTTACCATTATTAATACTGCTAGTAATAATTGCTTCCTACCACAAGCTAGGAACTATGCTGGCTTGAAAGACATGCTCTTTATGAAAGCCCCTAATTTTAACTAAAATCATTCAGATTTTATCAATAAGGAAAATAAGGTTCAGAGAGGGTAAGTAACTTATCCGAAGTCACAGAGCCAGTAAGAAAGTGGCAATGCTAAAAGTAAAATTTGGGTCTTCTCAATATCTAAACTCTGTCTGCAATTCACAGAACACATTAATGTGGCAAGCACTTTCATGTAATTACCTTACTTAATTCTTAACAACTCTATTAGGTACTTCAACTCTTTTTTATTATTTTTTAAAATGAAGTTTCAGAGAAGTTAAGTCACTTGCTCAAAGCACCTCGTTATTAAATATTGAAGCCTTCAAGTCCAGGATTTTTTCTACCAGACCACAGGCTATTTCTTATGATAACATTAATATTATCTGAAATATATCAAATGCCCAGAGTAATGTCCTCAGTATTTTTCAAATGTAGAAAATGCTTTCTGGCTTATCAAAAGATAATAACATGGGCTAGAATTAGTGAAAATACTCCTAACAAACAGAGACAGGAGCTTCAGTTAGATTAAAAAAGTAAAAAGTTTTTTCAACATAACAGCATTCTTGAGATATAATTCACATACTGCATAATTCACCTATTTAAAGTGTACAATTCCATGATTTTTAGTGTATTTACAGAGTTGTGCAATCATCACCACCAGCAATTTAAGAATATTTTTATCACCCCAACAAGAAACCTCATACTCATTAGCAGTTATTTCTCATTTCTCCCGCTCAACCTCTCCAGCCTTAGCAACTATTAATCTACTTCCTGTTTATATGGATCTGTCTATTCTGGATATTTTATACACATGGAATCATACAGTATGTGGTCTTTTGTGACTGACTTTTTCATGTAGCATAATATTCTCTTTCCTTTTTTCTTTTCCTTTTTTTTTTTTTGAGACGGAGTTTCGCTCTCAGTGCCCAGGCTGGAGTGCAATGGCGCGATCTCTGTTCACCGCAACCTCTGCCTCCCAGGTTCAAGTGATTCTCCTGCCTCAGTCTCCCTAGTAGCTGGGATTACAGGCATGTGCCACCACGCCCAGCTAATTTTGTATTTTTAGTAGAGATGGGGTTTCTCCATGTTGGTCAGGCTGGTCTTGAACTCCTGGCCTCAGGTGATCCGCCTGCCTCGGCCTCCCAAAGTGCTGGGATTACAGGCATGAGCCACCGCGCCTGGCCTTTTTTTTTTTTTTTTTTTTTTTTTTTTTTTTTTTTGAGGCAGGCTCTAGTGCTGTGGTGCTGTCTCAGCTCACTACAGCCTCTGCCTTCTGGGGTCAAGTGATCCTCCCATCTCAGCCTCCCAAATGGCCTGGCTAATTTTTTGTATTTTCAAAAAAGAGAGAGAGGGTTTTATCATGTTGCCCAGGTTGGTCTTGAACCCCTGAGATCAAGCAATTCATCTGCCTCGGCCTCCCAAAGTGTTGAGATTACAGGTGTGAACCACCGTGCCTGGCCAGCATAATGTTTTCAAGTTTCATTTATGTTATATCATGTATCAGTACTTCATCTCATTTTATGATATGGATATATTACATTTTATATATTTATTTACCATAGTTGGTGGATATTTGGGTTGTTCTACTTTTTGGCTATTATGAATAATGCAGTTATGAACATTCACATGCAAGTTTTGTGTGTGGGTATAGATTTCATTTCTCTTGGTGTATACCTAGGAGTAAAATTGCTGGTTCATATGGTAACACTAAACTTTTTAGTACTTGCTGGGCTCTTCTTTCAAAGCAGCTGCACCATTTCGTATTTCCATCAGCAGTGTATGAGGGTTGCAATTTCTCCATAACCTGGCCATCACTTGATATTATCTTTTTGATTCTAGCCATCTTAGTGGGTATGAAATGGTATCTTATTGTAATTTTGATTTGTACTTCCCTGATTGTGTTGCATACCTTTTCATGTATTTATTGTATATCTTCTTTGGAGAAATGTCTATTCAAATCCTTTGCCCATTTTTAAATTGGGCTATATATCTTTATTATTATTAATTATTTTCCACATCTTACCTGGATCTTTTTATTATTGAGTTGTATGAATTCTTTATACATTCTAGATATAAGTCCCTTATCAGGTACATGATTTGCTAACATTTTCTCCCATTCTGTGGGCTGTCTTTTCACTTTCTTGGTAGTGTTCTTTGCAGCATAACATCTTGATGAAGTCCAATTTATCTGTTTTTTTTTATTTTGGTGCTTTTGCTTTTTGTGTTGTATCTGACAAACTATGGCCTAATCCAAGATCATGAAGGTTTATGTTTACATTTTCTTCCAAAAGTTTTATAGTTTTAGAACTTACGTTTAGGCCTTGAATCCCCTTTGAATTAATTTTCGTATATGATGTGAGGTAGGGATTCCAACGATCTTTTGCCTGTGGTTGTCCAGTTGTCTTAGCACCATTTGTTGAAAATACTATTGAATGGTCTAGGTGCCCTTGTTGAAAATCAATTGACCAAGTACGTAGGTTTACTTCTGGACTCTAAATTCTATTGCATTGACCTACCCTTATGCCAGTACTGCATTGTCCTGTTTGTTATAGCTTTATAGTAAGTTTTGACATTGAAAAGTGTGAGGCCTCCTACTTTGCTTTTTTCTTTTTAAGATTGTTTTGGTTTTCTGGATCTCTTGAATTTCCATATGAATTTTAGGATAAACTTGTCAATTTCTGCAAAAAAGCCAATTGGAATTTTGAGAAACCAAATTGGAAAAATTTGTTTAATTAAAAAATTTCACTACTCTGTTATTTTAATTTGTTTTAAAATAAAAGCTATAAATGCTAAAGGAAACATTTAAATACCCAGTAGTTTTACAGCACTACAAAAACCCATTCATCCATTAATGAACTTTGGTAACATGGACACAAGGTTGATCACTTGCTTCTAATTAGATATGCCTTCTGAAGAAGTCACTGGGCTTCTCTTCTTTATTCATCTACTAAAAAGTGAGATAAATTGAATTACATTAAGAACTAGTTACAATTAGAAGAGTGAAAAGGCAAGCCACAGAATTTGTAATATATGCATTTGTTAAAGGATTTGTATTCAGAATAATAAATTGTAACAAATCAGTAAGAAAAACAGACCACCCAATAGAAAAATGGGCAAAAGACTTAAGCAGGCAATTGACAAAAGAGGACATATACATTTTTCCCACCTGTAGGCTGAAAAATATCCCTCCACCCAAGGATAGATCTACTTTTTAATCCCTAGGACCCATGAATATTATATGGCCAAAGAATACATATTATATGACAAAATATATGATTAAGGTAAAGGATCTTGAAATGAGAAACTTATCCTAGATTATCTGGATGAGTCCAACATGCAATTATATCCTAGATTATCTGGATGAGTCCAACATGCAATTATATCCTAGATTATCTGGATGAGTCCTTATGTAGAGAGAGACAGAGGGAGTTTTGATACAGACACACACAGGAAAGGGAACATGAAGACAGACAGAGATTGGAATGATGTAGCCACAAGCCATGGGATCCCAGCAGTCACTGGGAGCTGGAAGAGGCAAGAAATAGATTCTGCTCTAGGCCTCCAGAGGGAATATATCTTTACTGACACCTTGATTTTGGATTTCTGGCCTCCAGAACTGTGAGAAAATACATTTATGTTGTCTTAAGCCACCAAGCTTATGGCAATTTGTTACAGCAGCCATAGTAAACTAATAAACCACCATTTATTAATTATCAGGGATAAGCAAATTAAAAGCACGATGTGATATCACTACCCACCCCCTAGAAAGCTGAAAGGAAAAAGACAGATGATTTTAAGTGCTGATGAGGCTATGAAGTTACTGGAACACCTAAATGTTCCTGGTGGAGTGTATGTTACAGCCACTTTGCTAAACTCTTTGGGTTTCTTCTAAAGCTGAGTATATGCCATTCCATTTATACCTAAGAGAAATGTATGCTTTCACCAAAAATCGCAAACATAAATGTTCATAACAACACTGTTCATAATAGCTCCAACTTGGAAACAACTCAAATATTCATCAATAGTAGGACAGATAAATACATGGTAGTGTATTCATGTTATGGAATACTATAAATAATGAGAATGAAAAACTACAGCTTCACACAGCAACATGGATTAACCTCACAAACATAATAGTGATGAAAGAAGCCAGACACAAAGAGTATATACAGTTTGTTTCCATTTAGATAGAATTTCAGAAATAGGCAGAACTAATCCATCATACCAGATATCAGGATAGTAGTTACCCTTTAAGAGGGGTAATGGCTAGGAAGGAGTATAAGGGACTAGACTTTAATTAAAGTTTATTTTAATAAAAAGGAATGAAGTTAATAAAATCTTTCCTAATCATAGGGTTGCACCTCATTCAGTTATTTATTTATTTAGCAGATATTTATTGAGCTTCTATTATTTTCCAGGAACTCTTCCGGTGCTAGGGTTACAGCAATAAACAAGATAAAGTTTCCATTGTCATAGAGTTCACATTGTAGTGGTTCCCTTTCCAAATACTGGGGTATACTGTCACATTGTTAGCCCCTAATGACTTATGACACATGACATTCACACCCTTGGGTGGTTCTCACCCACACACCTACACTGATTCTGGATTCGGCTATGTGACCTGCTTTAACCAATGGGTGTTAGCAGGGGTGATGCAAACAGAAGCTTGAAAAGTGCTTACACATTGGGGCGTTAGCTCTTAGAATGCTCCTTTTTGGAAGCCAGCTGCTGCACTGTAAAAAAGCTTGAACTTGATAGCTGAATGTTAAAAAACCACATGGAGGAAGTGCCTGGAGGGTGAGTCCATCTTGAGTGTTTCAGCCTCAACCAAGCTCCCAGCTCAGTGCAACCACATGGGTGACCTCAGCTACACCATGTGGGGCAGGAAAATCACTCAGCTGAGCCCAGTCAACCCACAGACTTGTGAGAAGTGATAAAGTATAGTTTTTTTTCTAAACCACTAAGTTAGGGGTGATTTGTTACATAGCATTAGATAACTGAAACAAATAAAGGGATGAGTAAATAAATAAGGAATATAATTTCAGAGTATGATTTGGGCTATAAAATATTAAATGGGGTAATGGTATAAAGAATGACTTAGGCTGGGCATGGTGGCTCATGCCTGTAATCCCAACACTTTGGGAAGCTAAGGTGGGAGGATCACTTGAGCCCAGGAGTTTGAGACTAGCCTAGGCAATGTAGGGAGACCCTGTCTCTCTTCTTACTCTCTGTCTTTGTCTCTCTCTCTCTCTCTCTCTGTCTGTCTCTCTCTCTCTCTGTCTCGCTCTCTCTCTCTCACACACACACACACACACACACACACACACACACACACACACAGCCCAGCGTGGTGGCATGCACCTGTGGTTCTAGCTACTCAAGGGGCTGAGATGGGAGGATCACTTGAACCTGGAAGGTTGAGGCTGCAGTGAGCCGTGATTGTGCCATTGCACTCCAACCTGGGCAACAGAACAACACCCTGTCTCAACAAAAACAAACACAACAAAAAAGAATGATTGAGGGGAGATTTCAGAGAGTGATGTGGACACATTTTGAAGACTTTAAAGTCACATGTACTTGTAAGGTATTGGTAGGGCGCTCTATACAGAAACTGGGGAATTAAGTTTCTTATTGAGACTGTCAGGTACTGTGGGAAATCAACAATAGAGGAAAAACACTAGAGTTGGAGTTAGAAGAGCTGGATTGGAATTAAGACTCTGCTTTTGATCTTGGGCAAAGTGCTGGTCCTTTGTGAGCCTGAGTTTCCTCATCTCTAATAGAGTCGTCTTGTTTACTCTCCAGTATTGCTGGGGATGTTATACTTGGTAATGTATGAGAAAATACTCCAAAGTTTTAAAATGTTATTTAAGTGAAAGGCATTTCTGGCTGGGTGCGCTGGCTCACACCAGTAATCATAGTACTTTGGGAGGTTGAGGTGAGAGGATCACTTGAGCCCAGGAATTTGAGACCAGCCTGGGCAACATGGTGAAACCTCATCTCTACAAAAAATACAAAAATTAGCCAGCTGTGGTGGCGTGTGCCTGTAATCCTAGCTACTTGGGAGGCTGAGGTGGGAAGATCACTTAAGCCTGAGAGTCGAGGCTGCAGTGAGCCGTGTTCATGCCATTGCACTCCAACTTGGGTGACAGAGCAAGACCTTGTTTAAAAAAAAACAAACAAACAAGAAAAGAAAAGCATTTTCATGAAAACAGATATTTTGACCACCCATTCAGTTTCTGTCTGAGGTTTCTGCTCTGTCCACAAGATGATACATTTAAAACCAATGAAATAGATGTTATCTGCCATAACCGTAGTCTGTCTGCACATTCTACTGGTCTGGTCTATGTTACACATGAGCCTTTTAAATATATTTAGCATCTACTGGGACCATGGTTGGTCAGTTTTGAATCATCCTTGAAGTTGTCACTGAAAGCTGATATTCTTTATTTTGACAATGAAGAAAAACACCAATGAATAGCCTCATTAGTGTAAAAAGTCACACAACCAAAAGCCTCTATCCCATTAGGAAAAAACTCAACATCTGTGATGCCACATCGATAAATACTGCATGTGCAAAGGGTACCTGACTTTAACAGTAAATTCCTTTATGCAAAAATTGATTTGCTTTTAAATTTTAATTTATTCTTTTTACTTCTATAGATCCTGGTTAGGCACCCTGCCCCCCGACCCCACTTCCCTTCTCTTTTACAAATAATGTAAATTTGTGTGAGAAATGAGTCATTCTCTAAACCAAACAGCAAAAAGAGAAACAAAATGCAGAAAATAGGAGGTAAGGAGAAATAAAAGGGAAAAAATAACAAATTGGTCATTAAAAGGATGCACAGAATAAAAGGGAGAGAGGCAAGACGAACATCGACTCTATTGGGCTTCGGTGCAGATGTAAGTATAAAATGCTCCACAAGTCCTGTAATTGAGAAAATCTATCAAATGTCCTGACAGCTGCTCGGGCATTTCCAGAAGCGATAAAACTTGAATTTATTTCACTCCTAGAAAAGGGGTAGTATCACCTTCTGGCGGCTTTAATGAAATGCCATAAAATTTGAGGAAAAACTGTGTTGTAAAGTCATAAAAAGGTAGTCGGAAGTGGATTGTTGAAAATGCTGCGGGGGGCCGGGGATTGGTGTCTCTGAAGAGTGGCCAAAGGGGACCAGAGGCCTCTTGGCGTCGTTGGGAGTGCGGCATGCAGTCTTCACGTGGGGTTCTGACCCCTGCAGCGCTGGGTGCCAGGTCGATGGGGAATGAAATGGCTTTATCGCTCTCTGACTTTTCACATGCAAAACCGGGACTAATAAGCCCTTTTCGGGGCTCATCACCCGATTTGTGCTTTGAGGAGGTTGCCAGCAGGAGTACACTCACCTGCATTTTTTTGGATAGAAATAATGTAGTACATTGTGATGGACGGTCCCCAAGCATAAGGTCAACTTTCCGAGCTGCAGACCTGTATAGGGGAACCCATACGTATGGGTTCTCAGGGCAGGATTTAGAACCAACATAAGCAGACACCCCTATTCTGCTTTGGAATCTGATTATTCAGAGCGTGCCCCACACTTAACCTCCCAGTTCCCTCTGGCCTTGCTTCTACGATCTGACAGTATGTCCACGGGTCTGCGTTTTCTCCTGGATGATGAGCAACTGCAAGGGCCGGGGTTGTCTCTAAGTTCCTTTTCACCCCTTTGGCACTTTGTCTCACACTTTGCACATGGTAGGAGCTCGTTAGATGTTTCCAAGGGGAATAAAAGGTCTTGGGAGCTTCAGGTTGTCAGGTAATATCTTCATTTTTTTAGCCACTTCTGTGGTTGAATAACTACCCTTGGTATCATCTATGGAAGAACAAGCTAAATTCATTTAAGATTATTGTACAGGGAGCAGTTACATAGTATTTTACTTTATATTTTCTAAGTTTGATATTTTAATAAAGTCATATTAGATCCATATAAAGAAATCAATTTCAAAGATAAGTAAACAGAGGCCTTGAGTCTTACAGTGAATTTTCTTGGGCAATCCAGCTTTCTGCAAATATTATGAAGTTAAATTTAAACACTGAGAACAAGGGCCCTAAAATAAGAGAATTTTTAAGTGATTCTAAGTGGTAACAGCTGTAAGAAAAATTTTAGCAAAGACTTCTTGAGAATGTCCTACTCAAAATAAATAAATAAATAAAATAAAATAAAATAATGCTCTTGGGATAGTGCAAAGATGTGAGAGGATCAATGAGGTTAATGCAGACAAAGAAGATAAAAATGGATTGGGAAGTTTGAAAATGGGAATGGGTATTTTTTTCCTTGGTGAACTGATGACCTTGAACCTAGTACATAAAGGGAGTTTCCACAGTCTGGATTTGACCCAAACCATAGGCTAAAGGAATCTCAGTAAGAATGTCAATCTTTGGAAAATCTTCTGAACACTGTTGTTGAGTTATGACTGTCACTTGAGCAGTGTCTTCAATGGAATAGGGTATAAATTTCCCTGAGGCGAGAGCAAGTGCCTGAAAGCCAACAAAGTTTAGTGATCATCCTTTCAATTTTTGATGCTCAAGTCCTTTGTCAGCTTCAGAACTGGGAAGTCAGCTATTAAATTAGAGATGAAATAATGCCAGAGTCCAGATGTGGCTGCCTCACACTCCTGACTTTAGCCAGATGTGCCAAAGCCATGGCATTCATCATGATTAGAGAGACGGTGGAGGGAAAGCGTCATGACACGCCCGGTGAAATCCTGATTCCTGGCTCCTTCAAGCAGGGAGACTCTCTTCCAAGTACAGCATCGCTGTTCAAGGGGCAGGGGATAAGAGTAAAGTCTCTTCAAAAGTCCCGTAAAGGAGAGTTACATTTCATTTTTATGGATAATTGATCCTAGTTCTAGCTTTCAATGGTCTTTATTAGGTCATTTAAAAAGCTCTTTGCACAGACACGTTTAAACAGCCACCCCTTGTCCTTCAGTATCCTGACTCCTTGGTGTAGAATATATCCTTGCCAAATTACTTGCTATTTTGGGGAAAAGGCTTCCACTTTCCTCCCAGCTCCCTTCACTCACTTTTGGGCACCAATTGGTGTGGGAACCATGCTGAGGGCACCATGGAAGTATCTTGGATCTCAGCAAGTTTTTAGTGGAACTTGAGGGGCTAACTGAAGCACATGGTGGTGGGGCCTGGGCATGCTGAACTAAAGTCCTATTGCAGCTAAGGGCACTTGGATATCCTGGTCCAAGCATGAGTTGGTCTCCAGGGTGATAAAGAGGTCACAGATAATCACTGTTCCACTTATTAGAATCTATAACTCACCCGTCTTTCACAATTGGAGATGAGACTGCAGATAACCGAAAGGGCATAAAAGCCAAGCAGCTGGTGATTGGACCTGTGTAAAATGAGTGTGTGCTTTCCATCATTTCCTTCACAGCCTGCAGTCCATGTAGCTGTAACTGCTTCTGTTAGGTGTGAGTTGAGCCGTTGTCAGGACATGATTGGGAAGGAGTAAGCTGTGTCCTGTGTGTAGTTTAAGGGTCATATTTATCAGAAATGATTTTACTTAGAGCTATAAACTATCCTCTGAGAATTCTTGGCTCAGACAGTGACTTCTTTGTTGAATGAAATCATAGTAACTACCTGGATTGAAGGTCCCTTCTCATAGGAACTAAAAAGAAATGGACAATGACAGCAAAGAAGGTCACATATAGGTTCTAGGTGTTTTATGCTGACCAAACATGATTGGTCATCCAGACACCATGGTGCTTTTTATTAGGGCAAGAATATTAGGATTATTTGGAAAGAATCTTTGGGACATTCTAATATTTTAATTGATATTCTATTACTGATACAGATGACACATTACTCTCTAAAACAGTTTCTACCAATATTCGTTACCTTGACGGTGTGAAAAAGCATCAATTATGTTATTCTTTTTAAAAGGTTGAGAGGGAGTGAGGGAGTGAGGAAGAGAGAGAGAGAGAGACAGAGAGAGAGAGAGAGAGAGGGATGGCAGTAAGAATCATGAACAATTCTAGTTCATTCGGAAGTTGAGGAGACTTATTTTTCAAATGTATTCTCTCAAATACAGATTCATATAACAGATGCTCTCAACTCCCAAGCTCCTTCCATCTGTAATTCAATTTTCTTCTAAACGTGATGCTGACATCTGTTGCAATGCAGATACATACTCAAGTACCTGCAGTTTCTCTGTCAAGCTCAGTGTCATGTTAAAGACTGTGAACTTGGCAGGAATGGGGCACAGACACCACTGCCACAGGGCTGTGGCAGAAAGAAATTTAATGTCTCTTTCATGTTTCTGATGCCTCAGCATCTTTTCCTCTCTGACACTGAGGCTCTCATTAAAGGTTTTCAAGGGAACATAAAGTGTTTGTTTAATAGTGCAATTAATTGTTTAGCTTCACTTCTGGAGCCACCTCAAATCAGCACACGCTAAGACTTAGCAGGGAGGCAGAGATTGCATCTTCAGATTCTTCGTGACAGGGTGGATTAGATAAATTACCATGCAATTCTCTAAAGTATCTTTAAAAAAAAAAGCACTACATGCTGCATTTTAAGATGCTCATCTTTGTCGTCCTTTCTCTTTGATCCCCTTTCTCCAGCATGACTATAAATCAAGACCATTTGAGGCATGGATTGTTCTCTATCATTTCATCATTAATTTATTCATTAAACAAATATTTGTTGAGTCCCTGTTCTGTAATAGTATTGTGCCAGGTGCTGGGGATAGAAAGGTTGATATGACATGGAATTCATCTTTAGGGGATGTCAGTAGTGTTTTGTTTTAGAAAAAGTACTGAGCCTTACCTAGGCTCCAAAAGTTGAATGAAGATAGAGTTTTATGTCAAAAAAAAAAAAAGGCTCTGATAAGAATGCAAACCTATTATTGGTTAAATAGTCTCCCTATTATTGGTTAAATAGTCTTCCTTTACGAGGGACATGTTTTTGCTGCTTCATAGGAAGGTGGGAATCTTTGCTATCTACCAACCAATTTGGAGCTGCTGGGAATGGGGAGAATGGAATATTCCTTCTGACCCTGACTGTCTCTCCCACTGCAGAAAATCAGCTGATATCTGAAATATGACACTTGATTATCTATGTTACTTCTTTAGGTAGCTTTGCTGGGACTATGATAGAATCATGAAATCATCCAGGCCTTTAAAAATGTTCATCACAACATTTAATCTGGACATCATTTGTAGCAATTACCACCATTTCAGTTTTATACAACACCATGAAAGGGCTCAGCTGGCAGTGTGAGTATGTGGTTTTTGTTATTCTGCACTGACTCAGGGATGAGTTTTGCTGTGACAGCTAGCCCAACTATGACGGGCAATAGAGGGGCAGAGCATGGGCTGTGGTCATCAAGCTGCTTGAAGGTGGGTCTGGTGTAAAAGATAGATAAAGGGGAGTTTGAATTACTCATCACAATTTCGTGGAAAGTTTTCTTTAAGATATTGCAAACTGTTGGTCCTGGGGTGAACCTGGTTCAATGATGTGTTATATTGGGCCTGCACTATGTTAAAATTTTTATTTTTTTAATTGATTGCCAGCACTTAAAAGCTGGGAGATTTCACATTAAAAATTTTTCCTCTATCTAAAAGTGGGAACATCTAGTAATACGGGACCTATATTGCCACAGGGCAAAGGTGAGCCAGAGCTGAATTCCAATTACCCCCTATATGGGACACGCAGTTTTCATGTAACTGCAGTCGCCACTGCTCTATATTGTCTTATACTCAGCCTCCATCATTCAGTTACCTTCCTGGTCCCCTGGTCTGTATGAATCAATTAAGCAAAAAGTATTTTCAGTCAATTGGTTAGTCAAGTAAGTTTTTATTGGGACACTACTTTTGTGGACTTGTTAGGTACTGTGGGAGGGACAAGAATATTTTTGCCCACAGGAGGAAGAAGATAGTGACATGTGCAACAAATAGAGACAGGCCTGGAAGAGAACACAAGTCCACATAAGAATTCAGAGAAAAGAATGCCATTGATGTTCCTGGTCATTAGGCTTCTGAATTTTACTACTTTTATTTCCCAGAAAAAGAGAAAAAACATTTCTTTCATGAAAAGGAAGTTCTTAGGGAGTTAAGCATGTAGATATTTAACACATCTAAGTACATAAAGCATTTGTACTCTAATCACATTTTCAAGAAAATCTTTTTGTTATGCAGAATAAGAACACAAGCCCAGGCCACAAGTATCACACCTGGGAGACTTTAAAAAGAAATGATGCTGAGTAGACTACAGAGATTTGGAAGAAGGTTTAACAATACTAGTTCTATTCTGCAACTCTTTGGGGGCCCCATAAAGAAAGTCTAATGCTTAAAAGAAATTGTAATTGTTGAGAAAGACCTGGGCAATGTTTTAAAATTCTAGGCTTAATTTCATATCGACTGTCTGGCTAGACTTGTGGTCTGGGTTTGCTTTATGAGAGAAGGGCTGGCATAGAAAGCAGGAAAGGTCAAGGTCTTATTGGCATTAAATAAGGAAGAGTTGGCTACTTTCCCTTGGAGCAAACTCATAGTCCATTAAGTCACCGGTTTGCTTATATTTGAAAACAAAGCTAGTCACCACAGCTGGATAAGCCATTGCCAATGGCTAGGAGACTGTAGTCTCTCACATGATTTAGTACATATAGGTCTATGCCCAAAATGCCATGCTTCTAGTAGTGAATGTTGAGCAATGAAGACATAGAGCAACTAGAAATACCAGACAGGTCTTTGTTTGAGACTTAATAAAAGTTAACATTAATTGACCACTTACTATGTCTCAGACACAGTGCTACCTGCCATATATGTTTTATTTAATTCTTATAAGAATATTAGGAGGGTAAGTTTAACTAATATTCTCTTTTACAGATAAAAAACTGAGGCATAGAGAGGTTAAGTAATTTGTCCAAGGTCACCAGCTAGCAAGAGGCACCAATGTGAGCTGAGCCGAAGCAGTTGATGCCAGTGTCCATGACTCCTGTTCACTGTGCCTTGATTTTTCACTGTATGGCTTATCAGCTCTCAAACGTTTCCTCTTTAGAAGAAACTGGATAATTTAAACACTCTGGTAAACCCATGAGTTTGCAAGAAACCTCCAATACTGAGCAAAGGACTCCAGTCATTTTCTTTGTTCCCACTTCTGTACTTCTAGCCACTGCTAGAGAAAATCACAAAATCAGGGCCAACAGTTTCACTCTAAAGATCATGTAAACTCAGAAAGGGCCTCTAGAGCTGCTGAGCAATACTTGCATTCAAAGAGTCCAAGACAACAACTATTTCAGACATGCCATTGTCTTAAACTCTAGCTCCAACTCAACCCCTCTAGGATTAAAGACCTTGGCAGATGAACTTTGTTTTAATTCGTTGAGGAAATGAGACCCATCTAACACGAGCCAGCCTTTCCTTTCTTGCTAGAATGTCCTTGTATGTGCACTTCATCTTTACTTTTTCCCTCTTATCTCAGGGGAAGAAAAGATCTCATCTTTCTTTTTAAAGACAAACCCTACACTTGTGCCCGCCAACCCCTTCCCTCTGCTGCTTCCAGGCCCAGGTTATCGAGTTACTTTTGGTGTTTCTTGTACCTGGAATCTTTCTCCCTTCTCCACGGACCCTTCCAGGGAGGCATGAAAGTAGAGTTGCCTAGACTAGGAGCACAGCCTCTGGATTAGCCTGCCTTACCACATGCCCATTTATTAAATGCTACCTCTTAACCTGCTCTGTGACCTTGGGCAATTTACTAACTTCCCGAGGACTTCAGTGAAAATGATTATGAAGCTTCATATGGTTGGGAGGATTAAATGAGATAATCTATGTTGAGAAACACCCAGATCCTTGATCTATTTTCCCTTGGTGCCAACTTTCCTCACTCCCTCTCCTAAGTAGCTTACATTCATGATCATCATTTCAGCCACTCTCTAGTCAATGATGCACCTGCCTGCCCAGTGTCCTTTGGTTTTAACCAACTGTCTTCCCCACACTGAAGTGGGCTGCTGGACCATAGCTAGTGAATATTTATCATCTTCATCCCTCACTGAATCATCCTCACAGCCCTACATTCTTTCCAGCCTTCCAGGAAGAGCCAATGGCTTTTTCTCCCATTTCAGAGATTCTCATTATTATCACCTTAAAAAAAATCATTTTCTTGTCAGCTCTTGTTATGCTCTCAATTTCCTTTTTTTTAAAATAAAATAATTTTTTTTTGGACAAAGTCTTGCACTGGTGCTCAGACTGGAGTGCCGTGTTGCAGTCATAGCTCACTGTAACCTAGAACTCTGGGGTTCGAGCAACCCTCCTATCTCAGCCTCCTGAGTAGCTGGGACTACAAGTGTATGCCACCATGCCTTGCTGGTTCTTAATTTTTCTGTAGAGAGGAGGTCTCACTATGTTGCCCAGGCTGGTCTCTAACTCCTGGCTTCAAGTGATCCCCCCATCTCCACCTCCCAAAGTGCTGGGATTACACGGGTGGGCCACCATGCCCAGCTTCTCAATTTTATTTGAGACAGAAATCTTTGTAATACTAAAGAATCTTGATAGAACAGCAGAGTGGCTATGAAGTCAAACTACCTGGGTTCAAATCTCAGCATTTCCTCTTGCTATCTGTGTAACCTTGGGCAAGTTTTTTAATCTCTCTGCCTTAGTTTCTCATCCACCTTGTAGGGTTTTCATGAGGTTTAAAATGAGTTACTATGAGTGAAGTGCTTGGAGAATGCGTGTTATGATTAAGCACTCAGGTAAGTGTTATTAATACTTACTTTTTGGGCCGGGTGTGGTGGCTCACACCAGTAATCCCATTACTCTGGGAGGCTGAGGCAGGTGAATCACTTGAGGTCAGGAGTTTGAAAACAGCCTAATCAACATGGTGAAACCCCATCTTTACCAAAAATACAAAAATTAGCCAGGCGTGGTGGCTTACATTTGTAATCCCATCTACTCAAGAGGCTGAGACAGGAGAATCGCTTGAACCTGGGAGGTGGAGTTTGCAGTGAGCTAAGATGGCTCCACTACACTCCAGGCTGGGTGACAGACAGAGCAAGACTCAGTCTCAAAAACAAAAAACAAAACAAAACAAAACAAAAAAACCATCAACTTATTTTTTGGTTGGTGTAAAAGTCATTGTGGTTTTGCCATTACTTTTAAATGGCAAAAAACGCAATGACTTTTGCACCAACCTAATATTATGAGAATTAGCATTTGGATTCTTCTCTCTTGTATCTGTAGATAAAACAAATGCACAGAATTACATCACATCATCACCATCAGAGTCACAGGAATCTGGAACCAGAAATCTGATTTTCAGGAGTCACAGTGAAAGGAAGCAGAGATCATCATCAAGAGACCCTGTTTAAGAGATAAGAAAGTACCAGGTTATCATAGTTTAAGATTCAGAATAATAAAGGGCTAGAGCATTGCCTTATTCCCAGCCACTATGGCTCGGGAATCTTGCTGAAGTCCAAGGATTCTCCCTGGTTTGATTTAAAGTCCTCCTGCTATTCCAATTTGATTGGTTCTGTTATAACTCTGATTAGGACAATCTGCCTCTTAAGGGAGATTGGGAGCACAAGCGCAGAGCATACTAAAGCTTAAAGGGCCCTTGGGGATCCCTAGTCTAACTCCTCAGTTTCTGTAGGTGAGGAGAGCACACCGTCATCTTGTGAGCTGGTCCCCTCATTCAGAAAACAGCAGGGTTTCAGAAAACTGGGGGCTAGGTTCAGAGAGACATGTGCTGTGTGTGGACTCATTTTGTGCATTTCCTGTCTGGTTATTGTGCTTTCCATCGAAGTTACTGACTCGGCTTAACCATGCTTAGTTTGCAAGACCTTTCAAGGAAATCAGAGCATGAGATGCAGTCACTGCAAGTTGTCACACATGATTAAGGAGCTGGAGGGAGTGATTTATGTGGAAAGATTAAAATCCCTAAATATGTATGGCCAGGTGTTGCCCTGATTGAATGGGGCGTCAGGTATTTGAAAACTGCCCTGTGGGAAGGCTGCAGTCTTTTAATAGGAGTAATACTGCTTTAAAAGATTA
The DNA here is from genome assembly GCF_028858775.2 of Pan troglodytes. Lineage (NCBI taxonomy): Eukaryota > Metazoa > Chordata > Mammalia > Primates > Hominidae > Pan > Pan troglodytes. The sequence continues at coordinate 109,641,731 of NC_072411.2, read as the reverse complement.
GAAGAGTGATACAGGTGGCAGAAATGGGATGATATTAAAACAGGGTACTACTTCCCAGTGGAGCTGAAAAGACCAGATTCAGACAGGAAATTCTCCAACAGCATTTATTTTTACACTAGCTTTCTCTGGAATTTTCTACATCCAGAACTTGATGTTCTGTGCAATCAGATACACAGTTCTCAGTAGCCCTTTGGAGTTCCCCACTTCTGGGGGTCCCTTTGCTTCCTCTCATTATCCCTCCACTAAGATCCCCCACTATCTTTCTCCAGCTGCCCTTTGCTCCCCAGGCCCTCACTGTCCTCCTCCCATCACTCCCAATCAAATGGAGCCCTGATTTCAAGTGAGGACTGTGAAGCTAGAGGTAATTGGATAGATAAACTATTTCCTATTAAACTACCTGCCAGATAATTAATGAATCTCCAAGTAACACTGACCAAACCCTTAGTGAGTGTTGAGACATTTCAACATTGTGTGTGTGTTTGTATTTGAGTGTATAAAGAGAGGAGGGCATGGATGTGGGATCGCTGACCAATCATAGTGGTTCGAGGAAGACTTCTTAAGGAAGTAATATTTAAGGCAAAAGCTGAAGGATGAGCCTGAGTTAGCAGGTCAGGAGGATGGAAGGGAAGGGGTATATCTTAGCTCAGATTGCTATAGCAATATACCACAGACTGTGTGACTTAAACAACAGAAATTGATGGCTTACAGTTCTGGGGTCTAAGAAGTCCAAGATCAAAGTGTCAGCTGATTGGATTCTTCCGGAGGGCCCTCTTCCTGGCTTGCAAATTGCTGCCTTCTCACGGTGGCCTCACGTGGTAGAGACAGAGAGAGAGAGTGCTAGTATTTTTTCCACTTCCTATAAGGGCACTCATCCCATTATGGGGGCTCCACCTTCATGGCTTCATCTAAATCTAATTACCTCCCAAAGACCCAGCCTCCTAACCTTGGCCTGTCTGGGCTTTCTGCATGCGTTCTTCACTAAGCTTAATCATTTCTAGCTTTTGATTTAAATTGAGAGACAGGGGATTCTTCCTCTCATGTGAACACTTAGAGGTCATTGTAGGGTTATTATTTGGTCTAATTTCAAGATTTATATGTGTCAGGGAATAGGGAGGCCTGAGGAGAGGAAAAGAGACGGGGGAAGGGCTGGTTGGTGGAGCAGTCAGAACACACACAATATTTATTGATTAAGTTTGCCGTCTTATAAGGCATGGTTCGTAGCACCCCAAAACAATTGCAATAGATAACAACAAAGATCACTGATCACATATCTCATAACAGATATAATAATCATGAAAAAGTTTGCAATATTGTGAAAATTACCAAAATGTGACACAGAGACAAGAGGTGAGCACATGCTATTGGAAAAATGGTGCTGATAGACTTGCTCGATTGTAAGGTTGCCACAAACTTTCAATTTATATAAAACAATTATCTGCGAAGCATAATCCTCTTTTCTGAAGAGCAAGTCAAAGATAATGTGTCTGTGCTTCTTCCCTGCTCCGGTGACCTTGCTATGGTACTCTAAGCTCTTCATAGTCTTCTCCTGACCCTATCCTAATGAACCTTGTCTACATTCTTGCGGCTGCCAGATCCTACCATATCCTTGAATAGCCTTTTCTTCGGTTCCTGGATTATCCCCCAACTGTTTGGGTTTCTCTGCCGTGCTCTTGACTTTTCTGCTAAGACCCACCTTAAAAATCACCTTCTCTAGGAAGCCCTCTATGATGGAGTTAAAGGCATCTTTCTTTACAGCACTGTAGTTTCTTGTGTTTATCTCTATTTAGCACACATTTCAGTATTATACTTACTTGAGTTTATGTTGCCCCTTCTAGTTGCTCAGGAGTGTGTATGTTTAGCTAATATTTGTTGAGTGAATGAACAAATGGTAGCATATATATGCATATAGCATGTATATATAAGCACTCATGGATTAACAATAAACCAGAGATTAGATAGTATAATATTTTGCAATTTCTATTTTGTTGAGCAATTGAAAAAACATGCATACATTAAATCACTCAGCTCCATGTAGTATAACTGATTTTTTAATGTGTAAATTGCAGGTGTCTCTCCTTCAAAATAATTTCCTTAAATGTGATAAAATTTATTTTTTGGCTCATATCTGTTAGGTTATTATAGTGTTTTAAAATATCTGGCTTAGATCACTTGAAATTCTTAAATTATACTTTAGGCAGCTATTAGCATAATAATATTATCTATTAATAGCAAATTCTAGAGGAGTAAAGTTACCTGCAATTTACATGAATCAGAAAACTTGGTGTGATTAGTAGCATCACAACAAACCCAGCATGACTATTGTAATGACTATGCTTCCTGTCACTGTAATTATCTCCTAAAACTTTTATTGGGAACATTGATTACCATTTGCTCGTCATTCACTTTGAGAAAATGGAATGATGAACAAGTGCCAGGAGTGAAATGGTAGCTGTGCAGGGCCTGTGGAAAATACACGTGGGATGGTTTCAAAGCAAACCACTTGTATTGGCCAGGAGAACTGTGTGACCTTTCTGGGTTCATAATAAATGATGGATTCCATATTTCTTTCAATTACCAAGAATTGCAGTGAAGATGAATGAGAGATGGTGATTTTCTAAGGGAAAATGTGGAATGATAATTTGTGTTTGAAGAATATTAGGCAAAAAATGAAATGTCTCACTCCTCCTCCCCCCAAGCTGTGCATCATTTCTATTCCCACGGTTGAAGGTTGAAGGAAGGCAGGGATTCTGTTTCCTCATTATTGCTTGAATCTGTTCACTTCTCGCCATTGCCATGCCAAGTCTGTAAGCCAGGCCACCACCATCTCTCCCCTGGGCTACTTCAACTGCCTTAAAACTGGTCACTCCACCACTAACTGTACTTCTCCTAAATTCATTCTCTCTACTGCAGCCAAAGTGCTTTTTCTAAACAGCAGATCGGATCATGTCACGCCTCTGCTTAAAGGACTTCTATGACTCCCCAAATCTTTATCATGGCTAAGTATGGGTCAGATAGCAAAAGGACTTGTAGGCCATGATCAGACTGTCCTGAAATTGCCTCTTGACTTGTCTATTTCTGCCACTGTTCTGTGAATTCGATGAGAGCAGAAACTACATCTGCCCTGCTCATCTTGTATCCTTAGCACTTAACGTGGAGAGCTGACAGCCAGAGAGGCTAAGAGAGGGAACCATTCTATTTTCCAATTCTGCTTTTTGCTGCCTTTAATTCAGGTCAAAGGCAAAAAGTGTTCATTTGGCCTCAGTATCTATTTCTAGCCATTGTTCTAAACTTTCCCTAGACAGGTATATTTTCTTTCTGGAAGATGTCTCAAAGAACAGAATTAAAAGTGAGATCTGGTTCTAATCAGGTTGTTCTGAGTACAGAAAATGTTAAGGGTGGGTTAAGATGTTTAGTCTGTTTCTCCCAGAGCCAAGTGGGAAGAACTAGAGGCTGATAGAGCAGAATTGCAGGGCACATGTGAGTGTGTGTGTGTGTGTGTGTGTGTGTGTGTGTGTCTGGGAGTACTGTGCTGCCAAACACTACATGGGTTAGCTTTGTTAGAAATTTAATGCCTATGAGTTCTTCTGATAAAGCAGTTGCTGAGCTCTGCCTTTTCCTCTCTCTCTTTTTTTTTTCTTTTTTTTTTTTTTTTTGCCAGAGAATGACCTATGTATGTCAAAATGCTTTGCTTCAGAAAGGGAAAAGTAGCAAATCCTAGAAGGTTACTCTTAGATGTTTGATCACTACTGTAGCCCAGATTTTAGGACTAAAAAAGATTTTTTAGTCTCTTTGAATGTGGCTGTATGTGTGTGTGTATGTGATTGGCATTGGACCAAACCAATTTAGGAGAATGTAGCTTATATCAAATACATGAAATTATAGAGTATGACAAAGGTAACCCAGAATATGCAGTTACAGGTAGGGTGTAGACATCTTGAGTCTTTTTCCATTTATTAAAATAATTTTCTGTAATACATTCTTTTATTTTTTTCAGTGTCCCCACATCTCCCATTGAGACTTCTTGGAAAGGTCGGTAAACAAACTTTGCTGGCTCCTTTAGGTCTATCATAGACTGAAAGATAATTGTGGAAATGTTCTCCTGCCATTGCTTAACCCTGTACAATGCCACAGGCACCTGGCACAGCTTAGCTCCCTTTGTCTAACAAATGGGTAATGTGTTTAAACAAGCCTGGTGGATTCCTGCCAGGATGCAGACAGACTAAGAAGCAAAATAAATCTGAAAGATGCCTCTTTCACTTCCTCCCTGCCCTTACCAATGCTGGATCCATATAGTCAAATGCAGAGGGTTAGCAAACACCAAGCAAGTTGGCTTACTGATAAACCACAAAACAAACACGTATCATTTGCGTTTCTTCTTGAAAATAATCAGGTGTTGAGAGCCAGCTTTGAGTTGCCGGAAAGAGCTTCAGTGATTGTTTGTCACCCAAACAACTGCTTTCTTCTCCAGTTTTCCATTTTGGGCTTTCGGTTTTGTCTTGCTCCTTTAAGTAAAACAGCTGACTTGACTTGTCTGTGACTTCTGGGAATAATTTAATTCTTACACTGGGGCTAAGTAACTGGAGAGCAGCATGGGAGAATCCGCTCTGATGCACCCCGCACTCACTCACACACAGACAGACATTCAGGCTCATCTTCCCTGCTCTCTGTGGCTTGGAGAGAGAGATTTGGGGAATCTGTGTGCGTTATTTGCCTTTTTAATATTCCGACCTATCTTAGAGGTCACAGTTACAAATCTCAACAAGGGGTGTGGAAAAGTAAAGTTTTGTATGATCAAGAGCCATGTGGATTTTTAAAGTTGAGAAACAGTGTGTTAGAGAGAAGTGGGGTCTTTCAGTGTTCTAGCGAGCCTGTGCTTGGTTGAGGAGGAAAAACTGTGTCTTGGTTGAGGAGGAAGTCAGAAGGGGAAAGAAACTAACATTAATTGAATACTCAATTAATGTCAGTACACATTAAGTGAATTAGCATATTTAATTCTCACAATAAAGCTGCTATCTCTTTTACAGATGAGGAAGAGGAACATTAGAGACAATTAATAATTTGCTCAAGTTCACCTACATGATAAGAGACAGGACTTCAACCTAGATTTCTCTGATGTCTAATAACACTCCAATTACATCATTTTAAATAATTGAGGAAAAAAGCTTAGCATCCTATACTTTTGCTGTGAATCATGGAGTTGCTCCTCCAAACCTTATCACAGTAGTGTCTTTTTCTCTTGCTGTCTGGCCTGCTTTTGAAAGCCTCATCCCTGCTTGGTAGCTTCGGGGAGTGTTCTTTGCATACTGCAGGCCTTGCTTCCTTTTGGAGAGGTGTGTGTGGCACCACCACCCGTGCCTTTATACAGAATTAGGAAGGAGCTCTGTATTTGTTTTCGTTCTTTTTTTTTTTTTAATTACAATTGAAAGGGTAAGGATGTGGGATGATTTTTCAAGCTCACCATAATTTTCCATCCATTCAGAATTAGCTTGTATATTTATTTACATCAAGTCATTAACCAACCTGCGTTTATGGAGGCCTCTCCATGGGCAAACCATAAGTACTTGGGAGATACAGTCTTATGAGCTGATTTGTGTCGCCTGCAACTATATATGTTGAAGTCCTAACCCCTGTACCTCAGAATGTGACTGTACTGGAGTTAGGGCCTTTAAAGAAGTAATTAAGGTAAAATGAAGTCATATGAGTGGACCCTAATCCAGCGTGACTGGGGTCCTTATTAAAAGAGAATATCAGGATACAGATAGTTGTGCACAGAGAGAGGAAAGATCATGTGAGGACACAGAGAGAAGGTGGTCATCTACAAGGCAAGGAGAGAGGCCCCAGAAGAAACCAAACATGCTGACCCTTCAGTCTTGGCCTTCTAGCCTCTAAAACTGTGAGAAAATAAATTCCTATTGTTTAAGCCACTCAGTCTGTGGTGTTCTATAATGGCAGCCTGACCACATGAATACATTGATGAAGACTCTAGCTATAGTTAGGATTCATGAGTTTAACAATCTAGTTGGGGAGATAGATGAGATATATGTCTATCTCTATATCTCTTTACATATCTATATCTATATCTGCATATATGTCATTGACTATAAAATTAAGGCAGTAAGAAAGCTTTTCAGGATTTCAAACCCTTGCTAATTGAGAAAGTGGGTAAATACAACCAGAAGGTTTTTTTAGAAGCCTTGAAATTGAACATGTTCTTTTTAGACCTGATAAGACTTGCTTTTTAGCTTTCATGAGGACAGATAAGAGTTATTCTTTTAAAAACTCCTCTAGTGTACACCAGTAGGCTGAACAGGAAGGAGTTGGCGAGGCTTTTTCTGATGTTTATTGGAGCAGCCATAGAAATAATTTTGTACCTTGGATTCTGTGATTTATTTCCATTATGAATAAATTTGGAATTTATTTTAAGGCTTTCAAAACTGGGAGTGCTGTGGTCTCAGGACTATTTTTTTATTAAAACATTGTCTTCTTCACTGTTGGCTGCATTTCAGGTGCTGGCTGAATCCTGCACAGTGGGCAGGATTCACATTCAGCTTCAGAAATGCCGTTGAATGATAATAATTACAATAATTATACACACACACACACACACACACACACACACACATATGATGGAATTGGGTTCCAATTCTATTTGGCTGAACTTGATACTTGACTTTACTGACTCAATTTTGGCATCTTTAAAATGAAGAAGGTTGATAAGTACCCTGTTATCTCTGAAGACTGGGCACAATCATGCTGGAAAAGGAATTTGAACCCTTGAATAAAGATGCGTTGAACACAAGTTGTTATTTATTTATATCAATGTATTTTATAGGTTGACACTGTGGACCGGACGAAAATCTTGCATATACTTTTGGCTCAAGACTGACTTCCAAAGAACCAAATAAACATGGTAGACAAGAAGACCAGTAAGATCTAGTGCTTCAGAAGTGGCATGAACACCTTGCTATCTCCATGAACTAGAATTGCCACCTTTTTCTCACAGAATCTTATTCTTGAAAGACAAATTGCATTTTTTGCTCCTATTGCATAGCCAAATATCCTCTTTCCTGCTCCCTTCCCGCTCTCTTCTTCCCGCAAGCTTGTTAATTCTCTGTTTCAATGGGAGCTTCCAAGAGAAATTGAAGGAATCATTCAGCGAGGAGAAAACATTGACCATCTAAAGTCTTCGATATTGATTTAGAATCCACTTTAATATGGTCTAAATTATGGCTAAACAATAAACAAGGAAAAGTTGGTGGAGAGAACAAGAAGAGTGCCTAATCCAGTAAAGCCCATAGAAACAAACCAGAACCTAAGTGCACTCTGAGCTCAGGGCCTGAGGGACAGATAAAACACTTCAAACTAGTTTTTGGCCTCCAGGAGTTTAGAGTCTGTTGGAGAGAAAAGGCATGCTAACAGTTTATGAGACTCAATGAGATGATTTATGGCTGTCACCAGAGCATCACTTCCCTTTCATCTCCAGAATATGGAGCACTTTTTTTTTCTGATTCCCAGGGGGACCTGGAAACTCATATGCAGTCTCTCTTCATGTCTAGGAAAGCATGCTGGTAACAGAGAGACACCTCGTCTGGGTGAGGGGAACCACAGTTGTGCTCATCTCCTGTGGATGCTACCTCTAACAGCATGACCTATTGCAGTGGACTCTTCTCCTGTTCAATTCACAGCCATCTCCAGCACCAGAAATGAGTCCTCCAGTGCTTGGCCATGATGGGTTCAGATTCTTGATCTGAGTCCTGACCTCTTTTCTGTCCCTGCTCCTCCAAAAGGAAATCTCATAGATCTTTAGAGCACACAATTTATTACATAGGGATGATGATGATTACTATTTTGAGAACTATTTTAAGGTGACTTTCTCTCACATCTTTTGTTAAAAGGGGAAGAAAAAACAACTAAAGAAAGCAAACTGAAACACAGGGATGTCAGTTATCAAGTAAGTGAAGAAATATGTGCTGAGCAGCAACAAAATGATAAACATTTTCACAATCCTGATTTTATTTAATTTCCACAATAAAGCCCACAAAGTAGCTATTCTTCTTCTCGTTTTATTGAGCAGAAAGCTGAGGCTCACAGGAGTTAAATATCTTGCTCAAAGTTACGCATTTAATACAGCCAATATTGCATCTATTTTCTGTTTCAGGACAGTGCTCCTTCTAACGCACCACAGCTGCTCCTGAATCAAAAGAGGACGCACTTCCATTGGGTTGGAATGTTCCACATGCAGTTTTATGAGGAGGAGTTATTTGAACTGGTTCTTGACTGAATTATAGGGTTTGGCTAGGTGGTGGAAGAAGACAAGTTTATACCTGGACTGGAGGGATTAGCATGACTGAAGCCACAGGTTGGAAAATGCAAGGTGTATTTGGATGACTGTGTGTACAGACTGTTTCGGCTGGAGAAGAGGGCTCATTCCTGTTACAAAATGGCACCCAGCCAAAGAGAGGAGAACAATGAAGATTGCTTCTGCCATTGTTGCGATTTGGGATTTTCAGGCACCTCTGTTAAATGAGGACAAACAGTGCTGACCTTCTCTTGCAGGCAGGCTGGGATTCTGAATCATCAGTGACTGAGAAGTGGTGTGCTCCATTATCTGAGGCATGATATTATATCCACCAGCTATTTCGTTCATGCAGTTGGATTTCTGCTCCATTGAAATGATTCTCTCAGTGTGAGCTCAATAACAAGGGGCATGATGGTAGTTTTTCTGTGTTGCCAGAAACTAGGTCTGAATTTCTTCCAGCGCCTCCTGCTCTAAAGCACCTCTTATGATTAATTAACCTTTTGTGGAGTAACTAGGACATCTGTGTGGGATGAGATGTACTTTGGTCAGACTTCAGTTTTTAGTTGTTCAGCAAGAGGATAATTAATTATAAGAGCTGAATCTGAACAGAAGATTGTTGGAGGAAGTCCAAATGAAGCAAAACATCTAATTATCAATGAACAGGAAGTTTTTTTTAGTTGTCGTTATTGTGGGAGTGAATAAAATACTTAATGCAATATAAATAAGAGGTAGTAACAACTTAAGATGCCTGCTTTGAGTATACACTTCATGTAAAAAATTTGGGATATTTGTTTTTTGGAGACAAAGTACAATGAACTAACCATAACTAGACAAATTGGCAACAGAGGCCAAGTTAGTGTCTAAAATAAATATTGCCCTTTGAGATAATTGTGTTGCCTTTAACAAAGGTATATCTAGAACATCTGGCTATTGCCACTGACAAATAACAATAAACATCTCTTGTCTAGAAAACAATGTTAGATTAAGATGCAAAGAAATAAAATACAGGAGGCTAAAAACAGTGCAAAATCAATTTCTTTAACATAAATGGTTACTGTGATAGAGATGGTTTCCCAATGCTTAGCTTTCTGAAGTGAATCACCTCCAGTATTTAGCCCACATCTCCATGATACAAATTTTCTACAAAACCCCAGAGGCTGACACAGTCAGAGATTCTAGCTTGACTTGCTTGACTATGGTGACAGGGTAGGTTAGTGGATAGTGTGAGAAATTTCCACTGTCAAACAAAATGATCCCACATTCACTGATAACTTCTTCAGAAGTACTGCACTATCTATTTAATGAGAGAATATGATTGCAGCTCATGTTTATAGATATCAACACACTTCCATTGGCATGGTGATGGTATGTCCTTTCTTGCTTATTTCTCCTGCCGCTAATGCAATAGCTTTCATTCCTTTCTTTCTCTCTACCTCATGGCTTCTGCTGTCAGTACTTACAGCCTATTCTTTGTGTTTATCTCAGTTTCTGTAGCTTTCTATTGTCTGCTGCTGTTGGGAGACAATTCTCCTTGGGTCTCTTGCATTTCTGCACATCTCGTGATCAGGGGCATTGACAACTTTTGTTTTGGACTATCTTTTCATGGGTGTTTACATGGCAAATGGACTTGGAAGATAGTGATAGGGTCACTCTCCAGAGTGAAAGATGGCTTTACTTTTTGTTTCGTATAATAAAGATAATATCTCCTTTGGGGCAAAGAAAGGGCAAGTTTGCTAGCAATTCATTATAAAAGATTTAGGTTTTCTAGGTTCAAGGTTCCTTGAGTGTGATGCAAATCTACTATTAGGCTACTCTGGCATTGCTATAAAGAAATGCCTGAGACTGGGTAATTTATAAAGAAAAGAGGCTTAATTGGCTCACAGTTCTGTAGGTTCTATAGGAAGCATGGCACCGGCATCTGCTTGGCTTCTGGTGAGGCCTTAGGAAGCTTACAATCATGGCAGAAGGCAAAGGGGGAGCCCACGTATCACATGATGAGAGTGGGAGCAAGAGAGAGAGAGAGTGCAGGGGATGTGCCACATGCTGTTAAACAGCAAGATCTCATGAGAACTCACTCACTGTCATGAGGACAGCACCAAGTCATGAGGGATCTGCCCTGCATGACCCAAATACCTCCCATCAGGCCCCATCTCCACAAGGGGGATTACATCTCAACATGAGATTTGGAGGGGACATCCAAACTATATCACCTACTACATTGCATGGCTGTTCCGTGTCACACCTTTGGAAGTTAGAGGGGTGGGGGACAAGAGAAATTGAGGCAAATGTGAAGTTTATGCTCGCTGAGCTGTGAGTAATAAGTCCTTTGTCTCTTACACAGGTGTCTTGTGTTTTTTGCCAGCATCCATTAAAGCATGGCCAACTAAATTGTTAGCTTGCAAGGAAGGTTAGACCTCTTCACTATTTTTGACTTGTATGTCTTATAGTCCAGCACCCTATAGGATCTGACAGAATCAGGTAGTCACCATCCAGAATAGAAAATCCCGGTAGCACTAAGCTCTTTTGTTAGGCCATTTTATAGGCCAGTCCATAGATTGCTGCCTTTGGATCAGGTCCTCCTTCTTGGACCAATCATCTGTGTTCAAATATTTGGGCCCATGAATGAGGAACTCATTAAAAGGAGGCTGTAGGAAAACGCTTTGAGGTTATCAGAAGCAGACATGGAAACTTTTGCCTTTCATAGACTTTCCTGTGCTTTCTGAGATTTTTGCCAACAGCAATGAGTGTATGTCTTCTGCAGCTCATCAGTTTTCTGCCTAAACAGGAAGCCTTTGATAAATCTTCTGTTTCTAATACTGAATATCTGAATGAATGCTTGGGTTTGCTGTCATGCTTGTCTTAGCATTTATTTCTCCATTGGAAGAGCAGCCATGAAGTTGACTGGGACTACCCCTACTGCCAGGTTCAGGTATGTACCCTCATTGGCTTAAATCAATCAGCAAAATTCCTTCCCTTCTGTCATGGTGATTGATGCAGAGGTAAATGTCAATGGCTTATGACTTTAGGCCATTGCTTGGGAAGCTTGAGTTTTCTGAATAATCTGGTATGGGAATGTGAACCCTAAACTATAGCTTCCATTTTGTCCTCAAGAGGGAAGCTAGCCTAAAGTTAAAGGTGGCACTTAGGAAGATCCAAGAGAATATAAAAAATTGGAGCCAGAGCCCTAATCAGACTGTCTCCAAAGTCTACATGATTTCTGGGCTTTCAGTTGTATGAGCCAATAAATTAACCTTATTGTTAATGCCAGTTTGAGTTGGGTTTTCTATTACTTACCACCAAAATCATCCTGAGTGATACATTTACCAGTTTTCTTAACATCTGAGATCACTCATGGGTTAATGTTCTGAGATTATAGAGGCGATGCAGACATCTTTCTGAAGTTAGGTCAGTGCACTTTGAGCCTGGAGCATGTCACTGCTCTTTTTCCAGCACCTGGCACATAGTATGTGCTCCTACACATTTGTGGGATGAATCAATAAATACTGCCTGTTGCTCCCCAGAATTTGTCTGTTATGTTCCTGACTTTGGTCACTCTTCAAAAATTTCTGCTTTTTCCACCAACAGTGGCTACCCATATCATTTCAGGCTCCACATTCTCCAGGGATGGGTTTTCACACTGGTGATTCAGCAGCCAAGCCATACTACTTAATCAAAAGTTATAATTTTGGTTTGAACGGTTCAGTGGTTCATTATAATCTACAGCTCACATCTTATGGTAAAAGGACAGAGTAACTAGTTTTGCTTCAGTACAATGTTATTTTCTTTTTTTTTTTTAACTTTCTTTTCTTAAAATTAATTTTAATTTTAATTTTAAGTTCTGGGGTACATGTGCAGGATGTGCTGGCTTGTTACATAGGTAAACGTGTGCAATGGTGGTTTGCTGCACCTATCAACCCATCATCTAGGTATTAAGCCCGGCATATATTGGCTATTTTTCCCAATGCTCTCCCTCCCCCAACCCCACCCCATGACAGGCCCCAGTGTGTGCCATTTCCTTCCCTGTGTCCATGTGTTCTCATTGTGCAGCTCTCACTTATAAGTGAGAACATGTGGTGTTTGGTTTTCTGTTCTTGAGTTAGCTTGCTGAGGATAATGCCTTCCAGCTCCAACCATGTCCCTGCAGAGGACATGATCTCATTCCTTTTTATGGCTGCATAGTATTTCATGGTGTATATGAGGTACAATGTTATTTTCTTCAGAAAATAATCAGACCTAGAGTTTGTTTTAGATCTCAGCACTGCCCGATTTAAGTACAAAATAATAATAATTATTATAATTATAACATCTTTATAAGTGAAAACTTCCAGATAAAAAAAATCAAGACACAGATGACCTTTCCCAATGTACAGGTCACTCTTCCATCTGTTTTAAGTGGAAGGACTAACAGCAATCACACCCAAAGTGAGAGAATAATTAGAATAACAAGGTTAGAACTGCCTTGCTAACCACGGCCAAGGCTGTGCTAAAATGATGAAGAATCCTGGTCAGACCACAAGTTAATACTCCCAGCTCGCCAGGCCACATGCTTGCTGATACCAAGATTTTCTAGTGGATGTGGGAAACAGTTGAAATTGGAATATCTGGGTCAGCACAACTTAATGTGCACTATGACAAAAATCTAACTTGAGCAGCCTTCCCCAATGTTCAGAGTTCTTTTCCTCTCGTTCAAATGCTTTGGTACACCCCAAACACGAGACAATTTCTCCTAATGTCCTCTATGAACAGGAAATTCACAAGTGGAAAAAGTAGGTAGCAGAGTTATTATGCAAAGACCAACCATCTAGGAATAAGGCAGAAAGGCTTCTCTCCTCAAATGGGGCACTATTTATACCACTCAACTCACCCATGCACCTCGGAATGTCTTTCTGGAGTCTTAAAGGTAGTTCACAGAGAAACCCAGATTAAGTGATTGACTTAAAGCTAAGCTAGACTTTAAAGCCATATGTCACTGGGGAGAACAAAGGGCCTGCTGACGTTTCAAACAAAGGGTCTCTGTTCTGCTCAAATTTGAATTCAAAGAAATCCTTTTGCCAACTAAATTCTCCATAGTTTCTCTAATTGGGTTGCATTTCAATCTTTATTATTTCATTAACATAGCTTTAGGTACACTTATTTTCCTAAAGTCCAGGTTATTTCTAATTCATTCTATATTTAGAAGTCCAAAATATCACCATCAGTTTCCCTGAAGCATCCTGACTGGTTAAGATTATCAACGGACTCTTCTGGCTAGAAAAAAAAAAAATCCTGTTAACCGTTTCCCCATGGTATCCTTCCCAGCAGTAAAATTCGCAGCAAAGCTACTTGATTTCTTAGGCACTCATTTTTTTTCTATAATGAGACTGCCAACAGATGCCCATATAATGGAAATCTCCATTGACTACCATGGATCATCTCTATCCGAGCTTTGTAATCTGCATCAAGAAAGCATTTTCAATATCCTCTGTCTTTCTGGATGGTCTGTTTCCCCTTTTGTCATTTATACAAATCCTCTTCACCATGCTTCCACCTTCATGTGTGTGCATTTCTGTACAGCAGTATATCCTCTTACCCTTATTATAGCAGTTGATTGTATGTACTTTGCTTTATTATTCTTTTCTCTAGTGTTTTTTTTTTCTTCTAAGCATGGATTAATTTCATCCAGCTGGTTCCAAGAATAGGAGCCATATCTTCTAATTCTTCTTATGCCTCTAAATACCACTTAGCACATTGAAGATGCCTAATAAATATGCTTCCCTAGTAATATCAGCTTTCTGGTCTTAGTTTCATTTGCATTAATTTGCTTTCCCTTAAAAAATTCCTCAAATTTATTTGTTAAATTAATATGTAAATTGTTTAGAAAACATTCTCAGGCCTCTTATAAACTCATTTCACCTAGTTACAGATACACTGTAGCTGGTTTTTGACTGGAAAGGAATTTTGGATGTATGAGTTGTGACATGACTATATTCCTATCTTAACTCAGCATCTCACCGGTGGCTTTTCATTACTACAACTCTAACTGGTTTATTGAGGGTGGAGTTTAACTAAGAAACAACTTTTATCCTTCTTCCACATCTGGCCTTAATTATTATACTTGATCAGATTTCCTTTCTTTGCCTCCTTGGTGACAACTTGCGCAAACCGCACAGTCTTTCAGTCAGTTTCAACGTGTTAACAAACAGGCTCATTTTCAAGTATAAAATAAAATAGCACAACCCAATCTAATGTAAAAACTTAAATCTTCCATTTAATGGAAGCTCCTTCCCCAACACACCCCCTTCTCCACCTTGTCCCAGGGTCTCTCAGAGGAAATGTGACTCCTCAGGGCTGTAGACAGGCAATGAAGCATGGCCTGATTCCCTTTTTTGGTTCTCCACTTGGCTCTTTCATTCTCAGCCCCTCATCAGCAGGTTGCTCTCAGACTCTTACAGAGTTGGGCTGTCAAAAAGGGAGGAGGGGTAGACGGTGACCGAGTTTCTAATTTGGCTGCTACTCATACAACGGTGTCAGAGTTCCCTGTGTGGCAAATGCCCCATTGCCGAATTTCTTTAGTTGGTGTATTTTGTAGGTAATTGGGGACCCTCCCCACCAGAACCCCCGACACAGGAGACTCTGTCCTGCATAGGGGAGTGTGTTCTCTGGCTGACCTCTTGTGACACCCTCTCAGTTCTTTGCTCCATTCATATACTCCACTGAACTTTCCTTTGCTGGGGGGTCCCTGATCCTGATTCCTGTCAAGAGGCCCCTAGAATGGGTACCCCTAGTGGCATCACATGGCCCAGAAAATCTTCATCCTGCCTTGGGCTGATAGAGGTGCAGCTGACTCACTCTATTGTCTTTTCAGCTCATTTATTCTCCAGGGACAGTTATTATCTTGGAGGGCAGTCCAGGTTCTCTCAAGAACTCTTTCTTGCTCCATCTCCTAAGATCATTTCCTAGTGGACTAAGGTGCTGGTCTCTCCAATGCAAGGGGTTGTGTTGAAGCCCCTTCCACTTGGCTGGGAGGGTTTGCGGGGAATTGGGGGAGGCAGACCACCCTCCTTTCCTTTTCCATGGAGATGGAGACTGGAAAACCCACTCCCATGAATTTCTCTGAAGAATCTTCTCTCTTGTGTGCAGCAGGCTGTGAATGATGGGCTAAGATTCCCAGACCAGTTCGGGCCACTTCTTACCTCGTTAGTCCTGCAAGGAGGGTCTTTGAAATATGGGACGTGTAACTCTTCTGGTTTTAGCCTTGGAGATGTCAGATGAAGTCTCAGTTAACACCATGTCATGATACAAAAACAATTTGTGGCACTAAATGTCTCATGTTCCCTTAGTGAAAAATAAACTATAACTGCACACATTCCTTCAATGTTTATTCCAGATTCTTCTGCGTGATTCTTATAGGTGAAGCAAGGCATTTCCAAAGCCCAGATGTTTATTCTTTTCTTATTCTAATATCATACCTTTTACCACCAAATTCAAAACATATGATTACAAAATTAGATAGGTAAATATTAGAGTGTAGACTTGTTGAATAATATTTGAGTTCAGTATTCTTCATGTTGACACCTCTTTTGGTTGAACAGTTAATATTTACATTGAAATATTCTTTAGTGAAGAAAACCTGCTATAAAGAGAATCATATTGTGTGCAATTCTTGGCTTTAGCAATTCTGATTTCTCATATGTTTTTGATTAACTGCACAGAGCTTCATATCAGGTGAACTGCTCAGGTTTGTGACCTTGGACAAAGCATTTTTATATGGGACTTGGTTGTATCATTTTTAAATTGAGAAGATTTCACTGGGTAATCTTTAAAGTCCTTCAAGCCTTGAATAGTTTGCCACATTTGGATAATATACATTCATGTTGGTGTGAGTTGAAAAGGAAGCTTAAAGAATGGTAACTGATTTTTAAAATATATCTGATTCAATATTTGCACTGACAACAGTGTTGTTAGACACAGAACTTCGTCATTCACAAATTCATCATACAATTCATTCAGCCTTTAATTTTGTTATTTAATGTTGCTATACTTTTAGTAATGAAAAGCTAATGATCAGTGACTTTAATTATGTGCGTGTTCTAATACTAGTATTCTCTCTTCACTGGTTGTAAAAGAAGTTACTAGATGTTTCTCTTAGGCTATATATATGTGTATGTGTTTACATATATATATTTGCACAACCACTAGATAATAGATTAAGTTTTCTCATGAACAGTGAGCATAACACCACCAAAACTAAACTCAGAATATCTCCCTTGAGTCTGCTCCTCAGGCTTTCCTACCAGATGAAATGACACCAAGCCACAAACCAGGAGTCTCCTATGACTCCTTTCTTTCCCTCACCTTTGACATCCAATCAGCTAGAAAATCCTTGGTTCAGCTTTCAAAGTTGATCTCAGATTACTTCATTCCTCTCCACCTCCTCTGTTTCACCAATCTGCCAGTCCTTCCATGGATTAAGGCAGAAACCGCTTCAGTGTTCTCTCAGCTTCTTTTGCCCCTAGGCTCTGCATAGCAACCACAGTGGTCTTTCAACACCTAAACCACTTCACTTTCCTTCTCTCCCTAAAACCTTCCAGTGGCATTTGCTTGCACTTAGAATAAAATCCAAGTTCCATATTATGGCATGTTAGTTAAGGTGATACTGGCTGTGGTGGTGAATACAACTCTAATGTTCAGTGCTTCCTTCACACATGAAAACATATCCCTGGCTCAGGTAATAGTTTGGTGCACATGTCCCTGGTTTTGAGCAATTTTCCTCCACATGGTGATTCAGGGACCCAGGTTTTTTCTTCTTGTGATCCTGTCGTCTGCTATGGCCTCAGAGCCTTCACATCCGGCTGGCAGATGGAGGAAGAGAGAATGGAAAAGTCACACCCATTTTTTAACTGCTGCGACATTAATATGACCCCATTACAGCAACTCACATTCCACAGATGAGAACTGGTCATGATAACCTACAGGCCACATTTCGCAGGCTTCCAAATTACCCCCCCACCCCGGGGGAGGTCTTATGATTCATGGAGTATATCCTGTCCTGAGTGAAGAATCTTATTGTGAGTTCTTCAAACTGTTAATACACTGATTAATACGTATCCTACTGACAGTGAAAAGGATGCTGATGTGTTTCTGAATCATGAAGTTTTGCTGATTTGTTTCTGAATCATGAAGTTTTACTGATTGTCTTGCACGTAGCACATTTTAGCCTGTATGATGTCATCTGCAGCCAATGATTGTAACCTCTGTATTGTAGCCTCCACTGAACAGGACAACTCTGGTATAAGGAGTCCTCCTCCCTTCTAAACTTTCCCATAAAAGCCTTCCAGCTTGTAGCAGCCTCTGGCACACACACAACTTTGTTGGCCTGTCTTCCCGGGGGGACCCTCACAAATTATTTCTGTCTCAACAGCCTTAATTTCAGTTAAGAGTCACATGAACTTCCCTAGAAGCTAGTGGGGGGAGTGAGAAATGTAGTCTCTCTCAGGGAGATGCTCTCTAGGCAGTGAAAAGCGCTATGGAGGGCAGTCTGAATCCTTGGTGGCCAGCCAGCTAGCCATCCTGCTGCACATGGTCTTCCAGGCCCCCCATGACTTGTCCTTGCCCTCCTTTCTAACCTCCTCGCATCCCCTTTCCCTGGCTATGGTCCAGCCACACTGGCCTCCTTCCTTCTCTAACCTCAGACTCATCCTTGACTTAGGACTTTTGTGTTCTCTCCCTTCTGCCTGGAAAGTTATTGTTCCCAGACCTTTGCCTGGGTATTTCTCTTTAACACTCAAGCCTCAGTTCAAATGCCATCCCCTCAGGAGCCCTTCCTGACTATGCAATACAGACACATCACCAGGTTTAGTTGTCTTTACAACATGAATCAACTATCTGGAATTATCTGTGCTTTTTAACTTGGTTATTGTCTACTCTGCCCCTACTCGCCATCTGTGTAATGTAAACTCCATGCCTGACTGTCTTGCTCTCTGCTGTCTATATGTCCAGCACACAAAACCTGACTGGCACATATATGTCACTAAATACATATTTATTAAATGAACGGATAAAATCTTTTGGTCCTGGGTTCATATCAATGAAGAAGAGTTGGTATAGGAATGCCGGTGCCACTCTACATTTTCAATCACTAAGGTTCAGTTGTGCTGATCAATCATTCAACCAGTAAAATCAACCATTTCTTCTGCATTAAATCCTCATTGTACCATCCTGGAAGAACCTGGTGGTATATCTTAATCTAGTCAACCAACTAACCAACCAATCTATATCCTGTTAGAAATCCTTCTGTGCAAATTATTTTAAAATGTACTTAGTCTTTTGGAATTTTTAAAATAGTCTTTTCCTGACTAAATGTGAATCTGCATTACAAGTGGTACATTTTGCTTGCAAGTAATTCTTATTGCCACTAATAACACTACCGGGGAATACAAATAAACCAATGCAAAGCAATTCTAATGTCTGCTCCAGCCAGTTTTAAAGCTGCTAATGGAACTTGAGGCGTTAGAGTTTTGTGTGTGCTCAGAATTTCAGAATGACTTCTTAATTCCTTTTCCTTATTATTTCCAGGGTGGAAATTCAAAGCCCTTTTGAATTCTTATTGATGAAATTACTGGCAAAAATATGGAGTTTTATGAGCATATATTTTATTCTACTGCGAGGCAACATTAGACAATGAAACAAATATTTGTTTCAAAGCCAAAAGTCCTGAGTTTGAATTTTTTGGGTCTGCCATTTGTCAGCTGTGTGACCTTGGGCAGGTTGTTAATTTTTTTCTGTGCATCATCAGTTTCTCAATCCATACAAAAACAGTGATAATCCTCACAGGGTCTTTGTGAGGAATAAATATGAGTGTTTAGCTTAAAGCCGACGCTTAGTAGGTGCTCAAACGATGTCAATTTTTCTCCTTTACGGTGTTCTTTACTCCATTTAGCCCAAAGTTCTTTAGAAGACAAAGTCTAAAAGAGCAAAAGTTTTAAAAAATATAGAACACTTTAACATAAAATTTCTCATACATGCTCAGGGTTGAATTAGAAATGTTGGGGTCATTTCTTTCTGTCTTGCTCATGTGTCTCATAAGTTATAAGTCATGTTGAGTCTACTCCTGAATTATTCCTGGAGACCATCCACTTATCTCTGGATACTATACCTCCTTTTTCAGTAGGATAACTCCCAACTGGTCTCTTCAACGCCTTCTTTTTCAACTCTCTCCTCTATATTGTGTTACTGTTAGTTTTCTAAAATACTGATATAAACATATTACTTTCCTTCTTATGGCTCAGAGCCTTCAGTTGCCCATAGGTTAAAATTTGTCCGTGTAAATTCTTAGCACGGTTTAGCTCTAAATAATTTCATTAGCCAAATTTTCTTCCTTCGTATTCTCACTCACCCTACATTCTTGTTATACTGACCTTTTCATTATTCCCCACTCTGTCTTCTGTGAGCCTTTCTGCCTTGAAAAGCAGTTTATTTTCTATCTAGAATATTCTACCTTCTCTTCTTTGCCAGGTTAACTCCTACTCATCCTTCAGGATCCAGGTCACATATCACTTCTTCAGCTCTGTTGTACATGTGGACCATGGCAATGTCTGTGCTCTACCACTGTGTCTACTGCTGGAGTCCAGGCTTGTCTGGGTGAATCCTAAGGACTGGGGTGGGGATGGGTGGCCCCTTCTGCTGACAACCCAGTAATGGCACATAAACTTTCCATAAAATTTAAAACATTATTAAATTCATTTTACATTATATTGCTTAATAAAGCAATTCATGTATTTCAGATTTGGAATCTGAAATAGAATTCAAATCAAAATATATAATATTAAGATGCTAAAAGAAATCACATTTAGCAATAAGAGATCTGCAAGTTCAGTCAAGGAAAAATAACACAAACCATCTTCAAAAGCAACTTACTCAACAATAAAATTTGATCAAGGGTACAACATTAAAATCAGATACTGCTGTGTATGATAATTATAAAATATATAAAATTTTAGCCTGTGATGAAAACCTCGAGTGAAAGGCAGATAAAAGAATAAGGCTTAAGTCGATGATATTGCATCTCCTGATAATAAAAGTATATAGCATCTATTACAAATGTGGTCTGGAAACTTAAAAAAAATTAGTTAATTAATTGATCTGCATGGAGAGAATGTTGCTTTTTACTGCTTTAGTCTGTCTGCCAAAAAGCAGTTAACAAACAGTTTCAGGGTATTCTCTATGCTTCGGGCACTGTGCTAGGCATTGTGGAGATTACAAAGAAGTGTAAAAAGGTGGTTCCTGGCCTCAAGGGGCTTTCAGTCTATTTCTTGTTCAGTTTAGCTTAATCTCAGATTCCCTCTCCTAACCTTGTATTCAAGGGTTTGGTTAATGAGTACCATTCTCTATCCACACCCTTCTTCTAAATCCAATATCAGCACTTACATTCTTTCACATTTCACATCAGCTTGTCAAGTCCCACTCCAGTTAGGAGCACTCTGGCCTGCATCTGTCCCTCTTCCACAAGGGGTGCAATTAACTGGTTAATACAGCCCCCATCTTGCCCCAGAGCTTTCACCACTGTTTATAAGAGTTAAGGCCCCCCATTTATATCTAATTACCTTCACCTCTATTACCCTAAATCTTTTTCTACATACTCATGTTTCTGGAAAGAAATGAATCTTAATCCCATTTTCAGTTCTCATCTAGAAAGAGCTTTGTTTTCTTCTCCTTTTTTCTCCAGAAGACTCTTGAACTCCAAAATTACTCAGGGGAGGTGCTGTGTTACAAGTTAAGCTCTTTGACCTGAGTTTTCACTAAGATCTTATCAGGAAAGAAGATGAATGAAACATAGGGTAGGTGGAGGGAGGTAATTTAAGAACTTGGAGTGGGGTAGAAACTCCTGAAGGCACGAAGTAGCAGTTCGCAGAAGAGGTGGGAGAGAGAAATAGTGATATGCTATTTAGTTTACAGTTTTCTCTAAAGTCTGGTCTTGAGTATTGAAATGGCTCCTCTCTTTAGGGTCTAGTTTCATGAACTCTGCTGCTAGACATTTTTTTCCAGTGAATATTTATTACCCCAACTGTAATCCTTCATTTAACATAATATAAAAATTGTGGAAAAAGAGAGCAATTAGTAATAAATCATCATCTCATCCATTAGCAGTAAATAATACCACTTTGTCAAAGTCAATCATCAAGCAGTCAGCTAGAGGTGATTATGTGTGCTACCCAAGTGGAATCAGTCCAAAAACAAACCACAGCTCCCGTTTATTATCCTAATTATGCCTTAATATGATGCCATCTTTTTCTCCCATAAACTTGATGACAATAAAAGGGTAACAATGAAAATTGACAGGATAAGTGAGCAAGGAAAGGTAGCCTGAGATATGTCCCTGCCCTGCCACTTATCAACCTCTCTAATTTCTGATGCTGAAGAAAGCTCTAAGACTCAAGGAGGGAGTTGAACAGAACAGGGAAACTCTTGGTGTGTTGTATGTACCATTATATGGAATAATCTTTTGCCATGAGACTATTAATCAAATCAGAATACAGGCAGTTCTCACTTTCCATGGTACCATGTCAACTGAATTGTGTGCGTAGCAGAACTGTGTCATCATTTTACATGGTTCAGTGGCAGCTGAGATTGTTACCATGGAATTGTGCAAAAGAGAGGACACAGTGCCAATATGCACACAATTCAGTTAACATAGAACCATGCAAAGTGAGAACTGCTTGTAGTCTGTGTAAAATAGCCCTTCACCCCACACCTTTATTAACTTGAATTTTATCAGACTCTTTGGAAGCAGTGGCATTGATGGGTGAATAAATGCAAAAGGTTTCTATGACATCCTAATCTGTTATCTAGGATGAAAGATGCACATCAGCTGGATTGAGTGGATCCATGATAGGAAGATGAGACTTCTGTGCTGGAGAAGGTGAGAGAAGTATAGGGTAGGGGCTCAAAGGCATAGTTTAAAGATCAGAGTTAGTTGGAGAAACCAGGTTGAAGGCTAGAGAAAGAATACTGGTATGGTGATTAATATGAAACGTCCAGCTAAAGAAAATTAGGACATTCTCCAGAACCAGGAGAAGGCCAGTTAAAGATTTGTTGGGTTAAAGTCTGGGGAATCCTCCCTGAATTAGCTGCTCAGGTGATGGTGCTGTTGGGATTGCAACCTGTCGTGGATACCTCCATAGAGGATTTGCACAGCCTAAAACACCCTCAACTGGTCCAACCAGCCCCAGTGGTTTGACCTGTGGGGACACTCCTGACAAGGTGACTCTGCTCCCTGGGCACATGGAATTGTCCAATGGTATTCCCCTAACCTGAGCTGGACCAGAGTCCTTTCCCTGTAGCTTTGGAATTGAGAATGATTGAAAACAGTCAGATTTCTATGTGGAGGCTGGATCATTGAAAGCTTCCTTGCTGTGTGGTGGGTGTTTCTTCTCTGCCATGCACACCAAAGATGCAGAGCATGCCTTTTAGCTTTATTCTTTGGTCTCTGTGACATGCAGATGGAAGCAGAGATAAGAGATGAAGAGATGCTCTTGAATGTTCTTCTGGTTCGTGAGTCCACTCTCTTTTGAGGCCAAGATGTGCCCCTGTCTTGAGTTTCTGTAAGACATTCATGTACCCTATGTTAAACTCAACTTTTTGATTTAAACTTGTCTGAATACATTTCTGTTACTTGCAAGTAAATAATTACAACATATGATAGGAGTCTAAAGGGCATAGGATAGATAGAATGGGAATTAATGAGATCTTGATTGGGAGGAAAAGCAGTTTAGATGAACAACAACAAAAAAAATTACTGTGATCCCCATTCCAAGGGCTGAGTCTGGGAGAGTGGCCTGTGCTCAGAAGGCTCACAAAAACCTTCAGTGAATAGAAATAGTCTTCAATGATCCAAGCTTATGCCATGTTGAGTGATGTGAGATTTATTTATGATGGGCCTCAACTGTACATAGTCGGTGCCCTGTAATTCAAAAACCCCACCAAACGAGGTCTAAGATCTTCTGGTCCTTATTCTTGAGTTTCATGTCCAGCCATTTTCTGCCTCACGTCCTTTGCACCAGCCAACGTCCAGCTGAACTTCTTTCAGGTCTTTTAATAGACCATGCGGTTCACAGCCCCTGTGCCTCCCACATAATATTCCTCCTGCCTGGAAGTCCTGTTTCTTTTCACATTTTCTACCTGGTGGTCTGTGAGGTGTCCTTCCAGGCACCTCTTTTCTATATACCTTCCCTGAACCTTCAACGCAGAGTAGATCTTTTCTTCCTTTATCTCACGTACTGTCTTGTCTACTTGTTTATACGTTTTCCAAACAGACTGATAGTTCCTTCAGGGCAGACAGTATATCTTAATCATTTTTATTTCCTCTATGTGAGCACAGTTCCTGGACCATATTATATGCTCAATAAATATCTATTGACCCAACTTAATGAACCCCCTCAGGTTAGAATACAGATGAAGATCGTGCATGAATTGCATCAGTGTGATGATGTAGACTTGCTGAGGAAGGTAGACCTCTACCAATCTGGAGATGAGAAACAGTGGTAACTCTTCAGGCATGGCTGTTTTGAAGAGAACAGCTTCTCTCTGTCTGATTTTAAAAAACCTCTTCCAGGTTATGGAAGTAAAATGTCACTCGGGTAAAAGTCAGAACATAGGCTGTAGGAACCGTCTTTTTGGGGGATGCTCTGAAAATAAGCCATCTAATCACACAGACACAGACAGCCCAGGATTGGATGGAAACAGGATTTTGCTGATGCCTATTAAGCTGCAATGTCTACATCTGAATCTCTAGTCATGACTTCTGAGTGTCATTACCACATTTTCAACTGCTGAACGGACATTGCCATCTTGAGTGTTTCCATAACTTCTGACTTAATGAATGTAAAACTAACTCATCAGAATACCTTCTACCCCAACTCCTTCTCTAGCCTCATTAAGGTGTCATCATTCTCTCATTCATCCAGTCTTAAATGCTGCAGTTTTTTCTCGTAGCATCTGATTAACCTGAATCTTTTCTTTCTCCTATTGTGATGTCTTTTAATCCATTCCCCCTCTCCAGTTTTACTGTCACCATCCTCCTTCATTCTTGGACTTTTACAATAATGCTAAAGTCTCCTAGCCTGAAGACATTTCACTCTACAATCTATCCTATATACCACCACAACTAAATTAGCCTTCTATTCTCCTCATGTCAGTCTCTTGATAAAAATACTCAAAGCATCTAGTACAGTGTCATACAAAAAAGTTAATTAAAATTATAAACTTTATTGCAAGTGGGAATTCTGTCCATAATATAGAGCATATGAATTGCTGCCATGCCTATATTATTATAGATAAAAACATTATTTTATAGATTGTTAATACATTGCGCTATAAAAAAGGCGTTTTCAGTATTCTATGACCCTATGAGGTGGAAGCTGTATAAAGAGAAAAATAGTAATCATTCATATTGAATGGAGCAAGCAAGATACTTACAATGCAATTTGTTCCATTCCAATGTATCTATTTATTCCGTATATATTTATTGAGTATTTACTGTGTGCATGGTGGTAGGCTCTTGGGAGTGTTGAGGAGAGAAATATTTGGGTGAGGGGAGAAAAAGGAGAATGAGACCCAGTCCCTGTCCCCCTACAGCTTATTGTCTTCTGGTCTTATCTTTTCTATTGGATCAGGAACTATAAGACAGAAGACAATGTCAGGATGATTGGCAGTTTGATAGGTGGATATGGTGGCAGCATGAATGTGGGTGGAGTAGGTCGGTTGAAGTTGGGGTGACAGAAGGATCAGCTTGCCTAGAAGTGTGGCGTGAGCAAAGGTTTATTCATCATTCATGATCTCAAGAAAAAGTCAAGGCCATCAAACTTGACTTTGGGTTTCTGTTTCTATTAACTGAAATAGTGATTCTGCATGAGAAGCTGTAAGTTGGCTGTGATGACACTGTCGGTTTTTTGGGAAATTTTTAAACTCTTGTAATCCCACTGCCTTAAAGGCTCAGAAGACATAATAATGTGCCTATTAGCTTGGTCTGGGCTTCCTCTGAAAGCAGAGCCTAAGATGTGAGTATAAGTAATTTATTTAGGCAATGATCTCAGAAAACAGAAGTGAGGGAACAGGGGAACAAGACAAGAATGGAGGAAAAACCTGATAAAAGAGCATTCCTGAGTTGTTTAACACTGGGACAATTGGGGCTCCATCTCTCTGGGAGACCCTCTGAGGAAACTTGTAGGCCATCTCTCAAAATTGTGCCTAGGAGGGGGACATTTATGAGCCAACTTTGTCCTCCTTTGGAAGAGTACAGTGCCCTACACTTCCAGAGTGTCCTACTGCTCTGGCAGAGAGAGCATCGTTGGCCAAGGCAGAAAATTGGAGATATGTCACTGGACCCTAATGACTTGCATAGGAATTGTTAACCCAAGCTGGAACTTGAGGCAGCTGAGGACATATGGCTGGATGCAAAAGTTGCCTACCATGCCTATGCGTCTCACCTGGAGTGTGTATACCTCTTTAGAAATGAGGCAGAGTGTCCAGAGTAATTAAAGAGAGCTAATAAACACGGACTACCTTCCTGAAACCACCGTTTTTATCCACAGATTTTTTTGGGGGGTTAAAAAGCCTCCACATTATTTATACGTAAGAACAAATATGGATATACTCTAGACTAAAATGTTAACTATGCAAAAAAATTTAACCCAAAAACCAAGACTTCAAAGAAATGCTGCTTCAGACTGGCCTCAAAGATGCCTGTATTTTATTTTTATGTTCACTCCCTATGACGGTTAGTTTATGCCAACTTGGCTAGGAGATGGCAACTAGTTACACAGTAAACACTACTCTAGATGTTGTTGTGAAGGTCTTTTGTAGATGTGGCAAATATCTATAATCTGTTGACTTTAAGTGAAGGAGATTATGTTCAATAATATGGGTGGGCTTCATCCAGTCAGTTGAAAGGCCTTCAGAACAACAGTGAGGTTTCCTGAGGAAGAAGAAACTCCGCCTCAAGATTACAGCATCAGCTTCTGCCTGAGAGTTCCAGCCTGCTGGCCTGCTCTACAGACTTCTGACTCACCAGTCCCCACAACCACAGAAGCCAATTCCTTGAAATAAATCTGTGTTTATATATGTGTGCATATATATAGTATATATGTATATGTGAGTATATGTGATATATATGTATATATACTCATATATGTGCATATTTGTATATATATAATCTTCATACATTGGTTCTGTTTCTTTGGTAGAATCCGGACTGATAATACAGTCATACTTCAGTATCCATGGGGTATCAGTTCCAGGAACACCCCAACCCTGTGGAATGCTCAGGTCCCTTATATAAGATGGCATAGTATTTGTGTATATCCTATGCATATCTTCCCATATACTTTAAACCATCTCTAGGTTCCTTATAATACCTAATAAAATGTAAATGCTTGTAATAGTTGTTAATACCATATTGTTTAGACAAGAAATACAATGTATAAATGTATCATATGTATACATTTATACAATTATACATTTATTTATACAATGTATAACTATTTACATAGCATCTATACAATGTGTAAATAAATGTATAAATGCTGTGAAAATAGTTGTTATACCATATCGTTTAGGGAATAATGATAAGAAAACGAATTCCCATATTTTTCTTTTCTGCATATTTTTTATCTATGGTTGGTTGAATCTATGGATGCTGAGCCCACAGATACAGAGGGCCAACTGTAATTCTCTTCTGTTATTAGAAGAGCTTGGTAGAAATGTTTGGAAGGTACTAAGGAATGTTCTTTATATTTCTCAAAGCACTGCTGAGGAAGGGAAATAGGATCTGTCTCTTGTTTTGTTCTGCCCAGCGTGCTTTTTCTTTCTCCTTTTTTCTGGTAATAAAATTCCTTGGTCTTGTGGAGATTCTTGGCCCTGCACTTTTTTTTGTTCTTGTTGTTCTTTTGTTTTTTTAATTGGTGCATAATAGATATACATAGTTTGGGGATACATGTGATAATATATTCATATAATTTGAAAGATCAAATCAGTGTACTTGAGATATCCATTACCTTAAACATTTGTCTTTTCTTGATGCTAGAAACATTTGAATTACTCTGTTCTGCCTATTTTGAAATGTACAATAAATTATTGTAAGGTATAATCACCCTGCTGATCTATTGAACACTAGATCTTATTTTTTCTGTCAAACTGTGTATTTGAACCCCTTAATCAACTTCTCTTCATCCCCCTCACCCCTACCCTTCCCAGCCTGTGGTAACCATTAATCTACTCTATGAGATCACCTTTTTAAGCTTTCTCATGAGTGAGAACGTGGAATATTTGTCTTTCTGTACTTGGCTTACTTCACTTTACAAGTGACTTCCAGTTTTATTCATGTTGCTATAAAGAGAAGATTTAGTTCTTTTTTATGTCTAAATACTGTTCAATTATGTATACATACACCACATTTTCTTTATCTTTTTATCCATTGATATTTTGGCTATCGCAAATAGAGCTGCATTGGAGGTGCAGATATCTCTTTGATATATTGTTTTCCTTTCTTTTGGATATATACCCAGTAATGGAATTGCTGGACCATATGTAGTTCCATTTTTAGTTTTTTAAGGAAGCTCTGTACTGTTCTCCAGAGTGGCTGCACCAGTTAACATTCCCACCAACAGGGTACAAGAGTTCCCTTCTCTGTACATCCTTGCCAGCATCTTTATTGCCTCTCTCTCTCTCTCTTTTTAAAGCCATTTTAACTGGGGTGAGATGAGATGATATCTCATTGTGGTTTTGATTTGCATTTCTCTGATGATTAGAATGTTGAGCATTTTTTCATATACCTGTTGGCCATTTGTATGTCATCTTTTGAGAAATGCCTATTCAGATCTTATGCCCATTTTTAAATTGGATCTTTTTTTTTTGTTATTGAGTTGTTCAAGCTCCTCATGTATTCTGGTTATTAATTCCTTGTCAAATGGATGGTTTGCAAATATTTTCTCCCATTCTGTGGGTTGTCTCTTTACTTTTTTGATTGTTTCCTTTGCTGTGCGGCAGCTTTTTAGCTCGATGTGATCCCATTTGTCTATTTTTTATTTGATTATCTGTGCTTTTAAGGTCTTACACAAAAAATCTTTGCCTAGACCAATGTCTGGGAGCATTTACCCAATGTTTTCTTTTAGTAGTTTCATAGTTTCAGTTCTTAGATAAGTCTTTAGTCTATTTTGATTTTATTTTTGTGTATGATGAGAGATAGGATATCATTTCATTCCTCTGTATATGGATACCCAGTTTTCCCCACACCATTTATTGAAGAGACTGTCTTTTCCCCAGTTTATTTTCTTGGCACTTTGGCAAAAACCAGTTGGCTGTAAATATGTGGATTTATTTTTGAGTTCCTTATTTTGTTCCATTGATCAATGTGTCTGTATTTATGCCAGCATCATACTGTTTTGGTTACTATAGCTTTGTAATATATTTTGAAGTCAGGTAACATAATACCTCCAGCTTTGTTCTTTTTGCTCAGGATTGCTTTGGTTATTCTGGGTCTCTTGTGGTTCCATACAAATTTTATATTTTTTTCTATTTCTGTGAATAATGTCATTAGTATTTTGATAAGGATTGCATTTAATCTGTAAATTGTTTTGGGTAGTATGGTCATTTTAACAATACTAATTCTTCTAATCCAAGAATATGGAATATCTTTCCATTGCTTTGTGTCTTCTTCAATTTCTTTCATCAGTGTTTTATAGCTTTCCTTGTATAGATCTTTCACTTCTTTGGTTGAATTGATTTCTAGGTATTTTATATTCTTTGTAGCTATCATAAATGGGATTGCTTTATTTCTTTCTTTCTCAGATTGTTTGCTTTTGGTATATATAAATGCTACTGATATTGGATGTTGATTTTGTATCCTGCAACTGTACTGAATTTATTTGTTATAACAGTTTTTTTGTGGAGTCTTTAGATTTTTCTAAGTAGATGCTCCTGTCATCTGTGAACAAGACTAATTTGACATTTTCCTTTCCAGTTTGGAAGCCTATTTCTTTCTTTTGGCTAATTGCTCTGGCCAGGACTTCTAGTATAATAATAAATGAAAATGACATTCTTTTTATTACAGATTTTAGAGAAAAGTCCTTCAATTTTTTCCCCATTCAGTATGATATTAGCTGTGGGTTTGTCATATATGGCCTTTATTATTTTGAGGTATGTTCCTTCTAAACCCATTTTATGAGGGTTTTTTTTTAATCATAAAGAGATGTTGAATTTTATCAAATGCTTTTTTGTCATCTATGGAAATAATCATATAATTTTTGTTCTTGGTTCTGTTAATGCGATGTACCATGTTTATTGATTTGCTTATGTTGAACTATCCTTGCATGCCTGGGATGAATTCTACTTGATTCTGGCAAATGATTTTTTTTCTTTTTTTGAGACAGAGTCCTGCTGTGACACCCAGGCTGCAGTGCAGTGGCATAATCTCAGCTCACTGCAAGCTCCACCTCCTGAGTTCAAGTGATCCTCCCACCTCAGCCTCCCAAGTAGCTGGGATTACAGGTGTGTGCCACCACACTCAGTTAATTTTTGTGTTTTTAGTAGAGGCAGGGTTTCACCATGTTAGCCAGGCTGCTCTTGAACTCCTGGCCTCAGGTGATCCTCCCACC
Organism: Pan troglodytes; assembly: GCF_028858775.2. Classification (NCBI taxonomy): domain Eukaryota; kingdom Metazoa; phylum Chordata; class Mammalia; order Primates; family Hominidae; genus Pan; species Pan troglodytes. The sequence goes on along the minus strand of NC_072411.2, from coordinate 109,611,806 downwards.
TCAGCCTCCCAAAGTGCTGGGATTACAGGCATGAGCCACCATGCCTGGTCATGAATCATCTTTTTAATGTGTTGTTGAGTTCAGTTTACTAGTATTTTGTTGAGGATTTTTGCATGTATGTACATCAGTTTTGTACTTTCAGACAATTTCTTATGGCTCATTAATGTCCATTTCTTTCTGATTGAAGAAGCCCCTTTAAGATTTCTTGTAGGACAGGTCTGGTGTTGATAAAATCCCTCAGCTTTTGTTTGTCTGGGAAAGTTGTTAGTTTTCCTTCATGTTTGAAGGTTATTTTTTGCCAGATATGCTATTCTAGGGTAAAAGTTTTTTTCCTTCAGCACTTTAAATATGTTATGCCACCCTCTCCTGGCCTATAAGGTCAGACTTTTCCACTGAAAAGTCTGCTGCCAGATATATTGGAGCTCCATTGTATGTTGTTTCTTTTCTCTTGCTGCTTTTAGGATACTTTCTTTATCCTTGACCTTTGGGAGTTTGATTATTAAATGCCTTGAGGTAGTCTTCTTTGGGTTAAATCTGCTTGAAGTTCTATAACCTTCTTGTGATTGGTATTGTTATCTTTCTCTGGGCTTGGGAAGTTTTCTTATTTTCACTTTGAGCAAACTTGCTATCCTCATTTCTTTCTCTACCTCTTCTTTAAGGCCAATAACTCTTAGGTTTGTTTTTTTGAGACTATTTCTGGATTCCATAGGCATGCTTCATTGTTTCTTATTTTTTCTTTTGTCTTCTATGACTGTATATTTTCAAACAGCCTTTCTTCAAGCTCACTAATTCTTTCTTCTGCTTGATTGATTCTGCTTTTAAAAGACTCTAATGCAGAGGGAGGGGCCAAGATGGCTAAATAGGTCTGCAGCTCCCAGTGAGACCAATGTAGAAGGCTGGTGATTTCTGCATTTTCAACTGAGGTACCCAGTTCATCTCAATGGGACTGGTTACACAGTGGGTGTAGCCATGGAGGGTGAGCAGAAGCAGGGTGGGGTGTTGCTTCACCCAGGAAGTGCAAGGAGCCAGGTACCTCCCTCCCCAAACTAAGGGAAGCTGTGAGGGACTGTGCTACCTGGCCGGGTTACTATGCTTTTCCCACGGTTTTTGCAATCTGCAGATCAGAAGATCCCCTCGTGTGCCTACACCACCAGGGCCCTGGGTTTCAAGCACAAAACTGGGCAGCTGTGTGGGCAGACACTGAGCTAGCTGCAGGAGTATTTTTTCATATCCCAGTAGTGCCTGGAACCTCAGCAAGACAGAGCTGTCCACTCCCCTGGAAAGGGGGCTGAAGCCAGGGAGCCCAAGTGGTCTCGCTCAGCAGGTCCAACTCCCATGGAGCCCAGCAAGCTAAGAACCACTGACTTGAAATTCTTGCTGCCAGCACAGCAGTCTGAAGTCAACCTGGGATGATTAAACTTGATGGGGGGAGGGGTGTCTGCCATTACTGAGGCTTTAGTAGTTGGTTTTCCCTGACAGTGCTAAGGAGGCTGGGAGGTCTGGGTTAGGCGTGGCAAAGTGGCTGTGACCAGACTGCTTCTCTAGATTCCTCCTCACTGGGCAGGGCATCTCTGAAAGAAAGGTAACAGCCCCAGTCAGAGGCTTACAAACAAAACCCCCATCTCCCTGGGACAGAGCACCTGGGGGAACGGGCAGCTGTGGGTGCAGCTTCAGCAGATTTTATTGTTCCTGCCTGTTGGCTCTGAAGAGACCAGCTGATCCCGACAAGAGGGATTCTCCCAGCACAGCACACCAGCTCTGCTAAGGGACAGACTGCCTCCTCAAGTGGATCCCTGACTCCTGTTCCTCCTCACTGGGAGAGACCTCCCAACAGGGGTTGACAGACACCTCATACAGGAGAACTCTGGCTGGCATCAGGCCAGTGCCCCTCTGGGATGAAGCTTCCAGAAGAAGGAGCAGGCAGTAATCTTTGCTGTTCTGCAGCCTCCATTGGGGATACCCAGGCAAACACGGTCTGGAGTGGACCCCCAGAAAACTGCAGCAGACCTGTAGAAAAGGGGCCTGACTATTAGAAGAAAAACTAACAAACAGAAAGCAACAACATCAACATCAACATAAAGGACTCCCACACAAAAACCCCATCCAAAGGTCATCAGCCTCAAAGATCAAAGGTAGATAAATCCATGAAGATGAAGAAAAACCAGTGCAAAAAGGCTGAAAATTCCAAAAACCAGAATGCCTCTTCTCCTCCAGAGGATCACAACTTCTCTCCAACAAGGACACAAAACTGGATGGAGAATGAGATTGATGAATTGACAGAAGTTGGGTAATAACAAACTCCTCTGAGCTAAAGGAGCAAGTTCTAACCCAATGCAAGGAAGCTAAGAGCCTTTATAAAAGGTTACAGGAACTGCTATTAGAATAACCAGTTTAGAGAGGAACATAAATGACCTGATAGAGCTGAAAAGCACAGCAGAGGAACTTCGTGAAGCCTACCCAAGTATCAATAATCAATCAAGCAGAAGAAATGATATCAGAGATTGAAGATCAACTTACTGAAATAAGGCATGAAGACAAGATTAGAGAAAAAAAAAATGAAAAGGAATGAACAAAGCCTCCAAGAAATATGGGACTATGTGAAAAGACCAAACCTATGATTGATTGGTGTACCTGCAAGTGACGGGGAGAATGGAACCAAGTTGGAAAACATACTTCAGGATGTTATTTAGAACTTCCTCAACCTAGAAAGACAGGCCAACATTCAAATTCAGGAAATACAGAGAACACCACAAAGATACTCCTCGAGAAGAGCAACCTCAAGACGCATAATCATCAGATTCTCCAAGGTTGAAATGAAGGAAAAAATGTTAAGGGCAGCCAGAAAGAAAGGTCAGGTTACCTACAAAGGGAAGCCCATCAGACTAACAGTGGATCTCTCTGCAGAAACCCTATAAGCCAGAAGATAGTGGGGACCAATATTCAACATTCTTAAAGAAAAGAATGTTCAACCCAGAATTTCATATCCAGCCAAACTAAGCTTCATAAGCGAAGAAGAAATAAAATCCTTTACAGACAAGCAAATGCTGAGGGATTTTGTCACCACCAGGCTTGCCTTACAAGAGCTCCTGAAGGAAGCACTAAATATAAAAAGACAAAACTGGTTTCAGCCACTGCAAAAACACACCAAAATATAAAGACCAATGACACTGTAAAGAAACTGCATCAACTAATGTGCAAAATAACCAGGTGGCATCATGATGACAGGATCAAATTCACACATAACAATATTAACCTTAAATGTAAATGGGCTAAATGCCCCAGTTAAAAGACATAGACTGGCAAATTGAATAAAGAGTCAAAACCCATCAGTGTGCTGTATTCAGGAGACCCATGTAATGTGTAAAGACACACATAGGCTCAAAATGAAGGGATGGAGGAATATTTACCAAGCAAATGGAAAGGAAGAAAAGGCAATGGTTTCAATCATACTCTCTGATAAAACAGACTTTAAACAGAGACACAATAAAAAAAGAAAATTTCAGGCCTATGTGCCTGATGAACATCAATGCGAAAATCCCCAGTAGAATACTGGCAAACTGAATCCAGCAGCACATCAAAAAGCTTATCCACCAGAAGCAAGTCAGCTTTATCCTGGAATGCAAGGATGGTTCAACATATGCAAATCAATAAACATAATCCATCACATAAACAGAACCAATGACAAAAACCACATGATTATCTCAATAGATGCAGAAAAGGCCTTCAATAAAATTCAACACCCCTTCATGCTAAAAACACTCAATAAACTAGATATTGATGGAACATATCTCAAAATAATAAGAGCTATTTATGACAAACCCACAGCCAATATCATGTTGGACAGGCAGAAGCTGGAAGCATTCCCTTTGAAAACCAGCACAAGACAAGGATGCCCTCTTTCACCACCCCTATTCAACATAGTACTGGAAGTTCTGGCCAGGGCAATCAGGCAAGAGAAAGAAATAAAGGGTATTCAAATAGGAAGAGAGGAAGTCAAATTGTCTCTGTTTGCAGACGATGTGATTGTATATTTAGAAAACCCCATCATCTCAGCCCAAAAACTCCTTAAGCTGATAAGCAACTTCAGCAAAGTCGCAGGATACAAAATCAATGTGCAAGAATCACAAGCATTCCTATACACCAACAACAGACAAGCAGAGAGCCAACTCATGAGTGAACTCCCTTTCACAATTGCTACAGAGAGAATAAAATACTTAGGAATATAACTTACAAGGGAAGTGAAGGACCTCTACAAGGAGAACTACAAACCACTGCTCAAGGAAATAAGAGAGGGCACAAACCAATGGAAAAATATTCCATGCTCATGGATAGGAAGAATCAATATCGTGAAAATGACCATACTGCCCAAAGTAATTTATAGATTCAATGCTATTCCCATCAAGCTACCAGTGACTTTCTTCACAGAATTAGAAAAAACTACTTTAAATTTTATATAGAACCAAAAAAGAGCCCCTATAGCCAAGACAATCCTAAGCAAAAAGAACAAAGCTGGAGGCATCACATTTCCTGACTTCAAACTATACTACAAGGCTACAGTAACCAAAACAGCTTAGTACTAGTACCAAAACAGATATGTGGACCAATGGAACAGAACAGATACCTCAGAAATAACACCACACATGTACAACCATCTGATCTTCGACAAACCTGACAAAAACAAGCAATAGGGAAAGGATTCCCTATTTAATAAATGGAGCTGGGAAAACTGGCTAGCCACATGCAGAAAACAGAAACTGGACCCCTTCCTTACACCTTATACAAAAATTAACTCATGATGGATTGAAGACTTAAATGTAAAACCCAAAACCATAAAAACCCTAGAAGAAAACCTAGGCAATACCATTCAGGACATAGGAATGGGCAAAGACTTCATGACTAAAACACCAAAAGCAATTGCAACAAAAGCCCAAATTGACAAATGGGATCTAATCAAACTAAAGAGCTTCTGCACAGCAAAATAAACTGTCATCAGAGTGAACAGGCAACCTACAGAATGGGAGAAAATTTTTGCAAGCTACCCATCTGACAAAGCACTAACATCCAGAACCTACGAGGAATTTAAACAAATTTACAAGAAAAAAAAAACATCAAAAAATGAGCAAAGGATATGAACAGACACTTTCCAAAAGAAGACAGTTATGTGGCCAAGAAACATATGAAAAAAAGCTCATCATCACTGGTCATTAGAGAAATGCAAATAAAAACCACAATGAGATACCATCTCATGCCAGTTAGAATGGCGATCATTAAAAAGTCAGGAAACAACAGATGCTGGCGAGGCTATGGAGAAATAGGAACACTTTTACACTGTTGGTGGGAGTGTAAATTAGTTCAATCATTGTAGAAGACAGTGTGATGATTACTCAAGGATCTAGAACTGGAAATACCATTTGACCCAGCAATCCCATTACTGGGTGTGTACCCAAAAAATTATAAATCATTCTACTGTAAAGATACATGCACATGTATGTTTATCGCAGCAGTGTTTACAATAGCAAAATATTGGAAACAACCCAAATGCCCATCAATGATAGACGGGATAAAGAAAATGCAGCACATATATACCATGGAATACTATGCAGCCATAAAAAAAGAATGAGTTCATGTCCTTTGCAGGGACATGGGTAAAGCCAGAAGCCATCATTCTCAGCAAACTAACACAGGAACAGAAAGCCAAACACCACATGTTCTCACTCGTAAGTGGGAGTTGCACAATGAGAACACATGGGCACAGGGAGGGGAACATCACCCACTGGGGCCCATTGGGGGGTGGGGGGCAAGGGGAGGGAGGGCATTAGGACAAATACCTGATGCATGCATGGCTTAAAACCTAGATGACAGGTTGATAGGTGCAGGAAACCACCATGGCACATATATAACTATGTAACAAACCTGCAGGTTCTACACATGTATCTCAGAACTTAAAGTAAAAGAAATAAAGACTCTAATGCATTCTTCCATATGCCAATTGTATTTTTCAGCTCCAGAATTTCTGCTTGATTCTTTTTAATTATTTCAATCTCTTTGTTAAGTTTATTCGATAGAATGCTGAATTCCTTTTCTGTGTTATCTTGAATTTCTTTGAGTTTCCTCAAAACAGCGGTTTTGGATACTCTGTCTGTAAGGTCGCACATCTCTCCTTCTCCAGGATTATTCTTGGTACCTTATTTAGTTCATTTGGTGAGGTCATGTATTCCTGGATGGTCTTGATACTTGTAGATGTTCATCTGTGCCTGGGCATTGAAGAGTTTGGTATTTATTGTAGCCTTCATTGTCTGGGCTTGTTTGTACTCATCCTTCTTGGGAAGTCCTATTCAAAAGGATTTGGGTGTTATAGTCTAAGCTGTATCTGCTTTAGGGGGCATCCCAAGCCCAGTAACACTGTGGTTCTTACAGACTCAGAGAGGTACCACCTTGGTGGTCTTAGGTAAGATCTGGAAGAATTCTCTGGATTATCAGGCAGAGACTTGTTTTCTTCTCTTACTTTCTTCCAAACAAATGGAGTCTCTCTCTGTGCTGAGCCACCTGGAGCTGGGGGTGAAATGACACAAGCCCCTCTGGGACCACGGCCACTTAGACTACACTGGGTCAGACCTGAAGCCAGCATAGCAATGAGTCTTTTCCAAGGCCTACGGTAATTACTCCCTGGCTACTGTCTATCTTCACTCAAGGCCCTGGGGTTCTACAATCAGCAGGTGGCAAAACCAGTCAGGCCTGTGTCCTTCCCTTCAGGGCAATGAATTCCTCCAGGTCCTGGGCAGGTCCAGAGGTGACATCCAGGAGCCAGAGATTAGAGTAAAAAACCTTAAATGTCTACCTGGTGTTCTATTATACTGCGGTTGACCTGGCACTCAAATCACAAGATGCAGTCCTTCTCACTCTTTCCTATGCTTTCCGAAGGCAGAGGAGCCTCACCTCATGGCCAGTGCTACCACAGTCCCATGGGAAGTACTGCCAGACTGCTACTGATGTTCCTTTAAGGCCCAAGGGCTCTTCAGTCAGCTTGTGGTAAATCCTGTCTGGCCTGGGACTCACCCTTCAGGCAGTGGCCTCCCCAGGAACCAGGGCAGGTCCAGAAATGCCATCCAAGAGCCAAATCCTGGAACCAGGGACCTCAAGAGTCTGCTTAGTGCTCTATCTTCCTGTGGCTGAGCTGATACCTAAGGTGCAAGACAAAGTCCCCTTTTCTTTTCCCTCCACTTTTCTTAAGCAGTCTTGCCTTGTAGCCACCAGAGCTGGGAATGTGTTGAGTCTCACCTGAAGCCAGCAAATCTCAGAGTTTCATCCAAGGCCCTCAGTACCTGGGTATCTCTGCTGGTTATTCAGGGCCCAAGGTTTCTTCAGTTAGCAGGTAGTGAATCCTGTCATGACTAGGTCCTTCCCTTCAAGGCAGCAGTTTCCCTTGTGTCCCAGGGTGTGTCTAGAAATGTCATCTGGGCCTAGGGCCTGGAAAGGGGCCTCATGACTCTGACTGGTACCCTATCCTGATGTGGCTGAGCTGCTATCCGAGATGCAAGACAAAGTTCTCCCTGCTCTCCCCACTTCTCTCCTCAAGTGGAAGGAAGGGGTCTCTTTTGGAGCCACGAGCTGTGCAGCATAGGGTTAGGTGAGGGCTGATTCTAGCACTCTTTTCGCTGCCCCAGCTGGTGTCTCAGTAGGTCATATGCCCCCGAGTCCACTGACTCTGGGCCCAGTTCAGCACTAGAAGTCACTTAGGAGTTGCAGTCCTTGTGGCCTAGCCTGCCTTTCGAGTTTATTTAGAGCTCCAGAGTACTTTAGCCCATGGTGGTGAGGCTTGTGAGAATTCAAGTTCTGACCACTGGGATTGGTGATTCGCCTCTGGCTAGGGCTGGTTTAAATGCCCCCTCCGTGGGCAGGCATCAGCTGCATTTGGTCCTATTTTACTTTCTGCTAGAACAGCACAGCACTAAGTTCAGTGCTTCACAATGTTTCTGGGCACTTCTTCTCCCCAGTGCACAGAAATGCTCTCTGCACCATGGTTCCATGGTTGGGGGTTGTGGGAAAGGGGTGGTGTTGGCAATCAGTCGGCAAAGACTGATTTTCCTACCTCTTCGGTGCCTCTTTCAGCAATATAAAGTTAAAACCAGGTACTGCAAGTACTCACCTGATTTTTGGTTCTTAAGAAAGTGCTTTTCTTTTGTGTGTGTGTGTAGATAGTTGTTAAATTGGTGTCCTCGTGGAGGAGACAGTCAGTGGAGCCTTCTATTCTTCCATCTTGTGCCACCTCCCTCATGTATGTGCATTAGTAGTATTGGCCTGTAGTTTTATTTTTTGTTGTGTCTTTGTCCCGTTTTGGTATTAAGGCAGTGCTTGTTTTGTAGAATGAGTTTGGATGTTCCTCTTCAATTTTTTTTGAAAGGGTTAGAGTAGAATTGGTATTAGTCCTTTAAATGTTTGGCAGAATTCATCAGTGAAGAAATTAGGCCCTGGGAGACTTTTTATTATGGCTTCAATCTCATTACTCATTATTGGTTTGTTGAGGTTTTCTATTTCTTCATGGCTCAATCTTGGGAGGTAGTATGTGTCCAGAAATTTATCAATTTCTTCTAGGTTTTTAAATTTGTTGGCATATAGTTGTTCATTATAGTCTCTAATGATTCTATGTATTTCTGTGTTCTCAGTTGTTATGTCTTCTTTTTATTTCTGATTTTATTTGAGTCTTTTCTCTTTTTTAGTCTAAGTAAAGGTTTGTTGATTTTATTTTTTCAAAAAACCAAATTTTCATTTCATTGATCTTCTGTATTTTTTAAAATCTCAATTTCATTTATTTCTGCTCTGATCTCTATTATTTCTTTCCTTCTCCTAATTTTGGGTTTGGTTTGTTCTTGCTTTTCTAGTTCCTTGAGGTGCATCATTAGCTTTTTAATCTAAAGTCTTTTTAATTTTTTGATATAGGCATTTGTTACTATAAACTTTCCTGTTAATAGTACTTTTGCTACGTATCCCATAGATTTTGGCATGTTGTATTTCTATTTTCATTTGTTTCAAAAAATTTTTTAATAGCCTTTTAAACTTCTTCTTTGACCCATTGCTTGTTCTGGAGCATGTTTTTAAAATTTCTTTGTGTTTATGTATTTTCTGAGGTTCTTCTTGTTACTGATTTCTGGTTTTATTTCCTTGTGGTAGGAAGAGATACTTGATATGATTCCCACGTTTTTGAATTTGTTCAGACTTGTTTTGTGGCCTAATATATGGTCTATTCTGGAGAATGTTCTATATGCTGATGAAAAGAATGAGTATTCTGCAGCAGTTGGGTGAAATGCTTTATAAATGTCAGTTATGCCTATTAGGTCCAGTGTGAAGTTTAACTCTGATATTTCTTAGTTGATTTTCTGTCTGAATGATCAGACCATTACTGAGTGGGTGTTAAAGTCCCCTACTATTATTATATTGCAGTGTATCTCTCCCTTTAGATCTATTAATGTTTGCTTTATATACTTGGGACCTGTGGTTTTGGGTGCATACATATTTAGAATTGTTATATCCTCTTGTTGAATTGACCTCTTTATCATTATATAGTGAACTTCTGTGTCTCTTTTTACAGTCTTTGATTCATAGTCTATTTTATCTAAGTATAGCTACTCCTGCCCTTTTTTTGGTTTACAGTTGCATGGAATATCCTTCCCACCCCTTTTCTTTCAGTCTATTTGTGTCTTTGTAGGTGAAGTGGGTTTCTTGTAGGCAACATACAATTGGATCTTGTTTCTTTATTCATTCAACCACTCTATGCCTTTTAATTGTTGGAGAATTGAATCCATTTACATTCAGTGTTGTTACTGATGATTAAAGACTTAGTACTGCCATTTTGTTGTTTGTTTTCTGTTTGTTATATAACTCCTCTCTTTCTTTCTTCCTTTATACTGTCTTCCTTTGTGGTTACATGACTATCTCTGGCAGTATGTTTTAATTTGTTGCTTTTATTTTTAGTGATTCTATTATAGGTTTTTGCATTGTAGTTACCATAATGGCCCTGTACTTCGAATGAGATTGACTGACTCACTTCAGGAGTAGGCACTTGACCCACTCTAGCCAATCAAAAGAACACATTTTCTAGGCCACAGTGATTGGTTTAGGAATGGGAATGTAACTTAAGCTGGGCCAATAAGATTTCCCTTGGCATTTTTGCTTCAACTCTCAGGAAAGTGGCAGTTTATTGTATGGAATTTGCCATCTGAAAGGGCAATGTAAAGCTGGAGCCATGGACAAGGCCATCTCCTCTCCTTGTTACAGACCCTGCCTGAGAATAAAACCAGCAAACAGGAAAAAAGGCAGATTCCTGATGACATCATTTCAACCTTAGAATCTAGCTGTGCCCTAAATTTTTGTTACATGTCCCAAGAAAATCATCCCTGCCTCTTTTTTAATTAGTTTAAGATGGTTTGAGCCGTGTTTTCTGAAACTTGTAACCAAGTTTTGACTAACAGGGAAATTGAGCAGGAAAGCCATGCAGTGGTAGAAGAGGTTACCATTATAGAGGGGGCTGAAAACAAGGCAAAAACTGTTGTATCAGAAGACATAAGAAAGATATTATAGCATGAAACATAGGACACTGAAATAATTCCTCAATAGGGAAGTGGTTTTGCTCTTAGTGAGGCAATCAAATCATAAGACAGCAGCTAAAGACAATTTCCTAGGGATTCAATTGCAATTTGAAGAATGCAGGTAGAAATTTTTTCCCCAAAATATAAAAAGATATTAAAATAGTTTTTACATATAAGTAATTCAATTGAATAGCGTGAGTTGTTTTTAGGACCAGACCATATGATAAATCCCATAGTTAATTTTTGAAAATCTTGTTATTAGGATATTGATAAAAGCAACATCAATTCTTGGTCAGGTTGATCCATCCCTATTTTAGATACTAGGTGGACCCAATGGCCATTTCTTTAACACTTAGATTCTGATTGGCGAAAAGTTATGCTTTCATTGACAAGTGAAAGGAGCAGCTCTGAACTAGCATGGTAGACAGGTAAGTGGACTAGCATTTACTGCACAATAGCATGATAAGTACTATCTTAGAGGTAGGTGCAAGAACATTAAGAACAAAGAGCAGGGATATCTAGATCAGAGTGGGAGTTTTGGAAAGGTTCCTGGGAGATAAGGCTTGAACTGCTATTATAGGATGAGAAATAATTAATTAGAGATAGGGTGGGAGGATGAGGACATCCCAGACATCAAAAGTACAGAAACATGAAAAATGTTAAGTAGCTCAGGATGGTAGAAATAAAATGTACCTGTGGAAGAGGTGGGAAATGATGGTAGGAAGATAGGCAGAGGGTAGCCACTAGGGAATTTGTGTGTTAAGCTTCAGAATTTGAACTCTGAACTGAAATTTATGGGGTACCACTGAAGAATTTTTAAACAGGATATTGATCATTTATTTAAATTCTCTAAGACATAGACATATATTTTAAAAGCCGTAATCACAGTTGAGGTTAGTCATAATTGCATGGCAAATAAGGAAATGAGCAATTGCTCTGATCTGTAGGGTGTTATAGGGAAAGCCTTGACTATCTATGAGGCTCTGATCAACAGGGCTTCCAAGGAGTGACTGGGTCATTGTTCTTATGGGGCTTCACCAAACGCCTTGAGCAGAAAGACAGCACTTTGAGAGAAGGAGGCTTTGTACCAGAGGGTGGTTACTGATTCAAATTCATGTATGTTGAGTCCCAGCTGGGGCCTTGACATTGATCTTCTGTACTCCTGGATCTGAAATAAATTCAGAAATACAGTTCTTTGGAATGAAAGCAAAAATAAGGGTGGGAAAGAAAGGCAGAATACAGAAAAGAATTAGCCTTACTTTAGTGAGACATTCCCAGCAGGGCATTCTTTTAAGTAGCATGTACTCTGTTCTATTCCATTAATTTTAAAAGCAGGACCACTAGAAATGACTTATCTGAGTAACCCAAAAGATTCAGATCAGCTAGTCAACTAATGGGACCCAGGTCACCTTTTACATGAATGATGCATGAGTAGATGATAGATACAAAGAGCTTTGCTAAGTCTGCCGATGTTTAGTGTCTAAGAAATTGAAGGGTTTCAGTCAAATGAATAAAGATTCTTTCAATATAGTGATTTCCTGTGTTTTGGGAGACTAACTAGTGTATGCTTCTGCTAGCAGTTTATTTTTCTGCTCTGACAAAGAGAAAAAAATTAAAGAAAAAGAAAGGTTGGTGTGTACACATATTAAAAAGATGGAGGATTTATGGAACTGCACTATTTTACTGTTTCTGAACGACCCTTTTTTAATGGAAAAGAGACCTGTGACCTCATTTGCATTTCAAATATTCCTGGAGTGGAATGTTGAAGATCAATGAATTGATTGTCAGAGGAACAGCATGAGTGACAAATTTCTTAGTAAAGAAAAAAGAGACACAAAGAAGAAGGATAGTGAGGTCTTCTTGATGTAGGAGTAATGGAACAAAAAGGTCTCAGTTCTATTCTTCTCATTTTTCTAAAATTTGAATAATCTTAGAGGATAAAATAAAAATGCTGACCTGAAAGTGTGGTTAAATATTTTCTCAGTGTATAATTATGTGGCACTTGAATATGTCCCAACATATATTTTAGTGGTGGGCTCTAGTTTCCCTTGTCTGAGGATATTTTGAGAGGCAATGCAATGTAATAGAAAGTGGATTACATTTGGAAGCAGAAAGCCACTTTTCTAGAAAGCCAGGCCTCAAATGTTTAAGGCCAGAGGTTGTACTTCTTGTCAGAAGGATTAATAGTAGAAACATTTATTATATTCAGAGGACATTGCACTCCATTGTCTCCAACAAAATAATCACTTTAGCACATAATTGTCCCAAATCTAATCCTTAGCAGTCATCAACCGGGTTAGGGTATTTTGAATAGCATCGCATGTTTAATGCCAGTTGTCCTGAGTATGTGGAGCTGCAGCAAGTTAAGCACATCTCCTTTTTATGACCCTTCTCCAATTCAAGGTGAAGGTCTGGTCTGTGCACTTCCCTTCAGTTTGCTACATCTCGTTAACCAGTTTGGACAAAAAGAGACTTAGATAAGGAGATGAAGATCTACCCTGATTCATGGGCATGTCTGATGGTTTGGCAGGTTGGGCAGTGACTTGGCAAGAACAAAGGTGGAGATTGTTGACCTAGAGGTTTGGGGACCAGCTCTCTGGTTAGAAATCTCAGAATGAGCCCAGTGTTAGAGAATTTGTATATCCTATGTGGATGCTCATTGTAGTGGGTTGATTTGTGTCTTCCTCCCAAAAAATACATCTAAGTCCTAACCTCTGGTACCTGTGAATGTGATCTTATTTGGAAAGAGGGTCTTAATAGATGTAATTAAGTTAATGATTTCAAGATGAGGTCATCGTGGATTTAGGGCAGATCCTTAATCCAATGACTGGTGTTCTTATAAGAGAAAAGAGAAAGAGATTTGAGACACAGAGCTACACTGGGAGAAGGCCACGTGAAGACAGAGGCAGACATTGGAGTCAGGCTGCCATAAGCCAAGAAGCAGCTGGAGCCACTAGAAGCCAAAAGAGTGAAGGAAGAATATTCCCCTGGAACTTTTGGAGAAAGTGTGGCCACGCCAACACCTTGATTTCAGACTTTTCCTCCACAATATCCAGAACTGCAAGAGAATACATTTCTGTTATTTTAAGCCACCAAATTTGAGATAATTGGTTATAACAGCCCTGGGGAAAAACAAACCCTTACTGGAGACTCCAATTACTACCTCATGCCAAAAGGGGTGAAAAGGCCAAAGCGGGGGGCTACAGTGTTGCTGGGGTGAATGACAGACATGGAGAAGAACTATATATTCCAGGGAATGCCTCATACTTTTTTTTGTGAGCAACTGAGGGAAGAACAGGGACATGGAACTACTGAGTCCCCAGGTGTTCTAGAGGGGCTGTCTCTTCATGGGGAATGGGAACAGTGGAGATGACACTGTATCAGCAGGAGAGCACAAGAGACAAAAAAGCCACATGTTTCAGGCAGTGTGAGTGTGTGTGTGTGTGTGTGTGTCTGCATGCGTATGTATGTGTAGAGATTTGACAGAGTAAGAGGCTCTGGAGAAGTTAACAAATCAATACCTAGAGAGACGAGAATATGGGGATTTTTAAAAAGTGTTTTTGTGGATAGGTGCGGTGGCTTGTGCCTGTAATCCTAGTGCTTTGGGAGGCCAAGGTGGGTGGATCACTTGAGGTTAGGAGTTCAAGACTAGCCTGGCCAACATGGCGAAACCCTGTGTCTGCAAAAAATAAAAAAATTAGCCAGGCGTGGTGGCAGGCACCTGTAGTCCCAGCTACTTGGGAGTCTGAGGCAGGGAATTGCTTAAACCCGGGAGGCAGAGGTTGCAGTGAGCTGAGATCGTACCACTGCACTCCAGCCTGGGTGACAGAGCGAGACTCTGTCTCAAAAAATAAATAAATAAATAAAGTGTTTTTGTGAGTCATACATTTAATTTTCTCTAATACTCTTCAAAAGATAAAAGCAATTTGGATTGCTTTCTTTAAAATGAACTTTATTTTTTAGAACAGTTTTAGATTTACAAAATAATTGAGAAGATGGTAGAGAGTTTCCATATCCCTGTGGTTGGTTTCCCCTATTATTAACATCTTACATTAGTATGATACATTTGCTATAATTAATAAACCAATGCTTACATTTTTATTAATAAAATCCCATAGTTTATTCAGATTTTTTTATTTTTTACATAAAGTCTTTTTCCTGCTCTAGGCTCCTGTGTTAGCCTGTTTTGCATTGCTATAAAGAAATACCTAAGACTGGGCAATTTATAAAGAAAAGAGGTTTATTTGACCGACAGTCCTTCAGGCTGTACAAGGATGGCACCAGCATCTGCCTGGCTTCTGGTGAGGCCTTGGGGAGCTTTCACTCATGGGGGAAGGCAAAAGGAGGAGCCAGTGTGTCACAGGGCGAGAGAGGGGGCAAGAGAGAGGGGAGAAGGTTCCAAACTCTTTTAACAATCAGATCTTGTCATAACTCATTACCACAGGGAGGGCACCAAGCCATTCAGGAGGGATCCACCCCCATGACCCAAACACCACCTATAGGCCCCACCTCCAACACTAGGGATCACATTTTAACATGAGATTTGGAGGGGACAAACATTCAAACGATATCAGATCCCATCCAGGATACCCCATAACATTTAGTTGTAATATGTGTTTAGACTCCTTTTGGCTGTGGTGGTTTTTTAAGCTTTCCTTTGATGATCTTAATAGTTTTGAGGAGTACGGGTCAGGTATTTTGTAGGATGTTCCTTTATTGGAATTTGCCTGATGTTTTTCTTATGAGTAAACTAGGGTTCTAGGTTTTGAGGAGGAAGACCACAGAGGTAAAGTGCTATTTTTTGTTACGTCATATCAAGGCTACAGATGACTGCCCTTTAAAGTCACCTGTTTATTGAACTTTTCTTTTCTTTAATGGAGCTCTATGCAACAACTGGGCCTGAGGAACCACGGGATTTATTCTGGTTACAATGAACATAGAAGAAACACCTTCTCATTAAAAAAAATCAACAAGCATTACAGAAATATTATATATTGCTTTTAATGAAGACTGTCACAGTATATAAAGACTGCTATTGAGCATCTATATTACATTTCCTAGCTTGAGCTCTCTCTCCTTCCCTGGGCTCTGTTAGAGTTTGGAAAATGCTTTTGTGTATGTAAAGTTTTGATCCCAATAATAAATTTGTGAGACAGATAAACCATGTATTATTGTCCTGGTTTTATAGGAGAGGGTCAAGGATTCTAAGTAACTTGCCCAAGATGACACAACAAGTGAATGATGAGGATAGAATTCCACACAAGGCCTGCTAGCTGCAAGTTATTACTCCGGTGTATTAGTTTGCCAGGGCTGGCGTAATGAAGTACTGTATGGCACAAACTGAGTGGCTTAAACAATAAACAGTTATTGTTTCACCAGTCTGGAGGCTAAAAGTCCAAGATCAAGGTATTAGCAGGGCCATGCTCCCTCTAAGGTGCTGGGGAAGGATGTGTTCCAGGCCTCTCTCCCAGCTTCTGGGAGTTCCTTGGCTTCTGGCAGCACAATTGCCATCTTCACATGGTGCTCTCTCTGTGTGCATATCTATTTCCTGCGTTTCTGATGTTAATTGTTGAGCTGCGCTGCCTCTCTGAGTGTCCCTTATTTCTTTTATTAGCACCTCGCTGTTTGGTTTCCACCAGAGGTCTAGCGCAGAGTTTGGAGGCACCCTGATTTCAGAATCTCAAGATTGCATCTCCTGTGAGTGGGAAGAGTTTCTCCCCTGCATTTAGTGTTCTGCAAAGGTGCAGATGTTCCAAACAGCCCTGCTGACCAACTTCCTTTTAAAATGCCAGAGCCATTAAGTACAGTGAATTTGTTCTACTTGAGAAGGGTGGGTTGCAGTCAGCAGGAGTAAAAGCCTGTCACTTATTGGTCTAAAAACGTGTTTAGCAGCTACAAATAACCCTTTGGATTAATGGAATCAACAGTCTTTAGGTCTCCAGATGTAAAGAGGCCTTTTATTAGACATGCATTCATTTATTCAACAAGCCCTGGTGGCGGTTTGAGTTGAGCTAATGCTGATTTGAGGCTGATGTCCTTCCTCTTAAGGCTATCTTCAATAATTATTCTGTTATTGACACATCACTGACCCAGGCATGACTAATGGTTTAGTATTACTGAGAGTTGCAGCTAAAGGTCAACTAAAAGGGGACGTGCGGGGAGTCGCGCTGACATTTCTACTGTACAATGGTGGAGCAAATGGAGATTTTAAGGGGGTAGACCCCACTCAGTATTTACAGCAGACTTGAGTGCCATTACAGTGCTGCGTAATCGAATTTCTCCCTTTTCTGAAATCTTTGTTCTGCTTATTAATTAAGTGAAATGACACAACAGGGTGAGCACTGGAGGTCTGTGGCACACTTAGGTGCATTGTTAGGATGGCGGCATGGGCTTGATTACAGTCAGTGCGCACAGTAGCACGTTACTTATTGGGTAATAACACAGACCCAGGAGTGTCTTTGTAAGAGTTGAGAGAGGCATTTTCAGATACAGAAAAAAAAAATGTTTTTAATGAAATTTAGAAAATGGGGTCAGAGTATAATTTATCAACTATATCATTCCCTTCAGCATCTGCAAAGATAGAAGCCAGGGAGGAAGAAAGAATTTAGAGCTCTAGGGTATTTCTCATTAGCTACATCCCCCTTTTTCACGTCCACCTATAACCCTATGTCAATGCATCGACTGTTTTTCTAGGCAAGGTTTACTATCATCTCCTCAAGACGCCTTTTTATTTTAAATACTGAAGGGCTTGCCTGTCAAAGACTCTGGTCAATTGCTTTTTGCTGTTATCAGTTTTCTAACGTGTAAAATGGGCAGGCGAGTCCTTGAGGCAGTACTGCCTCACAGAGAACTTGGGTGAGGCAATGGGCCCAAAACTCTTTGTGTTCTGTGCTTGAAGACTTGCTGGAAAACATTAAAGTAATCCATAATCACAGATCCATGCCATGCCCATTAAAATGATACAACACATGTTTCCTGAATGCACACAGGAACCTGAGTGGGACTTTTTTACTTGTTCTCCGTGGTGGACGTGGAGATGTGCTGCTTAATCGTCTTTCAGGACTTAGGTCTGACTTCCCAGCCACTGGTCTGCAAGCAGATGGCTCACGGCATTCAGTTCCTTTCAGGGATGTCTCAGATGAGGAGAGCAGCCTTGAACAGGTCACAGCCCCTTCCTGGGCAGCTATATCCAATGACTGGCTGATGAAGGGGTAGAGAGGCCTGGCTCTCTCCCCAACTGGAATGGCATTGAGAGGTCAGTCCATCTTCAGAATTCCCCAGTGGGCCAGCGAGATGTCCACTGAAACTTCATTGTAGCCCAGCTTTCTCCCTCTGCCTAGTCTTACTCCCTTCCTTTCCTACCCCTTCCCTTCCCTTCCCTCCCTTCCCTCCCCTCCCTTCCTCTCCTGTCCCCTCTTCTCCCCTTTCTTTTCCTAAGAGTTAAATCCTAACAGCACTCCCTAAAAATGTTCTGCACACTAATCTCTGTCTCAGAATCAGCTTCCTGAAAACCCAAGCTGCAACATTCATAAAATTATATATGTATCATGTTATAGGCTCCAAATACAGAAGAGATTTGAGGACCGACTAGATGGGGTGGCAAAGACAATATGCTCCTCATTGATGAGAGAACTCTGGTTTGTGATTAGAGCTGTTATGTGGAATTTGCAGGCTGGAACACAGCTGCTCACAGCCCCCTGCTTTAATCTGGGATCTCATGGGCACAGCCCCCTCAGAGCAAAACTCCTTTCAATTCTCTCCCCTTGAAGGCTGAACCATGCTGGGCCTGGTTTACTGGAACCATGACTGTATTCCACAGCAGATGTTAATGAAGAATGGGCACATGAGGTGGAGAGTACTTTCTGATTGGCTAGTGCATTTTGAAGAGAACATTGAATCTATTAAAATGTGTAATTGGGAAACAGAGCCTATGATGCCAACTACATATTTTTTGTGACCTTTGTTTAAAGGGTTTCATTCAGTTCTCTAATAAGTGAAGGGAACAGTTCCAACAGTGCCATCTATTTATTTTCTTCCCCCTTTTCCCTTTTTCAGAGCAGACAACATGATGCAGACCTTTCCTATGTCCCAGATCTGTGTTTATTTGCTCCTGCCATTTGCTTGGCTCTATTGTTAAAAGAAGAGAATATGGGAAAAAGAAAAGTTATGCTCCTTAGAGTCTTTTCCAATTAACTGTTTGAAAGAGACTTTAAAAAATGCCTAAGTGTGAGGTTATTTGTATGTCTAATTTCGTTTTTATGTTACACTTACTTTTAAGTGTAATTTACCAAGGCTTAACACTTGTATTCTTTCAGGGGCATTACGAAGAGCATTGCACATTTATTACAACCCTTTAAATGGCTGTGTTTTATTTCCATATGCTTTTAAATGGTTATTGAGTGGATTTGGTGCTCTTCCTGTAGTTAAAGTGCATTTTTTTATTGTACATAAATGGTAAATAATTGATACCTGCCATATGCTTCTCTCCCTTTCTGAGCTCCCCTTTCCCTTTCTCCTCTTCATTCTCTTCCCTTCTCTCTTCCTATTGGTTTATGCTCTTATTGTGCTCACCATCCTTTCCTCTCCTCTCTGCAGGTTTCCACTGCTTTCAACACCATTTTCCTTGCCTCTCAATGTGCTCATTTGAGAGAGAATTTTCACATGGGTTCTGAAGACCGTTGCATTATCCGGCGGGGGTGAAGTGGGGAGGGTAAGGGCAAACAGCTTTATTAGGTTATTTCTGAATCAAGAATTTTAAATAAGAGAGTGGTTTCAGAGAACGTTTTTTAAAAATTATTCTTTTCTTCAGATTGCCGAATTGATATTGGACTAATTCTTGTTGGCTGTCCCTTTTTCTCTGGCCAGTGAGAGCCTCTAGAAGCCTGAAATTAAGGACGATGTGGCCAAGTGTCTGAGAGCATTGTTAGCAGGCAGTTTCTCAAGGCCAACAGTTTTAAAAGATCTCTCATTAGGGAAATGAGAAGAAATTGTGCAAGAGAAAATTTAAAGAATGTTCAGTCTTTGATAAACTTGTTTTCAGGAAATTCCTACTATATTAAGGACACAGAACTATAGAAATTTTAGATTTCTTTGCTTTTAAGTCTAAAGAAGGCAACAATTAAAAGCCATTTATAGATGTTGCAACCCACTAACACTAGAATAGTTTTCCTTTTTGAGACAAGAAGGAGTTGAAAATTCATATGGAAATGCAAGGGACCCAGAATAACCCAAACAATCTTGAAAAAGAACAAAGTTAGAGGACTCACACTTTCCAATTACAAAACTTACTACAAAGTAACAGTAATCAGGACAGTGTGGTTCTGGGACAAAGATAGGCATATTGATCAATGGAACAGAAATGAGAATCCAGAAATAAACCTACATGTCTATGGTAAATTGGTTTTCAACAAAGGTGCCAAGTTCATTAAAAGGAGAAAGAATGGTCTATTCAACAAATCGTGCTGGTGTAACTGGATAGCCACATGCAAAAGAATGAAGTTGGATTACCACTTTAAACGATATGCAAAAATTAACTCAAAATGAATTGAAGACCTAATGATAAGAGCAAAACTATAAAACTCGTAGGTGAAAACATAGGGGTGAATCTTTGTGACCTTAGATTTGGCAATGGATTCTTAGATATGACACCAAAAGCACAAACAAAAGGAAACAAATAGATAAACGGGACTTCTCTAACATTTAAAACTTCCCTTCTTCTTCAGAGAATACAAGAAAGTAAAAAAGACTGACAGAAAGGGAGAAGAAAATATTCAAATCATATATTTGATAAGGGACTTATATCTAGAGTGTTAATGCTTACAGCTCAATACTAGATAACCAGACATTAAAATGGGCAAAGGATTTGAATAGAAATCTCTCTAAAAAAGATATATAAAAGCCCAACAAGCACAAGAAATGACACACAACACATTATTAGCCATTGGGGAAATGTAAATGAAAACCAAAATGAGATACATTTCATACCCACTCTAATTAAAAAACAAAAAATAACAAGTGTTGGCAAGGGTATGGAGAAATTGGAATCCTTGTGCACTGCTGGTGGGAATGTAAAATGATGCAGCCATTTTGGAAAACAGTCTGGTCGTTCCTTAAAAGGCTAAACACAGAGTTACCATACAACCCAGTAGTTCCACCCCACCAGTATCTACTCAAGAGAAATGAAAACATCTGTTTGCACAAACACTTGCACATAAAATGTTCCTAGCATCATTATCCATAATAACTAAAAGGTAGAAACAAACCAAATGTCCATCAACTGATGATTTAATAAATAAAATGTGGTATATCCATACACTGGAATATTATTTGGCTATAAAAGGTGTGGAGTACTGACACATGCTAGAGCATAAATTTATTTTCAAAACATCACGCTAAGTGAAAGAAGCCAGCCACAAATGTTCATATACTGTGAGATTCTATTTATATGAAATATCCAGAATTGGTAGAAAGTAGAGACATAGAATTTGGGAGGCTGAGGTGGGTGGATTACTTGAGGTCAGGAGTTCAAGACAAGCCTGGCCTACATGGCAAAACCCCGTCTCTACTGAAAATGCAAAAATTAGCCGGGTATGGTGGTAGGCGCCTGTAATCCCAGCTACTCAGGAGGCTGAGGTGGGAGAATTGCTTGAACCCAGGAGGCAGAGGTTGCAGTGAGCCGAGATCAGCTCTCGCAACAGAGTAAGACTTGGTCCCCCGAAAATAGAAAGTAGAGACACAGAGATAGAAAGTAAATTAGTGATTGCTTAATGCTGAGGGAGAATGGGGAGATTAGGGAGCGATAACAAAAGGATATAGGGTGTCTTTCTGGGGTGATAAAATGTTCTAAAACTGCTTGTGGTGATAGTTTCACAACTCTATGAATATACTAAAAGCTGTTGAGCAGTGTACTTTAAATGGTTGAATTGAGTGGTGTGTGAATTATATTTCAATAAAGCTGTAACAAAAAAAAATCTCCAATGATTAAAAAAAAAAGGAGTTGGAATATTTTGAAGTCAGGGAAGTGTATCTTTACCCAAAAGCAAAGCTACCACTTCCTTGAGTAATAACTTCCAAAGTTCAAGAAACACTTGGTGCAAGTAAACAATTATTCCTGCTTTACAGATGCAACACTCAAGACTCACAGGGTTAAGTGACTTGCCCAAAATTAAATAGATAATTGGTGGTAGCTATGGGGAACCTAGGTTTCCATCTCAGTCTCTTAGTACAGGGCGTTGTTGTTATACCAGCTCTTCTCCATGTTTCCTTCTCAGAGTCCTCTGGAGGCAGCAGAAATAGGAAACAATGCTGCCTTTGCTTGTTTTCTTATATTTTTGTTATGAACTAACCTAACACACAATTCTCAAGTCCTTTTCGGTAGGTAACAAGAACCTCTGATGAAGTTTGTGGTGGGTGTGGGTTAGCTATTGCCTCACAACCTTCATATCAGGTTATCATGAAAGCAGATCTCAGTCCAAATTCTGCCACACACGTGAACATTCACGAAGCAGTCATGTAAGTAGGCACAAAACAGCTCTGATAATCTGCTCTGCAAACATAATGGCATCCTAAGCTTCTGTCCTTTTGGGTGCATGCATCCCTGCTTGCATGAAAATCCACTTGAGGTGGACATGAAGATATTCCAGAGGCAGGATTCTGTTCCAACTGCAGTTCAGGCAAGCAGAGATCCTCCTGGCTAATGGCTGGACGTGGGGCCATTCAGAAAACAAGCTCTGTGCATCATCTCAAAAGAGATTGTCCATAGGCCTGGCTAGATTCTGATACCCTGTTTAAGCACGGGTGGGGAGAGTGTCTTAAATATTTTAGTGTATATATATATATCTTGAACACAGTTTTACCAACAAAGCCCATTTCTAACATTCTTGAACCTCAGAATCCACTGCTATAAAATAGGGTATTTAAGGAGTATAATAAATATGTGAAAAATCCTGTAATATGCCAATTAGAAAGTCATTGATTTATTGAATAAGTAGCCCCTTTTAATAGTTCTAAAATTCACTATGCTAATTAACAAAATATTGGGTGCTGATTGAAATATAGAAAGAAGCAGCATTTTTTAGTAGCTGCTTCTAGGGGCATCCATTCTGATATCTTGCCAACAGAGCACCCCAGAAGTATGGGTTTTCCATTAAGGTGACTGACTTCTCCTGGAGTGGAAGCCTAGACTAGCATATAAGCATATCTGACAGACTAGGCTGAAATCTTTCCAATTAAATTGCAGACATATTAATAAATATGCAACAAAACTCCAAGCAATGTACTAAAGCTGTCACTTGCTTTACGTATTTTAATTACATATTGTGATGCTTATAGCCTCAGGCTTGTTACAAATGATAATTTTTTCAAATCAAATAAAGAGAAAATAGAAGAAGAAGAGGGGGGAAGAGAGTAGAAAGAAAACAAACAGCGACAGAAATAAATAGAAACTGAGGAAGAAACAGAGTGGTAGATTTGGGAATCAAGCTCTGAGCGAGACCCACAGAGAGAACGAGAGATTAGGACCAAAATAGTCGTGCATCCTCAGGTCGCTCATTTTTCTAATTTCCATACAATCCCTTCAAGGACCTCCTTTCTACTGGCGAAGAGTAACATGTCTGTCTCGACAAAACTATCCCCAGCCAGGCTGGAGGGATCACTGAAGTTCAACAGAGATGTATGCTGAGAGAATAACCTTAAGCTGACTCTCCCTTCCTGGGTCTGGGAGGCTGCTGTTGTGCTGTTGGTGCGGTGGGAAGCATCCTCCACAGGACAGGCCCGGAAAGCTGCAGCAACACAGCATCTGGGGGCAGATCCAGTGGCCCTTTCACAGGGTGGAGCAGATGGCTGTCTGTGGGCAATGATGTGAGGGGTCTAGCCAAGGCCCTTCTTACTTCACTATTTCTGCTCATTGCGTCTTGGCTTTGCCACCTAGGGTTATGTGATGTTGGACAAATTACCAAACCTTTCTGGACCTCAGATTCTACTTTTACATAAAATGAGGTGTATTGAGGACTACTGTCATAGTTGTAGGTTCCAGGACCCCCACAGGTACCAAAATCCATGGAGCCCACGTCCCTTATATAAAATGGTGTAGTATTTGCCTATAACCTACATGCATCCCCCTGTCTACTTTAAATCATCTTCAGATTGCTTATAATACTGAATATAATGTAAATGCTATGTAAATAGTTGTTATACAGTATTGTTTTAAATTTGTAATTTTTATTGTTTTTTAAAATTTTGTTTAATTTTTTGGAATATTTTCAATCCATGGTTGAGTCTGAAGATGCAAACCCGTAGATATGAGGAGCCAACTGTAATGCCATAACTATATGAAGACTCCTGTAAACACTTCTTTCATTTTTTACTTTTTCTTTAATTCTGTTTTTTTTTTTTTTTTGTAACAGTTTTTTTTTTTTCAATACGAGTACCTTGTTAAAATGTCAGTAGCCCTGGGAGAGGTACATATGGACAGTTTTTCTCAAATACCCATCAAAGCACCCCTAATGGAGGAGGAAAACAAACATTTTGACCCCCTGAGATCTAGGCAAGGAGTGGGAAGCTCATGCCTCAAGCTCAAAATGTATTTGCAGTTTTAAGTTTTATTTTGAAAGTCCATGAATTTTGCGTTTTACTACAAGTTTGCGTTTTACTCTAGTTTGTAATGCTCCAAAAATAGTGCCATTTCCTCTTCTATTGGCACTCCAGGAAAATGTACCATGGGTTTTCCTGTGCTTCTTGTCCTCCTGCATGTCACCTTATACTCCTCAGAGTCTGTAATCCCTGCTTGAGTAGAGTGAACTTACCTTATCAGCTAATGTGTTGTGTTGACAAATAAAGCTACGAGGGAAATGGGATACCCGAAGATGACTCCGGTTTTCTCTTGGGCCCATTGGGCCTGGTATTATACCCAGACTACTCTAAATCTCTGGATGGAAACCATGCTGATTTCATTTCCAGACAGAGGCAAAAAGATGATAAGAGAAGAAGTGGGTTAGAGAACTAATAGTTTTCTGATGTTCTCAGCCTCCTGAAAATTTGATTTTAGACTTGAGGTCTTCTTGGCCACGTGAAGAAGGCTGAGGGGTTCCAGTCCTCTCAATGATCATCTTTACTAAATTCAATTATCCTGAGCTTATCAGAGAGGGCCAGAACTTGGGAATGGTACTTGAACCTGAAGTATCCTTTCAGGTAATATTTATAGTTTTGGGGCCCCTGAAGTTCTCAAGGACCTCTCGTTCCAAGGTATAAGCATTACTTTAAGATGGTCATGCCAAGTGAGAAGACATCATCTCATCTTCTGGGGACATTAAATTCATGATCCTGCTGTCACGAAAAGGTACTAAGAGGTTAAACATTTATTGGAAGAGGATCTTTTTAGAGTCATCTCTCAACAAGTTCTCTTATGCTGCACAGATTGTCTCAATCATTACTAACAGATGCATCTGCAGCAAAAGACAATTTTGCAAGCCCAGGCAGAAAAGAACTCTTGCTTTTCTGAAATCTTTCCCCTGGCTCATATTAAAACTAGCCAGGAGAAGAGACATAGCAAAGTTTATTAGGGACGGTTCCCTGGAGGGGAAAATAATGGGGACAATGAGACAAATATTCTTAAGGCATCCAGGGGGCTTCTGAAAGAAGCAGACTCTGGTCCACTGAAATCGCTGTTGGAGAAATGGTTTTGCTATGCACAGTTTTCACAATGTGTTCTGTTATGTTACATTCCAAATACATTTGAAATTATCTAAAGGGGTGCTAGTCACGTTTAAAAGCGCCATCGCCAGAAGTAGCCAACTGAATAACAACATAGATCACCCTTACTGATGTGGATGGGATAACACAATCGTTTCCTTTGTGGGTAAAATTCACCTGGGCCTCAGAAATGGCCAGAGTGAGCACTGCTCACGTTTGGAGCCAGAACAGACTGCAAGGATAGGGATTTAGGGGAGTCAAGAAAGGAGAGCTCTCATTTCTGCCTCAAGCCTGGTTCTCTTTAAGAAGTTAGAGTGTGGGCTTGGGGAAAATGTGCTGAGACAGCAATTCTGTTTGGGAAGTTTGGGAACTGCCCCATTGTAAAGTCCAGAGATGAAGACAGGAACTTTCATTTATTCCAAGTGACACTGCAGGGTCTTGTTTAGCTTATGTTTCCTAGGGCACTGTTGCTAGCCATGAACACAGATCATATAATAGGAATGTGGGAGAATGTTCTGTGTACCAACCAGGGAGACTTCATGTTTCTCTCCTGGCCATCTTATGGCTTTTATGCTGGCCATCTTCCTACATGCCAGGCCCTACGGGAATGTAAAGTTGAGTAAATCTGCACACATATTACATGGGAGGAGCTCCCAGTCTTTTGTAAAAGATTTATGTAGTGGCATTATATAGTGGTTAGAAGCACATATGGGGCATGATAGTGTAGTGTTTAAGCTCATAGGCTTCTAAAGTTAGACTGCCTGAGTTTATAACCTAGAATGTCTCCACTAATTAGCATCTCAAGCTCACTGAGTCTCAATTTTACCATTTGTAAAATGGGAATAGTAGTTGGACTGGCTATAGGATTTTTTTGACCATAAATGATCTGACAAATGTATAGTGCCTGATCCATAGTAAGCATTCAAAAAGTGAGGCTATTATTATTTATAGAAAATCTATAGTAGATTATTGACATTCCTGAAGGAAATGCATATAGGGAGACCTTTTGTAATCCCTTGAGAATAATGCGATAACATAGCCATGGAAGCAAAATTTTAGAAGAGGCAACTAAGCCTCAGTAAGAAATTTTGATTGTACAAACCAACCAACCTTCTTCCCTAGAAAATGCAACATTAGAAAGAGTTCTCAGCAAATGACAAATTGCTTCTTGCCATGGACTTTTGGAGTTAGATGGGTCTAGTGCAAATTAGGGCCATTAAATTCCTGAGAATGTAGAAGGTCCATAAGAGTAAAGTCATCACAGAGAAATGCAATTCGCTAGGGGAGCAACAGGGTGGGATGCACCCAACAAACTGTCTTGTGACAAACTTGGAAATTCCAGCTTTGCCTGAGTTCCTAGGTGAGAAGGTAGTTGTCTGGGACTTCAGGAGCTGCGCTGGGGTTACGAGTTGTTGGCTGACCCAAACCTAAGGTGTATGTTGTGGGGTGGCAGGCGGGGAGAGAGAGAGAGAGAGAAGGAGAAAGTGGGAGGGAGAGAGGCAAAGTGAGTGAGCATTTTGATGGTGGGCCTGTGGACTTCTTGGTCAACAGGGAGGTAACTCATAAGGATGTTGAGCCAATTCAGACAAACTCTACTACAGATTCAATCACAGACTGTATGGAATAACTTCCTTAGCTCTTATTATTAATCTGAAAAGTTCAGATAGCCGCCTAGAGTAGGACAGTGAAGCCACATTTTTGTGAGGCTGAATTAGACCATTAGACTGTCTGGCATTCTATGATGCTCTGTAGACACTTCCCGTTCTTCTGAGAGAGGTGTTTATGCTCTGTCTGATTCTGAATGACCATAACTGGACACTTTTACATAACCCTGACATTGAAGGGTAGAGCAAGTTCAAGGCAAAGTGGAACTCCATACCCAGTTGGCCTTCAGTGAACTAGCCTACGTTTTCTGCATAATTTTCTCCCATCTACTGAGAGCTCCCTTTCTTTTAAAGGGCTGGACACCCTTTTCTATCTTCATCCTTTTCTCCATCAATCTCTGCTTCAGCAAAATATTTGATATTAGTCATTTATATTTCATGTGAATTTAAGCCAACACATTACTTCCCCCAGAAGTAATTTTCCCTTAGCCTCAAATATGAACTCATCTTATGTCTGGCTTTAACTTGGCTCTTATGTTCGTTGAGCCATGAAAACAACTTCAGGGAGGACATTGTAGGTTTTAGTGTGGTACAACATGGGACTTTGGTAGCAGGAGTTTTGATTCACAGGTCATACTTTGATCAAAGAAAGTTATCTGTACCAAGAGAAGAAACATGGTTGTAAGTAAGTCAAGAAAGGACCTCTATACCAAACTGGATTTAAAAGCAAAGGAAGGAGAATAGGGAAAAAGATAAGGAGATGGAAGAGAAGAAGAAGAAAAAAATAAAAAACAAAAAGAGGAAGAGAAGTAGAGAAACAATGACCACTTTCTCCTGGCAACTAAGAACAAAGAGCCCAAGGGACAATGCCCAGACAAGGGCCCTGCAGAGGCTAGAGCTGACTGGTGCAGGCAGGGGCTCAGGGAATGGCACTGATTGCACGACCCCTTTCTCTTTTCCTTTGCTTTACAAATATTTGCCTTATAAAATGACTTCAAAAGCAACTACCAGTTTCCTCATTTTCTTATTTTTTTTTTTACTCAAATGTTGCTCAAATCACACATATACAAATGAACAATAAGAACAACAACATGCACACACACACACACACACACATACAAACACACAATTTTAGGAATTTTCTATGACTTTCCAGCCTTGTTTGATTGTTTTCCATTCTGCTCTTTACCTAGTTATTTCTCTGCTGATTGATTTATTTGAAGATTTTAAAGGTCAAAGTTTAGTTTATTATTACCTTTAAAAATGTATGTTAAAAAATAGAACAAAGAATATCCTGAAGAACCAGCTAGGTGCTGTGCAAAGCCCAGAAGTTGTTCCAATTTCTACTTACAGGATTTAAAATCTTGCTTTTGAACAGAGATAAAACTAGAGGGAGAAAAGGAGAAAAGAACACCATCAAAGCAAAGAAAAAGGAGGCTGAAGTGTCCAAAAGTGTCGTGTTAGCTTTTTTTTTCAATAGATTAAAATAATCCAAATAACCTCTGAAACACAGCAACTTTATATATAGGGTGTGTTGAAAATGATGTATCAGCTTATAACTGTTTTTCTTAAAAAATAGCTCTTTTTGTATGTATAATGTCAAACCAATGATATTGTTGATGAGTAGGAATGTGTAGCTTGAGGAAACTTGGTACCTGAGTTACAGGTTAAAATGTAAAACTTTATGAAATAATGGCTTGTATGAAATAATGGCCTGATTTAGATTAGGCTATTGTGGCAAAAAGATCCCTGTAATATAAATCACAGTTTCCAATCAAGCTGTCCAATGAATGATTTCACTTTCTGCTGTGTGCCACTGCTTGAAGGGCAGAAAGAATTGGGGTTTCTCCCTGAAAAATGTGGTTCCCCAGGGATCTCTCTGCCACTCTCTCATGCTATATTAGTGGTAGCTTCTCTTCTTCTCAGCACTAGAATCCAACACGTCTTTTTAAAAAAAGACGTATGACTATATTTTGTTAGAGACTGTGGGAATGAAAACTGTATAACAACACTAGTCATGTGTTGCATGTTTCATATGCTCCAAGCACAGTACCCGGAGCTGTACATTCATACTTCATTATCCCCGAACCTCACAAGTCAGCCAGCTTCTTTAGCGGTGCTTCCAATCCGTGGAAGAGAAAGCCTTCCTGTTTAGGCTCCAGGCTCATCTTTTTTCCTATTAGCAAGGTCCTTTCTATACATTGGTGAAGGCATTCACTCATGGTCAAGCTGACAGTGGGGTTGGTAGTGTGGGAGACAGGGACTTTAACAACCTCGGAGCCTCAGAGTGTTAGAATCCTGCAAGCAGGATTGGTGTTAGCCCTCAGAGTGTTAGACTTCTGCAAGCAGAGGCAGGAAGCAGATCTGGGTCATGTGACTGCCTCCCCAAACAATGCAATCCACCTGCAGATGGTGCTGGGCAGTTTCTGTCTTAAAGTTGAGCCCTACTCTCTTATGTTTGAGCTCTCTGTCTGAAGAACAGATGGAGAACATCAAAGTTTTTCTGTTTTTGCCATGTCGTGATGTGACTTGTGTTTGAATGTCCTCACTCACTTTTTCGTCCTGGGCCGTGTGCCACTCTCTGGCCCCTTATAAGTAGAACTTTAAGGTGGTGCCTGGAATGATTGTGGGTTTTTAGTTTGAAATTCAGTGGCCTGTATTTGAACCTCAGCTTGACCACTTATCAATCACATGACTCTGTGCAGCTCACTTCTGTGAGTCTCAGGAGCCTCCTTCGAAAAATGAGGATTAAACAAGGCATATAACATTATGCAAAACACTTAGTGTAAGGCCGGGCACAGTGGCTCATGCCTGTCATCCCAGCACTTTGGGAGGCTGAGGCAGGTGGATCACCTTAGGTCAGGAGTTTTAGACCATCCTGGCCAACATAGTGAAACCCGGTCTCTACTAAAAACACAAAAAGTAGCTGGGCATGGTGGTACACGCCTGTAATCCCAGCTACTTGGGTGGCTGAGGCAGGAGAATCGCTTGAACCTGGGAGGAGGTTGCAGTGATCCAAGATCTCACCACTGCACTCCAGCCTGGGTGACACAGTGAGACTCTGTCTCAAAAACAAAACAAAACAAAACAACACTTAGTGTAGTGCCTGGCACTTAGTACGCATTCGGGAAAAGTTACTCATAATTGTTATTCTGATCATTAGCCTGAGAGCCTGTATGTAGCCTGTGGTACATGGGCTACATGCTTTTGAATGCAGATTGCTAGCTTTGTCAATCATGTAGGAAATATGCTGTGTAAGGAATATTTTCCTTTTGTAGCCGCACAGATGTGACAGTCTTGCCCTTTGTTTATCTTTTCTTTCTTATACTATTTAAGGCTCTCTTAAGGTATAAGCTATTAGGCAGTTATACACACACACAGACACACACACACACGAATAAATAAATGAGGCTGGGCATGGTGGCTCACACCTATAATCCCAGCACTTTGGGAGGCTGAGGCAGGCAGATCACTTGAGGCCAGGAGTTCAAGACCAGCCTGGCCAACATGGCAAAACCCCATCTGTACTACAAATACAAAAATTAGCTGGGCATGGTAGAGCGTACCTATAATCCCAGCTACTCGGGAGGCTGAAGCACGAGAATCGCTTGAACCCAGGAGGTGGAGGTTCCAGTGAGCCAAGATCACGCCACTGCACTCCAGCCTGGATGTAAGTGAAACTCCATCTTAAAGAAAAAACAACCACAACAAAGACAAACAAACAAATGCCAAATAAATTAGTAAAATAAATGTAAATATACAAGAAAATGTTATATATTTATAGTAAATATATAAAACTGCTATCATACTTACATTAGAATATGATATTTTATGAAGCATATCCATTGTTTTTTGATCTCATCAAACATACTACAGAAATTATAGGTTGATTAGTATCTTTGGGCACAAAAGTGGTAAACAGTGTGGCACTGGGGCCTTGAAAATGTTACCCCAAAGTACTTGGAACTGCAGGAGATTGGGAGGGCCTCAGAAATAAGAAGGTCACTGTGACCTTACCCTGCCTTTCTGTGTGAAGCATGGTCATAAAAGAATTCTCCAACCTACCTTGCTTGAAAGTAGGACATAAGGCTCTCATCCCAGGGTGACGTGCCCCATACTCAGGGAGAAGGTATGCTACATAGAGGCCAAGAAGAATCTGAGCAAACAGGCCTTCCTAGGTTCCCTTCTCAGTTGATTACCAGTAGGTCAGATCTTTCTAACTATGTTTCTCCATAACTACTTACTTCTTTCATCAGACTTAGCATACAAGTACAAAATTTTCCTGGGTCTTCAGGTCTTCATTTCTGAAGGCTCCTGTGTCAAGTAAAACTTTGCTAAATAAATTTGTTGTGCTTTTTTCATGCTAACTTGTCTTCTGTCATAGGACTGTTGGCCATGACTCTTGTGATGGGTGAGGAAAAGGTGTTACCCTTTCTTCCTTACAGTGGTAAAGTGAGTAATTTGCATTTAGAAGCATGCCATATACCATGCTACATATGTGTGTGTGTGTATTTATATGTGTATATATATATTTGGTCACGTTAAATCAAGAAACTTAAAAAGTAATTTAGTCTAAACTTTCTTAGACAGAAATAAGTTGACTATTCATTTTTGGTGTCATGAACATTGCAGAAAACCTAGTTTACTAGTTAATGTGGTTAATACAATTATTTCTGAGATTCTCCCATGTCTAGAGGAGTGGCTTCCTCCTGAAAATTTGCCATTTTGTCATCCGAGTGCTTTGATTCAGTCAATTGTGAGAACTTTGTCTTTTGATAAAGCAATTTAAACATGGATTTGTTATATGGAAGGAAGAACTTTCTCTAAATTCTCTTCCTGAGGAAGTTGATCCTTTGAACATGGTATTATTTTTCCCTCAAAGGATTATTTCCTAAATAAGGAAACTTAGTTTTCCATAAAGCACCTCTAAATTTGTTGAAAACTGTTTTTTTATTATTATTATACTTTAAGTTCTGGGATACATGTGCAGAATGTGCAGGTTTGTT
Organism: Pan troglodytes; assembly: GCF_028858775.2. Taxonomy (NCBI): domain Eukaryota; kingdom Metazoa; phylum Chordata; class Mammalia; order Primates; family Hominidae; genus Pan; species Pan troglodytes. Next base: position 109,579,925 of record NC_072411.2, on the reverse strand, counting down.
ACATAGGTATGCATGTGCCATGGTGGTTGGCTGCACCCATCAACCTGTCATCTACATTAGGTAATTCTCCTAATGGTATCCCTCCCCTTGCCCCCCACCTGCTGACAGGCCCCAGTGTGTGATGTTCCCCTCCCTGTGCCCATATGTTCTTATTGTTCAACTCCCACTTATGAGTGAGAACATGCGGTGTTTGGTTTTCTGTTTCTGTGTTAGTTTGCTGAGAATGATGGTTTCCAGCTTCATCCATGTCCCTGCAAAGGACACAAACTTATCCTTTTTTATAGCTGCATAATATTCCATGGTATATATGTGCCACATTTTCTTTATCCAGTCTATCACTGCTGGGCATTTGGGTTGGTTCCAAGTCTTTGCTATTGTGAATAGTGCTGCAATAAACATATGTGTGCATATGTCTTTATAGTAGAATGATTTATAATCCTTTGGGTATATACTCAGTAATGGGATTGCTGGGTCAAATGGTATTTCTACTTCTAGATCTAGATCCTTGAGGAATTGCCACACTGTCTTCCACAATGGTTGAACTAATTTACACTCCCACCAACGGTGTAAAAGCGTTCCTATTTCTCCACATCCTCTCCAGCATCTGTTGCTTCCTGACTTTTTAATGATCGCCATTCTAACTGGTGTGAGATGGTATCTCATTGTGGTTTTGGTTTGCATTTCTCTAATGACCAGTGATGATGAGCTTTTCTTCATATGTTTGTTGGCCGCATAAATGTCTTCTTTTGGAAAGTGTCTGTTCATATCCTTTGCCTGCTTTTTGATGGAGTTGTTTGTTTTTTTCTTGTAAATTTGTTTAAGTTCCTTGTAGCCCTTTGTCAGATGGATGGCTTGCAAAAATTTTCTCCCATTCTGTAGGTTGCCTGTTCACTCTGAACAGCTGTGCAGAAGCTCTTTTGTTCGATTAAATCCCATTTGTCAATTTTGGCTTTTGTTGCCATTGCTTTTGGTGTTTTAGACATGAAGTCCTTGCCCATGCCTATGCTCTGAATGGTATTGCCTAGGTTTTCTTGTAGGATTTTTATGGTTTTAGGTCTTATGTTTAAATCTTTAATCCATCTTGAGTTAATTTTTGTATAAGGTGTAAGGAAGGGGTCCAATTTCAGTTTTCTGCATATGACTAGCCAGTTTTTCTAACACCGTTTATTAAATAGGGAATCCTTTCCCCATTGCTTGTTTTTGTCAGGTTCATCAAAGATCAGATGGTTGTACATGTGTGGTGTTATTTCTGAGGCCTCTGTTCTGTTCCATTGGTCTATATATCTATTTTGATACTAGGACCAAGCTGTTTTGGTTACTATAGGCTTGTAGTATAGTTTGAAGCCAGGTAGTGTGATGTTTCCAGCTTTATTCTTTTTGCTTAGGATTGTCTTGGCTATATGGGCTCTTTTTCGGTTCCATATGAAATTTAAGGTAGTTTTTTCTAATTCTGTGAAGGAAGTTAATAGTAGCTCGATGGGAATAGCATTGAATCTATAAATTACTTTGGGCAGTATGGCCATTTTCACATTATTGATTCTTCCTATCCATGAGCATGGAATGTTTTTCCATTTGTTTGTGCCCTCTCTTATTTTGTTGAGCAGTGGTTTGTAGTTCTCCTTGAAGAGGTCCTTCACATCCCGTATAAGTTGTATTCCTAGGTATTTTATTCTCTTTGTAGCAATTGTGAATGGGAGTTCACTCATGATTTGGCTGTCCATTTGTCTATTATTGGTGTATAGGAATGCTTGTGATTTTTGCACACTAATTTTGTATCCTGAGACTTTGCTGAAGTTGCTTATCAGCTTAAGGAGTTTTGGGGCTGAGATGATGGGTTTTCTAAATATAAATCATGTCATTTGCAAGCAGAGACAATTTGACTTTCTCTCTTCCTATTTGAATACCCTTTATTTCTTTCTCTTGCCTGATTGCCTGGCCAGAACTTCCAATACTATGTTGAATAGGAGTGGTGAGGGAGGACAACCTTGTCTTGTGCTGCTTTTCAAAAGGTTCCAGCTTTTGCCCATTCAGTATGATATTGGCTGTAGTTTTGTCATAAATAGCTCTTATTATTTTGAGATTAATTCCATCAAGACCTAGTTTATTGAGTGTTTTTAGCATGAAGAGGTGTTGAATTTTATCAAAGGCTTTTCTGCATCTATTGAGATAATCATGTGGTTTTTGTCATTGGTTCTGTTTATATGATGGATTACATTTATTGGTTTGCATATGTTGAACCATCCTTGCATCCCAGGGATGAAGCCGACTTGATCGTGGTGGATTAATGTGCTGCTGGATTCAGTTTGCCATTATTTTATTGAGGATTTTCGCATTGATGTTCATCAAGGATATTGGCCTGAAATTTTCTTTTTTTTGTTGTGTCTCTGCCAGGTTTCGATATCAGGATGATGCTGGCCTCATAAAATGAGTTAGGGAGGCTTCCTCCTTTTTCTACTGTTTGGAATAGTTTTAAAAGGAATGGTACCAGCTCCTGTTTGTACCTCTGGTAGAATTTGGCTATGAATCTGTCTGGTCCTGGGCTTTCTTTGGTTGGTAGGCTATTAATTATTGCCTCAATTTTAGAAGTTGTTATTGATCTATTCAGGGATTCGACTTCTTCCTGGTTTAGTCTTGGGACAGTGTATGTGTCCAGCAATTTATCCATTTCTTCTAGATTGTACAGTTTATTTGCATAGAGGTGTTTATAGTATTCTCTGATGGTAGCTTGTATTTCTGTGGGATCAGTGTTGATATCCCCTTTATCATTTTTTATTGTGCCTGTTTGATTCTTCTCTCTTTTCTTCTTTATTAATCTGGCTAGTGGTCTATCTATTTTGTTAATCTTTTCCAAAAACCAGCTCCTGGATTCATTGATTTTTTTGAAAAAATTTTTTTTGTATGTCTCTATCTCCTTCAGTTCTGCTCTGACCTTAGATATTTCTTGTCTTCTGCTAGCTTTAGAATTTGTTTGCTCTTGCTTCTGTAGTTCTTTTAATTGTGATGTTAGGGTGTCAATTTTAGATCTTTCTCGCTTTCTCCTATGGGCATTTAGTGCTATAAATTTTCCTCTAAACACTGCTTTAGCTGTGTCCCAGAGATGCTGGTATGTTGTGTCTTTGTTCTCATTGGTTTCAAAGAACTCATTCTTTCTGCCTTAATTTCATTATTTACCCAGTAGTCATTCAGGAGCAAGTTGTTCAGTTTCCATGTAGTCGTGCAGTTTTGAGTGTGTTTCTTAATCCTGAATTCTAATTTGATTGCCCTGTGGTCTGAGAGACTGTTTGTCATAATTTCTATTCTTTTACATTTGCTGAGGAGTGTTTTACTTCTAATTATGTGGTCAATTTTAGAATAAGTGTGATGTGGTGCTAAGAAGAATGTATATTCTGTTGATTTGGGGTGGAGAGTTCTGTAGATGTCTGTTAGCTCTGGTTGGTCCAGAGCTGAGTTCAAGCCCTGAATATCCTTGTTAATTTTCTGTCTCATTGATCTATCTAATATTGACAGTGGGGTGTTAAAGTCTCCCACTATTATTGTGTGGGAGTCTAAATCTCTTTGTAGGTCTCCAAGAACTTGCTTTATGAATCTGGGTGCTTCTGTATTGGGTGCATATATATTTAGGATAGTTAGTTCTTCTTGTTACATTGATCCCTTTACCATTATGTAATGGCTTTCTTTGTCTTTTTTTATCTTTGTTGGTTTAAAGTCTGTTTTACCAGAGTCTAGGATTGCAACACCTCCTTTTTTTTTTTTTGCTTTCCATTTGCTTGGTAAATCTTCCTTCATCCCTTTATTTTGGGCCTATGTGTGTCTGTGCATGTGAGATGGGTCTTCTGAATACAGCACATGATGGGTCTTGACTCTTTATCCAATTTGCCAGTCTGTGTCTTTTAATTGGGGCATTTAGACTGTTTACATTTAAGGTTAATATTGTTATGTGTGAATTTGATCCTGTCATTATGATGCTAACTGGTTATTTTGCCCATTAGCTGATGCAGTTTCTTCATAGTGTCGATGGTCTTTACATTTTGGTATGTTTTTGCAGTGGCTGGTACTGGTTTTTCCTTTCCGTATTTAGTCCTTCCTTTAGGAGCTCTTGTAAGGCAGGCCTGGTGGTGACAAAATCCCTCAGCATTTGCTTGTCTGTAAGGATTTTATTTCTCCTTCACTTATAAAACTTAGTTTGGCTGGATATGAAATTCTGGGTTGAACATTCTTTAAGATTGTTGAATGTTGGCCCCCGTTCTCTTCTGGCCTGTAGTGTTTCTGCAGAGAGATCCGCTGTTAGTCTGGTGGGCTTCCCTTTGTGGCTAACCCAACCTTTCTCTCTGGCTGCCCTTAACATTTTTTCCTTCATTTCAACTTGGTGAATCTGACGATTATATGTCTTTGGGTTGCTCTTCTCGAGGAGTATCTTTGTGGTGTTCTCTGTATTTCCTGAATTTGAATGTTGGCCTGTCTTGCTAGGTTGGGGGAGTTCTCCTGGATAATATCCTGAAGTGTGTTTTCCAACTTGGTTCCATTCTGCCATCACTTTCAGGTACACCAATCAAACGTAGGTTTGGTCTGTTCACATAGTCCCATATTTCTTGGAGGCTTTTTTCATTCCTTTTCATTCTTTTTTCTCTAATCTTGCCTTCACACTTTATTTCATTAAGTTAATCTTCAATGTCTGATATCCTTTCTTCTGCTTAATTCATTCAGCTATTGATACTTGTGTATGCTGCATGAAGTTCTTGTACTCTGTTTTTCAGCTCCATCAGGTCAGTTATATTCTTCTCTAAGCTGGTTATTCTAGTTAGCAGTTCCTGTAACCTTTTACCAAGGTTCTTAGCTTCCTTGCATTGGGTTAGAAGATGCTCCTTTAGCTTGGAGGAGTTTGTTATTACCTCCTTCTGAAGCCTACTTGAGTCAATTCGTCAATCTTATTATCCGTCTTGTTTTGTTCCCTTGCTAGCGAGGAGTTGTGATCCTTGGAGAAGAGGAAGCATTCTGGTTTTTGGAATTTTCAGCCCTTTTCACGTTTTTTTCCTAATCTTTGTGGATTTGTGTACCTTTGGTCTTTGATGTTGGTGACCTTCGGATGGGGTTTTTGTGTGGTCGTCTTTTTTGTTGATGTGGATGCTATTGCTTTCTGTGTGTTGGTTTTCCTTCTAACAGTCAGGCCTCTCTTCTGCAGGTCTACTGGAGTTTGCTGGAGGTCCACTCTAGACCTTGTTTGCCTTGGTATCATTCAGCGGAGGCTGCAGAAGAGCAAAGATTGCTATCTGTTCCTTCCTCTGGAAGCTTCGTCCCAGAGGGGAATGTGCCAGATGCCTGCTGGAGCTCTCCTGTATGTGGTGTCTGTCGACCCCTGCTGGGAGGTGTCTCCCAGTCAGGAGGCACGGGGGTCAGGGATCCACTTGAGGAGGCAGTCTGTCCCTTAGTAGAGCTTGAGCGCCGTGTTGGGAGATCCAAGGAGCTGGCAGGCAGGAACGTTTAAGTCTGTTGAGGCTGCACCCACAGCCGCCCTTTCCCCAGGTGCTCTGTCCCAGGGAGATGGGAGTTTCATCCATAAGCCCCTGACTGGGGCTGCTGCCTTTCTTTCACAGATGCCCTGCCCAGAGAGGAGGAATGTAGAGAGGCAGTCTGGCTACAGGTGCTTTCCCAAGCTGTGGTGGGCTCTGCCCAGTTCGAACTTCATGGTGGCTTTGTTTACACTGTGAGGGGAAAATCACCTTCTCATGACTCAGTAATGGCGGATGCCCCTCCCCCCACCAAGCTCTAGCATCCCAGGTTGACTTCAGACTGCTGTGCTGGCAGTGAGAATTTCAAGCCAGTGGATCTTAGCTTGTTGTGCTCCGTGGGGGTGGGATCTGCTGAGCAAGACCACTCGGCTTCCTGGCTTTAGCCCCTCTACAGGTGAATAAATGGTTCTGTCTCGCTGGCATTCCAGGCACCACAGGGGTATGAAAAAAAACTCCTGCAACTAGCTCCATGTCTGCCCAAACGACCACTCAGCTTTGTGCTTGAAATCCTGGGTCCTGGTGGTGTAGGCACTGAGGAAATTTCCTGGTCTGCAAGGTGCGAAGACAGTGGGAAAAGCATAGTATCTGGGCTGGATAGCTCTATCCCTCATGGCACAGTCCCTCACAGCTTCCCTTGGCTAGGGGAGGGAGTTCCCTGACCCCTTGCACTTCCTGGGTGACGGAACACCCACCCTGCTTCGGCTGCCTCTGTGGGATGCACCCGCTGTCTAACCAGTCCCAGTGAGATGAGCCGGGTACCTCAGTTGGAAATGCAGAAATCACCCCCCTTCTGCGTTGGTCTTGCTGGGAGCTGCAGACCGGAGCTGTTCCTATTCGGCCATCTTGCCCGGGAAAATCTGAAAACTGTTTTTAATAATCTGTTTCATTTCCAGTGTCAAATATCAGTGTAGAAACGTATTTTTTGAGTATCATAGTTAATCCATGGGCCATGAAATGCAATACATCAGGTGCTGAGTCAGCAAGAGGTGCACCTTTGTGTTCTCACTTACTGGCAGAGGTGTGTTTTTACATGTTTGAATAAACTTTTGAAAAGTAACAATAATATAAGAATTTTAAAATTAAAAAATGGAAAGGTATTTTTTTTGAGACGGAGTCTCACTGTGTTATCCAGGCTGGAGTGCAGTGGCACCATCTCAGCTCACTGCAACCTCTGCGTCTCAGGTTCAAGTGATTCTCCTGCCTCAGCTTCCTGGGTAGCTGGGACCACAGGCATGCACCACCATGCTGGGCCAGTTTTTGTATTTGTAGTAGAGACAGGCTTTCACCATGTTGGCCAGGCTGATCTCGAACTCCCGGCCTCAAACGATCCACCCGCCTCAGCCTCCCAAAGTGTTGGGATTATAGGCATGAGCCATCGTGCCACACCGAAAGTTTGTTAATGACATTCTATATGACCTTGCACTTTACATTACAATCTGGAATTTTTTTGAGTATGTCTATTATTTTTGTGTAAACCATCAAACATACCTCCTTACAGCAATTACAAGCTGGTTAGCATTTTTCTTTGGCCACAAAAGTGGAAGCTGTTGCTCTGTGGGCCCAGATGAAGAACAGGGTCTGAGGCTTGGACAGGAAAGTGCAAGTTGTACCTAGACAATGCTTTATGATGTATCTTGCTTCAAGGTGAAACTTAGAAAGCCTTAGAAATGTGAGCTTCTTGGTCCTCATGGCTTCCTATTATTCTACCAACTTTTTATTTTGAAAAATGTTGAACCTATAAAAGAATTGAAATGATTATAGAATCCTGCTCTGCTTTACTAGATTCAATAATTGTTTTAGCATTTTGCCACTTTGTGCTCCCCCTACCCCCACCAGGCACACACACACACATCCATGTCCCACACTCTGGATTTGTGTGGATTTTCCCTGCGTGATAAGATTCAGGCTAAACATTTTTGGCAAGACTGCAACACAGCAGAGATTGAAAAGCATTTAGAGTAGAAAGGAATGTGGACAATTGCCCTCTCCTGTGTAAGTGAAGAACTTGGGCAGGGTCCTTCCTCAGATCAGGGGACAGGGTGACAGTTGCACATTTGGGGAGGGACACAGAGTGACTTAAGGAGCTAGTGGGTGTGCAGGGCGATATAGAAAGATGGTGGCTTCTGCCAAGTTGCGCATTTAAATATTTAAATATTCTCGAGGCTAACACACTTATGTGTCATTGGTTTGCAAAACTCTTCCCCACTGTCTACATTTCCAAGGCAAAATCTGTGATGATGATGATGTTCCTTTCCTGTCTGCTCACAATTCCTTCCAAAAATTTGTTGATCTTCCAAAAGTTTGTTTTTCACTTCAGTGATATTTTTGATCACCATTTATATCAGGTTTGACTTAAATAAAAAGGTTTGTGGTTTAGGGTAAGGAAAGGGAGGGAATCACTGTATGATTTGCCCCATGTCTTGTACTTATTAAAGTCAGCCCCAAACTTGTTTTTATTTTTCATTTGAAAACCATGATTCTCTGTGGTGAAAGGGGCAGAGGAATACTTAGGAGGGAAAATGTTGAGAAGGATTCTCCAAATTGGCATCCGAAGAAACCATGATGGAAATCTGCAAGAGGAGGTGAAGCAGCTAGAAGGATGAGGTCAGATGCTTGAAGTCCTGGAGTTTCCAGGAAAGGCTGTATACAATAGATTGTTTACCTTAAAATATGACTAAAAAAAGTAAGTGACCAAAAAAAATGGTAAACTTCAGAACACTTCCTAGAATTAATTATCTAATAGTTATTAATTTTTAAGTAAATATTTTAAAATAAATAAATGTTTATTTATTTATTTTTCTGTGTCCTGGGGCACATTACCTCTGTGGCAAAGATGTCAGAAAACTGATTTTAAAAAATACTGGCCAAGACTTGTAAACAACAATGGCAAACAGCTATCCAGAAGTCCTGGAAGAATGGGGCTTCTGGGGCCCACCCAGGCTCTAGCTGGAGTCCCCAAGCCAGATCATGGAAAGCAGTGGTAGCTATCGGGCTTTTTCCCTCTAGGTGGTTCTCCAGGCCTTAGAATCTCCTCTCTCTGATAGGTAGTGGAGGCTGCAGAACAGGACAGCAACACAACAGTGAACTCCGGGCAAAGACTGAGTTTCCTAATTTTCTGCTCTTTTCAGTGGCTTCTTGAAGGTCAGGGCTGAGTTCACAGAAAAAGTGGCACAGTGGCTTTAAATTAATTATTGCTATAATTTCCATTCCTGTCTTTCTTTACCTTCCATTGGCAGGTGGCTCATGCTTAAGTGCTCAAAAACTTCAGCCCCAAGATGCCCGGGCAGCGGTTGGCATGTGAAATGAGCTATGCCCCTCGGAACACCATCCTTATCAGTAGCTGTGCTAAAGAAACATCTGCCCCCACAAAAAGTCAAGGGCAAAGGTCATCTGGCATTCCAAGGGAACTCTCCACAGCAGGGAGCCTTCTAATTGGCTGGTATTGATCGGTAAATTGTGTCCCTGCTGTGATTAATTCCAGCCCCCCCACAAACTCCCACAGCATGAGCGTGATAGGTCAAGGTTTGGGGCCTCTAAGCATCCTTTACAAATGGACCTCAGGTCCTTAAAGGTACCAGTGAAGGATTGCAGCTTGTTAACTCTCCCTGGCTGCTAATGCTAACCCAGGAAGCCGGTTTCATTCAGTTTCCTTGCTATCACTAATAGCAGCTTAATGGGATGCTAATGTGAGGAACAGACGTTATCTGATGGCTTGTGCGATTTATGATGGATTTATTGCCACTCTGTGTTCCCTTGGTGTTCAGTGCATCTTTTCCCCATCCATCCCTGTTATCAGCCTTAGCAAATGGTTTCATAATTAATTAATTTTTTTTCCTGAAGGGGGTTAAATTATTTTTGCCCTGCTGCTTTTCCTCCATATTTAATTCCCAGTGGGCAACTCTTCTCTGTGTGCCTACCAAAGAGGGAATATACTAACTCACAGCTGTTCTCTCCATGGCCTCCTCTCTGCCCCATCTTTCCTGCCAGCTAATGTCTACTCATCTTTGTATAATAGTGGTTCTCAGGCTTCACTCTTCACTGGAGTTACCTGGGCGAGCTTTTAAAATATTTAGACCTGGGCCCTATTCCCAGAGACTATGATTTAATTGTTCTGGGGTGCTGCCTGAGTATTGGGTGTTAGAAAAGCTAATTCTAATATGCATAGTTGAGGACCACTGAAGTAAGATTCTAGACCATGCTGAATGCTACCTACCCCACGGTGCTTGCTTTTTCCATGTCTCCCAGTGGGCACGATCTCCTGTTCCTTGTAATCCAAATAACGCTGTATTTGGAATCCACATAATACTTCACACATTTCCATTGGCAGCCACCCTACAGTTCACCTATTTGTGAACTTGTCTCATTGCCACTGTCAGACTGTGAGCTACTTTGGGCAGGGACAGTGCTCAAACCATCTTGGTGCCATTGCAGTGCCTTGCGCATAGCAGGGATCCAGTAAGTATTTATTGACCTGAGTTTTCTACCAATGACAACACTTTTTGGGAAGTGTGCTACCAGCCCCCAGTCCTGAATCCATATTGGGCAACTGGAATGGATTCTATTTTAGGGCCCCAAAGGCAGATTTTTCCTGCCAGTGTGTCCCTGCTACCTTCTACCATCCCCTCTCACCAGGGTGACCACATGTCCTGGTTTGCTGGGGACAGTCACTGCTTATGCCTTTTGTCCACTGTTATTATGAATAGCACCTTCTTTCACTCTCAAAGGTGTCCCAGTTTGGATGACAAATTATAGGGTTCCTCTACTCACCCCCCTCCTCCAGCTCTCTTTCCTCAAGTCAGCCTAGAAAAGAAAGACTGCTTTAGAACCCATATCTTCTTTATGAACTAAGCTTAAATAAGCTTAGAAAGATCTGTACTAATACTACCTAATTTTTTAATTCCATGTATAAAAAATTATGAAAACTGGTAGAACTAATCTATATTGTTAGAAGTCAGGAAAGGAGTTTTCTTTAGAGGAAGAATGCCTGGAATGGGGCACATGGGGCTGGTTCTGGGACGCTGTAGGGGTTCTGTTTCTTCATCTGAGTGTTGGTTTCACAGGTGTGTTTATTTTATGAAACTTCATCACACGTAACATTTATGCCCTTTTCTATATGTAATACTTTCATAGTTTTTTTAAAAGAGGGCTAAATTATAATCAGTACAGAACTGCAAAAGTCAATGTTTATTCTTATTAATGAGTATAACTGTTCTGATTGACAAATTCATGTCAACACCAGCAAAGTGCTGCAACACACAGAACACCCGAGAAATCTAGCGTTCGTCTTCTTGGAGACATATATTATTATTGTTTTATTAAAATATTATTTTTTATTAAGAAAATGTATGTTGTCAGTTAAAAAATGTAGTACAGTCTTGTTTATTATATAATTCTTCCAACAATTCTGTGAACTAGGTGAGTGTTTTCTCATATTACAGATGAGAAAGCTGTCACAGAGGTGTTGGAAATGGGCTGAGTTTATATGTACTGAACTTACCCAGAGTAGGCTGTAGAATTGCCAGGGTGTTCAGCTGTCTCAATGACAGAATCAGATTAAATGTGTGGCTGATCTTATTGATTGGGCAGAAATCAACTAAGAGAGCTTAAAACAAAACAAAATAAACTATGACTAGAAAATAAACAGTCAATTTTGTGGCTTTAAATAGAAAAGACCAGAATGTCAATAGCTGAATTGAGATTAGGACCAACAGTTTCTGAGTTTCCAGAAAGCATTACCAAAGTCTAGGCACCATGAGAGACTCAGTCCCAAATTGAGAGAATTTGCCAGGGGTTTGACATGAACCCTGCCTTGTTTGAGCCCAGTTCTCCAAGCCCAGAGCAGGGGTTCTCCAGGATGGAATCCTCTTAGAGACTCCTCAGTGACTGTCCCCATCTCCTTTCCATTCTACCCCTCTCTGTATGACCAAGAGAGAATTGTTTTCCCTTTTAGGCATAGCTAACATGGGCAAATGAAACAAATTAGTTTTCATTACTGCAGATAATAAATAAATCTTGTGGTGAAATAAATAATATAATATGTAATAATGGACTGAAAAAATACAGCTCAAAACAGACAAAGCTGGGTAAAAACAGAAACCATCAAAAGTAGAGAAAGCCAGAGAACTATCCAGTCAAGCAATAAAGCAACAACATCTGAGAGGCCTCATGTACTGTCCTGAAGTGACTTTTAGCTACTCACGCTGTGTTAACTGTTGATGAAATGTCATTGAGCTTAAAATAAAATAAGTTTGTAGTCCTAGATAACACTCTGCAAGAGCAAATAATATTAGGCCACTATACACCGATATAAATAAATAACTCATAGCAATGTACCAATATGTCAAGATTTTTCACAGGAGGGAGTATGAAAACTAGCTGGATGGTGTCAGGCTCGTTTAAAAGCTCATTTGCTCCCCTTAGTCACTGTCCTTTCACCTTTACATGGCATCTCTCCTGGTCTCTTGTCGACGTGGTTGTCAAAGCACCAGCTCAATAGTGCTGGTCTGTCAGCAGAGATGTGTTAAATGTAAAGATGGCAGAGTTCCCCACAGAAAGCTACATGCAGACTCTGGAGCCAGCTGAAGTCATGGGGCGTCAGGTGACAATGAGACTATGTCATCAAATGACATGTATCCCTGAGGTGCCCAATGAACTTTACACAGAGTTGTTTTTTTTTTTTCTATTGTATTATTCTGACATCTTGCTAAAAAAAAAAGAAAAGAAAGAGGACAGACATTTCTATTCCACAGAAAGGAAAGCTTGGACTCAAAGAAGTTGCCCGAATTGCTCTAGATGACTTTATTTTTTGGGATTTCCTGGTTTCCATAAACAGCCACCCATCTGCCTACCCTCCTTCTCCCACTCACTTCTGACCACAACTGCACCCTGCTCTGTGTTAGGGGGAGCGGATTTGATGTCTCGGAGGCGAGGGGTGTGTCTGAGGTGAATGGGCATGTCTATATCTCCCTACTTTGTTAAATGATTGCAACAGAGATCACCCACGTACTCCCAGCCTGGTTCAGTGCAACACATGTCTAGTTCATTAGATGCAGCCTGTTCAGGCCTCTTCTACCTGCTGAGACTTCACACCCATAAAATCCAGTTAAACCTCTGAGTCACAGGAGGCTGCCCTATCAGAAGACTACACACTTTCCAGCTTCCCAGCTTGGGAGTCACAAGACCTGAGTTCAGATTTCAGCTCTGCCACTTACTGAGGCAAATACTTGTATCCATCTTAATGTCAGGTGGTCATGTTGAGTAACCTCTGATTTCTTATCTAAAGGGGTTTTATTTTAGGATAATTGAATGGAAAAACTATCTTAAATTGCTTAGTACAGGAGTCATCAATGTATAGTCTGCCTGCTGCCTGTTATGGAAATAAAGTTTTATTGGAACACAGCTGTGCCCATTCAGCTAAGGCTAGCATTTATGTTTATTGTTGACAGCTGCTTTTTTGCTACAATGTCAGAGATGAGTGGTTGTCCCACATAGTGGGTCTGCGCTATGTATGAGTTGCTTACTCCTTTTCTTCTTTCTGTTTGTCCTTACTCTTAACTGTATGCTCCTAATTAGTTGCTCTCTAATTATCCAACCCCTCCCCAGAAACAGACGGACTATACTTTCTTTTAACAGTAATTTGCTGGAGAGTTTCAATTTCACTTTGGGCACTGCTACGTCTTAGTGACAATAAGTAATTCATCTGGGGTGGATGGGGGTGATAGGGTGGGGGTGGGGGTGGGAGGAGGTGAATAGGAAGCATTGTAGCTTCGTACTTTGTGAGTGGACTCAGTGAGGGACAACCACAGACACAGACCCTAGTTCAGTGTCATATCTCTATGTTTCATCAAACAACTACAGGATTTTGTTTGTTTATTGTTAGCAGGAGTACATGGTGTAAGGGCAGGTCGAAACATTTTTTCCCCTAATTTCAGTATGGTTAAAAAAAGTATATTCTCCAATGTATTGTGAGATTGATGTAGTGAAAAGAGGCCTGGTAAGAGAAGTCAGAAAATCTAGGTTCAAGTCTGGGTTTATCTTAGTTTTATTATGTTGGTCAAGCCACTTCTGAGTGTCAGTTTCTTCAGAACTAAGACTGAGGGTAATAATACGACTTGATTCCTAGCATGATTCTGAAGCATAAAAGATAATGCAAGTGGAAAACTTTGTGAACTATGAGGCCATCTATAAAATGTGACACATATGTATATAACAGGGTCTGTTTCAGGGGATTTCATTATTTTCTTTTTCTTTATATTTTTATATTTACATCAAACACAGTTTCAGTTTTTACAATAGGTTCTGATATCTGACGAGGCTGATCCCTAAGAACATTTGCATTTTGCTAGTTTTCCTGTTTATAGTTTTGAATGTTTTTAATAAGATAAGCACTAAGCTTAGCAATTCGTCAATGTTCATTCTAATGACCTTCAAGAAACGTCCCGTTGGATCTTTAGACAGAATTATTTCAGTAAGTTTGAGGAGCCTTGGCATCTTTATGTTGAATTTTTCCATCTAATAAAAATATAACTCTTCCTCTTAATTATTAAAAATATATCCCCCAATCAAGGTTTTAAAACTTTTAATACATTTCTTATCGAGTTTATAAATATTTTATATTTGTCGCTATTTGAATAGCTTTTCTTTTGCTTTATATTATCTATCTGTTTACTGCCAGTATATAGAAATACTGTTGCTTTTTAGGTATTTATCTTATTCCAAGCCACTTTATGACTCTTTTTTAAAATAAAGAAAGCTTTTAGTTAATTCTTTTGACTTTTTCAGATTTATACTTGTGTGATTTTCATGTACTTTAGTATCTTAGTTCACAAAAATTTATTCCTTTTGTGTTTATAACCTACTGCATTAACCAGAGAATCTAAAGTGATAATGATGCTAGCTGATAGTCCCAGCTACTCGGGAGGCTGAGGCACGAGAATCGCTTGAGCCTGGAAGACAGAGGTTGCAGTGAGCCGAGATTGTGCCACTGCACTCCAGCCAGGCCGACACAGCGAGACTCTGTCTCAAAAAAACCCCAAAAAACAAACAAACAAAAACCAGAAACAGTGATAATCATACTAAAGGACATTCTTTGTGTTTGTTTCTGATTTTCAATGTTTACCAATTAATTATAATCTTTATTTACTTTAAGCCAAGAGCATCTTTATCACATTGAAGGAGCATCCTTCTATTCCTATTGAAATGTTTACTCTATAATTAGGAAAAGGTGTTGATTTTATCAGATGTGGTATCTATGAAATTATCACATTGGCTAATTATTGTTGTATCAGTGAATACTCAGTGGATTATTTTCTCCTTGGAAATCAATCTCTGTGGTCAGCTGACTGGCTCTGCTAACAGTGACAGATGTGTAAACGGTGCCTTTACGAGTTCAAACATTTCAGGACCAAACTTTTTGCACAAGAAGGTGGTCCAATGCCAGAAGCAAGGGTTGCAGGAGTAGGAATCCCCCCCAGTTTTTCTCCTTGGACACATTTTCCAAAGTTGGCCACTTTGAACAATCCTTTAAGGTAAGGACAATGGACATGGCAGTTGTTAACACTATGAAGAAAAGACAGTAGAGGAAGGAGCATGGAATATGGGAACAAAAATCAGCTGGCTGCTCAAGAAATGTGAAATTAGAAAGTAGAGAAAGGTGGTGTCTTTGTATATGCTCCTCCCCTCCCCTCAGCCAGGCCTAACAACACCCCAGCTGCACCCCTCCAACCCACTGACTCCCCCTTGGAGCCTGCTCATGCCTTTGGGCTTAAGACTGGGAGTGGAATTTCAATGCCATGGAACTCGCATTTTAAAATGCCACGCTCAAAAATATCGCCTGAAATGTAGGCAAATGAACTGCTAACATCAGTGTCTATACCGGGCTCTTGCTGGCACTCTGGCCGCGTGTATGACCTTTCAACACGGTATTTTAAAAAATGAGCAGCGCTTTCCTCTTCCCCTGGCAGCTCAGAATAGCCCTGTTTCCTTTCCTATAAACAAGTCATATCTCTGGGAATTTCTAAAGCTGAATATTGTCTGCTAAGAAGACATGACTCACGCCATTTCCTGGCAGTTCTCACAAATTCAAGAACACCTCTTGAGGAAAGAATCCCAGACAAGAGTGGCCACAGAGAGCCTCGGATGCCTTCATTTCAAACACAGGAAGCTGAGAGACAAAGGAAAACACTAGGAATCATCCCTGGCCTCGGCATTCCCCTCTTCTGGACTGAGTTCCTATTGTGGCTGTCAGAGCAGCCAGGGGACGCCCACTGGGAAACTCGTCTGGGCCGGTCTTCAGGCCTTTAGTCACTCACCCACCCCCTCCATTTGGAAACTCACCTAGCTCAGCTTCCTCCTAATTCTCGGGGTAGAGGTTCTCTGAGGCGGGATTCCCCAAGGAAATTACCAGGAGTTCACGCACACTGGAGCCGTGGGGCTTCCTAGCTGCTTTTAGCAAAAACTCTGTGGCCAAAAAAAATCTCCTTTCTGCATTCTTTTCCCAGCACGTCCTCTCCTCCTCCACCTGCTGGCCCTGTCTCTCTAAGTCCCCTCTTCAGTGCCACGTCATTTTCCTCGTATTTGCTAAATAGTCTAGAAACAAAAGAAGAAGTGTTTTACTTGGCTTCTCCCAGCTCAGCCGTATAAAAACCTCTTTGTATATGTGTGTGCCTCTGTGTGTTTATGTGATGTGTATGTCTCTATGTGCTTGGGTGTCAAGCATATGGGAACAAGAATGCAAGGGGGTTGCTTGAAGAGATTGGATGAGAAAAGTTGGAAAAATTCTGGGTAATCAGGATGTTGCTGCAGTTATACCTACTTCTTGCTTTCAGTTGTACGTACTTTTTGCCTTCTCATTAATGAAACGTCAAAGGATTGATTTGCATATGGCTCTGCAAATGCACTGCGGTGGGAAGGTTTAATTCCTGTTGATCTATAGCATGCTCTGATATTGGTCTCATTAGAACCAGAACCCTGGAAGCTGGAAGTATCCATAAGGGCATGATCCAGAGACAATAGTGACTAACATGTATAAAGCATGATGTATGTGTCAGGCATGATGGTATGTACTTCATATGCATTTTCTCATGTGTCACTAGTAAGGAAGCAGGACTGGAGAAGTTAAGTCAATTGTACAAGATTTTTAAAAAGTCATGGCAAAGCTGGAATTTAGACCCGTATCTATTTGGAAACCACAATCTGGTTCTTAGTCACTGTGCCATAGAGCTATCCTAAGAGAGTAAGATGGGATAGGAAGGGAAGGAAAGAAAGACAAGGAAGAAGCAGAGGACAAGTATGTGATTACTACACTGATATAATTGAATGATGTCATTTCTCCCTCAACTCTCTAGGATGACCAACTTATCCAGGTTTGCCTGAGATCTTCTTGGTTTTAGTACTGAAACTTTCACAACCAAGGAACTCCCTCAGTCTTGGGAAAACCTGGACAGTTGGTCATTCCATTGCTTACCATCTGGAAAATCTGCTACAGATCGTGTGGATTGTTAGAAGATAAAGCCCATCCATTTATGACCTGAAGAACCTGGGTTATTGGGGGATACAGTTGAAATCCATGTCATGGATAGCTGTGCGTTATATATATGTTGTTTGTATGCCTCTCACAGAGTTCTTGAAATTTTGAGTCCATAAAAGACATGTAATAGTTGTTAACTTGATTTATAAAGAGCAAGATAGATTATGAGTAAACATCTGTGGGATGAGCACAATTGCAAGTAATAGGGCTTTAGGTAAAACCTAATCCATGAACAGTAAAGATTTTTTTCAATGTAAAGTTGTTTTCTACATGTATGTGCAATTTCTTTCAACAACACTGTATGATACATTTTGACTAGATTTTTTTTTATGTTAGAGTCTAGGAATATTCACTTTCTATCAATGCTGTGCTCCTGAATGGTTCTATGAAAAAAAAGTGGATTTTTATAAATCATATTTTCTGTGTATTAGGGATGTGAATTCTTTTCCAGAGCCAATATGGCCCCTCACCTGTTTGGTTTTGCAAATGTCAGTTTTAGATATACAGTTAAGATGCTAGCTGCAAGTGGAAAATACCTATGCCAAACACTTGAGGAGCAATAAAGAGTACTACTTTATTGGTGGATCTGGTTCGGCCCTGATAATAGGTTTAATCTTCAACAAAACAACTTCTTATTTTCTCTGGAAATAGAACTGACTTTCTCTCTTCCTATGTCTGTCTCTTTCTCCCTAATCTAAAAATTCCCCTACACAAGCATCTACTTCCTCTTAAGCTTATAAAGTTTCTCAATGCCTCATCTTTCTGATGTGATGTGTTTGGGTTTTGTTTTCTTTTAGAGTTTTCGAAGAACTCCAGGAAGTGGCTGCAGAGCAAAGTAGGATCCTGATACTGGTAAGGAGGCTTCTGCAGTAATGGTCTGGGGGTGACCAAAGTAGTATTGATTACAAGCAAACCTTGAAATATGATCAACCTACAGCTCAGTTCAGCTCAGCTCTCTCCAGTTCCTCCATGGGAGCTTTGTTCTTCCATTTGAAGGGAGTAATTAAGACTGCAGACACCCTCCACAGTAGAAAAAATTTGGTTTCCAGTCACATCAATTTTTGGGACAACCTGTCCCCTCCTCCCAGTTTGTCAAAGGCAAAGGGGAAATCTTGGGATATTTGTGTGTAATAGACACTGCTTGAGACTGAGCAGTCACTCGTCTCTCTCAAGGGTCCTTCCTTGCCTCCCTTTCCCCAAACATTCATATATTTGCTTTAACGACCCCTTCAATTTAAGTCCGGCTGACCCAAGCTGGGGAAGGTTATCTTTCTTTTTTACCTCTCCTTCAGGAGAGAAACAAGGCTGACAAATTTATGGATTTTGGTTATTTCTTTAATAAATTACTCCCTGGGATGTGATTCCAGGAAAAAGATGCTTTAGAGGATAAATGTTTTAGAGAAAGTGGTGACTAGGCAGAATTATGCATTGTGGTGAGAGATACTCCATACTCCACGTTAGGCACTTCTAGGAGACTAGACATTGTCAGAGAAATACCCACAGAAGTGTACATGTGTTGGTAAAATGTCTTCCATGGACATTATAGTCATACATCACCTAATGATGAGAATACGTTCTGAGAAATGCATCATTAGGCGATTTCATCGTTGTGCGAACATTAGAATGCATTTACACAAACCTACGTGATACAGCCTACAGCACACCTAGGCTGTGTCATCTAGCCAATTGCTCCTGGGCTGGTTACAAACCTGTGCAGTATGTTACTGTACTGAACACTGTAGGCAATTGTAACACAATAGTAAGTATTTGTGTATCTAAACACAGAGAAGGTACAGTAAAACATGGTGTTATAATCACATGTGGTCTATCATTGACCTAAACAGCATTATGCAGTGCATGACTATACTTTAGGATAAAGAGAGAAACACTTTTTTTTTCTCTACCATTCCTGCTTGTTTAGTGTTTCACACAGAACAAATAGTGCTGAAACAACCTGGAGAACTTGTCAGTCATTTTTGAGTATCTAAAATATTTTTTAGGAGAACAATTCCCGCCACTTCTTTTTATGACATTCTTTATGTCTGTTGAGGGAACAGGAAGCAATGCCTTTGAGTATTTCATAGGGTGTGGAAGGAGAAAGGAGACTTTCTGTTGTGATACAATTCCTCATTTTTCGAGATGAGGAAACTGAGGCCAAGAAAAGTAAAGGAAGTCACCATAGATCCTACAGTGCGTTTGCATGCATGACCCAGGCCAAAGCTCAGTTTCCCTTTTTGGCGCTCTATAATTACATGGGAATTACCTTCAGATGATGTGTTTCAAGCCCTGGAACCACAGGGATCAGCCCCTCCCTCTCCCTGTGCTATAGCTCATTGCTCACCTGTGCTTTGTTCTGTGCTGGCCCCGATATAGTTGGTTTGCCAAGCTGCCCCTGGGCTCCTCAGAGAGCATTAGTCACGAGCTCCTGTCTCAAGGGCCCTGATTCATTTCTAGACGTGATTGCATCAGTGTGCATGTGTGTCCTTTGTGAGAGATATGAGTCCATGTTGCATGTGTGGGAGTTTTCCAGAATTACAACCTTCTGCCCCTTCCTTGCCATGGCTAAAGAATAAAGCAAAGAAGAAAGAGACATCCACTTGGGGCTTTTTACAGACTAGAGGTCCTGTTTTCTTAAAGGTTATAAATGCTGCTGTAGGAAATGTTAAGAATTAAAATCATGATTACATTAGGCATCTGCTTTGCTTTCCGGTGATCCTAACTAGCATTTGGAGTCAGTGAATAAAGTGAAGGCGGCATTTTAACTGTCTCCTTGCAAAAGTGGCTGGGCAAGGATACTCAGGCTTGTTGGGAAAGTGCATAGAGATCTCAAGATAAAAGGTTTTACTTGAGGGAAAGGTTATTGTTATTATTTTGAACTTTCAGAGTGGTTTCCTTTTTGCATATTTATGATATTAATATAATCTTAATAGAAGGCTTAATGTGCAAGTTGCTAAGCACATTGCCCAATGGAAAAAAATAAATTATACAACTACTGCAATGATAAGGCAGTTTTCTACTACATTTAATTATCTCTTTCTCAAATGGAGAGACTGCAGAAATCTTAAAAGCATACTGGAAAAGTTTCAATAATAAAATAGTCTAATTTTAAGATTTAAGTTTCAGGTAAATACCAAGTGATACTGGCCTTTACAAAATATAAAATAAAATAAAGTGAGATGAAAAATTTTCATGATTGTTTGATATCTCTTACTACTGGAGAAACTGGATATTGAAATGGACAAGACTGAAAACAAACAGATATATTCTTCAAAACAGTGTGTGAAAGAAGCAAAGGATTTGGAGCTCTTTAGTGAAATAAATCTGAATTTGGCCTAAACCTATTTTAGCACTAGGCTTTGATGTAGTTTTGCACTATACATAACTTAAATGGAAAAGTGTGGGCACCATTCTTCTTAAATAGTTGAAACTGTGGCTTTGGCCCTGTAGATCATGTTTTATCAATTCATAAGAAACAGAGATGAGACCCACTGTGTTATTGGATTGAGGTATATTGTATAAGCAGTTTCCTGCTATGTAAGTCAGTTTCTTAACAATCATGTGAATTGATTCAGCTACATATTTACAATCTCCAGCTTTTGCAAGGTCCTCATGGCAGCCCATATCCTATGCTTCTTTATTCCAAGAGAATGTTAAAAATTTTCACCATTCTCACTCTGAACAACCTTACATTTGGCTCATGATATTACTTTCTAATTCACAGAAAGAAGTATAGTCTGTCAGGGAGGAACTCCCTCAATTTCTCCCTTCCCACCCCGGAAACACTGACAGCCATACCCCTCCTTTCTTCCTTCTTTCCCTTCAAAATCCTCCTGTGTCCAGATCTGGCCCCTCCACCTGTGCTTTGGGCTACATCACTCCCACTCCCATCTCTTCAGGAGGTTTGCTCTTTGTATTCAGTGTTTTCAATCACTCTTTCTCAATTGCTTTCTTGTTCTCAGCACATAAACATACTTAATTCTCTCCCATCTTAAAAATATTTATATGCATTTTCCTTAACCTAGGGTATCCTAGCTACTATCAAGTCTCCTCTCCACGTACACACAGCATAGTTTATACTTATTACTTCTACTCCCTTATCTTTCATTTGTTACTCAATTTAGTCCCATCTTACTTCCACCCCTACCACTCCCCAGGAAATGCTCTCACCAAGGCCATCCAGCATCTTGTAAACTCTAAGTTCAACAGCCTTTTGTTAGGCTTCAGATGGCTTGACTTTAAGGTAAATACTTCAGTCATCTTTGACTCCTCCCTTTCTCTCACTTCCCACATCTGGTCCCACAGCAAATTGTGTCAGCTTTACTTTGAAAATCTGTCTGGAGTTTAACTACTTCTCACCATCCCACTGCCACCTGGTCCAAGTTACTATCATTCTTGCCTGAATTACTGCAATGGTTTCTTAACTTGTCTCACTGCTTCTGCCCTCACCCTCCTCCACCCTGTTATCAACCCACAACCAAAGTTGAGGGCTTAAATTAGATAATGCTATTTCCTCTCCTAACACCTTCCAATAACTTCCCATCTCAGAGTAAAAGCTAAAGTTCTGACTATAACGCACAGGGTTCTACATGATCCTCCCCTTCTGCCTGTTTTCATCTTCTGTTATTCCTCTACTTCCCCAGAGCCAGGACTAGCTCAAGGCCAGAGAGATGCCTAGGGTGCGAGATGAAAGAATTAAGAAGGTGCTTACTCTCAGGGGTCGGCTGCACTATCAACAACTTCTTAAAATCGCGCTTCTTGACGTTCTCCTTTGCTTGCTTCTGTTGCCTGGTTTTCCTTCAGCAACTTTGACTTTCTCCTTAATTCCACATCTCCCACCCTCATCTAAGCAGCATGGTGTAGTCATGGTATTGTTAGATTTTTGCAGTGCAGATACAGAGTTAGATTGCTTGAGTTCACCTTTTGCTTCTAGAACCATGTGGCCACAGATAAATTATTTAAACTTTCTAAGCCTCAGTTTCCCCATTTGCAAAATTTTAATCATACTGCCTACCCCATAGTGTTGTTATGAAATTTAAATAAGTTTAAATTAAATCACATAAGCATTTAGTGCAATACTAAGCACATAGTAAGTGTATAATAAACATTATAATTAGTAATTATTTTTAGTAGTATTAATATTACTCTTGTACCTGTCCCCTTAAAGCCCAACATCCTCTCTGTTAAGCCATTTGAGTTTTTCCAGAACAACTGCAAAATAAGAATTCCTGGTACATAAGTGAGTAATTTTGTCTCTAAAAGGTAGAGAAGAGAATAGCATATTTTACGTTTCCTTTTTTTGTGGGAAAAATGTTACAGATCACACTTTTGTCAAGAAGCCAAAGAACAAAGTTGATTAAAGCATTATGCCTGGAAATAAAGGGGAACAGGACATCAGCAAAATTCTTTTTATCCATTCACACGTTGAAGACATGTAAGATCAATGACACACAAAATGGAAGAGAAATCTTAATCACACGTGTGAAGACTAGCAGGTATTTTTTTCCTGTGCACATCAACGGGCTGTATTGTGGCATATACATGAAAGGGTGAAGTGCTTGATGTCTTTAGGTTATGTTTTCCTAAAACTCCATGCTACTAGGAGAGAGGATTTTGTTTAATTAACAATTATTTCAGGAGTCATACTGTGAGATGCAATGTTAGGGTGGATACTGGGGGAGCACTAGCAGTGGGTTCAGCAAGGAACTAGGAGATACTTCTGCCTGGAATACTCTCTCCCCAGATTTTATCATGACCATCTCCTTCTTGCCGCTAAGGTACCAGTTCCCTAATCAGTCAGAGTCAGAACTCTCCGTCTCATTTCTCTGTTTTGTTTTTTCTCGGACCTTATTGCCCTGAAGTTATTTTGTTTACTTTTTGCTTTCTTGTTTACCATCTGTCTCCTTTCTCCATGAATATAAGTTCCATGTGAACATGAGACTTCTTTGTCCCTAGAATCTGTAATAGTGCCTGGCTCTTGAAGACGTACAGTCAATGTTTGCTGAATAAAATAAGTCATACTTGGATACCAAAGCACTCATAACTTTATTCCCAGAGAATAACTGGTGATTGACAATATGCTTCCTTAACTTGATTGTGTTGAAAGAAATAGTTAAAATTGTGAATATGACAAAGCCACAGCCAGATGTTGTGATTTCAAGACACTGTGAAAAAAAATATTTGTCTACCCTATAAAGGTCCACAGGATACCAAGCAGAAGGTCTCATACAAGTGTTGAAATGAGGGAAGAAGTGGAAATTAATTTTAAATTAATTAAGTAATACAAACAAGCACCCAGAGAGAACAACGCAGTGAGCATCCATAGCTGCAGCTTCATCAGGCTTCCATGTAGCTTCACCAAGAGTTTATGCGCCATAAGTACCCTCAGGCTTTTAAAAAGTGTTATAATATTTCAGAATCAGTTAAAGGACCCTATAAATTCCTCCCAGATCCTATTTTCTTTCCTCCTCTTTCAGAATTTACCACTATACCAGAGAGTTAGAGCTCACTAAAAAATCTAAGTTGGGGTTGTATGAAATTTTGGCCAGAGAAATATGAATTGAAACCACTTTTGGATCAAGGCATTCAGAGCAAGGGTGGTCACCCGCCTCCTTCTCTGATGTGGTGCATCTTGCAGGCCATGTGCCCCAAATGTCCGGATACAAGCGCCACTTGACTCATATCACACTCACATCAGATGAGGAATATGTCTTTATAAGCCAATGGGATTTTGGGATGTGGTTATTGACACTCCATAGCCTATTCCCTCCTGAGTAACATAGACATAACTGCTCATTTGGGTGTTTATTATTTACTGTTTTAATAACATTGCTGCATGTATATGATGTACAGATAATATTCAGGTTATTGTAATGTTTTAAAATATGCTATAAGTGGTATGATACACTAATATAGTTGAATTTTTGGGGATTTATCCATGTTGATACTTTTAGGCTTAAGTTCATTTAGTGAAAATTTATTATAGTTCATTCATCCATTCTCCTGTTGATGGATATTTAGGCTCTTTGTTTTTTTCTGTCATAAACGCCACTGAAATGAATAGTTCATGTCTCCTCCTGCATATGGTAGGAGTTCCTGCAGACTTTATATCTAGAAGAGGAATTGCTGAATTCAAGGGTAGGTGCAACTTCAATTTTACCAGGTATTATGAAATTGCTTCCTAAAGTTGTATAAAAAAAAGCCTTGCCATTTTTCTTTAATGTCGTATAATTCCAGCAAACATAATTTCTATGATTTCAAGTAGCTTTTTCAAATTATGTATCTTCAGTGGTATATATTCAGTATCTTGAATAGATAGAACCAAGTCCATCAGGGTAAAAAAAACCCTACATGGATTTTAATGTTAAAGATGAGCTCTCAGATACTCTGTTTTTTGTTGTTGTTGTTGTTGTTATTTTTTTTTGTTTTTGTTTTTTTTTGAGACGGAGTCTTGCTCTGTTGCCCAGGCTGGTGTGCAGGGGTGTAATCTTGGCTCACTGCAACCTCCACCTCCTGGGTTCACGCCATTCTCCTGCCTCAGCCTCCCGAGTAGCTGGGACTACAGGCGCCCACCACCACGCCTGGCTAATTTTTTGTATTTTTAATAGAGACGGGGTTTCACCGTGTTAACCAGGATGGTCTCAATCTCCTGACCTCGTGATCCACCCGCCTCGGCCTCCCAAAGTGCTGGGATTACAGGCGTGAGTCGGATATTCTTTAGTACACTAAATTGTGGTGCAACTGGCTTAATTATTGAGTTTTTTACTCTTTTCCAACAGGTAATTTTCTTGGCTTGTTGGAAAAATAACTTGATATATCATTGCACATATTTCAAAACCACATGCAAAAGAGTACAAGAAAATAATAACAAATGCTTTCAAGAGGTAAGTGCGACCAAAAAGAGGCTTAAGAATTTATTTCCCATTAGCTCTAGTTCAAACATTCAAACATTCCACTTTTGAGAGTGATATGCTTGTCAATCTAGCATCTGGCAGAACACTGATGGTATCTCTCAGCAAGATAACTCTCCAAAGTTATCTTGAACCTATGATTGTTCAGAGTCTACAGAACTATCTGAAAAGCCATCAGTTATCAGCTGCTATTACCAACAACCTGTAATTGTGAGTTAGTTAAGATTTTCTTTTCTTTTTTTCTTTTTTTTTCTTTTCTTAGACCAGATCTTGCTCTGTTGCTCAGGCTGGAGTGCAGTGGTACGATCTAGGCTCACTGCAACCTCTGCCTCCTAGGTTTGAGTGATTTTCGTGCCTCAGCCTCCCAAGTAGCTGGGACCACAGGTGTACACCATCATGCCTGGCTAATTTATGTGTTTTTTTTAGAAACGGGGTTTTGCCATGTTGGCCAGGCTAGTCTGGAACTCGTGGCCTCAAGTGATCTGCCCACCTTGGCCTCCCCAACTGCTGGGATTACAGGTGTGAGCTACCATGCCCTGCCAGGATTTTCTTTCTCTTTTTCTTTTGTCTTTTTTTTTTTTTTTTTTTGAGACAGAGTCTTGCTCTGTAGTCCAGGCTGGAGTACAATGGCACTATCTCAGCTCACTGCAACCTCTGCCTCCCAGGTTCAAGTGATTCTCCTGTCTCAGCTTTCAGGCGCGTTGCACCACACCTGGCTAATTTTTGTATTTTTAGTAGAGACGGGGTTTCACCATGTTGGTCAGGCTGGTCTCAAACTCCTGACCTCAGGTGATCCGCCTGCCTTGGCCTCCCAAAGTGCTGGGATTATAGACTTGAGCCACTGCGCCTGGCCAGATTTTCTTAATTGAACAAAAGAGTAAGATGCAAAACTAGACCTATTCTAAAGATGCAAACAATATAATCTCTTCCATGGATATGAAACAATTATCTGTATTGCTGTTAACGTAAGATAATATGTTTAATTTTAGTATTTTGAATATTTTTGATGAATTTTCTAAGCCTAAATTTGTTGTCTACATGTATGCTGGACATATCTTTAAGAATTTAAGAAATTCAACCCAAGTGACAGGATCTGTCACAGGGATCATCAATGCCTGTGGCTTCAACTGCCCCTCTTGCAGTCACGCCAAGTGAATCAAATCTCTGGACACCTCCAGACCAGATCTCTATGCTGATCCCATTCCTAAATATCCAACCTGATACCTGACAGCTTTACCCAGCTACAACCAACTCTTCAGATTCAGCAAGTCCAAAGTTGATCTCATCATTTTTCACTCCAGTTCATTTTCCTTCTTCAGGCAATGCTTGGATAACAGTATCACCATCTATCTAGTCACTGACTCAGACATTTTAGGTCATCTTCCTCCTCACATGTCACTTCCTTTTGAAACTATCCCCCTCACTCCATCTACTATCATTGCTGGCTCTGGTTCAGGCCTTCATTGTCTTCTGCCTGGACTATCACAGTAGTCTCATATTTATTATCCCTGTCTCCATTCTGGTCCCTGCCAGTCATCCATACTTCTTCCAGAAAGAAATTTTAATAAATGCAAATGCCATTTACTAATACTGCTTACTATTCTTTTATGGCTACCTGTTTCTTTGCAGGTAAAGACTTTTTTTTTTTTTTAACCAGGTCTTACATAATCTGATATTTGCAGACATCTCATTTCCTAACAGTTTTTAGCTAGACAAGAACACAGGATGCAAATGAAATGTCTTGTAATTTCCTAAGTCCATCTTGCCTTCTCAGCTACCTTGCCTTTGCACGTACTCTTCCTTCCAACCAGAAGATGGTCTGTTCATCAAGGGCCTGTGCAAATGTCATCTTCTTGGTTGCTCCCTTAGTGCTCTCTGCACACTTCAAGCATTACACATTCACTCCTTCTGCTGGGCTGGGAGAGCTCCTAGAAAGAGGGATTGAAATTGTATTCATGTCAATCATGCAGTTTGTGCATGGCAGCTCAGACCTGCTACAGATGGGCGGCCAGCAGTCAATGAAGGGGGCATGGTCAGCTTTCTTCTTCCTTTCTACTCTTCCTCTCCCACATTGCTAACCTGGCTTTCTGACCCTTCAAGCACTGAAGCCAAGGCAGGGCTTAGAAAATCTTTAATGTATTCTCTTTCTCTTCTGGACTTTTTTTTTTTTTTTAAATTTTTTTTTTTTTTTTTTTTTGAGACGGAGTCTTGCTCTGTTGCCCAAGCTGGAGTGCAGTGGTGTGATCTCGGCTCACTGCAACCTCTGCCTCCCGGGTTCAAACAATTCTTCTGCCTCAGCCTCCTGAGTAGCTGGGACTACAGGCACACATCACCACACCTGGATAATTTTTGTACTTTTAGTAAAGATGGGGTTTTGCCATAATGGCCAGGCTGGTCTTGAACTCCTGACCTCAAGTGATCCACCTGCCTCAGCCTCCCAAAGTGCTGGGATTACAAGCATGAGCCACCGTGCCTGGCCTCTCTTCTGGACACTTTTGTGGCTTCTTTGAAGACATTGCTGATACTCTTGCCTGGAGTTTCCTTAACCCAAGTGAATGGATCTCTATTCACTTGGTGAATATGGTGGTGCGCAGGAGCTCTCATCCTGCCCCAATTGCCTGGCCACGATAGAAACCCCAAGCCAGTCTTTTTCCCCTACTCACTCAACCCACATTTGGATGAGCTTGGAAAGCCTGCCCTGCTGCCCTCAGAACGCCTCACTACAGAAGTAATGGAGTGTTTTATACCTCGTTGGTGTAGGTCTGGTATCTGTTTTGACATCTGAACCAGATTTTCAGTGACGGTCCATTCTGCAGAAGAAGGGGTTTATAATAACTGGTGCCGCAAACAGGATAACCACAATATTTATTGTGTCTGATATTAGTATAGCCACTCCATTTCTCTTGTGGTTGCTGTTTGTATATCTGTTTTGTGTATCTTTTTTCCATCCTTTCACCTTCAACCTATTTGTATCTTTCAATCTAAAATATGTCTCCCATAAACAGCATATAGTTGTATCTTGTCATGTAAAAAATCCAATCTGATATCTCTTTCTTTTGATTGGATTGTTTAATCTAGTCACGCTTAATGTTATCACTGGTATGGTTGGATTTACATCTGTCATTTGTAATTTTTATTTTCTGTGTTTCATGTTCATGTCTTTTTTTCCCCCCTATTTCTCCTTTATGTTTCCTTTTGAAAAATAGACTTCATTTCTAGGATTTTTTGGATTTACAGAAAAATTGAGAAGATAGCAGGGGGTCATGTATATCTTGTCCCCAGTTCCCTCTATTATTAACATTTTGCATTGGTGTTGACAATTGTCACAATGAAAGAACCAGTATAGAAACATTATTATTCACTAAATTCCATAGTTTATTCAGATTTCCTTAGTTTTTGAAAAAAAAGTGGCAAAATGCATATAACATAAAATTTATGATTTTATCCATTTTTAAGTGTAAAGTTCAGTGATATTAGTACATTCACATTGCTGTGCAGCCATCACCACCGTTCATCTCCAGAACGTTTTCATCTTCCTGTTAAACACTGTACCTATTAAACACTAAGTCCTCATTCTCTCTTCCTTCAGCTCCTGGCAATCACCATTGTCTTTTCTGTCTCTATGAATTTGACTGCTTAGCTACCTCATGTAAGTGGAATCATATAACATTTGTCTTTGTGTATGGCTTATTTCACTTTGTGTCATGCTGTCAAGGTTCATGTATGTTATTGCATGTGTCAGAACTCCCTTCCTTTCAAAGACAGAATCATATTCTATTGTACGTATGTACCACATTTTGTTTATCCATTCATCTGTCAATGGACATTTGGGTTGTTTCCCCATTTTGGCTATTGTGAATAATGCTGCTATGAATGTGGACATGCAAACATCTGTTTGAGTTCCTCATTTCAGTTCTTTTGAGTATACACCCCATATTTCCTTAGTTTTTATTTAATGTCTTTTTTTTGTTCCGAGATCTGATTTATGATATGTTACATTTAGTTTGCCTGTCTCCTTAGGCTCCCCTTGGCTGTGACAATTTCTGATTTTTCTCATTTTTGATAACCTTGATGGTTTCAAGATCAAGGAGTACCAGTCAGGTATTTTATAGGATGCTCTTCTATTGGAATTTGGAATTTGCCTAATGTTTTTCTCACACTCAGAGTGGTGTTACAGGGGTTTAAAGGAAAACCATAGATGTCAAATGTCATTTTCATCACATCGTATGAAGGGTAGATAGTATCAATATGATTTGTCACTGTTGATATTTACCTTGATCACTTGGCTGAGATAGTGTTTGTCAGGTTTCTCCACTATTAAGTTACCCCTCTTCTCTGGTACTCTTTGGACGAAAGTCATTAGAAAGTCATTATGAACGGTCTGTATTTAAGGATTGGGGTTTTATGGTCCTTTCATTAAAGGAAGAGTATCTACATAAATTATCTAAAATTCTCCTGCCAGGAGATTTGGCTCTTCTCCCCCATTTATTTATTTATTCAATCATTGTTTTAGATTAGTATGGACCCATGAATATTTATTTTATACTGTGGGTTATAATCTAATACTATTTTGTTCATTTTTTTTGCTCAAATTGTTCCAGCTTCGGCCACCGGGAGCTCTTTCAGTTGGCTTCTGTGTCCCTTTGACAAACCCCTATCAATGTAGGGGTTTTGTTTGCTTTTAGCACTTCCTTACTTTCTGGCACTATAAGATGCTCCAGGTTTATCTTCTATTTTCTGCCCAAGTGCTAGTTTCAGTCATTTCTTCAAGAGACCCTGTTTCCTTTTATTGGAGGATGGTATTTGAAACCAAGGTCTGGGAAATGTGTGCTCACAACTGCAGTTTCTTTGCAGGTCTCACAATTTTGTGTTGAAACTGGACACTGTAATAATATTTTACAGCAGCCCTGGACACTGACTCCCTTCCTTCCCAACCCCCAGGACTGGTGGTGTTTGTTGTATGTTTTGTCATTTGTTTATTTGTTTAATGATTTGACTGAACTAATCCTGTGATGTCTGTTTCTACCACAGTGTGCAACCTCTGACGTCCATGCTTAGATATTTTCCCCCTTGTTTTTATCTTTTAGCCTGGCTACCTAGGGGCTGCCCCTGGGTCTGGGTCCATATAAGCCACTCGTTGGCCAAAGGTGGTACTTAAGCCCCCTTAGCCAGTTAGATTTTTACTCTTTATCTCTGGATGTGTGTGTGACTTACAGGCTGCCTTAATAATTCAGAGAATTTATGTTTATTGCCCCCATATTCAGCCATGGACTTGTAGCTTGGAGTTTCTTTCTTTGATTGCTCCCAAGAGGGCTTAGTCTTGGGCATGCCATATCTTTCAGTTTGCCCAGGGTGAGTGTGATTTTATTTTTAAGCCTGGCTTCCCTAGGAGTCACCGTGGGTCATGAAGGCTTATTATTCAAGCCAGTGTTTGGTCAGAGGTTGTGTTTAAGCCCCTTCTACATGGGAGGATCTACCTTGTGTTGACTGTGATCCCAGGAGGGCTTTTCCAGCTGCTCTTTGTCCGATTCTGTCTATTAAACTTCTGAACGCTCTGCTGTTTTGCTTGTATCCTGGAGCTACTGGCTTCTTCTTAATTATTCTCCACCAAGATTTCCCTTGTTTTCGACAACATCCTTAGGCATGGAGTTCTCCATTCTCTGTTCCAAATAGCCCCTTCAGGCAGAGCTGCAGAGCTGTACATCCTTGGGGTCACCACATCCCCTGGGCAGTACCCTGTGCCACTGCACCAGAGCTAGGGGTTATACTCCAGTTCTGTGAGCCGTCTGGGGAAGCAGGTGGGAGGGAGTGCCAGACCCTGGTCTTCTCAGCCTGTCCTTTCTAACATAGAACTTCTCCTATGGGTGAGTTGGGGCAAGGGTGATCAGAGCCCCAGGATTCTCAGTGAGCTACAATTGTGTAGAACTGGGTAAAGGAGCCCTGTCCTCTAGGGCCAAGCCTGTCTTGAATAGAGCTTCTGCAACATCAGGCTGGAAGGAAGAGAATCAGTAATGCAACTGGCAACATGCCCCTCCCAGGGTGAAACCATAGCCCTAGACTGTGTGCTGTGGGGAGAGGAAGTCCCTATCTTCTTGGCTGTTCATGGTCAGGGTACAGTTTCTGTGACATGGAATTGAGTGGGTGGGGAGGAGGGTTAAAGAAGTAGGTCATGGCTAAAATGCCACACACTTGCCATTTTTATAAAACTTGGTAGATTATGTTAAATGAATATTTTTCCATTTGTCCTATGTTCTTAGGACAATTTCCAGAAACTTTAAATGATGTATTTTGATTTTTATAATTATCACCAGTTAAATTGTTTTGCTGGGGAGAGGTTTCACCAGAAGTCCTACCTGTCCAATCTTTTTTTTTTTTTTTTTGAGATGGAGTCTCGCTCTGTTGCCCAGGCTGGAGTGCAGTGGCGCAATCTCCGCTCACTGCAAGCTCCGCCTCCCGGGTTCACGCCATTCTCCTGCCTCAGCCTCCCGAGTAGCTGGGACTACAGCCACCTGCCACAACGCCTGGCTAATTTTTTAAATATTTTTAGTAGAGACGGGTTTCACCATGTTAGCCAGGATGGTGTCAATCTCCCGACCTCCTGATCTACCAACCTCGGCCTCCCAAAGTGCTGGGATTACAGGTGTGAGCCACCACGCCCGGCCACCCCCATCCAATCTTAATACCCTTTTACATCATTATGATCTCTACCATGAATACTGGAGACAGTCTTCTGAGATATTAAGGTTGCTGTTGCCACAGATTGCTTGGTGGGGAGTTGACGTTTGAGAACCAATGAGAATGTAAGGTCATTTTTGAGGATTAAGGAAAGAACTGGCATGGTCATTAGTGGGGAAGAGGTGCAGGAAATGGGTTTCATTTTCATCTGCCGCCTCTGAGTGTAATTCAGGTAGATGATTATTACTCCGGTCTTCTTACTACATTCATTCTAGTGTTCTGGCGATCTTGATATTAGCCATCTGATGTTTCCTTAGGCATGTGAGCTGATATCAGCAGCAAATAACATCTGTTCGCTGTGAGGAGAGAGAATCCACTTTAATTGCAGTGGGAGGAATTTGGGCTAAATGTCAGTAGATAGTCACTGATCATAAATGTCAGCCCAAGAGGCCTTTTTCAAGTATAAATCGGATCATGCCACTCTCCTGATTCCAGACCCCCAATAACTGCCCAATGCAATTAGAGTCAAGTTCACTCTTCTAGCCAAGACCTACATTTCATTTCACTCTGTCACTGACCATGCTCCAGTCACTTGGGCTTGCTTTCTGCCCTTCGAGCCCAACAGGCTTGTGGCTGCCCTGGGAGCTTTGCATTTGCTGGTTCTTCTATCTGGAATGCCCTTGTCCAGCTCTTTATGTGGTTAACTGAGGAATGGTCTCAACTCCAAGGTCGCTCCTTGGAGAGGCCTTTCTGGACCACAATATCTGAGGTAGGTTCTTCACACCCCCAGGCTTCAGTGTTTTGTGTTTATTATTGAGATGCCTCTATTCCCCAGTAGAATGTAACATCCATGAAACAGGAATCTTTATTTTCAATGTTGTCTGCTCTGTTCTAGGTACTTAAAACACTGCTTGTCATCCAGTGAGAATGTAATAAATCCAAAGCACAAAAGAGTGAAAACATGACATGGAATGAATGTGCACAGTTTTCTTTTTAGGTTTTGAAGGAAAGAATAAAATACTGTCACTGTGAGGTATCTCAGAAGCAGGGGTCTAGATGAGATTATATGATGATGTCTTGCAATGTGGTAATTCATTTTCCTAGTAGAATAATTCTTTGTAGAAGTTGGCAGACTAAAGTGTTTTTCAGGGGAGTAAATCCTCCAAATAAAAACAGTCCAAAATATAGTCAGTTCAGGTCCTGTTTTTAGTTCTACTTTGATCCCGGATTATGAACAATTTCATGTACGTTTTTACTATCTTCTGGTTATGACACCTAGTAAGAGGTGCAATATGAGTAACACAATGGTCAATCTCATATATTTGTGATTGCAACAATAACTTTGAAGGTTATGACTCGTAGAAGACACAGAAGCTCCAAACAACGCTGGCTTTGCCAATTTAAACAAATCCTCTTTGCTCTCTATTTCATAATCAAATAAATGTCCCTTCTTCCACCACAATGATTAAACTATGTATTTGGTTCCAAGAGGTGTTTTCTTTGTCAATTATTGTACTGAGGAATTTTATCATCTTGAATTTAGAAACTAATCTTCTTATGAGAAATACAGGAAGATGACCCCAGTTTTAACAGGTCTAGAACTTGAAAATCTGCATTATGGAAGGGTATGGAAACGTGACATTTGATCATGGGAGGTGAGAGAGAATGTTAGAGGTTCAGTCTAGTAAATAATGGACTAGATACACTGTATGCATAAAATATTGTGTACTTCATCTGTTTGCTCATCAAACGCATAGCAAAAACTACATGTGTGAAAGTTGTCAGAGTCAAAATGGAGTCACTAATGTTAAGAAAACCCTGACAAACAGAGCCAAGGAAGGCCATGAAGAGAGGGGTCTCATGCTTGTATGTTTTATAACAAAAAAGACTCTACAAAACCCACAACCTTGCACAAAGGCCATCACAACCTTACGCAAAAGATTTCCCCAAGGACATCTGCCCAGCCACTTGACCAGTCTGACCAACTTCAGACTAGCATCACCCTGTTATTGATCTTTGTAGACAAGGATAATTATTTCAAAACACTTATGTACTCCTCCTCATTTTTTCCTTTAAAACCCTTTCTTTTTCTTTACTTCCCTTAATACACACATAATTTACTATGGTATGTGTAATTCCCATTGCAATCAATGCTTTATTCCCAAGTTTAAAGGTCTTTCCTTGTAGACAGTCTTTCTCTGTTTGTTATTTATGTTGACACATGTAAAGAGTAATTATCGCATATTTCCTTTGATGTGATGACCAAGAGTGCAGAGAAAGCACACAGTGCACTGAACAGGGCTTAGAAGCCAGGTTTTAAGACTGGCTTTATTTTTCCTTCGCCCTCCAGCCCTCAATTCATGAAGTAGAAACGTGGGTTCCAAGGGCCCAAATTGTTAATAATTTCAGAACTTCACATTAAAAAATTCACCTTTCAAAAGTTCTTTATTATGAAAAATTTCAAACATACACAATAGCTGAAAAGATATTACAATGATTTACCCATATACTAACTACTTAGATTCAGGAATAGCTAATATTTTACTAACCATTTGGATGTAATACTTCGGATTTAAATACTTCAATATGCATCTTCTAAAAATAAGAGCTTTTTAGTGACCTGCAGTTTGGAGGGTCAGAAGAGTGCCATCCCAGCCACGGCCCTGTTGCCATGGAGCTGCAGACCCAGATGGCCTCAGACTGGGGCTGGGGATGCTGGGGACACTGGTGCTGGGACATGGTTCATATATTTTCTCTTTAATCTTGGGCATTTTGTTTCTCTTTCTGAGAACATAACTTGAAACACTATAGAACCAGTAATTATATAAAAATTATATCTGTGAACACGCTACAGTTTTATATACATTCACAATGTATTTCTGCTGCCTTTTAGATAATTTATTTCACAACACATTATTGCACAGTTGTAAATAACTTAGGCACTGTAATAGCACTTTCAGTTATGTGTAAAGACATATATGAATTTAAAAAACAAAAACATTCTTTAGTATAGTCACTTCTAGGATCATTAACAGTAATTCTCTAATATCATCCAATAAACTCAAATTTCCCCAGTTATCCCCAAAGTATCTTTTATACCTGTTATTTTTCAAACCAAGATTCATTAAGGTCATGGATTCCATTCAGTGTTTCTAGTCACTTTTAATCTAGAATAGACCCCACCCTCTCTCTCTCTCTCTTTTTTTTCTCACAACATTGTGTTTTTTGAGAGACTAGGCCAGCTATTTTGTAGAACATCCCACATTCTAGATGTTTCTTGTTTTATTGGGTCATAGCATTTTTCTTTATCCCTTAGGCTTGGTCCAATTTGGGTTGAACATCCTTCAAAAGTGATGCTGTACACTCATATTGCATCACATTAGGACGTATATAATGTTAGAATGCTCTACTATTAATGATGCTGATTTTTAATTTAATTTCAGTATTTCCATTAAAAAAGTTAGTATTTTGGATAGTAGAGAGCTATTTTGTACTAAAATTAAGGTGATTTGCAGTGTGCAAAATAGTTACAGGCAACAGTTTGCAGGAATAGTCTAAAATGATGACTCATTATTCATTATTCTACCATTGAGGGGAGAGACACAGCTGAATGTTAAAGGGACTTAAGAAATAGTTAAGGTCAGATTACCTCTCCCCAGGAGGATAAGATGATTCCCATGTGGCCCAGATCC
Source organism: Pan troglodytes (assembly GCF_028858775.2). Taxonomy (NCBI): domain Eukaryota; kingdom Metazoa; phylum Chordata; class Mammalia; order Primates; family Hominidae; genus Pan; species Pan troglodytes. Next base: position 109,544,617 of record NC_072411.2, on the reverse strand, counting down.
TGGTAGGTACTTTGAGAACACAGGTTTCAGGCCTGGGTGACGGTGTGTAAAAGGCTTAAGATGGTGTCGGTGAAGTTCAGCCACCAGCCCCCACTGCTTCTTCCCTAAATTTTAGGAAACCCTCCAGGCTATTAGGCAAATAGTTATACAGCTCAAGTGGAAATTCTAGCCCTACTGCTTGTGCTGCTTTTATTTCAAGTGCAACGACTACACATTTATCTATTTCATTTAAAAAATTGGTCCCTGCTTTAAAAAGCCTCTGGGCACAGGAACAGTAAAATTATTCAATAAAATACTTAAATCAATTGATACCACCATGTTTAAAAACACAGTCTATCACCAAGGGACAGAAAATGCCATGCCTAGTGTGAGATTCTTTTTGGCTACACAAATTTTAAAAGGCAGGTTTTACACTGGATTTTAAACATGTAAGCCTGGGTCTGGTTGAACTAGTGAAGACAGATGGCATGATTGAAGAGACACCCTACCCTTCTCCTGATTTGGGTGGGCAGGTGGGTGGCTAGCAGCACTGTTGAAATTATCATCCAGGCTAACCTGCATCCCTTGTTCACTGTGCACTAGGCACTCTTACTAGGCTAAAAGACTTATAATCCCGACGTCATTTAATTATCACAACAAACCTGTGAGGTAGGTATGACTGTTATCCCCATTTTACAGGAGAAAAAAAACCAAGGCACAAACAGAGGCACAAAAAGGTCAAGCCAACTGTCTAATGTCACACTAGCTGGTTTATGATAAACCTGGGATTTGAACCCACGCACTTTGGTTCTAGAGCCTGTGCTTTTGCTTTTAATTTTTGCATTTCCATTCTAAACTGACTACAGTCATTCATTTGGTAACATATTTAATGAATTATATACATGATATGTTTATGTTTGTGTATGTATCTTACTATGTGCCTGGCATTTTATTCAGCTGAGCTCTGGAATGCAATCAAAGTCCAGAACACATGTGGCTCCTCAGTTCAGGCTGAACCCAATTCCAGTTGACCCCAATTCAGGTTGACCCCTAATTGTATGGGTCTTGGATTTGTAGATAAACCTGATGAAGGAGCCACATGTCAACAAGTTATGTAATTGCTGACAGAGGCATTTCAGGCTGGGAAATCTTTTCATTCTTTCCATTACATGGGTTCTGTGCTATTAACATTTAATGACACGTTGGAGGTGCGTTAAAATTTATCACTGTGTAGACGATACAAGAATGGCCCCAAGGAAGCTGATGTTATAAAAGCAGACTGATGGAGGGAGAATCAAAAGATAAGGAGGTAACTTGAAAAGTATCTTCCATATGGATTGCTCATATTAGCTGCATTCTCTCAAGGATAGAAACTAAATACAGCAAGCAAAAAACCCCACTTTAACAGAATCCATTTAGAGATCCTATTTTGGATATAAGGATTTTTTATGAGGAGATGAAGTGGCTTATTTCAGAGAGGTACTGTTTCAACAGTAACAGTGAAAACAAGGAAGGCTTCATTTGTGCAGTCTAGTTGAAAGCTCATCAAACTTATACAAGTGCAGAGACTATGAGATGGAAAGACAGTTGCATTTCAAAGAAGACCAATAAAACAACATGAAAATTGGTTGTTTGCAGCTTTATAGTTTCTAAACCACTTTCTCATGCTGGATCAAATCTATCTCGCATGCATCCTCTCTTCCTCGTGGGATTCTCTCATCTGCCTGAGAGTCTCTCATCCTTCCCTGTCCCCTGCTTGCGCTGAAGTTGCTTGTTCTGAAGTAGCTGTCACTTTTGAAGCCAAAGGGTTTTGGGTGGGGCTGCAGGGTTTCACCACTCATGGTCAATCTGGAGACTCTGTCTCTTCCAGACACTCCCAGGCTTGGGTGAAATGTCATACTAAAGGACAGAGGAGTTGATTTCAGGGGAGACTGGGGAGACATGGGTAAAGATAAGGCAATATGGAAGCGTGGGGCGGTAAAATCTCCAATGGGTGAATATTGACCAATGTTCTGTTCTCTCTTGATACATTGCTTCAGGGTAGAGTTTCTCCATGTAAGATGTCCTGTGTGGTCCAATGGATGCCCTTGTCAAGTGACCAATGTGTCCCTTTGTGGCTTCACACGAAGCAGTAGTCAATGTAGGAGCCCACCCGTGTTTTATTTCTTCTCATTCTTTCTGTTTTTTTCTTTCCCTTTTCCCTCATTCCCAATGCCTAGGGATTGTACCTCCTACTTAAAGCACCAGCACTTGATCCCTGCCTCAGGCTCTGTTTTCTAGGAAATTGAGTCTACACATATTTTATTTCAAACTCTTGCCAACATTTTGACTCAGGCAGGTATTTTTGTTGTTGTTGTTATTGATCATACTTTAGAGATGAAAAAGCTAAGGCCCAGAGAGTTTAAGCGACTAGCCCAAGACTACATTCATTCATTCATTACTTCATTTATTTAGCAGACATTTTTCAAACACTGTCTGTGTGCCAGGCACTGTTCTATGTGCTGGTGGTGACTAAGAGAGACAAGGTTATGCCTTCATGAAACTTAAATATGAATTGGTGGAGACAGATGGTACATAAGTAAATACATCAATCAACAAATTAGGGCAGTGGTAAATTATATTATTCTATTCTATACAACAGGGTTTTGTGTTAGAAAGTGGAGGGAAGGCAAGGAGAGCTAATTTATAATGTGATCAGGACAAGATTTCTGAAGAGGTGACACATGAGCTGACGCCAGGGCTAGGTTAGAACTTCTAGAGGCTCTAAAAACTCATAGTTCCCCATCCCTGCTTGTGTATTGTAATTCGAATAGAAACAGTACCATGTTGTGTAATGAAGTCCAACATAGAAGGTGCTTGGTAAATATCTGCTAAATGAATGAATTAATGAACAAATGACAGATTCTTATTTTCCCCATGATGACTACTTGCATTTTAAAAATATATATCAAATTTCAAATTCTCCTCCCAACCCCCCAAAAAAACCTTTTTCTGGGAGAGGGTTCCCTATTGAGTAATGCAGTATTTGTTAAGGGTGAAATGATTAGCAGACTACAGACACTTTTAGGACATTGTAGGCAGAGGGAACAGCATGTACAAAGACAATGAAGTATGAACCAGCCTGAGTGACTTAAAGGAACAGAAAGATAGGCTGATGTGTCTGGGGAGTAGCAAGTGAGAGGGAGAGAGGTGTGAGATGGGGTAAGAGAGATGGCAAAAGCCAGATGATACAATCTTGAATTCCATGATGAGGGGTTATGATTTTATTTTAAGGGCAATAGGGAGCCATAGGAAGATTTTTAGCAGGTGAGTGACATGATGAAAGTGATTGCTAAGTGGTAATTCTAAGTCTAGAACTCAAACCTCTGACTCCTGGACCTAAGTATTTCTATACTAAGCAGGTGTCAGAATTGGAACTAGGGGCTAAAGTCTGAGGCTCCCACTCCTGTGATAGAGTGAAGCCTAGCTTCATAGTCGTGTCTTGTAATATGAGGCCTTCAGATGATGCAACAATATGTCTCCAACTGTACCCTGTTTCCTGGCAATAGATAGTGTGAGACAGACTCATGAAAGCACATCTGCTCAATTGGGCCTTTGTTGTTCCATCTATAGACTGGGACTGATGTAACCTCTCACCCATATAGGGAGGTGGTGGAGTGGTGACTCACAGGTCATCAGGACAGGAAGCATGTGATGTTGGGACTGCTGAGAATCACCAGTGGTTCTCATCAGTCTGAATACTCCAGTCGTCAGAACAGCAGCGTCTATCCTGCCATTAAAGAAGTGAACATTATGGAGAAAGTGCTTCATCCAGTGTAAGAGGGCTATGTGGTTATGTGCAGTAACAAGGGAAAGGCCAGCAGGAGTCTCATGGTTTTAAACATTATCCAGAAAAATGGCAGGGAAAGACTGGTAACCACCATCTGATGAGTAAAGTTTTATTCTGTTACTGTTTGTTGCTTTTGCCTGAAAAGGAGGGAGGATTTTCTTAAATGGGACACCTTTGCGAAGAATTCTGAGATTCTCAATAAATGGGCACGTCAGTGCATATGTCGGGGGTCACTATTCTGAGGAGGATTCAGGACTTATCCATAGGCTTGAAGCTTTTCTCTCCCTTTCCCTCCCAACTTCCATTTTCTTAAAAGAGAACTCCGGTCTGGAGACACAAGCTCCTGTTTTCTCAGGGATGCCTCTCTCCAGGGAGGAGAGTGGGACCAGGCAGTCCTTGAGGCCTTTGGTAATTCATGCACCTTGTGCTTTTGCACCGTAAGTGCACGAATTCCCAACACTGACACAGCCATCCCCTTAACTCCCTAGCCTGTCCCCCAGAGCAGCTGTGCTTTCTTCTGGCTCTGCAGATATCAATTCCTAAATAGGATGCCTTGAGGACATCAGAGAGACTGCCCCCTCCAGCTGATCACTTATGTGACATTTTGATGTTATTAATGTGTGTTCATCTGCTCCCTTCCTTCTCCCAAAAGGAGACAGGGAGAGAAACATTATTGAATAGAAATGCGGGGACCCACGGAGTGAGCATGCAGGAGGGGGAAGGGAGAGAGGAAATTTAAACTGGAGAGAGGTTGATGGAGCTGAGGGACATGGAGAGGACTCCAAGGGGAGTGGGTAAACGACAGTTTGTGCATCACAAATCACACCTTCTCTCGAGTCCAACTGTTTCACCATCCTGCCCCCACCAGCCCGGCGCCTCTTAGCAATTCCCCGGCTGTCAGCTCTCTACCTGCCTGGCTCTGGCTGCTCCGCTCAGAGCTGCTCCCCTGGGCCTCCCTGGCTTGTCAGTGGGCTGCGTCAGCATCACGCCACACTGTCTCCCGTTGGCCCGGTGATCAACGCCTGACGGGCCGGCCCTCTCTCCCCTCTCAGCTGGGGCCAATGGGAGTCAGGGGAAGGTTTTGGTTACAAACGAAAATAAAATAAATAAGTCATACTCCTGCACTCAGGAGTCTGGGAAGAACGTCTTCATGGCCTCATAAATAATCTTTCCTTTTAAATCTGTCCTTCTCCTTCTAGATGTGCCTCCCACCCGCCCTCCACCCCGACCCCCTTGGGCTGCCCCTTACAGTGCAGGGAATACAAAATGAGAGGCTTAGATTTAGACTTGGTGTTGGTAATAGCACCTCCCACAAAGGCATTTGTACCGTGTGTGTGTGTGTGTGTGTGTGTGCACACACGGGAGCACATGGACAGAAGCCAGCAAGATAGAATTCATGACAGTGTTATACTGATCCCACCCTGACTCATGGTCTTCTGACTTTTGCAACAAGTCACCCAGCCCCCTCCCAGGTTACCCCTCGACCCTGTCTTCCTACCCCAAAGCTCTCAGTTTATTTATTTCTTCCCATTACAGGGAAGCTTAAATGTGGGGATTAAATGGACTACCCTATTTTAAGATGCCTAGAAGTTTTTCTTAAAATCCATATCTGTATCTCTCTTTTTTGGACATTTAATTAAAGTTCATTCACTTTGAATCTTCTGCTTAAGACATTGTCCTCTTTTTCAAAACATATACCTTAAGGTAGGGGGTGTTATTAATCTCGTACCTTGAATGTGAATAAAAGTGCTTGAAAATTGGACCTCAGAGGGTCAGGAGAGATGGCCAGAACTCCTGAAGACCCCGTGGTTGTGGGGAGCAGGGGTGCATGCTAGAGAAAGTCTAGGGGGCTTTGCTGGATTGCCTAGGGTTGCCCAGGAGCTTTCCTAAGCATGATTCATCTTGGTCATCAGGCGGGTGTCCTCTGAGCAGATGCAGTGGTGGCATGAGGAGACAACCATGGGCACAGGGGCCAAAGAGTTAGAGGGGAGCTGGGGAGGAGAAGCATTGAGAAATTAATGCTCAGTGCACGAGAGGCCCCCAAAGTGGTCAGTTTTTTCTTGAAAAGTCTTCATTTTAGACCAGGGTGGGCAACCTTCCTTGGCCACTCCTCCCACACTCCCTTCCTTGCCTCACTCCAGTGCACACTGCATAAAGAGAGTGGGAGTTTGCCCTCTATTGACTGCGTCCAGAGAGGGTCATCTGACCAGTGTTCTGGTCTGTTAAGGGGTCCAGGTGCCTGGTGTGCTACGTGAGGTTAAGAAGAAAGAAGAGAATGTGAAAAGATTAGATTTTTGGAAATGTTGCCCAGCTTCTGCCAGATGGGAACATTGAAGGCACTACATGGCCATGGGCTTTCCTCTGAGAAATGCCAAGATGGAGCCATGTTGGTTCAGAAGGACAGACAGGCAAGATATCTGCTGCCATTCAATCATTATCTAGGAAGATTTCACAGTGTTCAGAGCCACACACATTTTTTATCTCTTTGATCTCTTTCTAACTGCTTCCTCTGCATGGTTGCCATGCTGAGGCAGTGGTGAAGTTTTTATAGACTGTACTTTTGGTGGGTGGAGTAGCTTCCAGATTGGGTTGTGGTACAAGATGCAGAAGACTTCATCGCAGAGCCTCTGCACAGAGGTGGATTTACCATGAAGCTAATGCATTTTAAGCTTCAGGGCCTTTCACTTCCATGGGCTCTGTCCATGGCTCTGAAGCTGGCCAAAGAATAATCACACTTGAGGATACATTTTGCCCTTGGGAGGAAAGACTCCAGGAAGAGATCTAGGTAGGCTCTGTTTCACCAAGAAATTCCAGGGTCCTGTGTACTTGGAGTGAGATCAAGAAGTAGGGGGCATGGGTTTTGAGCAGACATGTCTCCTAGCCCTGCAGATTTCTTGCCCTGTACAGAGAGACACCAAGAGCAGAGGAGCAGAATGTATTCCTGTGAAGTACAGGTTCCCTCTTGCCTGGATGGTTCTGATGGTATCCCGATACGATGTCTGAGATTAGGAGTATGTGGGTATACAGGGAATAACAATATTTCAAATAGAGCCAGAAGTTAGCTTTTGGAAAATTATTCCACATCTTACACTTCATATGTATAAAAGAAATTTGATAAGTTCCCCCAGATTTGACAACTATCCTAATAGTTTACATGAGAATGACTTCTGGAACTAAAAAAAATAAAAAATTTTTTCTAAACCGTCAATAATAAAAGGTGAATTTTGGTCAATGATGCTAGAGGAAAGACTGAATTGCTTTTGAGTTTTTCCCATAGGAAAGAATTTACAAAATCCTTGTCATGTGAAGAAGTTACTAAAGAGCATGCAGCAAAGATTGTAGAGGAACAAGTATTATAGGCATGTGAGGACGTTAATTAATAAAAACATTACTTTTTTGGTATTTGTGATGTATTTGATATTTTCCCACCTTATTATTTTATATTTAGAGACAGTGTCTTGCTCTTTTGCACAGGTTGGAGTGCAGTGGTGCCATCATAGCTCACTGCAGCCTCAAACTCCTGGGCTCAAGTGATCTTCCTGCCTCAGCCTCCTGAGTAGCTGGGACTACAGGTGCAAGCCACCATGCCCAACTCATGTCCATTTAAAAAATTAATTACATTTTATTTCCTCATTCTAAATAAATATTCTCTTTTTGTACCCAATTTATATTTTTAGCTTAGCATTGTTTTCCCTCAGAGAAGCTTTGAAGTTTTATAAACTTCAAGTCCCATAAAACCTGTACCTGCCCCTGACACCCTAATCCTTTTTGGGTAACAGTATTCAATGGCCTTCATTTCCTAGCCTGGCAATGAGAGAAAATTTTTGTAATGACTTCATATCCTCAGCAGGTTGGGTCACATAGGCTGAGCCCAAGTTTAAAAATGTTTATGAGACCTGGGATGTTTAACAAACTTGCAAAGCTCCATGATCTTGAATAAGTCACTCAACATTGTAGATTTTAGATTCTTCATCTGTGAAGTAAGAGCGTCAACAAAATGTATTCTAGTTGGCTCTCTGCCACTAATATCCTATGCTTTTTCCACTGAAACAGAATCTGGCATTGGTAATCAGTGGTGGAGGAATACCCCAATATAAACTGAGAACTGTAGGTATCAGTTATCATCCATACTGACAACTAGATCCCCAGATTATGTCTTTCCTAAGCAGCATCCAGTCCCACAACTTCTTCCCATATTTTAATTCAATATAGGTGCAGCTTACAATTTACGTGACATACATGCTTCTGTAGAGTCATATTTTTCTGATTCAGAATATGTAATGAAGGTACTAGGGAAGCATTTAAGAAAAAAAACTCTATCATGAATTTCTTATTGGCAAATGTAAGAAAATATGACCTTAAAAAGCATTATTCAAGTGGGTTCCATCTACACAAAGATATTCACGTCACTCGTGTAATTTCTTAAAATTCATATATTCAGACTCATGGAATGTGAAGTCACATTAGCCTCAGGCAAAAGTGACAACTAGGAAGGCTGGTTTAGATCTTAGAATGGGGACAATGAGTAAAGGTGGAGAGATTTGAGGTCTGGAAGTTGAGTGTATGGGTTGAAAAGGGCTTGCTTGTACCAAAATGTCTGGGTGATACCAAACTGAATGGGGGCTTTTGGAATGTGTCTCAGATGCCACACTTACTCCTACTTGGGCTACAAGACCTTCTGGCATCAGAAATATGGCCAAGACATTTCCACACATTATTATACATGGATCTGCTTTTACATATTGTGTATAATATGTTCAAGAACCCATAAGTATTCATTTATGCCTCTAACTGGAAAAACCTTGCAGCGATGAGGCTAACAGGCTTCTGCCCGAGGGAGTTGAGGTCTCCCAGCTCTAACAAACAAATAAACTTGTCTGACTCTTTGCCATTGTTCAACAGACATTTCTGCCTTTTTTTCTTACCGTCTCTATGCACTCCCCTCCCTCATCTTAAAATGGCCACTAGCTGGTTGCATATGTAATTCTGAAGCAGTAATGGCTCCAAGTACTTATTTATTAATTCTCTCTGCTATCTCTGTGTCACTGTCTCACTGGATCAATAGTCTTGGGATGGGAGGTGCTAACTGGAGCTGAGGCCGTCTCCTTCCCCTTGCAGAACAGCAGGGGCTCCCTGGAGTGTGGCTAACACCTGTGCATTTACCATTTCTCTTTTGTTCCTATTTCCATCTTCCTCCATCAGGCCGAGGCAGACCCTGATTGTAAGGTTGGACTTAAGGATGGAGGACTTAGATCTTGATTTTTTTTTTTCTTTCATCCCTGTGCAAAGTTTCATTTTAATATGAGGAAAGAATCTGTTATTTTTAGCTTGCATTCTTTTGCCTAGACAAAGTCATTTAGACATTAAACCCATAGATCTAGAGAAAGACTGATTTCCTCAGTTCCAATATTTCCTATCTCTGTGTCCTTGGGCAAGTCATGGAATGTTGCTGAACTATAATTTCACAAGTTAGAAAATGGGGATTTAAAATGTGCTTTCCTGTAGCGTTGTGTCATTAGATGGCATAAGGCATGTCAAGTTCTTAGCATGGTTCCTACAGGTACACAGTGAATGCTCAGTGAGGGTCAGCCAAGACTACTGCTTCTCATGTCTCCTCTACACTTCATACCCCCTGGGTAGGTTTTCTTCTGACTTCGAGTTTTTGCAGGAGGGGCGACAGGTCGGCTTAGATCTCTATGATTAGCCCTTTGGCTTTGTATTGTGATTTTTTCTTTTTCTTTTTCTTTCTTCCTTTTTAAATTATCTCTCTTCTGGACCACTGTCTTCCTCATCTCCTCCCCTCTCATACAGACTCACCTTGATTGTGAGTTTCTCAGGGGCCAGGAGAGATGATTTTTGTCCTCTACCCCCTACCCCAGCCTCCGACTTAGGACACAATTTGTAGTAAATGCCCAATAAAATGCCTAAGTGATTTCTCTTCTATATTCTGATCAGATTCTCATCTTGCTATTTTTATTAGAGTCCTACATTCTGAACATTTGCTTGTTTTGGCAATGAAATCTTATGTTTATAAGATATTCCTGTAAGGCTGTGTCCTCAAAAAACATTTCACAAAGTACGTATGCCTTTCAGGACATTAGTCCAGTGGGAATTACCAGGAGAAAAGGTGTCTATGGTCATCTCTATCTGCTCTTGTGCTTTGTGAGAAATGGACACTTGTAAATAATTATCTGGTGAGGAGAAAATGACAATCTACATGACCTGGAGCAGGTGCTGTGGCTCCTGTGCCTTCTTTGCTCCTTTTCTGCGCTGACAACCCATCTGACACCCGACATCCTGGCCTAGCCCCCTCCATCAGTCAGCCAGACCCCTTCCTCCTTTCCAGCTGCTCTTCTCTAACCTCCTAAATGTTTGCAGCCAAGGCTCAACTTTGGCCACCAGGATTAGGTGACAGCCTCTGCCACGCCTTTTTTTTTTTTTTTTTTTTACTACTTCCTCTCTGTCTTTTAAATGATGTCCAGCAGTGTAATCCATCTCCTCCCTGCCCTTTCGAGCAGCATTCACCCCTAACAACCTTTCATTGGCCCCTCCACAAAGGAGGCTCGTGGTCATCTATAGCTAACTCCTAAAAATAAGAGGAGTTGGGAAACACTGAGCTAGGGTAGGGATTCCTTTACTTGAAATTTAAATAAACATTTTATTTTAGAGGTAGCTTTAGATTTATAGAAAAGTTGCAATAATAATACCAAGAGTTCCTGCATACACCTCGCCCAGTTTCCATGTTGTTACCATCTTACCTCACTGGGGGCGCATTTGTCACAAGTAAAGATGCCTCACTGGTACATTATTATTGACTAAACTCCACCTTTTATACAGGAGTCATTAGTTTTTCCCAAATGCCTCTTTCCTGTTACAGGATTCCATCCAAGACACCACATGACATTTGGGCATGGTGTTTTCTTAGCCTCCTCTGGTTTGTGACAGTTTCTCTGACCTTTCTTGTTTTGGATGACTTTGAGTTTTAAAGAATACTGGTCAGACATTTTGTAGAATGCCGTTGAATTTTCTACAATAATTTTATTGATATATAATTCACATACCATAGGATTCATGCATTTAAATTGTACAATTCAATGGTTTTTGGTACATTCACAGATGTGTGCAACCATCACCGCAGTCAATTTTAGGATAATTTTTTCACCTCAGAAAGAAACCCTCTACCCTTTAGCTGTCACCCTCCCCTACTCCTCATTTCTCCCAGCCGTAAGCAACCACTAATTTACTTTCTGTCTTTGTAGATTTGCCTACTCTGGACATTTCATATAAATGGACTCATATAGTATGTGGCCTTTTGTGACTAGTGTCTTGCATTTAACATGGTGTTTTCAAAGCTCATTCATGTTGTAGTATGTATCAATACTTCCTTTCTTTTTGTGGCCTAATAATATTCCATTGTATACATATACCACGTTTTATTTATCCATTCGTCAATTGATGGATGTATGGGCTATTTCTACCTTTTGGCTATTATGAATAACACTGCTATAAACATTTATGTACAAGTTTTTGTATGGACATACATTTTCATTTTTCTTAGTATATACCTAAGAATAAAATTGCTGGATTGTATGACAAACTATGTTTAACAATTTTAGGAAGAGTCAGACTGTTTTCCAAAGCAGCAGTACCATTTTACATTCCCACCAGCAGTATATGAGGGTTCTGGTTTCTTTATCTCCTCACCAATGCTTGTTATTACCTAACTTTTTGATTTTAGCCATCTTGGTGTGTGGTGACATCTGGTAGCTTTGATTTACATTTACCTGATGACTAATAGATGGACATCTTTTCATGTGTTTGTTGGCCATTTGTGTATCTTCTTTGGAGAACATTTATTCAAATCCTTTGCACATTTTAAAACCAAGTTGCCTTTTTATTAAGGAGTTGGATGACTTCTTATATATTTTGTATACAGGTTCCTTATATGTGATTTGTAAATATTTTCTCCCATACTGTGGGTTGTCCTTTCATTTTGTTGACAGTGTTCTTTAAAGCAAAGAAGTTTTAAATTTTGATGAAGTCCAACTTACCTATTTTTTCTTTTGTTGATCATGCTTTTGGTGTGGTGTCTAAGAATACATTGTCAAATCTGAGGTCAGGTAGATTTACCCCTATATTTTCTTCTATAAGTCTTATAAATTTAGCTTTTATACTTAGGTTTTGATCCATTTTGAGTTAACTTTTAAGGTAAGGGTCCTATTTCATCCTTTTGCCTGTAGCTATGCATTTGTTCCAGCACTATTTGTTAAAAGTATTATTTTTTTCCAATTGAATTGTCTCGGCATTGTAGAAAGACAGTTGAGACACATGGGTTTACTTCTGGACAGTCAGTGCTAATCCATTGGTGTACATGTTTATTTGTAACTATATGTCAGCATCATACTGTCTTGATTACTGTTGTTTTGTAGTAAGTTTTGAAATTGGTGAGTGTGTATCCTCCAACTTTACTCTTTTTAGGATGAATTTAGTGATTCTGACTCCTTCCAATTTCATATGAATTTTAGGATTGCCTTGCAAGTTTCTACAAAAAAGGCAGTTGGGATTCTGATAGGGATTTTGTTGAATCTGTAGCTTAGTTTGGGGAGTATTACCAACTTAACAATATTAAATCCTTCAATTCATCAAAGTGAAATGTTTTTCTATTTTATGTAGATCTTTAATTTCTTACAACAATATTTTATAGTTTTCAGTGTGTAAGTTTTGTACTCCTTTCATTAAATTTATTCCTACATATTTTATTATTTTTGATGCTATTTTAAGTGGAATTTTTTTTTTATTTCACTTTTGGATACTTTGTTGCAAGTGTATAGAAATACAGTTGATTTTTGAATATTGGCTTTGTATCTTACAACATTACAGAACTTGTTTGTTCCAGCAGTTTTTTTCATGGATTCCTTAGGATTTTCCATAATACGAGTTCATGTCATCTGTGAATAGATATAGTCTTATTTATTCTTTCCCAATCTGGATGCATTTTATTTATTTTTCTCACCTAGTTGCTTTGATTAGAACCTCTAGTTCAATATTGAATAGAAGTGGCAAGAGCAGACAACATTGTCTTTTTCTTGATCTTAGGAGAAAGTATGTAGACATTTACTATTAAGTATTAATATGATGTTAGCTGTGGGTTTTTGTAGGTTCCTTTTATCAGGTGGAGGAAGTTTCCTTCCGTTCCTAGTCTGTCAAATATTTTTTATCATGAAAGCATGCTGAATTTTGTCAAATGGCTTTTTGACAAAAAAAGACCATATGGTTTTTGTTTTTGTTTTCAATAAGGTGCATTGTATTTATTGATTTTTGGATGCTAAACCAATCTTGTATTCCTAGGATAAATGCTACTTAGTCATGCTATTCATTTTTTTTTTCTTTTTTTGAGACAGTCTCACTCTGTCACCCAGGCTGGAGTGCAGTGGTGCCATTTCAGCTCACTGCAATCTCCGCCTCCCAGATTGAAGCAATTCTCCTGCCCCAGCCTCCTGAGTAGCTAGAATTATAAGCGCACACCACCGTGCCAGGCTAATTTTTGTATTTTTAGTGGAGACGGGGTTTTGTCATGTTGCCTAGGCTGGTCTTGAACTCCTGGACTCAAGCAATCCACCCACCTCGGCCTCCCAAAGTGCTGGGATTACAGGTGTACAATTCTTTTTTTATATTGCTGGATTCAGTTTGCTAGTATTTTGTTGAAATTTTAAATCCATATTCATAAGAGATATTGGTCTGTAGTTTTCTTTTTTTGTGTTATACCTTTGTCTGGTTTTGGCAACAGGGTAAACCTGGCCTCACAGAATGGATTAGGAAGTGTTCCTCTTCTATTGTCTGGAAGAGTTGTGAAGAACTGGTATTAATCTTTAAATGTGTCATAAAAATCACTGGTGAAGCCATCTGAGCCTGGGCTTTTCATTATGGGTAGTTTATTGGTCACCGATTCAATCTTTTTACTTGTTATTGGTCTATTAAGGGTGTTTGTTTGTTCTTCAGTCGGTTTCCTTTTTGGAGTTTGTCTATTTCATCTAGGTGGTCCAGTTTATTGGCATATATTTGTTTATAGTATTATTTGATACATCTTTTTATGTCTGTATGGTTGGTAGTAATATCCCCTCTTTCATTTCTGATTGTAGTAATTTGAGTGTTCTCTCCTGTTTTCTTGACAAAGCTAAAGGTTTGTCCATTTTGTTGTGTTCAAAGAAGCAGATTTTGTTTTTATTGATTTTTCTTTATTATTTTTCTCATTGTCTCTCATTAATTTTTCCTCTGATCTTTATTATTTCCTTTCTTCTGCTGTCTTTGGGCATGAAAATTTGCTTTTCTTTTCAGTGCCATAAGGTGGAAAGTTAGGTTATTGATTTGAGATCCTTCTTTTTTAAGTATCTAAAGCTATAAATTTCCCTGTGAACACTGCTTTAGCTATATTTCATGATTTTGCTATGTTTTAATTTTCATTTATCTCAAAATCTTCTTTAATTTACCTTTTGATTTATCTTTCACCCACTGGTTTTTTAGGAGTATGTTATTTAATATCCAAATATTTCAGAGTCTCCAAAATTTCTTCTGTTATTAATTTCTGTACTTCATTCCATCATATTTGGAGGACATAGTTTGGACTATACTTATTCCTCTAACTCTGTTGAGGTTTGTTTTATGGACTAGCTTATGTTCTCTCCTGGAGAATGTTCCTTAAGCACTTGAAAATCATCTATAGTCTGCTGTTTTGGGGTGGAGTTATTCACAGATGTCTGTTAGGTCTATTTGGTTTATAGTGTTGTTGAAATGTTGATCTTCTGCCCAGTTTTTTAAATCCATTATTTAAAGTGGGGTACTTAAGTCTCTTATTATCATTGAATTTCTCCTTTTATTATTGTCTTTTTTTATTGTTCATTTTCCCCTTCATTTCTGTCAGTTTTCGCTCCTTTTGTTTTGCTGCTCTCTTGTTAAATGTATGATGTTCCTAATTTTTATATTTTCCTCATAGATTGCTCCTTTTATCATTATAAAATGTCCTTCTCTATCTCTAGTAATTTTTTTTTCCTTTTAAAGTCTGTCTTGCCTGATATTAGTATAGCCACTCCAGCTTTCTTGTGGTTACTATTTCATAATATTTTTTCATCCTTTTACATTCAATATATTTTAATCTTTGAATCTTAAATATGTCTCCTATAGACAGCGTAGGGATGGACTTTTCTAGTGTGACAATCTCTGACATTTAATTGGGGTGTTTAATCCATTCACATTTAAGATTAATATTAATATAGTTGGGCTTACATCTGCTGTTTTTTGTTTTCCTTCTCATGCCTTTTTCATTCTTCTACTCCTCTTTTAGTGCTTTTATTAGCATTAAGTAAAGATTTTCTAATATACCATTTAAATTTATTTAATAATTTTAAAAAATCATTGGTCAGAGACTTTGAGATTTTTTTTTCTAATAGGTTTTTATTTTGTAAGGTAGTTTTAAGTCTACAGAAAAATTGTGCCAAAAGTAAAGGAGCTCCCATTTAACCTGTCTTTCACCACCATATAATTTCCACTGTTATTAATATCTTGCATTTCTAGAGGACATTTATTACAATTTATGAATCAATATTGATACTAATTATTAACTAAAGTCTATAGTTTATATTAGCATTTACTCTGTGTTGTATTGTATTGTTCTGTGGGTTTTAATAAATGGATAATGTCATGTATCCAGCTTTACTGATTTTTGTATTTTCATGTTTTGAGTTATTTCCTTACTGGTTGCTCTAGGGACCATATACATATTAACTTATCAGAAATAGCTTCAGATTTACATTAAGTTAATCCCCATGAAATATTGAAATGTTACTCCTTTATAATTGTATTCCTTTTCCCCCTTTGGTATTATTATCATACATATTACATTTATAAATGTTACAATCCCAATAATACATTGTTATATTTGTTTATGTCTTTTAAAACAGCTAACAGAAGGAGAACAAGTATATATTTGTAACTTTTGTTATATTCATCTTCTTATTCATCATTCTGTTTCTCTTCATTTGTTCCTGTGGATTCCAGTTACCATCTGGAGTCATTTCCTTTGCCCAATAAGCTTTTTTCCCATCTACCTTCTTTGTGCCATTGTGGGTAAATATATTACTTTTCTGCATGTTATAGGCCCAACAATACATTATGTGCATATTGTTTTAGACAATTGTGTTTTAAATCACTTAAAGAAGAAAGAACCAGAACTATGCATTTCTAATGTCTTTTATAATTACATAATTACTTTTTCCAGTGCTCTTTATTTTCTAATGTGGATTTGAGTTACTGTCTGGAGTCACTTGCTTTCAGCCTAAAGAACTTCCTTTAATACTCCTTATGAGGCAGATTGGCTAGCAACAGATTCTCTCAGGTTTTGTTTATTCTTTATTTTACCTTCATTTTTGAAAGGCAGCCTTGCTGGTTGTAGGATTCCTGGTTATTTGAACACTTTGAATGTTATCCCACTGCCTTCAGGCCTCCATTGTTTCTGTTAAGAACACACCTGTTAACCTAATATGGGTTTCCTTATGAGTAATGTGTCTTTTTTTTTTTTTTCCTTACTGCTTTCAAGATTTTCTCCTTGTCTTCAGCTTTCAATATTTTTACCATCTATTTGTGGATCTCTCTGTGTCTATCCTACTTGGAGATCATTGAGCTTTCTGAATATGTAGATTAATATTTTTCAGATATTATTATTATTATTTTGAGACAGGGTCTCACTCTATCACCCAGGCTGGAGTACAGTGGTGCAACTACAGCTCACTGCAGCCTCAACCTCTAGGACTCAAGCAATCCCCCTACCTCAGCCTCCCATGTAGCTGCGACTACAGGCACATGCCACCATACCCAGCTTATTTTTTTGTATTTTGTAGAGATGGGTTTCACTATGTTGCTGAGGCTGGTCTTGAACTCCTGGCTTCAAATGATCCTCCTGCTTTGACCTCCCAAAGTGCTGGGATTACAGGCGTGAGCCATAGCACCTGGTTTTTATTTTTTCAAATATCTTTTCTGCTTTTCCTCTCCTCTCCTTGTAGTCTCATTATACACATTTAGTATGATTAATGGCATTCTATATATCTCTGATGCTTAGTTCATTTTTCATTATTTCTTCCCTGCTGTTCTTCAGATTGCATAAACTCTATCAATATAGCTTTGAGCTCGCTGTTTCTTTCTCCTGCCAGTTCACATCTATGACTGAGTCCCTCTAGTGAAATGTTCATTTTAGTTATTGTGTTTATAAACTCCAGAATTTCCATTTGGTTCTTTTTTTAAAAAAAAATAGAATGTCTATCTTTTAATTGATATTCACCATTTGATGCAAAATTGTCATCATACCTATCTTTCTTTCTCTTTTTTTAGAGACAGAGTCTAACTCTGTCACCCAGGCTGGAGTGTACTGGCACAATCATACAATCATAGCTCACAGTAACCTTGAACTCCTATGCTAAAGCAATTTTCCTACCTCAGCCTCCTGAGTAGCTAGGACTCCAAGTGCATGCCACTAAGCCCAGCAAATTTTAATTTTTTTTTTTTTTTTTTTTTTTGAGACAGGGTCTCACTATGTTGCCTAGGCTGGTCTCTAACTCATTT
Organism: Pan troglodytes; assembly: GCF_028858775.2. Taxonomy (NCBI): domain Eukaryota; kingdom Metazoa; phylum Chordata; class Mammalia; order Primates; family Hominidae; genus Pan; species Pan troglodytes. Next base: position 109,527,201 of record NC_072411.2, on the reverse strand, counting down.
CCTCAAGCAGTCCTCCTTCTCCAGCTTCCCAGAGTGTTAGGATTATAGACATGAGCTGCTGAACCAAGCATCTACTTTTATTTCTTTAATAATGGTTTCCTTTAGTTTTTATGAGCATGTTTATAATTGCCACTTTGAAACCTGTTTCTGTTAAACTGACAATTGATCACGCTCATAGTCAATTTTTGTTGCCACCTCCCCCCTCCTTACCCCAGTATACAGGTCATGTTTTATTATATGATTATTATTGTACTTTATTATTTCTTTGCATTTATCTTTTTTTGTTGTTGGAAACTGTACATTTGGGATAACATACTGTAACAACCCTAAGTGCCAGCCTCTCTGGGGATTTTTATTATTTGCTTGTTTACTTCTTTAATGATTGATTGAATTACTTTAGTAAAATCTATTTCTCCTTCCCATCTCATCCCTCTGGCAGTGTGAAGTCTCTGATGTTGCTCTTCAGGGGTGTAATGTTAGATATGCCCACAGTCACCTGCAGTGATAGTGGTTTTAACTGGGCTTACTTTGACTGTTTTTCTCTTTCCTTGACCAGACACAACTTTAAACTTTATTAATTTCCAGCTTGATTTCTCTGTTTTCAACAATGCCCCAGGCATAAATTGATTCACAGCCTAATCCAATCAGATTTGGGCTCCTTTGAAGGAAAAGTTCTGAGGCCAGATATTTGCAATTTGTTCTTACCTCAGGAAGGTAAGATGTCTCTTTCTTCATGTCTTTCCAGCAAACTAGCTGTCCTACAGCTTTGTCTGAATGTCCAGCGACTCTCAATCAACTTCAAATTGCCTTACATCACAACTGCCACTGCTTTCGAGAGCACCTTTAGGCTTGTACTCTTTCACACACTGTTGAATTAAAGTCAGTTCCTTTGGGGAGAGATCTGGAGCTCTCTGTTCTATGACCTGCTTCTTCCCTCAAACAAAATCTGTGATCCAGGTTCTGGTGTTGGGGGCAGGGATCACAGTGTGTTTTCCTCTGAGTGACATTCTTGCTTTAGAAGCTGAGTGCTTAGTGGATGAGAAGGGTGCAGCACCAGGCTGCCACTTTTGGCATGGAATCCCAGTGTTACAAGCCAAGATAAGCACAACTGGGGCCCTAGTATTCTCATAGCAGCATCCCCAAGATAGGGCCTCAGTATTCTCATAGCAGTGGGGGCTGCTGGGCAGAAGGGAACCCTCACCTTTTGGCCACACTCACCCAAAACTTAGCCTCAGCAACAGAAAGCTGGAGTAAAGATGAGAAATACCAAATGCCCTACTCCTCCCAGGAAAATAGCCCTCAGACTGGTAGCAGGAGGAAGCCCTTTGTTTTCAGCTGCAGTTTGGAGTGAAATCTCCACCTTCCTGAGCTGGGAGAGGGAAGGAAGTATGTTGGTCTTGGTTCGAATATTACTAACACTTGTACTTTTTAGTTTTAGTAGATTTTCAAGAATAAATGCTTCTTTATTTACTATATTTTGGTAAGGCTATTTGCAGAGACCTTAAATTATTGTTTTCAAAAATAATTTTTATCAGTTTCACTGAGAAGTGAATCTGCAGAGCTCCTCATGCTCAGTGAAACTTCCCAATGATAGGGTAGGAATTCTTAATAGAAAGTGGGTAGGAGGAGAGCATATCAAAATCCCATGTTCAGAAACATGGAGAGTGGTGGATGAACTTTGGGTATCAGTGGTAGTGGGACATCTCCCATGAGTGTGATGGGATGAAAAAAAAGGCAAAAAATGACTGGGGTTCTTTCCTACAGTTAGGAAGTTACTTGTAGGGATAAATGGATATACTGTCTACACAGAAAACTCCCATAGATTCCAAGTAGATAAAGAATAATAGTTTTATAGTTAATTTAAAGTAATGTAGGCCAGGCACAGTGGCTCATGCCTGGAATCCCAGCACTTTGGGAGGCCGAGGTGGGTGGATCACTTGAGGCCAGGAGTTTGAGACCAGCCTGGCAACATGGTGAAACCATATCTGTACTAAAAAATTTAAAAAATTAGGCTGGAGTGAGCTGAGTTTGTGCCACTGCACTCCAGCCTGGGTGACAGAGTGAGACTCCATCTCAGAAAAAAAAAAAAAAAAAGAGAAATGTGAATAAATTTACAAGAAAAAAAACCCCATTAAAAAGTGGGCAAAATACACGAACAGACACTTCTCAAAAGAAGACATTCATGTGGCCAAGAAACATGAAAAAAAGCTCAACATTACTGATCGTTAGAGAAATGCAAGTCAAAACTACAGTGAGATACCATCTCACGCCAGTCAGAATGGTGATTATTAAAAAGTCAAGAAACAACAGATGCTGACAAGACTGCGGAGAAAAAGGAACACCTTTACACTGTTGATGGGAATGTAAATTAGTTCAAGGATTGTGGAGACAGTGTGGCAATTCCTCAAAGATCTAGAAGCAGAAATGTCATTTGACCCAGCAATCCCATTACAGGTTGTATACCCAAAGGGATGTACATCATTCTATTATAAAGATACATGCATGCGTATGTTCATTGCAGCACTATTTACAATGGCGAAGACATGGAATCAACCCAAAGGCCCATCAATGATAGACTGGATAAAGAAAATGTGGTACATATACACCATGGAATACTATGCAGCCATAACAAGGAACAAGATCTTGTCTTTTGCAGGGACATGGATGGAGCTGGAAGCTGTATCCTCAGAAAATGAACGCAGGAACAGAAAACCAAATGCTGCTTGTTCTCACTTGTAAGAGGAAACTGAATGATGAGAACACATGGACACATTGCGGGGAACAACACATACTGGGGCTTGTTAGGGGTGGGGAAAGGGGAGAGAGAGAGCATCAGGAAGAATAGCTAATGGATGCTGGGCTTAATACCTAGGTGATGGGTTGATCTGTGCAGGAAACCACCATGGCACACATTGACCTGTGTAACAAACCTGCACATTCTGCACATGTACCCCAGAACTTAAAATAAAAGTTGAATAAAAACAAAGACTTGAAAGCAAAAATAAATAAATAAATAAATAAAGTAACGTAAGGAATTAAGAACATAGTAGTCAAATTGCCTGGGTTTGCTTTTTGGTTTCATCTTTTATCAGCTGTTTGACCTTATGTGAGTACTTAGCCTTTCTGTGCCTCTGTAAAATGGGAATAAATGTCAACCACTAGGCAGGTTATGCAGGCTTTTGAGTTTTGCTGGATGGATAAATGAAATTATCTAATGATAAACATGAAATATCAGTTTCAAATAAAGAATTAATAATGCATTCAATTATGATCAGTGTAGTTAAGTGTTTCTGGGGTGATTCAGAAAGCACTTAAGCATTTTACAGTAACCAAGCATCATGCCTCTGAGAGGAAGAGGTGAGGGAGATGGATTGAATCCAACCTGGCCTGATGACATCCCCTGCAAGTGAATTTTGTGATGAACTATTAAAATTTGTTTAGCTTGCTTGCCATTTTTCTCTCTTCTAAAACAAGAGTGCCAAATGTATAAAGAAAAAAATCTATTGTTTGGATAATTTGTGTGTGGAGTTTTATTGTGTTACAAACACACCAGGTGTCACAGCATTTCCTGAGGGGTTGGATTAGATGAGCCATAAGGTTGCCTTCTATCCTCAGAGCGTGTGGTACTTTGTATCAGCATCATCAATACGTTTTCCTCCAAAGTCTCACTCATTGTGCTGCCAAGAAGCAGCCCCGTGGAGCCACTTTAGTGAAGTAAAGCTTACTCTTAGTCCTTCTGTGATCATTATAAATTCATCATTTCCAGCTGCTCCTGAATGCGTTTCTACCTTTCTTCTTTGTGCTTTACAAAGTAGCTTGGGGGGGTGGAAAGGGGAGAACTTTAGTAGGGAAGCTATTGCCAAAAACATAAAATGAAAGAACCACTCTTCTTTCTTTCAAATCTGCCATCTCAGAGGATTTCTTTTATTTTATTTTTTCTGTTAAATTACATCTCCTAATTAGGTCATGCCACTGGAGGTGACCTACATTTCAGAAGCCAACAAGCAACACCAGAGAGGCAGCGAAATGGGTGGGAGAGAAAGAAGGATGGTTTCAAAATGGCTTCAAACACAGCTTTTCTCAAATATTTCATTGTGAGAGAAGTTTTCACAAGCTGAATTTTGAAATAAGAGATACATTTGTTGGTTGAATGCAATATTCTGAAAGCTTACCTAGTGGGATATACTGTGCTTATTCATTCATTCACACATGTTCACCAGACACATGGTCTATGTATACACACACATATATATGTGTATTTGTGTGTGTATGTGTGTGTGTACATATGCAAAGAGACACAAGAAATGACCCCTGCCCTTGAGTTTGTAATCTGGTTGAGAAGTCAAGATCTTCCCAAGAAGGGTTAGGAAATGGGAGACAGTATATTATAATAGAGGTCGTACTATTTATCTATTGCTGCAGAAAAAATACTCCATAACCCTCTAGTGTCTTAAAACAACAGACATTTATTATCTTCCATAGTTTTTGTGGGTCTGGAATCCAGGAGTGGCTTAGGTGGTCGTTCTGGTTCAAGATCTCTTATAAAGTTGCAGTGTCAAGACCTTAGCTAGACTTGAGTCATCTTAGCTAGGCTTAAGTCATCTGAAGGCTTGACTAGGATTGAAGAAGCCACTTTCAGGTTGGTTCACTTATATAAATGGGAGTTCATGATGGCTGTTGGCAGGAGTTCTCCATTCCTTACCAGGTGGACTTCTCCACAGGGTGTCCTGAATGTTCTAAGTGTATGTCTTCTCCAAGAGTGAATGGTCCAAGCAAGCAAGGCAGAAGCTGCAATGTCCTTTATGACTCACACTTAGAAATAATGCATCATTTTCATAATATACTATCGGTGACATGGGTGAGTCCTATCAATGTGAAAGGGGGTATACAAAAGGACTAATACCATGAGGTAGGAATAACTGGGGGCCATGTGAGAGGATGTCTACCATAGGTGTCAAGTGAAATGTTTAGAATTTAGGAGCTGTAGAAGTCAAGAAGTAAGAGAGATAACTTTGGGTAGGAGTGTTGTATTAGTTTCCTCAGGCTGTCTTAAGAAATTACCCCATCCAAGATGGATTAAAACAAATAACATTTATTTTCTCACAGTTCTGGAGGATAGAAGTCCAAAATCAAGGTGTTGCAGGGTTCCTTCTGAAGACTCTAGCAGGGAATCTTTGCTTGTGTCTTTCCTAGCTTTTGGTGGTTGCTGGCCAATCTTGGCATTCCTTGGCTTACAGACATATTACTCCCATCTCTGTGTCTGTCTTCACATGTTTCTCTTTGTGTGTCTTCACATAGCCTTCTTATAAGGACACAAGTCATTGGATTTAGTGTCCACCCTAATCCAGTATCACCTCATGTTAATTTAACTAATTACATTTACAAAGACCCTAATTTTCCAAATGAGGTACCAGGAGATAAAACTCAACATATCTTTTTGGGGAGCTCAATTCAACCCAAAAGTGGTCAGGAAAAGAGGGCATGAGGAAACAGAATTGGAGCTTCAAGTAGGGTTAAGATGTGGATGGAGAAAGAATAATACTCTAGTTGATGAGATGTGATCACAAAGAAAGGAGGAGAAGAAGCAAAGGAAGTTGAGGAACCGTGAGTTCTATTCAATAAAATTAGACACAAGAGGGTGAGCCTGATTGGAGAAGAGATGTGGTAGGACTTCAGTTTGAAGTTAGGTTATGAGTATATTGTGAAAGATCTTAAAAGACATGCTAAGGAGTTTGGATTTTACTCTTCACTCAATGGTGAAGTCACTCAAGTTTCTCTCTCTCTCTCACTCCTTCTTCTCTTTCGAAAGCCCAGAACTACATTTATTTATTTTTATTGTATTAATTGAAGTATAAATCACATACAGCAAAGTACACAATTCTCCAATAAACTTTTACTTACACATACATATGCACACATACACACACAAGTAAATACCTCTGGATTAAACAACAATTCTGACACTTCAGAAGGTACGCTTTGTGTCTCTACCCTGTCAGTATCACCCCCTAGAAATCACTGTTCTCACATCTATCACCATAGAGTAGCCTGCTGTTAAACTCCATATAAATGGAACATATTGTATGTACTGTTATACGTTTAGTTCTTTTTGCTCATCATTGTCCGTGAGTTATCCATGTTGTTGTTTTGTGTAGCGGTAATTGGTGCATTTTAGTGCTATATAGTAACCCATTGTATGAACACATCACATTTTATTTATCCTTTCTACTGTTGATAAACACACTTAAGACTTTTTAGTGTACGAAACAGCTTGATGAAAAGAGAAACTGTTCCTGGCATGCACTGTTAGATAAATGAATGAATAATCTCCAGGTGGATTGAATTGGTAGAAAAGGGTTTCTAAAACTTTAGGGTATACAAATATCACATGGGGAGAGCCTGTTAAAAATTTAGATTCTGGAATGCCAACCTCAGCTATGGCTTCTCCAAGGGTGAGTGGTCTGGAGCCTGGGAATTCTGCACTTCTAACAAGCTCTCTTCGTGGTTTTGTTGGAGGTGATCTTTGACCACCTTTTGAGAAACATTGAGAAAGAACTTGAATTTAGGAGACAGGAATTAAATAGTGTGTTAATGATTGCCTGAACTGGGATTTTGCCCTGGGAAAGGAAAGAAGGTGATGGACATGAGACGCAAAAGACAAAAAAAAGACTTGAAGGCATTGTTGATAGACTGTCAGTGAGGAGTGAGGGAGAGAGATGAGTCTAAAATGACGCTGAGGTGTCACACCTGGATGACTACACATTGGTGACATCATTTGGGTTCAGCACAGCTCTGTTGTCTGGGAAAATGATGTAGGCCTGTGCCAGTAATTGGATGATAATTGAGGAAGATGCACTGATGTCACTATTATTTCTGATCAGACTGCTGCCATCTTGTTGAGCTTAATAGTTGTCAAGGTCATAAAACTACAATTCTGAGAGGTACCCCAAAGTTCCTCTAGCTTTCTTTCTGCTGCTCATCAAACCAGCCGAGGAAGGACGTTAAGGGTAACTCTGTTCCGGTGTGTTTGGGCAGACCCCAAGACCTCTTTTGATATTAGAGATAGTTCCAAGGATTTCTGTAGCTTAAAAACTCAAAGATTTAAAAATCTCGTTCAAATGCAAGTAAAACGTATCTGGTTGTTCTTTAATGATCTTGCTTTTCCCTTCAGGTATTTCTCAGAGTCACTGGTTACATGCATTCCTTCACACACAGGGAAGTGGAGAGCCCTCTACTCTTACCAGTCTTTTCTTCTCCAGGATATAGGAAGGCAGTTCCATTAGTATTTCTATATAGATCCAATTTCCCAAACCTTTAATCATTTTTTGTGCCTCTCATCTGGAAATATGTGATTACATGCTTGACTAAGAGAAGCATTTGTTTTCTTGATTCTGTGTTGGCTTTGCTGGAAGTGCTGAAGGGCTTCAATCTACAGGTGTCGTTGCTCACTTTCACGGCAGATGTGTGCCCTAAAAATGTGAATATAAATCACTCTTTTGGGGTGAAATCAAATGGCACTTTCCCCTTTGTTTAAATTTCAATCTCAGCAATGCTTTCACTTTATTTCTCATTGGCCTTCTGGGAGCTCTAACTTCTAACCTTTTACTGTAAAGTATGTTCTTTCTAAACTGTCAATGGTCATAACTGTCCTTCCAACCCCCCACAATAAAATTTATCTTTATCATGATTTGGCATTGATCACTCTTTTAAAAACCAGATTTACCGAATTGGGAATTTTAAAAGTCTCTTTTTAAGTCATGGAAAGGGAAAATACCAGAGGGTCAATAATCCTGGGAGGATCCTGGGTAGCAGTTAGAGGCTCCTAATTCACAATGAAAGACAGTAAGAGACTTCACCTCTCCTTGACTCAGGAGATTCACATGCTCCACCCCACCTCTTGCAGAAAGCAGGACTCAGTCACCATGGCTGAGCTGGGCAGGGCTTACCCATGGAGATGGGAAGGGAGGGCACAGCAAGCAAGACTGGCTTTCCTGTTCAGTTACTTAAGCTTGTGAAAAGCAATAGAGAGCAATTCTTTATCCTGCTCTTCTGAGTATTTGATGAATGATGAGGGCAATTGCAGTTGGCAAAGTATTTGCAGCCCAGAGAGGTTAAATGATTAGCTGAAGATGATGTTGCAAGTAAGTGACAGGGTTAGAAGAAGAACCAAAGATTATACAGATCCAGGATTTTTTTCCCCAAGAGACTAGAGGGTCTTGATTATGGTGAATGACGTCAGGCTTGAGAAAGATGTTTGTCACTGGGGCAATATGGATCCATGCCCAGAGAAGCAGGAAAATCCTGTTTTCCCTCACAACCATCAACCTGCTTTGCATCGACTTGGAGAGAGCATTACATATCAATTTTTCAGGAAGGTAAGGTAATTTACATAAGGCTATAAAGGGACAGCAGAGCCAGAGTGGAGAATGATGTTCTGTTCTCCCTCTTGCTCCTGCTGAATGACAGGGTATTTATCTATTGTCTTTTTTGGTTGTCAGTATTTATTTTGGTGTTTCCCTAATCTCACTTGGAGCATTGAGCTTTGTTTCCCCATTTGTGAGCTTCCCTGTATGGTTTACCGAGAAGGTTCTGGGCTTCAAGCAGAGCAATGCTCTGGGTGAGGAAGGCGGAGCCCCGTATTCCCCAAATGGAATCATGCATTAGCTTTGGTGTATTTCTTGAAGAAAGTTCAAACCAAATGAAAGCCTCCCTTCCTTAATTTTGGCAGGAGAACTGTAATATTACTTTTACAATATCCTCTCAAATCTGGGTGATGCTCAGAGGAAGTTTGTAGAATTCACTCTTTCCCCACTAGGTTATTTTGCCAAAAGCTAACATAGTCTCTTCCAGGGAGTGAGGCTGTCTACACTTCTGGCAAATAGTTCATCTAATTAGAACCATGGGAAACCCCTCCGGGGAATCCCTGGCTGTGTGTGACTAGGCTATGGCTAATCTGAATAAACACACACTAGGGGATATTTGTCTTGCAGAGGCCACAGGCTTCCCCCTGTGCTGCCTCATTTTTTTTTTTTTTTTTTTTTTTTTTTTGGAATGAGAAGTTTTTGTTTACTGCAATGGTCTGAGAAGATGAGGGTTTTTCTTACAATCTCGAGTCCCTATTCCTTTGACTGTCTGAAAACTTCTGGGAGCTCTGCTTCCTTGCATAGGGCATGGGGAGAGTTCAAACCCTGCATAGCACTTTAGGCTAACCATGCTTTGGGGGGGAGCTCACTATCTTAGTGATCTTTTAAAATTTTTATTTTATTTTCTTTTTTAGAGTAGCACGATCATAGTCGACTGCAGCCTCAAACTCCTGGGCTCAAGCAGTCCTCCCATCTCAGCCTCCTGAGTAGCTGGAATTCCAGACATGAGCCACTGCTGCTAGCTTATGTTTATTTTTTAAGTAGCTTCTTATTGAAGTATAGTTAACATATAGAAAGTGCATGTATCATAAGTGTATAACTAGATGAATTTTCCAAAAGTGAGACTAGACTGTGTAAGCAGTCTAAACATGAAGAAATAGAAGACATCAGGACCCCAGAAGACCCCTCGGGCCACCTCCTGTTCACTACTTCTCCCTTCAAAAGGTGACAACTATCCCGAATTCCAACATCACAGATTAATGAAAATGTTTAGAACTGAAACTATACATCATGTTTCTCGCATGTCTGGCTTCTTTTGCTCAACATTATGGTTTTGACATTCATCCATGTTGCAAGGATGGTAATAGTTCATGCCCTGTCGTTTCGCTTGGTATTCCATTGTATGTAGGTAGCACAACTTCTTTATCAGTTTCACTGCGGATGGACATTTGGGTGGTTTTTTTTTTCTTTGGATTTTAGCTCTCTTTTGATATGTCTCTGCCCTGTGTACACACAGTGTACACAAGCTGTCACATAAATGGGTGCCTAGGTGTGATCTTATTCTCTGCAGAGATATAGCTGCCAGAGATGATCAATTTTGGGGCTCAGGCCTGATTTCAAATATACTTATTGTTCCATGAGTGTACTTCAGCTTATCAAATGAGTTATGCCAAGTTTCAGTTTGGAGAAAATGGTTTCTGCAGATATAAGACATGTAAATATGTTTCTTACAAAAACCCGTTCTTCATATAGAACTATGTTGATTCCTTGTGACTTTCAGCTATGCATTAAGTATGTATGTTTAGAAAAAACTTAAATTACATATAAAACCAATCCAGGTTATTCATATACAATTTGAGTATGGCTTACTTTTACATGGATAACATAGGGAATGTTTTTACCCAAATTATACTTCTTACCCACTTTAGTTGGAACCACCTTGCTAAAGTATACTCTCTTTATTATACATTATTTTATAAGACTAACCATTTATTTAAAAAATAAAAGCAAAATGTTTTTGGAACAGGCATGGCTAGATATAATGTATGTGACTTGTGTTGTATGTTTATCTACCATGGGATTTTTACCTTTCATATTTTTAGCCATTAGAGGTGAAAAAATGGTTTGTCTTTCTTCTTGGTATATCTATAAACCAACATACTAAAGTCGTTTTTACTAGATTAATAACTAACTTTCTCTGACCTGGTTCAACTTCTAAAAAGTCCTCAGTTATATTATCCAGAACTCCATAAGCAACTGTGATAAATTACCCTATATGCCAATGGGAGATGAATATAACTCTTTCTAGGATAAAATGGGGCAGGCAACAAAATTACTAAGAATGCTCTCCCCTCAAACAGTACAAGTACTTTTTAATGCATTCAAAACATGTGAACAAATATTTGGAACATACTTCTGTGTATTTTTTTTAGTACAAACATTGTTTACAATAGTCACCAATGAACTACTAATGCAGTAATTAATTTACTATGCAGCTCTAGTTGGGAACATGGCTTGAAATTGTAAAAATGTCTTGTAAAGAATGATTTAATTTAACGATTTAACATCGAGTATTATCCCCTTTAAACTCAAATTTATGGAAAACCCTCCTGTGCTGTCACCACGTGCCTCACATAATAATTTAGTGAGGAGAGGAGCCACATCAGGGGAGACAAATGCTTTCACTCCAGCATGGGAAGGTAAAGGGAACCCATCTTGCTTTGTTGCTGGTCTCCCCTGATTTTCTTCAAGTAGCCCTTTTAAGGGGTTACTTGGGGGTTAGAGACTGTCACCAACCTGTCCCCCCCACTACACCTAGTAGAAACAGAGAATATGATGGGAGAAATGCAGGCACATGTGGCATTTACCTTCCTTCCCAGGGATAGGGCCCAGACAGCATCGAGGGTAAAGGTTACTTTTGAGTGTGTGCTTTTATTGTTGTCCATGACCAGCTCTTGTGCTAAATATTCAGGCAGAAAAATCCCGATGACTTCCATTTTCTTGGACTAGCTAAATAACTGGCCACATGTAGCCTGAGTTCCCTCCACTGCTGATCATGACCTTGGATAAGTCACGTAGCTGATCTAAATCTGGAAAGGGGGATGACCACATCTCCCTCATTGCCTTGTGAAGCTCAAACAAAAATAATAGCATTGGAAAGCTCTTTATGAGTAAAGCACTCTCATATTTACTATGGTTGAGGGAAAAATAGATTTTTTTCCCCCCAGTCTGAATTGTGCCAACCCTTCTGGCTCACTCACTGCAGGTCCTGCATTCAGTTTGTGGAGTGTGGATTTTGCCTGTTTGTATTCTGATATTCTGCCTGTTTTGGAATGGAAGCTTTCTTTTGTGCAATGATTGTGGTTTTCTGTGGATTATACAGAGTTCTGATCCAAGCATAGTAGAAAAGCTTCATGTGTTTTAAAAAATAAACAATAACAAAAAATTACTATTTTAATGAGCCAACACATGGTCTTTATGTGCCAACTATGGACTGAGCTTTGTAAGATTTCTTTTTTTTTCCTTAGAATCAACAGCAACATAAGAGATATACTTAATGATTTTGCTTCTATAAACTGTAACAGGAAATTCACCTGGCCTCCAGCCAAAGGATGTACATAGTTAGGTGCAAATTAAGATTAAAATGGTTAGTCTGTGTCTGATCCCATTCCGGTTCTTCCCCCTGGCTGCAAATAGATACAAGGAGAAGGAGTTGTCCCAGTGTTTTTTTCCCCAGGGTCTCCATGTGATCTGTGTGATTCCAGCTGATTCTCCCTGGATGACTTGCCCAGCAATGCAGCAATGCTTAGAGATTTCTCACCGGGCCAGAAGAATCTACATGCACCTTGAAGCACATGCTTTCAGCTTGGGCATAACTGATTGGCTCCAGAATGTGTCTGTGGTTTGCTGGTTACCCTTGAGTCCCAGCAAGAGCAGGGTGCCTCATACATCATAAAAGGCTACATGGTGCGTCTTCCAGGAGGGTGGGCAAACTGCTTAACTACTCAATTTGCTCATTTTTAAAATGGGGTTATAATATTACCCATCTTGGTGGGTTGTTTGGAGCATTCAGTGAGATAATGCTTACAAAGCAATTAGTGCAGGGCCTGGCTAAGGTTAGCTTTTAAAATTGTTGTGTGTCTCCCATCTCCACCTGTGAAGGAGGCTGTACCTCAGTTTCAATGCCTGGTCAAGTAGTACAAGGCTCTTTCCCAAAGCTGCAGAGGCTGGATCCCACTGGGGAGCTACAATAGAGAGACAAGCACCCCACAAAGATTGCAGGATTCCTGCCCTTCTCTTATTTCTGCTCTTCCAGCCTTATCTCTCATCTCCATTAGCAAATTTACTTTCTAAAACCAGTAGCCCTATCCTTTAAAGGGATTACTTGGTGAATAGTTTAAGAACAAACAATGACAAGTATAATCATTATAGCAATAACTCTTGGTTGGCCTGGATTGGTTTCTTCCTTGCACACATGACAAGGGAGACAGAGTGAAAGAGAAAGGGCAAATTTTTGCATTAGCTTTCCCTGTGAGGGGAGTTAGGGACCCTTTCCCAGTTGAAAAGAGCAATGCTGCTTGGTCCTGGGTGAGACACAATGTGACAGTAACATGCCCCCAAATTCATAAACGCTGGAGGGAGTTGACAGCTGGTATTTTTAAAGGAGCTGATTTGGTGGCTAATTTTATTTATCTTGCTTCCTTTGCCAAGCTCAGCTGCTTCTTTGCCCTGTGCCATTAAGTCCCAGGAGGTCCATAGGCAGCAATTTACAAATCTATTCCTTTCCGTGGCGAAGGTTCTTTCTACCGCCATGGGTTTTTCATACAGAAAATAGAAAATCTAGAAGCCATATAACCAGAGTGATCTTTAATGTTTCATCAAAAGCTGTCCTATATGGGTATTTATTTATATTTAGCCCAGAGTGAAAGGTCCCAGGAGGCTGCAGCCTGAGCAGATTTGGTTCAATATCTGCAAAGGAATTTAAATCAGCTTACCAATAAAGAAATCTTCCTACAAGAGGAAAAAAAAAAGTGAAACTTGAGTCTGATTGACCTTGAGACAAAGACAGCCTGGAAACCATTCAGTAGTCAATAACAGAGCCATGCAGCCTGTAGACATATCTTTGTGAGTGTGCTTATGTGTAAATCGGGCCAGAGGTGCAGGGAGGGAAGCAACATCTTCATACAGTCTCCATGGTTGCATTACACTGAAAAAAAGGAATTGATATTTCGTTATAAAGCTGAATGTTAAAAATTAGCATTCCTAAAATTTCTGACAATCTGGCTTAAATAAAATAATAACAGATGTATGTGAAAGTGATATTGCTAGAGAGTAACAGTTGTATAATGGATATCCTGCTGTACAACATTTATGAATAAAGCATCATTATCTATTATCTTTAAATCTATCCAGGATTAACAGCTTTGCAGATTATTTAGCCTCCAAGATTTAAGGGATAAAATCAATACATATATGTTTTGATAATCGATGACAATCAATTCATTAAAAATAAACACCTAGCCAGCCTCAGTTAAATGCTCAGGAGGTGTCCTTATTCTCTAATTGTGTTGGTTTATTTGCCATGCTAGCAATTTGGGATGATATCTTTATAATCCATGTCAATGTTGAAAAAAAAGAGAGAGAATGTTCTCCAGATCCAAGCAAGAAACAAACAAACAAACAAACAACCCAAGACATCTTCTCCAGGAGTTTCAACCTAAAAAAACCAGAGCTTTCTATTGCCCTTGGGGTTTTGCTGCTGCATCTCCTGACACCAGGGGCTGGACAATGATTGGTTTCCTTTGATAAAAAGTTCTTCAGGAAAATAACAGCTTAGTCAGAGGAGGCCACCAGGCTGTGTGCCCCAGCAGTGCAGCCTTGGGCAGGGTTGAAGAGGGGAAAGAGGAAGAAAAGCCACTGCCTCTGCAGCACCCACAGTGGGGAAGCAGTGGGCCTGGAAAAGGCGACAAATTGCTCATGTTACATTTAGAATGATCACTATTCTTCCCCATTTTGACATGGATGTCACTGTAGAAAGGGATTTTAGCTTAGATTACTGATAGTTGTGGGGGTGAGGAGAGATTCCCCCACCCCCAAATTTTGTAGTAGAATTTTTATTCTTGAGTTCGTCTTCTCAAGGTGACACTAGACCCTAATTTCAGACAGTTGCTATATCTTTCCTCTCCCTCCACCTTTCTCTCCCTTTCACTTTCTTTTTCTCTATAATGCTGAGCTTTTGGCAAAGATACCAAACAGACAATCCATTTGCAGCCAAAAGTTTATGTGTATGTTGATTGTTTCTGATGAGTGGATGGAAACCTCAGCTTCTCAGTGCCCTTGAGCAAAAAGGGCTGAACAAGTTGTGTGTTTCCACATCACATGTCATCTCAATAGCTAATTCTTAGGTTGCAGAATATTGTTATAATATGAAATTCTGGGGTTGTAGTTCAATTCACTCTCCTTAGTAAGCTACTGCACACACAGATCTGATTGTGTCACAGCTTTTTGTTTAAACCAATAGCTGGTTTCACAGGGGTTAGAAGCTGTGTTTGAGAAATGTGTTTTCCATCGATTAAAATTTCTTAAAGGACACACCACAATTGAATGACAGGCTATTTTTAAATTATTTACAAGCTCGACATTTTACTCAAAGCAAATTGTCAACTAAATCTAGTTATCATTTTATCTGCTGGACCTATTCCCCCTGAGCATACCAACCATGAAAAAGATTATCTCCTCAATTTATTGCTTTAGCAATTCAGTAGACATCTTCTTGGCACCCCCCTCCTAGTACTAAATGATGATAGAAAGGCATTGATGAGTTTTGGGGGCATTTGTTTCCAGAATTTCCCCAAACACAATTTTTCAATTGCATTATGAATGAAGGCCATGATATGAGAGCTTTTTCTGGATCTAATTTCCACTATAATCACTCTCCTATGGAAAAATCAGAGATTATTTTTCCACTTGCATTTTCCCCATGCTACTAATAATATAAATTGACGCAATTTCTTTTGGTACCTCTCTAACCATGTACATATTGCTATTGTATTGTCATGAATGCAGTTCCAAGCTCTTTTCCATGTCACTGCTTATACACGTCAATTCCCTCTGTCATGGGGACATTCTTCCCATTGACCTTTGCTTGGCTCTGTCCTCATTATCACTCAGATCTTAGTCCAAGTAACAACTCCTCTGGGGGCTTCCTGGACCACCTTATCCTATGTTACTTACTTCCCCCAATACCATTCCAGTAGTTATCTATTACATGTTACCTACTTTATGTCACTTACTACCATCTAAAATACTCTTACTTATTAACCCTACATGATTCTGGTTTGTTTTTCTCAGCCAAAGGTAAGCTCCATGAAAGGATCTCATTTTTTGGTGTACTACTCTTTCCCAATGCCTATCACGGTGCCTGGGATATAATAGACAATAAATATTTGCCGCACAAGTGAATGAACAGGTACAAAATTGCAATCAGAAAACCTAGCTACATTTCTATCTGTATTTTTGGTTTTCTGCATGACGCTAGACTTTCTATTTAACCCAGTTGATTTTCTACAAACCCATAAAATTCTAGATTTCAAGACCAAAAGATATCTGTAAGGTTAGATAGTCATTCTGTTGATGAGGAACTGGAACACAGAGAGGTCGAATCACCCAATGAGTGGTAAACGTGAGTTTTAATTCCAGCCCTCCAGTTTTCTTAGAACAGTGGTTTTCAACTGGGCAATTTCCTCCCTCCTCCTCCCCCCCACCACCAGGGACATTTGACAATGTTTAGAGACATTTTTGGATGTCACAACTTGGGGAAAGGGTGTGTGTTACTGGCTTCTAGTGAGTAAGAGTCAGAGCTGCTGCAAAACATCTTATAGTGCATGGGACAATGCCCCACAACGAAGAATTACCCAGCCAAAAATGCCAGTAGTGCCAAGGTTTAGAAAGCGTGACTTCGATCTATAAACAGCAATAATGAGACTTCTCCCTTCTGTTTGAGAATCAATGAGAAAAGGTCCATAAAACTTGAGTTTTTCAGGATTTTGTAGTACAGAATCGTTGATTGGCATTTTTTGCAACAAAAAAATTTTAATTCTTAAAATAAAAGTGCTTTATTATTTGTTGATTATGGAAGTAATATATGCTTGTTGTAAAGGAATTCAGGTCAAAAGAAATATATTAAAAAGGAAGAGGAAATCATTCATAATCCTACCCCTTGGACATAAACATATGAGCATGTTGGTGTGTATTTTTCAAGACTTTTTTTTATAAATACATACATACACCTACATACATTTTGACAAAACTAGAATACCGAATTTATATATACTCTTGTAATGTGCTTTGTTCACTTAACAATATTTTATTGACACATTATAACTCTATAAATAAAAAGCTAATTATAATTTCTAATGGTTTTGTATTATTCTGATGTATGGTTGATGTGAAATATGTTTTACCATTCACCTATTGATGAGTATTTATGTTGTTTCTGATATTTTAATATTATAAAAAACGGGTCAGTGAATATCCTTGTTTATTCTTTCTTGTTCATTCTCAATTCCTTCCTTAGGATAAATGACTGAGTGGGATTGCTGGGGCAAAGGACATGTGATACATGTTGTCAAGTGTATGCCCAATTACTAATTGGAACCAAATAATTAGAAATCTCAGTGTGCTGGAATTCTCTGTCACCCCACATTCTGATGAGAAATGCAATTTGTAAAGCAAAATATAGTGAGGCATGGTTTTTTTTCTTTATGCCCTAGTATTAGAACAAATGTATTCTCACCTCCTCCACTCATTTAAATTTGATTCAAGAAAAAATTATTAAGGAGGAAGGAAAGAACATTCACCAAGTCCTACTGTGTGTTATTCACTATATGTTAGGAATTTGTATTCTTCCAGCAACCTGAGGGGTAGGCTGTCTCTTCCTGTTCTTAGGTGGGGAAACTGAGAATTAGACACTCTCACTGAATATCACAAACATGACACCTGGTAGAATCAGAATTTGAATGTGGTTCTTGCCTTTAAGAAGTTTAGAGTCTACTGTAAGGCAAAATGTGCCAGGGACACTTGCCATATTAATGTCAGGTATGATGAGATTGATGTTCAAATTATGACCCTGAGGATTTTAAGATTTTAAACCTGTGAAGAAATAGTCAGTGAGGTTCAGGATATTGTACTTACCAAAGCAGGAAAGTTGATTAATGTATCTTTGAAAGTACTTTCAATAACTAAGATTGAAAAATGCAGAGATGTCTGATCTCTCTCTAGTAATCAAAAAATTTAATCAGTTAATTGAGTTTGTACTTGATACATTCCTTTTTTCAAAAGACCCCAGGATATTTGCCTATCGTCAGCTTGTAAGATATATGGCTCCAGTCAATAACTATGGCATAAATACAATTTCTTTTAGAAAGCTGAGAAGCCAAGAATATTAGAGAGCTCTCTTGTCTACTCATTTTCTTATGTCCTTTTATTCCCCCTCATTAGAATTCTTAAGTCTTCTCAAGCCTGTGTACTCTGGTTAAGCTATGTTAGGGTCTCCAAAAGGAGTAAAAATGGGCAGGGCCCAGGCAAAGAGAGATCAGACAGCTTGTTTCAGAATGAGATTTGCAAGATGGGAGAAAACCCATGGGGTGGAAATATCTTTCCATTGGCCTCTGTGGTTTGAAATGCTCTTCAGCACTCCACTTCTGAGTAATTCATTAAGAAAACACTCAAAGATGTACAAG
Organism: Pan troglodytes; assembly: GCF_028858775.2. NCBI lineage: Eukaryota > Metazoa > Chordata > Mammalia > Primates > Hominidae > Pan > Pan troglodytes. Next base: position 109,509,098 of record NC_072411.2, on the reverse strand, counting down.
TGTATTTATTGCTGTATTGTTTTAGATAGTGAACAATCAGAAACAGAGTAAATGATCATCACTAAGAGATAAACTATGATACATACATACTGTGGAATAATACGCAGCAGTTAAAAGAATCTATTGTGGGTAGGTGTTTTTTGTTATGTATATGTATCGTGAATATTTTTTGTAGCTTGCCTTTTCACTCTCTCTCTCTTTTTGAGATGGAGTCTTGCTCTGTCGCCAGGCTGGAGTGCAGTGGCACAATCTCGGCTCACTGCAACCTCCACCTCCTGGGTTCAAGCAATTCTCCTGCCTCAGTTTCCCAAGTAGCTGGGATTACAGGCACGTACTACCACACCTGGCTAATTTTGTATTTTTAGTAGAGATGGGGTTTTGCCATGTTGGCCAGGCTGGTCTTGAACTCCCCACCTCAGGTGATCCGCCCACCTCGGCTTCCCAAAGTGCTGGGATTACGGGTATGAGCAACCATGCCCAGCCCAATACCACCTATCTTTATGAACATATATACAAATGCATATGTATCTCTGGAAAGGATATCAGGTGTTACCATATGTTGGCTTTCTAAAATTGAAGACATTTAACTTGACTCTATTATCACAATTCTGTTGGCATCAGTTTGGCAGTCGAATTGGAGATCAGATCATTAGGTGGATTAAAGTTTACTCAGAGGGTCTCAGCAAAAGGGGCAATCAGGTGCTCCTGTTTTTCTAACACTTAAATAGAGCTGTTGACCAAGAGTTGAAAGGTCTTTGAGTACCCGTTGACCATGAATAATCCCAAACCCTGTGCAAACTGCCTTAACACTAGCTGTCAACTTTAAGAAAAAATATCACTCAAAAGCAAGTATTCAAAAGGGCACCTATTAAGAGAACCAACCATATTCCAAAAAATTTTACAAATAAGTAGAGAAAAGTTGGCTGGGCACAGTGGCTCACACCTGTAATCCCGGCACTTTGGGAGACTGAGGTGGGCGGATCACATGAGGCCAGCCTGGCCAACGTGGCGAAACCCCATCTCTACTAAAAATACAAAATTTAGCTGGGTGTGAGGGCACACGTCTGTAATCCCAGATACTCAGGAGGCTGAGGCAGGAGAAGTGCTTGCACCTGGGAAGTGGAGGGTGCAGTGAACGGAGATCATGCCACTGCACTCCAGCCTGGGCAACAGAGCGAGACTCTGCTTTTAAAAAAAAAAAAAAAGTAAAATTAATCATTTTATTTTTCAGGTAGCTTGAGACTAGACAATAAATATGAGGGCCAACATGTATATTTGAGAACTGCCTAAATCTCTGCTGTTTCCTCTATCGATAAGATATAGGAAATGAAGCCACAGAAGTCAGAACAATGAATTGTCCTACTGAAATCTCCTGGGAATCACAGGGAAAGCCATTGTGGGATCTCCTTGCAGTTATATGGGCTCTATAATTAAGTTTTGGGGAATCTGGGGGCTGAATTTAGCAGTAGAGGAGAGAAGGGATCCAGGAACATTAGGAGGAGTCCTTTAATATTGGGGTGGAGGGAAATCAAAGGGACTTTAGCACATCTGTAATTTCATTTGTTTGATTTCTGGGAGAGAGTGTAGCTAGTGGTGCTACGTGTATAATAAAAATTAGAGCCCTCCATTAGTGTAAAGGCCAGAGTTGATTCCCTAACCTTGGATGGTAGAGGCCCTCTTTTTAAATGTTTGCATTGTACTAGAGTAAGGGTAATCTTGTGTTATTATGGAACCAGAGAACCATGAAAGGTGGAAGGGCCTTAGAGCTCATGATTTTAGTGGCTCTCAGTGCAAGATGTCTATAAGATTCACCTGAAGGACTTTTATAATGTTGAAACTGAATCAATGGGGTGAGACTCAGACATTTGTGTTTTTCAAATGCCCCCGGTGGATTCTCATGCCTGGTGTGGGGTGAGAACCACTGATCTATTTGGTCCATTGATTTTCATCTCTCTAAGGCTCCATGGCCTACCTCAGATGCTTCAATAGAACTGTGCCACTTTATTCTGCTGTACGGCCTTATTTGAAGAAATAGTTCTATTTCTAAAGGCTAAACTCTGGGAACCCCTGATTTAGTCTAATGAGCTTCCAGCCATTCCTCTTTCTTCACCTGGATGTATTGGTCAGATTGGTCATTTGGCGGTAATCCCATAGAGACTGAAATGTGAAACAGCTGTCTCAGATTGTCTCTTCAGAGCAGATGCTGAGCCCAAGTTTCCAAAGCGAGATGCTCATCAGATCAACACCTGAGAAGGGAAGAAAACAAAACCAGGATTGGGGAAGGGAGAAAGCTGACCTGTGATACGAGCCTGAAAAGGCCTTGGCCAAGCTGGTCGGGAATGCCAGATTGAATATTGCCCATCCACCTGGTTTCCCTGTGGGCATCTCCCTCAGTCAAGGTTGTGGGCTATTCCCGGAAGAGTGTGACCTCAGGTGGAGAATGTCTCTCTGCAGCCAGGACATGGCCTGAAATAGCTGAAGGCAAGAGTGTGACCTCAGGTGGAGAATGTCTCTGCAGCCAGGGCAGGGCCTGAAATAGCTGAAGGCTGGAGGAGGTCCACTACCTGCACTCCCACATCAAGTCATTCCTTGAAAAGGAAGCTGGGCGCAGCTCTGGGGTCTATATTGCAGGTATGCCGATTTGGGAAGGGGGAATGTAGGGAATGCCTGTGAACTGGTAATCCACAATTCAGAAAGAGAAAGGGGTTCAGGGAGGCAGGAGGGAGGGAATTTTAAGCATCAGGTGGGGTTAGATAACTTCCCAGAGGATACTATTATGTCTTGACTTTTGTCTGTTACCTCTGTCTCACGCCATGGACTAACTTTAGTACAAAGGAACTTTAATTGTTGCAAATCAGATTCAGCATGCATTTATTGAGCGCCTAGTATATGCCACCTTCTGTGCTAGATATTTTCATGTATGGTCCTACATGCCTATACTCTCATCTTAATTAGTTTGTAATGAAAATTACCCTTTGCATGATTTTCTTTTGATTTTTCTACTTGCTTGTTTGTTTAAAAACTAAATGTAGAGGACATCATTTTCTGAACTGAAAACAGTGGAATCCCTAGAATCTTGTAACTAATATGGCAAATAAGTTCTCATTGTGTTTAAAAGATTCATTGTTATCATCACTTTAATTATACTTGTAAAATAAATCTTTATGAGCAGGAATGCCTTTAGCTATGTTCTTAATTTTAAGAGACAGTGCACAGCCCTTTTGTGGTGGTTGAGTAGATTAGATCTAGAGCAGTGAACTAATACTGAGTTAACTATCACAAGATTGGTTGTTTATATCAACATTCTACAACAAACGTAGAACAAGTCAACACAGGCTGTTTTCTACTAAAACTCACAAGGTTCAGTAACAAATTCCTGTAATGCACTTTAAAATATTTCATTTTCCATAAAGAACACTTATAGTTTCAAGGTTATAAGACAAAAGTTCTTAGAACGATTAAAATACACTTTTAACGTCATAAGAAATCTCTTTGCCATAAGAAGCAGGCTTAGAAGCTCAACTTTAAGATATAAACAAGGGATTAATTCAACTTAAATATTGTTAACTGGTATGTAAATATTCAGTAATAATTTTCTTAACTATCTATTAAGGAAATTTCTAACAGAAAGATTTGTCTAGTCAAACAACCAGTGTTGACTGTCTCCCGAGAGTTCAAAGTTTCTCATTAATCTGCTCACTGAAGCTTGTAACTCCTGGCTTCAGTTATAATTTCAAGCCAGAGGTATGTTAAAAGAATATGGAGCCTATTAAATTCTGTGGTCAGGTTAACCAGACTTTGGGTTTGAACAAGTTATCTGTATTCTCATTTTGGCCCAAACGTGGACATCTAGAACTGGCCCTCTGGCAGTTACCCTAGGCAGGGGCAGTTCCTAGCAAAAGATTGTGCGTGGGCTTGCACCCCCAAAGCCGACCGGCACTATGTGTTTCTGATCAGCCCGTGTAAAGTGAGGGTCAGGAACAGAGCTGTACAGAGGGTGGCTCCCTGTCTTTGAAGGAGCTACACTGGACCACTCTACTCCTGTAGCTTCCGAATTATACACAGTGGAAGGAAGGGAGACTTGGGCATCAGGGATACTATCTTTTGCTCGTGAATGAAGGCCAGCGAAGGGAGGCAGGTGGAGACAAGATCACAGTGTGACTTTCGTGGGTCCTACACACTGTGGCTGCTGTTGCCAATGGCTACATTGGCCATGCATGGAGATGCTGTTCAGATGCAGTCTCAAAGGTTCTGAGTTCCAAGTCTCCAGTTGTACAAATTCAAAATAACAGGGGCAGTGCCAACTACTCTAGTTGACAGTGAATCTGGCCCCTTCAGTTTCTGCTGGGAGAAAAAAACAAACAAACAGCTAAGAGATCATCATCAGGGACATAGGTGAAGAGTTACATCTGGTGGAGTAGTCCATCATCAGAGTAGCTGTTTGAAAATCTTATTTTCATAATTAAGGGGGGATGGGAGTGGATAGGTTCAAGGGATCCAGCATTTTGGAGAACCTACTACTTTAGGCAACTGGAAGACCCCAGAGATGCAGAGCCCCTTCTTAGGGGGCTGAAATTGGTGCTCCCCCACCACTCACTTCCCTCTATCAAAACCTCTTCAGGGTAAGGCCCTCAAGTTCTCCACTTCCCATTCACATCCTATCACTGAAATACCCTGCGGCTGGCCCTTTAACATCTGTTGCGACACTATGGCCGAATATACAAAATACAACATGAGAAGCCTCCTTAGGACCGTGTGGAATCTATTTAATTTGAGATGGTTTGTCTGTGGGAGGAATAAAAACACAACAAGCCCTAGAAAATAACTACTTCATCACATCTTATAATTTACTCCACTAGGAGGTTGGAAGTATGCCTCCAAATTGCCCTAGTACAATTTTTGTGGATTTGGTGGCTCATACTAGTAAAACTAAAGTCAGTGGAAAATTTCCACATATGAGAATTATAGTATTAAATCCTTTAAAACAACAACATGTGCACACATAGCACCCAACATTTCTGTGTCTGGAAATCCTGATCATGACTCTGAAAAGCAGGAAGTCAGGATCTATTGCATCAATTGTGTTGGAAAGCACTTATGCGGTGTGTTTTTTTAATACTAAAAAATTGTTTGGTTAGACTTAACATGCTTAGTCTCATTTCCTGAGAGGATTTCTTCTCAATTGCTGCTGTGAAAAAGTTCTGCTTTACACCATTCACAATAGCAAAGACGTGAAATCAACCCAGGTACCTATCAATGGTGGATTGGTTACTCAAACAGATTTACAAGAAAAAAACAAACAACCCCATCAAAAAGTGGGTGAAGGACATGAACACACACTTCTCAAAAGAAGACATTTATGCAGCCAAAAAACACATGAAAAAATGCTCGTCATCACTGGCCATCAGAGAAATGCAAATCAAAACCACAATGAGATACCATCTCACACCAGTTAGAATGGCAATCATTAAAAAGTCAGGAAACAACAGGTGCTGGAGAGGATGTGGAGAAATAGGAACACTTTGACACTGTTGGTGGGACTGTAAACTAGTTCAACCATTGTGGAAGTCAGTGTGGCGATTCCTCAGGGATCTAGAACTAGAAATACCATTTGACCCAGCCATCCTATTACTGGGTATATACCTAAAGAACTCTAAATCATGCTGCTATAAAGACACATGCACACGTATGTTTATTGCGGCACTATTCACAATAGCAAAGACTTGGAACCAACCCAAATGTCCAACAATGATAGACTGGATTAAGAAAATGTGGCACATATACACCATGGAATACTATGCAGCCATGAAAAATGATGAGTTCATGTCCTTTGTAGGGACATGGATGAAATTGGAAATCATCATTCTCAGTAAACTATCACAAGAACAAAAAACCAAACACCGCATATTCTCACTCATAGGTGGGAATTGAACAATGAGATCACATGGACACAGGAAGGGGAATATCACACTCTGGGGACTGTGGTGGGGTGGGGGGAGGGGGGAGGGATAGCATCGGGAGATATACCTAATGCTAGATGACGAGTTAATGGGTGCAGCGCACCAGCATGGCACATGTATACATATGTAACTAACCTGCACAATGTGCACATGTACCCTAAAACTTAAAGTATAATTTAAAAAAAAGAAAATAAAAAAAAACAAAAGAAAATGTGGTACATATACCATGGAATATTATGCATCCATGAAAAAGAATGGAATCATGTTTTTGCAGCAACATGGGTGCTGCTGGAGGCCATTGTCCTAAGCAAATTAAAGCAGAAGCAGAAAGCCAAATACTGCATATTCTCACTTATAAGTGGGAGATAAACATTAGATACAGAGGGACACAAAGATGGGAAAAACAGAGGGACATAAATATGGGAGATTCGGAAGGAGGGAGGGAGGAGGGAAAGGACTGAAAAACTACCCATTGGGTACTATGTTTGCTACTTGGGCAGTGGGATCATTAGAAGCCCAAACCTCAGCATCATGCAATATACCCATGTAACAAATCTGCACATGTACCCCTGGGTCTAAAGTAAAAAAGTAAAAGTCCTGCTTTAAATCATAAAGTAATATATAGGGGTTGATGGATTGGATTTTTTTTTAAGTTAGGTAAACAGTGTAGATAGAATGTGGTAGTAACCTATTGCTGGTTTTCATAAAACAGTTAATGGGAAAGAATCAATCAATCTTTCTCTCTCTTTTTTTGTTCCTTCTTCTCTCTCCCTTATTCCTTTCTTTGTTGCTTAAACAATCCTAGCTAAGACTATGAGTTTGCAAGAGCCACTGCCTTTAGATTTTCTATTTATTCTTGCTCTCAGATGGCAACTGTATAAATCTTGTTCTGACCTAAAATATCTTGAAATCTGGGAACAGGGACTGGGTTGAAAACTAGAAAGGTGCTAATTTTCACTGACCCTGGTGTTCTGATCATCTCAGCACTACCACACATGGGCTAACGCCTTCCCTTAACAGTTCCTCTGGCTTGGAATTGCTTTCCTTACTCAGACCTGCTCTTATCATGTAGGCCATTTTCTTCCTTCAAAATCTACAGTTTCTATGCTATAGGAACCAAAGTGCAGATAGAAAGAGGTAAAAATGGAGAATTATAGGTTAGAGCTTGGGCTGGCCTTTGGGAAAGGGGTGATGAGTCAGTGGAGGGCTTAGGAACAGAGTTACCATCAATCCAAACCACAGTGGTATGGGGGAGGATAGGGGAGAGACTGGTGGTGCTGGAAGAATCCCAGTTCAAACTGGGCCAACCAGTTCATGGAGGTTCCTTAGCAGAAGATGCCATGCAGCAATGTCAGTAGATACCAGGGGTGCTTGACAGGAGTCTCCTCATGTGAACCCTACACCCAAACCATCTGCAAATCCTATTGGCTCTACTGCCCAAATGTATTTAAAACCTGATATCCTCACCACCTCTGCCACAAACACCTGGGCCAAGCCACCATCCTCTATTACTTGAATTATTACCTACCTGGCTTCCTTGCTTCTGCTTGGGCCTCCCCCACTTCTCAGTATCTCAATCCAGCAGCCAGAGCAATCCTATCAAGACTTAATGGCTGAAGGTAAAAGTTCACATACTTTCTAGGGCCTCCCCCACTTCTCAGTATCTCAATCCAGCAGCCAGAGCAATCCTATCAAGACTTAATGGCTGAAGGTAAAAGCTCACATCCTTCCTAGGGCCTCCAGGGTCCTACACGGGTCTGTCCTTCCCCTCTTCCCTCTTCATCATGTCCTCCTCCTCCGTCACTCCCTTGGTCCTGATGTGATGGTCCACCGACTGCTTTCCCCATCATCCCAGGCACACTCCCACCTCAGAGCCTTGCTCCTCCCTCTGGCTGAAGCACCTTCCCTCCAGGTAGCTGCATGGGCCTCTCTGCCAATTCCTTCAGATCTCTGCTCAAAGGTCTCCTTCCTGTGGAATCTTCCCCAGCCACACCTTTAAACCTTGCGCTCTCAGCTTCACCCTACTCTATCCCTCTCTCCTGCCTTTTCTGCATAGTGCTTACTACTGAGGTATTTACTTTGTTTGTTGGTTTATTTTCTGTCTGTACTCAGCAGAAGCTGAAGCCCATTTTCTTTCTAATGTATCATCGGAGGGTAGAACAGTGCCTGGCATATAGTAAGCACTTAATATTTCTTGAATAAATAAGTGAATAAATCGGTAAATTAAACAGACCCCTAGTAATGACAAGGGGAATAGAATGGAGCTCAGAATGTTCACCAAGAGTCAATGGGACAGTCAGGGTCCTGATTTCTGGAGCTGAGGCTGTGCTGTTAGGAAAGCAAAGGCAGATACGGTATTGTCTATATTTATCTGGTGCTCGTAGTGGAGCCATCAGGCACAGGGTGCTACCAGTTTGTCAGAGAATGGTCAATGCCTGTGGTCAAATAGGTTCAACCTGGCCAGAGGCTGCCACTTTAGGACCCAAGCCTTCTGTGAACCTCTGTAACAACCACTGTATTATTCATTCATTCACCCATCCATCTGTCCATCCATCAATACATCCACCCATTCATTCAATCTTATAACAGTTATTTACCCAATGTCTTTTCAAACCCAGGTTTTCACTGCTTGGATTTTCTGAACATCATTCCTACCAAATTCTATGTCCTTGTGAGCAGGAACTCCTGTCTTCAAATTCTCTCATACCTTAATATGTCTTAAATGAATGAACCTTGGACAAGAGGTTTCACTTGATTGTGCCTTATTTTGTTTCTTTACAGTCAAAGCAAAAGAACAATGAAAATGGATAAATTAATAGGTCAAAAGTCTCAGAATTTTAAAGTTAGAATTCAAATCTCCAACTAGTGCTGAATACTCTCGCAGTGCTACCATATGTCTCTGCTAACCTCTCATGATCAATTCCTTTTGTTTAGAGCCTTGATAAATCCCAGGCTGACCCTAACACTGGAAAAGGGGCTTCATTCCTATTTATTCCATTAACTGCTAGGTTATTTTAGTCCATTCATCTCACTGACTTTATTTCTCTTTCTTGTTCCATGTTCTTCTTGAGTTTAAATAACTGTAGCCATTTCACATAATAAGGTTTTTAAAATGGGTATGTTGGTGCTCCTCCAAGCAGATTTTAATTCTTGACTGCCTGTCTTAGTCAGCTTGGGCTGCTATAAGAAAATATCAGACTGGGTGGCTTAAACAACAGAAATTTATTTTCCCACAGTTCTGGATGTCGGAAGCCCAAGTTCGGGGTGCCAGCATGGTAAGTTCTTGATGATGATTGTCTTCCTGATTTGCAGATGGCAGTCTTCTTCCTGTGTGCTCATATGGCCTTTCCTCAGTGTGTGGGCTGAGAAAAAGAGAGGGGGAGAGAGAGAGAGAGAGAGATTTCTTCATCTTCTTACAAGGCCACTAATCCTGTTGGATTAGACTCCGCCTTTACAACCTCATTTAACCTTAATTACCTTCTAAATACCTTATCTCCAAATACAGTCACATAGGGCTTCCACATATGAATTTTGGTAGGCACTATTCATTCCATAACGCTGCCCTATTTTAAGATGCCCATTATACACAGTAGCAAGTATTGATGGGGTTAATTTCATTGCAACTTTAATTTGATCGTAACTCTGTGCTGTGTTTATGCCCAATCTTTTTATTTTCTTCCTCACTTAGCATGCATTTCAAGTCACCACTTAAACCCACTTCAGGAAGAGTGATTTATAGATTAGTCCTACTTTTGCCCCAGTTGTCAAGTTTTTACTTTACTCAAAATCTGGTTTCTTTTATTTTTGTTGAAAAGCAGGTCAGTATAGAATCTGCTGTCCCTATTAAACATTTTGTACACATTGTCCGGCTCTGTCTTCTTGATCTTATCTACAGTTGCACAGAAACAAGCGCAAGATTGCTCTTGCTCTCTGTCTCTCTCTCTTTCCCCTCACGTAGCTGCTTTTTTCTAATCATTTAGGTTTCTGTTTAGAAGCTGCAGAGAAGTCTTGACCAAACACTATCTATGGAAGTCAGTCATCTCACATCACCTGTTTTTTTCTGACACCTAAGACTGCTGCTGTTTTGCAGATGGAGAAACCGAGGCTAGAGAACATACGGAATTTGTTCATGGTTATTCAATTTCTGTGTAAAAAAGAGAAGGCCTGAGAGGTGGGATGGGGCTCAAAGGAGTCTGGAGGTAAACCGGCCATCCCTCACAGAAAGCAAGACAGTGTGTCATTAGGCTTTTCTCTTTTCAAGGTATTTTCAAAGTTGTCCTCTCTCCCTTCTTTTCTGTCTTGACCTCCTTGACAAAATCTGTCTGGCAGAGTGATAGGATAAGTATGTGGAGGGTGGTGGGGCATTTGGCCAGGTGTAGGTTGCCAGATTTAGCAAATAAAAATGCAGAAGCACAGCTAAAATTTGAATTTCAGATAAACAAATTTTTCTTAGAGTAAGTATGTCCCCATGCAATATTTGGACATACTTATGCTAAAATATTATTTGTGTTTCATCTGAAATTCAAATTCAACTGGACATCCTGTATTTTATCGGGCACCTTTAGCCAGATAGCTATACCACAGCATGTGTCCTCTGGGTAAAGGTTACAAGCCTCGCGTGATAGTGAGTGTGCTTAAAAAAGAAAACAAACAATAAAGTCACATTGAACTTCATTGTGTTATTTACTTTAGTGTCTTTTGACATTCTTTGACAATAAAAACAGCACCATAAATATACCAAATTAAATATGTATTTTACTTTGGAAATTCTGACTTACACTAATCTTTATCAGCCCAGTTCTTCTGAAATTTTGTGAATTCACAGCATTTAATATCTAGCCCAAAGTAACTAGAAAACAGCATGGCTTCCTCATTCATCATGAAATCACCTTAGGGATAACCTGGACAAGCTATTTAATCTCTCTTTTTACCTCAGTTCCTTCATCAGCAAAATGGAGATGCTAGCACCCATCTCATCCAGGTTTTGTGAGGAATAATTGAGAAAATGTATATGCAAGTGGCTGGTCCAGTACTTGCCAGGTAGTGGACATTCAAAATATCAGCTTCCTTTCTCTTGCCTTTCTGCTCCATTTCTGAGAATGGACAGCATCGCTTTTTAGACCATTGCAAAATATTAGGTTAAATAAGTAACACAGATATGTCTCAAAGAAACATTGATTCTTACTGCTTACTGATACACAGGTACCAGTTGAGCCACATCATTTTTATAACCCCTGATGATGATTAATCAATTAATTGAATCACTCATTCAACAAGTATTTATTGAGCACCTAATATATGATAGGGACACGGTGTTCTGGGAGTTGGGGATACATGGTAAACAGAGCAAACTTGCCATTTTACCTTGAGAATTGCTTATATGATAGTGGGGGCAGGGGCGATAGTAAACAAATTATCACAAGCAAAGATACTTTATTATATGGAGCAAACAATCAGAGCAAATGTTGTGAAACTGAGTATTTGGTTATGTGGAGATCATTGGTGACCCTAATAATAACTTTTTGTTCCCTGAAGATTGTTCAAGAGAATGGGAGGAGGAGGAAGTTGAGAAAGTTGAAGACTCTGCTGAAAAGGGGAGCAGGAAAATCAGTGGCAACTGAAAGGGGATATGGAGTTAAAAACCTTTTCTTTTTTTGGTTGTTTTTGTTTTTGTTTTTGAGACAGAGTTTCGCTCTTGTCGCCCAGGCTGGAATGCAGTGGCACGATCTTGGCTCACCTCAACCTCCATCTCCTGGTTTCAAGCGATTCTCCTACCTTAGCCTCCAGAGTAGCTGGGACTACAGGCGCGCACCACCACGCCCGGCTAATTTTTGTATTTTTAGTAGAGACGGGGTTTCACCATATTGGCCAAGATGTTCTCGATCTCCTGACCTTGTGATCCGCCCGCCTCAGCCTCCCAAAATGCTGGTATTAAGGCGTGAGCCACTGCACCCGGCGCTTTTTGGTTTGTAAATTTTTATTTATTTATATTTTTTTGGAGACAGTGTCTCTCTCTGTTGCCTAGGATGGAGTGCGGTGGTGCCATCACAGCTCACACAGCCTGGACCTCCCAGCCTCAAGCAGTCCTCCCACCTCAGCCTCCTGAGTACTTGGGACTATAGGTGCACACCACCACGCCTGGCTAATTTTTGTATTTTTTTAAAATTTTGTAGAGACAGGGTCTTGCTATGTTGCCCAGGCTGGTTTGAAATTCCTGGCCTCAAGTGATCCTTCGGCTTTGGCCTCTCAAAGTGCTGGGATTATAGGCAGGAGTCACTATACCCGGCTGTTTTTTTTTATTTTTTTATTTTTTTGTTACAACATGCTTGTAAGCTGAAGGGAATGGCCAAGTGGAGGGAAATTAATAACATAGAAGGCAGAGGACAACTCTAGGAGTGAGTGCTTGACAAGGCAGTGGAGGAAGAGGTTCCACTGGATGAGAGAAGGGCTTGCCTTGGACTGCAGTGGGGAGGGTTTACTTTCTGTAGTAAGAGGGGAGGGTAACTATGTGAGGCTGTGGGTACGTTGGGAGCTTGCTCAGTTTGGCAATGGGAAGATGTAGAGGTTCTTTACTGTCTCAGTGAAATAAGATATAAAGTATTATCTTTCACTTCTCTTATCAATAATTATTGATTATTGACAAGCTGAAAATAGAAAAAATAATTATTGACAAGAAATTTAGCTTCCTCGTTGATATCAGGCTCTCACTGAGCACCCCCAAATGCTCTTGGATATATACCATTGTCTCCCCACCCCCACTTTGGGGAGTGAGAGTCTGATTTAATTTATTCACCGGCAGCTCTTTTCAGCTCACCAGGCTGACGTGCTGGTGTTTTGCTGTTTTTACCCATCGTGTGTTTCTCTCCATTGAGATAAACTTCTTCCACAAGAAGCTGCCTATCTTGACAAGTCTGTTTTGAGTCTGTGCTCCACTGCACAGCCAGACCTGAAAGTGACGGGAACTGACAAACTCTCTGAACTTGTCCCATTGGATTTGTCTAATGGGCCTTTCCCTGACATAGATGAAAAAGTCATTGACAGAAGCAGACCACTTACCATGAACCTGAGGAGAGGTATAAGCAGCGACACATAAAATAGGGCTTGAAAAAAAGCTGGGAAATTCAGGACGCATACGATGGGCCCAAGGAGATCTTCACTTTGAAATGCGAAGCTGAAATGGATGGGTATTGGGTTTTGCAGCCCCAGGTCACCGGCTGACCAGTGAGAATGCCGAGCTCCTGTTCTCTATTGCTCTCCCTGCACTGCACTGCAGAGAAGCTGCTAAGTGGTGACTTGGGGGTCAGGGGTGGCTTTCAGCATCCCCTCTAGGCCTGAGGGCTGAGTTCTCTTTCCAAAGAGAAAAAAGTGCTATTTGAAATTTCGTGGCCACTTAGAAATTCTAGTTTGTTGGCAGAATTCACATTGAAGGAAGTTTTCCAAACAGAAGAGTCACATCTTAGGAGTGGTATTTTTAGGTTCTATAATCAACACCTAACGTGAACATCATATAAACTCAGAATTACCCTTGAAAAGCCCTTACATCACCCTTAAAACATATATCCCTGTGTTCTAATTTTCATTCACAGTGAAATTTGAAAATCATTGCGCTAGATTAAAGGAACAAAAACAGGAAGGAAACGTATGTGCAGATGTCTGGCCTCAGACCATTCTGCCTTTAAGGCAGATACCAAATCCCCAGCTTTGAGAGAGCACTGAGGGGAGAACGCAAAACATCCTTGTTGGGCCACAGGGTTTACTTTATTCCCCTTGAATCTTAAGCCTTGACAGCTTTTACAGATGGTAAAGGATGTGTTCGTCATCGTGATGACTAATTGAAATAGCGGCAACGCATCAGGTCCAGGTTAGGGGTAAAGTGAAATGATATCACTTCACTCTATTTTCTTTAAGAAGAAGCTGTAGATAAGTCAGTGGATATGTAAAGGTAGGATCCAGGTCTCCTCTACAAGGAGTAAGTTGGCTGAATGAAGGTTAAAATGGCTTGATTAAAGTAGTAAAGCAACTAATTTCTTAAATACTTAGGGAAAATGTAAAACGCAGCCTAGCATAGGAGAATCCTATGTGAAAAGATAGCTGATAGTTAGTTTTCAAAAGGGAACAGAAGGACCTCTCCATTGTCAGCCAACACTGGAGTCTGAAAACTAGCACTCTGAGGAGAGAGAGATGGTAGAAGAGAAAAGGCTTTGAGGAGGAATAGAGCCTGAGCAACATGGCGGGCCACAGACAAGAGAGAGGACCAGCCATGGGCTCTCCATGATATGGTAGTGCTGATGTTCTTGGGGAACAGAGATATCAGGCCTTGACTTTTGTTTTCCTTTTCTGGCTTTGGAAATTCCCTTATGATCTTCTCGAGGCTTGGGTAGAGTCAGTTACCTAGAAACATCCCTAGGGAGTAGGAAACTATGCAAGGGGTCAGAATCCAAGCTGGAATGGAAAAATGAGGAGAGTTGGCTCAACCCTCCCAGGACCACTCTTCCCCAAAGAGTAGAAACAACAGTATATTAAATGGTTGTTGCAGGTCCAAGGACGTGATCAGCAGCAAAACCATCAGAGAAATTAAAGGTCGAACAGAGATAGGAAATTAGGAGCTAGGCAATGTGGAGGACACGGCTGCAGGAACCAATGGAAGAGTAGATTGAAACGAGAGTCCTTTCTCCTAAATATGCTGGAGTCGGAGTTGCTGACTCAGATGGCTACAGGTGCCAGCCAACAGCATGAATAGTTGAAGAGGCTTAGTATAAGCTTCGTGCTAGGCTCCTTCTACTACAATTAAACATCATACCCACTAAGTTACTTTGGCTTTTTTTTTTTGAGATAGAGTCTCGCTCTGTCACCCAGGCTGGAGTGCAGTGGCGCGATCTCGGCTTACTGCAAGCTCCACCTCCTGGGTTCATGCCATTCTCCTGCCTCAGCCTCCTGAGTAGCTGGGACTACAGGCGCCCACCACCACGCCCTGCTAATTTTTTGTATTTTTAGTAGAGACGGGGTTTCACCGTGTTAGCCAGGATGGCTCGATCTCCTGACCTCATGATCCGCCAGCCTTGGCCTCCCAAAGTGCTGGAATTACAGGCGTGAGCCACCGCACCTGGCCTACTTTGGCTTTTAAAACATTGTGGGGATGTGTTGAACAGTAAAACAAAATAACTTTTTGGGTTTCATATTACCCCAGGCTCCCAGACTGCAGCCTCTGAACTGGGGAAGGTAACCCTCTAAAGGAGGAGTGTGATTCTGCAATCATGTGGATGGAGCTTATGCCTGTTCGTGTTTTCAACACGGAGTCCTTGGAACTAGCACTGCATGTTCACCCTGCCAAGGGAAATTTACAGCTGAGGGCCTTTGGATCCTATCCAGAGTAGCATCTCTATCTGCCCCACTGGATACAGCTCAGTCTTTGGTCATTGCAGAGATCTTTTCCATTTACTTAGTGTTCTGGGGCTTTAAAGGGAATGTGCACTCATGCTTCTGCCACCATTTCTTGGTTTGCCACCACTGAGGCTAGCTCATCTCTCTCTTGGTCTAGGTTCTTCTGAAAACACAGCCTCAGTCAAGAACTGAATGCAGGTGTTTTATTTGGGAGGTGACCCTAGGAAGCAAAAGTGAGGGCATGGGAAACTGAGGCAGGGGAGGAGGAAAAACTAACACACAGGTGCATGGAGATCTCTGCCGTAGGCATACAGAGTGGGGGTGGAGTATCGATCCATTGACTCTCAGTGGTTGGAGACAGGAGGAAAGTGACTTAACTTCTCTGGCTGTCTGCGTTTTCCCTGTGTGAAGCTCCCAGAGCTTCAGAGAAGCCCTGAGGCGGCAAAACAGAGAACTTTAGTAGCAAGCTTGGGATAGGTGTTGGCAGTGTGGATCTGACTTGAGGGAAGTGGCACCATGCAGGGCATCAAAAGTAACTACTACAGTCTATAATGTGAAAGACCCATCCAGGAAGGACCCGTCCATCCTGGGAGTGCCACAGACTGGATGCTGCTGCCCTGACCTGAGCTTGGCTTTCTTACCTCTCTTCTGCCCATTCCTTGGACAATGGGAAAATTGCTCCATGATATCAGCCCAAGGATGCCTCTTCTATACTGTTCTTTTCCTCCCTGGCTTTCCTAACACTCACACTCATGGGTTTCCATGTGTGAGCAGTAACTGCAAAACTTACTTCCCTTCTCTTTCCTCCTTTACCTTCTGTCTTTTTTTTTTTTTCCTTTTCATAGAGAATGGAGGTCTCACTATATTGTCCAGGCAGGTCTTGAACTCCTGGGCTTAAGCTATCCTCCCGCCTCTGCCTCCCTAAAAGCTGGGATTACAGGCATGAGCCACCATGCCTGACCTCCTCCTTTACCTTCTAATGGGCTTTCCTTTTCCTTTTCTCTTCCTTACAAAACATGGTTGTCTCTGACATTCAAGTCCCTAAGGCTCCAATCTTCTTCCTCCCCACATCCCCAGGGATATAATTTGGTCCCCAGTTTCAGCTCTCACAGCTGTGTCACTGCCTCCAGCTGAACATCTCCAGGTAGGCTTTTCTCTCCATTTCTGGCTCTATGTTTATCCTTACCCATCTCAAAATTACCTGGCTATTATGATGCTAATTCAAGTTTGAGAACCTCCCTTTAAGTGTGAAATCTCCCACAGTGAGTTGGATCCTTCTTTTTTGGTTATCTTTTATTCAGCCCAGATCAATATGTCTAAAAGTGACATTTTAGACATATTGACCCCAGCCCATGCCTTTCTCATGCTTGCCAATGTCCTCTCTGCCCTAAAAAAAGAAAAGAAAACACTCTAACTATCCAACCTATGTGCATGCTACTGTCCATTCATGTCTACATGTGTTCAAATCTGGTACCACATTTAATTCCTCAGTGTCTTTGGTGGTGGCAGTCTACCTGGTATTCATAGGCCATGGCGTGGAGTCAGACTGAGGCAGATCATGAGGTGCATGGCCAAACTCACTAGAGTCTCAATATACAGGGGTGTTGTGAGTCAGAATGCCAATGCTAGAAGGATCACTAACAACTGGCTTGAACAACTCATCACATTAAGATGAAGAAACTGAAGCCCAGAGAGATACAGAGCTTTGACAAAGGACACAGGCCCAGTTCATGCCAGAGTAGGGCCTGGAGTGACCATGTTCTGTCTTCCTTCCCAGAGCCCTTTCTACAATAACATAATTAAACAAGGAGCCTGCATCAGGGACTTTTTGAGACGGAGTTTCACTCTTTTTGCCCAGGCTGGAGTGCAATGGCACTATCTTGGCTCAACGCAACCTCTGCCTCCAGGGTTCAAGTGATTCTCCTGCCTCAGCCTCCCAAGTAGCTGGGATTACAGGTGTGCACCACCATGCTCAGCTAATTTTGTATTTTTAGTAGAAATGGGGTTTCACCTTGTTGGCCAGGCTGTTCTTGAACTCCTGACCTCAGGTGATCCACCCACCTCAGCCTCCCAAAGTGCTTAAATTACAAGCATGAGCCACCACGCTGGGCCACGTCAGGGACTTTTTACGTGCAAGCAGAGGGTACCGAGCTCAAACTAGCTCAAACAATAAAGGGAAGTTATTTCATATAAATGAAAAGTTTAGAGGTATCTGGCTTCAGGTGACATTTGAACCAGAAGCTTAAATATGTCAACAAGAACAGGTGGATGGAATGCCTGATTAACCTCACCTAGACCACGTAAGTCCCAGGATCATATGAGAAATTCAAATAGAAATAAGGGATATTGGAAAAGGGGAATGAAGACAATAGATGCGTAACAGGGGCCGACAAAAAAAATCACGACAATATCCAAAAGGGGACAAAGATATGTGATATGAAGTCCGAATGATCCCAGTCATAGCTGGACTATGTCCACTTGATTGAGTACAGTTGGAATGGAGATCTTGTTTTGGGGTTGAAGCCAGAGGGAGCTCTGGGACTTTTTGTTTGACAACTGCCCCTGGATAATTCATACCTGTGCCCTGAACATTCTTCCTATCTGTTCAGAGGGCAGGGCTATATTCTTGGGGTGGCCTGGACTCCCACTGGAAAGCCCAGCATGCTGGACAGTTCTGCTATTTTAAGAGCATGTGAGAAGTAGAGGGAGCTGAGACAGCTGCCCAGCTAGGAAGAAGGTCTAGGAGCCAGACCTTCCCCGTGGGCAGCGGTCTTCCTTTGAAAGCTGGTCGGTGGTCAGGACCCTGGTCCCTGTCCTCTGTTCCTCACAGTCGGTAGACTCAAAGCTCTGCTTATTCTTCTTCACAGATGCTGTCTCTTCCTCTACCCACCCATCTCTGCCTCTACTCACCACTGCCATACCTCAGCTCCCGTGTGAGTTGACTTGTGCCTGGGCCGTGGCAAGGGTCTATAAGCTTGCCTCCCAAGCTTGCTCCCCACCTGCCCCCGCACATCCTGTGCCCTGTGCTAGGGAACTCACCTCTGACAACAGTTTTGGCATATCATTCTCCCACTCCAAGCCCCTAATCCAAATTCAAATGTCACCTCCTCTGAGACCCCTTCACTGCAGTGATCATTCCCACTCTGAACCCCAAATGGAATGTCCATCCCGCCCAGTTGGAACTGATCAGGTTTTCCTGCTTTCCATTGTTACAGTTTCAAGCATCTTTGGTCTCTTTACTCTGATGATGTGATCCTGGACAATAGAGATTTACATGTCTAACTATGACTCAGTATACAGCTCTCTACCCCATTAGTAGTAGATAAACAAATAATATTAATTCCTTGAGGTTAGCCTCTTTGGCTTCAAATCTTGGCCAATTAAAACTTCCTTATTGTCATATCTTTAAATCTCTAGAAATGTAGGTTTGAATTTTGAAATAGGAAGAAGATAAATGGAAGATATTTTCCCGCCCCATTCTTGCAATTAATTTTCCTTGTCTGCTTGAGTATATACCAGCATTGATATCTACCTCTGACTTAATTTACCAGAAGGTGCTCTAAAAACCTAACCAATGTGCATCTCTAAAATTCAAACGGGCATATGGTTCAAAACACCAAATTTGTCATGTCTCCAGTGTGCTGGGCTCAGAGGAGTATTTCAAAAAACAACACACACACACTCAACATGGGTTTAGGGACAGGAAATTTTAAATGAGAGTTTATAAAGCATCAAAAATATCACAGGTGTGTTCTTTCTTGATGCTTACCCATTTAACTATTCTGTAGTTATGGGTCCAAAATTCATCCCATGAGCTCAGCATTCCTGTTCTTGAAAAGGGCTGTGTGGGGCTGGATGGATAGTTAGGACTTACCTGAGCAGGAATAAGTTTTCAATGGTACAGGCAGATGCTTTGGGAATCAGGAAGTGACCTGCTCCTCCTTGAAATGACTCTGGGCTGGGGCAATGGTGACACTGCCACCTCATGGGATCTGGGGTTACCTGGTGGAGGAAAGACGCAGGATGAAGAGAACCAGGTATAACCCTGCCACTTGGAGTTTTTCCTACAACTTGGGCTGGTGAAATGCTGAATCTCAGTTTATGTTCAAAATAAATGAAACCTCATTCTATTACCAAAATAAACTGCTCACATGTGATGTTGATAATGAGACAGCCAGACAGAAGCTGCCTTCATACCAAAACAAGCGAATCAGGTGGTAGGAATAAATGAACAAAGGGCAAGGCATTGTCACTGCCCCTTTCCTTCAGCAGTAGAAAGACTGACTAGAAAATTCATACGTAAAGAAAAAGACCTTTTTTTCTGTTGTTACAACCTGAAACGCCATGGAATTATTTGATAGAGCCTTTTTTGGAGAGAGGGTGTGGGCAGACATGGTAAGGGCAGATCCTGTGTCTGTCTGTGTCAGGGGCAGTATTTGCGTTTGCCAAAATGTTTATGCAGACACAGAGAGGAGGGGACTAAGCTATTTGGCCCTGTGACACCAAAAAATTATAATTGTTGTTATGGAATGAATTGTGTTATGTGTTAAAGTCCTAGCTCCCTGCACCTGGAGATGTGGTTGCATTTAGAAATAGGGTCTTTAAAGAGGGAAAATGAAATGATCTCATATGGGTGGGCCCTAATCCATGATGTCCATGATATCTGGTGTCCTTGTAAGAAGAAGTTAGGATGTAGACAGACACAGAGGGAAGACCTGTGAAGATGGAAGACCTGTGAAGATGTCACAGGAAGGTGATCATCTGCAAGCCAAAGAGAGACGCCCTTAGAAGCAACCACCCCTGCTGACATCTTCATCTTGGGCTTCTAGCCTCCAGAACTGTGAGATAATAAATTTCTGTTGTTTAAGCCACCCAATCTGTGGTCTTTGCAGTCCTAGCAAACCGTAATTGTTAAACAGGAGCAGAGGGAGGCAGACTTACTATGGAGAAACACAATATCGGGGCAGCACTGTGTTTTATTGTGAATGAATAAAGGAAATAATCCATTCATTTCTTCAGCACATACTTTATTTCTGATCTTTAGAGGGTGGCATGTAGCAGCTGGGAGAGGCTCTCCCTTTCATTGTCCCCAGCAGAGAATAGGAAACATGCTGTGTGGGCTTAAAAACTTCTGGCCACCAGCCACTGGCACCCTGTCTCTGGGAAGCAAGGATAAATCTGGTGATCCACTGATCACTGAGCACTTAACAATGATCACTGGAATGATATAACTATTATCTTTTCATATTTCTACCAGACTTAACCTTGCAGGGTCAGTATCATCCCTGAGCTTTAAGTTCTCAGCTTGTATATAACCTTGGATGAAACTGTGAATGTTCAATCTGGATAAAATAATTAATGTCTTTTTATTGCCCCTTTCAGAAACACACAAGGTCCTTGTTGGCCTCATGCATGGAGTATGGACAAGTAGCTCTTTACTTAGCTGGTCTTACAAGCTGCTTTGCAAATGTATCTGGCAGGTGGTGCAGTGCATGGGGGAGGGCCCGCAGTCTGTCCCTGGAGGCTCAGCTGAGTATCTCTGGCTAAAGCATCATCTCAAAGGCTTGAGAAGCCTAAGCTCCAGCCCCCACCCCTTCTTGAGCTGATTTCTCCCTCCTGACTCTTGTCTGCTGCTTCATTTGTGTTACTGTGCAAATGTTTAGCCAAGAAGCCATACCAGGCCGAGTGCCTATTTATGACCACCTCAGGAGTTTACAGTCCAGGCACTGAGGCAGCATTCCATGCCTAGCCTCTGGTCAAATAAGGACAAAGTGAACCACGCCTTCCCTTCTTGGCAGTGAAGCAGGGGCAGTTAGAATGCTGTGTGCTGGGTGCAAAAGCCTCCCCCAGGCAGGGCCAATTCTTTCCTAGCTTCCCAATGACCTTGAAGTTGTAGCAACATAAATTAGAAGAAAAGAGTGTAGAATATTTGTGACATGACTCAGGATGCTGGGGGAGAAGAGGGCTGCTTGTTTGGTTCCCTTTCTGGGCTTCTGTAGGAAGTGGATTATGAATTCTCATTGGTCTAAGAGAAAAAGCACTTTTGCCATTGTGCATGTCCTGTTTGTCAGCAGGGAGCCTCGTAGAGAAAAACCCTCGAAGAAGGGCATGTAACAATACAGTCTGAGACACACACATGTGTGCACACACATATGCACACACGCCCAAAAAACAATCCAAAGGAATGCAGACACAGCTACCATCCTGGGAGAACCACCATGGCAGACACCAGCCTCAACGTGAGGATTTGGAAATAAAGGTGGCTGGGGTAGGGTTTCTCGTTTTAAGAGACTGAAAGTGTGCTTGCAATCAACCAGAAAATTTGAATTTGTTCTCTGCAAGCCTTTCCTCTTAGCCTTGTCAGGGAACACAAAAGCTCCCCAGACTCAGCTCCTGGCCAGGAGGAGTTGCAATCCGATGTGGTGGTGGTGGGCTGGGGAGGTGTACAATTGCACATAAAAGCGTTCATTGACAATTCAAGACCAGAAGAATAGCAGGGATAGTCAGTGCTGTGGGCAGGGTCTGGTGACCAGATGGGTCAGACCCTTCCAGAAATTCTGAAGTTTTGCTGCTCCGTTTGCTTAATAGGTGATAACCTAATGTCTAAGCAGCTAGACCTCCTGTGTGTAAACCCCCAGGGAGCAGGGTGTCTGGTGGAAATAGTGTCAGCCATGACTGTGCCATCCGCTAGCCCTTTCCCGGAGCTCCAGCTCTCTGTAGAATGGGCCTCATGCTACCAGCTCTGTGTACCTGAGGGGGTGGCTAAAAGGAGAAAGCTAACAAAATAAGGGGCAGCATGGTGCTTGGCACACCGTAAGTGTTTTACAAGGCATTGGAAGGTGAGAAGGTAAACGATCTTCTGTGTCCTCAAAGAGGACCCTATACAATAGCACTCAGCAAATATTTGCATGATCGTGATGGTGTGGGCTTTAAATAAATCCCTCTGGGGTGGGGAGGGAGGATGCTTCTTCATAAGATAAATATTTATAGCTACAGTGAAAGAGCAGAAGGAAAAGGAAATAGGCCATGGGGCTCCCTAGGCTTCCCAGAAATATCTCCGTATCTCTTGGTCCTTTCTTTTGGAGGCGTTTCTTTATGTTCTATCCTCTCCACCCACTGCCCTTCTACCTGCTGCACCCACTGTCTTGTCTTTGGGAAAGTTCTTTCTCCCACTCTCCTTTCTCCGCTGTTCCCAGGGGTCTGAGAGTCCCCACTCCCGCCCAGCTTGGTAAGGTGAAAAAGACTTCTCCTGGGGGAGCTGCTCCCCTACAGTTTTTAATCAGCTTCCATCCGGTGCTGTCGGTTTCAGAACACACATGCTTTCTCACTGACACACGCGCTTTCACAGCTTGGATAACAAGGCTCTGCCTCCCGCCCTTCCCACCCTCGGCACTGCCTGCTCTCCCCTTCCCCCTGCCACATGCACAGGGTCTTTCTAGAGAACGGCTTTCAGGACCACTAGGGAAGTCCCATGTGTCCTTACAGGCAGTTGAGAGGCCACATAGCTTGCATGTAGCTCAGCCCCTTGCAGGCGGTGTGGCTGCCATGTAAATTGCTTGCGTGTATGTCAGGGGATACATTTGTAAATAACCTTTTTTTAGGGGAGGAGGGTAGAAAAATGAGGAAACAAAGGACAAATGCAGGAAGGTGGTCAGCTCAGGACCACACTTCTTCATTGTTCATTTCCAAATGAGATGGCATAGCTCTGTTAGTCCATAGGGGCTGTGTCTGGCATGAGTCAGCAACCAGTACAATCTACTGCCAGTTGATTAAATTAGCATTTGTTATAAGCCAGAAAGGGAGGGAGGGATGTTGTGTGCAGAGATAGATGGAGAATGAAGAAAATCTTCTTCATGCCTTTTGAATTATTTATGGCCTGGAACTTTACATGCTACAGCCTAACCTGACTTGATAGAGAGAGGCTGGGAAGAACTCTCTCTTCCCTTAAAGTCACAGAGCACATGCTTGGGTCCTTGGGAGGACAGGAGCATGCTAAGAATGATGGACTATAGTGGAAAAAGTGGAGCTCTCTTCATTTTATTATGACCTTGAAAACAGGACTGTTGCATAGAAATCCTGCTGCCATTAGGCACAGGAAGACAGATTTCATAGCAACCTTTTGAGCGACGGACGTGAATGTGTGCACGCATTTCACTTTGATTTTGCCGAGTGGTAACATGGGATGACTGTCAGATCAGTGGACAAAGGATAGGTCTCTTCGATCTTTGCCTCTGGCTTTCAGCCAGATGGGAGAGAAACAAAGACTCCAAAGCTGCTGCTCTCCTTCCCCCACCCTCTCCCTCCTCCCTCCTTTTCTCTCCTCCTGCCTTCACCGCCTTGGATGGAGTCTACTAACTACTAACTGCTCTTACATTTTGGGAAATCTTGTCTAATTGTTCAGGGTGTAAAAATGCAGTGATTTTATCTCAGAAAGGGGCTCTTCCTTTTGGGAGATGTGTGAATCCAGAAGAGAGCAATCTCCATGCCACAGGGAGTCGGGCAGTGTGTGGATGTGAGTGTGCAAGACACCCAGTGTGCTCCGGCTGGGTACCAGGGCGGCCTGGCGGACATCTTTTGTTCTTGGCTCTTCTGACTGCTGGGAGCAGCAGGACAGCCCACATGCCCGCCCAAAGGAGCTGCCGCTGTTCATCATCAAGATCTGAGGCTTTTGTCTGTGAGCCCCAGTGAAGAGGCAAACTGTTGGTGTCCTGCTATCGACTCATAGTCTGCCTCCAAAATAGCTTCAGGATAGGGCTGCTGCTTTTCAGCGGAACTGCTGCCTGTGGACCACCTTGTTATCCAAGGTTCTCACTGAATGGAAGCCGTCCAGAAGCATGTGGCTCTATCCCGAGAGATACAAGAAGAAAGGAGTAAGGGAAGAGTGGCCGAATGAGGGAAAGACAAAAGCAGCCTGGCAGATGACAGGGACTAGAGTCAGACAAAGAACTGGGACGTGTGCTTTGGCAAAAAAGCAGGCAGGGCAGTCATTTCCTTGCTTCATCACTGCTAGCTCAATTTACCCATTTTATATACATACAAAATAAACTGTGTCCAAGACTGACCCTGTAGCAAGAACTTGAAATGAGTCATTTCTTCCAATCATTAGTATAAGTCCTACGTTTTTACTAATGCATAAATGAAACAAAGCAGGTGGTGTCTGTTGCAGTCCTGGGAGATACAAATGAGTAAAGGATGAAGACTTACAGATTGACGACGGAAAACAGGATGACAATGTTGAACTTGAGTGTGGGGTTTCCCCAACACCAAGAGGGGATCCATGTACCCCAGGCCATGGGGAAGGGTTTGATTCCTACAGCTCAGATACCATGTTCTGCCCACTTCTCCCTTAGCTACGCAAAGAAGGAAATTGAGGTCATTTTCATAATTTAGGCAAAACTTCCCCTTCCACTTGAATTACTGAGATATTTTGGGCAAACGCAGATTTCAAAAAGAAATTAAATAGCAAAATTTGAGTTTGGGAACTCATTAACAAGCAGTGAGACTTCCTGTATTGCATCAATTATAAACAATTTGGAGGAAAGAGAGGTTGCTTTTTTTTCTTTTAAAGAAATTATCTGGAAAATTACCCAGGTCTTTGCTTCCTCTTTTTAGATGAGATCTGGACAGGCTGAGTTAAAGACAGTAACCTCATTAGGATGGGTTTAGATGATAAAACCAGAAGAAACCAAGAAGCCCAAACTGCCCTCTGGATTTCCTCCAACTAGCCTTGCCTCTGACGAGTCAGTTCATCTCTCTGCACTAGTATCTTACCACCCCCACCCCACACACTGAAATGGAGCCAACTTGCTTTGCCACTTTTCTACTTCATAGGAATGCTCTAAAAATTAATATTCACTGTGAAACTAGGAAAGCCACAGAGGAATGATCCTATCTCAATATGAAGCATTATCAGTTTTGTTGTGCCTGCCACTCTCAGTTGGCATTGATATATTGTTCAGAATCTTTCTAAAAATCTCCATTCTTTTTCTGACCGCAGTGACCGCTAATTGTGGAAAACAATGTACTGGACTATTCAAGAAAGAAATATTTTGCCTGTTCATCGACTCAGCCAATAAGGTTTAAAGTGACTCTGATCATTTTAAGTGGCTCAACGAATGTACTGTATAAGCTATGTACTATTGAAGGAGCTTTAGCCGCTGCAAATCTTATCCTTCCTCCCTCCAGGTTTTCTTTAGTGTTGAAATTGGTATGGAGACGTGGATGGAGATTTGAGTCTTAGGAATTTGGGAAGGTGAGTCATGCTGAGAAGCTATGTGACTTTACTCACTAAATATTTCTAGAATGTCTCCTCACCCTTCCATCCCTAGTCCTCCATCTAAGTCAGGCTCTTATTGTCTCTTGCCTGGATGTTTGAAGCAGTCTTGGGACTGGTCCTCTGGACTCCAATCTTATCTGTTAAGCAACTCTCCTCACTGCTGTTGAGTCTATCCAGAAAGCAGGCTTTATCACGTTGGTGCCGTCATTGCCCAGAAAATATAGTCCAAGCTCTCCAGATGGAGGGACTTACATGTTCTCTTAACATCTTAGCTCCCTGTGTCTCTAGCTTCAGCTCCCTCCAGTCCCTGCCTTACAGATTTGTATTCAACACGAGCAAACTGCATATGCTTCCCCTACTTAGACTGTGCTACTTTTTGCCTTTGGGTCTTTGCTTGTGCTGTTTCCTCCGCCAACAATCTCAAAGCAAGCAGACAGAGCAAACAATGGAGCATCAATAGCTCCTCATTCATCCTCGGGGTCATGTGACACGTACGTTGTCTCCTTTCTCCCCTCCTGTGTATTTCTCCAGGGTTGTGGTCTCCTCTCCTGAATTCTCACCCCTGTGATACCCTGGGCAAGTCTATCATTAAGCTGATATGTAAGGTTCTATGGATCTTTATACATGCTTGTCCACCCACTAAACAGTGAACTCTCTGGAGAGAGAGAACTCTCCTCTGGATCTTGAGCAATACCTGGTTCAGGAAGCGGTCCAATATATTGTGAAATACATGCTTCTTAAACAGCTTCCATGTGTAAGGCAACTATGTGCTTGGTGTTTGGGGAATGTTTGTAAAACTAAGTTGTTCAAAGAGAAAAACTGTCTAATAAGTACGTCAATGTATACTTGAGTGAATCCTTTATTTTTCTTTGAATGAATGATCCAGATTTATGCAAATAATCAGTTGGGGGGGAACCCTATGTCAACAGCAGGCCATCTGGCAGTGTGATGTCATGGCAGGTTGCATCTCTTTGCTGCCACCATCCTGGAGCCTGGGGCTTTCTTGCAGCTATGGCCTTGAGTGTAGAGATGCACCCGCCCCCCTTCTCTGGAGTTCTCTGCCTTGTATTCTGTTGCCATGGGAACAACCCACTTTCATTCTGGACTTGCTGCATGGGAGAGGGGAACCCTTTACTACAATGGTATAAACGATGAGGATTATTTAAAAAATAAGTTGACAAGGTTAATCATCACCACATGATACTAGTACCACAGATTCTGATTTTGTGAGACTATAGTTTGTTAGGTGTTTCTGGCAGTACTGAAAATAGATTAGCTAGAAGAATAGAAGATTTGATATACCCTTTGTTTAAATGTCTAACTGTCTCTGTGCCTGTGGTGATTCTATTTTTAATGCAAAAAATATTTTTATTCTCTTGAAGTATATGCAAAACCTGTTTTCAGTCAATCAAGTGTATCAAAGAAGGGAATAAAATTTCTAGAAGGAAGGCTGAATGATCTTGCAAGGTGTGGAAGGCTGGGATAAACAAAGATACTAAAACCTGTCTAGGACTATGACAAATCTGCTCAAGTCTGATAAGAGATTATGTGGAAACATAGTAATGTGTCATTTAGTTACTTTTTTGGAAGAGAGTCAGTTAAAAAAAAAGAGAGAAATGGCTTGCAGACTTGCTTTTTAAACACCTTTATATATTCAGGTGACCAAGTGCAGATATATATTGCAGGAGCCTAGTTTATAGTTCAGTGACTGCAGAAATCTAACAGAGACATTCCACATGCTCTAAGCAGGATGTTTTCATCTGGCTCTGTGAGCCTTGCCTCCTTGTAGCTCAACATCTCTCCTTTATTTCCAGAGAGATCAGGATTCTCTTTCTAGGTGGAATGAGCTCCCCCTTGGACCTAGGCTGAGTTCCTTCTGTCTCTTTACCCAGGCAGCGTCTCTCTCTCCTAGTTTCCAGCTTTTACCCTCAACACAGATTGAGGACTCTGGTTTATTTGAGAGGCAGATGTCTGCTGAGTGTCACCATGCAATGGCGTGGTCCCCTGTCCCTAGCCTCCTCCTGATGCCTGGGTTCCCCTTTGATCAGATATACCTTGCAACACAGGCCCATTTGTCTTCTCTTGGAGGAGCCAGACAAGATTCTCATTTATTCACTCACTATCCGCTATTACCATCTCACAGAGGCACACAGCGTGTGTGAGTATCGTTACACCAGGGACGTCATGTGTGGGGACACAGGCCACAGAGGGGTAGGGATTTGACTGGCAGGCTTATATGTGACAGAATTAATCAGTAGATAGTTTTTCTGCAAAAACAAAGATGATCCTGTGCTTACCAGGCATCACTCGCAGCAGCTGTCCTGGGCCTGGCCCCGCATGGTCGGGGGCTGTTCATTTTTAGTTCCTGTGACTCAGCATGTAGCCATACCCGATTGGACTGGAGTTGGGGGGCACCTCATGGGCTGGTCCAGTAGGATTTTGTCCACTGGGATTCTGTACTAAGAAATCTCAATGAGTTAATGAGCAATGGGAGGTTGGAACAGTCACAGTGGGCCATATCCAGGCTGAGAAGCTAGGAGTAAGTAGAAGCTACACAGAGCATAAAGAGAGAAAAAGTAAGTCAGTGGCCAAAACAGAACAGAGCCGACACACACAAAAGGGGAAACAGAAATGCTGAGAGGGCCGGAGGGAGGTGGAGGAAAGGTAGAAATGTGGAAGGAGGGAGAGAGGAAGAGGGAGAAGGGTGGGAAGATGGAGGGCAATAGGGAGAATCCCTAATCTACTGCAGTTCCATTCAGGTTCCCCTGGGGTAGCTGACTTGTACTTTAAGGAACGTTCCTTGACACCAGCCATTGATTCAAATCCCGGCTCATCACTTACTAGCTGTGTAACCTTGGGCAAAGGCACTTAACCTCTCTGTACCTTAGTTTCCTCCTCTGTAAAATGGGGATCAGTACAGTATCTGCCTCTTAGGGATATGGTGAGGAACAAACAAGTTAACACACATAAAGCCCTTACAAAAACATTTGGCTCAGCTTGGTGCACCATGGCTCACACCTATAATCCCAGCAGTTTGGGAGGCCGAGGCAGGTCACTTGAGCCCAGGAGTTCAAGACCAGCCTGGGCAACATGGTGAGACTCCATCTCTACAAAAAAATTTTTTTAATTAGCTGAGCATAGTGGTATGCAACTGTGGTTGTAGCTACTGGGGAAGCTGAGTCAGGAGGATTGCTCGAGCCCAGGAGGTGGAGGCTGCAGTGATCAAGATCATGTCACTGTACTCCAGCCTGGCCAGTAGAGTGAAACCCTGTCTCACACACACACACACACCCCAAACAAAAAAACAACTGGCACACTACATAAGCGTGGTCTATTTTTACTACTGAAGTTCTTGGTTTCAATAGAATCTCCCTCTTACTACCTCATATAAATCCTGATAATAGCCCCCACCCCCAACCCCAGTTTAAATTGGTTACATTTGTGGGTATCTGTTCCTTATGATCAAAACCAGCTTAACTAGAATACTTCAAGAATACTTCCTAAATTTTTGAAAGTAAAAAAAGTCATATTTTCTTTTGAATTTTATAAATTTAGGATAAAAAGAGAAACCAAGCATGTGCCTTATGGGAACAGAAATGAGTAGAGTAAAAGAAGAGACTTTCCAAATGTGTACATTGTCAAAACAAGTTATCACTAATTTGGGCAAACAGGGTGGGGCAGCTTCACCTTGCCTTTCCCCAGGGCTACTTCCTGGGGCTGAATGCTGCATAGGCAATGTTTTCCTTTATGGAAGGTTCTTCTCACTGCTTCTGTATTGAATGCATGTACTCAGGTTTTGCTTTCCTCAGATGCGTTCTGTTTCATTTATTCCCTGAGGCTTGAGGTCTTCTCTCCATTTCTTGGCAAATGTGGGATTTCTGCATCACCCACCACTCCCCAGCAGTACTCACCCCGTGTAATTTTGTTGCAAGTGTTTACAAGCATAGGCAACAAAGTTCCATGTTGAAATACCAAGAACAAAGCCCATGGAGATGGCCCACAGTGGCTAACATTGTCCCAGAAAGCAATTTTGTCTTTTGGAAGACCTGTGGTTGCCCTCCTGACACACTGACTGTAGGAGTTGGCCAGGGCTGTCTAGCAAAAGTTCCACAGACTGGGCAGCTTAAACAACTGGAATGTATCATCTCACAGTTCTAGAGGCTAGAAGTCTGAGATCAAGGTGACAGAAGGATTGGTTCCTTCTGAGGGCTGTGAGGATGAGACAGTCCTGTGCTTCTCTCCTGGCTTCTAGTAGTTTGCAGGCAATCTTTGACTTCCTTGGCTACTGCTCCATCACTCTGATCTCTGCCTTCATTTTCACGCCATGTTCTCCCTGTGTATGTGTCTCTGTCCAAATTTCCTCTTTCCTTAAGGACATTCATCATAGGAGATTAGGACACACCCTGATAGCTTCATCTTCATTTGATCACCTCTGTAACGACCCTATCTCCGAAAAGGGTGCATTCTAAGGTACTGGGAGTTAGAACTTCAACATGTCTTATCTGAGGGGAGAGGAGGACACAGTTTAACCCAATAACACTGACGTATTTGAGAAGTGAGTACCAAAATGACTTTTGGGGTTGCCAGTTTGGTGACGGGGCTTAAAGCTGTTTGCTGATAATGGAATATTTGCGAAGTAAGTCCAGTGGCTATAAAAATTGTGAATCATACCCTCATTGCTTACCATTCTCTTGGCTTTTGTATTTTCACACTTTCTTGGTTTTTATTCTGTACTGGTCTCTGTTAGGATTCTCTGCTGGACCTCTAATTTGCACCTTCCCAGTGTTCGCTATCTGAGTGTATAATGGCACCTCCATCGTTCCATGGCTCAAGTCAAATCCTACGAATCCTTCTTGATCCCTTGCTTTCCTCAGCTCCCTCCTATGTTCAGTCCAGCTTTAAATCTTGCTGGCTCTTACTCTAAGATATATATACAGTCATGCATTGCTTAATGCTGGAGACATGTTCTGAGAAATGCACTGTTAGGCAATTTAGTTGTGTGTACATCACAGAGTGTACTAACACAAACCTAGATGGTGTAGCCTACTACACACCTGGGCTATATGGTATGCAGCCTATGGCTCCTTGGCTACAACCTGTATGGCATGTCACTGTACTGAATGAATGCTGTAGGCAAGTGTAACACAACAGTAAGTATTTGAGTATTTAAACACAGAAAAGGTACAGTAAAAATACGGTATAAAAGATAAAAAATGGCATACCTTTAAAAGATACCATGAATGAAGCTTGCAGGACAGGAAGTTGCTCTGGGTGAGTCAGCGAGTGAGTGGTGAGTGAAGGTGAGGGCCTAGAACATTACTGTAGACTACTGTAGATTTTATAAATACTGTACCCTTAGGCTATACTAAATTTATTTTTAAAATATCTTTCTTCAAAAATAAATTAACCTTAGCTTGCTTACAGTGACTTTTAACATTTATTAACTTTTTAATTTGTGAAAACTCTATTGCTCCTTTGTAATAACACTTAATTTAAAACACAAACACTTATACAGCTGTACAAAAGTATTTTCTTTCTTTATATCCTTATTCTATAACCTTTTTTATTCTTTTGTATTTTTATTTTTAAACCTTTTTTGTGAAAAACTAAGACACAAGCACACATTAGCATAGGTCTACACAGGGTCAGGATCATCAGTATCACTGTCTTCCACCTCCACACTGTATCCCACTGAAAGGTCTTCAGGGGCAATAACACGCATGGAGTTGTCATCTCCTGTGATAGTAATGCCTTCTTTAGAATACCTCCTGAACGACCTGCCTGAGGCTGTTTTACAGTTAACTATATTTATTAAATAAGTAGAGGGAGTACTCTCTAAAATAACGATAAAAGTATAGTATGGTAAATGCATAAACCAGTAACCTAGTCATTTGTTATCATTATCAAGTGTTATGTACTGTACATAATCCTGTGTGCTACACTTTTATAGGACTGGCAGCATAGTAGGTTTGTGTGCACCACTATCACCACATACATGTGTGTATGCATTGCCCTGCAATGTTCCAGCAGCTACGAGGTCACTAGGTGATGGGAATTTTTCAGCTCCTTTATAATCTCATGGTACCACTGTCATATATGTAGTTCAGCATTGATCGAATGTCATTATGTCTCCCATGACGGTACCTGGCACCTCCTCACCTCTCACCGTCTCTGTGGCTACCGTGGCAGGCCAGGCCACCCTGGACAATTGCTATAACCTCCTAAATGGTCTCCTTTTACCACTCTTATTATCCAGTACTATCCCTCCTGGTGCTGTTCAGAATAATGTAAATCAGCTCTTGCTCCCCCTCCCCACTTTGCTTTAAATTCTCCAAAGGCTCTTCATTGCCCTGAGAATCAAACACAAGCTCTTTACTCTAGCCAACATGACCTACAATGACCAGGCCTCTGCCTACTTCCCGCTTCTCCTCATATAAAACCCTCCAAGCCCATTTTCTACCTACTTTAGGGCTCACACTAGCTGGGCTCTCTTTCTAGAAAACTATTCTTTCAGATGTTCCATTGGCTTCACTCCTTGTCATTTAGGTCTCAGCTCAAATTTTGCCTGTCCAGAGCTGCCCTCTGATTATGCAACATAAAGCAGACTCTCCCATTCTCCCTGTATTTCCTGTCATATCTTCCTGATTACTTTTCATTCTGTCACTCATCATGGGCCATGGTCACTGTCTTCTCCTCCCACTAGACCAGACCCTGCATAACACTGGTTACATTGTCCTGCTTGTGCAGTTTGTATTCTCAAGGCCTAAAACAGTGTCTTGCACAATTGGAGCATCAGTGAACGCTTGGTTGTTGGATGAATGAATGAATGAATGAATGAAGAATTCATGGACAAAACATGAAAAGAACTTGCAGTTCGAATATATACTATAAGTCAGACATGGTTCAAGGCTTTGTTACTAGGGTTTCTTTTGATCCTCAAGAAATTCCTTAAGGTAGGTATTGCCCCCATTTTAAACAAGGAAATTGAGGCTCTGAGAGATTAATAAGGAGACTGATCCAATAGCTCATAAGCTGTTGAACTGAAGTTGTACCTGATCTCCGTATACTTTCTCCTATGACACAAGCTGGGGGTGACAAGCACATAAGATGATACATTCAATGCTTTAGAAGTAAGAGTGTAAGCAAGTTACTGGAAGTACTGAAAACAATGTTATTTAGTTCTGGATCAACTAGGGAAGATACCCTTTTAGACTTAATCTTCCTGTAACAGGAAAAATTAATTAAAGATTGAAGATTTCCACAGTAGATGGCATGTTCAGAGCGGGTGATCTGAAATAGAAGAAAATTTGAATTTTAATGAAAAAAGTTATCAAAAGGAAAAAAATTGGAATATTTTTATTACCCTGTTATGGGATTCAGCACCAAGAGGCACATTTCAAGTCAGGAGTCAGAGTGCGTACAGAGATGCTCTGTATCTCGCATGGTGCCACCTGGGCATGGTACTATGGAGGAACTGAAAAATATTTGTTGAATGAGTGAATGGAGAGAATTAAAGTATAAGTCTGTGTAGACATCCCTTCTCTCTTCCCATGTCGTCTTTACTATTAGCAGAGGTGGGGACTGGCGACTTCATGTGGCTAGACGGCTGGAAACCAGGCAAAAGACTTCCCACCAGATGCATGGGCAAATCCCCGGTGCTTAAAGTGTGAGGAAACGCCCCCACCCTTTCCTGGTTCTTACTCGCTCACCTACATGCACATTCATTCCCCTTATGCCTGTGAAGGAGCGAAGACTCAACACGTTACTTTGAAAAGATTGCCAACTCTTTCCTATTATCCTCTAATGGCCCTGCATCAGTCTTTTGTTGGTTGTAGTTACATTTGGGGAGAGCATGATTTAATCCATGATATATTGCATTCTTGGTGATAATGAACTATAAAGAATGGGGTCCTATTGTAATTTATTTCAATAAATTTCAAATTACTATCTAGAAGTACTAGGAATAATCTCATGAATAAAAGAAATAAAAAAGGAATTTATGGGATCTTTACATTCCCTAAGGAAATAATTCAAGTACCAAAAGAAGAAACTAAATTTAGGTAATAGAAAAACAAGGTGTTTAAAGGAGAGCTGTTGTTTTACAATATCTGAAATAAGTACTTGGGATGCAATAAAAAGTGGTAAGGGTGTCTGCTTACAGAGACCCAGTGTCGCGAACCAACACAAGCATTAACTGAGAATATTATCCAGGTCAGAACAAATGAGGTGATTCAATTTACAAACGACATAAAAGACAATGGAAAAGATCCTTTATGTACCCAGCAGGAACACCAGAGGAAGCTCTACCTCTTGATTAGATGTAAAGATGGCAGGACAGATTAACACCCAAAGACACATTTCAATGGGAAGCTGTGTTCACTTTGGGATCCTAGAGCAGGTTTCCCAGGCCACAGACTGCAGTGGAGATTTGCTTACAGGTGACTGGGGGCAGGGAGTTCTCTGGGGAACAATACCTGTTGGGGAGTGAAGGCAGCAGGACTAGGCAGAGGGGAAAGTAAACTGCGATGCAGCTGCAGCAGAGGCCTCAGCACCCCACCAGGAGCTGCAGAACTGGGGTGGTTTTCCAAGAGATCCTGAATTCAGGCAAGACGGGTACAACCTTTGTACCACACTATGGACTAATCACTTGGAATGTATGCTGCCCCCAGGGTGGGGGCACATCCTAGAGCAAGGTGGCTCTTTTCAGCAATGCCTTGGGAGGGACTCAGCTGTGAGCCGTCAACAGCTAACACTTCTGGCAGATGGGGGGCTGCGTGGCTCAGTCCTGAAGAGGGAGTGGGAGTTAGGCCATGCATCTCTGTGTCTATTCTGCTGGAACCAGCACCAGGAGCCTGAAAGAAAGAAGATGGTAGAATGTTGCTTAGTGTAATCTATTTTTAAATGTGACGCTCAGTTGACCTTCAGCTCTTCCCTGAGCCACTACAATAGCCTTCCTACAGTTCTCTCCACTTCCACACCTGGCTCCCTTCAGACTGACGATGAAACAATCTGAAAACATAAATCTAGTCCTGCCATACCCCTGCCTCATACCCTTCAATGATTTCCCATCTCACATGGGATAAAAACCCAGCTCTTTGACATGCTTTTAAAGCAGGGTGACCAGATAACTTATCGTGCAAACCAGGACACTTTTGAGAGTGAGAGGAGGCCCTATCCATAATTGTACAAGGACAAAGGTCTAAACCAGGACTATTCTTGGCAAATTGGGATGTATGTTCACCCTACCTACAAGGCATCTGATAATATGGCCACCTTTCACCCGTGTTTCAGCCTCTTCCCAATGTCCACTCCCCTTTGCCTTCCATTAGATCCTGGAACAAATTAAGCTCTTTCTCACCCCAGGGTCTTTGCTTTTGTCACTTCCTTCCTCCTCTACTTCTCCCTCCTTTATTCTTCAGGTCACAGCTTAAAATGTTTCTATTTGGAGAGTTCTCCCCATCTAGTCTCCATTGTGGTGCCAATTTATTCTATCCATAGCCCTAACTACTATCTGAAATTACAATCACTAGATTTTAAGCCCCAAAAGGACAAGAATCTGCTGTCTAATCAGTGTGTCCCCAGGGATTAGCCTAATGTCCTTCCATAGGTTTGGTATCAATATGTACAAAGTGAATGAATG
Source organism: Pan troglodytes (assembly GCF_028858775.2). Classification (NCBI taxonomy): domain Eukaryota; kingdom Metazoa; phylum Chordata; class Mammalia; order Primates; family Hominidae; genus Pan; species Pan troglodytes. The sequence continues at coordinate 109,473,841 of NC_072411.2, read as the reverse complement.
AGGAGCTTAGGAAACTGTTCTGAAACAAAAATGTGTGTGTGTGTGTGTGTGTGTCAATGAAATGGCCAAGACCACCACCAAAAGACAAACACATCACCTATATCAGAAATTATACAGGTGGCTGCTCACCCCAAAAAGGTGAACATAGAGAAATGCAAAACATTAAGCAGTCAATTTGCAAACACCTAGAGGATCACAGGCTGCTGGATAGCAACCAGCAGTTTAGTGATGAGGAGATACTGTCAGAACAATCTAATTTCCTTTTAAGACAGAGAGACCTTCATCAAAAGCGTTTATTAAGTGTCTGTCCGCACACAGTCAGGAGGAGTCCATTGGAGGTGGAGAGGCTTGTGTTCAGCTGTGAAGCATCAGATTTAATATGTGTCTTGACTTCAACCAAAATCTGATTTTGCTTCTGTGATAATTTCCTTTCACAGGCCAAGCAAATATGAGATCCTTACAGTAGAAGGTAGTAGCAGAATTGTTACCAAGTTAAGCTCAGTATAATTACCAAAGCCTTTAATTGAAAAAAAAAAAAAACCCATTATTATGATTAAAGGATGATATTTGCTCAGGTTAAATGAGGTTAAATTTTCAGGGCTCTGCCTTGTAACACCTGACCATGTCCCAGAAAACAGAATTGTACTCAGATGAGCAAGTGAGTCGTTTTAGATTGCTGTGGAATGGTTACCAAATGCCCTCTTTTGAGAGAGGGTTCAAATGAAATCCTGAAAGTGAAACTTTTGATACTGATTCACACACAAACATCCTGGTGAGCATTGCAGATTAACTGAAATGCCTTTTTAGGGGTCAAAAAGTCACATGCACCTTCCCTGATGCCACTGCCAAGTATTATAAACTTGACTTTTACAGAGACAATATTTCGGGTCAAGCTGACACAAACCCCTCCTATCACCCAGCCATACAGACCCTGCAGATGTGTGAATTGAATACAAAGCAATTAGGAGATTTCACAACAATAAACACTTATAAAAATCTTAAAGGTGAGGTCGAGGGAGATGAGACCATTGGATGTAGTGAAGGTTAAGCTTTTCCCAACTGTAGGGATGGCACAGGTACCAAAGAGCATCTCACCAGCCCACAAGTGAGATATCTACAGCTGAAAAGTCAGCTGCAGTCCGGGGATCTGGCCCTAGCCATAGCATACTGCCCTATAAAGACCCCGAAGAGCAAGATAGGACCCCAACCCAGAGAAACTGGAGTTTGGGGAATGTTGAAAAAAATGCCTCACGTCTGTCCACAGGGGATAAGTTAGTGGCAGCATGGACACGGGGGCCAGCACTGATGGTAGGAAGGCAAATGGGATTCAACATTGCTCCATGTACCCAATGTTTATTAAGAATGTATTTGTGGCTAGGTAATATCCTAGGTGATGGGATACAGCATGAACAAGACAGACACCATCTTTGCCCTCAGGGAGGTTATGGTTTCCAGAGAATTTAGATATTGATGAACCTGATGGGTCATTATATTTCTGGGCCTGCAGAGAGAGTCATGGAGTTTGGGGAATAACTGAACCAATGGGAACAAGGATTAAGTAGGGGCAGGGGTTGGTATTAACTAATCCCAGCTATCTAGAGTAGAGGCCTGTAGGACAGAGAGTCCAGATAATAACTTTACAATCCACTTTAGGTTCTGTGATTCATTATTGCCCTAAGGAAGGCACAATGCATTTGAAAGTTTGCCAGATTCAATGCAGCAAAGTCCTTGTCCCCTATATGTGCCAGGAGCATTTAGCACAATGGACCACGGCCGTCTTCTTGCCCATTCTCCTCTCTTGGTCTTGGAGACCTCCACATCTGTCTCTCACATTACTGGCAGTTTCTTCTTCATCTCCTTTGCTGGCTCATTCTCAACTGCCCGACCCATAAATGTTGGAATGTCCAGGTCTTTGTCCTGGGCTCTTGTCACTCCTAATTGCTGTCCTCCAGTGACCTCATCCAGTCTAAGATTTATGCCAGTGACATCCAACCTGTTCCTCCAGTGCTGACCCCTTCCCAAAACACCAGGCCTGCCCCTTGTCCTAACAGGCACCACAGACTTGAATGTCCAGCCCCTAAACCTGCTCCTCTATGAGTTTCTTGCATTTCAGTTCATTCGGTTACTGGACCAAGATCTAGGGGTTATCCTGATTCCTCTCTCTCCTTTGACTCCCACATCCAATTCATCTCAAGTCCTGTCACTTCTTCCTCCAAAACACATTTGATCTCTTAATCTCCATTGCTGTAAACCTGGCTCAGTCTGCATTATCCTAACTGATTCAGTTCCTCCATGTCTTCCCCTTAATAACCACTCTGTGCCCATCAGCCAGAGGAATCCATTTAAACATTAATCAGATATGTTACTCTCCTATTTTAAAAGTGATAATAGCTTGCTCAGTGCATTTAGCATAAAGTCCAAATTCTTTACGTTGGCTTAAATGCCCTACCTGTTCTCTCCATTCCCTCCCCACATCCCCTTTCTCACTGTGCTTTAGGCACAGTCTTCTTTCTGTTTTTTCAGACACCATAGTCCAACCTTGAGGCCTGGGCATTTGCAATTCCCTCTGCTTGGAGTGCTCTTCTCCAATTTTTACATGGCCCACTCTACACTGACATTCAGATCTGTCTAAATGTTTCTTCAGTGTGGCTTCCCTGGACACCAGACCAGTAATGCACAGTTATTCTTTATCATATAATCTTTTAAATGGTCTGTATGTTGCTTACTAATGCTGATATTGTTGTTATTTACATGCTCATTTATTTATTTGTGGTTTGTCTTCATCCTTTAGAATGTAAACTCTAGGAGGGCAGAGATATTGTATCCACAGAGCCTGGAACAATCCTGGTTATATATATGGCAGGAATCCAGTCAATCTGTGAAATAAAGTATCTGAATGCCCAACGGCTAGTATTACACCAACCTGTCATGAGTAAGTGTATCAGTCAGGTATTGCTGTGTAGCAAGTCACCCCAAAACTCAGTAACTGAAAACAACAGGCATTTATTATTGCTCACCAGCCTATTGACTTGTGCCGGGTTTGGGTGATTTTGGCTTGACTTGCTCGTGCATCTGTGGTCAGCTGGCAGGATGGCTGAGGGCTCTTGGTCTAGGAAGACTTTACTCATATGTCAGGCAGCTGTTTGACAAACAGTGATGGTGACAGGATGACTGGGCCGTATGTCTCTGTCATCCAGTAGTGTGAGCTTGTTTGCAGGGTAATCATGGGGTCTGAGAGAGAGAGGGAAGAAGTGCCCAAAACCTGTTGAGACTGAGGCTCAGAACTGGCACATCATCGCTTATACCACATTCTGTTGGTCAAAGTGAGTTCCGAGGCAGGCTTAGATGTTAGGGATGGGGAAATAGACTCCACTTATTGATGGGTGCAAATGCAAAGTCACATTGCAAAGGTGTGGCCTCAGGCAGGGGCAAAGGGCTGAGGGTATTTTTGCAATTAATCAACCATATTAAGGATGGCAATAAAAGTGGTGACTTTTCATTGCCACATTCTCCTTCCCAGACCAAGGCATAAAGGGCATGTACAGGCTCAGAAGTACCTTTTCCTCCACAGGAAAAGGGCTGGCCACAAGATACAGTGTGTTCTTGGTTGCACAGCTGTGGTGACTGGGGAATCGGGGGACCTGGTCCCTGCATGCACCACTGCTGGAGAACTGTGTGGACTCATCTGTGGCCAATGAAAGCCACAGAATCCCCAGTCCTTCCTGATACTCACTCACTCACAAGGAGCCAGCACATAACTGAACATATGTATGTGTGTGTGCATGGTGGGGCCTAACACAGGTGCTAATACCCCTGTTGAACACCCCCCAGAGAAGGCAGCAAACACCAGGCCTTCTTTTAGCACCAGATGGCTCCCATTTTGCAAGTATCTGGTAGAAAACAAGGATAAATCAAAGTCCCAAAGTTCTCTCCCTTCCTCTCTCCCTCCTCCCAACCTCTCTCTGTCTCTCTCTCTTAGAATTGGGGTCTCACTCTATTGTCCAGGCTGGAGTGCAGTGACACTATCACAGCTCACTGCAAACTCAATCTCCCCCGGGCTCAAGTGATCCTTCCACCTCAGCCTCCCGAGTAGCCGGGACTACGGGTGTGTGCCACTGTACTCAGTTAATTTTTTATCTGTCTCCTCTTTGAATAGAGCTCAAGTGATTCAGAATGAAAAGACCTTGGCACAGACCTGTTAAGGAAGCTCCATATAAGGTGAAGAAAACAACATGCTCAGCCATGTCCTTGCCTTCTGCACACGGTAGTGCATTCACTGCCTGAGAATTCAAGGCTAAAACAAAAAGAGGAGCTTTTGTTCCAACAGATAAGTACTTACCTTTTTCAAAAAATGCATAAGCTGTCCTGGGTGTTTAGCAGTTATTCACACAGCTTTCCAAAGACTCACAGCATTTAAAAGCTAACTCTACAGAGATTCAACAGCTTCTTCCAGATCCCACCACAGTGGAAAAGAACTCCGGTGTCCTGGCTCCCTGTCCAGCTCTTCTCTCTCCCCTTCCAGCTGCCAGTTCAGCTTTAAGAAGTTCATTCTCCACATTCAGATGCAGGCAAATGCGTTTGACTTGAGCATATTGATTTCAGGCAGGTGAGAGTGGATGTAGCGATTCAGCTTGACAAATATTTAGATCAGTTAAGTGTCCTTTATAAAGAAGCACTTGAACTCAGTGTTTGCTTTACCTGACCATTTCACTCCACAAGCTACCTCCCCAGCATAAAATATTCAAATTATTTCTAAATTTCATCTACTGAAAAAATACTTCTAGGCCCTATAGCTACATGATATCTCCACTGGGAGCCCTGTCCTTTCCATGCCCTGGGAAAACCCGATCTAAAGCAGATTTAAATGACTCAGCAGTAGGACTCAGGTCTCTGTCTCTGCCTGCTTACTTGGGGAGTGCTCCAGCCTTAGGGGCTCTCTTGCACTCCAACATAGGAAAGAAATTATCGATGGCTCCATTCCCCAGCATTTGAGACTTTTCTTCCCACAGACACATTCCTGAGGACACCAGTCATGGGTAAAGAACTCCACTGGGGTCAGCGTTGGATCCCACTAGGCAGTTTAGGACTTGTAAGTAGAGTAGTGTGGACTTGGTGTTCCCAGAGCCTCTCACTCATGATTCATGGCTCTCCACCCCAAGCATCAGAACTTGCCCAACTTCACCACAGAAGGAAACAGACTGTAAGCTTGGAGGGCCAGGGAGGAAACCGGAGGCATGTGTGGGAGGATTAGAAACATGAAAAGATATTTACAGTAAGGTTCGCTTGTCATCCTCTTGAACTGGGGGTGCATAGAGTACAATAAGACCCCATGTGAGTATGTTAGATGATAAGGCTCAGGTTGGATGGGTGTATAGAGTAAAGGCTTTGCATCACCTTTGCCAGGGTGAGGGAAGGCTATGGATAGCACAGGGGACCTTGATGATTGGGTGAGGGAGCCCATGTGGACATAGTGGTCACCAGCTACTTCCTAGTTCTCTACATGGGAGAAAGAGCCCTTCTCTGTAATCGTGGAAGCTCAAGTTCTTGGTGGTTCAGAGGTTAGAGACCTCTGATTACTAGGACAGAGCAGAATAGCAGGGCTGGTCCTGGTAGATCAGACATCTCATGACATCCTTTAAAAGGGACTAGAATATTCAGAACTCCGGTGTAACTAAATGATCCTCAAGCTTTACCAGCAGATGAGCAAGGTCCCATTGTATTTGGTACTCACATCCCCACCAATTCTGTAAAAGTTTGCCAACTTTCCCCTCCATCCCCCGCACCCTTTCACCAAAAGATATGCCTAAGAGTTCCCAAGAGACGTCTAACATAGGCCTGCATGTCAGCCCAGTCTTCTGGGCTGAGCTGCTGCACTGTTGCTGGCCTTGATGGCTGAACCTGATCTCTGTTGTGGCACCCACCACTCTTTCTCAAGCCTTGACACCTTGGCAGGCTTTGGCAAAAAGAGGAGAGCTGTTCTTCCTCGGCATTATGTTCACTTAGCAGGGTCCCACAGCAGGATTGCTTGGACCCCAGAGTATTGTAGGGCTTAATAAGACCAGCCCTTTCATCTCACACGCTCTATCCTTTCTCTCACTGGTGCACCCACGTCAGGTGTCTTGAGTGGGGAGTGCTCGAATATCTGCCACCAGCTTGAGTCAGAACCCCGACTTCCCTCAGCTTTTCACGGTCTGTTACTGAGTCTGGTCCACACTCCAGGGTCTTTTCCTCACGGTCTGGTCTTTTTCAGGTGCCTACCTTTCCTCCCTGCAAACTGCCTTGAGTTGCCTCCCCTTCTCCCTTCCTTCCTGGTCTGTCAGAGACATCTTGTCTCGGTGCATATTTGAACCCCATCAATAGACAGAAAACATGTATTTCCTTGAAGGCCCCTCAGACCCCAGGTACAAACATTGAAGTAAATAACAGCAGGGATGGGGGTTCTGCCTCGCTTCACCTGCCAGCCACGTGCAGACCTTGTTTCAGTCCAACTGAGACTTTAGCAAGTGCTTCATTCTGGTTTGTGAATGGCTCCCAGTGTCTGTCACTGTGTTCACAGGGCCACCGGGGTTGGCTGAGTCAGAATACCAGCCATGTGGCATGTCCCATGGGGCAAGAGCTGTGCTGCCCATGGGAGTCCAGAGAAGGAGCACACTAAGGACCAACACCAGGTAGGCCTTGCCCAAACAGGACTCTAAAGAAGTTGGCCAAAAGAGGGTTGCAGATCTAGTAGTTTAGAAGTGGTGCCAAGATAAGGTCAGATTCCTTATCTTGAGCCACCTTGAGGGTGGCTGTCCTAACCACCTGCAGTTGTTCACTACTCACCTGTATAGGCCAGATTGTGTCTGCCAGGCGGATGGACCAGGCTGGCTTGAAGGACCAGGGCAGATTACATGCCCCAGACAGGTGTTATACAGTGGTTAAAGCTCCTCCTTGTGTTTAAAGGATTATTTACAAAATGTAAAAAGACCCAAACACTTTCATTCCTTTGTAATGTTGGGATTAAAATCTCAACTAACAGTAGTCTAACTGGATTGGAAATGGGGGATTTCCTATGGAAATTTCATTCTTTTGAATTCCAGCTGCATACACAGTAGATTTTTTCCCCCTATAAATGAAAGTGTATGGCAATCTGGGTATTCTGTTATTCAAGTAAAGATAGTAGTAAACTAAATATTTTTTAGTGAGAGGATTGCTTTATATTCTGCTTTTTCTGCTGTTGTTCACTAGGGCTTCTAATACAAATGTAGTATCACCCTCAGCTCTTCTTATAATACCTGTTGTGTATGATGATGTGGATGCTTAGGGGAACAGGATAGGGGATCTCTTGTATTTCAGGGGATGCAGGCATGAGTGGATGGCTCAAGGTCAAATAATGAACTGAAGTTCATTATCTCTGTTTCCAGCTCTGCAGATGAGCAATATCATCACAACTAACCAATTGATCAATTATTCATTGAGTCATTTAATGAGAAGCTACTGTGTACCCATCCTTTCCTTGGCCTTCTGGACAGTTAGACATGGTGCCTGTCTTCAGATTGCTCACACACCAGTTGGAGACACAAAAGTTACATGCAGTAAGCAACAATCCCTAAATGCTCAACAGCTCACCAAGCCTGAATAGAGAGGAAGAGACCTTGGTGTGGCCTGGAAGGAAAGAGCAGCTTTAGGAAGGAGTGGCATAAAAGAGAGAACTTAATTCAGCAGTTTTTCTTCCTCTATGCCCAGATGGTATTACATGTGTTACTGGCCAGTGTTGGGTAACAGTGGCACTGATGTGGTCACTAAGGGGCCCTTGGTACCAGGGCTGGGACAAGGGTGGGGAAAGCAAGACATCTAGGCCCTTCAAGAATGAGCACCTCCCTAAATGATGTGCGTAGGTTGTCCCTCCCTGGCCTCTACCTAGTCCCAGTATGCTTTCTCTGCCTCTCTCTATTTCATTCTCTAGCTCCACCTTCTTTTTATTAGTGTTATTTTTTCTCCCTCCTGGTTGTTTTTCTCCATTCTTTCTCTTCTTTTTTTTTTCTTTTCCTTTTTACTAGTCTACTTCTAATACTCTTCCAGTGCCCCTCCATAATCCATTCCAGATGTTGCTGTATTCTTATGTAGACTGGTGCTAGAGGTCATGGGGTGGATGTAAACAATGTCTGCAACCTGCCTTAGCATTGTTATTTTTAATCCTGTGATAACAATAGTACTGACACATATTACAAGTCATGTCTTTGGATCTAGTTTCTGAGAAAGCCCAAGTTCTTTTTATGAAAGAACACCCATGTAAAGGAATGAGATGATCTAAGTTACATGAAGAAATTAACTGCAACAAAATGATATTAATACATTTGATATTCTTGGTCAACTAATGCTTCTAAACATCTTCGCTTCAGAGCATAAGCTCCTTTCTCATCTTATTCTCCACAGACTCCTCTCCATTGGATCTCTAGCACCTAGAATAGAGCTGGGTACACATGATGAGGTGCTTAATACATATTTGTCAAATTGAATGTCAAGTTTTAGGAGTTTAAAGAGTGTTTTCAAATGGGGAGAAGCCGAGACACAAATAATCTCAGGAATGAGATGAAATTATTTAACCAATTGGAAATGAAATTCGAAATGGAAACTATGACATGACTCAACATCCTCAAGCCCTGAAGTAATAATTAGCACATAAAGTTGGTCTGTTATGGACTTTGTGTTGTGCTCCCTGCAAAATTGGTATGTTGAAATCCTAACCCCCAATGTGATGGCATTGGGAGGTGGAGCCTTTGGGAGGTCATTAGGTCGCAAGGTTGGGGACTCATGAATGGGATTAGTGCCCTCATATGAAGGATCAGGAGAGAGCTTGCTTTTTCCTTTTTCTGTTCTCTACTTTGTGAGGATACAGAGAAAAGACAGCTGTCTGCAAACCAGAAAGAGAGTCCTCACTGCACTTCATATCTGCCAATGGATCCTTGCTCTTGAACCTCCCAACCTGCAGAATCATGAGAAACAAACATTGTGTAAGCCACCCAGTCTACAGTAATTTGTTCTAGCAGACCGAGCTGACTGAGATATGGTCTCATCACGTAACCACTTTTAACCTTAGTCTTTCTATCTGTAAAGTAAGTGGGTTAGAGAAATCATTCTAGAAGATGTTTCTGCTTTAAAACAAATTCTTCTATTTCCTTTCCAATGTGAAGTTTGGGTGGTCCCATTGTAAATGACTCCATTTGATTTTGGTTTTGAATTTATTGTCTTTCTTCCCACTTCCATCTCAGGTACTTAGTGCCGGTATGTGCTTTTGATCACAGCCTCAGAAAATAGAACAGTGTGTGGCATTGGGAGGTGGGGCCTTTGCTTAGGAGCCTTGAAAACAGAAGTAATTTTCTTGTCTGCATTTTCACAGTTTAAGCCTAAGTTCTTTAAGTTTTAGTCTGTATTAGTATTGGTTTCAAACATTTAATGTATGGATTATTCCTTTGGTTCCTGTATTCCTGCTTTCATAGGCATATTGACGTTAAATAAGGAAAATTAACTGAACTGTAGCCTAAGAATCAGAATCTTCAGGGCTAAAAGGAAAAATGTAGAGTTTCGTCACATCTCCACCCTGCTTTCTTCTGGGACCCTCGGGGTAAGGTAGCTGGTATTTGATTGACATGGTCCAGGTATTGAATAGATGTCCATGCTTCCCTTTTCTTCAAGAATGAGGAAGTTGTCTTCAGATGCTGAAGTCGGAGTCTACATAAATAGCTGGGATATTATATCTGAGCAACCTTGGAGGAACAGTGTTCACCCTGCCTTTAGTTTTCTGCTAATGTTATCCAACATTCTGTCCCAATTTGGTCTCCTTCTTCCTCTCCATTTTGGCAGTTCCACTGGCCTTCTTTTCTAATCTAGAAATGGTGATAGGGATGGTGGCTGCAAACACCAGAGAGGAGTTGGCGGAGGGGGTAGGGATGGTGGGGGGAGGCTCTTCTTTGACGAGGAATAAAACAGAAGCCTAACTGTAAGGCCATCAGTTCACCCTCTGAGTGTGAGCTGCAGATGATAGCTTCAGATTATCTGGGAAGACAGTCACCTTTTAGAGCAGGAGTTGCAAACTGGCAGACCAGCAGTGAAATTTAGCCACAAACGTAATTGTTCAGCCAGCAAAGTGTTTGGAATATATTTTACAAAGGTCCACAGGTCTTACCACCCCTAATGTCTTGTTCTGGACCTGACACACACTCATACAAATTGCTTGTCCCTTTGTGGGGAGTTTTCTTTTACAATCTAGAGTCTGATCTCAGATAAAACTTCTTCTCCTACCAAAAGAAGATCCACACCAACTCATCATCAACTCACTTTTTCTCCATCTTTAGTTTAGGCCATATCAAAAACATTGATAACCATCTCTGTAGACAGTAACTGCAAAAATTGCAAAAATTAATATCCAGATTCACTATTAGAAATCGGCTGACTCCATGTTTTACAGCCTCTCGTTCAACTTTTCTCTGCTGTGCTAGACATGTGACAAGCCAAACTCTCTCTGTGTTGGTCTTCACTGTGCTGAGCTCTGTTGGAAGCCTCTGGGAGCTCAGTGTGCAAAGGAGATAAGCCAGGAGCATGATGCTTGTTTAATGGTTCTCTCTGCAGTGTCCTTGTTTTCTCAGCTCCTTTTTTCTTGCCCATTTCCTTGGCCTTTTATCATAAATTCCCTGTGTTGTTTATATACCACTCTTGGCAGGATTGCCCACTGTATTCCTTCATTAGCTTGGTTTTATAAGGGAAAGGACACTAGGTGTCTTAGTCTGTTTGGGCTGCTATAAAAATACCTTAGACTGTGTCATTTATAAACAGAAATTTCTTGATCACAGAATTTTCTTGCTTCTGGAGGCTGGGAAGCCCAAGATCAAAGCACCAACAGATTTTGTGTCTGGTAAGGTCTCATCCTCTACTTCATAGATGGCACCTTCTTGCTGTGTCTTCACATGGCAAAAGGGGCAAACAAGCTCCCTCAGGCTCCTTTTACAAAGTTACTTAATACCACTCATAAAGGTGGAGCCCTTGTGACCTAATTATCTCCTAAAAGTCCCCACCTCTTAACACTACTGCATGGAAGATTAGTTTTTAACATATGAATTTTGGAGGGACACAAACATTCAGCCTACAATACCAGAGTACTATTTGATGTTTTCTCTCTGTCAGCATTTTGATACTCACATATACTGGAGCAACACTTTTTTTTTTTTTTTTTTTTGAGACAGAGTCTCTCTCTGTCACCCAGGCTGGAGTGCAGTGGCACAGTCTTGGCTCACTGCAACCTCTGCCTCCCAGGTTCAAGTGATTCTCCTGCCTCAGCCTCCTGAGTAGCTGGAATTACAGGCATGCACCACCACACTATGCCCAGTTAATTTGTTGTATATTTAGTAGAGATGAGGTTTCACCATGTTAGCCAGACTGGTCTTGAACTCCTGGCCTCAAGTGATCTGCCCACTTCAGCCTCTCAAAGTGCTGGGATTACAGGCATGAGCCACCTCACCTGACCAAGCATCACATTTTAATAATTTCATGTAGCACCCTTTGGCCAAGCAGCTGTTTCCTCTTTCTGGACCCTACTTCATCACCTTACAGAATTTCATGGTGTCAAACGTCTCTGATGTCAGAGATTTGCCTACCCCAAAGAGCATTTTCTCCTCTTCACTTCTGTGTAAGAATCTGGAAACCCCAAAAACTTGGAAGGTTAAAGGGAAGGCCATTTGATTATCTCTAGGATAGCACAGAAGCGAGTCCTACTGGGCGGACTGCGTAGGGGGTTGGGTTTTAAGACCTCTTCAGTCTTTTCTAGCTTTTCTTTTTTTTTTTTTTTTTTAATTTAATGCAATAAGTTCATTGGGAAGTGTTCTCAGGGTCAACATTGTTGAGGGAGTAAGTAAAGCAGGACTGAGCATAGGGAGATGTTGGACTGTGATGCAGCATGGCATTTTTTGTTTGTTTGTTTTGTTTTGTTTTGTTTTCCCATGTCTTAAAGGGGCACTCTGGAGCTGGAACGGATTTTCAGAGATGTTCTGAATCAGGGCAAGGGGACTAGGTCTTTATAACCCACACAGACCAGTAAGTCAATGCAGGATTCCCTCAGGAAAGGGGGATGTGACTTCAATCATATTTCAGTTCTTAGATTCTGCACATGTGTGAAAGGACGTGTTTGGCTGTTTGTATAAAGCAATCTGCATATATATCCAAAGTCCTCAGAATCTAATGCCTCACTAAGGTATTCTATGATTATTGCCTTGAAAATATTGTCTGTGAATGACGTGGGTAACCACAATTATTAGTAACAGAGTATTTGCTTCAGCTAGAAGGAAGGGGACAAAGAAAAACATAGCATGCCAGGAGGCAAGACTGGATACCAGAGAGGATGACAGAGGGGGTGCGTATGGAGAAGGAGACCTCACCCTCCAATGAACTTCTCAGAATGGAATCTGCTCAATGTCTGCCTTGGGCACGAAGCAAGCCATGTTTTATCTTTAGCTTCTGCTAGAGGAGTCTGAGTATTTTCTCAGCTTACCTTTTCCAATATCTCAGGCTGTTCACTCTGGGTGCCTCACTTGAGGATTTGACCTTTTCTCCTTCTTTGTGATGGTTGTTTTGAGTTTACAAGGAATCAAATATTTTGTGGGCATCCTGGGGTTTGACTGTTCAGGGGGGAGCCAGAGACAGTACAAAGCCAGTTTCCCACTTTTCAGGCTCACTGAGTGATTTGCAGAATGGAGGGGGCTTCTAACACATGGAGTGTGAATTGTGTGCATAAGCAACTCAAAACCCAGGCAACCTTCAGCTCAGGGTTTCCTGTGAATCAGCTGGGTTTTCTGGCATAGCAGTGAGCAAGTGGCATTAATGAGGTAGGCATAAGATGATGCCAAAGGGGCTCGTCCATTCAGTAGGAGTTGGGCATAGCAGTGGTGGAGAAACAATAAACGAGGGGGCTGTTTTATCCCCTCCCCCTCCTTTTTTTTTCTTTTTCTTTTTTTTTTAACAGTAGCAACGTTTTGGCTGATTAAAGTACTTTTCGTGGTTCCGGGAGGGAAGTGCCTTTTGTACTACACACTAGAATGTCAGTTCTCATTACTGAACCCTGGCTGTTCAAATGCTATCTGAATTCTCCCCAAGGCCTCCTTGGGGAGGCTGTAGGCAGAAATTTCAAGGAGCTTATGCCAATTATTTTCTTTCTATCTACATATTGATGGCTCACCCACAGTAATCATGTGAGTCAGGTGCTATGAACACAGTTTCCTTTATTTCATTCATGACTTTTAAGACAGATAAGTTTTTTTTTTTAACACTTTTTTCCCCTTAGCCTCTGCAACTGCTATTTGTGTTGTCTACTTGAGAATTACATGGCAAATCAGAGGGAGAAGTGACCCAGATTTTTTTGGGGGGTGGGGATGAGAGATAATTATTTGGGCATTATTTTTGTTAATACCTGAGTTAGTCAAGGACATATAACATAAACATATTCTGAGGCCTCAGTGGTGGGAGCAGGTGTCAAACTCTGGACTGCATTGCTTAAGAAGTCTATAATTTAGTCATTTTGTTGTAAGTTACAGATTTTACTCTGTCAACTCACAAGGGAAAAGAGGAGTTAATTGAAGGATATGTAGTAGTCATTTAGCAAAAGCCAATGCTGAAAATCAAGTATCAGAAAGTACTGGAACTAGAGAATTTAAGTAGCAGGAAGTAATAGTCTCTTTAGGGAAGTACCAGCGTTTCACGTCATCTTCAATTTCTTTCCTTTTCCTGTTCAAGGTTAAAATTCCTATGAGAATCTGACTGACCCAGCTTGGGCTTCATTCCAACCTCTTGGCTAGATAAGAGTGTGGAACCTTAACTGATGGTCCCTTTGACTGCTCGCCACAAGGGAAGATCCAAAGTGTGGCAGAGAGTGACCAGGTTCCAGACAGGCAAAATCAGCAGATGTCCATTCGCAAGCCAAAAGAGCTCCAGGTGCCCTAGAAAGGGACATCAATGCCCCAGCCTTACACTGTTCCTTGTTGTTAGTGCAGAGTGGCAGGACAGCCTCTGGGTCCCTTTCCCCAGTGCTCCGGGATGGACTCCATGTTGCCCCCTTTGGAAGAAAGATGAATTACAGTTATCCTTCTTGGTAAAGTGATCACAAAAACCAATCCAGTTTAGCAGACTCAATTCCAATTTGAGAGGACAGGCTAGGGCACAGAGTTGGCAAAGACTCTATCTCCCCAGGTTTCAGAGATTTGTCTTGAGTGGCTGTGAATGCTGAAAGGGAAGGCGATGATTCTCTAAACCCTTGTTCTCAGGCCCTCTGATGGCCGCCATTCCTTCAACTGCTCAGATGGGCTCCTATCAAGTCCTAGCAGGCCTCATGTGTATTATTTATTTGATTTTTTAGAAATTGTGCCATTTGCTTTTAAGGAACCTCTGGGAATGAGCATAATTAAGCATAGATTAAAATGTCTGAAAGACTAAAAACCACCATAGCGATACAGTAAAACGAACACAAGAAGCTTAGAAACAGCCTCACATTGTCATTCCATCACAGAATCCCCATTTAGAATGATACCTAAAAATCAAGCCTTACTGGAGATGATCAAACTGAGATTTCAGCTTTTGGACTTTAACCGTGATTCTAACGATTCGTAAAGATTAGTATGGGACATAGGTCTTCTACATCATCAATGGAGGCACAAAGGGCATCAGTCAGATTTGAAGGAGGAGCAGATGAAGGAGGAAAGAAAGAAGAGAAAGGAAGAGGAGGAGAGAAGGAAGAGAAGAAGTAGCGGGTGGAAAAAGAGGAGGAGAAGGACCCTCTGAAACTCCTAAAAAAAACACTGCAGGGGATTCTGGTGCCCACCAATGTCTAGAATTTTGCTACGAGCCAAGTAATGTTCTGGGTAAGACAAACAAACTGTCAAGTGCAGAGACATTAAACAAACAATGAAGATATTTATATAGAGTCATAACTTCTATGAAGGAAATTGTGACTGAGACAGAGTTGCTGGGTGGCCACTCAAAGTTGGGTGCTCAGGGGACTTCTCTCTGACAAGATGAAGTCAGTGGAGAGAAGAAAGCAGCCTTGGGAAGACTGGGGAGGAATTTTCCAGTAGAAGGAGTAGTGATTGCAGGGGCCAGGAAATGAGGCAGGATGACGTCCAGGTTGGCCTTTCCTGGAGCATCTGGGGAGAGGAGCAGGAGATAAGTAAGTCAGGTGAGTAGCAGTGGGGTAGGCAGGGCCAACACTGAGAAGAACAAGTCATTTCACACCCTTTCTCGGGGCCTGCTTTTAGGTAACTCTATCAGTTAGGTGCTTTGGGCTACAAGTAACAGAATCCTAACTGGTGGTAGACTAATCATATAAATTAATTTTTAAAAATCTAACAATAAGTCTGGAAGTCAGCAGTTCCAGGGTTGGTGGAGCAGCTCAATGACATCAAGTTCCTGGGACTTTTCACATTTTTATCCTTAATATCTCAGAGGTGATTTCTCTCATAATTTTGAAAAAGATGCTTCAACTCTAAACTCTGTGTCCTCATGTGGCAGCGGGCCAAACAGAAAAGA
Organism: Pan troglodytes; assembly: GCF_028858775.2. Lineage (NCBI taxonomy): Eukaryota > Metazoa > Chordata > Mammalia > Primates > Hominidae > Pan > Pan troglodytes. The sequence continues at coordinate 109,458,298 of NC_072411.2, read as the reverse complement.
GGATGCAAAAAACATGTTCCTTGTAGAGCTCTTTCCTTTTATCTAGGAGGAAAATCATCCCCTGCTGTCCCCCAGCAGATTTCCTCTTAACACCTCTCTGCACAGACTGACTATGTGTGCACCCCAGACTGGGAGGGTCTAGGAGAGGGTGAGCTCAGGGAAGGCCCTATCTGTGCCCAGCATGGGCAGCTGTCCACAGGGATTATTTGAGAAATGTTTGCCCACATTATCTTAGGAAACTAATGGAGTAACTGAAGTAGGGAGGATGTTCTGGAGGAGGCTGTTGTTTCGGGTTCACTTGGAGGAACAGGGCCAGAGTGGTCTTGGCTGGGGTTTGCTGGAGTGGGAGGAGGGGGCTGCTGGCATGCTGTGGAGGACACAGCCCACCAAGCTGTTCTTGGAGTGTAAGATGGAGCAGAGGGGAGGGCGAGCTGAGGGTAACAGGTGCAGGCTCTGGAGAGACTCCGTGGGTGCAGCACCACTCACTAGCCTTGTGCTGTCCTGGGCTTCATCATCTATAAAATAGGAGTGACAGTAGGGCCGTTTCAAAGGGTCTTATGACAAATACACATTTTATACATGTAAAAGCACACAGAGCAGTAGTGGCATAAAGCAACCAGTCAATAAAGGCTGGCTATTATTTTATTGTTCTTCTGTACCATCCACCTCTTCCTATGTCAGATTATTCCACAGTTTGTTGCAGATTTTACACTTTCTTTACAGATCACAAAGAATCTTCATGTGTGCCAATTCACTGGCCACTTGGTCTCTCTACCCTCTTGATGATGTCTGTGGTCATAGCATGAGAAATCCCTTGGTGCTACCAGACCCATAGGGGGTAGAAGTCTCACAGTCACAGGAGCCTTTGTGAAGGCCCAGCCCTGTTCCTTTTAAGGGACAGCTCACCCAAGGGGAGTGTTTTGAGAGTTTGGATGAGAGTGGTCTTGGAGGTGCCTCAGAACCGGGAACTGCAGCAGCAGCTTCTTTGAAGCTCATGAGGTCGGGGTGTTCTTGGCATTGCCTCAGTTTCTTCTCACTGTGCCTTGGGGGCTGGGGAGAGGGGAGAGGTGATGAGAGGAGAAGCACAACCTTTTGATTTCTTTCCTTGCTGCTGAGAAGCTTTCACTCCCTCCAGAGTCTGGGCATCTGTGGGAGAGCTGGACTGTTTTATAGCAAGGATTTTTTTCCCCCTTCTCTTTTTTTATTTTCCCATCAACACTTGTCAGGGACTCAAGGCAAAAAGCCTGGCAAAGGCCTGGGCTTCTGCACCAGCGCAGGCAAAAGATGGGTCTAAACAGGGAACAGAGCGAGGCATTGTTCCAACACTGCAGAGTGGGGAAAGTAGGTCAGGGAAGAAAATGCAGGTTTGACAGAGCTGGGAATTGAACTTGTCACCTCAGAGCCCATTGGTGTAGAAAGTGAACAGCCAGCAAGGGACCAGGGAGGAACTGAAGTCTGCTGCCCGGGCAGGGGCAGACACACGCTGTGAAAAGCCGCCTGCATGACGGTCACTGCCCCCTTCCGCGTCATGGCCGAGCTGCCATCTTCCCCCTCCCCCCACCTCATACCCTGGGAAACTACACCAAGTGATCATTCTAGACAGCAAGAGCAGCTGAGACTCTCTCTGGAGAGAATGCCAGGCGGCAGCTTCCCAGCCACCAGCTGCATTTGCGGGACTGGGATTTGAGACAACCACCCCCCCTCCGCCCCGCCCCCTCGTCCGCTCAGAGAGGAGGCTCTAATTACAATCAACATCACCTTCTAGGAAACTTCTTGCATGAATGGCTACCAGCAGAGAAAAGCTTTCTCCTCATCACCCTCCTGGTTAGTACCGTGGTGGCTAGGGGTGCCAGACGTACCCGAGCCTTGGTAACTCTCCCACTTTCTCTGAGTCCAGGCACTGAGCGATTTCGAATGAAGGGTGCTTTTTACAACGCTAAGGAAGTTTCAGATTGGAAGCAGCTCCAAATTCTTTGCTCTGATAGAGGCCTCCTCCTCCTCGCAGGTCTCAAACATGCTTCAGTAGCAACAAGAGAGACTTTGAATTGGTCATTTCAGGCCTGCCTGCCACACCTTGGATACCAAGAAATGAAAGTTTATTAGACACTCCTTCACTGAGTACTTTCAACATACACTTGAATCTGAAAGATATGCATAGCCACAAAGACCACAAACTTCTGTGCCTACCACTTCTCCCTGGTCTTTGTTCTGTAATTAGTGACTTGTTTTCCCTCTTTGTGAAATGGGGATAGCACTGGGAATAACACCATCTCTTTGTAATGGAAAGGTTATCTGATTGGATGCAAAGACTCAAACTCCATTTCTGCTTAGTTCACTTACCAAAATTTGTCACCTCCAGATTCCTCAGCTATAAAATGAGGACAGAGTGTCATATAGAGCAGAGTTGTAAGGCTTCAACCACAGATAAATGAGTTTGATATGTGGAAGCACTTTTCCCAGGCCTGGCACCTACAGGAAGCTGAATCCAATCCAGGAAGCTGCTCCCTTCCTTCCTCCTTGTTGATAATGCTGAAAGAATTTCTGGTGGGAGTATTTGGGAATAGATATACTCAGGGCTGGCTCTAAATAAACAAGCAAACAAACAAAGGGAGCAGAGAATAGGATCTGTCTGGTCACCTTGTCTTGCACATGTGGCTATTTAAATAAAAATTAATTAAAATTCAATAAAATTAAAAATGCAGATTCTCAGTTATGTAGCTAAAAGTTAATCATTCAATGGCCACATGTGAGTAGTGGCTCTCATATTGGACAACACAGAGACAGACCATTTCCATCATTCCAGAAAGTTCTATGGGACAGTGCTGAGAGCATTCTTACAGAAATGAGCCTTGCCCTACCAATGAGAACAAGCTTCTTAAAGCAAAACCCAGTTTTCCTTTCACCTCAGAGTGCGTCGTCTTCTTTTAAAGACGTTGCCTTTAAGACACACAGTATTTATTTCATAGCCTAACCAAGAAAACCACACTATGTAGCCAGATGTGTTCACATCCCCCTTTCAGCTGGTCTTGTACATGTGTCTTCTGACCAGCTTCTACTCCCCCTGCCAAGCAGGTCGGGGGAAGACCCTACGAAAACAATGTGGGTGCAAATTGGGTTTCCTATTTCATAGACCTTGCTCCCCTGGATGGCTTTGTGCCTAACATAAAGGGAGAAACATACCACCACATTCTGTAATTGTATTGTGGAATATGAGATGACTTTAAAACAGATAAGAGTGCCTACTCTGCCTGCCTTCCAAGAGCTGGGTCAGAAAAGAGTTTTTATTTTCTTGGTGCAATGAAGGAGGCAGTTTTTATTATTGGGGGTAATATAAGGAAATTGGGAAAAAGACTTTTTAAAGAAAAATGAGTGTTGTGAAAAGAGGGACATTTCCTAAATCCCAAGTCACCTTAGCCTCTGGCCGGCAATATTAGTGAAAGGACATCCCTGGTCATTTTACACGGGTGTGGCTAAAGCCCCAAGCACTGGTCACTGTGGGCTTCCACATGACACCCCTTCCTGCAGGGCAGTGAGCTCACACTTATTCAATCGCTCTCACTTTCTGTGATTCAAATAGAGCAGAAGTTTCCAGGAGGGATTAAAATGTACACCTGAATGACTCCAGCCCACTCCAGCCCAGAGAGAAGCAAAATCGGTGTGATGGGGGCGGGGAGGCATGAAATAAGTCAAGGTTAATTCAGCATGTGAGGAAAGTTTGAATTATTCATTTTCTGACCCTGTACCAGGTACTTTTTACTGCTATAGTCTCTTTGGGGGCAGAGTAGTCACACATGTGTCTCAGCCATCTTTTAAACACATGCTTTGTCTTTTAGTTTTAAGCAAAGGGTTGCGAACATAGGACTTTGGTGCCAACAGCAGCCTGGGAGATGCCTTTTAGGAGCACCCAAATGTGGCACAGCTGAGAGGAGGGAGGGAACAGCCACTTAGCACTTCCATCCCATTTACGCTAAGTGATTGGGCAGGAGGAGAGGAAAGATTAAAAGCAAGAAGTGAGAAAAGCATCTAAGGGTTTGGAGGAGGGCAGGAAGGAGGAGGAAGTTTCATAGAAGAGGCGTGATTTGGTTTCCTTAAGTCATCAGAGCTCTTTCTTTGTCTTTAAATGACATTTCCAATTGGAAATTCATCTGAACAAGAGAAAAAGAGACAAAGCTCTATTGATTTAAAGAGGCAGGGAACATCATAGAAAGATTCTAGTACATATTAAGAGAAATCAGAACTGTGGACCTTGGCTAGGTTGTTCTTGTATATTAGAGGCTATTTCTCGCCTCTCATCCCACTGTGAAGTGAGTATCAGGCTGCTTTGGCTGGCATTTTGTTTAGCTTGTGACATTCTTGGCTGTTCTTATTCTGGTGGGCATCAACACTGCCCAAATCTGTTGGATTGAAATTCATGTTCAGACTACTCCTTTGTTCTAATAACTATTCCATGGCCATCATCCCTGACCAGGTTGAAATAGTGGAGTGTGTATATTCCAGTGCTGCATCTCTGCATTTGTGAGGGTGGAAGCCTCACAAAGAGTTGTGGCCATGTTTACAGCAGGCTGCCATGCAAGGCTAGTGGTAAATCTTTCAGATGCAGGAACTGAGATGTATCCATGCACAAAATGTGCTTGGCGGTTCTAGAATGTAACTTTATGTTTCTGGTTGAATCTAACTCAGAAGCCATTTAAAGTACAGGTGACGGCCGGGTACGGTGGCTCATGCCTTTAATCTCAGCACTTTGGGAGGCCAAGATGGGTGGATTACGAGGTCAGGAGATCGAGACCATCCTGGCCAACATGGTGAAACCCTGTCTCTACTAAAAATACAAAAATTAGCCAGGCATGGTGCTGTGTGCCTGTAGTCCCAGCTACTCGGGAGGCTGAGGCAGGAGAATCGCTTGAACCTGGGAGGCGGAGCTTGCAGTGAGCCAAGATCGCGCCACTGCACTCCAGCCTGGGGACAGAGCAAGACTCTGCCTCAAAAAAAAAAAAAAAAAAAAAGAGAGAGGTCACAAACTCAGATACCTACAGAGGCCCAGGTAGATGTCAATGACTGAAGAAAATGAGTGAAGTGGGATGGGAGTAAGGTAATGGGAAGCAGTAGGGATGGGGGCTAAGTGGAGAGCATACAGCCAGTTCAAGAGAAAAACTAGAACTCAGCTTCAGCAGATTGGTGTCACACAGGGCTGGGTTTTTGAGATAATCTAGAAATTCATATTTTTGTGAAATCTCTTAATTTTTTAAAATATTGGCCCAATGTAGATGGTCTGGCCAGGCAAAAAGCAGCCATGAGCCAGATTCAACCAGTGGGACACCAGTCTACAAACCATGATTTGGAAACCTCTCTGACAAGGCTGGTTCTGATGCAGTGATTTGCAAAAGTAATCAGCTTCATGGCTCCCATGATCCTGAAATGCCCCCTTAATGGCACTAGTATCAAACAAGGCCAAGGGGCTGAGACTGTAAACTCCTTTCATGTGCAGCCATTTTGCTAAGTGGCTCTTACCAGCTGTAGGCTGTAGAGTTCCTCACCCTGTTCCAAGCATGGTCTGGTCCTTCTTGGGGATTGGAAATTGTGCTCTCACTCCTCTTCCAGCTAATTGCTTTAATGCATCCTGAATGTATCTAGGCTGCCGCCCCTAACCACTGGGTCATCATTTATTCACAGGCCTGAAGTCCCTTAAGCAGCCTCCTGCTGGCCCTCACGCTGCAGGGGATTAATGTAGTCTGGTTGGTGAGTCAAAAAGAAAGATGACATCATTTTCATGTCAGGAATGAGGATGTGTGTTTGTGTATGTACGGGTTATAGAGTGCAAAGACAGGAAAACTGAGGCTACTTCTTTTATAAGGTAGCACAATAGCCCCCTCCCTCTTTGTCTTTTGCTTTCAATCCAATCTGGCTTCTCCCAAGTGAGTTATTAATATGGGACGCAGCCTGACTTCTTCCCTTCTGTCTCCTCATATAAATCCAACTAATTAATTTACTTTAACAAGAGGAATCTTTTTCTATCTCTTTCCATCTTCGTCGTTCAAGCTCAGTTTCTCTGAATTCAAATCCAAGATGCACAGCTACTTCAATAATTACACTTTGAACTTTATCTCTGAGGCTTAGTGTGCAGAGATCTCTTATTTTGCGTCATCAGATCCACTGTCATAAGCTAAGGGAAAAAGAAGTCTTAAGTAAAAGGGTTATTAAATGAGAAGAAGAGTTAGAGAGGGCAGGTAAAGACCAGACTCATATTCTGTCTGGTTCAATTAATGAAGGGAAAATGGAAAGAATACTGCATGTGCTGCAAACTGGACAACCTAAAGATATTTACACATTTTTTTTTTAAAGCTCCACTACGTTGAGTTCATTCAATACCACAGAATGGTGGCAACAGAGTGCCTCCTCCTGAACAATTACTTGGTTAAATCTTGTGTCTTCTTTTAACATATGAATGGAAAACTCCACCAAAATATGCCATTTGTTGCCAGTTAGCCCAATTAGAAGCCTCCCCACCCTTCCAAAAAGAAAGCTGAAGCAAACAGGGCTGTGTTGGTTTCAGGGATGCTCTCTCGTAAAACGGTATCTGCATGCCGCAAGCTGAAGGAAAGGTTGATCCTGCAGAGGAAATTCAGGTCAGAACTGACAAAGGTGAGATACGGGAAATGCAAGAATAAACTAGAGATTGCCTTGTGTTCCTCCCAGCTGCAGGAAGGCGTGGGAATGATTCCCCATGTGAATGAGCACTGGTGGAACTTTCCAGATCATTGCTTAGAGCTCCTTTAATTCTTTCCTTGGTGCTGCAAGGGATTTTTCTTTTTTTGTGGAAAGTGTCAATGCTTGTCTTTCAAAAGCACCACCCCCACGCCTGCCACCCCCCAAGAAAAAGTAAAAAGAGGACTTGAAAACCAAGTGCCATGCTGCCCATTTGCACACCCATGCAGAGAGGAGTCAGGAACTGCTAATGAACGTACCAACTGTGTATGAAAAATCAGCCAAGCTCAGGCTTTGGGCTTTCATTTCTCTGCTGAGATCCTGACTCTAGACTGCCTGTGAGAAACATGAGCATGGCTTCAACCACAATGTGAACAGAGAGCAAGACTAATAAAAGTGAGGTTCTCCTGGAATATGAGTTAAAAATGAGCACTGTCTTGGAGCAAGCCAATTGTATCCCATTATTATTTCCTGACTTGGTCTGGTAACATCTTAAAATACAAGCAAAACTACCTTCTTCTTTTTAGGACCTATGACCTTTTAAATCTTGCTTTCCAAGATTTAAGAACTGGCAAGTATGGTTACTTTTTAGAATAAGTTTCCTATTCTTTCCTCACTTCGTCTCGCCTCCCTCCCTTCTTTCCCTTTTTCCTCCCTTCTTTTTAATACAATAAACTACCTAGCTATTTTTGACTGAAATGGATCAAAATCCGGATGAGTGCAATCTTGAGTATGTCTAGAGGACATGTGTGTCTAGAGTATGTCTAGAGACAAGCTGCACCCTTTGTGCAGCTTTTCTGCGCATTCATGTCTATCATAATAATAACAGCTACTATTTATTGAGCATTCAGTATGCACTGAGCATTGTGCTATGAGCTCTGCATATATTACCGCATTTAATGCAATTATTAAAACTGAAGAAAAGTGGAACTTCTCCTTTCTGTATTTCAGTAATTCTTCATTAATAGATTCCTTCATAGATATGCCACTATGCCTAGCCCAAGCCCAGATGATGACTACTGCCAAGGATAAGGTTGTTTCAATGTGTAAATATTATTTGTATTCTAGAGGCAAGTGGGAGATGTCGTCTTCAAAGCAGTAAATCTGTGCTCACTTTCTGGAAGTTTGCTCTCAAGGGACTTGAATGTCTTAAAGTGAATTAAATTATTTGCTTCCAAAGCTTGGTCTTGGGCAAGCTATTCAATCTCTTGTGTGTGAATTTCCTCAACTTTAAAATGAGACTTAATGGGTATATATGAGGGACTTAGAACAGTACATGGCATATTAATTGCTCAGTGAATGTTAGCTATTATCATTGTCATTGTTAAATTATCACAACACTCTGAAGAAGGCATTATCATCCCCATTTTACAGATGAGGAAACTGAGGCAAAAAGAATTCAATAACTTGCCCAAGGTCACATAGCAGTCAGTGAGGGAGGTGATGATTCTCACCCTAGGTTACTCTCAGTTCAGAATCTACAAGTAAAATATGATTTTACTTCTCACTATAGAAAGTGATATGTGGTCATGGCTGTATAGAAAACTTCTTTCTCCTATAGGAAACCTGAGCTATAAAGTAGACATAAAATGTCCTGAAGACTGGAAACGTGTCACATGAGAAGCATTTTCGATCCCTCTGGTAGAGAAGGAGTGCTTAATTACCATGTGCCACTGCTGTTAACCTTTGCAAATAAGTCTAATTATCACAGATTAATGAACAGAGCTTAGGCACACCTAAAGGGGCTTTGCTGAGGGGTTTTCATTTCTGCATTTCATTATCTCCATAAACGCTGTTGTTCCCCATGCACACGGTTATAGGACTTTTATTATTTTTTTAGCTGCGCTCTGTGAAATATCAACAACAGAGCCTGCGAAATAGCTCAGGGCAGGGATCGCTTTCCAGGAAATCTTTAGGAAGCCTGTAAGTTGGGTGGCTGCTGCTTCACTGTTTACTGATGAATCATGCCACATTGGTTTATAGGGAATAAAGCCTTAGACAGTCGCCAAGGAAACAGGCTGAGATTTTGGAAATATCTGAAACCACAGAAAAAATTTCCAGAAAAAAATCAATGTCTTAGTCAAGAGTCAGGTTAACCTTATCTGCATCAAGGTGAGTAAGAACAATGGAAATACAGCTTAAAAGATCCATTCCTGTCTGTACCATGACTTAAAACCATACATACCAAGTTGTGATTCTCAGAAAATGTTCTCTGTGAATAGAAACCATGTTTGCTATACTCATCCTGGAAAGTGGCCATCCTGCTGGTCCTTAGAGCAGGCTGTGCCTGGGAGCCATCTTTGAATATCCTCTGAGCTCAGAGGGAGAGACATACCTCTAGTGAGGATCCTGGAAACCTCCGTGTGACATTGTGGCAAGAGAGCAAGCTGGTAGTTCGCAAAGGGCTGCCGCCATTCAGAGGCTGGGACCTCAGGAAGATCTTTGGCACAATCTACTAGACACGTTTCATTAATAAATGATTAGATTTGCAAATCTTGTCAGTAGAGATTGCTATCACAGAATTAATGAAATAAATAATGAAACATTTCCAGTGTTTCTGGCTGGCTTTCAGAGCAGAGTAGATCTCTGCCTTTGTTGCAATTTATGGCTGTCTCTTTGATCAACTCCTGGGGAGTTCAAGGAATGATTTTCCTGCTTCCAACACACGCCTTCGGCTTTTAGGTTTGCCTTTTTTTTTTTTTTTTTTAACTTGACTTTTCATATCATTTTGAGCTTCAAACACAAAGGTTCCCCAGGATAATTTCAGATAAAGAAACCCAACAGAGTGAATAATCTGCAGTAAAGAAAATCTGAATTGTACTTTGAGAAACAACCCATTTGACGCTGGGTTAGGGAAGGGGTACGGGAGGGATTTTGCTCACAAATGAACACAAAAAACGTTCATGATTTTATTCGAATGTCTCCCTTCTGCACAGCCTAAAGCTGAGAGCATTTCCTGATCCAGAAGCAAACCAAGATGCCACCCAGTGTGGATTACCCAGCAGGCAGACAAAGCATATGTTCAGGACATTAGCGATGCCGGGTGGCTGACATTTCTTTTGTTCAAAAAGAAGAAACAAGATTTTTCATATCTCAAAAAAAAAAAGTGTCAAAATAGTCATGGAGAAATCAGAATGTTGTTGGAGAAATAAAAGCTCATTTTCTGACTTAGTATTATTTTAATTTGAATTACTATCAGGCACAAGAGGGAATGGAGCCCTAACATCTGTTCACTGTATGGGGCTTCTAAAACTCTTCATTTGCCTGGTAATATATGAAATTTCTTCCTTCACCCATACTAGTCATAAGGCAATGTGGCCATTATCTGTAAGCCTGACATTTTGGGTAATCTTTCAGAGGAAAGCATAATATTAACAATATAAATAGATTTTCGGTTCTCTCCCTCCGCATCCCCACACAGTATGTGAATAGGCACACACACCATTTCTGGGAAGTCAGTGAGTCCAAAAGTCACAGTACTGATTGCTCCTGGACTTGACTTCTTGGGAGCTACCATTATGCTTATTGGGCAAGTTACAATGGAGCCAAGTTCAAATCCATCCAATTAAAAAATCCAATTAAAAATGTACCTTTGAGTATCTTAATCCTTTCTAATTTCATCCCGTGGCACAGCAATTCTACAGGCAAAACACTTCAGGCTTTGTCTCTTTACATGGTTTAGATTATTTCTTTGGGAACAAGATACTTTCCCAGTAGAAAAAGACTTGAAAAAGTAGTTAATTGTTAAGTTGAGGAAATAAAATTAATGCTACAATTATAAGGATCAGAGCAAAACAAACAATAAAAACTGCCCTTTAGGTTTGAAGAGGGGTCGTCAGGATCTGTCTACAAGGGGGTAAATATTTTTGCACTGTAGTTTTATGATACTTTTTTAACTTATCTCCCAGAATTAACTACTTCTCTAATGGGAGTTTAAACATTTGATTGGTTCTACTCTCCGAGATGAGAATTAGACTTTATTGTTATCAAATTATTACTCTATTTTATTGATTCTAAATTGCACAATTTTTTCACATTCTGTCAATTCTGAAATCATGAGGCATATCAAAATCACCATCAGCCAAGCAGCAGACATGATGTACCACACATGGACGTTGAAACTTTCAAAATGGGAGCCAGCTACTGCAAAGGAAAACTGTAGGCAATGGAAGCAGGGCATCAACAATGCTCTTAATGGCACAGAGCATGATGTTGGGTGGAAAAATGTGGATGTTGATGGCAATGGGTCAGATAAACTGTACAAACCATGACATGCATAGCAAACTAAATATAAGGGGTTTTGATACCAGCTGGTTAAGACTAATATGTTCTAAGATAAGACCACTGACTTCTCATTACAAATTTCAACCTATCCCTGCCCAGCTCTCACTTACTACCAGGTTGGTGCAAAAGTAATCGGGGTTTTTGCAATTATTGCAAAAACCCCGATTACTTTTGCACCGACTTAATAATTTCTGCCCCAGATCACCCTGTGACAACCCCCACACCTCATGGAACATGAGCAGTACCTTTCCCTGACTCGCCTTTTGAGAATACTGAAACTCTTAAGGTGGTGCTTTCTTTTGCTCAGCAAGTTTAATAAACCCAGTTTTTCTGTGATCAGCAGTTTTCCCTGGTGGTTTTGGTACAGAGCTTTGATACCTCAAAAAAAAAAAAAAAAAAAATCAGTAGAATCAGGCTCTAATTCTAACAAGTTTTAGGAATAAATTATTTAACTGATATTTCTTTTTTAATGTATACACAAGAATAATATATGATTAAAAAATACATATGTAGTAAGTTTAAAAGATCTTTCACCAAAGCATAAAATAAGAAACTGCCAGTAAGAAAGCATTGTGTTATAGTTGATTGGCATAAATTTTTCTTAGTGATACATAAAATAATGATGTATCATACAATCGATAGCATTTTATATTTACTAAAATACAGTAATAATGGCTAGCTAACTTTTTTCTGGACATTAATGATGCGCCATGCACTGTGCTAAATGCTTTACCTGAGCCGACTGATTTAGTTCTCAAAGCATTGTGAGGAGGTAAGTCCTATTGTTACCCTCATTTTGTAGAAGTATGAACTAAGTGTGGAGTGTTGCCTTACATTACACACTAATGAATGGTGGAAGAGTTAGGGTTTGGATCCGGGTATTCTGACTCCGATAGGATAGGAGGAAAGAAATTCCATTTGTGGGACTATTTTCTTAAAACCAGCAGAAAGCATTAATTAGAATGACAGTAATTTGTACAAGGCATGCACTAAATTTTGGAATTGGGCTTTTAAGGGTAATATATTTACCAGTTCTTTGGTGTTCATGGCAGTGAAGTTGTTTCCCTTGGGTATTTAAGAAAAGATGTATTCTGAACCTCAAATATTTGCCAGCTTGTTTCTTCCAAAAGAGGGTCCCTAGGTGTTCAAAGCCATACATCAGGGTTAAAAAACAAGCAACCAAATAAAAACAAACCCAGCACTTGGGTCATCCATTTAAGTCACTGCTTGACAGCTGTTCTGGGAATGGCTGTTGCCACGGGTTACTGCAGGGCACTTAGCATCTCAGCCTTACCCATCACATCCAGCCTGGGCTCCCATCTCTCTGAAGAGATGACCCTTCCTTCCTTCCTTTTCCCACTCTACCCCCACGTTTGTGGTTCATATTAGATTTTTTTTTCCTTTTCAACAGAAGCAAAGTAATAAATATGCTAAAAATTCCCTAGATGTTGCATAAGGTATTATCTGCCTTTGATTCCTTTGTTGCCTCCTATTTTTCCTCATAGATCACAGCATCAGCACCACTTTTTCTGTAAGTGTCAACACGCAGTTCCAACCTGTGGCCTTCCACAGGTGGGGTCACAATTGGGCATCGTCAAACAATGAGTGTAGCAATATAAACATCAAACAATTAACATGTTCTTAATTGGATTTTGCAGATAGTAGCCATCACAGTGTATTTTCAGGACTTTCATTGTTCTTGTTTTTCTTTCTAAAGTCTTTCTCTCTTATCTAACCAATGCATTTTCATATTCTTTTTGGCCAATAAATTTGACTAAGGTGCACTGATTTTCCTTCTACCACCTGCTTCCCTTTCTTCACACACTGAGAGTTTCAGAAATCCATTAAGACCTCACTTCACCCCCATCTTTATGTTTTAGGAAAGGGGGTGACTAAGGGATAGCATCTCACTTAGGTAGTGTTACTTATTAGAAACATACATGCAAAATACAAGCATTACATATCATCTATAATGCTAGTTGTATTGAACATTTCTGATTGTCAAAATCTTCAAAATCATGAAATGTACTTGTCGCCTATTATACTTTTCAAAAAAGATTATTTGTGGAAAGCATTTTGAGATTCTTGTAAGAAATGTAGCATATTATTATTCCTTTGTTTCAGGTGTTGGATAATGTTTAAGAATTACAGCTTCCGCTGATGCTCCGAGTCAAATCAAATCTTGTCAAATCCACTGTTGGTTTTCTGACATTTATAAAAGGAATTTGTTCCCCATTACACTTCTTTTTCCTTTGCCTTTTCTTTCCATCGCCTGCTCCCCAACCATTACTTTCTAGTCAGCACATGCCCCTTTTCTATGGTTTGCTTATAGATTATTAAGAAAAAAGATGTAAACTCACAGGGAGGATTAAGGTAGGCACAGCTGGTGTCAACAAAAACAGAAAGAGATGAAAGAGTATTGAGCGTGTCTGAATGGACAGCCTGTGGGGCTCTCTTGTGACCCATCCTTGACCTTTACCCTCCCAAACCATGCCCAAGGCAAGTAAACAGCTTTTCAAAAGAGACTACCTTCTGGGACTCTTCATACATTTTCATTTTAATTTCTTTGCAAAATGGGCAAAAATAAATGTGCTTATGAAGAGAAATGCTACTGACAAAAGTTGAATTTGAAATGACATAGAATCACTGTGTTACCTATCACATCAAGGGTTCTAAATTGCTAATCAGTTTATCCCAAATGAAAAGAAAAGGAAATGTCTCCAATGAGTGTTTTAAACTTCCCTGCATCATTTAAAATGGTTACGTGAGCCTTTGAAAATATTGCCTTGAGGCATTATGGTTGACTTAATTTCTTCTTTGTATTTTAAGGATTATCTGTTATGAGCATGTATTACTTCTATAGTCAAAAAGGAGACTATTTTAACAAAAGTGAAATTATTGCATAAATGTTTTAAATATGAAAATACCACCCAGTGAGTTATTTTTATAAATGACTGAGATAAAGAAAGCAGCTTCTTAAAGTTGAACTATGTAAGAATGTAGATAAACTGTCATATGCCCAAGAATTATTTTCTGATATAAAAGATGGATTAAAGATAGACTTAAATTTTTCTTCACTACATGGTTAGTATTATATCCCAAACTGAATAACACTTCTTTCGTATATCTCTCAGCCCAAATAGAGAAAAGAAAATTTTCTATCTGTACCTGTGGTTTGCAAGTTAGAAGCAATTTTTGTAATTAGTCATATTCAGCTGCATGAGAAGAAACACAAGACCCCAAAATAATTTGACCTATAAAATCTCAGTCTCTACTTGATAACAACTGGGACTTCTGGAACAGCACAGAACAGAATGACATGTGGGCAGAAAGCTGTCATCAGCCCTTCATCTCATTTTCAGTGGGTTTTTTTTTTTTTTTTTTTTGGTCTGACAGTACCACTTTATTTAAGATACCAGTTTATCTTTAATTAAGATAAATATTGGAAATATGGGTAAGATAGTTAAAAATAGTTTTCAAAGTCAACACAGAGATGAGGAAAACAGTCCTACTCTCTGGTTGTGTGAAAATGACTTCAGACAATCATTTTATTTAGTAAATACACATTGAAAGAGAAGATCTACCCAAACAAAACAATATGATTTCAGTTAAAGCAAACTGCTGAAAAATCTAATACAGATATGTGTTGTAAGTGCTAGTTACACGACATCCCAAATATCCAGCTTTTTACAGGCTTGCAAATCAAATTGCTTTATGGTTAGAGGAGCATTTAATACAGTGTGACCAGTTTAAAGTTAACATTTTGTATTCAGAATGATTAATGACACCATATTGTATTTCAATTACTACAAGATACTTCTCTATAATAAACGATGGCAATAATATTCACATTAAGTCAATAAAAAGCATCTTCAAAGTGTGATGTATAAGTGCCATTTTTATAGTATAAGTTGATCACATCATACAATGAATTATCAACAGTGTAACAGGAAATCTCTACACCAAAGCATATATTTTCATCTCTGTGTACAGGGATTTTGGCAGATCCCTGTGCATTAGTATTAATAGGAGTCAAGTAAAAATCCTCACATGCATTAGCTAGAGAACTGCTCCTTCTTCTCCCAGCCTAACTACACTTCACTTGCTCCAAACTGCATTTTAGCAGGTTCAATATGAAAAACCACCTTATTTCCCAGGGCACCAAAGTCCAGAGGGAAATAAATGTGGCAAGTGACTTAACTATGTTCTGGAAAACCAACGCTTGAGGAAAACAAATGCCAAAGAATATTATTTATTTCCCAAAAGGGTCTGTCTACTTGAGAGAGGGAGTTTGGGCACCTGAAACTTGGAGAAGTTTCTGGATGATAAATCCTCAAGGAATCACTGCTGTTTAAATGGTTCTGAATGGTTCCTGGTTACAGTTGTGAGGATTACGGAAGCGAGGGTGTCAAGGAGATGGTCCAAGGAGCTCAGAAAAGGTGGCACACAGGAAAAAGTAGGGAAGGTGGGTGGTTTCTGCTTCCCCTCTATCTGCTCTCTTGTCCCTCCCAAATGGTTCCAGCTCACTTGGTCATCATGACAGAATGACTGGATGAGAGGCACAATGGAGGATGTGCTGGGAGTGGGAGCCAATGCCGCTGACCTAACAACTCCACAGAGCAGAGCTTCTAATTTGGAACTGCACCCTGCCTAGAGAGTGGCTGCAGGTGGGAGTATCAGATGAAAGATCAGGGCCAATGTCCAGGGACACAGATGTTTGTTGGGAAGGCTGTCCCCCACATCACTGGGTAGTCATGTTGTCTGATTTTACTTCTGTAGTTACGCATAAGTATGATCTACAGACCAAAGGGAGGATAACATGATCTCTTTTTCTTCTTCACTTGTACTGTTTTTTTTTTAAATAAAAAACTAGTTTTTAAAGATAATATTATCTCTTGCAGATCCCATGATACCCCAGGTCCAGGTAATTGCTAGTGATATTGTGGAATCAAAATAACTTTTAAAATAAACTTAGATATACTCCCTAAATTGGTCAATTGGTCATTAGAAGAAAAATGAGTCATTGGTGTGAATGATCAATATCAGAGTAAGGGGCCCAATTTACTCCAATACAAGCCAAAGTCATCAAGGGAGTATTCAATAAAACAGCAATATAAGATGAATATAGACTCCAGAATATAGTTAAATTAGATCCATATCAAATTGAAATTTTCTTAGAAATCTAGGTTCCCTGCCAACTGTCCATGGCTTTGCTTATAATTCTCTCTCTCTCTTTTTTAGACAGGGCCTCACTCTATCACCAGGCCAGAGTGAGCTATGCAATCATAGCTCACTGCAACCTCCTGGGCTCAAGGGATCCTCCCACTTTAGCCTCCTGAGTAGCTGAGACTACAGGGAGTTGTCACCATACCCAGCTAATTTTTATTTTGTATTTTATATTTTTAAAATAATTTCAACTTTTATTTTAGATTTGGGGGTACATATGGAGATTTGTTTCCTGGATACATTGTGTAATGCTGAGGTTTAGGGTACAATTGATCCCAACACCCAGGTACTGAGCATGGTACCCAATAGTTCATTTTTCAACCTTTTCTCCCTTTCCTCTCCCCTCTAGTAATCCCCAGTGTTTATTGTTGCCTTCTTTATGTACTCACTGAGCTCCTTGGACCATCTCCTTGACACCCTCGCTTCTGTAATCCTCACAACTGTAACCAGGAACCATTCAGAACCATTTAAACAGTACTCACTCTTTAGCTCCCACTTATAAGTGAGAACATGTGGTATTTGATTTTCTGTTCCTGTGTTAACTTGCTTAGGATTATGGCCTCCAGCTACATCCAAGTTGCTGCAAAGGACATGATTTCATTCTTCTTTATGGCTGCATAGTATTCCATGAATTATATATGTACAACATTTTCTTTAACCAGTCCACCATTGATGGGCACCTAGATTGATCCCACATCTTTGCTACTGTGAATAGTGCTGCAGTAAATATAAGAGTACATGTGTCTTTTTGGTAGAACAATTTATTTTCTTTTGGATATATACTCAGCAATGGGATTGCTGGGCCAAATGGTAGTTCTGTTTTAAGTTCTTTGAGAAATCTCCAAACTGCTTTCTACAGTGGCTGAACTAATTTACATTCCCACCAACACTTATAAGCATTCCCTTTTTTCTGCAGCCTCCCAGCATCTGTTTTTGTTTTTATTTTTTTATTTTTGTAGAGACAGGATCTTACTGTGTTGCCCAGGCTGATCTCAAACTCCTGGTTTCAAGCCATCCTCCCACCTCAGCCTCCCAAAGTGGTGGGATTACAGCCTGCACCTGGCCTGGTGTTTTTTGACATGTTTAGGATAGCCATTCTGACTGGTGTGAAATGATATCTCATTGTGGTTTTGATTTACATTTCTCTGATGATTAGCAATGTTGAGCATTTTTTCATGTTTCTTGGCCACTTGTATGTCTTCTTTTGAGAAATATCTGCTCAAGTCTTTTGCCCATTTTTTAAATGGGGTTCTTGACTTTGTCAATGCATAGTTTGCATATATTTCCTCCCATTCTGTAAGTTGTCTGTTTACTCTGTTAATAGTTTCTTTTGCTGTGCAGAAGCTCTTTAGTTTAATTAGGTCCCACTTGTCAATTTTTATTTTCATTGCAATTACTTTTAAGGACTTTGTCATATATTATTTCCCAAGGCCAATGTCCAGAATGGTGTCTCCTAGGTTTTCTTCTAGGATTCATATAGTTTAAGGTCTTAGATTTAAATCTTTAGCTCATTTTCAGTTCATTTTTGTATATGGTGAAAGGTAGGGGTACAAAAACTTCATTCTTCTGCATATGGCTAGTCAGATATCCCAGCACCATTTATTGAACAGGGGATCTTTTACTCATTGTTTATTTTTGTCAACTTTGTCAAAGATCAGATGGCTATAGGTGTGCAGCTTTATTTCTGGGTTCTCTATTCTCTGCCATTGGTCTATGTGTCTGTTTTTGAACCAATACTATACTGTTTTGGTTACTGTAGCCTTATAGGGTAGCTTGAAGTCAGGTAATGTGGTGTCTCTGGCTTTGTTCTTTTTGCTTAGGATTGTTTTGGCTATTTGGACTCTTTTTTGTTTCCATATGAATTTTAGAATAGTTTTTTTATAATTCTGTGAAAAACGATGCTGGTAGCTTGATAGGAATAGCACTGAATCTGTAGATTGCTTTGGGAAGTATGGCCATTTTAATGATATTGATTCTTCTAATCCATGAGCATGGAATGTTATTCCATTTGTTGTATGATGTCACCTATAATTTCTTCCAGCAGTATTTTGCAGTTCTACTAGTAGAGATCTTTCACCTCTTTAGTTATATATGTACCTAGGTATTGAAACTTTACTGAAGTCATTGATTAGTTCCAGGAGCTTTTTGGTGGAGTCTTTAGGGTCTTCTAGGTATAGAATCATATTGTCAATAAAGAGAGGTAGTTCTTCTTTACCTATTTTGATGGCTTTTATTTCTTTCTCTTGCCTGATAGTTCTGGCAAGAACTTCCAGTACTATGTAGAATAGGAGTGGTGAGAGTGGGCATCCTTGTCTTGTTCCATTTCTCAAGGGAAATCATTCCAGTTTTGGCCTGTTTAGTATGATGTTGGCTCTGGAATTTTCATAGTGGCTGTTATTATTTTGAGGTATGTTACTTCAGTGCCTACTTACTTGAAGGTTTTTATCATGAAAGGATATTGTATTTTATAAAAAGCTTTTTCCACATTTATTGAGATGATCATGTGATTTTTGTTTTGAATTATGTTTATGTGGTGAATCACATTTATTGATTTGTGTATGTTGAACCAAGCTTGTATCCTAGGAATGAAGCCTACCTGATCAAGGTGAATTGACTTTTTGATGCAATGCTGGATTCAGTTTGCTAGTATTTTGTTGAGGATTTTTGCATATGTTCATCTGAGATATTGGCTTGTAGTTTTCTTTTTTCATTGTGTCTTTGCCAAGTTTTGGTATCAGGGTGATGCTGGCTTCATAGAATGAGTTAGGGAGGAGTCCTTCCTCCTTGATTTTTTGGAATAGTTACAGTAGAATTGGTACCATCTTTTCTTTGTATGACTGGTAGAATTTGGCT
This sequence comes from Pan troglodytes, assembly GCF_028858775.2. Taxonomy (NCBI): domain Eukaryota; kingdom Metazoa; phylum Chordata; class Mammalia; order Primates; family Hominidae; genus Pan; species Pan troglodytes. The sequence goes on along the minus strand of NC_072411.2, from coordinate 109,439,233 downwards.
GTGGAGCCATCTGGTCTGGGGCTTTTTTTTTTTGGTTGGTCGGTTTTTTAATTATTGGTTCAATTTTGGAACTCGATATTGGTCTGCTCAGGGTTTTGATTTCTTCCTGATTCAATCTTAGGAGACTATGTTTCTAGGAATTTATCCATTTTCTCTAGTTGTTTAGCTTGTGTGCACAGAGGTGTTCATAATTGTCTTTGTGGATCTTTTGTATTTCTGTGGGATTGGTTGTAATGTCACCTTTGTCATTTGTGATTGTGCTTATTTGGATCGTCTGTCTTTTTTTTTTTTTTTGTAATCTAGCTAGTGGTCTATCAATCTTGTTTATCCTTTCAAAGTACAAACTTTTGGTTTCATTGATTCTTGTATGGCCAAATCCTACACCTTCCTATACTTGTGGTTTTCAGGTTATAATCAAGTTATCAGATGGCTGTGAGAAAGCTGTTAACCTCCAGGGGTCTTAGTTTCCTCATTTCATAGTAGAGATGATGCCTGTTGTCCAAGGTTTAATCAAACAGGTATGTGGAGGCCCTCACACAGTGCCTGGCACTTCATAAGTCTTTTCTTAGTCCATAGTCCCTCATTTGTAATTCTAAAATGCCCCAAATTTGAAATAACAAAATTGTTTCATTTGTTTGTAAGTTGGTGTCAAAACTTATTCAGTGGCAAAGCCTGACTTGAACCAATGAGAAGCTATTTAATGGCTCTAACTCCACTTAGCATAATTTGCTGCAGAGATATTAATGCATTAAGACAAATTTAATTAGTGTACTTGAAGTCCCAAAATTCTGAATTCTAAAACATATCTAGGGCAAAGGGGTCCAGAGAAGGGGCTTTAAATCAATGATAATGATGATGATCGTGAAGATGGTAATGAAGATGGTGATAATCCCAAAACCTTTGCCTGTCATTAGCTTGCTCCTTTCTTCTGGTTATGGTACTTAGTTCTTGATATTTGGCATCTGTATCTCCCCGTGACTACCCTGTATCGTGACACAGTTTCTGAGAGCCACCTGACACTTTCTCCCAGTTTCCGGTACTGACCTGCCTATACACCCATGGTTTTGATTTTGCTCACCTTCTGGTACTCTGGGCTCAACCATTACTGGCTTCTGGGAATGAGAAACTTGACTTTATACTTGTCAAATGAATCAGGACCAACACTTTGTGGTTCAATTTGGCTGGGAGAAACAGTTGGCTGGCTTAGTAAGGATGGAAGGACACTGAGGGTGAGGACAATTTATCTCCTTGTGAAGTAGAATCCATTCACACACTGGCACCTTATTTATTTCTTATTTATTATAATTGTTTGTATATAAAACAGCTCCTTTCAAACAGCAGGCTTTGTGGTATGAATTCCATGGTCAGAAACAGGAATGCTATGGGAGACCTATGGATGTTATCTGGGATGGGTTCCCTCCTCTGAATCCCTCCACAGGTGGGTGGTCTATGGCTCCTTGGTCTCTGCCCCATGAGACGAGGATTCTATCTCCATCCATTGACATATAGCTGTAGCCCAAGGAACCCTTTCCCTCTTTCCAGGTACCTGCCTCAGGCATCTGGGGGAAGAACCCTCCTCTGCACTGAATAAGAGCCTCTATCTAAGATACCATTGGCTTCACTTCAGCTACTACCAAGCCAGCATCAGGGATGCTGTTTTCTCATTCCTTTCTGGGTCCAAGCTCTCATTGTTTAAAAATCACCATCTTCCAAAAGTTATCAATCTAGGTATCATTTAAGATGTGTACATTTTGGACTGCATCCAAAAGAAGGTAGTTACTGAAGAATGAAAAGGCTTTCTTCTGAGGCAATTTCACTCATAAGGTGGTTCCTTGGCTTGGAACCAAAGAACATCCTCAATTACAAAAATAAAACATATACATGAAATAAGGAGTTTAAGTTTGGCAGTGTGTGATTTGTAACATAAATTACATAGGAAATAGGTATAAACTACAGGGTTTGGTGGCGAACGGAGTGTAGTTCAGGTTGAAGTGTCAAGAAGACATTTCTAAAGGGTGCTAAGTTTGACATAGGCCTTAAAATGTGTGTATGTCTAGATGATGGAGATGAGATGGAGATGAAGTGGAAAAATAATATGAACTGTGACAGTGATGAAATGGTAAATTTCACTGCTATCACTTTAACAGAGTTCTTTAAATCTAAAAACTGAATTATTGCAATCATCAGTTTATTGGAAAGTATATAAGGAGAGGACAAATCCTTATATCCTGCCATAAGCCTTTCGTTGGTAGTGCGGGGAGGATTCCTATCAAGGAGCAGTGTTGGGGGAGGTAGGTTGGGATGGTAACTTAGGGTCTGATAGTAAAAGGCCTTGAATAAGAGGCCGGGGATTTTGGTATTTGTCTTATACACTGGAGACCTAGTGTATGTTTGGGGACAGAAGATACTCTTATAGTTGCTTTACTTTAGTAAGAGAAACTTGAAAGAGGTATAGAGTGAAGTAAAGAGGGAAGAAATTGATTATGAAAAACAGTTTAAAAATTATGGCACTTGACGTGCATTATCTTGATTATTATAACATCCTAGAGGTAGTTACTTATTGTTATCTCTATTTTTCAGATGAGGCTTGGAAATATTAAGTAATTTGTCCAAGGTCATATAGCTAGCACATATCTGATCCAGAACTTAAACCTAGATTTGTTTGCAGCTAGAGTTGAATTTTTGTCTACTTTCTGGGCTGGGCATGGTGGCTTATGCCTGTAATTTCAGCACTTTGGGAGGCCAAGGCAGGAGGATTTCTTGAGGCCAGGAGTTTGAGACCAGCCTGGCCAACATGGCAAGACCCTATCTCTATAAAAATAATTCTCCTTATATACTTTCTGATAAACTGATGGTTGCAATAATTCCATTTTTAGATTTAAAGAACTCTGTTAGGATGAAAGCAGTGGGAATGGAAATGGAGGTTGGTTGTGAGAGATATTGTCACAGACCTAGTGACTGAGTGTGAGCAAAAAAGCAAGGACAAGTCAAAGATCTGGTTTTGTAACTTCGAGGCTGGACGTCAAAGGAGAATTATGGCAACATCAGTTGAGAAAGAAATTTAGGAGAAAACTCTGTTTTGGAGAGGAGATTATGAATTATTAATGAAGCTACAATCAACACTGGCCTTCAGCTCTTTATCCTTTCTTTCTCCTCTATCTTATCCCCACTATCTCTCCCCTTCATTACCAGCATCTATGAAAGGCAGTAAGATGCTTGTTTTAGCCCTATTCTAAGTCCTGTAAGATAAAATTTATATAATGTACAAGAGGCTAGGGTGAGTGCAGGGCTGAAAAGGGGGAATTAGTATTTAATGATAATCCTTAATTGTATTTCTCCTCAGTCCTTGGGATTCATTGCAATCAGATTTCACTGTAAAAATACTATTATGCTTACTTTGCACCACTATCCTAGTCATGGCATTGGGCCCATGGTGCAGTTACAAGACCAAATCACAGTAGGCATTTAAAATTAATGATCTTTTCGCTGTATGGCAACGATATCAATTGTAAGGCACAGCCTGAATACCATCTTGTGGTTTTTATAAGGGGAAAATTAGTGGCACTTGGATTCATGAAAGGCTTATGGCAGGCCTGGGCCCTGTGGTGGCACTAATATAGCCATCACTGGAATGCCAAGAGGTGGCCTGCTGTGTTAACAACTGTTATTTTGTGCCAAACTCACACAACTGAAAGTTTATGGGCAAATAAAAAAAAAGATGCTGCTCTATTCCTTTGGTTATGAGATGCAAGAGCTAGCACTTTGGAAAGCAAGCTACCTTGTTTCCTGCTAACATATGCCTGTCAAAGTGTGCAGTTTCTATGGTGAAAGGCATATCGTAAATATGTTCTTGTTGGCATTTCTTTGTCTAGTTGGTGAGCCTTGCTGGAATATTGTGTTTGGATTTGAGTACTGGGCCAGCCAGGGAAGCTGACTTAGGATGGAGTAGCTTTAACATTTCAGTCAGGATGGTGGTTTGTATGGGGACAAAGGTGACTTTGAAGGGCAGAATGGAGCAGATCAAAATGCCTGAGCTCTGGGTCAGAAAGACCAGGCTCTGCCACTTAGCAGTTATTTAATTTGGTACAAGTCACATAGCTTGTCTGAGCCTGCACTGCCCTATCAGTACAATGGAGTTAATGCCATTTATTTTGAAGGGTTGTTTAAAAGATCAGAAACAATGTGTACAAGGTGCCTTGAAATTGCAGTAAGAACACATTTATTGAGTTCTTATTATCTTCCAGACCACATGTTAAGCAGCTTACATGCATTATATAATTTGATTCTTATAATTGCCCAGTGAGGTAAGTAGTATTTTTATTCTCTGTTTTACAGATTAAAACACTGAGTGTTGGAGAAGAAATTTGCTAAAGTTATTTCTCCAGTTAGTAAGTGAAGAAGTATGGACTTGAACCCTAATCTGCTGACTCTGAATCCTGTATTACTAAAAAACTAAGTTATAGGTGTTAGTCATGTCTGTGATTTAGGTTCTGCCTTGCACTGTATAATTCTAGTATGATGAGTTTTCAGTATATCTCATCTATAACCTTTTTCTTGTATGGTTAGTTGCATTTTTGTCATACTCTAAAATTACAGGTCCATGAGCTCAGATATTTATTATTTATGTAGGCACAGTTATTCAGAAGAGAAAGGAGTTTAATACTTAGAGAAGTGGGAATGGGTATTGTGATTACTCTTTTTTTTTTTACTTTTCAAAACCACAAACTCATTATGTATCTTATGGCAATTACTAGAAGCTCTACATTTGGATTAGCTATCTGGAAAATGGAAAATGCAAATAATGGCCTCATTTAGGAAATGTATCAAGGAATCAATTGAATACAAACAGTCCTGCTAATCTCCCTTGTGGAGCTATTCTGGTGCTAACACAATGATCCTGAGGTGTTGAATGTCATTATACAACCAATGGTAAACAAAACACAAGGCATCTTTAATATTAAGCATACCCCCATCAGAGAGGAAATGTACCCTCCTTTCAGTATGAGTATTCCTGGAATGCGCCATGGTTTTGCACAGTGATTGTCCACTCTCGTTCCTAGTGATTATTTATAGGAAACATGGGTAACCCTAAGAATTTAGTTTTCTGTGAAAATGCACTCTAATGTTTAAATGCCTGCAGTTCTGAATTAGCAAATCTTAGACTCTAGTGGCTTCTTCAAAGTAGTTAATCAGGTAGCTGCAGTAAAGATGGATTCTGTATTTATAAATGCCTCCCAATATCCAAAGTTCTAGAACATTTTCTTAAAGGAATTCAGGTGTTTTTCTGACTCCTTTTGTGGCACTAGACATTGTCTTTATGCTTCATGGCAACCCTATGGAATAGGCACTATTTTTTTTTTTTCTCGAGGCAGAGTTGCGGTCTGTCGCCCAGGCTGGAGTGCAATGGCGTCATCTTGGCTCACTGCAACCTCCGCCTCCCGGGTTCAAGCAATTCACCTGCCTCAGCCTTCCAAGTATTCCAGGGATTACAGGCGACTGCCACCATGCCCACCTAATTTTTGGCGCTATTTTTATCCCCATGTTATAGATGAGAAAATGTTCAGAAAAAGTAAGATCACTCAGCATGCACTAAAACTAGAATTCAAACTTCGTCTTATAATTTCAAAGCACAAGCTATAGAGTTCTACAACCTCTCTTAAAGGCCTTCATTTTTTCAGCCTCAGCCAAGTACTAACTCTACTATCAGGCAGTGCGATACTTCCTGGGAGACAGGGTGCAATGATTATTGAGCAAAGCATTAAGATTGAGTTGGGGCTCTGGGGCCTCTCTGGGTTTAAATCCTGATTCTGCTATAGAGCTGTGTAATCTAGGGCAGATGACTTAATCTGTGTATCATTCTTATGAGAAAATATTTAATATGGTTGGTGTAGAGATTAAATGGCTTAAAACTTAAATCACACAAAGGAATGTAGGACATCTTCCAAAAAAGTAGGTATATAGTAGGTACTCAAGAAGTATTTATAAATGATTAAATTAATGAATGCATATGAAAATTACAAGAGATTATAATCTAGTTCTTGGGACCAAGTAAGATTTAGATTTTGTCAGCTAAGTCCTCCTTTAATCAGCATCATTTGGCATCAAAATGCAAAGACTAAGAGCATCATGTAATTTAGGATCTAGGAGGCATCTGTAATATCCTCTCTTCTACCTCACTGTGAGTGAAGAGAGTGAGATTCCTAGAGGTTAGGTGACATTGTGTGAAGTAACTCAGTGAGCTGACAAATAATATTAGGGTTTAGCTCACTTTACTTCTCAAAGACTTTATAAGCTTGGATGGAACTATCACAGGGGTGATTTGAACTCAGTAATTTTTTTTTATAAAACTGTCTTTTTATACTTTTCCATGGAAGGAGGGAAACAGTGGAAAAGGAAGGAACATTTCCTTTTGGAAGCTGTGAGTTCATGTGAAATGTAATCTCCATAATGTTTGTGATATAAAACTGCATTTCAGCTCTGGTTCCTGGCTTTGGACATGGGTTGGGATCCAAACTCTGTCATTGGTAAGCTATGTGAAGTTGGGCAAGCCATTTAACCTCTCTGAGCCTAAGCATATCTCACTCATGAGATTAATAATCATACAGGCTCAAAGAGTGGTCATGAGGAGGATTAACTGAGATGGTGTAATCCAAGCACTTATCACGGGACCTGTCACAGAGTAAACTCTAAATAGGTAGTAGCTGTTATTGTGGACCATGTTAATCTTTTCTGTGGAATGTCTCACTTAATTTTCTATTTTTGTTTGTGAGGTTGCCCTACTTTACATAGTTTCCAGCTTTGTTAAATACTCTCTCAAATTGCTCACTAGCCCTTATCTGGTTCTATATCAGATCTAGACCTTCTGACCTGTTTTTCAAAACCTTCATTATAAAGCTTCACTTTGTGTCTCCTACTCTTTCCCTCAGGACTCCTCTCAAAGTGCACTTTTCCATCCAGTCTACCTCTGCTCTGTCCGTGGTCCTGACTTCTCGGGTTCACATTATCGGGTCTCTGTCTTTTAGCCTATCCAAATCTTCCTTATGCCTTAATGCCTTTCAAGGCATAGCTGAAGTTTGAGCTCTTTCAAGAAATCTTCTCTGATTATCCCGGTCCTTACTGAGTTACTATTCTGAGGTTCTGAATGTGCTTTAAAACCTGTTGGGATGGTGCCTGATTTGCACTGCAATGGGGGCTTATCAACTGTGACTGAAAGTGAATTGCTATGAAACTATCAATGCAATGTTATATGTGGGGAGTGCATCTAATCAAGAATGCATGAAATATATAATTCTAATACCAACATATTATATTGGTATGATGACGCATGAGTAAATTATATAGAGTAATTATAAATATATGCATTAATTTCTAAAAAATAGACACAGATGAATACCTGACATGAATTTGCTAAAAGGAGACCAATGTATTTAAAAAGATACCTTTTTCTTACCAATATATTTATGCAAGTGTGCAAAAATGCACAAAGATGTTATGGTAGCATATTTAAGATATCAAAATATTGAAAACACTCTAAGTATATATCAATAAGACTTGAAGTTATGGTATATCCATACACAAAATACCATGTAGTTATTGAAAAGAACAAAATGGATCTATATGTATTGACGAGGAAAGATGCCCTTGATGCATTATGTATAAGAAGTAAGCTGCAGAGTAGGTTATGTGACTTAATTTTGTAAAATAAACATGTATTTCAAATATATTTTATGTTCCTCTATGGATAGAAAACAGCTAGATACATGCTAAATTGTTGAAAGTGCTTATCTCTGAGGAGTTAGATATTGAAGATGGATTGGGTAATTAGAATAATCATTATTATATCTTTTGAATATCTATACAATAAATAAAATCTCTTCTGTATCATAATTTTAGACCAAAGCAAACAATTATAATATGTATTTAAAACTTTAAACAAGACCTTGTGCTTGCTTTCCCACACTCTTAAGATTTGGAAAAAAAAAAGTAAAATGTATAACTGAAAGAACTGCTTTTTTCCCAGTGTAAATTTTCTCTCAGCAATAAATGTAATTCATAGGCCTTCCTTTGACCTTAGAGCTGCATTTGACATTATTCTTCTCAAAACCAATAGTCAATATCCCCAAATTTCAGAGATCCAGTAAGGACATTATGGGAGATGATATTTTAAAAATATGTCACATCTTACATGGCTTTTGCACTGACCAGTCCGGATGGATGCTGGTTGGTATGCTGGACTGGGGCACCCTGGCAGAATATCAACTCTGGCCTTGGCTTTGTGAATTGGCAGAAGGCACACTCTTAAATCTGTTCTTCACTTTTGTTGTCTTTTGCTTGATTTCTCTCTTTTCCTACCCAATCCTAAAGGGGACATTATGAAGACAATTCACATGGCAGGACAGAAGAGATAGTCATTATCTATGTGCTTTGTTCAAGAAGATAGAAGGTGTGATAGGGAGTTAGGATGGTGCAGTAGAAAGAGAATGGGCTTTGGAGCAGACAGATCTGGGTTTGAGGCCTGGCTGGGTCATTTCCTGGTTGTATTACCTAGGCAAGACAAGTAAATCTCTCTGAGCTTCTATTTCTTCAAGTATAAAATGATGCTAATCTCTATCTCTTGTGGCAGTTGTTAAGATAAAATGAGGTCACTTGTCAAGTGTCTGGGGCATAAGTATTTGCAAATGTTAATAATCACCTATCTCTCTCCTACTTCCCAATTTTTCTTTCTAGATGCCCTTGACTTATTCTAGAATGTAAGATTCAAGCCTTTTCAGCATCTGCTGATGAATGCACTCTTTCCTCTCCTTGTACTGTCTGAGTTATTGCCCATTGCCAAGTCATGTACCCATTGTGTCACTGAATTAAAACAATGATGTGTGAAGACTAGGTGTTATTAGACATCTTTAAATGCACAATCATCAAGTAACACAGAACACAGAGCTCACCAACCTAGCAATTTAGCCCATAATTACATGGGAGTTCACGTGGGTCAGTTTCACCTTTTTTTAACTCTATTAGAAACTCCTTAAGGGCAGAAGCCAATTATTCTCTGACAAATACAACAATCCATTGTACAATTATGAGTATATTCACCAGATACTTATTGACTGATTGACTGGTTCATGGGTGGCAGAGCCTCTTTATTGTGGACAAAGGAGCTTTCAAACTGGTCAACAGAGCTTGATAAGGAAGAAAGTCCAAATCTCGCTGTGGGAGCTGGATTACACTTCATAAACAAATGCATCTGCACCAACATCATTGCAGATTGAATAAAATATTTTATCTGTAGGTATTCTTCATTTTCTCATTGGCTTTTTAGTGGCTCATTTGTGTAATGGAGATGCTGTGAGGCAAGCTTCTATAGCCTGAGAGCACAGGCAAACATCCCTGAGCTCAGGAAAGTACCCGGACAGGCCAGAAAGCAGGAGGGAAAGCCTTGGTGAAGGCAATTGAGAAACCTCCCGGCGAGACATTGTCTGCGGATCACTGGCCTGATATCACATAAAGGCCCCATCTGAGCCATTACAGCCTATTGTGTCAATGTGTTTTCTGGGAGGCTGTCATCCATAGATCACAGTTGGCAGTGAAGGTAATGCCTCCACTGGAACTGTTACTATTTCCCATCGGTGAATTCTATTAGAGGTCCGTGGGTTACTGCCACTGGAGTTCATATTAACTCAGTCAAAGGGATGGTGATTGATTCTGTGGAATTTTGTGAATACACACAAAATACATTTCATACTGTCATCTGAGTTTTGTATTGCGCTTCCATGATCCCTGCTACATGGTAAATCCAATATAATCTACTCGAATTGTTACAGAGAAAAAAAAAATTTCTCATGCCATTTTAAGGCTAAAATACCTGCCCATTTCCTTTCTTCTCCAGTCACAAAAGATTTAGACCTAACTATAAAACATTGGCTTCTCTTCTGACTTAACAACTCAGTCTGATGGGAAGGGCATTTATTGAATTTCCACTGTGTATAAAGAAACAGCAGTGGGACCTACAGGACGATACCAAAAACTTAATACATTAGGTTTGTACCTCCAGGTTTATAATATAGTTAGACAGAAGACACTCATAAAAATGATTAAAGAATATAATTATAAAACAAATAACAGGAAGTACCAAATTAATACACAGGTGTGCCACTTAGTGCAATAGCTGTGTTCTTGAAAAGATGAGTGAGGGCTGAATCTTGTGAAGCACTGAAAAAATTAGCTATTTATAGAGTAAATAGTGATTTCTTGTATAGTCTAATTTGTTGATATTAAAGATTCTAAATTTTGTGAACATTCTTTCCCTTTAAGTGGGTTATATACTTTGGGCTACTGGAAAAACAACAAGTTTATTGGTAACCGTAGAAAGTTTTCTAGATTAATTGAATTTTGGATGAGATGCTGAAAGTGAAAGGAATTGGTAGTGATTTCAGCGAGGACCAATCTTCCCACAAGCTCATAGAATCAGGTCTCCATTTTCTTCCCGAAAGGGTGCTGCTCAACATAGACAGAGCTGATGCAAAGACATTTATGTGATTTGCAGGTGGAGTTTTGTCACTGGTATGTGAGTCCTTTATTTTACATGCCTTTCTGAACTGTATTCTGACATAGCCTGCATTCTACAGCTGTATAGCCTGAGACTTTTTGTGTACAGATAGATGCTTGGTGGTCCTCTGATACTGTGTCTGAACTCCTGGAGGAGAAGCAGGTACTCTCAGGGCATCCAGGGTTACTGTGGCCAGTGGCACATGAGTGGAAGAGCCCGAGGGTCTTGTTCATTGTGGCAATTCTTTTGTCCCTGTGACTCCTCTCTGAATGTCTTCAAAATGGCAGATAATGCTGGGACGTTTACTAGACTGAGGTCTCCATTCTGAAGATGGTGTAATAATCTAGACGGACAAATTTCTGTCTAATTCCTTCCTAAAATCCCTTAAGATGTCCCTTGAATTTATAGCTCCTTTTAGTTCCCATAGTTCCCTGCTTGTTTGAGTTCTCTTTGTCAGATAAATTGATTAATAGATGATAGATGGATGGATGGATAGCTAGCTAGCTAGAGATATCAGCAGCCTCTCAGATGATTGTTCTAATTTTCATCTCTCTTTGGTCCAATCCATTCTAAAACCAGCAGATAATTCGACTGTGTGCAAACCAGCAGATAATTCAACTGTGTGAAACCTATTGTTTCAAATAGGTAATTCAGGTAAAAATTTTTCACTCTAAGACCAGGTCCCTCACAAACTCCCTCTCACGGCAACCGAACCCCTCTTTCAATCTCTTTTATCACCAGCATTTCTCCTTCCTTTGTACTCTCTGCTATCTCCTAAGAAAAAGCCATTCATTCTGCTTCTGTGGTTTTCTATGAGATACCCCAATGCTCAAAAGGCCCACTCAACGAAGAGCTCCAGGGACTCATCCAAGCCACATCCTGCAAAGCATAGCTTCAAATTTATCTTTTCTAGGATATGTTCCTTAATGCATCATTCTTTCTTTCTTCACATTTTTAATGTGACCCTTACAGTGTATTCTTTTGTCAGTATAGAACTTGTTCATCCAATCATACATAAAGTGTTTTACATCTGGGTTTTGTTCTTCAATTATATTGCAAGGTCTTAGTAACAGGGGCCATTTTTCTATTTCTTTTACCTGTTCCTGTCCCCACTCCACCCCTGACAGCAACCAGAATACAGTATTGTTATTGAACCTGAAAGTAGTTACAGGCAACCACCAACTAATCACGAATATTTTCTAAAATATTTTAAGTTGACATTTTAGATTTGGAACTGTTTCCTTAGGAACAAAATTTAAAATGGTGCTTAAGCTCCTTGTCAAGCCTTCAAATGTCTATTTGCTTATACTATAGCATTAGTCCCATTAAGTTAATATTATTGTTGTATCATTCCTAATAATGCTGTAAGTAGCTTATTCATTCAAATTTTATGTATTATGGACTTTTCCTGAGCCAACACAGGGTGTATGGTGGTGAAATATGGACCCTCTTTAGGAAATACGTGCTGTAGAGGTAAATTACAGCAAGCAGGGATAGGAAGTAACGCGATGATCACAGAAGGCTTCCGTGAGGAGGTGACATTTATACTGACTTTAAAATATGGGAAAGAATCATTTGGGCAGAGTGGAAGAGCACCAGACAGAAGGAACCAAGTGTGAAAAAGTCCTAAGATAGAAAATAACGTGCTATGCTCAAGAGCCTAGAAGGCTAGTGTGGCGTAAACATGAAAGTAAAGAGAGATGGTGGCAAGAACTAAGATTTGAGGAGGCAAATACCAGGTCACACAGGACTTTGGCCTCTGAGAGGAGTCCAGATTTAATTTAAAGGTGATGGGAACCCATTGAGACTTTTTTTTTTTTTTTTTGAGATGGAGTCTTGCTCTGTTACTACAGGCATGCACCACCGCACCAGGCTAATTTTTGTATTTTTATTAGAGATGGGGTTTCACCATGTTGGCCAGGATGGTCTCGATCTCTTGACCTTGTGATTCACCCACCTCGGCCTCCCAAAGTGCTGGGATTACAGGTGTGAGCCACCATGCTGGGCCACCATTGAGACTTTTAAGTACAGTTGTAGTTTTTTAGATCATAAATTGAATATTATTGAAAGAACTAGCTGGACATGTAGACAAGTTGTTTCCATGGGACAGTAGTTTCCACAGAGTGGCAAGGAGAGATTATAGAGAATTGAAGAATGTTTGTGCAAAAGTCCCAGACATGGCAAGAATGGAGCCCAATATCCAAACCCCCGTTGTGGGAAGCCAGGTTGGCCAAATGATTGGATATTGGTTCTGCAGGGCTGAGAAGGAATAGAAGATAGCTGTCTCAGGTAAGACTGAAAGCTGAGAACCTGAGCAGAGAAACAATTTCAGCTAGAAAGTTGCAGGGAAAGCTGAGGTTCAAGCCCCGGAAAGACTAAATCTCAACAAGTTCTGAAGTCAGAGGGCCAGGGTCACATGGCTGAGAGTTGAGAGTGGGACAAGAATAGGTCAGCAATGAAGAGCCCCTGGGAGCTCCCGGCTTCCTTTGGTGGTGGTGGGGTAGGGGTGGATTGGCAGGTATGTGGTGTGGGAGAACCTACCTGCTGCCTCCTGAGAGCAGTGGCAGGGAATCCAGTGACAAGAGGCTTCCTCTCACTTTCTCAGCCTCAAAGAACTAGAATGCTCCATTGACATAGGCAACCCTGAAGTCCAGAGCAAGTGATAATTTATAATAGCGATTATTAGAGTATCTACTTGATAAAGGAGCTTAGCTCTATGAGTGTAAGGGCCAGATCTGTCTGGTCCACCACTATATTCCCAGAGTCTAGCAGGCTGCCTTGCACCCAGCTTCCAATCAATACATGCTGCTAATTGAATAAGGTTGTTGAGAAATTTAAATGAAATAATATAAGGAAAGGGCTTAGCTAAAATTGAATCCCACATATTGAAAGGCTGGCTTAAGGATACTAACAAATTAGTAAACAGATCTAATTTGAAACCCTACATACATATCTCAATAAGTGGCAACATTTTAGCTATAGTGTGATAAATGTATTCCTGGGGGGAAAAACCCAAAACATTGTGTTCTGCAAAAGCCTATGCCAAAAATAACAGTGCTTTTGTGAAAAATAAGATTGAGACAGACTAATTAACACTGAGGCAACACTGCAAATACAGCATCAATAAAAACAATATTTTAATTAAATTCTAGTAGTTTAGAAATCAAAGTCATATTAATTTCTTACTAAATATATACTGTAGTACATAGAAAACTTAAAATGAAGGTAGCTTGATTAAAGGGATGTTTAAAAAATAACAGATTGTGTCTGCAGATTATTGAGACAAGGCCAAAATGCACAAAGATTGGGGGGAAACTGTAAATAATCACTTCTAAGACAGAACAGAATGAATAGGACAATACTGTATTCCCCTGTGGTTTGCTGCATTGAGCTGGGCGAATGTACTTTGCATCCAGCAGCCATTACTACAAGACACCAAACACTAATGTGCTGGCAAAAAAAACTGTGCGAACCAGTGTGTCATTTATGTTCTATTAACATCTTCCTCTTGTTTACCAATCATAGATGAGCTATTTCACATTTTAGAAACATGTTTAGAAGGCTGGGCACGGTGGCTCACGCCTGTAATCCCAGCACTTTGGGAGGCCTAGGCGGGTGGATCACCTAAGGTCAGGAGTTCGAGATTAGCCTGGCCAACGTGGCGAAACCCTGTCTCTACTAAAAATACAAAAATTAGCTGGGTGTGGTGGCGTGCACCTATAATCCCAGCTACTCAGGAGGCTGAGGCAGGAGAATGGCTTGAACCTGGGAGAGGGAGTCGGAGGCGGAGGTTGCAGTGAGCCAAAATTGCACCACTGCACTCCAGCATGGGCAATAAGAGCGAGACTCAGTCTCAAAAAAAAAAAAAAAAAATCCCAGGAGACTGGATTTACAAATTTTGAATAAAGAAGGTCTACAAATTATCCCTCTTTAATATTCAGAGGGTTTACACTGAAGCAGGCTCATGATGGCTTGCCACGTCTTTTATAAGGCCTCTGAAGTATTTTTTAAAATTTTGAGTTGGTGTGTCCAAACATTTAAACATTCAGAAATGTTATTATGTGCTGCTCCTTATTCCTGTGTGGCAGTAATTCAGTGACCTGGTAGTGGTTGTTTGCCTCCCATTCACATGGTCACTCTATTCATTTATGTTACTTGCATGGTCCTGGAGGTATCAGGATTGGCAAGACTGGTTATACTTTTCATTCTCCAGGGCTGGGCTCACATGTATATGTATTTTAAGTTGGTTGTTTGTAACTTAGGGAATGCCTGCATTTTATTTATATCCACTATTCTTTTGTGGCCTTCTTATTACCCCAAAATGCATAATCTTTAATTTAAAAGTGACCCAGATCCATACTAAACAGGTCACAGGTAAGTGAGATAAATGAATCCCAGGAATAGAAAAAGAAATAATGAGTTTTATGGGCAAATCAAACATTCCCTTCCTAATTATCACAGTTAGATGCTTAAGGAAGATCTGTTGATCACCTTTGGGTAGTGAGTATTTTAGTGCATTATTTTAAATTTAATTTTATGTGATTGCTGTGGTTCTCGTGGAAGAACAAGTGTATATAACATCAATGTAATTTTATTAGCTGCCTCCTACATAATTGTTTTAAAATAAGTTAATTCTTTATCGCTATACCTTGAGGTTCTATTATCATTAACATAAACAGGATATAAAACCCTTAATTTTTTATGTCACAGCTACCTAATTATTATTTTTACTATCAATCTTGTTATTGAGATAAAATCAGTACACATTTACATATTTGGCTTTTATTCCTCAAACAAGATGATGGATACCTCTCTGTATTAATCTAGAAAATAAAGCTGGTACTAGGCTACTCCCTGATGTAATCTTATGTCTAAAAAGTTTTGCTTTGGAATTTGGCATTTCTTCACATCTAATTTCCATAGTATGTAACCCCCTCAACCCATCCCCAGGAGAGTGAATAACTAAGAGCTCTGCTTCTGTGTTTGACTATGGAGGGGTTTGTATGATGTTTCAGAACAGAATATAAACCCTCATAGAGTATATATTCCTTAAGTTGAATTTGATGGATGTGTGTTCACTGCATCAGACTCACCCTGTCTTGTTCCAACAATGATTGACAGCCTCGATTGAAGACCAGTAAGTTAAAGGCAGATTGTTCAAAGAATGGCCACCATTCTCTATGAGGATGATAATGTTCTATAGAAGATATAAAATCCACAACCTTAGTTATGAATTTGTCAAACAAAGAGTGGAAATGGATAGATTATAAAAATATAAATGAATGAAATAGTAATGTAATAGGTGATTTTCTCCTTACGATTTGATTTTGTTAAAAGGTTATTGACAAGAATCATGAGCAATCATCTAGCATGAGGTAAGTTATTGAATTATAACTGAATTTTAAAAGTCATTGTTAATTTAATTTCCTACTGGACCTGGAAGCTCAACTTACTGTTCCTTTCAGCATTACTGCTAATTAGCTGTGTTTTCAAAGTCAGAAAAATTCAATGCATTTTTTCCCTATTCCCTGTATCACTCAAATGTTATGTAGATACTTTTTTAAAACAATAGATTTTAATTGTTGATTCTGTAGTCAGTCAAAGACCTTAAGATTTTCCACATCATTGTCTTTCTGACATCATCCCTAGTGTATTTCTATGGAAAAGGAAGTGTAATAGAAGATCAACTGTATTTCCCAGAAAAGAATATCTTTCACCCTCTAAGCGTCATCTACTGCTACATCTATTGCTGTTGCTGTCTCAAACTATTCTTTACAAATGTTTCTTTTCTTAGCTTTTATCTCTTGGTTCGTTAAGTAAATACAAAACTACTTTGCACAAATTTAAATTCTCCCAAATAGACACTTATTTTACATTTTAAAGCTCTCCATTGTAAAGATTTCTAACAAGGATTTCTATTTTCACCTTTGGTAAAGATGGAATATTCATGATTATGAGAAAAGTTATTGAATAGATACATAAATTTTCTCTATTACCTGCAAACGTATTTTAAAATCACTTTTTAGGAATTTCCACTTAGGAAGGAAGTCTGTGAGTGTGCATGATATGCTGCTTGCTACTTCGAGCCTTCGTGGCTCCACAGACACAGCAGATATTGTCAGCGACAGCGAAGGAACAATAATAAGTCCACAGTCCTCCTTTCCCTCTTTGGAAAGAGCACTAGATTGGGAGTTAGGAGAGCTCTCCTGACCTTTACAATATAAATATATAGTCCTCCATCTCTTATCCAAATAGTGTGAGACCACTTAAGAATACTAAAACAATAATAAAGCCATAAAAAGAAGTCATAAGCCAGGACAAATGAAATGAGAACCAGAAATGTGCCAAGCCCAGGATCAACACAGTGGCTGTTGTTGAGCTTCAAGTAAGAATTACAAGGCTTATATTCCTTTGGATATATACCCAGTAATAGGATTGCTGGGTGGAATGATATTTCTGTCTTTAGGTCTTTAAGGAATCACCACACCGTCTTCCACAATATTTGAACTAACTTACACTCCCACCAACAATGTATAAGCGTTCCTTTTTCTCTACAACCTCACCAGCATCTGTTATTTTTTAACTTTTTAATAATAGCCATTCTGACTGGTGTGAGATGATATCTCATTGTGGTTTTGATTTTCATTTCTCTAATGATCAGTGATGAGCTTTTTTGCATATGCGTGTTGGCTGCATATATGTCTTCTTTTGAGAAGTGTCTGTTCATGTCCTTTGCCACTTAGACACATGCATGCATATGTTCACTGCAGCACTATTCACAATAGCAAAGACATGGAGTCAACCCAAATGCCCATCAATGATAGACTGGATAAAGAAAATGTGAAATATATATACCATAGAATACTATGCAGCCATAAAAAATGAAATCATGTCCTTTGCAGGAACATAAATGGAGCTGGAGCCCATTACCCTTAGAAATTAATGCAGGAACAGAAAACCAAATACCACATGTTCTCACTTATAAGGGGGAGCTAAATGAAGAGAAGACATAGACACACATAGAGGGGAACAACAAACACTGAGGCTTGTTGGAGGGTGGAGGGTGGGAGGAGGAAGACAATCAGGAAAAATAACTAATGAATACTAGGCTTAATACCTGGGTGATGAAATAATCTGTACAACAACCCCCATGACACACGCTTGCCTATGTAACAAACCTGCATATCCTGCACATGTACCCCTGAACTTAAAATAAAAGTTAAAAAAAAAAAAAAGCACAAGGTCAAGTCCAGTCTCTGTCCCTAACATGTTGGTGAATTTGAGTAAGACACTTCATTTCTCTGGGCTGTGATGTCTTCAGCTGGAAAGTTCAGGGACTGAATCACTAGATGATTTCTGAAATATCATCCAGCTTTAAAATCTCAAGTTCCTGTGACTTGGGACTTTTATAATTTATTCAGCTAAATATAAACATTGGTTTTAGGGCTGAGGTAGTGTCTTGAAAGTCTAACCAGTTATCTTGCAGATGGGGGTACCTTTGATCATGAAATAGACAGTGCAGGAGAGGTGGGGATGTGTAACCTGTCTCTACTTGACGGGAGTGTGGGAGGGACATCAAAGCTGGCCACATTTTCATTTCCATAGGGACAACATATGCAGTTAACCCCCAGAGAACTATATCTTCTGTTTTGCTCTGATCTACAAAGTCTTTCAACATTGGAGGCAAACAACTTTTCAGATTTATTTATTCATTCCTTTAGATGTAAATATCTGACTTTTTTTAAAAGGAAAATTACTTTATAGTTTTTGTACTCTCAACTCTCTCTCTCTATATATGTATATTTACATGGCTAAGATACTTTGAATATGGAAGAGTAAAGGCAGGAAGTAAAAACAAAGCAAGCAAACAAAAACCACACTGTATCCCACAACCCAGACATAATCATTGACTGCCCAGAAAAAGCTACTTTAAGAGAGATTAGATAACTAGAAATGTTATTATACTAGGTAATGTCACACTGCTTTAAACAATAAGAGTGGATTTTAGTTTAACTCAAACTTAATACAAAGAAAAATAAGTTGAAATAAAACAAAAGAAATTGCCTGGCTTAAAATAAGTGCTTGCTTCCACGTATCTGTTGCTGGGAGAAGACGCTTGCCTTAATTTATCCTACATATTTGTCTTCACTTACAGTGACAAAGAGACTAAAATCTTTAATGTGCTCAGCTAATTCTCATCACCCTATTGTTTTCTTCTATTGTGATGTTTAATTGCAACATATGACCATACCTTAGAGTATAATTCCAGGTAAACTTGAGTATTTGGACCAATGATACCATGGCCATAGGGGCTGCCAACAGAAAAGAAAAAAAGACCATATGTTTCTGCTTCATGTATGATCCACAGGGAGTTTCTAAAGAGATGATATTGTGGCCCTGAGTATAAGCAGTGCATGGCACATGCTCCTTTGCACACACAAGATTACTTACTTTTTAAAGTTGGAGAGGCAGGATGATGAAATACATGTGTTTGAGGAAGCCCAAGGATCTGCCTCCATTCCCACACCCTTTTTAATAATTCAGTGATTTCCAAAGCAGAATGATAACACAAGATAATCCACAAGAGGAAAATGAATTTTAAACTCATCCTTACAAAGTCACTATTTTTGGTGTATGCTTTTTAATGTCCATGCTGCATTATACAGTAGTACAAGTATACCATTTACAAAGAAATGAGTAAAGATGTACTTTGAGGGTGTGTGCTTAAGATGTTCTTAGAGGGAAGAGTGCCCAGGCAAGACTGAGAACCCCTGCATTAAATGGTGATGCAGAGCCTGACGGGATTTTTCTCTGTGCCTTTGCCTTTCCGTTTGTAAACTGAAGCTCCTGTCCCCTCTCTTTCTGTTGCCTCCCTTCCAGGGAAGTTAGGAGATCCAGAGAAAACAGTGTTGCCCTAAAGAGCAAAAATTCCATAAACATTATGCATTAATTAGGATAATGTAATTCAGATTTTAAAAATGATTTTTTAGCACTTATTTTACTTCCTATGTTAATGGTCTCCATCTCCTTTGTTTAATTCATGTTTGTGGGCATACTCCCAAATATATATTCTAAATTAAATTAAGAAGCCAAAAAAAAAACCGTCTAAGAGGGGGCTTTTCACTACACACCTGACAGATTCATTTTAAATCCTCGTGTCTTAATATATGGCTGAAGGGACATAACATAAATGGGCTCTGAATTTCTCCCATGTAGCTCATTTACAAGAGTACCTTGGCTTGCTAAGAATTTGCCTCTTGTGGCCATTAGAACACTTATTAGAATATTTATTAGTTATTAACACAGAAAGTGTGTTTGCATGTGTGTGCATGCACTGAAAGGAATGAAGCTCTCTAGCTACTTATTGTTGGGGCTAATTTAGATTGCAACATGTTGCACCTGGATTAAAAAAATAGCTAAATCCAAGAACGGATTTAGATGAGACTCAGGGGTAGAGGGCTGATCGGCTGACAAGGGCAGAAGTGGAGGGAGTCACAATGCCCGATGTACCTTGGGTTCCTGAGACTTAGAGATCCAATCATGTCATAAATCCAGGCAGCAGAGCTCTTTCTGCCTTACACTGCAGCTGCATTACTCTGCTGGGGCTGGCCTAAGAAAGTACCACAGACTGGGTGGCTTCAACAACAGAATTGTATTAGTCTGAGTTCCAGGTGTTGGTGGGGTTGGTTTTTTCTGAGCCTTCTCTCTTTTTTGTAGATGGTCACCTTCTCCCTGTTTCTTCACATGATCTTCCCTCTGTGTGTGTGTATCCTAATCTCTTATTAGGACACCAGTCACATTGAATTAGGGCCCACCCTAATAACCTCATTTTAACTTAGTTACCTCTTTTAAAACTCTATCCCCAAATATAGTAACATTCTGAGGCATTAGGGGGTTAGGACTTCGACATACAAATTTTGTTGTGGGGGGACATGAGTACAATTCAAGCCATAAATAGGGCATTCCCTAAGGTGATGAATGCACAGCCATCCTAACAGCATTTCAGCTAAGCGTCAGATAAATTCACATGGGGCAGTAGCTTCCTTTGGCCTCGACTATCTTTGTACACTATTGTGAAATGCTTTATTGTTTAGCTGTTAAATAACATTTGTTGCTTTCCATGACAGAGGTGGCTATATTCCAGAAATGAATGAAGTGTTTCCTGTGCCTTTTCAGTAATGAAGGAAGGAGAGGGAAGAAAATTGGTGATACTAGTATTGTCAATTACCATTATAAGATATTCAGGAGTGCAAGTTTTAATCCCATTTGTAGGTCTCATTTACATGGAAAAAATTTGATTTATATAGTAACATAAATTTAGTTTATTTTCCTCCCGATTCAATCCCACCTGAAGGGACTTGAACTTGAACCCTTCAGCATATAGAGAAGAGGGTCAAAATACAATTGGTTTGCTAAGCTGTCACACAGATTCCCTTGCTAACATTTGCAGTATTTTTCTTGGCTGACCAAGCGCTTTTCTTCCTGGAAAGTAAATAGAAAACAGCTGTCTATGAAATGGGTCAGAGCAAATATATTTGGTCAGGTGCTGGATAAATAGCTCACAGACTGACTAAAATAGTCCTAAACAAAACAAAACAAATCTCTAAGCCACACAGACCCAACCTGAAGGCTTTCAAAGGCAAAAAACAAACAAAACAAAAAATCTAATGTATTTGTGACTCATTCATATTTCTATTAAATGTGTGTTTCCTAAAGCTTTATTTTCACAATTAGAGCTCACCAAAGCACCAATCAACCAACCCAAAACTCTAAGCCTGGAAGAATTCTTATAAACTATGCTATTCCCTGGTGCCCTAAACCCCATGGTGGTCTAGAGACTCTGGAACCTTCAAAATCTCAGAGGACATAATTGAATGATTACTGCCTCAACAGACAGGAGGAAAGTATGACAGGTTGATAACCAAGTCTGATATTTCAGATAATAATCAGTATTCTTTTAATGACCAGAAAAGATTTGGAGGAAATATATGGAAAGAATGTGTAGAGAAACAAAACATTCAACTTGCAAAAGAAAAAAAACAAAAAACAAAATCTATCACCTCCACCAAAAATGAAATAATTCTCCATTTGTGTTTCAAAGACAATGAGACATTTAATCCAGTAGATATCAACTTTTAAGGACCTTTGTTTTTTTCCCCCATTTTATTTTAATTGTATCGGTCCCTTAGCAAAACCCACTATCATTATAGATGACAACTGGGATCATAGAATTCTAGAGTTCAGTGGGAACTTGGAGATTTTCCTTCCTTCCATGATATTGCTGTATATTGGCTTTCCCTCCACCCCTACATAGTTCTCAGTCTTCTGGGCAGGCTCTTCTTTCCCTATCCATCCTTAGATATTGATAATTCAGTCCTTCATGTTCTCACTCTTCCCAGGTGATCTTACTCACTCCCATGGCTTCAGCTGCTATCCTTGTGCTGATGAATCCTCATGTTACCAAGCACAAGGGGCTCACTGCATGATACACTAGAAGCCAAAATTATGGTACCAGATTTGTGAGAAAAGAAAAGTTTTTACCACAGGTCAACCAATAAGGAGATAGGAGTCCAGCCTCAAACCTGTCTTCTTGTGCTGGTTTAAAGCAGTATGTTTAGTAGAAAAGGTCTAGGGGTGGATTCTAGGATTCATGAGTGATTTTTGGAAGGAAGGGGGACGTTTGGAAAGTCCTGGGGCATGTGCAGTTATCTCTTTATGCTACCTCATGGGTTGCATGTGCAAATTTGGGGGGAGTTAGTATGAAACATGCAATGGAAATTTGGGCTGCAACATCAGCAAGCTTGTTCTGTGCACAGTACAGTTGGCCATATTGGTTTCAACCGAATTTCAGTCAGTTTTTAAAATTTCATAAATGGAAGAAGTTTCAGTGTTTCAACAAGTTGTTTCTTTTCTTATCTGCCATCCCTCAAACTCAAAAATTTCTGTTAGTTAGTTGGTTTCTTTAACTCTCCGGGGCATGGTTTCACCAATGCCTATCTTTCTTCTGAACTACAACCCATCAATCCAGCTCTGTACTGTCCATCTCTACCTTGACACTGTTGAACTAGTTTATATCCAAAACTGAACATCCCAAACTGACATTTTCATTCTTCCTAACTGTGGTAGCCAAGATGACACTTGTCTTGGTAGCCACTTCCTAACTGTGGTAGCCAAGATGACATCCCTGTCTCTTGGTATTTATGCCCTTGTGTACCCCTTCCTATATTAGATGGGGCTGATCAGTGTAACCAAAAGAACATTGTGGAAATGATGAAGCATGTCTTCTGAGGCTTGTTCATAACGACATTGTGGCTTCTTTCTTGTTCTTTCTTGCAGCATTTGCTCTAGGGGAAGCCTGCAGCTATGTCATGAGGACCCTCAACAGCCCTGTGCAGAGGACTATGTGGCGTGAAAGATGCCTTCTGCCAACAACCAGCCCCAACTTGCCAAGCATGTGAACAAGCTAAACTGAAAGCAGATCTTCAGCCCCAATCAAGCCTTCAGATGACAGTAACCTCAGCCAATATACTGACTATAACCTCATAAAAGACCCTGAACCAGAATCCTCTAAGCCACTCTCAAACTCTACCCCACATAAACTGTGAAATAATATATGTTTATTGTTATTTTGGGCCACTAAGTTTAGGGGTAATTTGTTATGCAGCAATTATATAACCAATATTCCAACTAAAGCTGAAATGCCTCCTGCATTTCCTCCCTCAGTGGCCTACACTACAATCCAAGTTCAGGAAAAAACGAGAACCTTATTTAAGGTAGTGGCAAGAAATGAATGGATTAACTGGACATTTAAAAAGTATTTGATAGAACTTGGTGATAGGAGGTGGGGCAGTTAGGGACTAGCAGGAATTTAGGATGAGAGGCTCATTCAGTTGGGCTTATGTTTTACTGAGGTCAATTCCAAAAGGAAGGAAAGAAAAATCCAGCCAAATAACCTTTAATGGACTAAGTCTTCTTTCATAAGTCAGTTTGCACAACTTCTTCACAGGAATCAGATTTTAAATATCATAACTGAAGAGAAAAAAACAGCAAGAGGAGTTTACCTTTATGGTGGAATGACACTAATCTTTCATGCTTTCAAATTTCTTGAAATTTCCTTCGTATGCATTATCTTATTTGCTGTTCACAGTAAAACTGTGTATTGGCTAAGCCAGTTTTTATGAAAATATAAGCAGTGAGAAAAAGTAAGATAGTATGTCAGTTAGTAGATTTTTTTATGGACATTGTGACAGAGGACACAACTTAAACTGGCTTTTTTTTTTTTTTTTTTGAGACAGAGTTTTGCTCTTGTTGCCCAGGCTGGAGTGCAATGGCACGATCTCGGCTCACTGCAACCTCCGCCCCCTGGGTTCAAGTGATTCTCCTGCCTCAGCCTCCCGAGTAGCTGGAAACACAGGCGCCTGCCACCGCGTCCGGCTAATTTTTTGTATTTTTAGTAGAGATGGAGTTTCACCATGTTGGCCAGGCTAGTCTCAAACTCCTGACCTCAGGTGATCCACCTGCCTCAGCCTCCCAAACTGCTGGGATTACAGGTGTGAGCCACCGCACCTGGCAAAAGGGTTTTGTTTCTAAAGGTACAAGAACAGGTACAGCTTCGGGTCAGTGTGATTCAGCCCTCAACAAAGCCACCAGGATCCATTTTTTGGCTCTGCTTCATTGCTTCTCATAGGCTGGCTCATTCTCAGACTGTACGTGATATGGTTCAGTGGCTTTAGGCTGCAAGCATGACAACACCCAACACTCAGATTGATGGAGCTAGAGCAAGTCTCTTCAGGCAGCGTCTAGGAAAGTTCTGAAATTCACTCTGATTGGCTGCCCATCTCTGAATCAACCACGTAACCCAAGGAAATAGGAACTGCTGATGTGTCAGGGTCGGTTCACATGCTTCATACCTGGAGCTGAGAAGACATCAACTCCATCCTGAAGCTCATGGGCTGTGACTAGAGCAGACGGAGTTCTCAGAGGAAAGTCGGAGTACAGTTATCAAAGCAAGCAGTTACAGATGCTAGATGACTAAAATCCAATAACTGCCCAGTAAAAATATTATACTAAAATCTAGGAACATGTGGCTGATGGACAGTCATTACCAGGAAAAAAAAGTTGTTAGGTCTAAATGTAAAAATTGAGGCAAAGAAAGTGCCCGAGCTAGAATTAGAACCCTGACTACCTGAATATTAGATCGGTTAGTGCCACTTCTACCCTACCGCTGCTGAGAGGGGAGGTGAACAGTCTCTCAGGTTGCAGACAGTGGATGGTTTCCCTCCCTCTATCTTCTATTTCATGGTGGAGCTGAATCATCCTATGTTCTACATGCTGACAGTGGAAGGTTATGACCATACCCATATCCTTGTTGTCTCTGAGTCTCCTGTGGTGCAGAGATCCCTGAGACTTGTAGAACAGAACCTGAGTGGAAAGTGGGAGGGGGATTGGGGGTGGTTCCCACGAATCAAGCAGCAACCTGGAGACAAGGAACACCTGCAACCTCAGCAGTGGATCAGAACGGCTGACTGAGCAATGGACATACTGTGCATCTTTCATTAGTGCTGAGACCAACTTCTAGCTTGGAGTCCCATGAAAGGGAAACTTAGCCCTAACACCACAGCAAGGAGCACAGTGTCAAGTGGGGACATTGCAGCAGAGTTGCCGCAAAGACTCTGAAGTGCTATGGGAAGGGATATTTCCTAGGAGGGGTTAAAGGGATTCTCCTTAAGAAGGGGGCTGGGGGAATCTGAGTAAGAGGTGGGGGAAAGCAGCCAAAGCATGATACTTAGTCATAGCATCACAAGAATTCGACTCAGAGTTCCTACAAGGTTGTCCTAAAATGCCCTGGCTCAGGTGGGTCAGCTTTGAAAGCACCCAAATTACCCCATTTTCTGTACTATGTTTAAAGGCAATTTGAAAGAAAGACCCCTAATTTGGAAACATGTGCTAAGGCTAAATCACTTTTTCAACTGAAAATTCTTTTTTATGTATTGTTACACTCCATTTTCTGTCTTGTGTTTTTTGTTGTTGTTGTTATTTGTTTCTTTTTTCTTTTTCTTTTTCTTTTTTTTTTTGAGACAGAGTCTCGCTCTGTCCCCAGGCTAGAGTGTAGTGGCGCGATCTAGGCTCACTGCCACCTCTGCCTCCCAGGTTCAAGCAATTCTCTTGCCTCAGCCTCCTGAGTAGCTGGGATTATAGGCGCCCACCAACACACCCAGCGACTTTTTGTATTTTTAGTAGAGATGGGGTTTCGTCATGTTGGCCAGGCTGCTCTTGAACTCCTGACCTCAGGTGATCTGCCTCCCTCGGCCTCCCAAAGTGCTGGGATTACAGGCGTGAGCTACCGCACCCCAGCCCATTTCCTGAATTTCAGGGGGAGTGAATTAATTCTAATATAGAGAGTGGGTAAAAGGACCAATTTTTTCATGACTATTTGACCTCATATCATCTTGCTTTGCAATGCTCTGGTTTTTACATCTATAAATCAGAAATGATAAGCAACCTGCTTTATAGGAATGCAATGAAGATAAGGAGATACAATATAAAAATACACATTGAGTCAGAAAGACAGATAACACTATTTAAACCAGTGTATTCTTATAATCCTCATTATTACTAAGAATGATGTTAACAGTTACGATAAAAAGTCAACATGCAGAAAGAAGAGAATAAAGTAATTTCTAGTTTGGGCCAAGATGTACTCTGTAGACATGAATTTTTAAAAGATGAGTGGTTAACACTTAGCATTTGATTCTGTGCTTGTTATAAGTGAGCAACTGAGAATTTCTATCTTTTGGAGAGTGTGTGTGTGTATGTGTGTTATACAGGGAACAAGCATTATTTTGCATTTGAGGTCAAAACTGGAGAAATCAGGGGGATGTCAAGTTTTGTTCATTAACTTTCATACCTTTCTAACAACAGCCCCCAGATTAAACCAATCTTCTACTGTCAAATTTGGGGACATTTTCTTTAGTGGATGGTCATAAATCTTGAGGGGAATATTGCTCACTTCTTTTAAGAATTAATGGTGATTCCTAGGTGGGAGTATGGAGTCATGTATCATACCCTGAAGCATTATGTTTTTCCCAGCAGAGATGCTCAATAGAAGTCTGGAAGCTTTTGCGGCTGCCAGCAATTTCATGGTTACTGTCCGAAGTGGAAAGGGCACATCATCAAATTCTTCCTTCTAATGCAATTTTGCCTTCCTGGAATTTGTACTATTTTTCTTACATGGATAGGGAATTTTTTTTGAGAGTGCACAGTCATGTTAAAGTAAATACCCTGGAGAAATACTTTCAATTAAAATTCAGAAGTTTTAAAATCCAGGCTAGAAAGGATTTCCCTGACCTACAAAACCTAATAAGATATTTTTTCTTTCCATTTTCTCCCTCCTCATTCCCCTAAGTGTGTGGAGCTGTCCTGCTTTCTTACCTGGTGGCCCCATTTAGCTTTGCCTTCTAGACATTTAAGTCAGAAAATGGCTTTAAAGAATGTTTTGAGAAAACTTGACATACTGATCTACTCTCAACTCAATGATTTTCTTTTTTTTGAGTGGAAAAGAGAAAGAAACCACAGAAGCAAAGCAATAATAAAATCTTTTAGTCAAGTAAGAAAAATTTGACCAGGAGATACAGAGATAGTATTTGTGGTGATTGAGGCAGTTAATACCAGAAAAGTTTAGAAAGCAGAGATTTTGAGGCCCGAAGGGAGGGGAGTCAAACAGGCAGCAAGTCGACGTGGAGCAAGATAGTCTTATGTTAGAGAGTGGCCCTCTCCTCTGTGGGGCCTGGGCCTGGCATTTCATCTCTCGGTTGGGTTATGAATGCCTAGGTTGCAGAATTTCTTAGTGAGTTTTGCACATTATATATGCAACACACCTATGCAATATGAGTACAGTGCCTCAAACCTAGGTACTCAGTTATTTAGAGTTACCATTGTAAAATATTAAATGCCTGGGTATGAAAGAATGAAAATCTCTTCCTCTCTCAATGTGTTCTCAGGATTATGGCTTTAAAAAATAGCTGTTCAACTAAAACTAATTAAAACTTCCAGGTTAGAACCTAGAAGCAGACATACAACGACTAAAATGAGTGCAAGAGGATAATGGTGTCCATTAGAGATTATTCTTACTCAGAGGCAGGGCTAGGACTAGGGAGAGGCAAGAGAAGCATCCAGGGTGAACACTTAAGAGGCACCCAGCTTCAGGGCCTGCAGGCACTAAGCCTGAGCTTGCACAACACTGAGAGTGCGACTCCATGCCCTACCCTAGGCCCTGTCCTGTTCAAAGGACATCCTACCTGGCTCATTGGCAGGATATCTTGCCCTGTCCCCAATGGTTTCTTTCACACTCGCAATACCTGGAGACAAAACAGCCACCATTGACAGACTTCTTTGACTTTCCAAACAAACTCCAGAAAGATCATTACAGGACCCAGCATGGGAAGGGAAACCGAGGTGCATTGAAAGCAATAAAATTTAACTGCAGAGATGATTTCATGTTCAATCATCAAAGTACACAGAGGGACTTGCTAAAATGTCCACCGTTGAGGGTAACAAGTCATGACCTTATTCTTTCTCACACCAGCCTTAGTATATATAAATGCTAAGAATAGCAAACAGGATCTTTTTTATTGGCTTTTCAAGAACAACACTGGGGCCTGGAAGACACCAGTCACCTTCAAAAATAAGCAACAATAGGAAGCTTGAAGCTGTTGGTGCACAGCTTTCAACATACATACTTTTTAAATAATAATTTAAACTTAAAAATTTTAGATTTAGGAGGTACATGTGTGGGTTTGTTACATGGGTATATTGCATGATGCTGAGGTTTGGGGTATGATTGATCCCATCATCCAGGTACTGAGCATAGTTGCCAATTGGTGGGTTTTTTTAACCCTTGTTCTGCTCCCTTCCTCTCCATTCTAGTAGTCCCTAGTGACTATTGTTGCCATCTTTAGTCTATGAGCAGCCAATGTTTAGCTCCCCCTTATAATTGAGAACATGTGGTATTTGGTTTTCTGTTCCTGCATTAACTTGCTTAGGATAATGGCCTCCAGCAGCATCTATGTTGTTGTAAAAGACATGATTGCATTCTTTTTATGGCTGTATAGTATTTCACAGTGAACATATTTTTCTTAGACATTGTTTTCAAAACATTTCATTGCTTGATTTGCTCAACCCCATTCTCCATCTAAATCATTTGTAAACATAGCCTGATAATTACTTTGGATTAATTGGTATTATTTGATAAAATCATACAAAGCTAGATTTTTGAGAATGGTAATATGTTAGGAATGTGTTTGGCTATGAGTAACAGAAAACCCAACTACATGACTTTTAGCATAGGGGTTTATTTTTCTTATGTAACAAGATATCCAGACTCAGGCAGTTTCTGGTATAGGTTCAGTTCCTTAGTTCTCTGGGTCATTCTCTCATAATAATGACATGGCTGGGTAGCTCCAACTACTGAGGCAGTATATAAGGCAGAGAGAAGGAGGGGCAGTGGAAGGAAGGCACACCATGGTTGTCCCCTTTTACAAAGAAAGCAAAAGCTTCCCCAGCAACCCATACCAGCCCCCCTCATTATGGGTTGAGTGTTGTCCTCTCCAAAGCCAGATATGTTTTTCCCAACCTCCAGTACCTCTGAATCAGCATAGTTTTTGTTCTTTGTGAATCTGAACTTACTTGGAGATAGGTCTTTACAGAGGTAATCAAATTAAAAGGGTGACGGTCATTGGGGTGGACCCTAACCCAATATAAAAAAGGGAAATGTGGACACAGAGACATGCATACTAGGAGAGAACCATGTGAATGAGAAGCATGCATCTACAAGCCAGGGAGAGAGGCCTGGAATAGATCCTTCCCTCAGAGCCAAGCTTACAAACATCTTGATTTCAGACTTCTAGCCTCCAGAACTATGGGACAATACATTGCCTTTCCGGAAGCCACCCAGGTTTTGGTACTTTGCAATGGCAGCCCTAGAAAACTAATGCATACCAGAAGACTTGTTTTCATATGTTATTAGCCAGCACTGTGCCCCTGGCTTCCCTAACTACAAGGGAGGCCAGGCAAGTATATATTTAACTGAACATATTTCAATCAGAGCATTAGGATTCTGGTAGCAAAGAAAAAAATTGGGGGAAGGGCGTAAATAATCAAGAGCATTTTCCACCAGGGAGAAAACGCTTGCACTTAATGAGTGGCCATAGGATGGGTAGCTCTCCCTCCAACACTAATCAGATTTGAAGTAACAGCATGTTGGGGATAAAGTTAGGCAGTGGAAAGAGTGCAAAGGGTTTGGGGACTAGCACTCACTTTGCCGCAACTTCCTACGTGGTTTCACACAAGTTGCTTTAACCTCCAAGCCTCAGCTTTTTTTATCTGATAAATGGGATTAATAATCTATGCTCTTAGCATTTTAATAGAGCTTTTTTTTTTTTTTTTTTTTTTTCCAGACGGAGTCTCACTCTGTCACCAGGCTGGAGTGCAGTGGCACGATCTCGGCTCACTGCAACCTCCACCTCCTGGATTCAAGCAGTTCTCCTGCCTCAGCCTCCCGAGTAGCTGAGACTACAGGCACGCATCACCATACCCAGCTAATTTTTGTATTTTTAGTAGAGACGAGGTTTCATTATGTTAGCCACGACGGTCTCGATCTCTTGACCTTGTAATCTACCTGCCTTGGCCTCTCAAAGTGCTGGGATTACAAATGTGAGCCACCATGCCCGGCCAATTTTTATTATTTATGGTTTTTTTTTTTTTTTTTTTGAGATGGAGTCTCACTCTGTTGCCCAGGCTGGAGTGCAGTGGCACAGTCTTGGCTCACTGCAACCTCCGCCTCCCAGGTTCAAGTGATTCTCCTGCCTCAGCCTCATGAGTAGCTGGGACTATACGTGCCTGCCACCATGCCCAGCTAATTTTTGTATTTTCAGTAGAGACGGGGTTTCACCATATTGGCCAGGCTGGTCTCAAACTCCTGACCTTGTGATCCTCCCGCCTTGGCTTCCAAAAGGGCTGGGATTACAGGAGGGCAGTTTTTAAAAGGGTTTATCATTCTAGTGTTGTCTGTCTACATTGCCCTCTGAGATCTGATGGGGTAAAGCAAAGGATACCAACTAAGCTTGCAGGCTTTGGAGTCACCTCACCTGTTCCTATCACTTAGATGTTGTGTGGTCCAGGATCAGTTACTTAACATCTCTGTGCCACAGTTTTCTTATATGTGTATAATAGGTATATGATTAGTAGCTAAATGAGACAGTTGTGAGCATGAAATAATATATGTAAAGCATTCAGAACAGTGCCTGGCACATAGCAAACTTTATATATGTTAGCTGTTATTATCAGGCCTATCCAATTTATAAGTGATATGGAATCGAGAAAGATAGCAAATGTTTTAGACCATAAAATCAAGAATCTAAAAAAGATTTTGACAGAAAGGAAGTGAGCCAAATATAAAAAGATGAAGTTTAATAAGTACACATAAAGGTCCTGTCTTGGGGTAAAATAGCAAGAATGAGGGAGGCCTATTTTTATAGTAGCACATGTTAAAAAATGACCAATAGGTTTTTAGTTTATTATAAATTTAATATAAGTTAACCATGAGATGCACTTACAAAACAAAATTAGATTTAGGTTGCCTTGATAGAAACACAGTATTGGAAACAAAGGAAAATAGAACCCAACTCTGTCTCTGCACTGGTTGGACCACACTTGAAATAATAGATTTCCTTCTAGTATTCCTCACAGCAGCCCCTGAAAATTGATAATTGCCTTCACGTTCTTTAAGGGCTGGTATATGAAAAAGAAAAGAGATGTATTTTTGGGATGCCACAGAAGACAGAACATCCCCAATATGAATAAATTAGAGGTCTGCTGGACTACAGCTCAGTCTTAGAAAGAGATGACTATGAGCCACCTGGAAATGGAATGGCCTCCTTCAGGTGGGTTGCATGGGGGCCCCTGCTCACCTAAATGCTTAAGCCATAGTTGGTGGGATAATTCCTGGTGAAGGATGTTGCCAAGCAGACCAACAAGTAGGCATCCCTACTGCTTTGAGGAAGGGGTAGGTACTCACACAGAAGTCACATGTTGGTTGCCCATTGGCCAAATTTGGTCTGCTATTGTGTAGTTTTTGTTCTATGTGAAATATTTTTTTTCTTGTATATCTGGATTCCTTGTCAAAATTTAAAAATCAGGAGATTTCACACAAAAAAAAATTCCTTTTTTTTTTTTTTTTTTTGCTTTCTTTGAAAGATAAGATGATCTAGCAGCACATGGTGGATCTGTATTGTCACAGATGGCTGGAGTTGAGCAGTAGCCATCACCTTTAAATGGAATGTGCCTCCTCCAATTATCCAACATCCTCACCTGGCCCACCTTACTCATTGAGGTTACCTGTCTGGTCCATAAGCATTTGAGTTTGTGATTCACATGCCAGTCTCTAGGGGCTTCCCTTACCCTGAGGGTCTAGACATTTCCTTAGTTTTGTCCTGCAAACATTAGGAGAAATTAGTTAAATCTGTGGAAGTGTGGGTAAAATTCAGATACATGTAGAGACTGGGGATGTGTTACAGAATAACTGCAAGTTTTAGAAAACACTGACATAGCAAATGTTTAAAGCTAAGTCTACATTAAGGAGAAAAAAACATTAAAAATTTTTATTTGAATTTTGGTTGCAATCTACATGTTCTAAATATATATGGTTCTTGCTGATATCTCCCTAATCTTTGAACCCGTTCCATTCTTCATAAGTCATCATGGATCCTTGCATTGTATTTATTGATGGATGGATGGACAAATGGATAGAAATCATGCAGGAAGGATGGAGAACATAGAGAAAAATGTAACCAAATGAGTACTATTGTTTCTTTCTGTGACATATGATCATGTAATAAGTGTGTATTAAGTATTCTGTGTCAAGCATGGTGCCAGGTTTTAGGGGATGCAAAAAAGGAGTAAAAAACACAGACATGTTCTGAGGACCTTGTTACTTTTGCCCTTATTGTTAGTTTCAGCTTAAAAGTTAGGACTCTAAAATTTGAAGTCCAGGCTCATTGGGTTCAAATCCAGGCTGTACTCCTTCTGTGCTCTGTAATTTTGAGCAATTTACTTAACCGCTTAATAAAATAAGGATGATGCCAATAATATCTATTTCCTGATGTTGTTTGGAGGATTAAATGAGAGAATCATGTAAGAGCATTTAGTACAGCACTCAGCACTTACTGAGCATTCAATAAATTATTCTAAACTAGCTTCCTTCAATACCTGCAGAAGGAACATCAAAATGAGAAAAGAAGGTTCATTTGTGTGGACACACACACACACACACACACCCTCACTCAAAACTGGTCTTACTTTCACACTTCTTTTCCCTTTCCTCCTTCTCCCCTTTATCTGCTGCCTCCTCCTCCTCTTTTCTCTATGACTTCAAAGTTAATTTTTTTAACAATTTATCATCAACTTTTTAAACATATAGCAATGTTGAAAATTTTTTCCAGTAAATAACCATAAATAGGTGAGATTCTGTGCTCTAGGGACATTGATTCACACTAAGCAAAGTTACAAGGAGCTAGAATAACAATGTATATCTACTATATTTCTTTCTCCCTTATCCTCTGGTATTTGACTTCTGTCTTTTATTTAATACTTTTTTTTTGTATTGTAGTTCCTGTATTTTATTGTATTTGTTCATACTTCCTCTCTGGAATAAAAGAAATAAGAAACAAGTATGTAAATAAATAAAAATAGATACTATGTGTTTACAAAGTGAAATCTCATATAAGTCAGTTCATTCAAAAGAGGAAATCACAGATCAGAAGGTTGCTATGGTAAAGACAAATCAAAAAGGGGAAATTCTAGGTTGTCAAATACTTAGTAAAGCTACTAAAGTAGATCTGTTTCCATTCTAAATTATCTTTAAAGGTCACTTAGGACAACAGTTACCCCAGGGCAGTGTGGAAGAAAGTTATATTTAACCAGTCCTTACTCTTTAGCTTTCCTTTGGCTAATGCTGTTACTAGTTCACAAAAAGGCCTGTTATTGTATCACCTTTTGAAATGTTACAATATTCAAGATTATAGTTTCCCTTAAAATGTGATAAATGTAACAGTAACTGTTTCTTAATAGATTGAGAAGTGCCTTAAATTCTGAAAAATATATTACTCTAAATCCCTCTGTAAAGTGGGTTCTTTGAGAACATCTCATATACTTTGGGTAGATTTTGGTAATTTTAATTATGAAAATTTTTCTACGTGCCTTGGAACTTCTATATTCTTTCAAGCACATTTGATATCATTTGAGCTAATATCATCTGCTCCTGTTTAGGCCAAGCTGACAGAATCCAGCACGAACAATATGGTGTCCAAACAATACTATAGAAAGCAATATTATTTTAAAATTTTATTAAAGATATTTTGTATGTTCTTTAAATTGTTTTTTAAAATAATAGTTTTGAACATGTAGAAAGGACAAAACAAAAGAGGATTGCTTTAACATGAATATTCCTCAAAGATTGAAAATTGATATCACAGAAAAGGAAAGGATTGGGGCTTATATGTGGCACAAGGAGAGCTGGGTGGAATTTCCCATTTGGACAAATTGGGTAAGAGGAGTAAGCCTCTCTGAGTTATGCTACCTTTTGGTCTTCATCAAATGAGATTGCACTGGCTTCCCAAATAATGACCAAAGGGAGGCAGAGCAGCTAAGGGCATACCTTCCACGATGCCCAGTTTGGGAGAAGCCAAAATGAAATGACACAGTATAAAGCATGACCACAGTTGCTTCAAACAATCTTTGAGCATTGCAAAGCGGCAGGACAAGAGAGTTAGGAGAATTGTGAAGCATTCTGAGGGGGGCATTGAAGCATTATTTCTCCCATTTAGATGGCACAAATGGAGGAATTTTTTTTTTTTTTTTTTTTTTTTTTTGAGACGGAGTCTCGCTCTGTCGCCCAGGCTGGAGTA
Source organism: Pan troglodytes (assembly GCF_028858775.2). Taxonomy (NCBI): domain Eukaryota; kingdom Metazoa; phylum Chordata; class Mammalia; order Primates; family Hominidae; genus Pan; species Pan troglodytes. The sequence goes on along the minus strand of NC_072411.2, from coordinate 109,404,730 downwards.
CACTGGTGCGATCTCGGCTCACTGCAAGCTCCGCCTCCCGGGTTCATGCCATTCTCCTGCCTCAGCCTCCGGAGTAGCTGGGACTACAGGCGCCCGCCACCATGCCCGGCTACTTTTTTTGCATTTTTTAGTAGAGACGGGGTTTCACCGTGTCAGCCAGGATGGTCTCAATCTCCTGATCTCGTGATCTGCCTGCCTCGGCCTCCCAAAGTGCTGGGACTACAGGCGTGAGCCACCGCGGCCGGCCCAAATGGAGGATTTTAAAGCATGTGATAACTTACTCCTGAGAAGAGCAGGGACCAGCATTAAAAACTATGACTCAGCTGAGTTTTCAAAGCACTCAAGTAAGCATCCTTCTGGTAAAGAAAATTTAGTCAGATTCAAATGAGAGACTAGTCAGAAAAAAAGCAAAACAAAACAAAACCTGCTTCTGACATTATTAATTTTCCAAACCATCTAGATCTATCATATACATAAAAACTCATCATTGAGCACTTGTGGAATAGGTATCTCTCACTTAAAGGAATGGTCATTGTCAGCAAAGTTTGCAGTACAGAGACTTTCCATCAAATCAATCTTATTCTCCCGTTGATTTCCATGACAAAATCCAAGATGCATTCTGCTGTTAAATCCCATTAACTGCATACCAAGCCCTTTGGAAATGGCACTTTTAAAAGAAAAATGATAATATTCTGATAAAACATTGACAGTGATATTTAACATATTAATAATTACACTGTTGTATTCAACATGTCACAACAAAAAATGCTTAGGATGAAACACAACACTTACAAATTGTGCCTCACATGCCGCAAAAGCTAAGAATCTCTAAAACATTAGCAACTTGATTTCTCACTGGCTTCACAACTATCTGGGCATTTGCGTCATTGCACAGCAAAATTAATTCTTTTTACTATTTTTTAAATTTTTTCTCATTTCCTACTGGCTTCTTTTCCAAAATCTTTGTCCAGAGACCCCTGAATAGCTTGTGATGCTATTCTTAGATGGGGAAAATCATCCAATCAGGTTCAATCATAGCAGCTTATCCTAGTGCTTGCTGGGATCTCCCTACCATTGGAGGAACTGGGCATCTCCTGAAAAGCAGTGTTGCAAAGGGAAGCAGTAGATCTGATGAAGGTTGGACTAGACACTTCAAATGCCTTTTCTAACTTCTGAGACACAGTACTACTCTCTCAGAAATTGATATTGGTAATATGTCTGTGTTTACCATTTTATTTTCAACCTAAGTCCTTTGCATAATATATGTTAAATGACTGGTTTACATAATATATGTTGAATGACTGATTGAATTCAAATGATGATTTTGTTCTTCATAGAGGATACTGACACTTTAGGTGCTGATAGCTCAAGCTAGAAAAGTGACTACTAATATTTATCTCCACAGGAATCATGTAACACAGGTCATAATGACATTCAAAGTCCAACATTCTAAGGTTGGACAGAGCATTCTTGACAGTGAACTTTTGCTGGACTTGTGAATTCCTTACCTTTATCATGATGGTAGGTGAATTTTTGTTAAGCAATAGATCACCTGAGTTAGAAGGAAGCAGCAAATTGTCTCCTGGGTCACACGCCCATAACTCACAATCTACCAGGTCCCTCTTTTATCCATTTTGTATGACCCACTGCAATGTAAGATGTAACATTCAGGGTTGGCTTTGGCATTTTATTTAAAAATAAATGTTTTGTTAAACTATAATATACCCACAGAATTCTAAAAGCTAGTGGCAAGATTGGGATGTCTTCTGAAGAAGATAATAAGAGTTCTTGGTTAATTCACCGAGACCATTTTTTAAAGTCTATCATGTCTAGAAATCTCAATATGTTAGTGTCTTAAAATTAAACAAACCTAGGAAGTCAGACCCATGCTAATTAAACTCACAAAAAACACACATATTAACTAAAATGTCTTTGGATGTTTGCATTGACAATAGCAATAGTACTGCCACGGTGACCAGGCTCCTGTGGTTGTAACCAGTTCATTTTTTCCTGTAGGCAGAACAAGCGGGAAGTCAAATTATGGGCAGAAAGTGAGCACAGAATGAAGACAGAGAGACGTATTTTCAAGAAATATTTTTATCCAGGACACTAGAGGCCTGATGAGACTACCATTTCATTTTTCTCAATTATGAAACAGCTCTCACAAGTGGCCACATACATGTTCTCATGTTCTTCCAAATTCAAACCATGTTTCTCAGGCAGTCCTGTTTACCAACCTCCGCCTCTCTGACACTCACATTTTCTACGACACAACCCAAGTTCACACTTTCCTCCACTGTAGTAAGATGGTGAAGGGAAGAAAAAGTCAGTACACAAAAATATTTATTAATGATAGGACCACTTATAAATTAGTCCCCCACTCAAACATCCCTTCTTAACAATCTTCTCTCCTGCTCTCATAGTGGCAAACATTTACAATACAATGCAATATATTCAATTATACTGCAAAGTAAAATTGCAAGTCATGCCAAAAGTGTTAGATTTTATGATGTCAATGAAAGTAAGGTTGATAAGGCCACTGGCAAATAGAGATTTGTAGAGTTAAACTAACAAGTGAAGGTAAAAATCAACAGGGAGGGTGACTATATTGCTGATTCAGAAGAGAATACTTTGAATACAAAAAACTAATAGAGACCCTTGGGGAAACTGATGAAGCCCTCTAACATTTTTACAAAATGACCCTCTTTTTGATTATCCTGTAAAAGTCAAATATGAAATAAGGCATATTGTAAGTTGAGTTGGGGAGAAAAAGTAGTAACTTTTCCTCCCTTATCACAAGGTTTATGGCTGACACTCCTATAACCAAAGACAGTTTAACAAGAGAAAAGTATCACAAATCTATTTAATCAAAGTTTTACATGACATGGGAGCCTTCAAAAATGAAGACACAAAGACCCAGGGAAAACTGTATTTTAGTGCTTAGGTGGGATAAAGGATGAACAGTCGTGTTGAAGTAGGATTGGATAAAAAGGAGGTATGGCCTAAAGTTAATAAACTGGAAACTTAACAAGGCCTGTTTGTTCAGATTCTCTTTGGCCTCCAGGGAGGGGCAGAACACCTGTCACATGAAGGTCTTCAGGGCAAAAGGGAGGAGGTCAGAGAGTGACCTTCTTAGGTTTTATGGCTTGCTTTGAGGGAGAGAAATTTCAGTTTCTATGATCTGTTTCAGGAGAGAAAATGGGAGTAGGGGAAGGTCAGAGAGAAATTCCTGCTTTAGTGGCTCTCCCAATCTCCTTTGGCTCAAAATACTCAGTATGTCAGGGTGCCATACATATTGGGGTATTGTGTTCTGGGCCCCAACCGGTGCTTTACCTTTTGTAGAAAAATTAAACCAACAATCACTTTCTTGATGTATTCATTTTACAATTAGCACATAGTCATACTAACAACGTAAATATTGTTAAATACAGGCATACTATGAAAATATTGCTGAGTTTGGTTACAGCCCACTGCAATAAAGCAAATATCACAATAAAGTGGGTCATGCAAGTTTTTTGTTTCCCAGTGCATATGAGTTATATTTACCCTATACTCTATAGTAAGTGTGCAATAGCATTGTGTCTAAGAAAAAACAATGTACATACCTTAATTTTAAAATATTTTGCTACTAAAAATTGGTAACTATCATCTGAGCCTTCAGCAAGTCATAATCTTTTTCCTGGTAGAAGGTCTTTCCTCAATGTCAATGGCTGCTGACTGATCAGAGTGGGTTGCTGAAGGCTGGAGGGGCTGTGGCAATTTCTTAGAAAAAGACAACAATAAATTTGGTCACACTGATGCTTCCTTTCATGACAGGTTTCTCTGTAGCATGCAATGCTGTTTGATAGCATGTTACCAAAAGTACAGCTTCTTTCAAAATTAGAATCAATCCTCTCAAACCCTGTGATTACCTTATCAACTCATTTTATGTATAATAATATTCTAAGTAGTTTGTCATTTCAACAATGTTCATAGCATCTTCACCAGAAGTAGATTCCATCTCAGAAAAGAACTTTCTTTGCTAATCCATAAGAAGCAACTCCTCATTCATGTAAGTTTTATTATGAGATTGCAGCATTTTTGTCACCTCTTTGGGCTCTACTTCTAGTTCTTTTGCTATTCTCACCCGATCTGCAGTTACTTTCTCCACTGAAGTCTTGAACCCCTCAAAGTCACCCAGAAGGGTTGGGATCAACTTCTTCTAAACTCCTATTAATGTTGATATTCTGACCTCTTCCACAAATGAATCACAAATGTTCTCAATAGCATCTAGTATGGTGAATTCTTTTCAGAAGGTTGTTAATTTACTTTGCCCAGATCCATCAGAAAATCACTATCTATGGCAACTATAGTCTTATGAAATGTATTTCCTTAATAATAAGATTTAAAAGCTGAAATTATTCCTCGATCCACAGGCTGCATAATGGATGTTGTGTTAGCTAGGCATGACAACAACATGTACAACTCCTTATATATCTCCATTAGAACTCTTGGATGGCCAGGTGCATTGTCAATGAGCAGTAACATTTTGAAAGGAATCTTTTTTCCTAAAGAGTAGGTCTCAACAGTGAGCTTAAAATATTCAGTAAACCATCATATAAACAGATGTGCTGTCATCCAGGCTTTGTTCTTCTATTTATAGAACGCAGGTAGAGTAGATGTAGTATAATTCTTAAGGGCCCTACAACTTTCAAAATGGTAAATGAGCATTGCCTTCAAGTTAAAGGAACCAGGTGCATTAGATCCTAACAAGAGAATCAACCTGTCCTTTGAAGTTTTGAAGCCAGACATTGCTTTCTTCCAGCTATGAAAGTCCTAGAGAGCATCTTCTTTCAATGGAAGGCTGCATCATCTACCCTTATCAATGATTTTAGCTCAGTCTTTTGGATAATTTGCTGCATCTTCTACATTAGTACTTGCTCCTTCCCTTGTACTTTAATGTTATGGAGATGACTTTTTCCCTTAAACCTCATAAATCAACCTCTGCTATCTTCCAACTTTTCTTCTGCAACTTCCTCACCTCTCTCATCCTTCGTAATATTGAAGAGAGTCAGGGTTTTGCTCTGGATTAGGTTTTAGCTTAAAAGAATGTTGTTGCTGGTTTGATCTTCCATCCACACCACTAAAACCTTCTCCATATCAGCAATAAAGCTGTTTTGCTTTCTTATCATCTGTGTGTTTATTGGAGTAGCATTTTTAATTTCCTTCAATAACTTTTTCTTTCCATTCACAGAGTGGCCAACTGTTTGGTGTAAAGGCCTAGCTTTTGGTCTATCTCGGTGTTTGATATACCTTCTTCACTAAGCTTATGTCTAGATTTTGATTTAAAGAGATATGTCACTCTTCCTTTCACTTGCACACTTAAGAGGCCATAGTGGGGATATTAATTGGCCTAATTTCATTATTGTTGTGTCTTAACGAATAGGGAGGCCTGAGGAGAGGAGGGGAAGAGCCAGTCGGTGGAGTAATTAGCACGCACACACACACTAGTTAAGTTCTATGTCTTATTTGGGCACAGTTCATGGTGCCTTAAAACAATTACAATGGTAAAACCGAAATAACTGATCACAGATCACCATATCAGATATAATAACAAAAAAAGTTTGAACTATTGTGAGGATTACCAAAATGTTACACAGAGACATAAAGTGGGTACATGTTGTTGGGAAAATTGTGCTGATAAGACTTGTTCCAAGCAGGGTTGCCACAAACCTTCGATTTATATAAAAAAGCAGTATCTGCAAGGCATAATAAAGCTATGTACAATAAAATGAGGTATGCCCATATAGGACAGAATAAATGTATTTTAATAACATTTAGTTTTATTTTCAAATAAAGTCTTAAGCAAAGCTTTCTTCACTGATTGGTCTGAAATTTGGTCCCAGTTTTAAGTAGATTTACTTTGAGGAGTACTAATCACACTGGGATAATAAAGACTTCCTACACTAATGAAGCAAAACTTTACTGGTGGAAACAGCCTGATGCCTTTAATGTGTGTATTCACATATTAAACTTTTACTATTTTATTCTTAAAATATCCTCATTTATTTCTAAGCTCTCCCGGGTGGGGGGATGATTTATTATTTACTCTAGGGTGTTTCCTATAGGATTACTTCCAAAGAGTGACATTATTAGAAGTAAAATGAATACCTCCCAAGGCAATACTTGTGGAGAAGACAGATTTTGGAGTCGATTTGGAGGCAGACCTGTATTCTAATCTGCTTTTACCCACTTACTGGACACATGGTAATGAGCAAATTACATGCACTCTCTAAACTTCAGTATCTTCATCTATAAAAATGGAGCACTAATAGTTCCCTCACAGGATTGTGGAGATCAGAGGTATGTGTAAAATGCTAGGTACAAAGAAGGTAATCAATCAGTAAGTGGTAGTTACAACAGTGCAGTTTATTTTGGTTTGCTGAACTGCCAAAGTTCTCTTGTGATCTTAATTTGTTGATTACTTTGTACATCTGGATACCTTGCATGTGTTTTGCAATGTGAATCTTGGGTCTCTAGGCTATAAAAAGTAGCTAAATATAACTAATATTGAAAATGTGCCTTTCAGAATGCCTTGCTGCATAAATCTCTTAAAATGAATCTAAAATATTCTACAAAGCTTGGAGCAAAGATCATAATGAGGTTTGCAGTATTTGCTTTGTAAAATTTTGGTTGAGTCCTTTTGCAAGTCAGACGGCTGATAGTTACATAGGAAAAGTCTCAATGGAAGCCTCCTCCTCCGGCCCCACCCAAGCAATTTTTGTAAACACACACTGATTTAAAGCTGAGGAACCCCATTTTTCACCATACAAAGCTCAGTACAGAACAGTGTGGGGAGTCAGATGCTCTTGGATTTGAACCCCTGCTTGACCACTTCCACGTTGTGAGACCTTGACCAACTTACTATTTCCAAGCCTGGGTATCTTCATCCATAAAGTTGGGGATACTTTGGGGCTGTCCTTAAGATTAAATGAGACATTGCATATAAAATGTTTATGCACATACGGCACATTCGAAGTGCTTAATAAATGGGAACTATTATTTGTAAAATCTTCAAAGTCACGTTAACCGATATGTCCTATTTTATTCAAAAATGGTTATAATGTAACACACACAAAATAAGTTCACTTGAGTCTCAAGTACCAAATTATATGGTTGGTCTTGCCTCACCTTTTGCCTCTAGTTTTCTATACCCAAGTTCCTTTCCTTCCCCTATTATTCATGAACATGTTTTTTGCCCTAGTGTTTCTCAATGGTTCCTGCCCATCCCCCCAGTTGAAATAGCATGGGGGTCAGGGGAGAGCATGGAGAAGGGGAGACCTTGTAATAAACTAGCAAGGGGTTTCTACCTTTCCTCTATCTCCAAGATTCTATTAATAGTATATTCTCCTAAAGGTCCTATTAGTTTACATAGCTCAAGTGGGGAGACAATGATAGCTAATGTTTAGTATTCACCTAATAGTGTCAGATACTATGCTAGGTGAGTTACCAAAGATATTTTGACTCTTCATAACAACTAGACAACGCGGATCCCACTATTTCTGTTTCTGAGATGGGTAGATACAAGTTCTGACCCAGTAATTCGCTCAAAGTCGTGCAGCTAGTTATCTGGCAGCGTCCTTGCACATCTAATTGCAGATGCATCTGCATCTACATTAGAGTAAATGTTCCAATTATACTCATACAATGAATGCTATGAATCTAGCCAACAGAATTCCAGACACTAACAAGTAAATAAATCAGGCTTTCCTCAATCCCAGTAATTCATGTTTAATATTCCTTGGCAAATACTGAATTTCAATCTGTGCTTGTTTCATAGAGTAGAATCTTTCAAATGTTGTGTTATCGAGTCCTACATAGTCAAAGGGAAGGGAAAGACAAGGAGGGTGATTAAGGTGAAGCGTTTCTTCCATTACTGGTAGAACGAAGTTTCTCATCTCTTAAGCACCGAATTCTGCAATCATTCCAAAAGTGGAAGCTCAGCTCACAGCGCATTTTGGGGAAGCTTAAACCACACTAACCATTTAAGGTCAAGCAAACAATTGGCCAACCCTAACGTGTATGGTGCAGGGTTTTCATCTCAGATGTAACAGATCTCTCTCTGTCTACATCCCAACTCCAGAAAACGAGAAATCGAGTTCCTCCTCTCACCATCGAAGCTCTGCAGACACCTCGCTGGAGACCCCATGGTGAGCCTCATCACGTAAAGGCCCCCTCGCAAGCTGCCGGCTCCAGCTTGCGCCCCACGTCTACCTAGGCTCCCTCTAGCCTCTTTAACGCACAGTCGAGCAACAGGCCCCTTGCAATCAACTCTAGCCGCCGGACTCCTGACCAGGTCTCTCGCTCGGGGTCAGAAGGAGGAGCGGGAGGGAGGGCGGCGGCGGCGGCGGCGGCGGCGGCGGCGCCGGCGCCCGCGGGGCGGGGCGGGGACTGTGCGCAAGGAGGGGGCGGGCGCAGGCCGCGGTCTCGCTCCGCTCCCCTTTGTTCTCTCCCATTGTGTGGCACTTCCTCCTCAGGCGCTTCTTCTCTGCACCCTGGCAGCCCGTGGGGAGTTCGGGAAGGGGCCCTGGATGCCTTTTCTGCTTGTTTTCGAGTACGTGAGGACCTCCCCGGCACCGCCTCGCGCGGGTCCCTGCCCCGTGCCCAGGCGGAGGCGGGGTGGCCAGTGTCCTTCCTTCCCGCTCCGCGCCCTCGGCGGCTTCCCCGCGGCCCCCTGCGCCGCGCCCCCTCCAGGAGGCGTCCTGACCCCGCACTCCGGACTTTCACCTCCCGACCGTCAGCCTCAGGGCCGCCGCGGCAACGCGCGACCCCTTCCCTCTGAGGGGCGCGGGCTCCGGACGCGCCGGGCTCTGCCAGGCATCTAGTGGAGGGTCGGAGGCCAGCGACCAGCCCGAGCCCAGCCGCCCCGGCGTCCCGGGAGCTGGCGCGAGTGTCGCCACGACCCTCCCCGTCCCTTGCGCTCGCGCTGCCCGGCCGCCGGGCGGCCGCCTCAGCCCCCTTATATAGCCCTCTAAAAATAGCTCGCCTCGCACCGCCTTGTAAGGCAGCAGGGAGATTCGAAGCGCGCCAATCCGCGCCCGCCGCCAGGGCCAAGCCCCGCCCCAGGCCCTGCTCCGGGCTCCCCATTGGTCCTCAGTGACTTCATGAGCCCCCTGTTTACCTTACATGGTCACACGCGGCCTAATGGACGCACTCCTCGGAGATCCCACGGCTGCGCGGAGAACCGAACGGAGGGAGGGAGTTTGGGGAGGGGGAAGAGCAGGAGGAGGAGAAAAGGGAGGGGGAAGACTACAAACTAGCAAGGATGGGGTGGGGGGTGGGGAGGGAAGGGAAGGGGGGGGAAGAGAAGCGATCGCGAGAGAAAAAAATGCAACCTCCCAAAATAAAGAGCAAAGATTGCATTAGGAGCGAACAGCGCTGCAGAAATAGATGGCAGCTTCGTGTCAGTGAGTTTGCATCCCCCTTCCTGATCCACGAGCTGGAGTGATTAGAGCCCTGGAAGGGAATTATTACTCCCGTGGAGAAGTCCCCTTTTCCTGGCAGTCGTCTGCACTGTACACGCTGGATGCCTCTCTCCATCCACCCCACTCACTCGCTCCTCTCTCACCTCCTCTCTCCCTCTCCTGCATTGATTTTTTTTTTTTTTCCTTTTTAGTTGACTGAAACAAAACAAAACAAAAGGGCCACTGGATGTCTGCCTTCTTGGGGGGTGAGCCAGACAGACTGACAAACAAACAGCCCCAACTGTGTTCGGGGGAGGGTTTCGCCTCCCGTTTTGCCCGGCAGCAGCAGCATGGACGTGTTGGCTAGTTATAGTATATTCCAGGAGCTACAACTTGTCCACGACACCGGCTACTTCTCAGCTTTACCATCCCTGGAGGAGACCTGGCAGCAGGTGAATGATTTAAATTACTTGTGTAAATCGTGTGGTGGCGGCGGAGACGCAGGGGCTGCGTTGGTGTGGGCTCTGGGTTGAAATTTTTGTTTGTTTGTTTGATTTTTTTTTCTTCCTTTTTGGCTGTCTGTTGTTGAAAATGTTTTCTGAAACAGTCATCTGCGCTTACCTCTCCACCCACCCCTAACCTCGTAGAGTGCAGAGCTGAGCAGCCGGTCCGAGCTGCCTGCGTTTCAGTCGCCAACACACATCCCTGCGCACACGTTGTCGGGTTTGCTGTCCCCTATCAGAGACCTGCCGAACTTCTGGGGTTCGGAGGAGCCGGGTGGGAAGGTGGTTTGGGGTGTTAGGAGCGATTGCTGACAGGGACCACGTTCTCGCGTGCATGAGCTCTACCCACTTGATACCTGAAATCAGGTTCATCTGTTTCAACTGGTGCTTATGACCATCGGATGGGGGGCGGGGGAGGGTGGGCAGGAGCAAAGCGGAGTGTTTTTCAGTAATTAGCGAGTGTCAATAAAGAATAGGAGCTTGATTTTGAGATTAGAAGGTAGGCAAAAGAGAGAAGAGCCCACTGACAAAAGATACTCAAGGAGGACGGGAAGATGTAGCTGAGGCTGACAATGAATTGTAGGTTTTCCCAGTGTGATGCCTTCAGAAAGAGAACACCCTCTATGCGTGTCCTTGTTTCTCTTTTTTGTTTAGGGTCCTTCTCTAGTTAGGCAGCACAACCTCGGACAAAGGCTGATGTGTGCTTCCATGCCTTTGACTTTGTCTTAGAGGACTAGTTAAGAAACTCCCAGGATGCTGAAGGGCACCGATGCCAAGTTGGCTAGCCGTCCCAGGGAGGATGAAGTGGGGCTGGTGACAAGTTCACTGGGCTTTGTGAAGTGGAATAAAGAAAGTGCTGGTCAGTGGAAAGTGCTGGCTCTGCTGCGGAAACAGTGGTTTTTTTCACCAGCGATTAGGAGCTGCTGAGGGGACATTCTGCAGGAAAGATGGTGGGTGGGGGCGGGGGGACACGGGTATTTAAAAATTGTACAGTGTGCACCATGGAAAGTCCAAGAAGACAGTCCGGATTTGCACATAGGAAGTGTGAACTTGTACAGTCCGTCCTGGAGAAACCCGCTTGCCCTTGGGGGGAGGGCTGTGAGAGGCTCGGTGTGTGGCTGCTCGTGTAATTTCTTCGCTTAGTGACAGCAGCTTGTTAAGGCTAATGAACGGCTGAATTTCCTCTGCCGGGATCCAAAGCAGGATTTGCCAGCTTGAGGCTGAGATGTAACAGTCTCTGCTTTAGCAAAAGAGGTTTGGCTTTTGGTATAAGGAGCTGAGTGGCAAGGCGGATCCTTTAACTGTACCATTGTTGCTAGTTCACTTCTGGTCAGAGGCTGTGAGTTTTCCTCCAGGTATTGGCGTCTGGTGTCTCTGTGTCCACACATGCATTCTTGTCCAAGGACGCTAGCAGATGCTTGACTCTGTCTCTGTAAACACATACACAGTTCACATATTTTTAGAATAAAGTCTTTCTTCAATGCATCCTTTTCCTTATCCTTAACGAGAGTGTATCTCATGAAGGGTCTCACTGGATCTTTTTCTTCCTTTTATTTCCAATGCTAATTAAACCAAAATCTTCTGAAATAGCCTTCATTTCACACTGTCAGCCCACTGGTATGGAATCGGTTGCATATTAACAACTGTCTAGACAGGTTAGAGAAGGGAATCTGTTGATTTAGTCAGCCTGCCCAAGGCAGCCCTTGTTTGTGACTAACTGTTAAGCAGTGTTAGAAGGAAGAAAGTTGGCTTTATTTTGTTAGAACGTTCCCTACTGATGAATCATGCAACTTTGTTTTGGTTCAAGTTTTCAGAGTAGTAAAGCCAGATTTGGAGGAAGGTCTCTTCACAGGAAACCTGCTTTTCTAGATCTGGCTAGACCATCCAGGACAAACTCTAGATCTGCAAAGAAACATCATCGGTTTGACAATTAGAGGATGTATTACATCTATTGTTTCCTAAGAAGCCATCTCTGCTCTTCCTTCTCCCCTCCTCCCCCTGCTCCTCTGCCTCCTCCCCATTCAGGGAAGCTCTAGTTTAGTTTCTACAGGCAAAGGATTTTTCACCCCTCGGAACCCCCTCATTTTTTGCCTTAACCCTCTCCAACTGCCAGCCACTCTCACCTTAAAACCCTTAGCCAACTTATTCAGCGTCATGCTTATAGCCAATGCTGATGCATAGCTTGTGGGGAAGCACTAATAAACAATATATCACTCCAGTGAGCTTTATGTTCTGGACTCCGTAATCACAACTGCTCTATATAAAGGCGACTAGGACCATAGGTTTACACTGATGACAAAACCTTTAACCTCTATCCCTTCCTTCTTCCCCCTCCCACAACCGTCTTGCTGCTTCTGAGTATAAGGGGTGGTGATGGTGATATGCAACTGTTAGTTCCAAATCAACTATCGGATAATGAAATTTTGAGACTCTTTTGCTCAAAACAGCTCAACAGGGTTTCTGCAAAGAACCCCAGACAGGAAGAAGTTTCTTTATGCTCTGGGGTAATCAGATTTTAGAGGTCAAATGAGGAGTAATTATTAGATGTTCTTCTTAAAGTGAACAATGTACCTGGGCTCGTGGAGATGAGCAAAATGTGGAGACTCTGATAATCTGACTTGGTTTCTAGAGAAAGAGTGGCTTCGATGATAAACTCAAGAACATTTTTACGTTTGAAAATTGAAGATAAACGATTTGGGGATTTTATTTTAAACTTAGGATATGGGATAATTGTCCTGCTTAATAGTCAGTGAGCCTGTGACAAAGTCACTGACTGTGGCAGGGCTCCCTCCCGTCACGGAGATCCTCGTTTTGACATTGGATTTTCTGGCAATGATGCCTTAGCCACATAGCTCCAAGTCTGAAAATAATCGTTGCTGGTATAATTCTAAAATCCAAATGGACATCACACATTAACAGCTCTCCATTCCTGGGCTCTGACTGCATACTTAAGCACTCGGCCCAAGTAACATCATCTTTCTGCCTGTCATATAACTGTAAATTACACTGTGCTTATGTGGTCTATTATTTTATAGAATTCAGCTGACGCGCAATTCTTAAGACTACCAGCCTTAAGCGCTTTGAAAACTTGTAGGAAAATTTCCAAGAGCTGTCTGAGCAAAAGTAGGAAAAGGTCAAGGGTAGGACAGAAACCAGAGTTTCTTATGGGGTACCACTTGATTATGGGTAAAGGGAAACTCATTCATGACTTTTTTTGCCAATAGAAATCATGATCTTTTTTTTTAGACACACTGCTGACTTGGAAAATAAAAAGAATTTGATACAATACTTTTATTTTCTTCTTGAATATACAAAGACTTTTAGAACTTTTATATGTTTTATCTCTAGTCTGCTATTTCATGAGTGCAGGTCAAGCAGTGATGATCTGAGTCTTATTTGGACTTAGCTTTGCGTCGTGTCATTGAGGAGCATCGCATGTTTGCTTGAAAAGTCTTATGGAATTATGTTTGTTGTTAATGCTGATTCATAATTGGCAGATGGGGTCAGTTTCAGGCCTCTCTTTGCTCAGAGAAAATTTTCCACTGCTACTGGAAACAAATAAATAAATCATAGAACATTCTTCTCTCCTCCCCCATTCCCCTATTGTTTTAAACTAATGGCATACTTGGCTACTGTAAGGACTAAAGTGTCCCCATAACACTGCAATTTCATCTTGGTTTTAGGCACCCTGAAACACTTTTTATGAGGGCCTTTGGTATAAGGAATCTCTAGGGGAAAACCTACAGAAATGGTTGCATTCCAAGAACAGCCTCATGGTACCAGGGATGGGATTTGGTCTGTGAGCCACATTGCTTCTCCTTTTATGTGAAGATCTTGCCTTTGCACTTCCTTCTGCAGGCCTGGGCCGCCAGGTGCTATATCAGCCAGGAAAACAAAGCAAACTGTAGGGTCTGTCCATCCGCAGGTTTGCCTCAGTCCCCAATTCGCAGATAACCTTGTCATGAATTAGAATTTCTTGGCAACAGCACCACCCAGGGAAATTTGTAGACACAAAGGAGCCTTGCTAGCCACACTGAAAGGATAAAATAACTGGTTTTTTTTGTATGTGATTTGTGTGTTCTTCAGTTACTGTAAATCTGTTTCTTTATTTGAAACAGCAACTTGGTAGATGAAATAAAAATATAACTGCCCGTTACCCAGAATTTATCTTTATGAAGATGCAATCACTAAATAGATGTAACTCTACAAATGAAAGCACATGTGACTGCAATCAATCACACACTTAGCCTTTCTTTAATAGATTCATTTCCATGTTCCTTTAATAGACACATCTTTGTGTAGATTTAGGGGCTTCAAACACTATCATTCAGTCTACCTGTTTGCAGTTTGGTATTTTAAAGTGGGCAAACATTATAATGCAGTTATTTTTTACTACATCAGTCCTTAGTAGGGGGAAAAGGAGGTCACTATTCTTTGTTCTCCATGAACTTCCCACCCCCACTCCTTACCCTGAGGAGAATGGGATGTTGGGGTCCCATCCATTTAAAAGGCAGAGCAGAAGATGCAAGATGACAGCCTTGCCCTGAAATGATTTATGTATGGGTATGTCAGAGACCTTAAGCATCCAAATGTGGGCTGCTTCTTTCTGCCAGCCCATTCTAAACATAAATGCCAGTGGGGGCTAATTTGCCTCTCTACTTAAATGGAGATAGTTCAGAGAGGGTCCTAATGGGGCCTTTAATAGCCATTCTTTTATGAATCTTCACATTCTACTCTCTTCAGAGAATTCTTGCGTTTTAACTTTTGGAGTACAAGAAGACATTGCAATCTTCTTTAATTGCTCTCTGTGCCTGTTGAGGAAAGAAGAATACAATTTCCTCTGGCCAGTCCCATCTGGCTCAAGTTGATAGGATAGCTGGTCTGATTCCAGACGGGGTCGGTGGATACCCCTTATCTTTTCATTTTATAGTATTGTGCAATGGGCTTTTAATTATCTTTGCTGGACCCCACGACTGGCAAATGCAGAAAATGGCTCTGTGATTCCAGTTCACTCGATATATCCGTTAGCCTGTGTGTTAGAACTGCGATTTGCTGAAAGTTTAGGACAGCTCCCCAACTTAACTTGAATGGTGCCAGAGGGTGAGGGGCAGAGATTTCCTCTGTCCAGAAGTCCCTTTGTTCTCCCAAATCAACTGACTGCTTGCTTAGCATAAACGATTGGGGGTAGGGGGGCGGAATGTTTTAACCCCAAAATGCCGAATCTTACCAAGTACAGTGATTAGAAAACTCAATTACTAATGGTGTTAAAGTTGGTGAAACAAGTTATAGTGTCTAATTATTCATGTTACATGTAACATTGACAAGTTAAAAAACACTCCTCTCTGTATACTCATTGTAGGATATACATATCCTTATTCTATCTAAAATTCCCCAAATAAACAAAATGTTGCCATTACTGGGACATGATTTTACCTAAGATTGTTCGTGATTTTGCTGTGCCCCACCTTGCCCAGATTAGTTCCTGCTAATTGGCAGAATTATTTCTACCACCCTACATCCCTTTAGTTTTCCTTCTCCGGGTATTTGGTGTGACCCTAAGAACTTGGTCCCGTTTAAACAACTCATGTCCATCCCCCCTCCATTCGAGCAGTACCACATGCTTGATATATAAATGTTACAGCTGAGCGTTTGCAGTAGCCTTGAGATCTGAGTCTAGTATCAGCCCAAATGAGGTGCGAGTGACTTCTGATTTCAGGGGGATACCATTCTTCATTGAGCTGGTAGATGGACCTAGTCACACCTTGTGGGATTTTTGTTGTTTATATTCAAGTATAGAAAATATTCCACAGTAAATACTTCATTCCTTAAGCCCTTTTTATGTGCATAATACTGTATTTGGGCAATGCAAAATTGAATTGGATATAGAATCTGCCCTCTAGGAGCTTGACTGTAGTAAGGCAGAGAAAGCATGTTCAAAATTAAGTTAAACAGAATAGAGCATGAGTGCCAGAAAGAAGGAAAGAAAGAAAGAAACATTCAGTTCTGTGTTGGAACACTGACCTGTGCCTATCTGTATTACCCACATAGTTCCAACCTTGTTTATAAAACATGCTTGAGATTTACTAAGTTCTGTTGTGAAAAAGCTTTCAGCTAATGTCATGTTGTGGGCTGGATACTTTTAGGGCAGATGAGTATACAATGTGAATACACATGTCCATAATGGCCAGGAAACAGTGCCCATGTCTGTGCCATTCGGAAATGATTAGAGGTAATTAAAATAATTAACGTAGAGCCATATGCGATATCTATTTTTGAATGTGGGTGTATTGACATTTCCTGAGGGTCATTTTGAAAGTCAGGTTCTCAGCCTTGTACCAAAGCGAGGAACATAGAATCTCAGAATTTCAAATCTTGGAAGGGTCTTGGTTTCCTCAACTCTAAAATACTGGGTTGAACTAAGTGATTGTTAAAGCCAGTTGAGGCATTGCACTCTCCAAGGTCACACAGCTTATTAACACTGATGGTTTCAGGGCCCAGGACTCTCAGATGCCCAGACCGGTTTACTTGCTTTCTGTCACCTGAATATACGTTGACTCACTTCTGATTCTTTTCTCTTTCGTTTTTGCCTTCAAAGGAGGCAAGAAAATTCCCTTTTTACTTTTAAGACTACTGGTTCATGGAATTTTGGGATTGGCTAGGTTCTAGAACAAGTTATCGAATATTTTGGAGAAGGCTTACTTGTGTAATTTGATTCTTTTTCCACTTTTAATGTGTGGTAAATTGGAAAATATACACTGTACCGAAAAAATAGCCCCAAATTATAACTCGAGTCTTATAAAAATTATTGTCATTTAAATAATAACAAATGGAGCGGGAGTATGAAGGGTATGCAGTGGGGCATATGTGGTAGGGGGTTGGATGGAATATAGAACTAGATGGAAGTAGAAAGCAACAAACGTGAAATTGCTTTGTTTCTGACACCTCACCAACAAAAAGAGTGCCCGAAACTTTACCAGCAACCCATGTACCAGTTTATGAAAATCTTTTAAAATGTTTTTAAAATCTTGAGAGGGTTGTAATAAGCAGTAGTGAAGAAACTCAACCTCTGAGAGGTTTTTCAAAAAGTCTTTTGAGGTCTGATGGATGAAGTAGGCCTAATTTTTACCATTGTCCCTAATGAGGAAAGGAAAATGGAAGGCTCACTTGACTTTTTTGCCCCAGTTTTTCCCCAGTTACTTTTTGCCCTTCCCTACCTCCTTGAATTGGTAGTTATGATGGTGAAAGTTCTCTCCCGGAATGTGTCTCACAGATCTCTTTCACCTCTAACATCTTAGAGGTTAAAATCTCCTTCCCAGTTCAGGGCTTCTTCATCTCCTCACAGCTATACTACATCTCCACCTCCAGATATTTCCCTGGGTTTCAGGCCCTCATTTTTTTCTAACCAGAAATAAACAACAAGCAAGATGGGCTTTGGGGTTGTTCTACCATCACTTCAGCTGAATATGTCCTAAACCCCTAACTCATCAACTTCTTCCACGGACTGCTTCCTTTTTCCTGGCTTCCCTATTTCTTTTAATAATGTGATTATTCGTCTCATGATCTAGGTTTGACATTCTAGTCATTGTAACTCCTTTCTTTTTCTTGAATCTAATAAAAAATTAGGTGAAAAGATCTAATTAGCGGAAGTCTAAAATTAGTTGAAAAATCCCACTGACTTGGCTTCTGAGGTGCTTTAGCATCAGCCTGTCATGGATGGCACCCTTGGCCATTGCCTTGCCACAATCCCTGTCACCTCCCTGGACTTGCCTTTTTGCCACCATCACCCCAGGTGGCCTGCTTTCAAACTGTTCATGGCTCCCTCTTATACATAGCATGAGGCCAAACTTCCAAGAGTCAGGGTGTTCCAAGACTGGGTCTACATAATATTTGCAAGTTTCCCCCCTTTTCACATGTAGTAAATGCCATCCAAATTAAGTGACTATGCTTTTCCTGCTTCTGTCTTTATTTTTGTTGTTTCCTTTAGCCTTTTTCCTCTTCCTCCCTCTCCCCTTCCTGATTTTCTTTGTCCAAGTTCCACCCATCCCTTAACTTTCAAATGGGTGCCAAACTCCCTCCCTTGCTACCAGCCAACTGTAACTGCTATGATTTCCATACTCTTGTGCAGAGCTTTTTACTTCCCCGTGATGCTTTACGGTTTTGAGTTACAATAAAGCTTTTCTTTTTTTTTTTTTACTTTTCTGTTGTGTCATTTTTGTTGTTAAGTTTATGCTTTAAGGAGTTGATTCCTTGCGTATAGTTTTGGTAGTCAACTTTTAATGTATCACCTGCTTCTTAGAAAGCTTTGCACACTGTGGGCATTCGATAGTTATTTGAGGAGCATGTTATGACTATGACTTAAGATTTGACTATGCCTTTTTCAGTGGTTCTCAGTCATGGCTGCACCCCAGACCAATAAAATCAGTATCTCTTTGGGAAGGACCCAGGCATCAGTGTTTGTAAAGCTTTCAGGCAATTCCAGTATGCAGCCAAGGCATTGAGCCATTGGTGTATAGAGGGTTTAATGATATATCAGAGTTGGGGTTACCTGCTTCTTATATTGAAATATTTAATGACTTGTGTAATTTGGAATCCACACGGACCAGAGGTTTATAGTAAAACAGGATCATGCTGGTGGATGTGCTTCATCTGGCACTTTTGTTAATAGCAGCTGCCCAAGTGTTGTTTCATCCTTCTTGCTTTGCTTTCCCTCACCCTAAAGTGTCTAAGGCAGTCATTTGGCTCACATTTCCTGTGACCCATCAGGAGTTTGCTTAACCTGGTCAAATTCCATATTTGGAAACTTTGTGGTGTTGGGCTTTAAACTCCAGCCTTGCTGGGTTTCAAATAATTCATTCTCAGTAGGCCCTTGGCCATGATTTTCCACTCACCTCAGCCTGCTCCATGGTTTGAAAGGGCTGGATGCATGCATGTACATCTGTTGGATGATGCTGGAGAGGCATTAGGTAGCAGCTCTCCATTTTCTTACTGACCAACCACAGTGTTTGGAAGTAGACTCTGTTTATAAAGAATTTCAAAGGATCCATCTTTCTAGTAAGAGGAGCAAAAATAAACTGTGGAAGAATTGCTGCTGAGGACATTCCGGCAAGGAGGCTGCCTTCACACCCATAGAAGGCTTAGCTCCTGTGGTAATGACTGTGGGCGTGTGGTGATCTTCACAAAGAAGCCTTAGAAATGCCTCTTTCTCAAACTGTGATGTTTGCAAAATTGTATGTCCTGTAGCTACATCCTTTCATCTGTAAACTCTCTTTGATGGGGGTATGGTTGGCAAGAGAGAACATCAGGAGAGGAGCTCAGAGCTCAGGGTTGAAGGATGCCTTTTGGAAAGCTCAACCCAGCTGTGAAAACGGCAATTAGCCGTGGAGCAATTGCCCTGCAAGGGAGTGCCCACCTGCTCTTGACCCTGTTCTCACATTCACCTTCCAGAGCCGAGTTAGCAGGAATTCAATGGAGTGGTCATAACATTGGTGCTTATTTTTGGAGAGGCGGCAAATTTGCTCAGCATACAAAGGAGTGGAAATAGATTCTTTCCACCCCAACACCCCCTGCCTTTTGAGCTTTTAGCCTTTGTTCATATGGGCACTACAGACCATGTTAGTGAAGTGCAGCTTCTGGCTATGGTGTTGAAGGATGTCTTCTGTGAGGCCCTATGCAGAACTGATTCCCCTGAGAGTGATGAGATGCTGCTTAAGGTCAGACCTGAGTCGACTTCATTTCTTCCAAGATTGTTCAGCCCTAATTTGTACATTCTCCTCCCCTTCTCAAGGTTCTTGCTTTTCTTTAATACGGATCAAGAGATGATTTCCTCTGTGATGGGTCTTTTCATGTTTGCATATGAGAATCTAACAAACATCTGTGTTGAGCTTTTGTTCTGAAGGGCTCAGGGTGTTTTGCTCCTGGTCTTTTGTCATTGGCACATTCTTTCTGTAACTAGGGAGCAGACAGATATTACAGAATTTCCCATTCAGGTGTGAGAAAATGGGGCACAGGAAGCTTAAGCAAGTTGTCTTACTGTGGCTGCAAAGCAAATGAGTTGCAAAAAACCATTGGTGGAATAAATTTTCTCTTCCCTCTTTCCACTTGGCTAATCTTCCTGTCATAAAAATAACCATCATAGTACTGTCTCATATGTATCAGACACTTCCTAAAGATGATCTCATTTGAGCACCCGTATCCATCATTTCAGTGAATGCTCACAACAGCTCTATGAAATGCATATTCTATTTATCCCCATTTTACAGATGGAAAAGCTGAGATTTGAGGTATTGAATGGCTTGCTTAAAATCATACAACTTGGAAGTATTTGAGCTGGGATCCAAGCCTCAGCAGGGCCCAGCACTCTTAATTGTTACATCTATACTGACTGCTCTTTAGGTAGGAGACATTAGGGCAGAAGCCAAAGGTCGTGACCTGGCAATCAGTGGCCCAGTATGGATTCCAGTAGTTCATTGGTCTGTCTTCTTTCTGGGCTTTGGTTTTCTTATCTGTAAAAGGACTGGACTGTCCGAGGCACTTTTAAGGTCACAGTGTTTCATAGTAGACAAATTACATGAAGGATTTGAAATCAAGCAGAGGTGGAACCTTGAGAAAGTCACTTAACATCTCTGAGTCTTGTTTGTCATTTGTGGAGTTCTTAATTCCTGATAAGAATCAGCTCTCTGACCTAGTGTCTGGCACATAACATCCACTCAACAAATGCTCTTTCCTTCCCCATTTTCCTCTCAATAATAATACACAGAGGCACAATGCTCTTTCTCTCAGTGGTGTCTTTCGTGTCTTGAAGATCCCAGTGAGCCTGGAATGCCCAAGAGACAATAAATGATGGAAGGCAGGGGAAAGTGGAATGCTGGGCATTGGATATGGTATACCTTTTATCCATCCACAAGAGAAACTCTCATTAAGTAATTTGTGCTTGGAACTGGGGGAGGACTAGCAATACCCTTTGTCCCCGGAAACTGGGCCTAGTTTGACATCCTTGGAATTTGCTTGGCTTGTTCATGCAAATGTCCAGTCTCTTCCCCTTTCTTTCTGTCCAGTCTGACTTATGACTTACGTATCTTATGTTTTTCTAGCATGCAGTTATTTTTTTTAAGAGCCAGAATTAGGCATATATAACATAATACAGTGCCGGTTACTACACCTGCCATTTCTGCCTTACCTGATGACTGAGCTTACTGCAGCTTATGAGAGTGAATCAGGTTTTATGAGATCTATAAATATCTCAGATCGGATTTTTATTTCATTTTCCCCCTTCAAATAAGACATAATGGAAGCACTCACATACATAAGGAATATTCTTTCTGTGATAAAGTAGGGTGTTTTTGAATTGGCCTCTGAAAAGCAATAATTTGATGTGGTTGTTCCTGTTGAGAGTTTTATGGGGGAGGGGAAGAATCATGCATATGCTGCTATAAAACTCAAAAGATTATATCTTCATATTTAAGGTTTAGCCTAGCACCTATGGAGAGATTTATTTCAGAGATGCCAGCCCTGTGTGAAGGCTGCATTCTCTCCTTCTGTAGATTATATATTTGTGTTTTCTTAGCTACAGAGAAACCAGGGAAGGAAAGTCCCATTGGCTAGCAGGAGGTGGGCTCCCCAAAGGAACTTTTCAGTTCTTTGTCTAGTCTCTTTCCAGCTGCCCCAAGGGAGGATGTTCTCATCTTTCTTCTACTTCATGATTTTCCTGCAAAGATTTTCCACTACTTGATATATCTCACTGAGGTTTTTTGTTCCCCTGGAATTACACTTAAGAAAAAAAAAAAAGATTCTTAATAGCCAATACCAGGAATGGAAGTTATTTTTCTCACTTTGCTCTTTGAGAAGCATCTAGAAGGAAACTTGAACACCTAACTTTAAAAAATATATTACAAAATAAACCATGACACAACCATTGTAAGTGTCTCACTTTACCTGTCTGTAAAATCAGCTCTGTTTGTCGTGTCTTACTCGGGGCAGTAAATTTAACTATAAATTTAACTATTGTTTTTGAGAAACAAAATGTCTGACTCTGAACCTTTCATTGTTGTTGTTTTTTCTTTTTTAGTACGACCTCCCTCTATTTCTTCCCCTAGTTCTCACTAGCTTTGTGTTTAACTACATGATAATTTAATTTGTTCTTAAAAGAATAAACCATGTGAACTGAGTATACCTGAACCAAAGGCGTGCGGAGGACTTTCGCTTAATGTCATTTTTATTTTTGCTGCTGTTTAACATCATCTCGGTGTGTAACATAATCCTAGCACTTTGGCTTTGCTGTATACACTCGCTGCTCTGTGGTTATCATCAAATGATGTGACTTCTCTAGTCCTCAGTTTCCTCATGTGAACAGTGTAGGTAGATTTAGGAACAGTGAGATTATCAGACATACAAACAGTAAGCTCCTAGACTGAACTGGCTTGAAGATGTGTTTTATTTGGCCAGCATGCATATTTCAATTCCTTTTAATTTGAATGCTTTTAGACAGATCGTGCACTCTTCAATTAACCCTGTCCCCACTATTTCCACCTCGCTTAATTTCTGATCTCTGGCCCAGTGAGCATGCATTTGGGCTTGTGACTAGCATCTCTCTAAGGCACCTTCCGCTCCAAAATGTTCTGATTTGGGGACAAGCTTTATTTATCAATCATAGTCTCAAACTGGCTTGCTTTCTGCTCTCACCCAGAACCATTTTCATTTCCTTTTAGATTTCTCTGCCTTGTTGAGTGTCTTTGTTTGGGATTCTATTTTATAAAGCAATTTCCAAATCGCATCTCACTTTTTCCTAGTCATTCAGGTTCTGTTGTAGATCATCGAAATCTGGGATGGAAAAGACCATCTGGTTCACCCCTCCCCCTGCCTGGGCTTAGCAGTTGCTCTAGAGCATGTTCATTCCTCATTGGTATTTGTAACATTTTCCAATTTGGAAACTGACTGATTTTCCTGAGCATGCAGCCTCTTGGTCTAAGTGGGAGTAAAATGAGACAATACCAAACAATTTTTTTTTCCCATCAGACATCCCTCATTAACAAAAAAGCCTGCTATTGTCACAGTTTCTTTTGCCACTCCCAGAGACCCAGCTGGTCAGTTGTAAAAACTCCGTGTGTGTGCGCGCGCGCGTGTGTGTGTGTGTGTGTAAGAAAAACATGTAACCACTTCTTAGTTTTCTTAGTCTGACATAGAAGCATGTTGTAGAGAATTCCATTAACCACTGTAACTGCTTATTTTTTTGTGGAAGTGGATTTTATATGACTTGTTTCACTGAGGAAGTGATGCTTTTTGTGTGAAAAAGTCCAGGGTATTATAATAAAGTACTTTCCTGAGAATCAAGTAATGTGTTTTCTTCCTACCCTTGGCACTCAAATACTGCCAGCAAGGCACTTGGCCTTCCTTTTCTAATGCTTTTAGGATGCTATTCTACATTAGGGGTGTTTTTAAAAAGTGTATTCTTTTATATTGGCTTCCTTACATTACTAAGGATATCATTTAGGTTGACCAGATGGTGATTTTTAGGGTCATTCTTTTCCTGATTAAAAAAAGCCATTTAAAAAAATTACTTGCTGCTGGGTGTTCCTCCATTTTTCCAATCTCAGATTACTTTTTTTTTCTTTTTAAAAAATTTTGAGTGCCAAATAAAGGCCCAAGATTATTACTATTTTGTGTGTGTGTGTAAAATTTTTCAAAACTAATGACTATTTAACTGTGTGAATTAGCTACTATTAAAATATTTCTGAAAAAATATTTCTAAAAAGGAAGAGAGAGAAAAAGAAAGGGAAAGGCAGACATTATATGGTCATAGAATGTCCTTGCACAGTTTTCCCTGCAAAAGAGAACCAGAATGCAAACCAGTTGTCCTCCTACCCAAGATGCACCTGCCTTTTTCCTCCAGCTTTTGCACCCAGGAGCTCTTTTTTATGCCCCATATTTATAGAGACTAGGACTTCACAAATATCAGAACTTGAGGAGTATTAGACATCTCTTTCCAATCCCTCCCCGCTGCCCTCCTCAATTTGCGGATAACTGGCCTGAGCTTCAGAGATCATTATTTAAGTCCAAGCCAGTATTGGACCCTCAAGAATTGTGAGCCTCCTTGCAATATTTTAAACATATTCACATGTTAACACAAGGCATGGTGCAACATGGCTGAGGGAACTGCTTCTCGAAGGGTGGGCTGAGTTCCACAGGGCTTCATAAGCACAGTGTTGATAACACAGAATTACCTCGGGAGGCAGTTTTATTCCCATTGCTGTTTTCTTTCAGTCCTTTTAACTCAAGGAGACAGTCAGCTTTGAGGTGCCATGTCTTTAACACCTCTCTAAGGCTTGGTAAACTCTCCTCACCCCTCCTTTTCACCCTCCCTCCCTCCCTTCCTTTCTTCCTTTTTTTTTTTTTTTTTTTAATAAAGAGAACGGGTCTTACACTCAGAGCTTTTGACAGGCAGACATCCAGTTGAAAGTTTGTAATATTGTTTTGATTTTGTTGTTTTTAATTTTATGATTATCTTCTATTAATGAATATTTGCAGGAAAAGAATTTAAAACACATGCAGCCTTAATATATAATGCCTTAGTGAGGCAAGTAAAAATGAAAATAATAGGGGAATGATTGTACAGATGGAATGCTGATTTGGTAAAAATCCGTGAAGGTGAAATGAAATTGAAGTTTGAAAAATACTGGTGTCGTGGAAAATTCAAGGGATTTGGCATCAGAAAACCTGGAATTTAGTCTTGACTTTATCAGTATAAAACAAAGCAAATTATTAAATTATATTTCCCATATGAAGTGCAGGGCTTATAATAGTAGGATTGCTCTAATCAAATGCTATATGGATGTGAGAGTGCTTTGTAAACTGTTACATGCTGTACGGTGTAATTGTTTTCTATTCTGCAGTGGGGGAGGCTTTTGTTTCAAGCCTTAAACTATTACTTCTTGTTGGCTTTCTTCCTCTTTATGATTTCTATTCAGTTTTCCGAGCAGGAACTTAGTGACTTTTTATTTGTTCCAGTGGGGCTGTTACTTGAACCTTAATTGTGGTACTTTGAAAAATTTCCTACTGGTTGTCTAAATGGGGACGTAAAACTTTGTAATTTATTTCGTGTGTATTCATGTGTGTTTGCTTTAAGCTAAATTTTGCAAAGTAAACTTAGTCTGTGGAATACAGTATTGTATAACTATTGGATAGATATAATATGCTTCTCTTTATTTTTTAAAATACATTCTTAACAATTATATTTTACCACATTCATGAAACACTCATGTGCATTTGTATATGTGTGTATGTGTGTGTGGTTGTGGGGGGAGGGTGGTAGTGGTATTCAGGGATGAAGGAAGTCTGGGTTTTGGGTAAAACTGAGAATTCTGGGGACTATTTGCTTCTGAAAGTAGACGTCTGTGTGGCTACAGTGACTCATTAACAATACACTGTCACATGTTGTTAGATAAGAAGAAGATGGGGACTTACCTGGATAGGAAGTCCTGGACTTACCTATGTGTCTACGTCCATGGAAGCCTCCTAGTTTATGGCACACTGGGGTCAGAATGACAGAGCAGTATGTTGCTCTTGGAGATGCAGACTCTTGTCCTAGCCCAGGATAAAGTTGGTAGAAGGTTACTGCAGCTTGGAAGGAAGGTTGAACTCAGACCCGAGGACCACATTGACTGTGTTGGCCAAGCCCCTGTGAACTCTTCAAATGAATATGTTGAGATTTACATCCTGCTTAAGACAGGTGCCATACTGACAAGGATTGGGGAGCCCAGGTGTCAGGTACAAAGCTGCACTCTCATACTGCCTTACCTAGAGTACTAGTTGAAGTGAAGGCATATCTGCAGTTCTGTCTGTGAGAGGCTCTCCCGATGTCTTCCTGTTGCCAAAACTGTGGCCCGAGTGCCTTATCAACAGTGGACAGCACCACCGCTGAGCAGAGTGTGAGCACAGGAGTCAGCCGGGATGGATCATCAGAGATTTCTTGGACTACTAACAGTGCTGCCAGTAGAGCAGATATGGGCAAGCCTGGGATATGGGCCCAGGAGGCCCCTTTCTCTATGTTAGTCTGGCACCCCTGCTGAACCTCAGCAGTGATAAGTGCTAGAAAAATGTATGGCTAGTCTAGAAGACAAAGTCAGAGCCTCCTGGAGAGAGAGTGACAGCGCTGAGTGGGGGTGTTGCTTTTAACAGATTTTTAATTTTTTCTCCTCAGAAAATTATTGAAGATCATCTCCAAAAAGAAAACACACCAGTTTCTTATTATTGACTATGAAATCAACATGACTGGGTGGGACTGGGGAAAAGACAGATTTATCAGTCCCTAAGAGCTGATGGAAACTGCATCCTTTAGGTGGAACACAGAGTTGGCTGTAAGGAGACATTCCTTTGTTTTTGTTGTCTTGAATAAAAGGAAGGACAATAGATGACACAGGTAATGACTGGGTATATCATATATTAAGGGCACCAAGAATTTAGAGAATGGGGTATCAGGTGAGGGTGGAGGGGTGATAGGAGATCCCTGCCCCCAAAGCAGACGTTGGCAAAGGAAAAGTCAGAGAGCAGGAGTCATAAAGATGGCCCCTGGGAGTCAGCCTGGTAATGTCAGTGAGTGAGGCAGGCACAGTATAAGGCACTAGAGAGTGGTGGGAACTGTGGTGACATAGAAAGTATAGACCCTATCTGAAGGGGCAGTTGCCATTCATCTCCAGCCAAATACTGCTCAAGAGAGTTGCAGAACCTGTTGCCAGATCTTTTGGTTTTTCAAGAGAAGCTAGAAATCTGAATTTTTATTTGAAGTCCCCTGATTTAAAAAAAATATGAGCAAAATGAAAGTAGTATATATGTCAAAAAACCATTGTGGGCTGGATCTGATCACTAGGCTACCAGGATTTTTGCTCATTACTATCTTTTTGGGTTGAGTAGCTTTGTCTTTATACATCCATTCAAAGCAAAAGCTTGCATGTAGAATGACCATGGGAAGCAGTACTGCATGGTGGCTTGGGAGGAGCCTCTCTTGCTGTGCCTGACTGGGTAGACCCTAGGTCAAGTCGAGCAGGTCCCTGAAGCTCACAGCTTCCATTTGCCCTGGCCCCAGACTTCCATGAGTAAGTGAAGGTGAAGAGGGACAGGAATGTCAGCCTCTCAACCAACCTCTGTAGGGATTTGTTGGGACATACCTTTGGCTCAAACTTCCACATGAGAAATTAAATTCTGGGATCAGGAAAGTGACAAAACACTTGAGTATGCAGCTGGATTTTTGCCACCAATATGATTTACAGGGAAGTGTTGCCATAAAATGCTTGAGATCATGAATTGGACAGACTCCCCATCTGGAGAGCCATACCTTTCTCTGTGAAATGAAATATTTATGTACTTTTAAGGTTTAGTTTTGATTTTTAAAAAGCGGATAGAAGCTTAACTATTAAAAAAAAATGCTTCAGATCAAGTGGTAACATTCCAAGTTCACTGCAGTTAGCTTTATTGGAAAACATGGTTTTGTCTTTTAAAGAAAATCAAACACATCCTAAAACATTTCAAGAACTGGCTGATGTTATGACTTTGGCCAGAAGAACCCATCGAAGCCACCAAGGCGAGGGGCTGGTGTTAGTATCCAGCATATCGTGTTACACAGGAGCTTCGCCAGCTTCTCCCAATGGCGCCATCTCATGTAGCTATCCTAAGACGTATTTTATTTTGAGCCACTTTCTCAGAGGGAATTGGGTGGGTGTGGTCGTAAGAACACCTAGAAAAGAGGGGTGAAACCTTTATGGGGCCAGGGGAGCCATGGCAGAGGGTGGAGTGGGGGATAGAAGCCTTCAGACTCCTCCGCCCCAGCCACTCTGCACCTGGGGCCTTTCAGCTGTTAAAATGAAAAGCCAATTATCTTCTGTAAATGAGGGGAAAAAAGAAGGAATAAAAGTGTCTATTATGTATGCTGATATGCATAACACTTCAAATAAAAGGATATATAAGCACTTGACAAATTGAGGGAGAAGGAGGGGAGAGTGCTGGGGGCGAAGAAAGTCTGATTTTTACTTTTTATACCTTTTCTGTTCTGTTTCAGTGTTTTTGACCTTCATATATGATCATTGCTTTTAATTTTTTTAAGAGCAATTTAGGTGATGGAATGGTGGACCACTTATGTTATCCTGTGTTTCTGTTTTTTGAAATTTTATTTGTTAACTGAAAAAACAGCAGGCATCTTAAGAGGACCAATAATTTGGACCACTAACCACTGTCTATAATTATAGTACAATTACTGTTCTTTTAATGGGAGCAACAAATTTGCCACACTTCACCCCTCTCTTAACCCATTTGAGAAGATAGGTATAGGAACCAGACAGAGGTCAAATATCAGCTTTATTATTAATGAAACTGGATTTATACCCAATTGGCAAGTGCAGTCTCAATTTAGCTTCCCCATACTTCCCTGTGCCCAACCCCTTCTAGGCCATGGGCTGACTTATACCATGGGAAAGTATATGTTGCATAGAATAGCAGGTTGCCAGGAATCTCCGTGCCCTACCTGTCCTATCTGGGCATCAGTGGGGCATTCATGTTCTGGCCCCAAGCTGCTTCCCCCATGGAAGAGGGCAGAGTAAAGCCCTCCAGGAAAGAGGCCGGATGAGAGACAAATGGGCCATGCACTGTTTTCTCTTTCTTCTGTTTTTCTGGGTTTTTTTTTCTTCTTTTTGTTTTTTCTTCCAATGCTACCACTTTCTCTCTTGAGCAGGAATAAGTAAAAGGAAGAAAGGAAGTCCAGAAGCCTTACTTCCAGGATATCCTGGAAGATACTTACTTGTGGGAGTGGAGATCCCCAAGGGAAACACAGGACAACAGAAAGGGTCTCCTAAGGAGAAGGGAGACTGAGAAAAGGGAATATTCCAGAGGAGGTAAAGGGGAGGGTCCCATAAAGCAAGGGAAAGGGGTCTGGTGCAGAAAGCAAGACAGGAAGCAGCAGTGACAGCTTTATATTGGTCTGACTCAGGGGAAGGGGGCAAGGCCATATTGTTCCAGGCCTTGGTACTTGAAGAGCATAGGCCAGAAAGTGACTGGGAGTCCTCAGGGGAGGGGAGAGATCTAAGATATGCTTAATTCTAGTGTGTCTTGAATTCCCCCAAAGTAACCTGCAAGAGAAAATGGAGAGAATGTGGGGAATATACATGGTAGCTTCAATGGAAGGAAGGGTGATATGTATGAAGAGATGAGAACAGGAGAATCTCAAAAACACCCTGGCTGCATAGAGGGCTTTGTGCTTTATGTATTCACCTGTCCACTTGCCTGTTGGTCACTTTATATCAGAATGTTATTTACTTGTAGTCCTGCAGTTGACTGGCCCTTGCTGGAGCAGGGTCCATCACCCAGGGATGAAGACATTAGAATGGTCACACTCGTTCATAATAAACCATTGCAACTCTTGAGAAGGAAGTAGAGAATGCTCAGTTTCATCGCTATAATTTATTTCTCTTTGGTGATTTTTTAGTTCTCTTTCTTTAGTTCATTCACTTAATTTCTCCACCCTTCTCCTTCCTTTCCTCATTCCTTATCTCTTTCTTCCTTTCCTGGGGTCCTTCTGTGTGCCACACACTGTGCTAGGTGCTGAGGATGCAGTGGTGAACCTGATATTGCCCATGCTCTTGTGGAGCTTAAAGTCTAGAGGTGGACCTGGAAGATAAATAGGCACAGAAGTTTAAATTGTGACTGGGAAATAAGGGAAAGATTAGGGTGCCAGGAAAGAATACTCCTTAGTGACATTCACAGTCACATCTGACATGATCAAGGAATATTTCTACTCATCTTCCCAAAAATGTTCTTCTCAAAAACTTTTCCTGAAAGTTTACAGTTACCACTCAAAAGGAATCTAAAATGGAACAGACATTGAGAACACTTACAACTTTCAGACACCTGTATTTCATTTATGATTAGTCTCTTTTTGGGTTTGATAACTTCCCATGCATGTATCTACCTGTAATTTTCATCTTGCTAAGCAAAAAAGTTGTCATACTTTATATAGTAGGTATATTGCCAGTGTTGAATAGATGTATTATTGTTTAAAGGTTCATTAAAAGAAACTCTCAACTTCTTTCTTAGTGTATTTGTAGTATTTCTTCCATTGGAAAAAAATGAGTGAAGTAAAGAATAGGAAAAGTTATTGGGTCTTTCCATGTTACATATTAAATCATGTCAAATAAAAGATTTTGACTGAGCCTGCCAGTAAGGCCTTAATGATACGTTACTGCACAGTATTTCCTAACAAAGTCTGTATACATGTAAGCAGCAGGTAGTTATGGTCATCAGTGGTGGCAATTTGTTTTTACAATATAGATCTGAGAGTTCCATTCCTTAAGTTCTGCCCCAGAACTGACTGGTGAGTTGTCACTGTCCCTGTTGACAAATGTGAATAATAACTAAAAATACTTCAGGCTGCATTTGTCTGATTCTGGCTTGGTATGTGGCTAAAGGGGAAAAAAACCTTTCTGGGAAGTGTGATGCTTCTTTAACAGCAAGTGGATTGAATTGATGCAAGTCTGATGTGCAACAGGGGGTACGTAACCTTCTATCTAGAATCAAACGCCAGAATTGGAGAAGCTGAAGCCAACCACGACTTCGTAAAGATAAGACATTTACTTGATCTGCATGACTGGAGGAAGGATTTGGGGATTAAGATGTGTTTGAAAACTTAGTTGGTTTACTTTTAATGTCAGCAGATTTGCTGCCCTGAAATGACAGATATGGAAGCTGCTTGGGGATAGTGGCAGGATGACCGAAAGACCAGCACAGATCTTCAAAGAAAGGGGAAGACTGAGCCAACATGTGTTCATTGGGTGTCATGGGAGTTGGTGATAGAGGCAGTTGGCTTGGGTCATATGACCTATGAGAGGGAAACAGTGACCCAGCTGGGTGGGAGTCCTAGGCAAATCAGAAGGAACACAAGGATAGGGTTGGTGGTGTCATTTTCATGAAGCAGAGCTATTATTTCGTTCTGGTGAAAAAATTTATAAGTGTTCATTTGGGTACTTGTCGATAACCCAAGAAAACAGAGTGAAAAATGATTGACAGTGGATGCTTTAAAATTTGTGACTGCAGATGAAGGAGCATCCCATTTGTATGACACATTTAAAACTTCTGCCTTAGGTTAGTCCCTTGACATGACTTTTCACTTGCTGGCATTTTGGAAGTCTATGCCAAATGACAGCTCTCTGCCACCCAGCCTTTGCTCAGTCTAGCTATGCTTTTTTTTTTCCCCCGCTGTGGCGACTCCTAGACCAGGGCCAGGGTTTTTATGGGAGCCTCTCTACATTGCCTTCATCTGTTGCGCTTACACAGCAGTTGCCTCCCTTGAGTTAAGACTCTGTAATGAAGCATGCTTTCCCCTGGAGCCAGCCTGCCCCTCCCCTGGCCTCTCTCTCTCCACCAAGGCGGAGAGCGAAGCCCTCTCTTATGATATTGCAGAGTTAATAATGCTGCTCTATTGGTTTTGTGAGCCTCTCAGTCACAGGGGGAATGTGTGGAGGATGGGCCCCAAGCTGGAAGTGTGCCTCCTCTAACTCTCTTTCCGGCCCTGAAGCTTTTGTTTTGAATCGGGAAGCTTCAGACCAGGGCTGGATTTCCAAAGGTCAAATGTGCCTGCACATTTTGTCCTTAATGAGTGAGCCTTGCCCTGGAGCCCTCGCTGAAGGCGCCTGCGTTGAATCTGAGTAGTAGCCACAGAAGCAGTAGCTCCGTAGCCAAATCCATTTGCCTGACATGCCACCCTTGAGAGAGCCTCCACGAGCCACTGAGGGTTACTGGCCAGGAGAATGTGGTCATAAATGCATGTCTACAGGAATGGGTGAGGTTTCCTCTTTGCTTAGAAAGCCAGAAAAACATCAACAGAGAGAGGCTACAAAGCAGAAAAACATACCCAGGCTCCGAACCTTCAGTTCCCTCAACTGACAAAATACTTGAGGGTTTTAAATAAAAACAGTTTAACTTTTTTTTTTTTTTTTTGGTAAATGGAGGGATTTTTTTTTCATGTCATTTCTTTTGTTCCTCTTCCTCGTTTTCTTGTCCTCCTCCTTCTCCTTTTACTTTAAACTTTACGTGTGAAGATCAACTGATCTCTGAGGAACTGACGTTTCTTTTGATGATGAGAATTTCCTAACTCATTGTTGATCTTTTTGCTTCAGCTACCAGGCAAATCAGAGATAAGTTTAATTCTGTGCTTAATCCAGTGGCATTGTATTTTAGCTAAGATTTTTTCGATAGTATTTATTTCCATCTTTTTGGGTTTTGTCCTCATTTTGATTTGTTACGTTTTTGTTGTTGTGTTGTTTTCTAAATTGGGAGTATCAATCTGAAAAAGAAAATGCCTTGAATGATTTCTTTGACATTTAGGTTCAGGAATATCACTGGGCAGCATTAATACGGCTACTGGGTTTCACTAATATCTTTTGAGCTCTTTAATCTTTCCCTGAGTTATCACTGAAGATCTAGAGAAACAGCTACTGCCTTTTAGAAGTGCGTTGGCAAAGCTTAACCCAGAGCAAACCACCAATGTAATTGTCAGCCAAAAATAGAAGACATTTTTTAGGCCCGAGGGCATGCATTTCTTGCTGCTCCGTAATGTGTACCCCATTCATCAGAACCCTAGACTGCTCATCCTTTTCCAGACACACAATGGGGCTTTCACCTCTCTACACCCTTGCTCACACTGTGTGCACTTTTTAGAATGTCATTGTTCCCTTTCTCCACTTGGCAAAAGTTCACTCATTTGCCAAGGTCTGTTTCAAATGTGACTTCTTCACAAGGCCTTCACTGACCTCTGCAGGGAGAGTGAGTGGGTTCCTTCTCTGTGTTGCCATACCACTTTATTCAGCCTAGTTCTTAGTTGCATGTGCTGTGTTATCTTGAATTGCATGTATTTCTATCCCTCTTTTCCTATGATACCATGAGCACCTTGTAGGCAGATATTGAGCTCTAGAATCGCTTGAAGTCTCCAGCACAATGTCCTGTATAAAGTGGAAGCTCAGTAAATAATTGTTGAATTAATTTGAAAGAAGTACAAGATAACAGACCCTGCCCTGAAAGGCCATCAGAGTTCAAACAGGTGTCACCTGTTTATCTTAGCAGAGCTTTTTCTCCCCAGGCATTATCTTATTGGGCAAAATCTACCAATCTCCCAGTCACCTCAGTGAAGAGCATGCAATGAAAAATAATAGTAGCTCCTAATCAAGATTTTTAAAAAATTCATTGAAGAAGTATTTATTGAGCAGCTATTGATTATGCCCAAAAGAAGTTTAAAGCTTGGTGCCAGACCTCAAGGCTCATTGGATTTGTCAGAGCTCTTGCCTCTTCCTGCTTGACATTTCATGGTGCCTTCTCTACAGATTTCTCATTCTTGTGACAAGATTCTTATTGAGAGCAGGGATTCCAGCCGAGTACTGCGGGGCAGGAGGAGCTGAGCAGGGCCGAATGAAAGTGCAGCTCATCATTATTTCCTTCAGCTGGGTCTCTCCTCAAATAAGGGATTTCTTAGGGAAACTGTGGGACGTGAGGCTTAAGGTTCTCCAGCTGATAACTACCCTAAGAGACAGTTATACCATAATTTGGATCCACAGGGAAGAAAGAACTGCCCAAATATGCCTCTGTTTTTTTCTTTTGCCTCTGCTTTCATTTGAAACAGAAGGCTCAGACTGGCAGCTGTGGGCCCTTTGCTTGTCTCACGCACTCTAACTTTTTAATATTCGTTGCCAACATTGAAACAATTGGGGAGATTCCACATAAACCCCAAAAGATTTGGGCTTCCTTTAAAAACACTTGCCAACTCTGGACCTCTGTTTTCTACATGATATCGATGAGCTGGTGCTGTGTACCAACTTCCCCTTTTAGATGGCATGTGCTATCCAGTTTACCACAGTCCCCACCCCTCATTATTGTCATATTCCTTGACTGTTTCACTAATGTATGTTATGCTCCTAGTCCCTGAATGTGTTTGAGTTTGATTCCTAACCTAGATTTCTGGGAAGATGTGTTACCTTTTAGAGGAAAGCATCCTCAGAAATAGCATCTACCTACTGCAGCACCCTAAGGACAAGTATGTGGTCTTGTATCATGGGACCTTGTCTAGGAGACTGAGCAGAAACTGCAGTCCAGAGTCTGAAATTGAGATACCTGGAGCATGGCGCTGCTATAAGCAGAGGGATCAGAGTAGGGAATTCCATTTTCCTCATACCCTGGTTCCCTAAACAAACAAGATTTGGTCATGAGAAATTTATTATATTCACAGAGGATTTTCATACCATTGGGAAGGATATATATATAGTCCATTTTATATATCTCTCTATATATACTAATACTTTTGGTTTCTTGATAAAGAAACCAGAGACTGAAGATGAGATGACTTGAGGAAACGCATAGAGCTAATTATGTAGAAGGAGCAGGCAGAAGTCATCCTGACTTTTGTCTGTGTTCTCTCCATGACTCCACATTGTCTTTTATTTTACATACTTACAAAAAGTCTCAAAGTTGAAGGATTTGGTGTCCAAGACGGATCAGGTACCCTTTACAATGAGATACTTAATTGCCTGCTTTTAACAGAGATGGTCTTCTACCACCATACATTTCTGAATCACAATAGTCTTCCTCACCCACTGGCCCACCCTTCTTTTTAGTCTGTTACTAACAGGTGATTATAGACACAACTACTTTAATGTTTAGGCTCCATGTAGGGAGCAGGGCCAGGTGTAAATTGTGCCCTTGAGGTGATCTGCTTCCCAGAGTTGGATGATCCTCTTGGTTAGAGGTGTGTTACTGATGGGAGCAGCTACTGGCATCCAAGATTTTTATACAAGAATGAGATGCTTACTGTTCATCTGTTTTCCATTGCTCCTATTTTTCCTCCTCTTGTTGCTTCTATTTCTTACATGCTTTTTTTTCCTCACTGCATTTTCTGTTTTGAACAAAAGGGATGGGTGATAGATGATACTGGTGTTGGAAAATGCATTAGTCTCTAAGGACTGGGAGAAAAATGTTGACTTATTTAGTCCAATTTGTATTTTCATATTTATTAAAATTAGAAAATGTTTTTTAAAATGTTGGATAGCAGGTTCAAATCCCCCCCTTTAAAAATTATATAAATTTGAGTTTCTATGTATTTGGTGTTAATCAAATAACCAAAATAAGGTCTTCAATAAATTGTGTTTATAAATTTTCTCAATTCAAATCTTAAAAAAACAGGCCAGGCCTAGTGGCTCACGCCTGTAATCCCAGCACTTTGGGAGGCCGAGGTGGGCAGACCACGAGGTCAAGAGATTGAGACCATCCTGGCCAACATGGTGAAACCCCATCTCTACTAAAAATACAAAAATTAGCTGGGTGTGATGGCGGGCACCTGTAGTCCCAGCTATTCGGAAGGCTGAGGCAGGAGAATCGCTTGAACCTGGGAGGCAGAGGTTGCAGTGAACTGAGATTGCGCCACTGCACTCCAGCCTGGCGACTGTCTCAAAAAAGAAAGACTCTTGTCTCAAAAAAGAAAAAAAAGATCTTAAAAAATGATTCTAATTCTATCTGTTTTCCTCTCAATGACTACACTTGATGTTGACAGGTTGAAATGTCTGAAATCCCATTTGCTTTTAACAATTCAACCAAGACATGCAATGACCAGAGAGAACTCGGAAATTGCATAATTAAGGGTGTTGTCAAAACCAAGACTATTTGCCCCAGTCTCACTAGGAGAGATTACATAGAGAAATGTAGTTGAAAAGCTTATGAAATGAAGTTTGGGATCTGATGGTTTCCAACTTGAGAAGATCCAAAATCTTCATCAGGAATCCTTATTTTTCCAAGGTACTAAGAGATAATGGTTTGTTGGATTTTTAGAATGTTTTGAGATCCTTGGTGGAAAGTTCAGGGTTGGACCAGAAAAAAAAACCTAATTGTTAGTGGCCAAGAAACTTTTTGTTCTGTTTCTGGTCTTTTTGGTAGTATGGTTACAGAACAGTGAAAAACTCAGTTTTCTTTACTAAGTTAGGTTCCCCATAAATAGGATGGGGATTTTAATCTTTGCTGCCTATTACAGTCTCACAGGGGGACTCCAAGGTTACAAGATTACCAGATAAGTATTGATAAGTATTTTCAGATGCTTTTCCCAAAAGAATTCTCTGTAAAAGAAAAAAGAAATGTATGTCATTTCATATGGAATGGATTGGAAAAATCCCAGTTTCACCTGGGAGTTAGAGCTGTTACAACTTTGCTCCTGTTTCTGTCAGCCTGTTTTCTAGAGAAAATGGATGGTTTCTACAGGTCTCTGATGCAGTACATCGTGGGCTGAAAGCTCAGGGTGTGCTTTTAAAAGAGTGAGGATAAAGCATCCCCTACCTTAGCAAAAATGATCCTTTCATTCACATAGTTGTTAGCAAATCCTGATAGTGTAGGCGCCATTTTCATTTTCTTTTCCAAAAAAGCACACGCAAGGAAGAACTCAAGTTATTGAAGATCAAGCCAAATAAATGACCAAATTTCGTGGCAATCGCAGACACAGACACAAACATCGAAATATCTCCTTAATTAAGGCAGCAGCTCTGCTGGGGCCTACATTCCAGGATTCTCAGCAGAGAAAACATGTTTTCTTTGTAGAGGAGTTTTATTAGCAGCAATGTTCCGGTATGTGGTTCAGGTTAATTAATGATGTAGTCACACTGGTGTCTTGCCATGAGTTTTATTCTAGTAAGTAGGGCACTAGGAAATTGTATTGGCATATCTTGTCATGCCAAAAAAGAATTCTTAATTTGGACCATTAAAATACATTTCCATGGGATCTGTCAACAAGGTAATTTAAGAATTCTTAATGTGGATACTGCCTTAGACTAAGAATGAACTCACCATTAACTATAAGTAGCAGATGCAGTGGTTTCAATGAATATATGCTGTTCTTAAATATTTTTTTGGCTGAGATGATTGAGACCTCAAAGACCCAGACCACCCACAAGCTCTGGTGGAGTTGACCTTCATTGTATGAGAAGATTTGTATCAAGGACCACCTTTTTCCCATGAGAGTGTTTATTAATTTTAAATCATGATGGTGTTTTAAAACTTAATTTGTGTTGTGCATATGTAGCAACCTTCCTTGGAGGTTGAAACAACAAAGCAACTGGATTGGAAATTAGATTTTCCCCCTTATGCTGCTAATGTAGTTCTTGCTCCACTGGGATTTCCCCTTTGCATGGGCTGATGATTTCTTTGAAACTATATGGAAATTGGTTCAGACAGGAACAAAGGGGAGAGGGGATGGCAGTGATGATTCAAATTAATGTCTCTTCCTCAATGAGAGTCTGGTGTGCCTGAAAGTGCATATCATTCGGTATCACTCAAGCCACCTAAGGTTAAGTGAGGTAGGTGCCAGAGCTACTGGAATCCAAACTTCAGGGTCTCAGCACTTGATTTTTTTTCCCTGTCATGTTGGGTTGAATTGTTAATTTGAAATCTGCAACATTGCAATGGGGTTCAGAATTGGGCTAAGCACAATTTTACTTTTCTTTACACGATGGAACATCAACTCTTCCCCTCTCCCTCATCTTTCCCCAGCCAGGATGGGAAAGATTCCTATTGCCTGACATAATGAATAAGAGAAAGAACAGCTTTGTGACTCTAGGGACAACGAAAGATTTAGAGAGAAAGGCATCCAAAATACATTAAAGAGAATCTACACTTCATTGACAGTGGCACACTATGCACACGTGTGTGCACACACACACTCACACTCATAGGAACCCTGTACCGCTTATATTCCATATTTCCATCCTCCACTCTTGCCTAGTTCAAACTCCATACCCTCTTAATTGGATTTTGGCTCACTTCCAGGTTCAGTGTTCGAGGGTTCTGTATCTGAAATAATGATCCTGAAATAAATAGCACTTCTCAGTAGAGATACCTTTTCATGTAAAATTCTTAAAGGGACTAGGAGGGAAGGAAAAGCTTCTGTGTTTAGGAATTTATGGCAAAGATACCAGGATGGGCCCACATAGGAATTTTGGAGGACCTCACCTGTGTAAGTGGTGTGTGGGGCTTACAGAAAACACGAGTCCTCGCCAACTGCTAGGTTTGAATGGACCTCTTCATTTAAGGACCTTTCATGTAAGGACTGATAGAAGTGGGGCTGCTAATGTCAGGGAACGAATTCCTGTGACCCTCAAGTGCTTCGGAGACCGGTGGCTGGAGTTGCCTTTCTCAGGGAGATCCTGTTAGGTGACAGAAATGGGAATAAAGTGGGCTGAGCCTCTCTCTTTGATCTGTTCACCCAGGATACCAGTTAATAAGCAGTCATCATGCAGGTGAGGAGAGGGGAGGGGTGGGTTTTGTTCATGTTAGTGAATGCATGATGCAATATGGACTGCTGAGGAGAAAAGCCCTCTTTGTGTCTATTTGAAATGGGCAGCCACAAGCACCCACAACTGACCTCTCCACCCTGAAAAGAGGCTCCATTTGGCTTCTGTCTGATGAGTACGAATCAGCAAGTGCCTTCTCAGTGTAAAAACTCGAACTGAGGAGAAATGATGAGGGAGCCTTTTGACCTAATAAGGTGAGCATTTTAGGATAGATTTTCTGACTGGAGACACCAGCTCACGTGTTCCCTGGAATTCCGGGATTGATTAGTGGCTTCATTGGTTCAGTGATTGATTCAACTAGTATGTTTTGGATGTCTTTTCCAGGTACTGTGCTGGGTGCTGGGGATTCACTGGTACATACACTAAATCCCTGTTCTCCTGAAACTTCCACGCTAGTAGGGAAAGATAAACGATAAACATGCAAGCAAATAATTTAGACCTTTCCAGGACTTGGTAAGTACTAAAAAGCAAATAAAATGAGGTAGTATGATGAAGAATGAATGGGCTGTTTGGCCTAGTTTCTCTAGGCAGGTCAAAGAAGGATTCTCTGAGTAGGTGACAATGAAGCTAAGACATAATCGATGAAAAGGAAACAGATGTGCAGTGACCTGGGGAGTCTGCGTTCTGGGATGCGGATGGAGTTACTAGGGCTCTGAGAGAGGGATGAACTGGGGGCATTTGTGCGAGAAGTGTCCTGTCTGAAGGGGAGAAGCAGAGGAGTAGAGAAGAGTAAGGTCAGATCATGTAGGGTCTGGTTTGCTGTGGTAAGGAACTGAGAGTGACAACAGGCCACTGAAGGATTATCAGCAAGAAGTTTGAGCCAGAAAGAGTCTTTGAGAGTGTGGTTCATCCATTTTTCAGGGAAGGAAGTGAATTCTCTACTCAGATTCAGTAGTTTGCTGGAAAGGGGAGGGGTGGTGTGGGAAAGGCAGGCGCTGAACCTGATTCCCAGGCCAGAGTTCTTTTCACCAATAAAAAATGACAGTTGAAAATAGCGTTTTGTTCACTCATCTTAATTGCTTCTCTTCCTGGTGGTTTCTGGAGGCCAGAGGAGAAAAGAGGAAGTGGCAGAGGGAGAGGGCATTCTCCAGGGCAAGGAGACAGCTTTTACTTCCAACACAGGTGCATACTCTCAGGGCTACCCCGTGAAGCTAAATTGGCCTCTCTGTTTAGAAATCCGGATCTGTCCCAGACAGTAAGCATTTAAATTTTTTTTTTTTCCAAATGAAAAACGTTAGAGACAAGTAAATAACACCTATAGTTAAATCTGAAAATACTGACGTGTTCTACCAGAAATGTTGGTAATAAACACATGCACACTGCTTCTGATGTTCCTTTGGTGAAGAAGGAAGAATTTCTGGCTTTCATGATACTCTTGAATCTCTTCCTACCCAGGATTGTGATCACTGTTGACTTTCACTTTGATTGTTTGAGAGTTGATTCAATTACTCATTCATTCATTCATTCATTTGACAAATGCTTGAGGCAGGCTGCAAGTCAGGCACAGGTCTGGTATCTTTGAAGAGTCACATTCTTGTGAAGTTTACATTTTAGATGTTGTGAGGCTTGTATCCATGGTGAAGCAGGAAATTAAACCTTCATAGCATCCTGTAAACATGGATTATTGAGTGTCTTAGGGCTTTTAATAAAGGCCATGAGGTCCCTGTCAGAGGAGGGGTTCAAAGACCACTTTCTTCCAGGTTCTCCAAACTCTTTTTTTTTTTTAACCACTCAATGACAGCAGAGCTATCTGTCAGTTCCTCTGAACTTGTTCTGAATGAGCTTTTCTTACTGTTCAGTCTTCACTCTCCTATTACTGTTTTGCTTCCTCATAGAATTCCAGATTAGTGGGCCCCTGGAAGTTCAGCTGGTAGATGAGAAAACTGAGCCCATTGAAGTTAAAGTCACCCAGCTAGTCAGGGTTGATCTTCCCAACTCAGAGTCCCCTGCTTACTTAAACTTTTATATCCAACAGGTTTACTTCCTCTGGAAACTTATTTGGTATTTTTTATTTTCCATCTCCATGCCCTCGATAGGTTTCTTTATGTCTGTTTGGAAGTGTAATGAAAAATAACACTAGTTATTGAATAGCTACAACATACAGAGTGTGCATGCCCGGCCCTTCCAAGTACTTGGCATGTCAATTGATTGAACTCTCACAATGCTCCTGTGTTGTAGGTACTACTATTACCCCATTTTACAGGTGAGGAAACTGAGGCACAGAGGGGTTAACTTCTCCCAGGGGGATTGAGCTAGTGAGTAGTGTAACCTGATATTGGACCCAGGCAGTCTGGCTCCAGGGCCAATGCTTGGGTCCCTGTTCTTCTGCCTCTCAGTATGCGAATGGCCAGTCTGTTTCTTTAATTGGAGTGAGTGGCACTTGGCACACCCACACAGCCACCTTAAACATTGTGGGAAATCAAGTCCAAGTATCTCAAGTAACAGTACAACAATCCATATCAGGAAAAACAGCTTAGGGCTTGACTTCATTATGTTTTTGGCTGCCATTTTATGCATTCTGAGTAGAAGAAACATTCCTCCTAGCGCCCCCACCTTGTCTTTAACATTCCACAGTGGAAGTTCCTCAAAGCTCTCCGTTTTGAAAGCATCCTCTATGATTACCAGCCACGAAATTGCATCTGCCACTGAGGGCCCAATGGGCTTTGAACCTGTTATTCTTGGGAAATTCAAGCTGCGAGGGAGAGAGAGAACGTTGTACACGTGTGCAGCTGTGCTTTGGAGTACAAGAAGTAATCGTATGTGTCTGTGTGTTTTTTATGGGGGTAGGGGAAGGGTATATTAATTAACCCAACTGAGAAAGAGATGACTGTGTTCCAGGAAGGAGCCAATGAAATGAGTTTGCTTTAAAAAAAAAAAAAAAAATCCCAGTAGCCTGAGTCAGCCTGTGCAAGTGATTTGGGAGAGGAAGGGGAGATGATGTAACTGGTTCGGCATGTTCCCATCTTGGCCAGTGAGTGTAAAGGGGCCCAGGGAGTTTGAGGAGGGTGTGTGAGTGTGTGTGCAAAGTTAACAGGAGCGGGTGGGGGTGCATAAGAGCAGGCTGTAAAACAGGATTAATAATCCCTTGTCAGACCTTTCCCTGTTACTGTGTTTTTCAGTAATTTTGGTTTGAATGAGGGCTCTCTAGCCAATTAATGTTTATTTGTTTCCTTTGGCAAGATCCATTGGGGGGAGGAATGAGATTGGTGAGTTTAAAATTTTTGTTTTGTTGTTGCATTTTGGAAGAAGAGGCGAGTAATGTGAGTTTGGGTTTTCAATGATGGCTCCCCCCCTCCCCCTCTTAAGAGGCAGGAGGCAAGACATGGCCAGCTGGTGCCTTGAACTGACACAGGTGCAGAGGCTGTAGGGGGTGGGGAGCCAAGAATAATTACAGGTTTCTGAAGCATCAGGCCCTGCCTGACACAAGCGCTCGTCAAGAAAACTGCTGTTTATGGAAAATTAATGGGAAGCTGAAAAAGCGACAGGGCCATTGTTGTTCTTAGGAAGCCATCACTCCTCTGAAAAGAGGCCTCCTCCCACATCCTTGGGCTCTTGACGAACTGGTTAGAGTCCTCTCCTTTTGGAGCAGGGACCGACTGGTTGCCATTGTCATGGGATGTGATGGGTTTTTCCCATTGGAGTGTCTCTCCTGCATTTTCTCGTTCTTAAATCTCACTTTCAGTGCAGATCTAGCCCTTTGCACTTCCTAGTAGTATGGGTAGGATTATTTTTATTGACTCTTTAAGATGTGAATTTCATTTTGTCCGTGGAAGTGTAATGACCAAAGCAGGGCCATCTAATGGAACTTGCTTTCAATCTGTATGTAACAAATGGGATTTCCACCAGTGAGTGCCAACCTGAATAGGGGCCTGGTTGGGAGATGAGGGCATAGGAGATGAGGGGATAGCATACAGGAGCATCTTCTAGGCCCCAGCTCTGCATGAGCAGTGTTGTCTCTTGACTATTCAGAAGCTGTAATTTAGTTATAGTCCAGTGGCCAAGTAATAGTGAGCAATTCTTCTTAAGGGCTCTCTGCAACTGTGGGTAGAGGCCAGGCCAACAGACTCCCAGTCAGTATGTCCTGCAGAGTAACATCTGGAAAAACAACTCTAAACCAAGTTAGAGAAGCCTCTCTGTGCATGGGCCATCATGTCCCTAATGGTCGCATTGAATTTTGAGGATCACAGACATAATGAATGAGGAAAATGCATTTCCAAGTTGTTGGAAGTGTAGGGGAACCCAGTGCCTTCCTTCAAGGGGTGTGAGGCCTGGGCCATAGCTACCAGCTCTGCCCAGGTTATGTGACTTTAAAGCTCACTTTGATGGTTAATTTAGATTTGAGTTGTTTTGGAAATTTCTTTTATGCACTGCAACTAAGGAATCCTTGGAAGATGAAAGGGGTATTTGAGGCTGCTTTGCATCATGTGCCTGGGGAAAGTAATTTCAAAGACATCACCCTCTCCCCAGGCCTTTAATCTTGTCTCCTTTCTCCCCCTCCAACATCCTCACCACCCACCTCCCCAAGGAAACATATACAAACAAATATTTTCTTTGTTTGTTGAAAATAGGAGAAGAGAAACATGGAAGAGGTTTTGATAGAAATTTTTCAGCTTTCATGTTTGTTTAGATTTAAATTAGTTTTCACAGCATTGTCTCTCAAAATTTACAAATTACCGGAGGGAAATATATAACTTGGTTTCAGCTCTAGCAACCAGTAGATGTGAGAAACAGTGGAAAGCAATGCAGTCTTAACATTTGTTGTAGTCCCCTGGTTATTTCATGGAGTTCAGCAATCCTGACAGTAATGTGTAATGCTATTGTACCTCTGGGGTGTGCTATTGTTGTGGGTTTTCTTTTAACCTAATAGCTAAAAAAAAATGCAGTAAGATTTTCACTCATACTGTCTACTTGATTATCCACATTTTCTAGATGAAATTCTTTCTCTCCTAATATTTCCTGGTCATGAAAGGCAAGAAAAAGTGAACATATGCTTAATATCTTGTTAGGAATCACTCTCTAGGTCTCCCAAGGTGGATGCTTGCACTGGTTCATGCATCCTTTCTGCCACGAGGTAGATTCAGTGTTACCGTCTTCTTCCTCAAGCCTATTTATAATGTTGAAACCCAGGAAGGCAGGCAACAAGGTTCAGATGCTTGGCATCTGAGATTGTCTCATGGACTTCCTGAGTTTATTAAGCATAGTACATCTTTTTCCTCCTCCTCCAACTCCTGTCAAAAATGTACCAGATCTCCCTGGCCATGCTTCCCACATCTTTTCCTGTCTTTCAATTCTGACTTAATTTTGAAAGCCTAGGAATGTGTCAGAATCATTACATCATATCATTCTTTGAAGAGAAAGAGAGTCACAAAGTTCCCATCAGTATCAGTCTTTGCAATCCAGATTTTCAAGTTGGTTTCTGGAGTCAGAGAATCTGCCTTTTTTGCTAAAAAGTGATATGTAAACACGTCTAGTAAGTTAGAAAAGAATGAGTATTTTAGAGAGTGGCTTGAAGAAAGAAGGCCACACATTTCCCTCCTAACAGTAGCTTGTTTTGTGTCACTCTGAATTTCCATTCTGGGATGTTTGAAGATTTCAAAGCACAAAAAAGCTAATTAAACTTTGGGACCCTCCCAGGAGAAAGGCAAGGGGTTTGTTTCTCTCTTTCTTCACTTGAAACTCTTTGGGGACTGTGACACCATGGTTAATAGCGTGTGACAAAAACCACACAATAAATGTCAGAAAGGGCTCCCATGGGCAGCCAAGTGCAGTTTACCTGCTTGTGCAATTACTTAGGTGAACATTCTTTCTGGGAACCAAAGTCTGTCCCTTCCTCGCCAGAAGCATCATCCTTCTCACCACCATCATCATCATCCTTCAGATCCAGATCTGATCTCAGAGGAAGCATGACTTTGCAAGTTTCCACATGGTGGAAAGCTGCACTTTCCCATGCTTTTATATCTACATTCTGTCCCCAATTTGTTTAATCTCTTTGTACTTTTAACTCTTGGCCCTTTTAGGCGAGATAGGTGGAATGATTGAGATTAAGGGCAGCTGGCTAAAGGACCGCAAATGACTGAAAATTGATTAGAAACATTGAGTGTAGTTGGTGGCCTTTTATTTCATTGACTCTGTACCAGAAAAAGTCATTAGAAAATTGCAATTTCTTTATTTCTTTAAATTTGTTTTACTTACTAACTTGAGTATACATGGATCCAGAGACTCCCAATAATTACCCAAAGTGGCATAGTTATTGGGTAGTAGCAAAAATATTGCACCAATGGTTT
This sequence comes from Pan troglodytes, assembly GCF_028858775.2. NCBI lineage: Eukaryota > Metazoa > Chordata > Mammalia > Primates > Hominidae > Pan > Pan troglodytes. The sequence continues at coordinate 109,360,157 of NC_072411.2, read as the reverse complement.
TGTCTTATGTTCAAATTAAAAGACACAGAAATAAAAACTGAACCTTTTATGTTCCAGGTGATTTGTTTGAAAAGTGATGGTATTGAAGAGGCTGGACTACAGTCTGCCCCAACTAAACATGGTTGTAGTTATAGTGGTTGGAATGGATGGGAGTTGTGAGACGATTCTAGCTCATTTTTTCAGAAAGTTCTAGCTCTTCCAACTCTCCATCACTTCAAACACTTAGACATATCTGCCATATGAGAAAACAGAGGTACAGGTTTAGCTCTAATCACTTAACTTTACTGTTTAGGAACATATGGTATAAGAAATATCATTGCTTTTAAAATCATGATCTTAATAAACCAGACATCCCACCAATCTGTGGACTCTAAGATTCATTTTGGAAATACCGTCTAATTGTCCAGGGTTGAAGAGGAGTGTCTTTCAACACTTGACAGTCAGCGTATTTTCTTGACTCCATCTTTTTCTAGGTTGGGCTCCCTGAAGGGGATAGACTTTATGTTGAACTTTGAATGAAAGAATGATGAGTGGGAGGGAAGGTGAAAGGAAGATTGTTTCGAGCATATGGGCATGGGAAAGTAAGGACAAGAAAAATAGGTGAAGGAAACCCTTTAGGTAAGGGTCGTAGGGGAAATAGTCAATGTGACAGGAGATGTGTGCAATCCTGACTGACAAGTTCCACGTAATTGATGATGAGATAAAGACAGGTTAAACAGAAGCCATTTGGTAACCTTGGCACCATGCCCATATATGACCAAATGTCTTACATTGTTCTCAAGGCTGTGAAAGTAACTACCTCTTGCCAGCAGCAGAGAGCTTTTGATAAACTTAATATGTGCCACAAAACTTGAATTATCCTGTTTTCTTTCAACTTCTGTCTCTGGAAAATTCTGCCTCTGAGCAACAAAAAATGAATAATGATAATAGTGGATTACAATCCATAGGATAAAATAAAAATGAATTCATACTGATACAAACAAATGATTGAATAAATAAACAAATGGAGAGGAAAAGTCAGGTCCTCCTTGTAGGAAAATTATCATAGATGTAGTAGGCAGTAATAGGTTTAAAGTTATTATTTTTTAACTAGGTCTTGGATTATTACTTTTAATAAGCGTGTTGCAACAAGTGAGAATGCTATGAAAAGCATGAAGAGAGTATTAAAAAAGGTTTCAAGATGAGCAGTTCAATACGAATTTCAGGTGATATTTATTAGGAAGCTAGGAGAAGCCATGCATTTCAAAGTTGAGATATCAAGAGAATCTTCACAAAGCTCATCTGTGACTCATCAATGTAGAGGAAAATCACTTTGCACTCGGGAACATTTTCTTCCCATTGCTGACTGTAATGAATTTTTTAGGGGTTGGGGGTTAATCCAGTGGCTCAAGCCTTAAGTTGTATGGTTAGGTCAGGCTGAGGGAAGCCTTGTACCTCCGAGGTGAGTGCCAGACAGGCATAATTTGTGTCATTAAACTGACATCCGCTGACTCCGATTTGAAGTTTGCTGGCAAGAGTATCATTTGAACAGAGAAAATCTCTGGTTCTAGTGGAAAAACATTTGAACTCTGTATCCAAATTTACAGTTTAGGGACACTTTTAGCCTGCTGATGGTCTTCGTCTCTCCCTGTTTTTTGAAGTTAGTTTAGACTTACAGAAATGTTGCAAAAACCGTACATAGAGTTACCAAATATTGTTTGTCCAGCTTCCCCTAATGTTACACAACCATAGTTCAATTATAAGAACCAGGAAATTATCATTGATATAATACCATTAACTAATCTAAACACTTCCTTTGAATTACATTATTTTTTTCCACCAGTCCTTTTACTGGTTCAGGACCCAGGCCAGGATCCATTGCATTTAGTTGCCATATCTCCTCATTCTTCTCCAGTCTGTGACAACTTCTTAGTCTTTCTTTGTTCTTTGTGACCCAACACTTAAAGAATAACTGGCTATTTGCTTTGTAGAATAGTCCTCAATTTAAATTTGTCTGTTTTCTCATGATTAGATTGAGGTTACCCATTTTGACAGAAATATCATAGAATAATATTGTATCCTTGTCAGCTTATCATATCAGGGGTACATGTGATCAATATTACTTGTTCCTTGTGCTGCTAACTTTGATCATATGGCTAAGGTGGTTTCTTCCAGGTTTCTCCACTGTAGAGTTATTATATTTTGTCTTCATAATTAACAAATAAATATTTTGTTCGGTGGATACTTTGAAACTAGGCAGATACCTTGTTTCTCATCATACATCTTTCTACTAGTTTTAGCATCCATTGGTAATTCTTACTTGTAATCATTATTACTTTGCCGTTTGCCTAACGGTGATTTTCTATTTCCATCATTCCTTCTGTGTTTTTGAATCATAATTTTACTGTAATGAGGAGCTGACCCTTTCCTTCCATCTTTTAATTTATTCAGTCATTTATTTATATCAGTATGGATTCAGGGATATTTATTTTATGAATTATAACCTATTATTATTCATTTGGCCATTGACAGCTCCTTTAAGTTGGCTTCTGAGTCTTTCTGACATGACTTCATCACTTTATGAGCACTTCCTTATCTTTTGGTACCACAATGATATTCTAGGCTCAACTTTTATTTTCATTGTTCCAGCCCTTCCAACAACTATTTCTCTAGGGAGTCCTGGTTCCCTTTATTGGATAATGATATTTAGAAACCAAGATCCCTGGGCTAAATGTGCTCATTGCTCCTGGGGTTATCTTTGCCTGTAGCTTCTTTCAGTGGATGGAGTTAGGAAATATATGTATGTATACTCACACATGGATATACACATTTATTTCTCTATATATGTATGTGTGTGTATATTAAAATCCATGAGGAAATACTAATACCTCAGTTCCCATCAAACATCATAGGGATTTTTTTTTTTTGACATGGAATCTTGCTCTGTCACCCAGGCTGGAGTGCAGTGGTGCAATCTTGGCTCACTGCAACCTCCACCTCCCGGGTTCAAGTGATTCTTCTGCCTCAGCCTCCCGAGTAGCTGGGATTACAGGTGCGCACCACCACACCTGGCTAATTTTTTGTATTTTTAGTAGAGATGGGGTTTCATCATATTGGCCAGGCTGGTTTCAAACTCCTGACCTCAATTAATCCATCTGCCTCAACCTCCCGAAGTGTTAGGATTACAGGCATGAGCCACTGCACCCGGCCTGTCATGGACATTTCTTATGAGAGTTCTCATAATCATTTACAAACAATGTTGGAAGTAAATGTTCTCATTGGCTTGGAAATAATCTAATATTAGAATCCTCCTCATCCTTAACATTTTAATCTCCATACTCCTGATGAGAAAAGTCTTTAACCCCCTCACTGGGGTTTCGAATTGACAAAATCTTCTCCTCTACCTTAACTTCATCTCCAGCAGATATAAGAAGTGTATTTCCTAAGACAGCAATCATTTCATAATGATTTGACAGGACTGTCCAGCACATCCCGATGGGTACTTATGCTTCTTCAATTTTCAGGAGGAATAAAAATGCCCTGTATTAGGATTGCAAATTATAGCCACTCTGAAATGGTCCAGATTTTTCCACATTTTAGTGATCAGATGTCTCTCATCTTTAGATCATAAATATGACTCATGTGCTCCTGCAATTCACACCAGGGCATACTGGATAAGTTACTTAATCCTCCCAGAAGAGTGTGTAAATGTATTTAGAATATCTCAGCCCTGCATTCAGATCTCTTCTGAATATGAAGAGATCTGGGCCTTCTAATAATCACAATATCTTAGTGACTTTTCAGTCTTTGGGCTGGATAGTATGTAAAGAAATGGCATACAAAAACTCTGTTCACAGGCAGTGATGATTGAGTATGTGAAAGTCATTGTAGAGGAGGCAGAGAACTACCTCAAGGACATCTGATACCCCATGAGTCAGCTGATTTTTTTTTTTTTTTTTGGTAGAAGCAGGGTCTCGCTGTCTTGCCCAGAGGGCTGGAGTGCAGTGGTACGACCATAGCTCACTGCAACCTTGAACTCCTGGGCTTAAGTGATTCTCCCGCCTCAGCCATCAGAGTAGCTGGGATAATAGGCACAAGCCACTGGGCCCGGCGAATTTTCTTTTAGTTTTTGTGGAGACAGGGTCTTGTGTTGCCCAGGCATACTGATTTTTACCTAAAACATATCTGTGTCTCAAAGATCTGGTACTGCTCTTTGGGCAAAGCTCAAGAAGCATTGCAATTGTATTCCCAGAGATATGTATTAGTGGTCATTTCCAAAATTGCCCCCTCAGCATGGTACAGGGTAGGGTTTCAAAGATGGCTATTGAAGAGTAGAAGAGGTAGAATGATCAAAGTAATAGTATAAAGTGGGCTTTGTCTTTGACAGACATTATGTACCTGTTAGGTGCCAGGCACTGTGCTTGGTAGGTGATGATTCAGAAAGGGAAGAAGAAATTTAAGGGAGGTTTCAGGAGTAGAATCTTATAATTCAGAAATGAATTGAATGGAGCCAAGACTGAGGGCTTCAATATTGGAGAGATGTAAGTGATAATTTCTAGCAATGAGGTGGAATAAGGAAGGGGAAATTTTTGAGAAGTGGAGTTCAGAAAAGAAGCAAGTGAGGATAATTCATATTTCTAGACCTGAGAAGGTCATCATACTGGTTTCTAACGTAGAGTAGTGGGAAGCTACTGAGTCAGAGCTATTATTTAATCATTAAGTAAAACAGAATCAAAACTTACTTTTTCACTAAGCTTTCCTTGATTAATACTTCATTAATAGAGTATAGAATTAGGTGTCCACTCAGCCCCTAAGAACTTATCAACACATTTTATACTATTTTTTGGTATCACATTTCTATGTGAATTTATGTAATTTTTAGCTTGTGGTTGTTTATTCTATACCTGCATCATGTGGACCTACTGCTATATCTTCTCCATCTACCACATACAAAGCCTTGTACCTTGCTGTGAGCACAGTAGTTGCATGAACACTTGTGACATGAGTGTTGAATGAAGACTGGAACCATTCATTAGTTCTTACCATTGAAAATCAACAGTGAGACCCAAAGCTGATTCATAGTTAAAAATCTGATTTTCTTATTCAGTAATGCAGAGTTTTACCAGAAGTGTGATTAAAAACCAGTCTTTTGAAATGTCACCAAAATAAAATCCTTGACACATACAACACTACTAGGTATATCATTAAAATATATTCTTAATAGAATAAATGCCTAGAATCAGAACATCAGTTGAAAACATAGGAGCTTTACGGGGGCAGTAAATTTGGAACTAGTCACATTTTAAATTTGCCATCAGTGGGTCTTTGTTGAATCCAGAAGATAGAGCAAATTGAGCTGATAGTGCAAGTTAGCAACATAGTTTTATACAAGATTCTGGAATTGTAGGATTTTTGAGTGAGGAGGGCTTTAGAACAAACTTCTTAAATATCGACTTTTGCCATAAAAGCACTCCCCCATCTTACAAAAACTTATGAGTGCCATGGATGAAGATTTGTTGAAACTAAACTTTTTTGTTCTTCTCCCCTGTTTCTTTATCGGGTGAAAATTTTATGTTGAAATATATTGGGTCCTATCTTTAAGTGGTCTAAATAGCTATGTTTGAATTTATTTTTATCATGTAGTCAGAGATGCTAAACCATTGAAATGGGATTTATGCCCCTTGCCACAAAGTAATATAGCATTGTATTTTAAATGACTTGCTATAAACAACAAGGGTTTTGTCTTGTGCCTCAAAAGTTTTATGGTAGACATTCTTTAGAACAGTATTCTTTCCTGCTGGTTATGGAATCCATCCCCAAGGCAGGGCTTGCTGTTGTTTGATTGTTACTGAGGTCACCTCTTAGTTTGAGTGAACATGGCTTGTTCTTCAGAGCAAGTGGGAAAACTGACTTACTTGTGTGATGTGCTCAAGTCTATTTTGAATAATGAAGTTGGACTCTGGGAAGTCTTGTCTTAGTATGAAAACCTTATCTGTTTCTATTTGCTTCTTGCTTGCATGATAATTTCTAGAGGGGAAATTGGAGCATCTTACCTGCTGAATTGGATTGAGGGGCAAGAGATCATCATTTGATGTTCTCTGGAATCTCGAAGGTATGAGATAGTCCTTCTAGGGCTCTTGTTCTCCTTCAGCTAGAGTAATTGAAATCATCTGATGTGACCTTTATGAACCTTTCAGAGGTATTCAGAGAATAAATAACAAGGTCAGACCTTCTACTAAAGCATTTCTGATACAAGCCATGAAACCATTCTCTCTGCACCTTCCCCCTCTGCCTGTCAACGTGTGGCCTCATGGTGTTCTGTGCCTCTGATGGCTGTTTCTCTCCCTCCTTCTTCCTCTTGCAGACATGCCTTGAATTGGAACGCTACCTACAGACGGAGCCCCGGAGGATCTCAGAGACCTTTGGTGAGGACTTGGACTGTTTCCTCCACGCTTCCCCTCCCCCGTGCATTGAGGAAAGCTTCCGTCGCTTAGACCCCCTGCTGCTCCCCGTGGAAGCGGCCATCTGTGAGAAGAGCTCGGCAGTGGACATCTTGCTCTCTCGGGACAAGTTGCTATCTGAGACCTGCCTCAGCCTCCAGCCGGCCAGCTCTTCTCTAGACAGCTACACAGCCGTCAACCAGGCCCAGCTCAACGCAGTGACCTCATTAACGCCCCCATCGTCCCCTGAGCTCAGCCGCCATCTGGTCAAAACCTCACAAACTCTCTCTGCCGTGGATGGCACGGTGACGTTGAAACTGGTGGCCAAGAAGGCTGCTCTCAGCTCCGTAAAGGTGGGAGGGGTCGCAACAGCTGCAGCAGCCGTGACGGCTGCGGGGGCCGTTAAGAGTGGACAGAGCGACAGTGACCAAGGAGGGCTAGGGGCTGAAGCATGTCCCGAAAACAAGAAGAGGGTTCACCGCTGTCAGTTTAACGGGTGCCGGAAAGTTTATACAAAAAGCTCCCACTTAAAGGCCCACCAGAGGACTCACACAGGTAGTGGTACAAGTTGGCCGCACGTGGTTTCTTCTTTCCCCTCCTGTAGCCTCCTCATGTGGGAGGGCTCCTCTTTGTTCTGAGGAGTGGCACCCCTGCTGATGAGGAGGTGATAGACAGGCGGGAGGCCCCAGGTAGGGACAAAGAATGACTCACTTGTTACCTTAAGATCTCAAGATGTCCCAAGCACAGACGGGTTTGTCCCTACAGTGCCAACCACAGCATAGAATCATGCAATTCTGAGGATGGCTGAAGGGGGCCCTGGCAGTGACTCATAGCTGTTTGTGACACAGACACTTGTCGCTTTCCTGACACTTTGCATTGTTTTATGAGTGTAGCTCCACAGTTTTGATCAACACTGGGAGCTGAGGATGCATTTGAAAGCATTCACAGTTAAACAAGGTAGCTAGGGTGTCCCTATTCACTCTTTTCCCAGCATCCTGATTTTTCATCAAAGTCACCAACAGCAGGAGGGTTTCAGAGTTCATTAGATGTGATCATTCTGTAATTAATTGGCATCTCCTCTTTTGCATTGTTCTCTGGCGCGTGCTTTATGGAGAGATGGCAGAATTGCTTTTTAATGAGCTTGTTACTGAGAAGTTGCTAAAGTGATTACATTGCTATGTGTGTGGCAAGAGCGGGTGGGGGAGGGATGGGGATTGTGTGTTTTACTCAGGGCATCCTAGTAGCCCAGGAAGAGACACCGTCCCTAAGTTCCAGTCATACTGATCTTTTGAGCAATGGGATAATTTGGAAAAGTGGGGTTTACACAGAAAAGCGTGAAACTCTTATTTTTCTTGGAACTGGTCTTTGTTCTCTGCTTTGAGATTGGAGCTTAGGGGTGGCGTCTCTTCCTGGGCTACTAGGATGCCAGTAGCAATTACTGTGATTGGTGGTTTTTAAGTGAGTCTCCAACAGTGTGCTACCTGTATGGTTTTTGCATACTGTTTGCACACTGCGAGCTGAATAGGGAAAATCCCCAACGGTGTAAGTGGAAGTATAAAAGCATTCTTGGAGAGAAATCAGTGATAGCATATGAGCTAGGAAAAGTGTTTGGTGCTCTGGGGGGCCTTCTGGGCTGTGCCTCCAAAGAAATGTGCAGGGGAGAGATTGCTGGCTGGAAAATCAGAACAACCTGGGCTTTAGTTCTAACTCTGCCACTATCCAGCTCTGTGACCTTGAGCCTGTTCCTTTACCTCACCAGGCCTCATTTTCCACATCTGTTGAACAATCTGGCTCTTAGGGCCCCTTTCAATTCTAGTGTTCTGGAGGTCCATGAACTGTTTCTGTGTAGTAGAGAAGAACTTTCCTGAAGTTCGAATATATATGACAGAGGAAATCACTGTTATGAACCTCAGAGTTATTCCCATGGGAGGATGAAGACTGACATTGCTTCCTTGCACACCAGGACTTGGGCCTGTACTGCTCTAATTCTGAACTTAATTTCCTGTGTGGCTCTTGCTTGGTTCATGGGACGGTCTCCTAACATAATGTTTATATCCCGTGGCTCAGGCATAGAGACCCACTCATGGTTTCCCATCAGAATTTGGGTTCCAGTTCACCACTCCACATACACACACCAAGGCTAATGATTCATGCTATTGTCAGTTTTTGCTTCTTTGATATTGTTCTGAAGGTAGTTTTTATTGATATTTCTTTCTTTCTAAAGTCAATGAGTAAAGTTATGGCAAGACATTGGAAAGATATTGCAGTGCTCCCAGGCTGGAGTGCATGACTCATCTCCTGGCCCCTCCAGGAAACCGGAGAAAGCAGAAAAGGGCAAGAATGTTGTGTTGTCTTTGGGCTGTGGAGTTCATGATTATGGACACTTTCTGAATTATTGGCACTAAGGGCACATCCTGCTTAGCATGGAGGCTGGACAGCTCTGGGAAAGCAGAGATTCTTTTTAGGGAGTCCAGAGCATTTTTTTCTTCTTTCTTATCCCCTCTTTCCAATAGAGATGTCAGAAGGATGAGTGTTAGGGTTGATACATTATTTGGTGCTTTGTTTTTTTGAGCATTGTCTACTCAGAGTGATTACCAAGGTGGAGCTCATTATGTTACCTGGCACCTGCAACTACTTGCCTCATGTTGGACTAAAGTGGAAAGACTCCTACTGGGAATTCCCTCAGGGAGGCACCAGGCATTGTTAGAAAAGCAGTATCGCAGAGCACTTAAGAGCTGAGCCTTGTGATCAGGTGGACTTGGGTTTATGTCCTCGCACTGTCGCTTCCTAGATTTATGACCTCAGTTTCCTCATTTCTAAAGTAGAGACAATTGTGTCTACCTCCTAGATTGTTTTGAATATTAAATGAGCAGATACTTGTAAAATACTTGTAAAAAAAAAAAACCAAAATACCTGATAGATAGTAAGAACTCACTACAGATAGTAGTGGGGTTGATTGTAGCTATTACTGTTGTTGTTGATATTAGTGATGACTGAGTGATAAAACAGCTTTGTAAACCAGAAACAAGCCAGTTAGCCAAAGTTAACTACCACAAAACAGCAAGAAGCTTTTTCCCTCTCGCTCCCAGTGGTTGATCAATGGGATGTGGGGTGATGACACCTGTGGACACAAGTTGTGGAGGATAAACCAGACATGCAAGCATTAGCCCATAGAAGTTGGCAATAAGGCAGAAAGATCATGGCTTTCCTCCCACAACATAGAAAGCAGTTACCTTGCATCCACAGAAGCATTTTGCCTGTAAAACCTTCCTCAGAGACATGCACGGAAAGTAGGTGCTACAAGAAAGAGAAACAGATAAAAGGGGAGGCAGAGACAGGGATGGAGGGTGGGGAGAATATGAATTAATTTGGATTAAATGGATGAGAATCAGAAGTATTTATTTGGAATTGGTGTGAATTGGAGCACATGGGGAACTGAAAACAAAGGTGATAATTTATGTGGTGTAGATGAACTAAGAATAATGAAAACAGCATGAAGGATGGAATCAAATTAAGTGCAAACATATAAAGGAAATGGACTGGTAAAAGCTCGAGGGCAAAGGTGTATGGAGATGGGAATTCAGGTTGGAAAGAGGCTGCTGATACAAGGACTGGAGTTGGGAGAGCTGCTGACCAAATGTGGAAATGAAGATTTTTTTAAAAATGGGCTCTGGTTGGATTCAGGCAAGCTATTTTAACCCAGGACTCACTTTAATTCAGTCAAAATATTTCTTATCTTCCAGTTGGGGACGTGTTTTGGAACAGGAAAAAAAGGGAGATAAGAATACCATCCCAGAGAAAGAAGAGAAGTATTTGCATTTTGTTCTCTAGAGTTGCAGATATATGCTGTATCTCTTCTATATGGTAATACATTGCAAAGGAGATACAGTGAAGAAATGAAGTAAAATAAAATGTGTGTGTCTTCCTCTCATATGCATAAAGGAAGACAATACATGTTGGTAACATGGATTTGCTTGCATTGAAGAATTTTTAAGGTGTTATTCATTTAATCTTTATATAGACAGAATTTACTGAGCTGAAAAAGATATGCATTTTTTTCCTTCTGTGGCTGTTTTTTGAGGATGCTGAATCCTTCAAAATTTTTGCCCTGGAGGATATTAGGCAATGAGGTGATTTTTTATTTATTGTTTTTTAAGGTAGCAGATGTTCACATTGGTAGCTAGGGCACAAACGCAGGTTGCCCAAGGAAGTAAAGTTAGAGATGGGGGTACTGAGCTGGAGGTGCAGGATAACGAGGCGAGGAATGGGACAAAGGGAATATTATGAAGTAGCAGGATTTAGTGAAAGGAAGCATATAAAAATGGACATAAGGGCCAGGTGCGGTGGCTCACGCCCCTAATCCTAGCACTTTGGGAGGCCTAGGCAGGTGGATCACCTGAGGTCAGGAGTTCGAGACCAGCCTGACCAACACCCGTCTCTACTAAAAGTACAAAAATTAGCTAGGCGTGTGGCGCGTGCCTGTAGTCCAAGCTACTCAGGAGGCTGAGGCAGGAGAATTGCTTGACCCCGGGAGGCGGAGGTTGCAGTGAGCCGAGATTGCATCACTGCACTCCAGCCTGGGTGACAGAGTGAGACACCGTCTCAAAAACAATAAAAATTAAAAAAAATGGACATATGGTTTATTCATTGGGAAGAGCACCTAGTGTTGGCATGAGTGTAAAAATGTTCTTAGCAGCCAAGTCATTGCAGACCTTTCTCTCCTACTCTGTTTTCTGGTCTTCATATATTTTTCTTTCTCACAAATTCTACCATTATGATCATAGTTGTATTCATCTTCTTGAGTCAGCTAAATAATCCTTATGTTTTGATGAAAGGTAACCTTCACTTCCAATATTAAAAAAAAAACTATGCTCATTCTCAGCAAAAATCAATTTTTAAAAAATCTTAATAGTTTCTATGTAAAAAAAGAAGGATTTTCTACATTTCTTCTTAATTACTTCTGAGAAGAGATAAAAAACCTTTCATTGAAATGGTGCTTTGTGCTAAGTAAACAGACTTTTCAAATTTGAAAATCCATATAAAGGCACGTCCACGTTTATGTTATTATGAGTGAGTCATATTTGTGAAGTCAGGACAATGGCCTGTCATTAGATCTTTGATTCTTGGTTGCAGTGAAGGGAGATGTGAAGAAGCCATGTTCTCTGAACGTGCTGCTTGGAGGACTCTCTCTATAGACTGAAGTTGCTGTCACCTAAACCATGGGTGGTGATAAGCATTCTCTAGATTTTGTCCCGAACAATATAACAGGATACGTTTCAGGTGGAAAAGTAATACAAGTGTGCAATTTGCTTAGCATTTTACATTTTCTTTGGGGCTCATCTTATTGAATCAGAAAGTGGCACAATCTCTAAGTTTAATCAGAATTTAGGAAATAGTTTATTTTCAAATGAAAAGGTGGCTAAAAATACTACAAACAAAAAGACCAGTGTAGCATTCAAAAGGCAAACAGAAATGTTATGTCACACATGTAATGAAAGGCCTTTAAAGTTTGAAATACAGTTTATTTTACTTATTCAACAAATACATATAAAGCACTTGCTATGTCCCAGACATTGTTCTAAATGTTTTACAAATATTAACCCTTTTAATCCTTATACTAACCCAATGACATAGGTACCATCTTATTTTATAGATGAGGAAAATGAGACCCAGAGAAGTCAAGTAATTTGCCTGGCGTCACATAGCTCATCATAGATGGTTGGGCAAGGATTTGCACCAAACAGTATTGCTCCAGTCGGAGCTCTCTTAACTTCCAAGCTTACTAATAAAGGGGAAACAAGTCAAATGAATTTTTTAAAAGTAACCCGTTATTAAGAGGAAATTAAAGACGTATAGTTTAAATGCAAATGGACAATGAAAACTAAATATCCTCTATAAATAGGTGAGAATTAGGAGGGTCCTTAAACATATTGCCTCATCAGGTGACTGAGAAGCAGTACAAGGAAATTACAAAGAAATGGTCTTCCATTTCCAGGCCTATTATTGTTACTGATAAAGCTACTATTTTATGGTTGTTACTATTTTCACTTTTTTTAATGTTAGTGTTAAAGAGAGACATGCCAGTCTCAGTTCACGCATTAAAATGACAAATGTTAATATTCTGTCCCTATCAAATAAGAAAGGTCAGTATTATCACAACATAGGAGAAACTGAGGAACCACAACAACAAAAAAGTAACTTGGTTCAGGCTATGCAAGTCCCTGTTGTTAGAAATTAAATTGGACCCATGTCTCCTGACCTATAGGCTTACCTCCTACTCAGTAGATTGTTTTGCTTCTTATTTACTGTATGTGTTCTTCAGTCTTTCTGCGAACAGGTATTAAGTGCCGATAGATGTCAGGCACTGTACCATGGAGTGACCAGCAAAGGAGAACAGGGTGGTCCATTTGGGAAGGAGTGCTAAAGGGTGGTGATGGGGCAGTAAATGAAAGCAGGGGCTTGCATCAGCAGTCAGAGGCAGCATGGAAGATTTGGAGATAACAAGTCGCTTCTCTCCTTCTGGACAGAGTGTTTATTGATGCTGTTCATCTTTTTAAATGATGTCAATGTGACAATATAGTAATTTATATAAATAGAAGCCCTAATTCAAGGTCAGGCATATCAGCAGGATAAAATTAAATACCTCAGTGTGGAACTGTAGGGGGTTCATCGACCACTTTCAACCTGCTAGTGCCATAGATAAGAATTCTTTGAATTTATACAATAGCAACTGAAATGGGGTGATTTTAAGACATTAAAGGGCCTTTAATATGCCGAGACACATGGCTGCTAATGAAGTTTATCCATGTGTTGAGGCAGAAACTCATTAAACCCTGATTATGGGATGGAAACAAGAATAAGGGTTAAATGTTCAGTTCACAAGGTGGAGAGAGCTGAATAGGAGGGTTTGATAATTTGGATTTAGCATATTCAAGAGCTTAAGAGAAGTTTGAAAAGAAAGGGTAGGAAATGAGGTGGTGAAAAACAATCGCTGGGAGAATTTTCTGATTCAGTAAAATCTTAAAACTTTACCACATGATAATTTAGCAATATGATAACTCCTAACATTTATGAAGATAAATTAATGTAAACATATATTGGGAAGCATGGCCTAAACTCAGCATATACATAGCAAGCACATTTATTTTATCATTATACTATGATAATAAATATAGGCTTTGTGGGACGCCTATTCCAGATGTCCTTTTAATGGATAATTGATAGTCACAAAGCAAATAAGTATGTTAAAATAAGAATCGAGGAGAAAGAAAAGCATGAAATTAATGAGTATTTCATCATAAACAATATTTTTGAACACCCACTGTACATACACTAGTCCCTCTATTATTGCCGAGGACCTCGCTTTTTGACACAAAAGCCTGAAATATGGTTTCATAAAATCATTATATTTGGAACTTGATCTCAGAATATAGTTTGGATGGGGGATGTGGGGGAACTGGGAGGAAGGAGAAGAGAAAAGAGGAATCTCATTTCAGAAAAGGCAGTGAAAGTAATAGAATTTTATAAATTCAAAGGTTTCAAGGGTGGGCGAGTTCTGTTTGATAGAGAAGAAAAGAAGAGGGTCATGAGAAGTCTGTGTAAATGAAAAAATGACATTGAGAAGGCCAAGTGTAAACTTTTAGAAACACTGTTCCTTTTAATAAATTGATAATGTACAGAGGCTGTTTCTATTATAATGTGAGTGTTAATTACCGTCATGATCATGGTTATCCTGTACATATAATATAGGAAGGTTCAAGGAAAGCTATGTGGAGCTTTGTAAAGAGTGAAGGCTAAGATGACATTATAAGAATTGATGGTAGGCAGGGATTTTCTATGTTTCCTGAAGTTGAAATAATAATGTAGTGATTGTGTTTGAATTAGAAAGAAATGGAGTTTAAGAAACTCACGTGTTAATTTTTTTAAACAAATTGGTTTTGAATGGTCCTCTTTTTAAAAAAATTAAAATATAAGGACAGATGAAAAATAATTGTAAGATGACCTGTCTTTCTTTGAAAAATATTCAGCTTGAATGTAGCAGAAATTACATTTGAAACCTTGATAACGGATCCTCAGGAAACAAACTTCATATAAGGAAATTAGTTCTGATGAGTAAATGCAGCTGTTTGGGAATCTGGTCCACCAGGGGCAGAATGTGTCAGATGACACTAAGCTCTGCTGCACGACTCCGGTACCGAATGGAGAACGCCTAACCCTTTCCAGGCAGGCAGTTTCTATTTGTCTTCACCCTGATGGAGGCAAACTGGATAGCCCTGGCCAAACTTGTTTTCTAAAATATGGGGTTTTTTTCTTCTGCATTCCCCACCTAAGTACCTAATATCTGATCCCTTCCTGTACTCTGTCACTTTCTGCCCTGCAGCTTTCCTCTGTCCTTCACAGCAGAAAAGATCTGGTAGCAATACACTGTAGACTGTTGTGGTTGGTACACTGTAGACTGTTGTGGTCGGTGGATTATACGTCCATCCACCAGTGTATAACACTTTAATCTTCTATTATTAGTTTTTTAACCTTCAATTAGGGGAAACTTAATAGAATTTCAGTAGTCTGTAAACAGGTAGGGAGACATGATGGGGGAGTGTTGGGAACTGGGGTGGCATTCCCCCACTTCACTCCAGCACCATCCCATCTACCCCTCCTCTGCTACTGGATTTTCTACATTTTCTAAAAGTGGCTTCCTTTCAACAATTTGTTAATGTATTGACATGACATTATTAAGCTAAATGTTGGTCGAGGCAAGATCACTTAAAATAATTAAAAGTTGGTGACTTTTTAATGTGCTGGTTATTCAGCCAATCACTGATGGAGTTACTTCTCACTCCTGCAGTGTCCCCATGTTCAGTCACCAATGGGTGGTGATATAATGGAGGTGAAAGCACTTCAATTATTTAAGGATGTCTGCAATGAGAATAAGCTTAGCATGCTTTGTTCCATATTTCTGTTCACCCTACCTTCTCCTTCAACATGTATGTTTATGGAGCTAGGTGAGCTGGGGACTGACCCGGGATTGGACCCCATAATCTTGTAGGGGAGGAAAGATCAGAATGCCCCATTGCTGGTTCCTTATGGAGCCTCAGTCCAGCTTTGTCCTAAACCAAACTTCCTTGGCATACCCCCCCTTTTTTTTTTTTTTGCAACTGACATCTTTTTTTTTTTTCTTCCCTTCAAAAGTTATCTGCATTCATGTAAGACCCCTTTTATTTTGTTTGCAAAATAAAATACATTGACAGATTAAAACTCCTTTTATATTCTAAACTACTCATCTGGTATTATAAAACATATACTTAGGCTTATTTTATTGTTTCTGCCTTTAAAATGTATCCCGTTTCCATTACTGTAACATGTATGGAATTCAGTAAAGTGGTACATATTGTTTTCAGGCAAATAATGTAAAAAGATGTTTTAATACCAACTTTGTTGGGCCATCATAGTTTTATCTGTTTCACTAGATGAGCTAAAAATGATAAAAGCTATCAATCATTTTGTTGCAGGCAGGAAACCAGAAGCCATCCTTAGCTGAGAAAGAACTTGACCTCCATGGTAGAGTATTGCCTAGTTAGGTGTCTTAGGGTATCTAATATCTTTCTCTGGAGACCTTGCTATTTTCCTAGCAGGGATGTTTTGTAATAAGGACTATAGTTTGTTCTAATATTGAAGCCAATGTTAAATGAGAGTGGTTCTAGGAGTCTAGCAGATGCCCTAAAAAATGCAGGATTCTATCTGTGTCTTAATGAATAGAACCAAGAAAAAGCTTGACTCTGGTACATATTTGAGTGTAGAAGAGCACCAAGATATGGTAGGAAATATTTTAGAATAACTGTGCAGTAGTCCTGTTTAAAAGGTTTCTGTCTTCATTTCGTGTGTTTATGTAGTTTAATGTCATCTCATGGAATTCGTTGCTTGGTTATGAACTTATAACATGGTGTTTGGAATCCCCTTACTATGGGATATGCAACATCCTTCACCTGTACTGAACTTCTGTTGCAGAAAGGAAATAATGATCCCTCATATTGAATTCTCAATTGGTCATGAGCCTGTTGAAACTAGTATTGGTATTTTAAAAAGAGCAACAAAAGATACATCTTCCTTCCTTGATATAGGTAATAAGACATTTTATGTTCCTAGTGTTCCGGAGAGAATGTCAGAAAATCAATATGAATAAATTCAAGTACACAGGATTCACCCTATTTGAAAATGTAATGTGTGGCAAAATGGCGGTATGTATTAAGTTTTTTTGTTTCACTTGCACATAAATATTAGCGTTTAGAAAAGGTATCATAGGCTACTTAAAAATTTAGGCAGAGGGCAATTTGCTGGCTTTTTGTTTTTTTCATTCTTTGTTGTTGTTTAGTGTCTCAAGGCTTACAACTAAACTGAATTTGAAACTAAATACTGTCATTACAGAAGATTTTTCCTGAGTTCCTCCAATTTCTCTGGGGATAAAATAATGGTCGCTGGAAGCAGTGGAGAAACAGTAATTAGGGCAAATAGTAATACTGTGCATGATTGAGGAAAATGTGAGAAGGGGAGGGGGAAAATGCAACAGACAGACTTGTACATCTTGTTACTAGGAAACCACATCAGCATTAAATACAGTGTGCTAATTGGCTATCCTGTTTCTTCCTGGGTACCAGCCTGGGCCTGCTACACAGCTGTTTCTGCTCTTTCTGGTTGCTAGGTAACTGCATCATTTCCCCCCCCCCACCCCCCATTCCACTTTGTATTCTGGAGGGTAATTGGCTACTTCTGCTCCTGGTGTTGCTGCTGGGTACCAGTCTGGGCCTGCTGCTCTGCTGTTTTCCAGAGGGATTTAGTCAGGGGGGAGGGGAGGAAAAGGGAGAGGAAGATATGCTGGCAATTAATGGAGCATAAGTGCAAATTCTACACAATGTCTGGCACCTGCGGCCCCTCATCCTGCCTTCTCAACTAAATCCTTTGGCTATGGAAACACACTAAAGTCTTCAAGTCTTTCTTTCTCGGCATACTTTATAAATATAGTTTAAAGGAAACAAGACATTTGAAGACATAACTCAAATGACAGCTTTGGTCTTCTTCAGGAAAAAAAACTGGCAAAATATTACATACCTATGTTTTGATATGAGTAGTAATAGAATTTGTGCAGATATTAAAAATACTTTATAACGAGACAGCATCTTTAACATCTTAAGGATAGTGCCACCTTATTTCTTAAATGGACCAAATTATTGTGTAGCCATTCTTCTTGATATCAGAGTATAAAGTAGGAAATAGAATGGACTAAACGCATTATGGGATTTTCCCGATTGTTTTATTATGAAGGAGTAAAGGGAGGCTTGTAGACCCTTGACTTTCCTATTATGGGTTTTATTCCTTTGATGTGCACAGCACATGCCCTGGTGCTTTTCACTGGGACATAGCATTTACGTGGCAATAACACATTTTGCACCACAGCTGCTTTCCTCATGGCAAATGAACAAATGTGATGCAAAATCTAAAATCAATTTTGTGATTTAAAAAACAAGTAAAAAGGTAATTACTTTATATATTGTTGTCCTCTCTTGTTGAAGTAGAAGTTTCCATTTCATCATTATTGAAATTCTCACCGGAAGTGTGACAAGGAAGATTCTTCAGAAGTGAAGTGATGCTCCAAGGAGATTTCACTTTAAATGGTTGAGAAAGTGTATGTAAATTGGGGCCCCTTGAAGAGGCAGCTTTATTCCCCTGGGAAGGAGCTGTTTTATTGAGAAAACTCAGAACATGTTGTGTGACTGTGCACAGAAATAGTTAGCAAAGGCAACTCTTATTTGACACTAATGGCTGTTACTGGTTTCCCATACTAATGAGATCCACCATACCCTATCACAATTGAAGCAGGAGGAGGCCTAGGCTGAGCTACAAGCCCTTCCACCATAAGATAAATTCAGGCTTTATGGAATCATTTCTACTTAAAGTACCCTTAGCATAGGCAGAAGGCCTCCAGCCAGGCTAGGTGATCGCGAGAAGATCGCAGTGTTAACACCTATCTAAAGGAAACCAGCTAGCCATTAGTAGTGCTCAGATTGCAAAAGAAAATCTTGTTATCAAAGAAAAACTTACAGAGAGGATATAATATTATTTCTGCTATCTCTGTTAAAAGGACCAGTTGTTAATCACTCAAAAGCATTTGCCCATTAAATGAATTAGCCATTTACTTACGAAGAACCATCAGAAGTCAGAATATCCCTTTGTCACTTGACAAGTTTTATATTCTGACTTTGAGAGGGAGGTGGTTTTGTTTGAGTATTTCATCTTTGTTGAGAGCAGACTGTCAGAATAACAACTTTGCAAGTATGTTATGGATTGTCCCTATTTGACTTAAGCAGGATACAGATTGAAAAGTTCAAAGAAGTCTGGGGAGTTTGTCTTACCCAGCCCTCTTCACCGGTTGATTGGATGTGGTTATATGGCCTCGCTGTGGTCTGGCAAGACCCTGGAAACCCAGGGCAGGGGTCTTTGAAGGCTGAAGGTGGTCATGGTTATTAACCCAGTGATAAATGAACATCAGTGCATACTTCCGAGCTTCCTCTCATTGTACTCTTCTTGGAGAGCAGATCTTTTTTCTTTTGATGTCTCCATGTTTAAAACAATAGTGAGAGTGCAGGCATACAAGCAAGCATGCTTTGGGGAATGAAGAAAGGAGGTATTCCATGGAGTTGCTTCAACCCTTGGTTCTCCTCAGTCCTGAAAACCTGCTTTGCTAATTCTCATGGCCACACAAAACTGCTACCTTTGACATCAAGCAAACCGGTTGACAAAATTGGAAAGGACGAATCTGATGGCTGCTAGTCCCCCAGCAGGGCTGCTGCTAAGCCATAATATGCTTTTGTGTGAATTAGAAAAAGTACCCTTTGCATGGGGCAGCTTCCCTGTGCTTGAGGAGCAGAGCCAGATTCAGCCCCTCTCAGCCTGTAGCTGGACACCCTGTGCTCAAAACCTTATGTGGCCTGTGTGCACTGGGAGAGCATTCCACACAGATGGGCCTTCCCTGAACTTTTAAGAACTTCTGAGGCTAAGAAGGGCATAGCAGGAATGGGAGAGTCACACAATGGTTCAAGGAGGGTATTGGGACATCCTGTCAATGTCTGAAGAGGCCATTATGTGTGACAGCAAATCTTTTGGTCCAGCCACTCTCCCAAAATGTGAGATCATTAGTTGCCTAATGTGGTGGTTCTCAACCAGGGGAGATTTTGTCCCTCAGGGAACATTTAGCAATGTCTGGAGACATTTTTCATGGTCATATCTGGGGTTGGGGGTATGCTACTGGCATCTGGGAAGTAGAGGGCAGGGATACTGCTAAGTATCCTACAATGCCCAGGACAACTTCCTCAGCAAAGGATCATGTGGGCCCAAGGGTCAACAGTGCCAAGGTTGAGAAACCCTGGCCTAATGCAACCTTAGCTGTCTTCTTCTCTGTAGGTTGCTCTGAACCACTTGCAAAACATTTCCTAATCCTTTTAAGATGACCTACCCACCAGGTCTTGCCTTCTTCCCTTTTATGATCTTTAACAATATTGACTAAATGGAAATATTGCATTATTTATTATTTCTGTCAGGATTTAGATGATGTGCCGCTTTTCCCCTTATGGTAAGAAAGAAATCTCCCTACCTCCACTAAATGCTTAACCTTCTAGATTGAAGATTCGTGATTGTGACTCTTCCTGAGCCTCATGCCCTCCCCTTTTGCAGAAGGCTCCTGACCTGTAATAATTTGGGATTTTGCTGAGGCAGAGGTTTGATCACATCGGCTGCCAGGCTGGTACGTGGGAGGGAGGTGCTTTGCCAGGAAATGGGCCTAGCTGACCACGCACTGAAGAGCCACACCATCATATGGTATTGTCATTCTCCCCCTGGGTACAGTGGCCTTGCTGAAATGTAACAGTTGCTTCCTCGTTACCAAAAAGAAGATTAACTGTTAGTGAAGAAATAAGAGCGACGTGTTTTCCGTGGGAAAATAAAACTTTTATTGGGAAAACTGTATATTGCGCTGGTATTTGCTACCTCAGTACATTTCCTACTATTCACTGTTCTGGTTCACACCAGCACCATGAGGAGCATACTGGAAGCTTTTTGAGTTCTTAGGGAGAAACGTGCTATTTCAGGTAAAAGGATTTAAATTGCCTTATCTAATGGACACATACTTTATGTCTGCATTTTGTCAGGAGCTGTGAATTATGCATTGGCCCTTTCAGCTACATTCACATGCGTAGAAAATAACATTGTCAGACGTGTCATCCCCAGATACAACGGACAATATGCTATTATAATCGTATGGCATTGTCCTTGCTGTTTGGAGATAATACTGCTGACTTTATTCCTCTCATACATGTGAATGTGGCTGTAGGGAGTACGTGACATCTGTGGCTTTTACATGTATTAGCTTATCCCTTGCCACTTGAAGAGATTGCCATTAGTGAGCTGGCCTTGTGGGGTCATGCTAAGTGCCATGTTTTGGATCACAGTTGTTATCGGACCTTAGTTTTAGACCCAGTAGGGAATGAGTAGTATTATCTTGATGACCTGAAGATGCAGTGGGTTACTTAGTCAGCTTCCCAGAGCAGATGTGCTAAAGAAAGGGTAAGCTGAGGCATTCCTACTCAGATCAGCTTTGGGAGTAAGAAGGCAATTGGGTACCAAGCCTGGGAATGGCTGCTTCTATGTTAGTGCATTACCCAAGTAAGCAATAATAATATCACTTGTATTGATCTTTACAGTTGCCAAGTGTTTCACATACATCCTTCCATTTAACCTTCACTTACTGATGAGGTAAGTCTTCTCATTATACCCATTGTACAAATAAGGGAACTGAGGCTGAAAGAATCATTTTTCAAAGATTTCACTGCTGAACCATCACAGAGCCTGCCCTACTCTGTTTTTCCTTTAGAGATCAGTTATTTCTTTTGGGGGCCTAAGTTGAAACAATATAAATGAATTCAGTTTTGTTTGTGGTTCAGAAAAATAAATGGCTATTTGTTATTATTTTACTTGTTCAGTGTAACTACTAATTCAGAATAGCTAAGAAAACTGAGTGATTATCTTGTATACTCCTACATTCTGTCTATTTTGGTTGAACTTAAGAATCCTTGATCTTAGTTGGTTTTCCCCTATTTTAAGAAAGAAAGCTGGTTTTGAAGATGCAAACAAACACAAGGTATTGATTCTTGAAGTGGTATCTCAGTACTACTGCATTTGCATATTTTAGATAATTCTTGATGAGAAATAGCAAATAGAAACTTTTCTCTGAACCCCTTGAAAGAATGCATCTTAGCAATCCTCTTTATTACTAAGCTGGAAAACCCAAATGGAGATGCCTTAAAGAATTCAAAGGAATCTGTGGATGGGTGGATCTTGGTGTATGATTTGTATGCTCCTCTCAGTTACACCAGAGCTTTGCAAGGTGAGGTTGAAGAAATGATTTCTGTGCCTTTATTTTTGTTTGTATGATAAGTGTGGAATTCAGGATAATTTTATTTTATCTTTGTTTTTGCCCAGTTGAGGATATTTATAATGGGTTAGAAGTCGTAAGAATAAAAACCCTTGGTAAATATAGGAATTGTAAATCTATTCATTGGCAAAGATCCCAAACTCAGGTTATGATTTTGCTTGATATGTGCAGCAGCCTCTCCTCTGAATTCAGAAAAGCACACAGTGAAGAAGAATAGCTGCTTTCTAGCATTCTGCCAAAAGGATCTACAGGAACCTCAGAGTGATGGGCACTTATATTATATCCAGAGATCTGAGGAAAGAAAAGGTATTAACACCAAAAGACAAATTCCTGGAAGGCTGAAGGAATAACACACATTACCCCTGAGGGCTCCACTCTTTTGAGGATTGTTTGTCTGTAGATATTTTTGTGTGTGATCATGTGTTCCTGTACATCTTTGTATTTTCAAACTTCCCCTTTTGATTTCATTCTACCTGCCATGGAAATAACCTTAATAAGTCGTTAGAATTGGCGGGGCCCCCAACCCAATTTGATAATAGCCTTTTCCTTGCTGATAATTGGCTACTAAGCATTTAGAATGCTTTCAAATCCACCTGTGTATCTTTCTCCCCCCTCTCATGGTTAGATGTTAAAGTTTTTGGTTTTGTTTTTGTGGTTTTCCTGGTGTGCACCTTATCCAAAAAGAATAGTTAATGAGCAAAGCCAGAAAGAATCCTTTGCAGCCAGGGAAAACTTTTCATACATCCTTCCCACTCCTGTCATTGTATGAGCTACAAGGACCATAGGTACAAAGCTTGTGGGATCAATTACCACAAGCTCACCGTTAAGCATTTTTTAAAAAATCCGTTGCGAGAAGAGTAAAGCAATAATTAAAATTAACTGAACAGCTTTTGCTCTATTGAGGTGTTAAATCTTTGTGTAAACACAATCACGTTGTGCAAACATAGGTCTTTTTAGTTGGGTGATTTAGACAGCGAACCCACTGAAGTTTTGAGGTCTCTGGGTCAAGGGCCCGTTTTGACACGGTTTGAGAGGTCACCTGCTCATTTGTGTCTGTGTTCTGCTGCAGAGAGAACTGTGAGCTGGTATGGTTCCTTGCCCACCGCAGCACAAAGAAGAGCCGGCTGGCATTTGGCAGATAGCGGTCTGTGACGAGGGGGAAGGAAATTGCACACAAAGCAAGACGGCTGCACACAGGAGCCGGTGGGGAGTGCTTAGGAACCTCTGGGGCCCAGGCAATGATGCGGCTTGAAGGTGGAGAAAACAGCAGTTATAAAATATAAATGTGTTTATTATTACACTGGGCCTATGCTATATAATTTTACACACACTCATATTTGTGATTTACGGCCGCAGCTCCATATGGAGGAGAAGCTTGCTAATTTACCCAAATTGATAGGGATGCCGCTGAAGATCATCAGATGGGTAGGAGCAGTAGCTGAGAAAAAGTGGCTCCTAAAACAAAAAAGATTGGGGTGGGGGAACTGCTGTGTCAGAGGCATCCTTTGTTCATTTATTTTGATAAGCAGAGCTTGGCTTTAATTATTCATGATAATGCTTGCCCTGGAAGGAGCAGGCCTCCAATGCCACAGCAGCTGTGGGGTGCTGTTTGGTTCTCTGTGCAGTTAACACCAAAACAACCCACCTAGTCTTTCTTGAGATTTGTCATGCTTTCACCTGTGAGAGGTGAGATGCCCTGAAGTTTTGTTGACACCCGATATCCCTTCCTAGGGGGCAGGTATTGACGTGGCTGGAGTGGAAGAGAAAGCCTGAATGATAACAGCCATTTCATGAAATCCTTACAAGGTAGGTGGTGATTTTCCCATCTTAGGCATGAGAATGTGGAAGCCTAGAAGATCCCAAGAGTAGACACGCCCAGCTTATAAGTGACCAAGCTGGCTTTCGAGTCTGGGTCTGACTCCAAAGCCTGTCCCCTGCAGCATTATGCTGGCATTTCCTAGAGAAAAGGACAAGAAAGGGACAGTGGAGCAGACCCCACCCTTCTTCCACCCCACTCCATCCCACTCTCTGTGCTTTCAGCCTATTTCCCGGTCTTAGCATCCATTACCATCATTTCCGACAGCTTTCCAAAGTGTTTCTTGACTTGGCAAAATCTTGAGGCACTTCTTCTGGGAGCTCTTCAGAAGGAAAGCACTTTGGAACAGCATGCACGAGTTCCAAAGTCCCCAGAGCATGTGCGATTCACGCTTCTTGCAGGGGAACTTCATGGAGAAAGGCTGTTGTGACCCTAGGATACTTGGTTGACCATTTTTTTCGTAGATGCGTAAATACCACATGATGAATGCTGAATGGCCCATCCACTCAGCTCATAGCAAAACCCTGGGAGGCATCTGTGATAGATGTCCTTTCAATCAATTTTTTTTCATCTCATGGGCACTGCTTTCTAAATATGTTTTACATTTGTTTGCTTTTCTCCATCTCTGCTGCAATAAGCAGAGTCATTTGTGTTTCAGGCACTATCTTCTTTCTCCTCGGCAGTTGTAGAACCTCCTAGAAGTTGTAGAACTCTCCCCACATTGGCTCATTGCCTTTGGCAGTCCATTCTCCATTTTGTAGCTAGAGTAATGTTTTAAAGTTCAATTCTGATCATGTTATGCCTCCGTTTAAAAGCTCACAATGGCTGCCATTGTTCTTAAAGTACAAATTCTTGAACATGATCTCTTAAGACCGCTTTCCAATAGAAATGTAATGTAAGCCACATATATAATTTTATATTTTCTAGCATGCACATTTAAAAAGTAATTAATCATACTAATTAGTTCTAATACTGTATTTTATTTAGCTCAATATATCCAAAACATTCTCATTTCAACACGTAAATAATTGATAAACAATTATTAATGAGCTATTTTACATTTCCTTATCTCTTTCTTCTATTGGAAAGCCTTCAAAATCTGGTGCGTATTTTACACTTAGAGCACATTCAGTTCAGAGTGCTCACATTTTGGGTATTCAGTACCCACCTGTGCTAGGGTCTAGGAGACTGGATCGTGCAGGTCTGTTTAAGTCCTTTCACAGTCTGGCCACTGCCTGTTCTCTCAGTCCCTGCAGAGCACACAAACTGATACTCCTCTTTGATCAGCTTCTTGGTGAGGTGTGGGAGAGAATGTAGCAGAGGGATGAGAGGACTTCACCCCTGCTAATGAACTGGCGGAAACAGCCCAACATGGAGCCATCCACGTTCTACCCTTCTTCAGGGCTTTCTGGCACAGCAAATAGGATGGACTGTGATGGAAGAAGGGTGGGGTCTTTTGCTTCTGTGTCCCTTTCTTGGCTTCTAGAAAACCCCAGCATGATGCTGCAGGAGAACAGGCTTTGGAGTCAGACCCAGACTTAAAAAGTCAGCTCAGCCACTTATTAGCTGGGTGTCTATCCCTGGGCTTCCATGTTCCCCTCCCTAAGATGGAAACATCACCACCTACCTTGCAAGCCTTCTGTGAAATAGCACAGGTAAAGCACCATTGGGCTGCCTGATATATAAAGAACATGCCAGGAACAGTGATGTTATTACCTGGTGTTTCTCCTTCACTCCAGCCCAGTCAGTACCTACCCTTCAGAAAGGGGCGGCAGGTAGAAATGAAGCTTCAGCTCATCTCACACTGAGATGCGGGTTAAGAATGAAATCCTTGCTTTGCTGTTGGCCTTCGGGGTTTCCATTTTTGGTTTATGTAGAACTTGTTAAGTGACACAGATTTTTCTGAGAAGGTGACGGAATGAAATGAAAATGCTGGTAAAGTTAATATCAGGTATTCTCTGAAAAAAATTTTTTCTACCCACACTAAGGTCTAGTAGTCAGTAGTACCGTTCTGTGAGCTGAAAATGAGACCATGGGTTCTAGG
Organism: Pan troglodytes; assembly: GCF_028858775.2. Lineage (NCBI taxonomy): Eukaryota > Metazoa > Chordata > Mammalia > Primates > Hominidae > Pan > Pan troglodytes. The sequence goes on along the minus strand of NC_072411.2, from coordinate 109,334,400 downwards.
GGAGGGTAGATGAGTTGTAGTTCGCACTCCTGGCTTCCTGTCTCAGTAGATTCGATTCCTTTGCTTATTCGTTTTTAAAAAGTTAGAACAGCTATTATATAGGTTCATCTAAATAGTTCTGACATTCTTTCCAGTTGAAACATTTGTTTTATCAGAAAATATTTCCAAAGGGAATATGAGCATTGATTCCACTTTAATTGTTGCTGCTTATATAAAAGGCAGAGTGACGTAGTGGTTAAGCATGTGAATTCTGAAGGTGAGATGGCCTGAGTTTCAATCTTGACTGTACCACATATAAGTTGGGTGAACTTGGGGAACAGCTTTATTTCTCCAACCCTCTATTTCCTCATCTAGAAAATGGGGAGGGATAATAGCATTAGGGCTATTGAGAGAATTAGAGGACAGAATATACATAAAGCCCTTAGATTCTGTAGTGCCCAGCATATAGTGAGGGCCCAGTAAATATTAGCCAACAGCTAATTTTACTTGGATTTTAAAAACCCTATCACCCATTGAAGGTGGGTGGAATTGGACCACAAGTCTTGGCTGATGTTGATTATTTGAGGTGTTTTCTCTACAGAGATGCATGTATTGTCTAGTTTGTTTACGTGTATAACATTTTGTACCTTTGCCCTACACTTAGTTTTCTACTATATGTGTATCTACACGAGGAAGGAAAATATAGACATTTCATCAGAGATTGATTCTGCCACTCGTATATTCATACATCTAATAGAAAAAGCCACATATATCACAGCAGATGAGATATGAGATGTAGTAAGATATGCACCATATTTTAGTAGTATATGGGCTCTGGGCAGTTTCTCTCCATGTGGTATTGGGTTTGTACTGTTTGGTTAAAACCCTTTGGCTTTCTAATCAATGCCACGTTTAAGTTGAGGAGTTGGGGCTTGACGTCTTATCTTTGATGGTTGAATGAAACACCAGCCTCTGGAGGTGGTCTGCTCCTAACATCTCAAACTGATCTCTAACCATCTTAGCTAGAATCAGGTGATTGCAGGCTCTTTATTCACCAGAAAGGTATATTCAGGTACTGGGTGTTAATATGACCCACGTTGCATAAAGAAGGATTTTGGGATAAAATATTTTAATAATTACGCTGCCTGTGTGGTGCTTTGCAGCATACGAAGCATCTGCACAGAAATCATCTCTCTTCACATTTCACGATAATCCTGTGAGGGCTGTGCCAAAGAAGGGATTAGCTCTATTTTGCAGAGGAGGAAAGTGAGACTTAAAGAGTAGGTAACTTTCCTGAGGGCACATCATAAGTGGTAACAGCTAGGACTAGAGCACAGGTCTCCTGATGGTGAGTTGTGTGTGTGTGTCTGTTTTCCAGTAAACTGTACTTGTACACATGGGGCAACATCTCCAGAACTCTGACAACCTTTCTGGAGAAAAGAAGCGAGATTTCCTTTGTTCATGTATGTTATGCTTTGAATTAATTAGATCCTAAATGAAGCTTTTGTGACAAAGACCCAAGCTAACAGGAGCTTAAAGATGTAAGATTTCTTTTTCTCTTTAATATAAAGTCTGCACTGAGAACTGTCAGAAGCCCAAACTCCTTTTGTTCTGTTGGTCACCTATCCCTAGGATTTCCATTCCTGAGGTATTGCTCAGGTCCCTGCAATTCAAGATGGCTGCCACCAGGCCTGCTTTCCAGGAATCTAGTTTTCATGCAGATATTTCAAAAGTGAAAAGGGGAGGGGATGTCCCTACTTTTAGAAGTACAGCTTGATTGGCCGTGATGGCTCACACCTGTAATCCCAGCAGTTTGGGAGGCCAAGACAGGTGGATCACCTGAGGTCAGGAGTTTGAGACCAGCCTGGTCAACATAGTGAAACCCTGTCTCTACTAAAAATACAAAAATTAGCTGGGTGTGGTGGCGGGCACCTGTAATCCCAGCTACTCAGGAGGCTGAGGCAGGAGAATCACTTGAACCAGCAGGGGAGGTTGCAGTGAGCTAAGATCACGCCACTGCACTCCAACCTGGGTGACAGAGCGAGACTCTGTCTCAAAAATAAATAAATAAAAGTACAGCTTGACATTGCACTTGCCAGTGCCACTTACGTCTCATCAGCCAGAACTTGGTCATATGTCAACAAGCAATTGCAAAGGAGTTTGGAAATACAGTCTTTGTTCTGGGTAGCCATAAGCTCAACAAAAACCAAGGGATACTCTTACCTAGGGATAAGGGGAGAATGAATATAGAGGACAACTGGCAGTTGCTGCTATGCTTTTAGTCTTAATAATTCTTTTTAAAAAGCCTTTAATGCAGACATTTTAACAGAAAACTTGAGTTCTGAAATTCTAAATGTATGAAATGATAAGGGTAACATCCTAGTACATTGTAGTTTGTGGCATATTGCAAGATCAAAATAATTGCATGAAAACTAGGTTTCTGTGGAATGGCTTAAGTTCTGAATGGAAACATAATTTACATTTTCCATTTCATGAGAATATTACATTACTGGAGTAATATGAAGTGACTGGGAAATTAATAACTTAAGCACAAAAGCATATGGAGTCAAATTAACTGCATCTTAATATTTCTTGCACCTCTTTTTCCCCCTTCCAAAGTATAAAGTCACATAACATTGACATTTTCCTCCCAGAATGCCTTCATTCTTCAGTAGAAGAATGAAGAGAAAGTATTTTGTAGCTGTGAGTTCAGTACAGACAAAAATTAAGGCTGTTTGAGGTTAGAGGTATATAGGATGACAGATTGTGTGGGGGCGTTTCTACATATGTGGGTGTCAATATGTTTGTGCTGAGTTGTTTGCAGATTGGGGGGGAGGGCAGGGTGTGTGTGTGTGTGTGTGTGTGTGTGTGTGTGAATGTGAATGTAGCTTTCACGGGTGGTTTCAGTCATTGTGTTTTCTTCCCAATGATTCCTATTAGGGAGCAGCAGAAAGAAGATGTAGGAAGATCTAGGTAACTGCTTAAAGGAAGGTATAGAGATGGACCAATAGTATATGGGTATGTTCATTCAGCCAGGTTAATTGAGGGTCTTTGACATGTGTCCAGCATTCTAAGTCTTGGGAATACTAAGGTGAATAAGCCTGGCCTCTGCCCTTAAAGGGACCATTTGGTTTTGTGGAGCTACATAGAATGTAAACAGTTTACTCAAACAATATGATAGTCTCTTCTAGAGGAAGTTAGGCGAGCAGAAGAAAGGAGTGCCCAACTCTATCAGAGTCCATCTAGAGCCACTTCCCACAGGATATGCTTTGGAAGTACTAGGACCACACATTGTGCCAGGCCCTGAGGACACAACTATGCACAGATGTGGGGTCTGGCCTCAAGGGAGTCAGTCTCTTGAGGGGATAGTTTGTCATCAAGGTTCCTCAGGGTTCGGCATTACCACCTCTTCAGTCCATTCTTAAGGGTCCTCCTCACATACTTACCCTTGACCTCAGGATGATAAACCACTGTCTCTTATCTCTGGGCCTTTGTGCATGCTGTTCCTTCTCCAGGAAATACTTATTGCCCTTGTCCTTAGTGTCCTTCAAGTTTCAGGGGGGCTCATCATCTCTGGGACACCTGCTCTAATAGTCTTATCAAGTGTTAGGGAATTTCTGTTTCACATGTCCACATTACACACATCTATCAAACATATTGAGTCTCATGTTCTTTGTATGTATGCATGGTGCTTTCCTACCTGGGAGCTGCTCTAACGTGAAGAACCTTTCCATTTAGCTTTAATTTCTAGCAGTGTCATTGGTTGGCATATATTTGAACCAACAATTAATGCTGGTTGAATCTAACCTGTCACACTGAAGAGACTATTTCTTTCATTGCCGGTGAGTTAGACCAGAAGTCTAAGCATTTGACTTTTCCTGTTTACCCGTGGACAGAGATGAAGTGTTTCGGAGATAATGCATGTTAGGGTTTATGAATCTGGAAGGTAAGGTGGTAACAAAGCTTTTTGTGCTGTTGGATTTTGATGGTCTGATGTCTCAGTTAGCAAACATTGTATTCAGTGCATGTTACAGTGTGTCTAAGCCTGTGCTAGACTTTGTGCGTGATTACAAAGAGGCCAATGAGAAAGCATCTAGCCCAGTGCCTGGACATACACTAGATACTTAATCAGCATTTATTCCACTGGGGGTATAAGGTGTCCTTGTTTTAAAAGCACTTTTCATTTAATGTGTGTGGGGAGAAGCAGGGCAAGGGATCAAGGCATAAAAAGATAAATATCTACAGGAAATAGTAAATAACTGGCCAAAGAGTGAAAACTTAGATAAGGGTATAGTTTTCTGAGGAGGAGAAATCCTTGCGGATGGGGTGACATGTGAAGAATAGGCACATTCTGAGCAGGGGACATCCCAGCGAGTGAGAAAGGCTTGGGCGGGAGTTGGGGAGCGGGGGCTGTCTAGGGATGTTGGAGACTAGAGGGTTATGTAAGAAGTGATGGGTGATAAGGTAGAAAAATAAGTGACATGGCTTTGTGTACATCTTTTCCTGAGTACATAGGCAGTGGTATGTGAAGAGCATCTATCCTAGATTATTATGTGTCAAAACAACAAACAAATGAAAATTTTCTTTTGGGGTTACTCTTAGACTTTATATTTGAGTAAGGTACATATTTGGGTTGCTTTAGCTAATGGGGGAATTTAGTCTCTAAAAAAATGTTTAATCATCTTGGAAGAGAATTATGTAGACATATTGATGTTTTAAATCTTCACTGATTTGATATTTGCCTCTAAAAAGCTCTAAAAAACTGGATTAATATCTATTCAACATGAATGGTAGCTGGCCCAGGGAGGGCCCTTCTCTCCATGATCTGGATATAAATTATCTAATTTGGGCTCTTCTTTTTTTTGAGACATGGGTCTCGCTGTGTCACCCAGGCTAGAGTGCAGTGGTGCAACCACAGCTTACTGCTTACTGCAGCCTCAGCCTCCCCTGCTCAAGTGATCCTCTCACCTCAGTCTCCCAAGTAGCTGGGACTACAGGCATGCACCACCATGCCCAGCTAGTTTTTTAATTTTTTGTAGAGACAGGGACCTACCACATTGCCTGGGCTGGTCTCAAACTCCTGGGCTCAGGTGATCTGCCTGCTGTGGCCTCCCAAAGTGCTGGGATTACAGGTGTGAGCCACCACATCTGATCTCATTTGGGCTTCTTGAAGATTGATAAAATTGCCTTTTTTTTTTAAGTTTAGAGAAAATTACCATATGAACTAGTGATATGTTTAAGCTACTTCTCTACCATCTGCATTTATATCATCAAGGAATATCAATTTTTGTTATCATTAGCTTAATTAAAACAAATTTAGGATGCTGAAGCCACTTACTTTATAGCTTCCAGAAGCAGATCTTAGGTGGTTTTTTGATTATCCTTTCTTATGTTTTTTTTTTAATACCATTGATCTATCTCTTTTCATATATATATATATATATATATATATATATATATCGCATATGTAGCAGAAAGTTAACTTTTATCCAAATAATAAATGATTTAGGTGTATATTTTCTAAATTTTTGGTTAGCAAAAAAGCAAAATTTAGTGTATCCAGGAAAGTAAATTAGATATTGTCAACTAATGTGATATGTACCAATGGGTGACCACCATGGGTCCCTGATCTGATAAGGCCTAGTTTAGTCTCCCCTCCCCACCTGTCCTGGCCCTCCATGTCTCTGCATTTTCTGTGGTTCACAGACACACAGTCCTCTCACCTGCCCTCAGGCTTTCCAAAAGCCTCCCCAGTAGGGTGTCATGCAGACCTACCCTCCCTCAAAGCTGTGTGCTCTCCGATTATCTTTTTCTTAGTACCACCCTCCTTGCAAGAAAAATGAATTCCTTGGCTATACTCACTAGGAGTTGTACACCTTTTGCCAACCTCTGGAATTGACTGCATTTTTAGGGGAAGTTTCCTTTTCTATGTTGGTTTACTTCTACAGGGTATACTTCTGATTTAGTGGTATCACTTTCAGAGTGATGCCTTGATATTACCCATGCTTGGAACATGTTGTTTGGAGTAAAAGTGATTTTTTTTTCTCTTCATTCTGAAAATCTTTTAAGGTGATTCAAAAATTAATAGTTTGGGAATAGACACAGTGGCTCATACCTGTAATCCTAGTGCTTTGGGAGGCTGAGGTGGGGGGATCACTTCAGGCCAGGAGTTCAAGACTGACCTGTGCAGCATTGGGAGGCATCGTCTCTACAAAAAAAAAAAAAAAAATTAGCCAAGTGTGGTGGCACCAGAGCCTGCAGTCCCAGCTACTTTGGGAGGCTACTTTGGGAGCCTGAACTCAGGAGTTCAAAGTTGCAGTGAGTTGTGATTGCACCCCTGCACTCCAGTCTGGGCAACAGAGTGAGACTCTGTCTCTAAGGAAAATAATAATAATAATAATAGCTTGGTCATTGTAGTAAGAGTCTGTTCCTGTATACGTCCTCTGCCGTATGGTGATCTTTACATTTGAAAACAAAAAGCAAAGGTTGACCAAAGGTGAGTTTAAAATTAACGTTTTTTAATAATCAAATTTCTATTTAATACATCAAATTGAATTGTGAGAACTTGACTTACAGAGTGATAACATTGCTGCTAAATGGAAAAAAAATGTTCTACAAATGAGTTTCAAACAGATTCACATGGTGTAGTTGTCATCTTGAAAGGGAAAGATTAATGTTTTAATAACATTTTTCTTCAAATTTAGTATATACCTAGCTTTTAACTTTATTGTAACTGGTAATCACCAAAATATATTTAAATTTCCAAGATGACATTAAGTTTTATTTGGATTTAACTCCAAAAAAGCTGATAAAAATAATTTTTGAAGTTAACCTTGATAAACAAAAAGAACAAAAACAAAGTAAAATGGACAAAAAAGGCAAGCAAATTAAACTTGTTGCTTAAAAAAAATAATAAATATAGTTTCCCCAAATGATCATGCTTACCTGTTTCAAAACTTGAGAACATACAGCTTCAGGTATAAGTGTTGTTGAGGTCTAAATTCTTAAGTGAGCTTACAGTCTTTTGAAAATTATAGTAATACCTAAACAGTTATGAGTTTTTGTTTTGCCTTGTGTCGGGGTGGTGGGGAGCAGTGGTGTTTGTTGGCTAAACCTCACTCAGCCCACTAGAAACTACTAGAATACTGCATACATTTTTAATTAAATAAAAAATAATTGTATGGCATTCCTTGGGTTATGAGAAACATGGTACAGTATTTGAAAACACATGTATTGGAATAACAAATTACACATTACAAAGGTTCTTTAATTTTCAACAGCTACATTTATTTCAGCATCTGGGTTGGTAAGTAATTTTCATGACCAACACAGTCTTCCTCCAACATTTCAAACAAATTCACCAAGAATCTAACACTTTGTCTCAAAAGAAACATTTTAGAAAAAGTTAATAGCTGTTAAAAATGGCACATGACCCCAAAGGATTTCTTTAGTCCCGTGTATTTCCATGGCTGTGCTCCACGGGGCAGGCTGGGCTCCAGTTTGAGTCTTATAGAGAAGCCCTGTGCCTTTGCCCTGGACATACAGGTGACAAAGTTCTCTGTTTCCACATCTCTCTCTGGCTTCCTGTGTGTCTGTAAACTCCCTGTTGATATCACCACTATGAATAGCAACTTTAATAACAAACACCGTTAATAACACTTTTTATTCATTTGGGACTTTGTAACTGACCAGTCACTTTCAGGTACTAGGTTCCATCGAATCTTCATGAGTATAGGGAAATGGGACAGTTTTTTTTTTTAATTCCTTCCCCACACAGTTAAGAGCCATAAGTCCCCAAAGAAGCTATTAAATACCTTTACAAGGCCACATTGCTATTATGTGGCAGAGCCAGAACTAGAATAATCTATTTTTTGATGCTGAGTTCATTTTATTTCCCCACTACAGCAGTGGTTCTTGAGGTATGGTCTCTGGACCAGCAGCAGCAGCATCAGCATCATCTGGGAATTTGTTAGAAATGCAGATTCTTGGGCCCTCCCCTTGTGAATCAGACCTACTGAATCAGAACTTCTCAGGGTGGGGTTCACTAACCTGTGTTTTAAACAAGCCCTTTAGGGAATTCTAATAAGTTTGAGAACCACTGTGCTAGAGGACTGCTTATGGAAAGAGAGATGGATATAGGGGATGAGAACAATTTAAAGAGAAATATTATTTTGTGTTTCTTAATGGCACATTTATGGGTCCTATATGTAAATAAGTGTATTATCTGAGCATCTACTGTGTATAACGTTTGTGCTAGCCACTGTGGATAAAGTGGCGAACAAGTCAAATGTGGCCCCTGCCCTAACAAAATTCACATCCTGGCCAGTGAGAGAGGCTCCAAACGTTCTATTAAGTTTGGGGGTGGGGTGGGGATCAGAGAAGAAGGCTTCTTTGAGCCTTTTGGTTTTATGACTGTTTCTGAAAAGCACCAAGCTGCTTCTGCTCCCAGGGCCTTGGTATGTGCTGCTTTTTAAATCTGCAGAGCTTTCTTCCCACTGCACCTGGTTAACTCCTCCTTCGTATCTCAGCTTAAATGTCATTTCTTCAGATTCCTGAACCCATAAACAGAGATGCTAAAAACAGATTCTGATACGCAAGGTCTGAGATGGGAACTCGGAATCTGCATTTTTAATAAGTGCCTCAGGTGATCCTGATGCAGCAACAGGGAGGAGATCCCTCGAAACAGAGAAGGGCTGCTGTTGGTTGCATTTGGTGAAGCATTCAGGGTCTTGTACACGGCAAGGTTGATAGTAATGAGAATAAAAGCCAGGGGTGGGGAGGAGAGATTCCACAAAGGTGGAGTACTTGGACTTGTTTACTGAGTCCTTCCTCCCCTAGCTTTCTCACAGTTAAAAATAACTCTAAGATTTTGAGCCTGGGAGAGTGCTTCTACCACGGGTTGGAATGTAAAAATGGGAACACTGGGATTCTAGGCTATGGGCTGGACATGGAGAAAAATACGGGAAGGATGAGCTTTTAAGCTTGAGTCGATGGGGTTTCTACGTAGAAAATCTATTTTAAGCCATTGCTGTCCAAAATAGAAATATATGCAAACCACATATGTAACTTTAAATTTTCTAGTAATCTCATTTTTTAAAAAGTTAAATAAAAGGTAAAATTAATTTTAATATGTTTTACCTAAATTAATATATCTAAAATATAATCATTTCAACATAAAATCAATATTTAAACAGTTATTAGTGAGAAATATTTTACATTCTTTTTTAATACTAATTCTTTGAGATCCAGTGTGTATTGTATGTTTCCAGGGTATCTCATGCTAAATTTTCAATGGTGAAAGTTAAATGCAGTTCTACCAAAATAAGAGTGTGAAATATTTTTACACTGCTTCAATTTTTTAATCTGAATTTTAATCAAGGTTACATTAAAAGTTCAGTTTTTTAGTTACCTCAGCAACATTTCAAGCGCTCGTTGCTATGTGTGGCTACTGGCTACTATATTGAACACAAACACAATTGTTGTCAGCAGTTGCAGTATTCAGTCAAAATCTTTTCTCACCTCTCTCCGTATTCTGAAGTAGGAGCTGTACCTCATTGAGGATATGGTTTAAATTTTGGATTACAGATTTTTGAACAAACATTTTAAGGTGGTGAGGAGTAAACCTAACCCAGGACCAGTTATTGTTTTTTAGTTGTTTTAAGAATAAAAACAGGCCGGGCGTGGTGGCTCACGCCTGTAATCCCAGCACTTTGGGAGGCCGAGGCGGGCGGATCACGAGGTCAGGAGATCAAGACCATCCTGGCTACCACGGTGAAACCCTGTCTCCACTAAAAATACAAAAAAATTAGCTGGACGTGGTGGCTGGAGCCTGTAGTCCCAGCTACTCGGTACTTGGGAGGCTGAGGCAGGAGAATGGCGTGAACCCGGGAGGTGGAGCTTGCAGTGAGCCGAGATCGCACCACTGCACTCCAGCCTGGGCAACAGAGCGAGACTCCGTCTCAGAAAAAAAAAAAAAAAAAAAGAATAAAAACAAATAGGGCAAATGTTTGCATGCTCTGTAACGTGACTGGTGCACTGTGTAAACTCAGGTACTTGGACCTCGTTTGAGTAAGCAAGTAATGGATGAATGAAAAAGCCACATGGATCATCAATGAGTACCTTTTAATTTATGTAGTAGTTATTATAAATGTTTTGGGAATTCTATAAAAGAATTTTTCTTTTCCATCAATCAGATACGCAAAAAACCTTGAAAAAAAATATTTAAGACCCAGCTGGAATCTAAGAGGGGCTCTGAGACAATTTTCCAAAGCAGATTCAGTGACTTAGCATAGGTATTTTTTAGTTGCATCACCTACAGGTTGAGAAGACATTGACAAGCTATGGAGTGAAATTCACCGGTTACTCTGTTTCCAGTGCTGAGAAAGCTTAGTGACACTTTCTCTACAATGTCTTTATTCTCCAGCTTGCTTAAATTCTCTAGTGCGACTGAGTGTGATGTGAAAGCAATTGATGGGTCTTTGCTGATTTCTTCGAGATGTACTAGGCAGCAGTATTAACTCATTGCAAAGTATTCCTCTTTTCCAGTTTTCTTTTCCATTTCCTGATCTGCAGAGTTTCCAAATTCTTAATCCAAGTCCTCAAGAGACTAGGACCTTGACATACCTAAATGTCTAGAACCACATTAAAAAAATAAATAAATAAAAGGAAACAGGTAAGATTAGTCATAACAGAAATCTAGGCAGGTCAAAATCCTAATCTCTTTAGAACTTGCATTAAGAATTTGAAATTTTGCAGATCAGGAAATGAATGCAGAACATTTGTATTAGTGAGTTTATTTTCAACAGATTTTAAACCTTGAGTGCAAGATTCTGCCACGTGTTCATATTTTATGCTACACTGTCTATCTTAAAGGCAAATCTATAGCACAGTACGTTTGACATATCACTTATGCTGTCTCAAATACATCTTCAGAGATAAACATTACAAATGAGTTTCATAAAATGACGCACTTTGCTTCCCAGAGGGGATATTGCTCAGGAGGATAGGTTCCTATGTGTGAGATTAAGTTATAGGAAGTTTTCAGGATCCTCGTCATTTAGGCTGTGGAAGATAGGGAAGAAGTAGAAGTGATATTTAATGGTAAAGGAAAACTTACCACATTTTAGTCCTTGTCAAAGAAGGATATCAGATTTAAGCAACCAAGCAAACATTTCCCCTCGTAAACCAGTTTAATACCTAGAAAGTGAGGGACTGGAAATCACACAGGCTGTTCTGCCCCTCTAGGTGTATTCAGGTTTTTGTTGCAAATCAGGATGCTTTGTTAAATTCACTTAATGTATTGGATGGGATTGAGCCAAGCACTGCTTTAGTGCTGTTGGTATCACAGTGAACAAAATGGATGTCTGCATGAAGCTTATGCTCTGGTGAGGGAAACAGACTATAATACACTCAAACAATATGCAACTGCATTTCAAAGTAATTAAGTGCTATGGAGAAAGTGACAGAATCTGCTGTTTTACAGAGGATAGTGAAGGAAGTTCTCTAAGAGGAGGAGACATTCAGGCAGAGACCGGAATGAAGTGAGGGAGCAAGAGTGTTCCAGGCAGAGCGAGGAGCCAGTGCAAAGGCCTCGAGGTGGGAGCCTGCAGGCAGGGCAGCAATGTGGTGAATCGGGGAGGGGAGCGTAGGAGATGATATTGGAGAGGTAGCCAGGAGCCAGATCATGTAGGCTGTACTGTAGAGCCTTGCCTGGCTTTTGACTTTTTTTCTGAGAATGGTAGAAAACCATTGGAACATTTACACTTTAATTTCATCTTAACCTTTTTTGGGGTGAATGTATTTGGCAGTCTGGCAAAACCTGTGGAACCCTTTGCAGAATAATGTTTTTAAATGCATAAAATCCAGTGGATGTCAAAGAGACCATTTATATGGAAATACATAGACTAAGTCCCCCTGTAAGAGTCACTTATGCTCTGATTTACATTTTCAAAGGATTGCTTTGACTGTTATAAGTAGAATAGACTGTAGGAGCCATGAATGGAAGGCCTAAGACCAGTGAGATGGTGGGGCTGAGAGCAAAGCTATTTTTATTTATCCTACAGGGCAGTGGCCAGAAGTAGGGTTGTGCAACACAGTCTTTTTGAAGGCAAGAAGAAATATGTATGACTTCTATTTATATTTAATTTATTCTCATTTTTAATTGGTCTATTGAATATATATTTTATAATATCCTAATAGGACATTAGTACATCTGTATGGTTCATGAATAAGCCTACATATATCATAGATGCATGCTCAAAAAGTATTTATGGCAGTGTTTTTTGATCAGTCAATTCTGATGATCACGATACAGGGAGAGTGACCCTGTAAGAAACTAACAAAATGCCACACTGGTTTAGACCACATTTCATTTCAGATGAATTTTGTGGGAGAACGCGAGTTCTTGACGTGATTTAACCTCTCTAAATGTCAGTCCTGTTTCTCAAGCACCCTTACCTCTCCTTACGAGCCCTCATCTGGCTATAAGTCTGTTTTCACCTGATGAGACTTACTCTCACCTCTGAGGTGGCATATACTCCCCCAGGGAAACAAGTATCCTAGGGTTGTTGCCAGACAGAGAAAGTGGTTCTCGATATTCACCCTGATATTTAGGAGGTCCTGAGAGTGTCCTCTGCCTCCAGCATTGTGAGCTGTGGGGGCACAGCCTCACTGCCTCACCCACCCTCTGGGTGGTGTCCTTGCCTTCACTCACATGCCCTTCCTGGACTGGAGTCCTGGGTTTTTAAATCTCTCTTCCATCTGCCTGTCTCACATAGACCACTCTTGAGCATTTTCGTTCACTCTAGAGGTGCAGTGAGCTGAACAGTGTGCATCATTCCAAGTGCGATACAGCATAGTGTTGTGCAAGGCCATGACAGTTTCTGTTTTATACCCAGGAGAAGTATCTGGAGTGGAGGAAGGAGAGAAGGGAAAGTGAAAGAAGGGAGAGTGAAAGAGAAGAGCTGATTTTGCATGAAACCTGCTCTGGTACCACTGACGTGCAGTTTTCCTCTCTCTCATAAAGAAAGCCTTTCTTTTTTTCTTTTATAAAGAAAGAAATTCAGCCTTTGATGAAATGAGCAGAAATCTTCAGGTAGGCTTTTAAGGATGAAAACAAATGTATCATGGCTACAGATATGTCCACCCTCCGAGATCAAGCTGTGGCTGTTGGTGTTTAGGGAGATGCAGTCTTGGCCATGCTGAAAATACTGACAGAAGAATTTCCCTGACCTGCCTTTCCAGTAGGAATTGGTTTATAGAGGTGGGTATAGAACCTGGAAACAAGGTCAGTCTAACTTCACAACTCCTGTGCCCTAAATATAAAGTCATATTCCCAATTCTTTATATATATTTTTTCTGCTTCTCTGATTTCCGAGTTCTGCCTTCAGGCACTGCTCCTTCATTGGGCATTCTTGATTATTTTAAACTTTTTATTAGTATTTGCAGGAATGGCAACTTGTCAGTAAACTAGCCAGATGGTGGAAAAATAGCTTGATAAATCACTATAATAGTAACATGACTAAAATATCAGGGCACAAAGGAGCCTGTCCTCAGTTTTATTCTGAGTAGTGTTTGCCGCAAGCAGGAAACAATGTCAGGTGATAAGATTCAGAGCTAAGTCAAGCTATCTGCAGTTTCTCAATAGTGGACACAGCCACGAGGACACTGAAATAGCTCCTGGGTTGGAGAGTTGGTTTGTACTGGGAAGTAACTAAGAGTCTTATCATTTTCTGGAAAAGAACTATATCCTTGATATTATTTGTCAAAATGAAACTAGTTAAAGGAATTCAGCAAGGGGAAAAGCAAACAGTTTGAAATGGGAAAAAATATCCAAAGACGTCCACTTCAGTCTTCTTCATTTTATCTGCCCTTCCTGTGTCCTTCAGAATGTGGTTGCCTGTGATAGACAAGTCAGTTCGATTTTGGGATTGATTCTGGGAACTAGATGTCTCTGCTTGTTGCTGTAGAATTTCATGGAATTTCCTAGGTGCCTCATTGCATTTGAAGTGTGTTTGGTCCCCAAGGTTCCAGGAACCTCCAGTTTTAACTACATTTGAAGGCCTTCATGGGTGGAGGGCATTTTGAATTTCCAAAGTCTTAGGTGGCTCATTCTCCTTTTTTTGTTTGTGCCAGATTTCCCCTTGAGATAACAGAGCCTAGTGGGTGATCAGCAGCATTAAATACATGATGCTAACATGTCTCTCCTGCAGGGTGCTGGGATCTCTTACTTCCCCTTCTGTGTCCTACTCATTCAGAGCAGTCCTAAAGAACACTCCCTGTTTTGGATTCATTCTCCATCAATATGCTGAGAAAATACTTAAAACTTAAAAGACTCTCTGTTTCTAATATTTCAGATACCCAGAATGTCTGTAGACTTGGCTTTCTGGAGCCATGAGCTCTGAAGGATTTTATTGACAGCGATTTCAGGGCCTGTCTTCCTAGTAACCTCTGTGAACACAGGCAGAGGAAAGGGAGTTGAGACAGGAACTGAATACTGACTGCATGCAAGGCTGAACAAACGTTTCTTACGCACAACTGATTGAAACCTCACTATAAACATGGATTTATTAATAAGCTCACCCTCGTTTAACAGACAAATACACTGAGTTCTAGAGTCTGGAATGAACGCAGCAAGATCCCAAGTATGCTGACTCCAAAGGTTATGTGGCACCTCCACTTGGCTACCTTTTCTTCAGCCAGCACATCTTTTCTAAACTTTTGGCTTAAAGGAGCCAGAAGGTGAACTTTTAACACTGCTCAGTGATTCATCCTCTTTTTTTCCTGGTTTCCAAAACTGAATGGGTTTCCTCCTGTGCCTCCAGCCCTCCTTCATGTCCTCTTGGTTCCCTTTAAAAGAAATGCCCGTGTTTCTCGTTCCCCTTCTCTGTGGGTCTTACAGAGCAGTGGCTCACTAGGGCACCAATTTAATGAAATAAAATTTTCAAGCATGTTTGGTTTGATTCTAGGTGATACAAATAAAGAATTGTGAATGCTTTGTAGTCAGGTTTAAAGGGAAGGGGAAAGGTGGAAAGAAGAAAGTAGGTCAAGTATAGTACCTGGGTAATGTCTCCTTCAGGGCTGCCTAGTAAAGATTTAGCTTTTAAAACTGGGGAAATAATGGGATGCCATAGTACTTTGGCACCTAGGTATCCTGAAATTTTGAGTTTGGCGGTTTTTAATGTTTATTAGTTATGTGACTCTTACATATGCCAGGCATTGTTCTAATTAATATATAATATGCATGTGTATTGATTTATCTTCTCTAAACCCTTTGAGGTACCTATTATTATTATCGCTAAGAAAACAGAGACACACAGAGGTTTATTAACCTGCCCAAGGTCAGACAATTAAGGACAGAACTAGAAGCTGATCCCAAGAAGTTTGGCTTCAAAGCTCTTAACCACATACTAACCTGCCTCTCAGTGACGGGGCTCAGTAACTCAGCTTCATGATTTCACAGGTTTCCAAAGATTATTTTTCTTTTTGATTAGAACCAGTCCACCATACAGTTGGAAGGGTAAATATTTGTCATGTTTGGTGACAGATATGATGAGTTAAAAAAAGGTCTAAGGCAAAGTCATGTACTTTCTCTTACATATCCTTCCATCTGTATTTACTGTGTGAAAAGGTCACTTGAGCACAAGTGTTTGAATTTCATGCTTATAAGCAGCTTCCCTGTGGCTAAAACCTTGCTCTCCAAATTGATTTTAAAAATATTTTACAATAATGTATATTATTCTCTAATAAGAACACTCTGCAGTTGTTAAGCTATGAGCTTCCTAACTCAGACTTTTGTGATAGTATTTTCCATAAATGCCAGGGATTGTCAAGTGATTTTTGTTTTACTCTGAAATTGTAGACCTTTCTCATCATTGTCCATCCATCACATTTACTGGAAGGAACGGTGGCTCTGGGAGACCTAAGCTGTTTGCTTTGTCAGTCAGCTACCTGGCTGCAGCTTGTGGTAGGAGGGAAGGGGAGGGAGAAGACTAAAAAGCCTGAAATGGCAAATGAGTGTAGGTTCTGGAGAAAAATAGAATTAGAAGCATTTGTGGTTCAGATGAAAATAGCACATTTCCTTTCTGCCTGGACTGTGGGGGTGAAAGTGCTCCGGGGAATCGAAAATAAATAAAAATTGATCCTTCACCAGTCAAAGGAAATGCTCTGACTCTGGGAACTAAAATGACAGCTCCAGATTTGAGGATCTGGTGAAACCACTTTTGAAGGTTAACAAAAAAGAAAACAAAAAACAAAACACCAGGAGATTTGGAAAAAAAAACCCAAAAGACAGTGGTATACTATGTTAGGAAATCTAGTCTTTCAGGAATGAGTTAAACAGCCCTTTCCCAAGCCTGACCAGCAGGCAGCACAGGCTGGTTGGGTGTAATCCCTTTTGTTCCTGCTGCTGACCACGGTCCTTCCATCTCTTCTTGCAGGTGAGAAGCCTTATAAGTGCTCATGGGAGGGATGTGAGTGGCGTTTTGCACGAAGCGATGAGCTCACGAGGCACTACAGGAAACACACAGGTGCAAAGCCCTTCAAATGCAACCACTGCGACAGGTAAAGAGAAGTAGAAGTTGATGGGCTAGGGAAGAGAGATGGGGAAGTGGGTTGGAGGGTGAGCAGCACCCGTGTGCTTGGACTTATCACAGGTCTGACTCACAGACACTTGGACCTGGGAATGCCTTTTCTCCATGGAGAGGACCAGTGAGAAGAGGGGGTGCCCTCTTGCATGAAATCAAGAGGTGGTGTGAATTCTTGGTTCAGTTACACAAGCATTCAGAACACTAGCTTTGAGCCAGAAATGGTGTTAATCACTGGGTATCAACAAGATGTGACAGATAACTTTAGTATAATATGAAAAGTAGTGAGACAGAGAATGGTCACCTGTAGGGACTTCTGATCTTTGTATCAATGTCAGTACCACTTTCCCTCATCTATAGTAATAAGAAAGAGTAGAAAGCTTGCTTAATGGAAGGAAGGTTAGGGTTCCTATCACTATAAGGCTTTTCTCTGAACCATTATTGGAAATGAATTGTACTGAACAGAGTTCCCACTCTTTGGGGGCCCAGATCATTCTTTCTTCCTTGAAAATAGGCACAAGGGTGCAAAAAATGACGAGGTTTTGAGAACTCCTCCTGTAATTCAATTTTAAGCCTTCTGCATTCAATAGTAGAAGAAAGAGCACGTAGCAACAGATACTACCCAAGTAATAGTATCTGACAGCCCTGGCATTATCAACCAATAAACCCCAAAATGGAGACTCTGCAGGCCAAGGTGAAGGCAGGATTAGGTTTAGACATAATCAAATAATGGGCTTGCATCTGAGCGTGTTATCCTTCTAATCCTATTTCTGTGTTTAAAAGGAAGCTTAAGAAAATTAACCATCTTTTTAATGCAATACTAAAGGTCTCGGTTATGATGAGAAAAATGCTTCTAATACGATAAAAGCCCCTGAAAGCCTCAGGGTTCCCCAGCTTGCAGGATGGCAGCAGGGGCCTGGCTTTTCTTGGGAGGAAATGGGATCGCTTTTGCATCCTGTCTCCCCCAGTCCCTGTGTCCCACACCTCCCCCTCACCAGGGCTTCCTCTGTAGTAGTGTTTGGTGAATAGGGAAGGGGTGTCCAGACTGGTCACGTTGGCTTAGTGCTCCCTTAGGATGCTTATGAAGGAGCAGTTATGTTTTTCTTCCTTTTTTTTCCTTCTTCCTGGGAAGCTATTTTCCTCTTATCTTCATTCTCTAAGTACTAAATAAAGACCCCATGCGTCCTGGAGCCCAGAGATAACCTCCCACCCCAGGGCTGAGGAAGTGTACTTTATGCAGTTATTGTCTCCCATTCCCTTGGAACTCTGTTCTGCTACCCAAGAATACAAGTTATTGTTAAATTTCCATCCATTACCTAGAAGTCCTCCTGTATTTACATGAATCAGCAGCTGTCTTCTACAGAGTATGCTCCAGGAGAGTTTCTCCTTATTCCCCATCTTCCTTCTATTTCCATCTCAAGTTTCTCTGCTTTATGCTTCTCTCACTCTGGCTAATAAAGAAGCCCTGCAGACGGTGACTCTCTGTCCATAGTCTTTTGAAGGAGAGTGTTCTGTTACATCAACTGGGACCAAGATGAATTCTTTGTGAGTGGTCAGAGTGTGATGGTAGCGTGTACACACAAGTTGCCCAGCTCTGAAGGGTGTGGAGGCTGTTACTTGGAGATTGTGAGCATTATGGGTAGCCGTAATTATTGGATGTGGACAAAGAGTTCTTATGGGGAAATTGCCAAAGTTAGTATTCCACTCTTCAAATCAACTGACTTATTGATTTACAACCTTCCAGCAGTTGATGTATTTGGATTTAATCTGGTCTTTTGTATGATTTACGTGGAGAAATATTCCAAACCGATTGGTTATTTCACTGAAAGAGATGTCAGAGATGGGTGATTTGGTTAGTCTTTTGCTTTGTTTTCTTCTTTAAAATACACTACAGTTTCTGGAGCTAGAAATTTGCTGAGCAGATGGTACAAATTCTGCAACATGGTATTTGTGGGAGATTGAGTAGATCAGCGTCCCGCGACACAGGCCAATAGTGCATTTTCGACAGCATCAGAAATGAGAGTTTGTATTCCCATTAGTGTCTCATGACAGGCAGCACCTTGGCGTTTCAATTGCAGTGACTGTGCTAAGAATAGCCAGGTCTGGGAGGCAACATGGGGAACTGGAGTGGTCCCAAAGCAGATGAAAGGAAAGCCTGGAGTGACCGGGAGTTGGCATTCCTTAGAAGATGTTTACCTTCAGAAACAGAGGGCATCTGTAGCCCTTGGCAGGACATGGCATCCTGTTGGTACCGCAGTATATATGAGTGCACCACCTCTTGTCTCTTAAAATTTGAACAATTACACTGCCCTATTTAGAAGTTAAATAGGGTTTAGACTTCCTTTCCTTAAGCATGTACCAAGTCTTAACGTATGCTTTTATTTTGCCTATAGGGTAGTTTTAAAAAATTCATGACGTTTTTGGTTTGGTGGTTTTTTTTTTTTTTGGCCAACATTTAAAATCGTTAAATGTCACACAAAAAAGTTTGTATTTCTGGCTTTCTCTGGAAAAATCAGATCTGGCCACAGTGGGCTCACATTCCCATGTGGCTGTAATTGGATGTAGCTGAAGAGCAATCATTACCCATTTGCCATAGCCATGTGATGACTATGTTTCCACTGTTCCCAACACTCCCTGTGGCTCCACAACTCAAAGGCAAGCCATTGGTTGCCAAGTATTGTCCTGCTTTCTGTTGTTTCTTCTTACAAGAAGAGCTATACTTCTTTGTATCCATGCCTTATCGGAAGTGGAAACAGATAGCCCAAGAGTGCTGTGTTTCTTACACTTGACCCACGGCACATACTTTATCTGCCTGGCCTTGCAGACACTGGATTTTGTGACTTCTGGCTTCATGTTTGGGTTAGGAAAGAAAGCACAGTAGTAGTGCCATTTCTTCACCATCTGACTGGACAGTGCAGCCCCCCTGAGTGACCAGTGGCTAGAGGGATAAGTGGTTTTTCAACCCACAGAGTTGGAGGCTGCTGATGGTGGTAGATAGGGCTCAGTTTCCATCAGTGGTAACATGCAGGCCCTCATTCTACCGACTGACTCAGTGCAGTTATAATCCAGGGAGACAGCTACTAGCATAGTACATTCCAGTTCTTGGGCAGTTTAGAGGGTGCATTTTGATCTTTATGTCAGCCCACTTACAAGTGGTAAGAAATACCAGCCCGTATCTTAGCCTCTTGGTCACCTAGGAGATTGCTGTTGACTTAATCCCTATGTGACGTTAGTGTGCCTTTTTTTTTTTTTTTTTTTTTCATTTGAGACAGTCTGGCTTTGTTGCCCAGGCTGGAGTGCAGTGGTGCGATCTCGGCTCACTGCAACCTCTGCCTCCGGGGTTCAGGCGATTCTCCTGCCTCAGCCTCCCAAGAAGCTGGGATTACAGGTACCTGCCACCACGCCTGGCTAATTTTGTATTTTTAGTAAAGACAGAGTTTTGCCATGTTGGTCAGGCTGGTCTTGAACTCCTGACCTCAAGTGATCCACCCACCTCAGCCTCCCAAAGTGCTGGGATTACAGGCGCAAGCCACCACGCCTGGCCTAGTGTGCCTTTTTCATAAACGAGAGAAATGACTGTGGGGTTGACTAGTTCTCCGTTATGTACAAATTTCAATAATTAAGGACCTTCTTATTTAAGGTCACCTGGCTGCTGTAAAGTTATAAATACCCTCTAGGGGTATATTACTCTTAAAATTATTTGATTTTGCACTTCTAGATGCCAAGTTTATCTATTACCTTTTACTATTCCTATGTGGAATTCAGTAAGTATAAATTAATAAGTATAAGTTAATCATGACTAAGTACCTTGCTGGGGTATTGAATTTAAATAAAAACCTCAATAGTAAGGGACCTGGTCTAATCCTAAGCATCATACATTTTTTTGGAATTTGAGCAAATAATGATGCTCATTTGATTCAGTAGGGGTGCAGTTACATTTCCTACCATGTTAAAGGTTTGGTTTACTTTTTTCCACTTTTTTTTCCCTGAATTTGAAGGATAAAGGGAGATGCTTATACATATGTTGCTAAATACCCAGTAATTGGTAAAGGCAGAAATAAAGCCGAACACATATATTACCGAATGGTTCTTTCAAATAAAGTTCTGTATCAAGAATACTAATTTCCCGAGAGTTCCTAGGATATAGAAAGGAAAGGAAAGGGGTTTCCCACTGCCAGGCCCTCTCTTCACTCTTTACCATCTCAAATCCCTGCATTCCTCTTGGACAGGCAGGCTTCTGGGTGTCTGTGTTGTTGCTTCTCACAGGTGCATCCTCCTCAGGCCTGACCAGCTTAACCTCAGGATTAATTTTCTAGTTGCTGCCTTGACCACTTGCCACAAATTTAGTATCATGTTTATATATTTTTCAAGTTTATGATCTTACAGTTCTGTAGGTTAGAAACTTCCAGGTTAGAAGTCCAACATAGGTCTCACTGGGCTGAACTCAAGGTTTTGGCAGAGCTGCATTTTTGTTCTGGAGGCTCTAGGGGAATATCCATTTCCTTTCCTTTTCCAACTTCTAGAAGCTGCCCACATTCCTTGGCTCATGATGCCATTCCTCCATCATTAAAGCTGTTGAGTCCTTCTCGTGCTGACATCTCTCTGGTTCTATCAATTCCTTCTCCCACTTTTAAGAACCGTTGTGATGGCATTGAGCCCAACCAGACAATCCAGAATAATCTCCCTGTTTAATGTCAGCTGATTCATAAGTTAATTCCATCCACAACTTTAATTCTTTATCATGTAACCAAACATAGTCCTAGTGTCTGGGCATGAAGTATAGACATTTTGGAGGGAGCATTATTCTGCCTACCAGAAGCTCCTTAAATTGACAGGCCAGTTCTCTCTTCTTCTCAATGTGGTTAAGCAGATGTGACTAAGAGTGTGGGCTCTGGCGTCAGACTGCCTGTGTTCAAATCCTCTTTCTGATGAATATTTCATCTGGTAGTGGGAATAAGAACGGTACCTTCTTTATAGGGATCTTATAAGGATGTTACATTTAAAAAAGAAATACCTACAAACAGAATGTCCCAACTTGGATCTCCTTTCTCCAGGTTGTTGGGATAATGAAGGAGGGAAAGAGAGAAAAAGAAGGAAGAAAGAAGGCAGGGAGAAAGAGAGGGAGAGAGGGAAAGAGAACAGGCAGTGGGCAATACTGAGTTGTACCCTCAGGACATGAATTATGCCAGTTAGATGCTAAATTCCCTGCAGGCTATATTGATTTTTCTGTGTACCAGTGACATGGAGTACTAGTTTTTAAAGAAAACTTAGTGACACTGTTTTATAGCAAACCAAAGCCCCTTTAGAGGCATCTCTAAGGGATTATCTAAATATCTTCCTCATACAAAGTCAGGGCTGGAAGTAAGCGGGTATAATTGGAATTGTTATTATGCAGCATGTTATTGGATTAGATTGTTTTCAGTTGTACTTTTCGCATTTTGATGTAGTTTTCGTTTTACTCTTGTCCCATTTCACTTCATTCCCTTGGAGTTCTATCCTACACATGTACCTATTTAAGGAATGGACACAAACAGGGGGTGTGGAGAATGTTGCGGTCAAGGGAAAGGGTGGATATTTTTTGTTTGTTTTAAGAATGAACAAACATAGGGAAATCCTGCCCTGAACAGGAAACCCTGCTAACCTGAACAGTGTAGCTTGCTAACATTCTGACAGGAGTTTTGGACTGTAGGGGTGTCTCAGGCTTCAGGGAGCCTGGGAACTTTCTCATAGGTTAGAAAGCAGCTAGTTTCAGGCGAATGATCCAGGGGGAAAGCATACACTCAGAGCTCAGAATGACTGCTGTCATGTAGGCTGACTTCACTGGGATTTCATTCAGAACCTGAGATTGAAGCCTGCAGCGATTTGGAAACACCCATACAGTCAGGTTTCTGTATGTTATAGACTGCAGTTAGCCTCCAAGGGTATTTATGCGCTCAGGTAACTAAGAAGAACAGAATTAGATTTGTCTTTAGGCTTCGTTGGATCCAGCTTCTCTGATATTATCATCTGGACTCTTTCTATCCCCCAGAACCCCTTTTTCTCTGTTGACTTCATTCTCAAGCCAACTGTTTACCACAAGGGCAGTATAGACACCAGTCACTCCGGGATCCCAGTGGAAAGAGAGCTTCTCTCTTCCAATAATTCCAGCAGATGTCCCAGGGCTGGTTCTCATTGGCCTTTACAGGTCACATGGCTGTTGCTTAGCAGAGTACTGTGGCCACAACTTCAGCCTCACACAAAGGAGAATGCAGAAGGGTTGCTACCCAAGAGAATATCAAATAGCCGGTGTTAGAGGAAAGAGGAAAGAAGATGACCACTGGATCCACTCTGACATGAAGAAGGCACTCAGTTATGGGCCTTAGGTTCCAAGAAACACCTTAGCCTCAGTTTCCTTCACCCCCCTCCTTTCTGCCCCCAACACACACACACACAAAGCGTGAGAATACTTACCATGGAGGGTTGGTGAGGATGGCGTGATATTAGGAAAACCCTTAGCATAGTGCCTACATATCGTAACATACTCAATAACTGAGCACCCTTCTTCATCCTTTTTTTTTTTTTTTGACTTGAATATAGAGTGTCTGATAAGCCTGTAAGTAGTATCACAAGCAGTATTTCTAGGCTTTCATTGTAAAGTTTAGGGTTGAAATCTGGGTGTTGAAATTTCAAAGTTCCACCCTTTGATGATATAGACTAATTATTCTTTATTATATTTACAGTATGCAGGCATGACACAGGTTTCAAAAGCACTTTCCCATTCTTCTTTAATAATCACAATTATGATCATAACAGTTAACATGCACTGAGATCTTACAGTGTGCCAGTCGGTATTCTAAGTACCTTGCATAGATCATCTCATTTAATCCTCACAACCCACCTATGAGGTAAATGCTATAATTATCCCCACTCTACTGAGGAGGAATTAAAGTACAGAGAGGTTAATGTGCTCAGTCACACAGCTATTGGACGAGATGGGATTTAAACCCAAACATTTTGCCCCTTAAACTTACCTTCCCAACACATGGCCCTGTTTCTCAATGCATGTGCACTGTCTCTGTTTAAAGTAAGGGAAATCATTTCCTAAGGAGTGATGCAAGTCAAGCTGTTTGCTGGGAGTTCTCTAATATCCTTGTTGTTTATATCTCCTAGGTGTTTTTCCAGGTCTGACCATCTTGCCCTCCACATGAAGAGACATATCTAAAAAACCGAAAGGCCAGAGTTGCCATGGCATTGGCTAGTGTCTAAAGGAAACACCATGAGGCAGGGGGCTGGACTTCAGGCGGGGACCCATTGCCTCGCAGAAGAAAGTTCTCACTTATAAACCTCTGTACACACACACACACATAAACACACACTCACAGACCCACACACATACACACTGTCATGCACTCAACTATATTTAAAATATATACGTCTATTCTTTATGCCTTGCCCTAGCCAGATGGAAGAAGATGAAGAAGGAAACCAGGTGAACTCAGCAAGGCAGACTGGCTGCTTACTTCAGCACTATTGGAATTATTTCCCGCTGTTGCCAATGGAAATCAAAGAAAATGGATGTGACGTCTGTGCAGGTGGACGGCAGTCCGAGGGGCTTATTTAACTTGCTTCTCAGTGCAACTTGATAGGAGAATCCAGCATCTTAAAGTTGCATATGTGTAGCACTAATGTTTCTTTTTAAATAGTTGGGGGAAAATGACCTAGAAAACCAAATTGCAGTTTGGTAGCCAAAATTAACTCTTGGTTTATTTGTCCTTTGTGTGTGAAAAGTCCTACTATTCCGTGCGTCAGACTTCCTCACAGAACTGTTGACTGGTTTTGGTTCTTAGTACTATTGAGATCTTTCGCGTCGATCCCAACGGCCTTAGCGGCGGCAGACTGGAATAACACCTTACACCTTTCTGGCCTGCATTTCTGTAGACTTCACTCTCAAGGGAGGAGTTTTCTTTTCTTACTTTTTGACTTTTGCACACCATATGCACTAGGGATTCTGGAAACTTCTAGCATGACTGCAAAGTGGCCAAGAGAATAAAGTCCTTGATGATAAATCACAGTATATCCCTTGAGCCTCACCTTATTGCCAGTGCTAGATTTTTTCTTTTTAATCTCTCCGTTTTTGCTAACGAAAACTTGAAAAGCTTATTTGGAAGCTTAAATGTTTTATCTTTTCTCCATGGACTAAACCTCTCCAGGACTCTCTCGGCACCTGGATGTCCAGCTCTCGAAGCAGCCAGTCAGATGGGACATCACAGTTCTTTCATCCTCCTTGAGGCATGATGACCTCAGCTCATAGTGATCAACCGTTGTGCTGTGTGTCATTGCTACCCCATAACCAGTTACAGCATAGATGTCGCTAGTCTCAGAGGGCAGCTGCGTATTTAATTTAACTCTGGTTTATGACCTGACAAAAAGCCAAAAATATCACTCTTTCCAGGAGTGGGGAAAACTGAGGATGCCTCCCAAGTCTAGTGGCTTCACAAAAGATCATCCTGTCTTCTCTGTCATGCCCTCTGAGCTCCTATTCCCCTACTTGTTACAATACACAATTTAAAACGCCATTGTGGGAGTGAAGGGTTGACATTTAAGGAAAAGGTTGAGGTGTTTCTCTCATGGGCTGTGTAAAAGGAGAGACACGTTTCTTTCTTTCTTTTTTTTTTGGCTAGGCCCACCATGACTTGTGACCTAGAACCCCCAGGATTAACAGAGGCCTCACATTTACTCTGCAAGCTGACTCCAAAGGAGTCTACAGTCCTTACTTGTCATGCCACACTCACACATCCAGTAGTGGTCTCTATCTACCCGCATTCCTAGCTAGCTGGCACTGGCCTCAACTCCAAAGACTGCCTTTAGGACCATCAAATGGCCTATGCAAGCAAGCGGGGTGGTTATTAGGACAGATTGTATATTTTGTATATTCTGGGACCATCCCTTCAAGACACGTCTATAAAACAAAAATGGCGCTTGGTCCACACACGGTTGCTGCTCCCTCCTACCAGCTGGCTCCCCTCCTGTCCTCCTTTGACTGTTTGACTCATTGACTGTTAAAATGCCACCCCATACATATTTGGGATGCAAAACTGAAGTCAAAAGGAAATAATATAAGAAACACAAACACATATATGACAGCAACCTTCAAGATCTGGGTTTTCAGCTTTCTGCAACCTTTGTTTTCACTGAAATGTTGAAACTACTCGTCTGAGGGCAAAGGAACCTCCTCACAAATGCTATAGCTGCCAATTGGACACTTGGGGCATTTCGAGGTCTGGCCCTAAGAATTTACTTTCTCCTTTTCCTTTTTTCTATTTAGACCAAAAAAAACAAAAACAAAAACAAAAAAAAACACAAAATAATACAAAATGAAAAAAAAAAAAGAACACCCGTTAACACACACGCACACACACACACAAAATCTGTCCATTTGCCGGAGGCAATTGTATGTATGTTAGTTGGAGGGTATTAAAAATCAGTTTTATTCCAAAGATTTAAAACTAGACATGACTTAAAAACAATTTCTGGAGCACTGCTTGCTGACAATCTCGTAGTTCTCTACTGCATTTGAGTGCATTTTGTGGCCAGTCCATCAGGGCGTACCATGGGATTATATTTGAATGTGTGGTGCATCCTTCCTGGATGAAGGATGTGTGAGGGACCTTGAACCTCAGCTGTATTAAACTGTAGCGCCTCCAGTCAGTGCACTAGATGAAACTTTTAGACACCCTGAATTCTGTTGGTTCCTTTATTTTCCTTTATGTAGCAGCCTCCAGCATGAATGCACGCACACGCCAGTGATGGCATTAAGCCATGGCCACCACGATTTGCAAATGTTCTCTCCCAAGCTGGAGCTGCTCTTGCCTCTCGAAATGCTATTATTAAGGGTTTATAATACTTAATTTAATTTTCGAACTGACCAATGCAAGGCTCTATTAAAAAGAAAGTTTAAAAAATGCAAAAGAGTAATCATTGCTTGTTTGCTCCCTATTGTCATCTGTGGTCTCATTTGAATGTGGCAGAACAAAGGCCCTTTGGTCCTCATCAGTGTCTGAAATGTTCAGTAATTTCTCTCTCTTTTGTATCAGTGAGGTCCTTTGTAATCTGCTCCTGACCTTTCTCGGAGCAGGGTGCATTGAAACTCAATGGTGGTGCTTGCTTGCTTCAGAGTCATTTGTTGACTGTGAGAATTGGCCTAAGAATTTGGTGGGTGCTAAGTGGATGGCTTTGAAACTGTTCTTCTTTAGCCCAGTTGACACCCGTGAATGATGACCAGTCCTGATCATTTTGGAAATGGATTTGTAATAAAACGTCCGTCACCTCTGCAGTGGCAGAGATGGTTACTAAGAGCCTCTAGAGCGAGCAGGTTTTCCAAGAAGTAACCTGAAGACATTTTGCTCCCAAGAGGACTGGTTATTTAAAACAGTGCATTAATGGACATTTGAAACACATTAAACCCCTTTCTCATTTCAATTGTTATCTCCTAACCCTCCAGGGGATCCCAAATTTGAAAGGAAAAACCCGGCCTGGTGTTTCTGGTGGTGTCCTAACAAGCACGCTTTTATCCAGGGTTCAGAGTTGGACATGTAGAAAAAGAGTTTCTAAGCCACTGACAATTTTTTTTTTGTAATTTCAAATTATACTTCTTTCTCCTGCCACATGACTGTAAGTCATAGACATGGAAACCTGAAATTATAATGCTGCTCCTAGCTACTGGCCTCCTGCCCCACCCATGGTTAATGGCTCAGCTCAATGCCTGGTGGTAATGAGTATTATATCCAGAAAAAGAGATGTTCAGATTCCATGACAAAGCTGCATTTTTGTAAAAATATTGGAGACCCCAAAATGAACTTCATGCTGACCATTTCCTCCTCTCTCTGTGCTTTCCCTTGCAAAGCCCTTCAAATATCCTCTTCTCTCGACGCCATCTCCTCTCCACCTGCACCTCTTGTGCCCTTTGTACATCTTTGATTGCCTGATGATAACAGGGTAAAAGGACAGCCAACCTCATGCCTGATTAGCAGAACTGAATCCTAGTTTTAAAAAATCTTCTCTGGCTTCAGAGAAGATTTTATAAGGACTTTTGTTTGGGATAAGCTTTCCAGATTATCCATGTCTATTTGCATCAAAGGGGAAAGAAATGGGGCTTTTGGATGGCTCTTCCAGTGCATTCGAAACATTGCCTCTTGCCTTTATTCCTGCATTTTATGGCAAAGCCAAAAGAAACTCAAGTTGCGAGAACAAAACCCAGTGACTCGTTTTGATGGTTCAAAATGATTTCCTTTATGGAAGTCACTTCATAAAATGTTAAGTAAAAAGTGGGAAGTGCTTCTGTCTTCTCTTTTGCATGAGTTGCTTTTAGGAGCAGGAAGAAGGTAGGCAAAGTAAGATAAAGATGCAACACATTTAACTAAAACAGGTTCATTTTTTAGTTTATTAGAATTGTTTTGAAATCTTAAGAGGGCCAGCATTTCTGGCTACAATTTTGCACCCAGAACATTGCCAAAATGAACATTCAGTAAATAGAACCTGATTGAAATTTACTCCTGGAAGCTTTCCTTTGCATTTTCGGGAAGTGGCCACCTGCGAAGCGCAAGAGTTGGGGGGGCAGGAGGGGAGGACTCAAATTCAGGGTGTCTGGATTAAATTTCGGTGAACATGGTGATATCTCAGTTTGAAAACTAGAGGGCCTATCCTGAGTATACATCAATGTCTCTTTGATGGCCTACTTTCCTCAGTGAGGATCTTTGGGAATACTTGAGATGGAACAACAGAAATGTGTGAAAGGAAGCAGAAACTTCTTGTAAATAACGTGACCTCCCATGACGAACTGCCTGAGGCTTCAGGGTTTTTTCTTGCTTTTAACACTCTTAAATCTCCTCTGTTGGTTCCTAATAGATCCCAGAAAAGGGAAAAATAAAGCTGCAGTTAACTTTCTTATGTGCATCCTTCCAATATAGTACTGTATTTTTCAGGTGTTTTGCATTTAACATAAAAGTCCTCGGGAAACAGGTGTCAAAAACAGAGAGAGAAATCCTGGGCCATCACTTCACAAATATCCCAAACAAGATATTCTTTTCAAACAGGGCTCCCTCTCAGTGGTCATGAGGGAAGGTTGATAATGTTCTTTGTTGGGGACTGTTTATACAATTTTTTTTCAACTGTGAGCTTTGGAATCGTAACTTGCTGTGAGTCCAGCTTCTGTCTACTGCCATGAGATGGACCCCACGTCAGCATAATGAGGGTGGTATATATGCTCGCACCTAGACATGCGCATATGTACCTGTCGTACCTTCACGGAAGGAAAACAGGCTACTGACGTTTCGGAGGAGTAGCCACCAGTGCCTAATATCTTTTGGGGGGGATGGATGCTTATAATTGCCAGTATATCGAAACCACACTGGGAGTTCCACATAGCGGGGAGGGATTGGGGGTGGGCAGAGGGGACATTTTAAACCTAGGCCTTTGGACTGGAGGCAGAACGATTTCTGCAAACCTAGGTCCTGAAGGCTTTGGGGCTTATTGGCTGGTTCTCAACCTTTTTGTTTTTTCTTCCCAGCATGCATTTCCTATCTAAACCCAGACTTAGTTTAATTTCCTTATCTTTCACTTCTGCTTCATTCCAGGGAGGAAAAATACACCTGTTAATGGCCAAGATCTCCTTGCTAACACAGAGGCAAAAATAAATGTCTAATGTTTTTGAAGCCTCCCCTTCCTTTCCACAAGCCCCCACCCGCCCCCGCGTCAAGCTCCTTCTCCCACTTCCTACTCCCACACAACTTCCCAGCCACTGAAACTTTTCTTTCAAATCTCTTATTATCCTCTTAACAGTTGCTTGAATAAATTTATTTTTGCACTATACATTTTCTTTTTGCCAGATGTGTCTAACAAGTGTGTTTGGAGAGACCTACTCCCAGCCCCGTCTCCTTCCCCGCCTCCCCCCGTCACATTCTCTCAGGCCTTCTCTGGTATTTATAATATATCACAGAAGTACCCAGTCTTATAGCCCTCGGTTATGCCTTTTTTTGACATTTTATTTTTTTTAAGCTTTTTATATATATATATAAATATATTACTTTGTCAAGTTTTTTTGCTGTACAAAAGTCTTAAGATTTAAAACTATTATTTGTATTATATGATGGTGGTATGTTAATGTTACAAAATTATTAATGAAGAAGAAATTTATTTTTGTTACTGGTCTGTTTCATAATTCTTTTTTAAATTGGTATATTGTAAGATATCTATGCAAAAAATGTTATGTGACGCATTTTTATTTAAGAATGTAATATGTGTAATAAACAGTAGAATGTGTTTGGCCTTGGAATACTTTACTGTATTTCTCCTTAGCTTGTTTCACTGGGGAAAAAAATCTTCGAAAGACGCAAGTGGGTACTTACATACTTCGTGAAAGTTTTCTTTCTTGGAGAAAGGGAAAGCAAAAGGTTGTATTAGGTTATCTTCGTTTGGGAAGTTGTGTGTGTGTGGGCGTATGTGTGTATTTTATAGTTTCATTGAGGCAGCTCAATGCCCAAATAAGGGTCACTGAGTTTATTTCTTCAAGGGGAAAAAGGGAGCCAATTGTTGGAGATTATGAAAAGCAATATTTTAGAATGATAGAGATTACAAGATGTTATTTGTTTAGGGGGTTGGGAGAGGCTTATTGAAAGCGGTTTATTTGGCGAGAGAAGGAGGCAGTTTGTTCTGGGATGGTGTTTAATAGGAACCTATTGGGAAAGGATCTTTGAAGCAGTTTGTGAAGGAAGGAGGAAGCGGAAAGATCAGAGGGAATAATTGAGGTGAGGGGTAGGGGGCAGTAAAATGACAGGAGATGGTTGGAGTGGAGAGGAAATGGGTAACCGGAAGCCAGGAAATCCAGCCGGCTGTGGAGAGTACAAAAAACTAGATGGAAATACAAGCAGCTTCAGACCCAGAGAAGAGAGGGAGATGAAAGCCCCAGGGAAAATTCTCAGAACTGAAAAGAAAAGTACTAAAATCTCTGCCACACACGACTTCCAGGAAAGAGCATCACCAGTAAGGAGGAAGGTAGAGAACCCAGCTGGTGGTGTCGCCTCAGCATCCCGAGCTCAGCGATTCCCCGAGAGAAGTGGTGTCATTCACAGGAAACAGCAGTAAAACACATTTGTCACATGGGACACAGCAGTAGTCAAGCTTTCTTTGCATTCTTTGGACTTACAGAAGTGGATACGGTGGTGAATAACCTCTATCCCTAATCAAATGAATCTGACAAGAAACTTTCCAATAAATGTTTACTTTAGAAACCGTGGCTAGTGTGACTGAATTTGCTGCATGGACACAGACATTTCTCATGTCCCTGAACAGGAAACAGACAGGTGTCAGGAGTGTAACAGCGGGTTTGGAAGGGAAGCTGAGTGATCAAGTTCTTGCTCTCATAAAACTCAAGGTGAAGAGAACAGTAGGTGCTGCAGGGGCCGGGAAAATGGTTTTGAAGTGTTAAGCATCAGCTGCCACATCTCCCGAACAGGCAAGTGAGCTGGGCAACACGGCAGCCCAAAGCTGACTGACAAGAAACCACATGTGTAGTGGGGAAAACACAGCCCCTGGAGTCTGAAGACCTGCCTCCTACTCCCTGTGTCTTCAGTAGCTCTGGGACTAGATGAGTAATTTCATTCTGATAACCAAAATCATTTACCTGGAAATTTCTCTGAGTGAGGAAGGATAAGATAGCTTGGCAATATTACCTAGAAGAAGGCTTATTATTCCACTCCCTGACTTACAAAAAGATATCACATTGAACATTTTAGGTGAAGGACAAATTGCACTGTACTGAAATGTTCAGACAAGAGGGTGGTAAGTCTAATCTATCTGCCATAA
This sequence comes from Pan troglodytes, assembly GCF_028858775.2. Lineage (NCBI taxonomy): Eukaryota > Metazoa > Chordata > Mammalia > Primates > Hominidae > Pan > Pan troglodytes. Next base: position 109,303,000 of record NC_072411.2, on the reverse strand, counting down.
GGAAATGAGATGGTTTACATAAGTGAATATGCTAAAAGACTTAAGCTTACATATTTAGAAATGAAATTTTTGCTTAAGACTGGTCTAAATATATATATTGCCCACTTTACAACCTTTTTGAGCATCCATTTTTACAATATAATATAAATTCAGGGATGACTCCAGACTGCGGGGTTGCTTGCCCTGGCACAAAATGACTCTATACTTTATATTGGGTGATTCTACTTTCTCTTCTGTGTTCTCCCTGTTTAGAAGTTGCAAGTTCTTTGTGTGTCATCTTCTAGAAATATTTATCTCCTAGTCAACTAGACGATCAAATAGGCAAGCTTGGTAACAAGAATTCTTAAGTGCAAAAACAACTATAATTTGAATCCAACAGGCAGTAGTCTGAAAGTGTAACCTGCATGTCCTAGGGGGAAGAAGGTGCGTACCAGCTATAATCTGTGGTTGTATATGGAGTTGGGAATGCTGGGGTAATGGAAAGAAGTCTCATAAAAAGCAGAGTTCAGTGGAATTGATAAATAATTTATTATTTGTAGCTCATTTGCCACTTACAGGTTTAGAAGAGGAGATGGTTAAAACTTTTAGCTAAAATAAGATTTTGAGGTCACTGGCAGGTGATGGTTTTCTGTTTTATCCATGAGCCAATTCCTAGTTCCTTCTCCAACATTAAATATTTTATCTAAGATTTTAAAAACTATCAATAGTGACTGGCTTGAACTTAACCTATTAACTTTTTTGCCTGATCATGATATATATAGCTATACATACAACAACACTATATTTAAAAATGAGGAAGTGATGACAAAGTTACAGGAGGGTGGAAGAACAAAATTTATGTTTGTTTTATGAACATTTACTTATGTTTCTGAAATTTTTCATTTTACATACACTGCATTTGAGTAGTCCAATAAGACTACATACACTGAATAGGTATTATTCATCACCATGACCATTTGCTCTCACAAATGGTAAAACTGGGGGCACAGAAAGACAAATATCGCATTATCTCACTTATATGCAGAATCTAAAAAAGTTGAACTCATAGAGAGTAGAATCGTGGTTACCAGGGGCTTTGAAGTGAGGAGGGGTTGGGGAGATGTTGGTCAAAGGATGTAAAATTTCAGTTCTACAGGAGGAATACAAGGATCTATTGTACAACATGGTAACTATAATCACTAGAAATGTATTTGTGCAAAAATCACTAAGAGAATAAATTTTAAATGTTCTCACCACAAAAATGGTAAGTATATGAGGTAATGCATATGTTAATTATGGCTTGACTGAGCCATTCCACAATGTATACACATTTTAAAACAGGTTGTTTACAATAAACATATATGATTTTTATTTGTCAATTAAAAACATAATTCAAAAAACAAGTAGAGAAACTGGGCTTCAAAGAGAGTAAGTGACTTGATCAAGGCCCAGGGAACACAGTAAGTGGCAGACTTTTCTCTATACCTCACTGCTTCAGGGTGAGGAGGAGTCAACTCGATGCTTATGTACATGATGTCTCCAGACATAGTATCACGATTGACATCATTTCCCCTTTTCCACCTCACTAGACACAGAAGGTAACCTGTAATATCAATAGCATCACCGCATGCTACCATAGGAGGCGATCTTGGCAATCTCCTTCAATGTCACCATTCTACTTGAGTCAACTGAGGTTCAGAGAGGTTCCAACTTGTCCAGGGTCATATAGTACGTCCTTTGCAGAACAGGAGTAAATCCAGGGCTATTGATATGCAGTGATGCTCTCCTGGACTTGGCAGTGTTTCTTAAACTGCAGTTACTTGAGCACAGCCTTCAAGATTCTTTTATTATCCTTGCACTATTTATTACTTCTTTAATAGCTTTTTAAATTGACACACTTTTTAAAACCCAAATACCTGTTTTAGCTTTGTTCTCAGCAAAAATATCCCCAAAACTACTGGTCTGATAAGCCATTTTTTCCTTTAAATAAAAATGAAAATAAATAAATAACTCAAAATAAAAGTACACGTCTTTGTGTTACATAAAAGCCCTCAGTTACTACTGGTGGTATTTAAGAGGCACTGTTCTGTGCCATTCTCTAAAATCTATGCTGTACCATTTCTCTTTAGCTAATTATTTAGTCCACATGATGCTCCTCGGAGCACATTTCAAATTGAATCGAAAACTAAGTGCATGTGAAAATTTAATAAAGACTGATTTGATGACTGGGAAGTTACTTAAGGATGCAGAGATCCCCTAAGAGGAAAAAGATAATGTGGCCTGTGAGCGGAGTGAATGCACATACTCTGCCTCGTTTTCCCCTGCTTGGAACACCCATTCTCTCAGGTACAGGCGCTTCCGGTGGGTGGGCTCGTGGCCACGTCCTGCCATTGTTCTGGGGATGGAGCCCTGAGCATTAGATCTTGACTGTTCCAAGGAAGTCTTAGCCTTTCCCCAGGTTTCCCAATCAACAGTCAATGCCCAGAAACTAATGCATGCTGTGAGGCACAGCTTCAAAATGTGCTCACCTTCGTGGCACAGTTCTGAGATGCCCAGGCCACTGCCTATACATGCACATGAACACACAACTCAGCCCCCAAAATATTTTTCCAACCAGCTCCCAAACACTTGATATTCTACTATTAAATATTTATTGTTTTAGCCTAAGAGTTTCCTTATTTTTAAATTACAACTAATCAGGAACACATCATTCTTTATGCCCTATCTATCATATGGACCTTAAAGTTAATGCGTTTATTCCATCCGTTCATATGAAAAGTTTTTAAGTGCAAGGAGGATGAGAGGTAGGGAGATAATGGATAGAAAAAAAATAGAAGCGAGTGCCCAATTTGGGGATTCAGGAGGTGGGAAGTGTAAGTAATCAGGCAGGCAGTTTTTTGCCCATCACTGCAGAACTCCAGGATAGTCATGCCATTTCATAAAGGAACTGAAGCAATATTTTCTGGCAGACAAAGTCTCCTACATGACCAAAATGAGAGTCTACAGGAACCTGGGTCTGCAGGGCTTATCATAGCAGAGAGCTACCAGCAAGTGGGCAGCTTCTTGTTAGATAATAATGCCAATGACACATCCCTACTTGCTGGCCTTGCTTCTGTTCTTTAAATCAACAACTTTCAGCATCCTTATTTTGCTGTGAGCAGAAAGTCAACAGTCCTTCATAAAAACGAGGATGTGTTTGAGTCACTGGGGGGTATATTTAAAGGACATCATTTGTGAACTCTAACATCAGAACCTAAGCAATGATGACACACTTTTTTGCAGCTCGACAACATTCTGTTCTTGGGGTTAAGTTTGCAGACTGTTCTGAGAAGTACATGAACTAGGATTATAGGATTGCTAGTCAAAGCACCCAGACTATTAGAAAATTTAAAACTCTGATCTTATTTACATGGTTTGGTGAACTCATGGAAACAAAAACCAAAAGATTTACCACTGGAAACCTTAAATGAACTGATGCTGTCTCAAACTTGTAAAAAATTATCTCTCTTTCCTTAGAAATATCTAACTATACTCCAATGCACATATAGTACATGATGACAATATTAATGAATGGCCAAAATGTAAATCTTGTCTTTGATGCTGAGAGCTGGTAACACCTTTCTGTTCCCAATCTTGGTTTCTTTGTTTTCATTTTTCTTCCCATTTATTCTCTTTTCCTGTTTTGCCTTTCTCTCGCCTCTCTACCTTCTGATAGCTGCAAAAAAAAAAAAAAAAAAAAAAAAATCACAGTGAGAAACCATCTCCCAAACCCACATTGGGCTTCCTTCTCTAGTGTCACCCCAATGACATGGCCCCATCTCCCCTAGGTCATCCTTCTTCCTCCTCCCCTCTTCCTCTGTACCTTTATAAAGTCATTATCTCCCAGTTGGAGGGTGTTCATTTTTCAGCCTAATTTAGAATGGTGCTACTGAGAGAATGATTTGGGTTGTTTTGCTGATCCCCCTAGGGAGAATTAGAAACAGGAAACTGCAGGCTAACATGGAGGATTCCAACACATGTCTATTTCTTAAACACTGTGATATGCCAGACAGTAGGTCAGCACAGGAATGCATGTTGTATAAGGTGTGTTAATCACATACTTACAAATTTGAATGTTTCTTAACAAGACACATGAGCAATAAAAAATTATAATAATAAAATAGCTATCTTATGAATCTTCGAGAGTTAGGATTGTAAAATACCAAATATAAACCTTCTCCCTTAGTTCCAGTCTTTTCCATTACAATAAAGGTGGGCTTCGAGTTACACAACATAATAATTTTCCAAACAGAAATGGACTTCTGTTTAAATGCGTGCAGAAACCCACTATGTGCAATGTTTCTTAATGTGTGGGCCAAGACCACCTGCATCAGAACCATCAAGGGTGTTTTTAAAAAAATTCAGTTTTCTGAGTTTCACCCCAAACCTGAATCATACCCTCTGCAGGGTGGGGCTTGGACATCTGCATTTTAACAGGCTCTCTCAGGGTCATCCCAGACCACCTCAGTCTCAGAAACACTTTGGGAGAGGGATCATTCTGTGAAGCAAAGCAAAGCAACATTTTTACAAAGAAAATAAGCCTTCTCTAGTTTTCTGAAAAATACGGATTTTTAAACATCTGTACTTATGATTTGCTTAAAGTATGGTGTGTCTGTTCATTGCACTGCATATGTTTCGGATCTGTCACAAAGAAAACTGCCCTACCACCAGTCACTATGGGGTGACTTCCAAGAAGGCAGCTGTTCAGGTAAAGTTCCAGGAACCCACTCTTGAAAATGTACTGAAATCGACTATCCCTGGGTCTTTTCCCAGAAAAGACATCTATGGTGGTAACTCTTTGGGGATAGTAGTTTGTATTTGGTTGGGTTTGATTCAGTCCTCTTATATGGACTTGGCATCTCACGCCCTTTGCTGAGATAATCTCTGGCCCAGGCCCCAAACCGAGCATAGAAATATCTGTTACTGGCCAGGCGCAGTGGCTCATGTCTGTAATCCCAGTAATTTGGGAGGCCAAGGCGGGCGGATCACTTGAGACCAGGAGTTCGAGACCAGCCTGTCCAACATGGCAAAACCCCATCTCTATGAAAAATATACAAATTAACTGGGTGTGGTAGCGCACGCCTGTAATCCCAGCTACTCAGGAGGCTGAGGCAGGAGAATCGCTTGAACCTGGGAGGCAGAAGTTGCAGTGAGCCAAGATCGCACCACTGTACTCTAGCCTGGGAGACAGAGCGAGTTCCTGTCTAAAAAAAAGAAAAAAGAAAAGAAAAAAGAAAAGGAAAAGAAAAGAAAAAGAAGAGAAATACCTGTTACCAAGACTGAAGAACTTGCCTGCTTTAAGATGTAAGACTATACAGTCCGTGTCTTACCCTTGGCTTCTCAGAAGCCATGGGCACCGTCTACGTTGCAAGTCCTCTTTGTTTTTTAAAACTTTGCCTTCTTCCTCACTGCCATTTTTTGCCACTGAAGCTCAGCTTTTAAGCAGAAGCTCCCTGGGACTAAGAGCTTGAGACCCGGAGAGAGAGAGAGAGAGAGCTTGAAGACCCCATGTGAGTCTGTTGTCTGTCAACAAAGCATTTTGAGCTAAGCCCAGTTGTATGTCCAGATTTTTTTAATCAACAAAATTGGAGGAAGGAATATATGTCACATTTTGCAAAAATGGGCTTTTGTGTATTCTGAGAAAGTTATTCTAAGAATAGGCCTGTGGAAGACCTAGCAGGGAAAAATATGAGCAAAAGAGGAATTCTCAAAACGCCTGTGAAATCTCTTCCTGAGAATGCTCAGAGACAGATCCCTGCTTATCTCCTTCCTCTGACCTGCAGCACCCCAGAGATGATGTGGTTGGCTCGTGGAACAGGAAGGGAATTGCCATAAATCTGAGCTAATTTGGAAAGGGAAGGATGGAGCAGATACGCAGCAATCAATAGAACGATGTCTTGTTTTGTGGTAAATGTTTACTGGCTCTGTTGCTGGAATGTAATCCTGCTGCATCAGAACATGGGCTATTAGAGGTGAAATGAGTTCACGTAACATCCTCCCTGTATAGTTGGTATGCATCATTCCTCTGAGTACCAGAGTCCATGTTCTCATGATTCTGACTAGAGAAAAGGTTTTGGATGATTCTCTACATCATCTTTACTTTTATTATTTCATGATTCCTAAGAAAGAGAAAAATGACCAATTTCTCCTTCCTTAGCCCGCATTTGCAGGATGGGCTGTATAAATGCCACTTAACATTTCCTTCCACTCCTGAAAGTGCAAACAAGGAGAGAAAACCACAGTGAGAACAGCAACTAAATTGTTCCTTTACTGACTAAGCTAGAGGAGGGATCCATTGCTCAGCTGCTGAGGGGAGAAGGAGGCGAAGCATGTGTCTCCTTGTCATGGAAAGGAGAGGGTATTAAAAATGCTTTGACTGAAAAGCAAGTGCACTAATTGATTGTTAATGACTGCACAGCCCTAAATGTCTGGAATTTGGTTTAGATTCAATGTAATTTGACATTTGCCAACCATTATTAAATCCCTTTGATGCTTTCCCTGTGCTGTGCTGATGAGCAGCTGATTGGCTCTTGGGGACAGAAAATGTGAATGGTTGGGCCCCAAGTCAACGGGGTGTCTGGAAGACAGCCAATTCACCCACACCCCTCAGCCTCCCCAGGCTCACTGCTGTGGCATTCTCCATGCCTCGTTCTTCTTGGGTCCCCTTTCCTGTTTCTGCCAGCTCTATTCTCTTCTATCCTCATTCTCAAAATTGTATTCCTTTTCCAGCAGCAGTTCACTTTAAAAGCAAAATGTATCCTCTGCTCTATTGGCTGCTCCAACTCAGACGTCAACATCTCCTTGCAAAGAACAAAAATGTACTACAATTGTATCAAGGTAAAAAGATTAATAAAAAAGATGTAGAGGGATTAGATGAAACCCTGTTGGAAAAATCATCGCTGTGGGAATTTGAGAGTTATCAGGCCTCTCCCTCTCTCTCATTTCATTTCTCCTTTTCTTTATATATTTTCTCTTCCTTCCACAAACGAACTTCCTTGCCTCCTCACCCATTGCAGATGGCCTAATGTCACTTCTATCATAGCTGCCTCTAAACTTCCTTAGTTCCAGGCTCTACAGAACCTGTTACCTGGCTCCCCACTGACACGGTCTCTGGGTCCCCATTCCAATTTCCCATGAGAAAGAATTTAATTGGCCAGGCTCCCAGGTGGCTGAATTGGCTGTTGCCCTGGGACAAGGCCAAGGCACATGTGTTTATCCTTCCAGAACCAAGGCTGAACCATAGGCAAGAAGGAAAAGATGGGCAGCTCAGGTGTGCTTCCTCAGTGCAATGCAAGAGCCTTCCTATTTATTTTGGGGTCAACTCTCTCAGAATATTCAACACAGCCTTGCAAATAGTTCTATTTTGTGTGTTCATAATTTACAGTGTACGCCAACTCTTGCATTGACCCACTCACTTTTCCAGAACTACCAATTGTTCCTCATCCATACTTCTGCTGCATCTTCTTGCAAAAGTCTTAAGGGGTAAAAAAAATTCAGAGCACTTTTCAAGACAGTGAATCAAGAGAGAATCAAGAGGAGAACTAAGAGGAAAATCAAGAGGAAAGCTGCATAATGAAGAAAAAAACCCACATTATTCCATTACAGTAAGGACAAAGATGAGTTTTCTTATTGCCAGGTGTGAGGCAACATGGTGTACAGGCAGAAATGATGGTGGATGAGGAGTCAGGAAGCATTGTCCTAGCTCTAGCTGTGCCTCTGGTGAGCTTTGTGACCTGAGGCACATTGCTTAGCCTTTCTGGGCCCCATTCTTTCTTTCCTAAAAAATAAAAAGAATGGATTAACTGAATTTTAAAGTTCTATTCATAAATTCTGTGATAATATAATTTCCAGAAATATTTGACATAAAAATTATAGAACAGCAAAATAATTTGAATGGTCCCAGAGAATTGTTTATCTTTTCCATCGTTCTTTTCATTCATTCGACAAATATTTATTAGGACTGTTTTACATGCTGGCAATCTCTGTGCTAGGCTCTGAGTACACAAATGACAACAGATACAATCTTCCACAGAATGCACAATTGAGCACATGAAGGAAAATCTTTATCATCTACATTGTAGTATCTCCGGGGTAAGCCTTCCTTTTACATTTAATGCTGCTTTCTCCTACAAAACTGATGACATGTGGCTTCTCTTTTTCTTGCCCTAAGTGACTGCAGGCTTCAGTCTCCTGGGGAAGCCCTTGGAAACCCTAACACCCTAACTGCTGCAGAGAAACATGGACATGGCTGGAGAGAGACACTGGGCCTCTTTTCCATATCCTTCTGTGTCAGATCTTTCCAACAGGACTTCCTCTTCTGGTTTAGAATAACTTCCAAAAACATCAGAAGCCCTATATTGCAAGATAAATGTAAAAACATGGTGAAGCACAACCAGACACTAATTATGAATTATCCGCCATGTTTTCCATCCAAGCTGTATTAATTAGCTCCTGGAGATGATTTTAAGAATTACACGATTTGATGCATGGAGAATGAGGGGAGTCAGGCCTGGCACATGTAACATGCTTGATAAGTGCTGGCTGTCATTATCTTTACTAACAGAAATTCTCATCATTCTGGGGGTGGGGGGTGTTTCTGGATCTGAAGGTAATCATGGTTCTTGGAGAAATGCGCACACTGCTCACGCTCAGCCCAAAGCTTGGACTGTGGCCTCAGCTTTGGGGTTCAGGACAAGAAAGACAATGGTGGGGATCTCCATTTGTGGCACTTGGCCTCTCTCTTTCCCTTCCTCTTCTGCAGCCCCCCAAGTGCCGTGTCCCCCACTCCACACAGAGCCAAGATGCCCCTTAACAGGGGGATCCTCAGCGAGCCTGGGGCAGGTGTTTCCCAGGTTCCATCCTGCTCTTTGTCCGGAGACTTCATCCCTGAAAAGCTAATCAATGCATTCTCAGAAAACAGAACCCCGGTGGGAATGTTTGCCATTTTCTTTGCTAAGTGTTATTTTTTCCATATTAGAGGTCTGATTTCCTGCAATTCTTGGAGAGCACTGGGAGGAAGAAGGTTGAGGAAATTGGGCCAGCGGCGCAGTGATTAAGCGCCCACTCATTTCTGTCCCCTTTCCTTCCCAACGGCAACAAAGAGCATTTAGGCCTCCCTGCCTCAGTTATTTTGGTATAGAGAGAACAATGGCATTGTTCATGTATTCTAGATGGTCTGAGCAGAAGATTCAGCTCTTTCCCCTCGGTTCTGTCACTCACCAGCCGTGTGACTTTCCGGGGGCATCGCCTCCCTGGGCCAGTGTCTTCAGCCATTTAAAGGAGACAACACTTGCTTGTTCAACGACTTGGATTTCCTTCAAAATAAAATATCAGGAAAGTCTAACATACTATTATTATAATAAAAGACTTCTGTCTTGGGAAATAGCACTCAGTGAGAGTTGAAGAAAAGAGAGAGAAGCTGAGAGAAAAGGGAAAGGTACCGAAGAGTGTTTCAGCAGAATATTCTGAGCCATTCTTCCACCCGTCCCCCATCTCTCTCTAAGGGGACCTTTATATTGGTTGTCACAAACCAATCACAGGTGGTAGTACTTCTAGTACTATAATAGTAAAGCTGATTGGGTTGATTTGACTTGGTTATTTAGATTTTTAATAACAGCTCTAACAGGCATAAAATAAAGAGAAAACAATTTATCAAAGTAATTACTAGCAAAGCTAGGACAATAATGGTGAACTATTAATAGTGAAAGCTATACCCATTTTGGTTGTTATGTTACAGCTCTCCAAGATCTTTAACATCTTACCTCATTTAAGAGTCATAATAAATCTGTGAGGTCAGGAGGGTAGATTTTCTGTAAGCCCAACTCCCTATCTTATCTGTTCTTTGTTTTTTGAGTGAGGAAACTGAAGCCCAGGGAGGTTCAGTCCCAGCAGTCCTAAGCTATAAGGCTAAGGTCAAAACATCACTCTCCTGTCCATTCTCTTTCTCACCCACTGTGTGCTACCAGCATTTCATTAAGCAATTTTTACCCTACTGTAATGGGATGTCCAAATATTCGGTTCACTTAATAGATGCTTATATTTATAATTGAGTTATAAATATCCTGAAGGTTTTTTCAGACGGTAAGTTGAAATATATTTTTAAGTCCATTTTTAAAGCTAAAAACACAACTACATTTTTGTATTTGGTCATTTATAAGGTCAGGCATTTCGGTTTAGTATTGTAAAAACTGTATGACACAGGAATTGGGATTAGGATTAATTAATTTACTAATTTAACTAGGGAGTAGACAATGAGCTAAAGATTGTGCCAAATGCTAGGGATTCCAAAGATGCACAAGGCAAATTCTATTAGTTAGAACTGAACATTTATGTTTACTTATTTATTTTTGGTGGTGACAAAAACTCGAAGTGGTCTATGCACAATGGGGAGTTCATTATAAGGACTCTAGGGTATAATTTATTACAGGGATACTAGGGTGTCTTTGTGCAAACCCTAGCAGTGAAACATGACTTCTAGAATGGGGTGTTCAAGAGCTCAGGACCCTCCATCTGAGCTCTGTTCCCCTCAGTTCATTTATTTCATTCTTCTATTTCTAAAGACTTCCATTGATTTTGCCCTTATTGTCAGAAAACAGGGCTACCAATTGCTCTGAAATTTCTTGCTTCAAAACCAGAGAGACTGAATTCCTTTTCTCAGTTCCAATTCCAGAATTCCCGAGGAAAGCCACTGATTAGCCCTGGACCAGGAGCTCACCAGAATAACTCTGCCCTGTGGGATGGGATTCTCTGCTTCTGTCAGGTGTCTACCTCCAACCCATCAGCAGGGGCAAGGTGTGGGGTCACACTGGACTAGGATGGTGGACCCTATGATAACCACATGGGTGTAGGTGAACAGGAGCTGTTACTGGAAGGTGGATGTGGGGAAGACAATCCCATGAACACTGGACAGTCCCTACCCTCCTGAAGCTCCCAATCTAGTGATCTATAAACAGATGACACTATAATGTTAACATAAGCTGGATTCGAGAAGTATATCACATTATTCAAAAAACACAGAAAAAGGAACAATTACTCTGCTTAGAGGGAGGAGTCAGGGAGGCTGTATAGGGAAAGTGAGGTTCAACCTGAGTCTTGAAATAGAACAAGAAAATCATCAGTGAGGAAAGGGCATGGCGGGCAGAAGGAACTGTGTGTCTGGAAGCTCAGAGGCATGGAATCCCAGCATGAATGAGTGAAAGAATAAGGCTGGGAAAGAAAACAGAGCTCTCTATCCCTTTGTACCTGTGACCCATCCACTTTCCCCATCCTTTAAGGAGCAAATGAGGTCCTAAAATAACAGAAACATGTTTCATGGAACCATTGGCTTTTCAGAGCATTTTTATGAATTCATTAATTTCACACAATTTTGTCTTATGATGTGGAATTCCTGATTCCCTATGATGTAGGTAGTAAGCACTCTTTTTTTTTTTCATTTTATTGATGAGAAAAGAAATTTTTAAAAGGTTGTGACTTGGCTGTCATTAGTTTAGGGTTAGAACTGGAACTAGAACCCAGGTTTTTGTTTTGTTTTGTTTTGTTTTGTTTTTTGAGATGGAGTCTCGCTCTGTTGCCCAGGCTGGAGTTCAGTGGTGCGATCTCGGCTCACTGCAGCCTCTGTCTCCCAAGTTCAAGCAATTCTTCTGCCTTAGCCTCCCGAGTAGCTGGGACTACAGGCACGCTCCACCATGCCCAGCTAATTTTTGTATTTTTAGTAGAAATGGGGTTTCACCATATTGGCCAGGCTGGTCTTGAACTCCTCACCTTGTGATGCGCCTGCCTTGGCCTCCCAAAGTGTTGGGATTACAGGCGTGAGCCACTGTGCCCTTCTAAACCCAGGTTTTTAATATACAACTCACTTCTTTCAGCTCCCTCCTCCAGGTTTTCCTTTAATGCCAATTTAAGGGATCACATCTGTGTCACTAATAATTCGATCTGTTATGAAAAACCACTTGGATGGTCCCCAAATAAGTTGTATGTATTTTACTTTGGTCAGCTATTTTAAAAATCTTCTAAAACATCCATTAGAGAAAATTATCTAAAAGAAGGGATTCTTGTCATCTGGAGTGGGAGGGAAGGGAGACAAAAATGCCATTTCAAGAACTAGCTTATTCCTAAGATTCTTTTGTTATAACAAGTACGTGCAGGTTTAAATGAGTCACATAATGTGTAAAATGAATGGATGATAATTTTTTCACCTTACAAAAGGATTGCCTGCTTGCTTTGTAAGCCACATGAAGACAGGGAATGTATCACATTTTTGAAGAGCTAGAATTTGTCCAGTGTGGTCTGCTGTGCCTGGTACATTGTAAGTGCTCAATAAATGTTTGATGAACAAACACAAGGAATTAAAAAAAAAAATAAAGTCACAGTATAGATCTTTGATTAAAAGAAAGAGTCAGATACGCTTGGGATCAATTTTTGGCTGTACCACCTACTAAATGTGAAGCAATTGGCAAATTATTATCTAGGCCTCTGTCTCCTTAGCTGTAATATGGAAATAATAATGGTACTTAGTCTCAGTGTTGTTTATTTGTTGAATAAATATTCATTAGGTAAATATTTATTGGGCATCTGCTAAGCTAATATGCACTGTTCAAAGTTAAAGGGCATATATTTCAGAAAGCAGAGGTGACAGGGTTCCTAGACAATAAATAAGGAAAAAAATCTGTGAACAAGTTAATTAAAATTGTGATGCAGTGCTGCAAAGGAAATAAAGAGGGTAATGCAGACTTGACAGTGAGCATGGGAGCACTTGAGACAGAACGATCAGAAAAGGCTTCCCTAAGGAGGTGACACCTGAACTGAGATCTGAGGAGAGGAGAGTGAGCATCAAGGGTAGAGTTTTCTGGGCAGAGGAAGCAAAAGCGAAGCCCAGGGAGGAGACAGGAGTGCAGAGCTGGAGGACAGAGAGGAGGCCGCTGGGGACTGAGCAAACAGAACAAATGTATACTTGGTGGAAGAGAGGCTGGAGAGTGGCCAAATCATGGAGTGCCTTATAGGGCAAGGTGAGGGATTGCTCTAAGAGCAATAAGGAGCCACCGAGGGATTTAAACAGAGGAGCAGCCTTATCTGATTTACATTTTTAAGCAAACACTCTGTCTCAGTAAAGAGCATCAGCATCCACCAAAGTGATTATGTGAAAAACTTGAGTCCCTCTTGGTTCCTCACTTCCCTCTCCCCGCCATCAGCAAACTCGGCGAACCTGCTCTCTAAAATATAACCTAAGCATCTTAATTTTTCTCCACCTCTACTAAAATCACTTCCATCTGAGCTACCATCTCTTGTCTAGGCTATCTGCGATCCTACCTTAGACTCTGTAAGTTTGAGAACTTATTAGATTTTCAAAGCGGGAAGTGAAGTAGGCAGTTGGACGTTTAAGACTAAAGCTCCGTACCCTAAAACTTAAAGTATAATAATAATTAAAAAAAAAAAAAAGACTAAAGCTCAGGCTGGATTACATACGATAACACATATAAAATACCTGGCAAAGCACCTGGCTTCTAGAATGTTCTTAATATACGTAGTCTTTTTTTTTTTTTTGGTAACACCCATTCTCTCAGTGCATTTTGACAAGATAAAAACATCAAGGGATTTAGAGCAGAAGATTTGGGTTCATGTCTTAGTTTAAAAGAAACATGGCTTTGGACAAGTCCTAATTTCCCTGAGCCACTATTTCCTCGTCTGTGAAATGAAGATGCTGAACACTTGTTCTTCCTATTATGCAGGGCTCTTGTGGGCTTCAAATAGGATGATAGATGTTAAAATGCTTTGTAAGCTGAAAAGGAACTTTTCATGAGCAGTCAACTGTACGAAATTATATGTAATTCACTTTCCCTGTGTATGTGACCTCTCAGGTTCCTATACTGTAAGGAAACATTATAAAACATATTTCCTTATAAGGCACTGGGGTCTTTAGCTTACAGGAGTCCCAGATTCTTTTTTTTTTTTTTTTTGAGACAGGGTCTCTGTGTCACCCAAGCTGGAGTGCAGTGGTGCAATCTCAGCTTACTGCTACCTCCACCTCCTGGGCTCAAGAGATTCTCCTGCTTCAGCCTCCTCAGTAGCTGGGACTACAGGCGCCCACCACCATGCCCAGCTAGGGAGTCCCAGATTCTTGAATCTCAGCCTTATATGGCCCAAACCAGCACTGTCCAAAAGACCATTCTGCTAAAATGGAAACATTGTATGTCTGCACTGTCCAATAGGGCAGCCACTAGCCATTGTAGATACTGAGAACTTGAAATATGGCTAGTGTGACTAATAAATATTACTTTTTCTTTTTAAATTTTACTTAATTTAAACTTAAATTCCCAGGTATGGCTAATGGCTATTGTATTGAAGAGTGCAAGTCCAAATGCTCCACTTTCTTGGGTCCTTATCCGTAAAACAAGAACCCAGTAAAATCTTTTCTAGTTCTATCTATGCCTCTACATGCACAATTTAGAAATAGATAAGCCAATTTGGATAGAATAAGGGTTGAATCCTGAGTCGCTTTCTTTTAAACTCTCAAGTTTAATATAACACTAGACTTTTTTTAAAATTTGATATCTTATTTATTTATCAACAGGAGGGAAGACTTCAAAACAATGGCAACGCAATCGTAAGTAAAAGGTCATCCTGGAAGATGAACTATTTAAGAAACACATTCTCCCGGGAGTTATATTTGGGTATCAAGTCGATTACTTGTTCCAAAGTGAATATCCTTCATTTCTCATCAAGAAAGATCACTAGAGAAAAAATATTTGGAATTGAATAGATAAACGAATGGCTGCCATGGGAGTTGTTTATATGATGCTGTCAGTTGTGAGGTCACCAGGGCTTCCATGATGAACCTGGCACTAATTTTGTTTCTTTATATAAGAATTGTGTTCCTAAACTGAGTATTTAGAACCTAAGGTGCAATCTAATTTTTTAAAATCGACAGAAATGGAAGGCAACATGATTGAAGTGTTTGGGGGAAAAGTGGGAACTCAGAAGAAAGGAACCCCAAGACAATTGAAAGGACTAAAGATGAGAGATGGAGAGAAGTAAGAAAATCTTCTGAAAGGAAGAAATGAATACAGTACTGAAATCAAGAAGACAGAGAGAAAACAGATTGGGGTAGGTGGCATGAGGATCAGAGAAGAAATTCCAGATTCATTTGTGAAAGACACCAGGAGCTAAGCTTATCTATGGGGGAAAAAAGGAGCAAAAATGAGGAAGACCAGAAAAAAAAATTGCTTTGGAAAGAACGATAGTGACAAGGTAGTGAGGACATGGAGGAGGGACAGCTGTCATCTCATTTAATTAAAAAATTATTAATGGAACAGACGGGATAACCACACTGATCCTTTACAGATAAGATGCTACTATAAAATTTCAGATAATAGCAGTGGAAGGCTGAAAAGTTACTGAGAGCAAAAGTGGTAAGAATGCTAATTTAATTGATAATAACATTATACTTAGCACAATGCTTAGGAATTTAAAAATCACACATTAAATACATTTAAATGACTATGGTTATCATCTAATTATGGTTGTTTAAATAATGTAATATAATTAAATGCTTTAAAAAAAAAAGCCCTAGTACTTTTAAATGATCACTCTCACATTCTGAATTCTCCTTGTGAGCATTTAGTGTTCAACACTGCAGTCCTGGTGGAGGTAGTATTATCCAGACAGCCACACCTTTCCAAACACATGAGGTTGTTGGGTTAGAAGAAGATAAATATCAAACTTAGCTTCGGAATGCCTTATCATTATTCTCCATCCCTTATTCTTCCATTATCAGAATAGGTAGCTTCTCTCCTCAATTACTTTGTCTCTTTCCTCTCTGTTCCCTCACCAAGCAGGGTTCCCTAACATGTCTCCTTGCCCTCATCTTAAGACAGCGTGGCATAAATCCTGCTGGGCTAAACTTAGGTCATCCAGGTGCTCAGCTATACAAATGTACTTCACAAAAAGACGTCTGAGTTTGGGAATTGGAAGCCAAGAACCATAGACTTGAGGCTGTGACCACATTGCTGATGATGGTCGGAGGTGAGAAAGGCAACACTTTGCTCTCCTGACTCTTTTATGGTCAGTCAGTCCTGGAATTTTTCTTACTTCGAGTAACAGCCTCGCAGTGGGTGGAAAGAAAAAGACAAAGCAAGTCACTTATTTAAAAATACCTTTATTTTAGCTGATAATACATGAGTGTTGTAAATTGTTTAGAAAAAAAATACAGAAAAAGTTAGAACTCTTATAACCCTACCCAGAGACAATCACAATCAAAAATTTGATGCATCTGTTTCCAGAAATCAACATATATACTAACATAAATGTGATATTATCTATGGACTGTTGTATAGGATTCTTTTTTAACTTCATGTGCAGTGGCCATATTTCACATCAATACGCCATACTTCATTGAATCAAAAATACATGTAATTGTAAGATTATGTGCCCATTAAGAAGGAAAAAAATTGCTGCAGATTATAAGTGGCAGATTCCTTTGACTATAAGACACATCCTTATTTCAGAGATGCTAAAAGAATAAAAAAGCATCTTATAAATGATGAAAGACAGTATTAAAAACCTACCTTCACCTTTTTGACAGCTGCATAATATTGCATTGTATGGCCATATCGTAAATTACGTAACAATTCCCCAGGATTGCACATTAGTGTTGTTTCCAATATTTTCATGAATTTCCCTAATGTATATCTTTGCACACTTGTTAGGTTAACTTCCTCAGTCTGAATTCCTAGAAGTAGAATTGATGGATTGCATGTTAATTCGCTCAATGCAGCCATTCTACAATGTATACTCATTTCAAAACAACATGTTGTACAAGATAGATATATACAAATTTTGTCCATTTAAAATTAATTAATTAATTAAAAGAATTGTACAGATTATTTCATCACCCAGGAATTAAGCCTAGTACCCATGAGTTATTTTTCCTGATCCTCTCCCTCTTCCCACCCTCCACCCTCTAATAGGCCCCAGTGTGTGTTGTTCCCCGCTATGTGTCCGTGTGTTCTCATCATTTAGCTCCCACTTATAAGTGAGAGCCTGCGGTATTTGCTTTTCTGTTCCTTAGTTAGTTTGCTAAGGATAACAGCCTCCAGCTCCATCCATGTGCCTGCAAAGGACAGCCCCATGACATGAGTTCACCTATATGACAAACTGGCACATGTACCTCTGAACTTAAAAGTTGAAAAAATTACAATGAATTATAACTTTCCTTTGCTAAAAAATGTAAAAGAGTCTATGAATTAAATAAGTATGTAAATCTTGTTTACACCAGATGATACTGGTTTGCATTCCGACCAGTTTTGTATCAGAGTACATAGTTCCTCAGGCTCTCAGCAATTGTCATACTATTAATATCCACTTATGCCTAACCTGGACCTCAAATAAGAAAAGTCCAAAGCTATACACCTCATTTGTCACTCAATATTATTCTTGTCTTTTGTCTTGGCATTTCTTATATTCAAGAGACTTCAGGAATTTGACATGATGATGTCTGTAGATGATTCCCTAATAATCGACAAAGCCCAGATCTCTTTACTTATACAGAGCTACCTTTAACAACAGGGGTGTATGTGATGATCTACATTATTACTCATTATCTTTCTGACAGTTAGCAAGAAAGCCTAAACAAAGATCATGAATATTTGGATGTGACTTAATAGCACCAGGAACTAGAAGTTAGGTTTTAGGCTACTTTCCTGAAATCTTGTTTATTTTATCTGAAATCCCTGAACCCACACTGTGTACTAGGTTGTAGAAACACAAAGATGGGCAGCTTAACAATTCTGTCCTGGGAACCTACAGTCCAATGGGGGAGATGAGATACACTCATATATAAAGTTATAGAACAATGGAAGACAAGATCATCAATTTCATAAGACAGGATATTATTTAGCGTCAAATGCGCAGACATTAAGTCCAGAATTTGAATGAAATCTGGAGTTAGAATGCCCTACCCTCTGAGAGGCACCAAGCCCAGTGCTAATGTGCCGTGACCCTCTGGAAGCACAAAGATGACACATGGTCAATCCCTTTATAAGCAGCATCTGTGTCCTGTACCGTCCCACAGGAGTCTGCGGCATGTCAACAAATGCTCAGTCTTTTCCTGGAGCACCAGAGGCACAGCTGTACCAGTGTCCTCTGTGTCCTGGAGGGGAGGAGCAGGACCATTTGACTCCAGATCCTTTTTGGGAAGAGTGCCCCTAGGGCAAGACCCACAGTCCTAGGATACAGAGAGTGCACAACTGAGGGGCTGCTATGCTAAGAAAGTGCTAATTCATCGATCACATTTCTATGCCCAGTGGCATAGGAACTAAAGTCCCATCCATAAAGCAAGCTTCCCGGTTAATCAGCAATTTAAGTTTTGGGACATGTGCCTCCCACACCAAATTTCAAGAGGGGGAGAGGGAGCATGGGGAGAAAGGGGGTGGGTGAGAGAACGTTGGCTCTTTTTTTTCTTTAATTTTTTCTGAAGCCAGATGCACATGGTTTTTAGGAGGCACAACATCGTGGTCTTGCTTCAGGGCTCTGATTTAATAAGGATGGCAAGAAATAAATGATTCACTTGCTGCTATTAAGAGAGTGCAAATGCACCTGCCCCAGGCCCTTCAAGTCAGGGCATATGTTTGTAAATTACATGCCGACTGTGAACCTGTGGGTGGAGCCCCAGGTGGGGAGGCTGGAGAGACAACTGGACCGTGTCAGTGGATCTTCATCAGAACTGTGGACCAGAAAATCCAAGGATGTTTCAGAATAGATGCAGGTCCTAGCTACACTCCAGATCTCTTGAATCAGAATCTTGGGGTGGGCAGGGCATTGTTTTTCCAGAAATTCCACCGATGAATCAGACATGTTCCTTTGGTTAAGAATCACTAAACTAGCTAATCTCTAGCCAGAACTCTCATCTGTCAAGAGAGGGCAGGCAACCTCATTTCTGATGTATTAGGACTTTCACGTAATTGAAAAATGAAGAAAAGTCAAAATGGGGCTTAAAAATCATTTAAATAGGTAAGCACATTTTGAATCCCATAACCTGTGTTTACATTTAACCTAATAACACTGAATATAAGATTGCAATACAATTTAATCTCACAAGATAATTAAAAGATTTATGAACAATATTAACGCTTAGGAAACCATAGGCAGTGTGATCCAAAAATGGAACACAAGTTTAAGGTTGTGTGATGAATGGCTTCTTTCAGTCCTGTCAGGGTATCTCTGAGACTGAAGATACCATCTCATTTGGTGAAATAATTAAAGTATAAATTTGACCCTCTTTATTAATGGAAAGCCAAGGCCCCATGGTCATCCTGCCTCCTCTTCACATCCCCCTCCCAGGTATCCCTGCCATGGAAGTTCTGGACTTCAGTGTAAACGATCAAAGACCCTTTGCTCTAATGTTTGCAATAACGTTTCTGGGCTGACTACATAATCCCCAGGGGAGAATTGTTAATAATAATATTAATAAGTGCTGCTAACATTTGCTGAGGTCTTACTATGTTTAAGGCTCTATGTTAGGGGAAGAAAATAGATTTTCCTTTCTATCCCAGGGGTCCACGTCCCTGAGAGTTTACAATTCAAGAGATGCAGTCTGTTTTCCAGAACAGGCTCTGTAGTAATTATGTTACAAGTGTAAAACAGGTTTTTCTTTTCTACTCTTTCAGACAGTGTATTGGCTTTCCCGTAATTATATATCATCTCTTTTTAGGGTACTGAAGCACCATTCAGGCCCCAAGTCAATGACACTGAACATAGTCTTAAGATTTGGTGACCAGAAGTACATAAAACTGGAGAGGTAAGACTCCAGATAAAAGTGAACAGGTGCTTCAAACTAAACTGAGAACAAAAGGGTGAGGGGAGATCTTGCAAGTATGCAGCCTGCAGGGAGAATCTGGTCCTCATGGGCCAGGTTTTTGCCATCTGCTCCTAGGCCAGGCACCTTAACCCCTTCCCACTTTCTCTACCTTTATTGGAGTCAAAGCAGTTATGTTCTTCTTCAATGAAGGAGAACCCTTCTACGAAAGGGTCCCTCTGTTGACAGAGATGTATCCCTAACTCAGGCCTTTCATACTATTACTTCCCAAATTCTCTGCCAGAGACTTTCATATTCCTTATTCCTTCTCCATCTTACAACTTCATTCAGTAGAATGAAGACCCTCAAGACCCTCCAGTCTCAAGGTGAGAACAGCCTTTTCTTTACTCTGCAACTTCCCCTAGGTAATCAAGACGTAGCTTTTAATGATCTACTGCAATATGATGGCTTCCACATACGGGTCAAGCCACCAGTGTACAATTTGGTTTCTATTTCCACTGTGCTCTGATGCCACCGCTGGCCCTGATGCCACTTCTGGCCCCAGCAGTGTCACATTCCCTGACCATACCCAAGCCCCCTTCCTCCTGGGCCTTGCCCCAGGATTTGGGACACCAGTTTCTGGTTCCTCAGTGTCCACCATTTTAGTTTCCTCAGACCACTCCTCTGTCCCTTGTGGCATCTGCTCTTCCTGATCTTTGAATATAGTGATTTTTAGAGATTATGCCCATGTGTTCCCTCTATCCACTCCCTCTTGTTAACCTCACTTACTCCCATTTTAAACAAATGACCTCATCTCTATTCATCATGTCCCCAGCCTGGTTCTAAACTCTGAACTAGCTTTTCCACCTTCCTTTGAGACATCTTCAACTGAATATTTTTTGAAACTTCACATTCTACTTCCTACAACTAAATTGATCAGTGTTCTCGATTTTGTTTTAGGGTGGTTTGGGTTTGCCCAAACCCGAACCATCTTTTTCTCCTAAATTTCCTATTTCCATTCATTTCTTGATCTCTAGACATCTCTTGATCTAGAAATAGCTCAAGGTAATTCCAGGGGGCAGGGATGAGGGGAGGGTGGGCTCTGCTCTCACTGCCATTCAGGGATCAGGGTGAGGGGAGCTTCTGTCATCTTCAGTGCATGGCTTCTGAGGAAGTCCCAAGCATTGACATCCAGATGGCAAGAGGAGAAAAGGCACTGAGAATCCTGTGTGGAGATTTACACAGGCCAGGCCTGGGAGTGGCGCACATCATTTTGTTCACATTT
Organism: Pan troglodytes; assembly: GCF_028858775.2. Taxonomy (NCBI): domain Eukaryota; kingdom Metazoa; phylum Chordata; class Mammalia; order Primates; family Hominidae; genus Pan; species Pan troglodytes. The sequence goes on along the minus strand of NC_072411.2, from coordinate 109,281,911 downwards.
CATTGGCTAGAACTTGGTCACATGGTGTAATTGCCAAGGAGGCTGGGTAATATCTGACTGTGTGTCCCGGAGAAGATGGGTTTTAGTGAGTAGTTAGCTGTCTCTCATTCTCCCTGTAACCTGTGTTCAAAGACTTAAAGGTGGTGTCCTTTACTCCTCCTGATCTCCTTCCCTTTTCCAGTTAGTCACCAGCTCCTGTTGTTATTTCCTCTACAATACCACTCATCACATCCAGCCTGTTTTCCATCCTGAATGTCACGCCATCTTAGCCCAGGCCCTCATGAGCTCTAACTGGACAACTATAATGGCCTTTAAATTCCAAGTCTTTCTCCCTTCTAATCTCTCATTCATTCCACCAATACTTATCAAGCACTATATTCTGGGCACCATGTTTACAACTAGAGGCAAATAAAGAAATGGATAGACCTTGACCCTGCATTTTTAATCTTGCACAGAAAATCAGTTAAAAAAATGGCTGCTACAAAAAAATTAGCTGGGCATGCAGGCACGCACCTATGGTCCCAGCTACTCAGGAGGCTGAGGCAGGAGAATCACTTGAACCTATGAGATGACGCCACTGCACTCCAGCCTGGGTGACAGAGAGAGACTCTGTCTCAAAAAAAAAAAAAAAAGGCTGCTATCACATTAAGTTGTTATTACCGCTAATGGGGAAGTGCAGGGTACAAGAGGAACATGTGGGAAGGCCCCAAACTCCCTATTTTTTCATGTAAGCAGGACACATCCCCTTCACTGTTCATTGTTCCCTGGCCTGCCATTCTGTTTTATTTTTATTACAGTCCTTAACATCATCTGAAATTATCATATATATTTATGTTTATTTGATGATTCTGTGTCTTGTCCCACCAGAATGGGAACTCCACCAAGAGCAGAGACTGTGACTCACTTGTCAGCAGTAGATTCACTGGGTTGAACAGTGCTGACACATAGTAGAAAGGGATCTAGGGGCCAGGCACAGTGGCTCACGTCTGTAATCCCAGCATCTTGGGAGGCTGAGGTGGTTGGATCACCTGAGGTCAGGAGTTCAAGACCAGCCTGGCCAACATGGTGAAACCCTGTATCTACTAAAAATAGAAAAATTAGCCAGGCATGGTGGCACACGCCTGTAATCCCAGCTACTTGGGAGGCTGACAGGAGGAAATCACTTGAACCTGGGAGGTGGAGGTTGCAGTGAGCCAAGATTGCGCTACTGCACTCCAGCCTGGGAACAGAGAGAGACTCTGTCTCAAAAGAAAAAAAAAAGGAAAGGGATCTAGTCTGGGGGTTCAGATTAGGTTTCTGGAAGAAATGATCTGTAGCATGAAGATGGAAAGATGCACGCAAGCTAACTAGGTTGGTGGTGGGAAGGAGGGAGGAATCACCATTCAAAGCCAGGAGGAGAGAGAACATGGCTGAAATTCAGTGTTGGGGAGGGGGAGAGTTGAAGCTAGACCTTGCTTGTAGACTAGGTGTGTAGGTTTAAATTTTCTCCTGAAACCAATGAGGAGTCACATTAGGATCCAATTAGAGTTTTAAACCCCTCTAGTGCTCTTTGTAGAATAAATGGCAGGGCTGAGGGCTGGGGAACCTGTGAGAACGCAGGGAAGATAGCCTGGTGGCATGAGCCAGAACAGGTCTGGTGCCTTCCAGATCAACTTTTCAAAAGTATTAGCACAGATGATATCATCCCCTCAAATAAAAGTGTCCCAATGGTGACTGTAACAAAACGTTGGATGATTACTACATTTTTCCACTTATATTTTATCTTTCCTAGTTCAAGTCCTGCCTCCTCCTAGAGGCTTTCCATGATTCCCCCTACTCTAAACTGCTGCAGAATTTTATATTTATATAATTCATTTGTCATGAATGCACTGTCCTATAATTTTCGTAACCTTTGCAGTTATGCCCAGTGTTCCCCCAATAGATTTCTAGCATCTTCAAAAACTAACTTTTGTTTGTTATTTTATAAAAGTGTGCTTGTAGAAATGTAATTTGAACAAACTAATTCATGCTAGAGTGTTTGTCACTGATTATGACAACTACCCCCATGATATAGGAATCTCAAAAGAGGAAAAAGGGAAAAAGAGTTCTTTAGGAAAAGAGAAATGTTTAGCCCCATCTTTCTGAGAACATATCTTCTTAGGATGTTACAAAGTAGAAATATGGCCCATTGCTTCACCCCAATGCTACAGACAAATCGTAGTGAGATTTCTGGCACCCTTGGGGAGAGATTTTTAAGTGAAAGAAGATGATGATACCCTACGTTGCCTCCATGGATATCCTAAAGTCAAGCGTGCTAGCACCTTCCTGACGATCAGTAGCTCCTTCTTTCCTCTGGAACATTCAAATGTTGACAATCACGTACTCCAGCAGGTGGAAGTGGATTTAGAAAACGTGTGATCCTTTGTCTGGGTCTTTGACTGACAGTCTCACAGAGCAGGGTGGCAGGGAAATATATTTTAATTCCAGGCGATATTGGAGAGCCGCCCAATTGTGAAAAGGAGATTTTCTCTTAAATGCAGCCTTTCTCTTCCTATTTCCATCCTCCAAAATCCAGACCATCAAGGCCAGACTTGCAATTCAGAGAAAGAAGAGCACCAGAGGGCCCAGTGGGGTTTTTATTTCTGAAGTGTTTGTGCTGCAAGAGGTCAAAGGGGGTAGGGAATTGTGTTTGGAGGAAGCAGAGTAATTGTCACCTGGGAAGCCAGTTATTCACAAACTCTAGGAAGTAAAAATGAAAAAGCCCTTTTATATCAACCCGTGTCTCCCCTTGTCAAGGCAGAATTTGCCAGTGATAATTGCTGCTGAGTTGAACATCTCAATGTTAAGACATCGTTTATTCCCCTTTCCTTTGTCTTTCAGGCCATCCTTACATGTCTTCCATTTTCTCAGTCTGCTATTTCTCTTTTTCTTTTTAATAATAATTAAACTAGCAGGTACTTATCTTTTGCAGGACTTACGTTTGCATTTGTTTTGCTTTTTGTGTGTCACACCATCATTGTAGTTACATGAAAATACCCCCTTTTCATAAAAACTTCATTTTTAATAGCTCTTATAATTGCAGTGTTAAATCATTGCATCATTTGCTGGTTTGGGGTGTGAAAAGATGTTGCGTGCATGTGGCTCCTCAACGGCTAACACACACGGACTATTCACCAGTTTGTGCAAGAAGGTAAATGAGAATATCTTTCTTTTTTTCCCTTCACATAGTCAAATTGAAAACATGTTAGACACAGAGATCTGAACGTGAATTTAATTGGAAGGTTCACTATATCTCCTGCTTTTTTGAAATTCGAAAATAGCTTTCTGTGCACTCAAAATAAAATAAAAAGGGAGCTAAACAAACAGTATCAGTGTTGTTTAGATGCAAGCAATAATTGGCTAATCTGCTAGTATTCTTAATTCCTTCCCATTGCCACCTCTTTGGGAGGAGTATAGAAGGCAAGTAGCTAGAAAAAGAAAACGGGAAAATCAAAAGATTTTCATCAACCACAAACTGGGGAAGCTGCCCCTGGATCATAGAAAGTTGACCGTTCTCATTTCTGAAGACACCCTTGGGCTGAAGGACCAACTATGTTTTGCACACTTCAAAGCAAGCTGTGGGCTTGCAGGTTCTTGCTTATGCCTATCTCCTGGAGGCCAGGGTGGCATGTTAATACACTGCGTGACCATTTTGGACTTCGTACTTGGAAAACTGTCATTTTTCTTGCTCAAAACCAGATCCTGAGAGGAACATGAACTTGATCCATGCCATAAATCAAGTTCTAATACAGGGCGAGAGTCTTAACCCCTCTCTTCCCAGCTCCGCCTCCTGTGGAGCTCCTCTGCATGCTTCCAATACTATTGAAATGATTCAGAGAGCTGAAACTGGGCTGTTATTTTTATCGCTCAGTCCCAAAGGTAAAATGTTTAGCTAATTTGGTTCTGACCCCCCCTCCCCACCCCATATTTAGACATGGAAGGAGAAAGGCTAAGAAAAGAATGTGTAGGAAAATCAGTCTGAAAACAAAGCTTAGGGGAAAAATGGAGAGAGAAAGGAGGGGAAAAACCAGCAGAAAGGATGGAGCACGTATCTAGACAATCTCCCTTTGTTTGCAGAAGGCTCCCCTCCTCCTCTTAAGACTGTTCCTTCCTTCACTCTTATTAATTTTTCTCTGCAGCTTATCTCTTAGTCCTTGGGTAAGAAAAGATCAGAGCCTGAGCACACCTGCTCCAGAGGCTGCAATTCTCAGCATCCCAGGCCTGCAGGGAGCTCACAGAATGAGAGGCCTGCAGGCATCCGCAGGCGCCCAGCCTGTCCTCCCTGGGTACAAGGCGGTTTTCTCATCCCTCACGAGCACCCTGTCAGACATTAATAGTTGTCCTCGGCCGGGCGCGGTGTAATCCCAGCACTTTGGGAGGCCAAGGTGGGCGGATCACGAGGTCAGGAAATCGAGACCATCCTGGCTAACACCGTGAAACCCTGTCTCTACTAAAAATACAAAAAATTAGCCGGGCGCGGTGGCGGGCGCCTGTAGTTCCAGCTACTCGGTACTCGGGAGGCTGAGGCAGGAGAATGGCGTGAACCCGGGAGGCGGAGCTTGCAGTGAGCCGAGATCGCGCCACTGTACTCCAGCCTGGGCGACAGAGCCAGACTCCGTCTCAAAAAAAAAAAAAAAAGTTGTCCTTAACTCTGGACATTTCTTTTTTCCCTTGTATCCTTAAGACATGGAAAATAACCACTTTAATGCCTCTAAGCAGAGGAAGTAACCCCTGAAGGTTAAGGTAGAGAGTGGACAACGCTATTGAAAGGCACATTGCTTGGACTCCTTGGTGATCACACTCAGGAGTTACTGTGCCTTACAATATGAAGTTGGTTGTTTTCAAAATGTTCAGAGCCAGTATGACCAGTGGGTTAAAAACTAGGGGCATGAAATGAACATACTTCCTAAACAATGTTTTGACACTTGTTATCTGTCTTACCATGATCAAGTTACTTAAAGTCTCTCAGCCTCAGTCTCCTTATCTGTAAAATGAGCATGATAATAATAATACTTACTTCGAATGTTTTGAGAGCATTAGGTAAGCTAATGTGAGTAACATGCTTAGCATAACATGGGCTGTATGTAAAGACATCAAAAGCTATGGGTGAGTAGGGAGAAGTGCTACTGTTATTGTTTTGCCCTTATTATTAATTTTAATTATTAGTGAGATGACCTGAAATCTGAACGGTGGCTTAATCTGCATCTGTAACGGTGTCCAAAGAAGATTCCCAAAAACAAACAGAATGGGCTGTGATAGAATCAAATGAGGAACACAGTAACTCCTCTAAGTATTTTAGACAGAGGGAATTAAATACACGACCTAATTATGCAGGCGACAGAAGAGATGAGAAACCAAACAGGAAATGGTGAAGCAACTCATAGATTAACAATAGCAGGAAACTGCTGCCACCCTTAGGACTGAAGAATCGCAGGGAAAATGTGATGTTACAGAAGCCAGACATCAGGGACTACTTGGTAGGAGCTGGAACCTCAGAGAAAGAGGCTGCGGGAGGGCAGCTTAAACCATAGAGAAGATAAAATCACTACTGTGAACTGTGACCTGAAGAAGAAAGAGAGAACTTAAACGCTGGGTTCTCCCCTCCTCCTGCCCTTTGGTGCCTCCCATTGACTGAACCTAGCCAGAAGCCTGTTGACAAAGAAGCCTAGGGAACAAATTGCAGAGCCATCAATGTGTACAGACTCAACAGAGATGGATTTCAACCTTGAAGGAGAATGAACTCTTCATGCCTATGAGATTGAATAAAGAACTACTTGATATATTCAAGAGGAGCCATTTAGATTCAGGGTTTCAGCATTTAGCTGGAAGGTGTAAAGATCCAGAAGTTCAAATCCAGGTGATTATTTTGTTATAAAAGTACTTGAGTGTAAAATGATAAGAAACATGAAAAGAAGTGCTGACAATCCCATACCTTTTGGGAAGCTGCTGCTGCTGCTGCTGCTGCTGCTGCTGCTGCTGCTGCTTCTTCTTCTTCTTCTTCTTCTTCTTCTTCTTCTTCTTCTTCTTCTTCTTCTTCTTCTTCTTCTTCTCTTCTTCTTCTTCTTTCTTCTTCTTCTCCTTCTGCTGCTGCTGCTCCTTTCTCCTCCTCCTCCTCCTTCTTCTTCTTCCCTTCTATTCTCCTTTTTCATCTAGAGAGTTCTTATCCACAATCATTTTAATAACTCACCAGAAAGCTCCATTATTATTTATTGATGCCAGTTGTATAAGTTATGGACCAAACCACTATTATCCATGGTGAAAGAAAATGGCTTAGCCATCATGGAAGGCCAACAGTGATTCTTTGGCATGTTAAACAGTACAAAGGGGTGAGAAAAAATGTGGTGTCTTTGCTTTCTGCAGAGTTTCTTTCAAGCTGAGGAATGTCCTTTTTAAAATAAATCAGTCCTAAGTATGAGAGAGATATAATCAATCTGATACATACTGTAAATGTTCAACAGCACCTTGGCTTCATTTCTCTGTCCTAGACCATAACACTTGTTTCTTATAAAGTGCTGGGCTCTGGCTCTCTTCCCAGTACAGAATGGGCTCCCTTGCCATTTCATTACCAGAAATTACAATGATCATCTGCCTAACTGGGAATAGCATTATCTGAAACACAATTAGAAGTAAACTGAAAGTCTAGGTGGCCTAGTGATAACTAATCAGAAATATCACTGCCTAGCACGTCATATCAGATTATATTTTCAGGACCATCACAGGTTTTCCTCGTTTTCAGAAGCTCCTCAATTGCCATTAACATGGCTGGAAGGAATGAAGCAGTTTATCAATATCTTCAACTTAGATATCAAGAAATTAAAACACTTCTGTTTCTGGGGTCATCAGAAACAAAGACCCTGGTCATAAAATGTCTTCAAAACCCCTATGTATATAACAGTGATTTGGTCTATTCTGATTCTAAGTCTGGAATTCTCGCCCAGTGGGAGTGGGAGGAAAGTAACTCTGAAAACAGGTCTGCTCAGGGCTAGAATAGCACACACTAATTTAATGAGGCAGCAGGGCACATGCTCCAAGGGAAGCTAGCTACAGGAATTTTCCCAGAAGACAGAAAGCACTGGAACATGGCTCTATTTGCAACTGGAAATGAGTGTAGGAAAAATCACCTCCATATGAGTAATGGGGACCTAGCCTTAGGTCAACGACTCCGCCAAGGCAAAGTCCCTTCTCTCTAAGGCAAAAATAAACAAACCTAAAAAGGAACTGTGAGCTTGTTTTGCCACAATGGAAGAGTATGTTCCAAAGTCTGTTATATGTGTTTATCCTTGAAATAATGTAGCCACATGACAATGGAACTTTTGGTCAAAACTTGGTTCAGATTAACCCAAGATGCTGAGGACCCCGTGGTCAGACAGGAAAGCCAGCGGCCATATCTAAGGTAGTCCAGGAGAGAAGGATTAAGAATCTTGACAACAGGAGCCCAAGCCTCTCTAGATTCTCTTTTTCAGGGCTCATCAGAAGAGTTGGCAATAATACTGTGTAGCGGTCACCAGTAGCAGCATCCAGTGGGGGAGATATCCGGAGCTGCCTAAGGACAGCCACGATGGCTGGTGACTGAAGCCATCCCTGTGACCAGAGCAAGGGTAAAGAATAATACAATGAAGATTTAGTTTGTATCGGCACTCTCTGTGCATTAAATATAAGAGACATGTCCCCAAATGAATTGCAGTCTTTTCGACAATGATGCTCTAGGAAAAAGAGCAAATATTGACACTTCAATAATGTTTGCCCAGCAATCAGTGAGCTGTATACAGCACTCAGGGTATCTATGTTACTGGAATCAATTAGGAAAAGGGAGAATTGATATCCGTCAATGAAAAATATATGGTAACTGCTGACATTACAGATAACGTGGCCTCTGCAAATCATTTCTGAAGTCCTAGGTCTGCCGACACTGTTATTGGTGCTTAGGGAATCTGTCTGAGAACACAGCCCTAACTTCAGTTGTGCTGTTCACTGTGCTTACCAGACTCTCTCCTCCAATATGCAGTTTCCATCCCACACAACTAACTATTCCTAGTCATTCATTCATTCGTTCATTGATTCAGCAAATTTGTTGAGAACCTACCTTGTGCTAGCACTATTTTAGGACAGAGTTCCTGGTTGGAAGGGGAGGAGAGGGAAGGCTATAAACAATGAAAAAGTACATTGTAAGTGATATATTGTGTGAAAATGAATAAGTCATTTGAAGATTTGGGTAAAGAGGATTCCCTCCAGGGGATCAACTGCAAAGGCCCTGAGGTATCTATCAACTGCCTTATCTTGACACTGCTGGTGTGTTTTGTTGATCTTTGGTCTCTGGTTTCTTCTTAGACTGGTTGCTCCTTCCTTCCTTCTTTTCTTCCTCCCCACCTTCTTCCTTCTCCTCTGTCTTTTATTTTATTATTTCTTAAGATATACTGTCAGAGTCTTTTAAGGAATTGATGTTCATGAAGACCCTACGCCATAAAGACTTATCTTCCTATTAGATCTGTGTTGTTGTTGATTATTCAGATGTCTCTCTCACCAAATAGATTTTTGCTTCCTTGAAGATAAGGATAGACTCAAGTTTCTTAGATTTTTATGGATTTCCCAAAGTATCCAATATAATGAGGGGCAGATAGGAGAGGCTCAGCATAATGAAAGTTGGCTCAGTCTGAAACACTATAAGCTGGAGAAGCTTATTGATGCAAATGTGCCCACCAAAGATACTTTTTAGATATTTTTGGACTGTATGTTCTTGATTGCTCTCCTTTTGTTTGTTATATATATTTGATCTATCTCTAGGGAACTAACATTATTTAAAGTACTCTGGGGAAGAAAGCCCTAGATGTCGTTGATGGTTTTTGTTTTGCTGCCTTCAGAGTATCAGTTCCCATCCTGTGAAGTTAACTATTAATGTCTATTGATAAAAGCAGTCCAGTAATGAATAGTTTTTATGTGAAACTAGGTATGTACAGTGTAATCAGGCTGGATAAAGTTGAAAGATAAAGCTCATTAGCTTCTCTTAATAGAAGGCGATTCCAAAGAGCCAACTAATGATTTATATAGGTTTGGAGAAAGCCCGAACCTTAACTTTTGGAGCCAATGAAAATTTTATTTTCTCACTGCACCTCTTTTGAGAGAGGAAAGATGTCATGCCCCTGGATGAGATGGGGTGGTGGGGAAGGTTTAACGTAAATTCTCAGCCTGTGTATTTTAGGATCACAGCTTTGGCACCCAACCTACAACCAATGTAGATGAAGAGGGTTTTTACAGCAGTGGGCTGGTGCCATAGTGATAGGATGGTTGCTAAGGATGTCATTATCACTCTGATTGCAGGAATCAGAGTGATTGAGTTAATTGGCATGACCTCATTCTGGTCCTCAGGGCCTACCTGTTCACAAATTATAAAGGAGACAAAAAGTTGGTCTTTTTATAGTGTCAGGAGGCAGCACCTGTTAACATTTAACATAATATTTGAAACCAGCTATAATACACATTATGTATCTACCTGTTATCTTTTTCTCACATTGTGTCCCCCTTCTCTCCACTACATACAATTAAGACATGCCCTTCTTAAATTTTTTTTTTCATTGCTCTGTTTTTCTCCATTCCCTCTAGAGGAAGGGGATTTTTTTTTGGTCTGAAAATCAGCCATTAAACTGAAGAAGGCTCAAGGAAATGAACTGAAATGTCTCATAGGAAGAAAAATAGCACTATGAAGATGAAAAAAAGCCCAGGATAATGGAGATTGATCGCTCGATCTATCTATGGCCTCAAATAAAACTGATTGAATTTAACATGTTAGGTTACAGTTAAAAAGCTTAGTTGCTTCAGTTGGGGTAATATAGTTTCAGATTTTCATAGGGAGCCATTTATTTATTTTTGCATTTGTGAGTCATTTAGTCATTCCCTTGTGAGTGAGAATACATTTATTTTCCTACTCCCTGCTGTTAGGCGTTCTATTAATACCACACTAGTTGAAATAAATGGAGCAGTAGAAACTGTTTGGTGGTGAATTTGTTTTTCAGATTTTTTTTGTTACTGCTATTTTCGTAAGTCGGCTTTCCAACCCCTCCAGTAGTTTAAATAGAGTATTAACTTCTCACCGTTTCTCTTCTCTTGCTTCGTATTTAATTGTTGCTTTTGTTTCACTATTGACAATTTCAACACCACCTGAAGGTGTATAATCCAAGAAATCTAACAGTGGATGTCTGGTAAAATATTCCCAATCAAGCACCAGGATTGTCAAAAAATTATGGGCAAAGTGACAGTTTTCTTAAACATCAGTTTTCTCTCCACCTGTTTGTGCTCTACCCAAAAGGAAAATCCAACCTAATGAAGAGAGGAATTGTTCCTACATGTTGTCAAGAAGTAGTAGCATGGGTCATGTTTTCCAGAATTCTAAAAGGGGATTTTCAGATGTATTTTATTGTGCTGGAACACAATAAGATTTGCTCATGCGCCTTTGCACTAAAGCTGAGCAAAATACAACGTCCTTGTTATTCTGGACAGCTGATTACTGTCAGTAATTGTTGTTTGTAATGAACGCCACGCGGGATAAAGCAGGGTGGGGGTGGGGGCTGGGGGGAGGGTCCGCTTAGGTTTTGAACCACATTCAGCCCACTGAAGCTGATTTAACCCAGCCGCAGGAGAGCTCCTATGGGGACACGTCCAGAAAAGCCCCAAAGGGGGATTGGAGGAAAGCACGTGGATCTACACTCTTTCCAGCACCGGCAAAGGTCAGGCAATAATCGAATCACTCTTCCTCGGCTTTCATTTCATCAACTGCACTGATGAGGATGGGGGAGGGGGCATGAAGGAAGGGAGCGGTAGGAAGTGGTCCATCCCTCCTCCTAAGGAGGGGGAGCAGGCTGGACAAGGACATTCCATTCTATTTGCTACTCTCACAGAAGCCTTGGGAAAGAACAAAGAAAGAATGAAAAGGAGACAGACATGCTGGGCACGCGCATTCACAAATACACGTGCGCACGCTCACACACACCCCCATTTGCAATAGGGAGTCAATAAGAGCAGAAATAATTTATGCTGAGGCTTCAAACAGCAACCTAGAAGTGTAAAGTGGGGAGGGGAAAAATCCATCGCATTTCTAAGTGTTTGGCTGCCCTCTAAGACCTCAAGTTGTACCTATGCCTGAAACAGGTAGAAACACAGTATCACCTGAAAGTGTCAAATGGGGAAACCGAGGCTCAGAAAAACCAAGTGGATCCTCTCAAAAACACAGAACAAATATTCAGGGAAGTGGCGACTAAATCTCAAGTCTGTGTCACGAGCTGGTGTTCCTGAGACCACAGGGCCCCGCGCAGATGGCATTAGTTAAAAGCAGCACATTGGAGGAAGCACTAGAGATCCGGAGCCCACACGGTTCCTTGCAGTCTACTTCATAAAGAGACTTCACGTCTTGGCGAGGATCTTGGACTGTCTCTGATTTCTTTCACTTGTTTTATAAAACCAGTAAAGTCAAGTCATTGAAACATTTTACTGGCAGTTCTGGGTGTATTCTAATTGTCCTGTAGTTGGAATTCCCGTTATTGCCAGAGAGAAAGCAACCACTCCAATTCCTTGAGGATTACTTAGAGGGTAGATTTACGGGGAGGAAACAGGAATGGGGTTGAGGCACAACTTCCTAAAGCCATTTTCTCTGATTTGGGGGCGGGGGGGAGCGGGTAGAGGGTAGCTTTGGCCACTAATTTCCTGCCTGCACATTCTTAAAAATGTTCACCATTTCCTCCACCACTCCCATTTTCATCAACATATTTGAAATCCTCAAGGATCACTTTTCAGAGCCCATCTCGTCTAGAGGTGAACCATCACCTCTAATGCTAAGGCAAGTCCCAATCACATTCTGCCCCTGTCCAAGCTGGCTGCTGGCTGGGAGAACCAGTTCTAGTGTTTGCCCCATCCCAGCCTCTACCAAGGTTAATGAAATTGAAAAGCAACTCGCTGCGGGCCACGGTGACTTTGCATTGTGCTGGAGACAGTAAGGGTAGTGTTTGCTGGCTGTGGCTCTCACAAGCAAATGTCACTGAATGTGTTTAGAAGGAGCGTGTTTAGTTGGACACTGTCAAGCTGTAGGAGACAAAATCAACTGAAAAAGGAAGAAAGAGTGTAGAAGAGTTTTGTGTCTTAGTGTGCGGGGTCTGGACTTTGATCTAGGTTAAAATCTCACCTACAGTAGATTTTGAATCTCGGTCAAGTTATTTAACCTCTTTTGTGCCTCAGTTTCTTTATCTGTAAGAAAAAAAGACTAGTAACTAATTTACAAGTTTATTGTGAGGATTCAGTTATACTATGTGTATGAAGCATTTAGCATAGTTAGGAACATAATTAGTACTTGACAAACCTTCGTTTATAACAAGCCTTGCTCACTAGGTGTTCCTGTAGCTCAGTTGCCCTTCCAGCTGTTTATTTTGTAGAACTAAGTAATACCTTATAGTTAAAGTCATCATAGGGAAAGGAGGGACCTAAACTTTTTTGACTTTATATTTTGCTATTGATGTTTTTTCTAAATATTAATACCACTCATTAAGGCAGTTAGAATGAATGTTGCAAAATGAAATTTTATATTATAAAGTCTTCCAAATGTTGAATTTCCCATTCTGCTTGATCTTATGGTTTAGTAAATTAAATACAATACCAATGAGTGATGGGTTTGCCATTATTAACTAGAGATTGTCAAGTGTCCATCTAGTCCCCACTATTTGTAATGTTTTGGCAGCTTTGTGGTCAAAACAGGCAAACTCCATTTTGGTGGGGTGTGGAAGCATCCAGTCTTATGGTTAGACATGGCTCCTTTAACTGCAGGAAGCTAGAGTACATAGGAGGCATTGCAGCCTGCTTGTCTGGGCAGGTGTTTTAGGGACCGTTCAGCTGCTGAGATGTGAAGCAAGTCCATTCCGGCTGGCAGGCAGCAGGTGACAGCCCAATCACTTCCTGCCATTGGAGGAGTTAACACAGAGTGTCATAAGATGACACCATGAGGGGTTGAGCACAGGGGTAGACAGTTCAAAGCGTTCAGACATCCTGGCAGGTGAATAGCATCAGGGATGTCTTAGGGAGACAGAAGGGTCATAGACACCACACTCCCTCCCTTGACAACGGTGGAAGGGTGCAGAGAGAGTCTGATTCAGGCCCTGGTTCTCTAGCAAGTCATTAAGACGAGGCTTCAGGCTTTGGGTTAGAAAGCCAGCTGTCAGGACTGGAGGGCAGGCAGGGACCTGATCTTAATGGCAACAGCAGAAACAATAATAGGCACCCTAGGAACTTGACATCAATCCTTAAGCTTTAGTAGGTTAAGTCAACGAATCCTCACCACATGCTTATGAGCTGGGTATGATTATCAATATGCCCATTTTTCAGAGAAGGCAACTGAGGCTGAGAGAGAAACTTGCCCAAAGACACACAGCAAATAGCAGAGTTGGGATCAAACACAGGCTGTCAAACTCCAGTGTCCACTCTCAGCCACTGTGTCAAACGGCCTCTCAAAGCAGGTACTCCTTAGAGGGTTATAGAGTCCCAGAACCTTGGCTGGGGACAAGCCTGCAGGTGAGTGCTGAGAGGCCCCAGCTACCGGGAAGGAGGTATGCAGGGAAAATCTAGGCTAGGCCTGACACTGTGTCACAGTGTCCCTTGGAGGAAAGCATCTCAGCTCTTCTCAATAAATGGCAGTTTGTGTTCCATTCAGGAGTTTCTTCTGTTCTAATTCAGATCTAGGAATTTTGGCTCAGTCCTAACCCAGAGATCCCTCAGGAAACCAGATAATTTCTGGCACTACTCTGTAGAATTTAAGCAGACTCAAAGATTCATCTGCCATGTGGTCAGATCATAGTGGAGCTCAAGGGAGAAAGTGAGGCGTATTTGTCTGCATACCAATGTACAAATCTTTTTCTTTGGAAAGAGAACTTGGATTGATTGAGGTTCCACAATATGCTTTACATAAGGAATTGCTTTTAATATTTACAATATATTCATTTCTAAGGCTACTGTCTGTAACAAAGTACCACAAACGGTGTGGTAATTGATTGTTGTACAATTGTACAATTCTGGAAACTGGAAGTCTGGAATGAAGATGATGGCAGGGCCGTGCAATCTCTGGAAACTCCAGAGGAAGGGTCCTCCCATTCCCCTTCCTACATTCTGGTGGTTTGCCAGCAGTCCCAGACTTCTTTGGCTTATAGAGTCATTATTTCAATCATCTGTCTTCGCGTGGTATTCTCTCTGTCTCTTCACACCATCTTCCTCCTGTGTGTGTCTGTGTCCAAATTTCCTCTTTTTATAAGGACTCCAGTCACATTGGATCAGAGCCCATCCCAATGACCTCATCTTCATGTGACTATATTTGCAAAGATCTTATTTACAACTAAGGTCGCATTCTGAGGTACTGGGGTTAGGACTTCGGTGCCAGGGGGCAAAATTCAACCCATAATATACAAAAGCCTTATTCAATTAGTACCCCGCTCCTCACTTTTACAGACAAGGAAAAGGAGGCTTAAGTTCACTCAGATAGTAAGTGGTGGAGTACAAGAATCAAACCAAGTCTAATTCAAAGGTCTGTATTCTTCCTGTCCACATAATACTGCCTTCTCAGGATAGTAAGTAGTTTCTTTGGCTCTTTAAATGACACAAGGTACTTTTTAAGAACCACTGTGTTTTCTTACTGCTCGTCTCAATCTTGCTAATGACTTGGAAGGTCCGGTGCTCATTCAATGCCAGTGCTTTTAACAAGCCTCTCCTACTTACTACTGCAGAAACATAATGTATACCCCATGTTATGAAGAGGAGTCATAGATGAATATATGCCGGGTACTTCTAAGGGTAGATGTTACATCCCAAGATCTGTACACTGCTCAGGAGAGTTTCTCATATTGTATAAACAGCAAATGTCATATGATATGTCTTAACTCTAGAAAGGTTTATTTTCTGTACAAAGAATCAGAAACTTGGAGAGATAATCCCATATTGGCATCTGATTCCTGGAAATGAAGTGTGTGGCCTGGGGCTATTCATTTAACCCCTCAACCTCACCATCTGGGACCTGGAGGTAATGATGCCCCTCTCTTTGGAGGCAACATTTGAGTGGCTTCAAAAATGTCCTGGAAGTCTCTGGCAAAAGGAAATGCTACATTGACAGCAAAACATTTAACCGAAAATAATTGGAATTTGTAGATTATCATTCTTAGGGATCCCAAATTTCTTATGGCTGATCTCCATTCCCAAGCCTCAGGAATTGGAAGAATTGACCTGGAATGTTGCCAAAAGTTAAATCCTCCCTGATCTTCTTCTTCTAACTGTTCTGTTTTCTGTTAGAATCACGATTTGAGTTCTCCCTGAAAATGGAACACTAGGTCAAGGGGGAAGTTTGGGATCATTAGCTCCCATCAATCATCTGGGAGTGAATGTGCGTCTGCATGAAATTCTGCTTTAGAATTTCTTCTTTGATAAAATGTATGCAGCATCCAGTCTCAGAGATAGATTCCCCTAGTCTCCCTGCCTCATTCAAGTTGTTTAATTATATTGTTTTTACTATCCCTTGCTGTCTGACTTTTGGATACCCATATAATTATCAGATTAGCTCCTATGTAAAAATCCTTGTTTTTGGTTTTCCTTCCAATATGCTAAATATATGTCTAGTGGCACAGAGCTGGCACTAGTACATTAAGCAACCCAGAATAGAGTAGAGTCAGATGTAAAAGGTTTGCATCTCACTTTATTTTTTAAATTTTATTTTTATTTTGTTGAGGCAGAGTCTGGCTCTGTCACCCAGGCTGGAGGCTCACTGCAGCCTCAAATTCCTGGGCTCAGGTGATCCTCCCACCTCTGCCTCCTGAGTAGCTGGAACTCCAGGTACAGGCCACCATGCCTAATTAATTTTTTAAAAATTATTTTTCTTGTAGAAACAAGGCCTTGCTATGTTGCCCAGGCTGGTCTTGAATTCCTGGCCTCAAGCCATCTGCTCACCTCAGCCTCCCAAAGTGCTGGGACTATAGGTGGGAGCCACTGTGCCTGGCCGTGTCTTACTTTATATTAGAACTCCTGAGCATTAGACACTCTTGCCCATGTTGGAGCTCTGCTAGGAAGAGAATCACATCGCAGCACTATTTTGCAGTATGGTTTCCACTTATCTTTATTAATAAATTGCATATTTATAGGTTCCAAATAAGAGAGAAATGCATTCCCATTACATTAATGTTTCCTGTAATGAGTAGGAAGACGGCTCATTAAAATTATTTGAGGTGCCACCTTTGACACTCAGTCTGACTTTCTGCTTGCTTATGGTTCAAGTCCTTCTTGATGTCTCTATTTGTTAAAAAAAAAAAAAAAAGAGAGAGAGAGAGAGATTTAGAGCTGGCTGACTTCTGTAGGAATGCTTTCAGACTGTTCATTTCCTGGCAATCGGCTATTTGGTCAGAAATGTGGAGTTATTTGATAAGTGTTTAGTCCTTAAATGATGGTCACTGCAGGTGAACAAAGAGAAAACAATTTAACTTAAACAAATGCCATTGTTAACTCACTCAACTGCAGCAAACTTATATCAAAACCAATAGAAAATCTCTCTAGATGAGCACCGTTCCACCTCTATGTGTAAATGAATGATTGACCAAAAGAATCTACAAATGGCCTTGTTTTCTTCAATTTTCATGTGTTTTCTGATGCTGGACTTCATCAGAAACTTGAAAACATAGTTTCTGATCACAGCACTTTTTAAAGAAACGGAATTGTTTGAGGGACTCAATTGCTGTTTATCTATTAGCATAGGTATATCGAGTTGAGATAATTCATTGAACGCTATCATCCTTGCAAAGCCCTATTTTATTTTGGTTTGTTACCCCTTTCATGTCCGTCTCCAGTCATCCACTGCAACACTTTCATCAGCACCTTCTCAAGTGTGTTTTACAGATCCTTCTAAACCACCTTCCGTATGTTTATTTGGTATATTGGTGTTTACCTACAAATATTTAGTGTCATTTATATATTTTTTAAAGTTCTATAGATGGTAATGTGCTATGAATCTCATTTTCCTTCTCATTTTTATCTAACATAGTATTTTTGAGATCTCTATATACTTCCTCTATATAAATCTAGTTCATTGCTTCTGAATCCTGCAGATTTTTCTAATACATGCATACACCATTTCTGACTCCTGCATGTAATGCACTTTACTTATTCATTTCCTTAGGGGATATCTATGGGTTACCCAGATTCTCTAGTGGATACTCAGATTGCTTCCAACTTTATGGTACCATAAATAATGCTGCAATAATCTTATATGAGCATGTTTCCTTGCGGATCTGAGCAAGACAGTCTCTAGAGTATGTATCCAGGAAGGGAATTTTTGAGTTCTATTATACCCATACTTTATTTCACTAAGTACTTCTCAGGTTGTGATACAGAATGTTTCTACCAATTTATAATTCACCACCAGTAAGGACAAAACTTCCTGATATTCTTGCCAGCACTTTCTAATTTTTGCCAATCTAATGAGTGCAAAATCATATCTCATTTTGTTAAAAAAACCCACAAAATTTGTATGTCTGATTACTAATGAGGATGTATATCATTCACATACACAATAGCTATTTCAATTTTCCTGTCAATTGCCTGTTCATGTGCTTTGCCCATTTTTAAAAAAATTTTTGTTTCCTGTCCTTTTCTTGCTTGTTTGCAAAGTTTCTTGTATGTTCTAGATATCAATTTCACATTGCTTTGCAAAGATCTCTTTCCAATAATTTGCTGATTTTTCTATGGATAAATGGAAGTTTTAAGTTTAAGTGTGGTCATTTCACCATTTTTTTTCTATTAGCTGATTTCCATTAATGGTCCCTATGTAAAATCCGTGTGTGATTTTCCTTCTGGTATGCTAAATGTACAACAAACAGCAAAGAGCTGACTTTGGTACATTAAGCAGCTCAGAATAGAGCCAAAGTGGGCCTCATCTCACTTTATATTAGAACTCCAAAACTTTAGATATTCTTGACCATATTGCAGCATTGCTTACAACGGAAGCAGATTATAGCTCTATTTAACAGTATGGGATCACTTATCTTTATCAAAGAACAACAACAAAAACAAACCCAACACACAAGTTCCAAATAAGAGAGTAATACATTTTCTTTGTGCTCTTCCTTCCTATAATGAGTATGGCAATAACTAATTGAAATCATTTGCAATGCCACCTCTGATACTTAGCCTGAACTTCCTACTCACTTACCATTCCCTTCTGTTCCTAGTGTGGTTTAGTGTTTTGGTTTGGTTTTTTGGGTCTTCAGTGTACGGAATTTATTTATCATATTCCTCTGTTTATGCCTTATTGTTATTTGTCCATGCAAGTCTCCTCTTTATTTCTTATTTTATGAATGTATGAATATATTTATATGCACACATATAATAACATAAATCTATCTACCTACCTACCTACATACCTACCTATCTACTTAGGCACCATTATGGTAGATGGAATTACTGATTCCAAATATTTAGCCTACCTGTATTATTATTATATATCTATACCCTTGCCATAGCCAGGAGGAATATTCCTCCTGGTGGGTGGAACATTTTTCCTGACACTGGACTTTGGGCTTGGCTGAATAACTTGCTTTGGTTAACAGGATATTAGTCCCATTGCATTAGCATGGTTAGGCTTGCCCACTTGAGCACCTGCTCTTCATCACAAGAAAAACATAACTTGGTAGTGACTAATCTAAGAATGGTGAGAAACATATGGAACATACCTGGACCCAACCTTTAGCTTGTAACTGAGTTCCTAGCCTAGATAAGCCAACTCCAAACTGACCTTCAGATGGTGTGAAATAAATGTTTATTTATGAACCACTGAAATTCTAGTAACTATTATGCAGTATTACTGTAACAATAGCTAACTAATGCATCTTTCACCCTTCATTCCTTCTGCCTTTTTTCTTCTATTTGCATATCTCATTTTATTGTCATAACACTACCATAGGTTAATGTGCTTTATGTGTATCCTTTTAATTCAAAATCGTCTTGAAATATATGTATTTTTGTGTGTGCATAACTTTTTAATTTTTGTAAATAATATTATATATCTTCTGTTTCCAACTTTTTTCACCAAGCATATGTGTATTGATTCATTTCTAATTGACATAATAATTATGTATATTAACGGGGTACAATGTAATGTTTTGTAATTCTTTGCTTCCAACTGCTACATAATACTCCATATTGTGTCTCCATCACGTTTTTCCTATCCACTCCCACAGTGATAAATACCCAAGTTACCTATGAATCCCTGCTCCCTTAACCCATGTTGCAATGAACATGGTCATACATGTCACTTTACAGACCCCAAGGATGATTTCCAGGATACATATCCAGAGTGGAATTGCTAACTTACAGGACACATGCCTAGTTAATAATACTAAATAGTGAAAAACTGCCCTATAGCCTGCCTTTGCTTCAGCAGTGCCTGAAAGTCCCAGTGTCCCTATATCCCCACATCCTCTCTGATACTTGGTATTATCGAACTGTCTATTTTGTTGGTCAATCTAATTGTTTTAATTTGTATTTCACTGATTACCAATGAGTTTAAACATCCTGATACATGCTTGTTAACTTTCTAGATTTCCTCTTTTGTAAAATTGCCTTGCCCATTTTATCTATTGGAGTTATATTTTCCTTATCCATTTTTAGATCTTTGTATATTAAAAAAAATCCCTTGTTGGTTTAGATGCCACAAATATCTTCTTCATCTTGGTAGATATCTATTAATGTGTGATGTCCTTTATTGAAGTAAAATTCTTAATTTCAGTGTAAATTAGTTCTTTTTTTGGCCTGATGATTTATGCTTTTCAAGTTTTGTTTAAGAAGTCATTTCCTGCCCTGTCACAAAAATACTGCCTTACATTTTGTAATTTTAACTTAATTGCTTCACCAGTCACAGTTATATATTTTTTCAAGTTTCTAAGATTTTCTAAATTATAAATGTAAGTACTGAACTTTATCAAACAATGTTTTGCATCTGGGATGATCAGGTAATTATTACATCTATGTTCATTCATGAAACTGATCTATAAATGTCTTCATTATATTGTAATAAATCAGTACTTATTCTATTAAATCCATTTTTATTTTAAATAAACACATAATAACTGTATGTATTAATGGGGTAGAGAGAGATATTTCAGTACACTTATACAATGTGTAATGATACAATCAGGGTCAATAGCATATTTATCACTTTAAATATTTACCATTTTTTGTGTTGGGAACATTCAAAATCCTCTCTTCTAGCTGTTTGAAAATACACCATAAATTATTGTTAACTAGTCACCCTGTAGTGCTTTAGAACACTAGAACACTTTCCTCTTATCTAGCTGCAATTTTGTATTCATTAAACAACCTCTCCCTATCTCCCTCTCCCCTTTACACTGCCTATCCCCTAATAACCACTATTTCACTCTCCACTTCTATGAGCCCGACTTTTTTGGATTCCACACATAAGTGAGAACACACAATATTTTTCCTTCTTTGTCCGACTTACTTCACAGAAAATTATGTCCTTCAGGCTCATCCGTGTTGTCATAAATGATGGGATTTCATTTTTATGGTTCAGTAGTATTCCATTGTGTATATATACCACATTTTCTTTATCCATTCATCAGTTAATGGACATTTAGGTTGACTCCATATCTTGGCTGTTGCGACTAGTGCTGCAATAAACATGAGAATGCAGATACCTTTTCAATATACTTATTTTCTTTCCTTTGAACAAATAGTAGTGGGATTGTTGGATCGTATGATAGTTCTATTTTTAGTTTTTTAAGGAACCTCCATACTGTTTTCCATAATGACTGTAATAATTAACATTCCCACCAATAGTGCATAAGAGATCATTTTTCTCTGTGTCCTTGCCAGCATTTGTTTTTTATTTTATTTTATTTTTGTCTTTTTGATAATAGTCATTCTAACTGGTATGAGGTGATATCTCATTGTGGTTTTAATTTGCATTTCTCTAATCATTAGTAATGTTGAGTATTTTTTCATAATACTTGGCCATTTGTATGTCTTTTTATTTTTTGAGACAGAGTCTTGCTCTGTTGCCAGGCTGGAGTGCAGCGGTGCGATCTCGGCTCACTGCAACCTCCACCTCCCGGGTTCAAGTGATGCTCTTGCCTCAGCCTCCCAAGTAGCTGGGACTACAGGTGCATGCCACCACACCCAGCTAATTTCTGCATTTTTAGTAGAGATAGGATTTCACCATGTTGACCAGGATGGTCTCCATCTCTTGACCTCATGATCCACCCGCCTTGGCCTCTCAAAGTGCTGGTATTACAGGCGTGAGCCACCACTCCAGGCCTGTATGTCTTTTTTAAAGAAATGCCTATTCAGATCCTTTGTCCACTTTAAAGTTAGATTATTCATTGTTTTGTTGTTGTTGTTGTCATTTTTTTCCTGTTGTTTGAGTTCCTTGTATATTCTAGATATTAATCATTTGTATGTATAGTTTGCAAATATTTTCTTCCATTCTACAGATTGTCCCTTTACTACGTTGGTTGTTTCCTTTGTTGTGCAAAGTTTTTTAGTTTGATATAATACTATTTTAGATATTTGATAGATTCCCCTATTTTTGCTTTTGCTGCCTGTGCTTTTGGGGTACAAAATATTTTCCCAGACCAATGTCCCAAAGCATTTCCCCGGTTTTTTTTCCTAGGAGTTTTCTAGTTTGGGATCTTATACTTAAATCTTTTAAGTCTAGTTTGAGTTGATTTTTGTATATGGTGAGATACGTGAGCCTAGTTTCATTCTTCTCCATATGGATATCCAGTTTTTCCAGCACCATTTATTGAAAAGGCTTACATTTTCCCAATATATATTCCTGGAACCTTTGTTGAAAATCAGTTGTCTATAAATAAATGAATTTATTTCTTTGTGTTCTATTCTGTTCCATTGGTCCATGTGTCTATTTTTATACCAGCACCATCTTGTTTTAATTACAGTAGGTTTGTAATATATTTTGAAGTCAGGTGGTATGATACCTCCAAGTTTGTTCTTTTTGTTTAGAATTATCTACTTGGGATCTTTTGTACACATTTTGGGATTGTTTTTTCTATTTTGGTAAAGAATGCCATTGGTATTTTGATAAGGATTGCATTTAATCTGTAGATTGCTTTTGGTAGTATGGTCATTTTAACAATATTAATTCCTTTTTTTTTTTTTTTTTTTTTGAGATGGAGTTTCACTTTTGTTGCCCAGGCTGGAGTGCAATGGCATGATCTCAGATCACCACAACCTCTGCCTCCTGGGTTCAAGTGATTCTCCTGCCTCAGCCTCCCGAGTAGGTGGGAATACAGGCATGCACCTGGCTAATTTTGCATTTTTAGTAGAGATGGGGTTTCTCCATGTTGGCCGGGCTGGTCTTGAACTCCCAACCTCAGGTGAACCACCTGCCTTGGCTTTCCAAAGTGCTGGGATTACAGGTATGAGCCACCATGCTCGGCCCAATATTAAATCTTTCAATCATGAACATTAGGTTTTTTTCTTTCCATTTTTTTGTGTGGCCCTTTCCATTTCTTTCATCAGTGTTTTGTAGTTTTCATTGTAGAACTCTTTCACCTGCTTAGTTAAATGTATTCCTATATGGGTTTTTTTGTAGCTATTTTAAATGGAATCATTTTCTTGATTTTTTTTCTTAGCTAGCTTGTTATTGGTGCTTAGAAATGATAGTGATTTTTGTATGTTGATTCTGTATCCTGAAACTTTATTGAATTCATATATCAGTTCTAAGGGGTTTTTGGCAGAGCCTTTAGGTTTCACTATATCATTTGATCTGCAGAAAAGGATAATTTGACTCCCTATTTTCCAAATTGGTTATTATTTTCTCTTGCCTGATTGCTCAGGCTAGGACTTCTGGTACCATGTTGAGTAAGAGTGGTGAAAGTGGGCATCCTTGTCTTATTGTAAGTTTTTTTTTTTTGCTTTTTTGTGTGTGTGTGTGTGTGTGTGTGTTTTTTTTTTTTGAGACGGGGTCTTGCTCTGTCACCTAGGCTGGAGTGAAGTGGCATGAGCATGGTTCACTGCAGCCTTGACCTCCGGGGCTCGAGCAATCCTCCTGCCTCATCTACCTGAGCAGCTGGGACTACAGGTATGTGCCACCATGCCCTGACAATTTTTAAAATTTTTTGTAGAGACAACATCTCACTGTGTTGCTCAGGCTGGTCTCAAACTCCTGAGCTCAAGTGATCCTCCCACCACGACCTCCCAAAGTGCTAGGATTACAGACATAAGCCACCATACCCAGCCCTTGTTCCAATTCCTAAAGACAAAGCTTTCAGCTTTTCTCCATTCAGTATGGTGTTAGCTGTGGATTTGTCATATATTGCTTTTATTGTGTTGAGGCACACTACTTTTACAACTAATTTATTGAGAGTTTTTATCAGGAAGAGATATTGAATTTTATCGAATGCTTTTTCTGCATCTATTGAGGTAATCACATGGCTTTTGTCCTTCATTCTATTAATATTAATTTGATATATCATGTTTATTGATGATGTACATATGTTGAACAATTCTTGCATTCCTGGGATAAACAACACTTGATCATGTTGTATATTTTTGATGTACTGTAGGATTTGGTTTGGTAGTATTATGTTAAGAATTTTTGCATCTATGTTCATCTGGAATATTGGTCTGTAGTTTTTTTTTTATCGTTGTTGTGTCCTTGCCTTGTTTGTTATCAGGGTAGTACTAGCCTTGTAAGATGAGTTTCAAAGAATTTGCTTCTCTTCGATTTTTTTGGAATAATATGAGACGAATTTATGTTAGTGATTTTGTTGTTGTTTGTTTTTGTCATTGTTGTTGTTTTGGTAAGTTTGGTAGAATTCAACAGTGAAGCCAGCTGGTCCTGCCTTTTTTGTATGTGTGTTGAGAGGCTTTTTATTACTGATTCAATCTTGTTATCCATTGTTCCTCTGTTCAGGTTTTCTATTTCTTCCAGGTTCAATCTTGATAGGTTTTATATGTCTAGTAATTGATCAATTTCCTCTAGCTTTTCCAATTTGTTGGTGTATAGTTGTTTATAAAAGTCTGTAATGATCCTTTGTATTTCTGTGTTATCAGTTTTAATATCTCCTTTTTTGTTTCTGATTTTATTTATCTGGGATTTCTTTTTTACGTCTTAGTCTAGCTAATGGTTTGTTGATTTTATCTTAAAAAATTGTCATTTTATTGATCTTTTGTATTACTTTTTCATTCTCTATTTCATTTAGTTCTTTTCTGATCTCTACTATTTCTTTCCTCATACTAATTTTGGGTTCTATTTGCTCTTGCTTTTTTAATTCCTTGAGGTGCATCATTAGGTTGCTAATTTGAAATTGTCTTACTTTTTTGATGTAAACATTTATTTTTATAAACTTCCCTCTCAGTACTGCTTTTGCTGTATTTCATAGGTTTTGGTATGTTGTATTTCTATTTTCACTTGTTTCAATACATTTTGTAGTATCTTTAATTTCTTCATTGACCTTTAATTTCTTCATTGGCTGTTCAGGAGTAGGTTGTTTAATTTACATCTGGTGGTACAGTTTCCAAAGTTCCTTCTGTTATTCACTTCTGGTTTCATTCCATTGTGACCTGAAAAGATGCATGATATGATTTCAATTTCTAAAAATTTGTTGAGACTGATTTTATGGCCTAACATATGGTCTATCTTAGTGTTTCATGTACCAGTGAGAAGAATGTGCATTCTGAAACTATTGTATAAAATATTCTGTAAAAGCCTGTTAGGTCCACTTGGACTATAGTGCTGTTTAAGTCCAAAGTTTCTTTGTTGATTTTCTGTGTAGATGATCTGTCCAATGCTGACAGTGAAATGCTGAGAGTTGAAATTCTACCTTATTTTTTTTAAGGTCTATCTCTCCCTTTAGCTCTAATAATATTTGTTTTATGTATCTGTGTGTGCTGGTGTTGGGTGCATATATATTTACAATTGTTATATTCTCTTCCTGAGTTGATTCCTTTGTCATTATGTAATGATTTTCTTGGTCTCTTTGGGGGTTTTATAATTTCAAGTCTATTTTATCTGATAAAAGTATGGCTACTTTTGCTCACTTTTAGTTTCCATTTGTGTGTACTATCTTTTCCATCCCTTCGCTTTCAGTTTGTGTGTGTTCTTTACAGGTGAGGTGAATCTCTTTTAGGCAGCAAATAGTTGGGTCTTTTTAAAAAAAAAATCCAGTCAGCCAGTCTGTATCTTTTAATTTGGGAATTTAAATCATTTACATTCAAGTTGTTATTGATAAGTGGGGACTTAATTCTTGTCAATTTATTGTTTTCTAGCCTTTGTCCCTTTCTTCCTCTCTTGTTCATCTTTTCAGTTTGGTAGTTTTCTTTAGTAATAACATTTGATTGCTCTCTATTTCCCATTTGTATATCTCTTCTACCTGTGGGATTTATATTTTCACATGTTATCATGATGGTAGATATCATCCTTTCATGTCCAGCTGTAGAACTTCCTCAAGCATTACTTGTAGGGCCAGTCTAGTGGTGATTAATTCCTTCACTTTTTGCTTGTTTGGAAAGACTTTATTTGTCCTTCATCTCTGAAGGATAGGTTTGCTGGGCATAGAGTTCTTGACTAGCCATATTTTTCTTTCAGCACTTTGAATATATAAAACTCATTCTCTTCTGGACTATCAGGGAAATCTGCTGTTAGTATGATGAAGTTTCCCTTCTATGTGACTTGACGCTTTTTCTCTTGCTGTTTGTAGAAATGTCTCTTTATCTTTGACCTTTGACAGTTTGATTATAATGTGCCTCTGAGAGGACTTTTTGAGTTGAATTTATTTGGGGATCTTTGAGCTTTTTGTATCTGGATGTCCATATCCCAACACTTGGAAAGTTTTCAGCTATTAGTTCATTAAACAGGTTTTCTATGCTATTTCCAATCTTTCTGTCCTTTTGAAACTCAGTGATGTTCCATGTGTCCTGTAGACTTTCTTACTTTCTTTATTCTTTTTTATTCCTTTTTTCTTTTTTTTTTTTTGTCTGACCAGGTATTGCAAAAGACCTGTTTTCAAGTTCAGAAATTCATTCTTCTGCTTGATCTAGTCTATTATTAAAGCTTTTCATTTTATTTTTTATTTCACTCATTAAATTCTTCAGTTCCAAGATTTCTGTTTGGTTCTATTTTATGATATCTATCTCCTATCTTTTTGTTGAATTTCTAATTCAGATGATGAATTGTTTTTCTGATTTCATTGAATTTCCTTTCTGTGTTCTCTCACATTTCACTGAGTTTTCTTAATATTTTTATTGTAAATTTTTTTTCAGACATTTTGGAGATTTTCTTGTCTTTGGGGACTGTTACTGGAGAATTATTGTTTTACTTTGAAGGTGTCATGTTTCCTTGCTTTTTCATATTTCTTATATCTCTACATGGATATCTGCACATCTTGTCGAACAGCCATTTCTTCCAATTTTATGGAGTAGCTTTCATAGAAAAAGACTTTTTCCTGTGGGTGTATTGTATCCTGTAGTGTTGGTTGGATAGTGTACTTTGCCTTTGGTTGTGGATGGCACAGTAGTGTAGTCTCCACAGGATTTCTTTTGTTTTAATCAATGTCAGCATGTCTGTGAGTACCTCAGTGGCCTAGGCTGTGGTAGACGCTGTGGCATGGCTTTGCTGGAGAAGGGGATGCCAAATGGGTTGGTCCTTTGGTCCCAGGGGGCCACACTCAGGTGCACAGCAACTCTGCCATTGGAGAGGGCCACTCCTCAGGCCCCTGGAGGACACATGTGGATGCTCAGTGGTTCTGCTACTGAAGGGGATAAGATTGTTAGCAGCAGCAGTAGGTCCCAGACAGGCCAGTCCTCAAGTCCCTAGGGGGCACATGAAGACCCATGACAGGTATGCTTTGGAGGAGGCAGGAATGCCAGCAGTGGCAGCAGGCCCTGTTCTTGTGAGTCCTTGGGTCCCTGGAGGGAGCACTAGCTCCACCACTGGGGTGCAGGGTCACAGGCAGTGGTGGTGTCAGGCCCCAGGTAAGCAGGACTTGAGTTCTGGGGAGCACATGCATTGGCTTCCTCTGTCCTAGAGGCAGCATCCTCACTGTAGTATTGTATGTAGTATGCAATGTGGGAAGTGCCAGAGTCATGGCTGCACTGCTGGATCGAGCTAGGATTGTGACACGGTAGCCCTTTGGATGAATGTAGTGAGATGTTGGTGGGGTCCCAGGATGTGGAGATACAGGACCTATTGGACCCTAGGACATGATGCACTCTTATGTTGGCTTCACTCTTAAAATGAAAATGTGGTGCCATTTTGAGGAGAACCTATTATAAAATCCCTCTTTGGAATAATGCAATTGTGGGAACCCAAGACAGCTTTCCATACAAGTCTCAAGGACGGCAAGGGCTGTGGGTCTCTCTTTCAGCTTGGATTGCAGGTTTTCATGCACGTCCGTGTGAAGAGACCACCAAACAGGCTTTGTGTGAGCAACATGGCTGTTTATTTCACCTGGGTGCAGGCAGGCTGAGTCCGAAAAGAGAGTCAGTGAAGGGAGATAGGGGTGGGGCCGTTTTATAAGATTTGGGTAGATAAAGGAAAATTACAGTCAAAGGAGGGTTGTTCTCTGGTGGGCAGAGTGGGGGTCACAAGGTGCTCAGTAGGGGAGCTTTTGAGCCAGGATGAGCCAGGAGAAGGAATTTCACAAGACAATGTCGTCAGTTAAGGCAAGAACAGGCCATTTTCACTTCTTTTGTGGTGGAATGTCATCAGTTAAGGCAGGAACCAGCCATCTGGATGTGTACATGCAGGTCACAGGGGATATGATGGCTTAGCTTGGGCTCAGAGGCCTGACATTCCTGTCTTCTTATATTAATAAGAAAAAAAAACGAAATGGTGGTAAAGTGTTGGGAAGGTGAAAATTTTGGGGGGTGGTATGGAGAGATAATGGGCGATGTTTCTCAGGGCTGCTTCGAGTGGGATTAGGGGTGGTGTGGGAACCTAGAGTGGGAGAGATTAAGCTGAAGGAAGATTTTGTGGTAAGGGGTGATATTGTGGGGTTGTTAGAAGAAACATTTGTCATTTAGAATTATTGGTGATGGCCTGGATACAGTTTTGTATGAATTGAAAAACTAAATGGAATAAGAGAAGGAGAAAAACAGGTATTAAAGGACTAAGAATTGGGAGGACCTAGGACACCTAATTAGAGAGTGCCTAAGGAGGTTCAGCATAGCCTTGCCAGCAAAGATTATTTATTTACTTTAAGAGTTAAGAGTGGCAGTTTGGGGATAGCACCAGGAGATATCAGCTGTGATGACTTGGAGAAACAGTGTAAACTGGCAGTGTAAACAAGAACAGGGCATGTATGAATAGTTGAGAACAGTGAATAGGAATATGACTAGACAGAAGACAGTAGGGATGACAAGTTTTTTGGGGCACAGCCTAAGTTGGTCTGGTGTCTGGAATGAGACTGGGGCCTAATAAAAAGGAGCGTCTATACAGAAGCTTAAATGGGCTGTACCTTGTAGCATTCCAAGGACAGGCCTGAATTCTGAGAAGGGAAAGTGGTAAAAGTATTGTCCAGTCCTTTTTAAGTTGGTGGCTGAGCTTGGTGAGGTGTGTTTTTAATAGATCATTAGTCTGTCACTGAATACTAAGAGCCTGAAAAAATGCTTGGCTGATTTGACTAATAAAGGCTGGTCCGTTATTAGACTGTATAGAGGTGGGAAGGCTAAACTGAGGAATTATGTCTGACAGAAGGGAAGAAATGACTGCGGTGGACTTCTCAGACACTGTAGGAAAGGCCTCTACTTATCTAGTGAAAGTGTCTACCTAGACTAATAGGTATTTTAGTTATCTGACTCGGGGCATGTTGATTAAAGCTAATTTGCCAGTCCTGGGTGGGGGCAAATCCTCAAGCTTGATGTGTAGGGAAGGGAGGGGGCCTGAATAATCCTTGAGAAGTAGTAGAATAGCAGATGGAACACTGAGAAGTTATTTCCTTGAGGACAGATTTCTACGATGGAAAGGAAATGAGAAGTTTTAAGAGGCGGGCTAGTGGTTTGTACTATAGCATAGTCTGCCTTTGCTCGTGTGTGGTGATTAGGCCTGGTGGAACTGCCATCAATAAACCAAGTGTGATCAGGGTGAGAAACAGGGAAGAAGGAAATGTGGGGAAATGGGGTGAACGTCAGGTGGATCAGAGAGATGCAGTCATGAGGGTCAGGTGTGGTATCAGGAATAATGTGGGAGGCCGGATTGAAGTCCGGGCCAGGAACGATGGTAATTGTGGGAGACTTAACAAAGAGTGAGTACAGCTGAAGGAGCCAGGGAGCAGAAAGTATATGCGTCAGGTGTGAGGAAGAAAATAGATTTTGGAAATTACGAGAGCTGTAGAGAGTGAGTTGGGCATAGTTTGTGATTTTAAGGGCCTCTAAAAGTATTACGGCGGCAGCAGCCACGGCAGAGAGACATAATGGCCAGCTTAAAACAGTAAGGTCAAGTTGTTTGGACAAAAAGGCTACAGGACACGATCCTGGTCCTTGTGTAAGAATTCTGACTGCACAGCCCTGCACTTCAGCTGTGTGTAATGAAAAGGGTTGGGATTAGTCAGGGAGAGCTAGAGTCGGGGCAGTCTCTAAAGCTGTCTTCAAGGAACGGAAAGAGGAGTGGGGAAAGGATTTAGGATCTATGGGGTCAGCTAGGTTTCCTTTTGTGAGTTTATATAATGGTTTTGTTAGGATGGAAAACCAGGTATCCAAAGGCGAAAGTATCTAACCACGCCCAGGGAGGAAAGGAGTTGTTGTTTTGTAGAAGGGGTTGGGGTTTGAGAGATTCGTCAGACACGATCAGCAGGGAGAGCAAGTGTGTTTTTATGAAGAATTATGCCGAGGTAGGTAACGAATGGAGAAGAAATTTAAGCTTTGGAGGGGGATACCTGAAATCCTTTGGAGAATAAATGCTGAAGGAGCAGAAGTGTGTCTTGTTGAGAAGATTCAAAGGAGGGGCTACAAAGAAGAAGGTCATC
Source organism: Pan troglodytes (assembly GCF_028858775.2). NCBI lineage: Eukaryota > Metazoa > Chordata > Mammalia > Primates > Hominidae > Pan > Pan troglodytes. The sequence goes on along the minus strand of NC_072411.2, from coordinate 109,251,897 downwards.
AGTATATTGAATAAGGTGAGAAGCAGAGGGGTGGAAAGAAACTAAATCATGAGAAAGAGTTTGGCTGAAGTAATGAGGGCTGTCCCTGAAACTTTGCAGCAGCACAGCCCAGGTAAGCTGCTGGGACTGATGGGTGTCAGGGTTAGTCCAGGTGAAAGCAAAGAGAGGCTGGGACGAGGGGTGCAGGGGAATAGTGAAAAAAGCATCTTTAAGATCAAGAACGGAACAGTTAGTTGTGGAGGAAGGTATTGAGGACAAAAGAGTGTACGGGTTGGGCACTACAGGGTGGATAGGCAAAACAATTTGGTTGATAAGGCACAGATCCTGAATTAACCTGTAAGCCTTGTCTGGTTTTAGGACAGGTAAAATGGGGGAATGGTAAGGGGAGTTTATAGGCTTTAAAACGCCATGCTGTAACAGGCGAGTGATAACAGGCTTTAATCCTTTCAAAGCATGCTGTGGGATGGGATATTGGCATTGAGCAGGGTAAGAGTGATTAGGTTTTAATGGGATGGTAAGTGGTGCATGATCGATAGCTAAGGAGGGAGTAGAGGTGTCTTATACTTGTGGGTTAAGGTGGGGAGATACAAGGGGAGGATGTGAAGGAGGCTTTGAACTGGGGGAAAAGGCGGCAATGAGGTGTGGCTGTAGCCCAGGAATAGTCAGGGAAGCAGATAATTTAGTTAAAGTGTCTCGGCCTAATAAGGGAACTAGGCAGGTGGGGATAACTAAAAAGGAGTGCTTAAAAGAGTATTGTCTAAGTCGGCACTAGAGTTGGGAAGTTTTAAGAGGTTTAGAAGCCTGGCTGTCAATATGCACAGCAGTTATGGAAGCAAGGGAAACAGGCCCTTGAAAATAAGGTAATGTGGAGTGAGTAGCCTCCGTATTGATTAAGAAGGGGATGGACTTACCATCCACTGTGAGAGTTACTTAGAGTGTCTGTGGTGGTCCTGTAGGCTTCCGAGGCGATCGGGCAGTGTCAGTCTTCAGCTGCTAAGCCGAGAAGATCTGGGAAGGAGTCAGTCAGAGAGCCTTCGGCCAGAGATCCAGGGACTCTGGGAGTGGCTGCCAGGTGAGTTGAACAGTCCAATTTTCAGTGGGGTCCCACACAGATGGGACATGGCTTAGGAGGAATCCCGGGCTACGGGCATTCCTCGGCCCAGTGGCCAGATTTCCGGCACTTGTAGCAAGTGCCTCCTCCTGGGGGAGGAGGTTCTGGAGGAACCCCTGGCAGCTGCGGTTCAGGCGTCTGGAGTTCTTGTGTGCTGGAGATGTGGCTGGGGTTTATCTCACAGTGGAGGCAAAGAATTGCAACTCAGAAATATGTTGCTACTTGGCTGCCTCTGCTCTATTATTGTACACCTTGAAGGTGAGGTTAATTAAGTCCTGATGTGGGGTTTGAGGGCCGGAATTTAATTTTTGGAGTTTTATTTAATGTTGGGAGCAGATTGGGTAATAAAATGTATATTGAGAATAAGACGGCCTTTTGACCTTTTAGGGTCTAGGGCTGTAAAGCGTCTCAGGGTTGCTGCTGAATGAGCCATGAACTGGGCTGGGTTTTTCATATTTGATGAAAGAGCCTAAACGCTCACTGATTTGGGAGAGGTCTGATAAAGAAAAAGGAGCATTAACCTTGACTAGGCCTTTAGCTTCAGCTACCTTTTTAAGAGGAAATTGCTGGGCAGGTGGGGGAGGGCTACTCATGGAATGAAACTGTAAACCAGACCGGGTGTGAGGAGGGGAGGTGATAAGAAGATTATAGGGTGGAGGAGCGGAGGCTGAGGAAGAATTGGGACCTAACTTGGCCTGGCAAGGAGGGGAGAGGTCAAATGGGTCTGTAGAAAAGGAAGATTAGAAAGACTCAGTGACGCTTGGGGTTGGGACTGAGGGGACAGGTAGGAGGGAAAGAAGGAAGATTTGTGACTAGTTGCATTGGGAACAGAGACTAGGGAGGGACTGATGTGTAAAAGAGTGCCTGGACATCAGGCACCTCAGACCATTTGCCTATTTTTCAACAAAAATTATTTAGGTCTTGTAGGATGGAGAAATTGGAAGTGCCGTTTTCTGGCCATTTAGAACCACTGTCTAGTTTGTATTGGGGTCAAGCGGCATTGTAGAAGAAAATAAGGCATTTAGGTTTTAGGTCAGGTGAGAGTTGAAGAGGTTTTATGTTCTTAAGAACAGAGGCTAAGGGAGAAGAAGGAGGAATGGAGGGTGGAAGATTGCCTATAGTGAAGGAGGCAAGTTTAAAGAAAAGGGAGAGTAGAGACATGGAGGGAAGCAGTTCGGGGGTTCTTACCCTCCAGAAAAGTGGGAAAGGGGTTGGGGCACAGAGATATGAGATCGGGGCATGGAGATAAGGGGTCAGGGTGCAGAGATATAAGAGGTTGGGGTGCAGAAATAAGGGATCGGGGCACAGAGATATAAGAGGTCGGAGCACAGAAATAAGGGATGGGGCGCAGACATACGAGGTTGGGGTACCTGCCCCTCCCCCAGAAAAGTGGGACTTGCCACTAAGGGTGAAGGAGAAGGGGTTGAGGGGTTCTTGCCTCTCCCCCAGAAAAGCAGAGAAGGGGTAGAGACACGGAGAGAAGGGATTGGGGTACTTGCCCCTCCCCCAGAAAAGCAGGACTTGCCGCTAAGGGTGAAGGACCAAGGCATGTGTCCCTGCATGGTCTGACACCTCTGAAACGTGGGTGAATAATCAGAGAGGTGTCCCTGCAATGACTAAATACCAAGGGAAGGCTGCCTTCCCAGTCTGTGACTGGCGCCGGAGTTTTGGGTCCATGGATAAAATGTGTCTCATTTGTCTCTACCAGAAAATGAAAAGAATTGAAATTAAGAGAAGGGAGAGATTGAAGAGTGGAAAGGAGAAAGTGGTTGAGGGATAGTGAGAGAGGTTGGAGAAGAGAGTAAGAAGAGGCTGCTTACCCGATTTAAAATTGGTGAGATGTTCCTTGGACTGGTGGGTCTGAGGACCTGAGGTCGTAGGTGGATCTTTTTCACATGGCAAAGAGCAGGAGGACAGGGGATTGATCTCCCAAGGGAGGTCCCCTGATCTGAGTCACAGCACCAAATTTTATGTGCGTCCGTGTGAAGAGATCACCAAACAGGCTTTGTGTGAGCAACATGGTTGTTTATTTCCTCTGGGTGCAGGCTGGCTGAGTCCGAAAAGAGAGTCAGTGAAGGGAGATAGGGGTGGGGCCATTTTATAAGATTTGGGTAGATAAAGGAAAATTACAGTCAACAGGGGGTTGTTCTCTGGCGGGCAGAGTGGGGGTCACAGGGTGCTCAGTAGGGGAGCTTTTGAGCCAGGATGAGCCAGAGAAGGAATTTCACAAGACAATGTCATCAGTTAAGGCAGGAACAGGCCATTTTCACTTCTTTTGTGTTGGAATGTCATCAGTTAAGGCAGGAACTGTCCATCTGGATGTGTATGTGCAGGTCACAGTGGATATGATGGCTTAGCTTGGGCTCAGAGGCCTGACACAGGTAACTGTGGTGGAAATGTGGATGGCAGGGATCTTCCACTTACCTTTTCCCTCACAGTGTGAGTCTCTCTTGGCTCTGAGTCAATCTGAGCTGGTGCTTTGCTTTCCTCTCTATGCTGCCATCCTGAGTCTCTGTGCCTCAAAGGGTCTTCATCACTTTTTGGCTGAATTCCAGTGTTCTCCCCCAGACACTCTATTGAACATGTGATTGCCTGTTTGTTGTTCTAATTGTTCTTCCTGGAGGAGGTGAGTGCTGAGTGCTTCTAGCCAGCCATCTTGATGACATCTCTTCTCAATTAAATTGTTATTCAATTTTGATATTAAGGATATACTGGCCTCATGAAATGAATTGGGCAGTGTTATGGGTTGAATTATGTCTCTCCAAAATTCATGTTACCTTCCTAACCCTCAGTACCTCAGAATGTTACCTTATTTAGAGGTAGGATATTTACAGAGATAATTGAGATAAAGTGAGGACCCTAATCCAGTATGACTGGTGTTCTTATAAAAAGGGGAAATTTAGACTTGAAGACAGAGAGAACACCATGTGAACATAAAGATGGTCATCTACAAGCAGAGAGAGAGACCTGGAACAGATCCTTCCTCACAGTCTTCAGAAAGAACCAATCCTGCCAACGCCTTGTTTTTGGACTTCTAGCCTCCAGAACCGTGAGACAATAAATTTCTCTTCTTAAGCCACCTGGTGTGTGGTACTTTGTTAGAGCAGCCCTAAGAAATGCACGCAATTGGCCTTCCATTTTTCTGTTTTGGAGCTCAATGTATATATAATAGAAATTATTCAAAAGCAAGAATTTAATGTATTATCAGCATATATTTTCTTTCTTGTATAATTTTTTGTTTTTGTTGGCATTCATAATTGTTTTTGCTTTTCTACTTGCTTAGTTTTGTAGACACCGAATACCAATTCATCCCTAAAATTTCTGTCACCAGCATGTCTCTTCACAATACATTTAAATATCAAATAGTCTAAGAATTTATTGTCTTGAAAGCATTTCTCTCAGAGCCTCTGACCTTTTCCTCTAACATGGACTGGTTGCTCCCTAGGTCTGCCACATGACAATCATTCCAGGATCTCTTCCCCCCATTAACTAAAGAATTTCCTTGGCCTCTCTCCCATGATGGAATCCCTGTTTCCTGAATCACACGTCTTTTTCTTTCTTAGTTGACTGTTTTTTGTGGAACACATACGGCAGTAGCCCAGAACAAAGGGTACAAAGGATATATATTTTTTATTCAATTATGGGAAATTCATCACCACTACATTTAAAAATTCTTTCTTCTGTTCATCTGGAAACTGATTTCTCTCCTTTTGTGACTCATAATTGATGGAGTCTGTTACTTCTATTTCTATCTTCTATATCACTTAATTTTTACCTTTTTTCTTCCAACTCTTACCCTTTCTAGTTCCTGTTAGGGGACCCCTTGTATATAATGTTCTAGCTTACTAATTTTTACTTTAGCTATGTTCATTCACTTGCTATTTAATCTACCCATTGGGTTCCTGATATTTTGAACTATAACATGTATCTAACTTTGGATGTTTTGTTTCCCAGTCCCAATAATCTACTGAGCTCCATTATTGCCCTTAGGTAGGGCCACCTCAGACTGGCACTGACCTGCCTTGAGGCAGCAGTAGATGGACAGAAATATGCCCCCAAGATAATGTGGAAGAAAGCAAGCCATCCTTGAGTTCTTTCCTTTTCTTTGGTTTCTGACCTTCTTCCTTCCAAGGCTGTTCTTCTTAACTACTTTTGGTCTCCCCAAGGGCTACTTGCAGTTAACGGTAAATAATTAAGGCTCTGTATTCCTTCCACCTTCTGACCTCTCCTGTAGCACCTCCAAGGTTAAGTTGTAGTAGAGTGGGGGTAGCCAATAATGTGTTAACTCACTATCTTGCCCAGACTGTCAAGCCCAGATGATCATTTCTTATTTTAATTCCAGGACCCTTATTAAGTAATTTAATCTCATTAAGCTTTTTTCTTCCCCGTGTGTAAATTGAGAGTAATAATACTTGTTCTAAAGTTTAAAGGAACCTTGGGAAAACTAAAACCATAAGATTGAGAATTATGAAATTTCTTCACTGTACTTAGAAGTGGTTCTAATTATAAAAATTTCAAGAATCTATTGTCTTGATGCCAAAACATTGGAGAAACAGGCTCTATTCTGGCTCTTGGTCTCGCTTTCATATCAGGAGAGGAGATCCTGACCTAGGGGATGTGCCATGGGAGCTATATCAGTTATGGCCTAGGCTTCAGGGACAGGTGGACCTAGGTTTGATTCACGGATCTGCCATTTACTACTACAGCAGTCATCTTTGTATCTCCAGGGCCTAGCGCAGTTCCTGACACATGGTAAATCTCCAATAAGTGTATATTAAACAAAAAAGATTATTTAGCATCTTCAAACCTCAGTTTTCTTCTCTTAAAAATGGTAATAATAAATTCCTACATAATGCTTGGCGAATAGTATGTGTTCAATAAATATTAGTTCTCTTTCTTGTCTTTCCCTTCATGTGGTTTCAACCATAATGTTACTTAAGTAGCTTATTATGTGAGCAGCCAAAGAAACTTGTGCTAACTTGCTGTTATTACTTCAATGCTCAGAACAGAAGAGGGAGGACGATCATCTCCAGCTGTTATACTCATATAATAATTTCCTGAAGAGTAAATTATGAATGAACCCAAATTACAAAATGCAACTCAGAGTCTGCATCAGGTTAGAAGATACATTAAAGCTAATGAAATACCTAATTTGAAAGCAGATTTTGGAATCTGCAAAGCTAAGGAATTGGCATGATCTGAAACAGGATTCAAAATTTATTTAATTCACGATTTCCCGATCTTGCCTTTTGAAGGGATGCTGATAAAAAATGTCAGATGGAGGCTGGGCTCAGTGGCTCACACCTGTGATCCCAGCATTTTGGGAGGCCGAGGTGGGTGGATCACCTGAGGTCAGGAGTTCAAGACTAGCCTGGCCAACATGGTGAAACCCCGTCTCTACTGAAAATACGAAAATTAGCTGGGTGTGGTTGTGGGCGCCTGTAGTCCCAGCTACTCAGGGACTACAGGAGAATTGCTTGAACCCAGGAGGCGGAGGTTGCAGTGAGCCAAGATTGCACCACTGCACTCCTGCCTGGGCGTGACAGAGCCAGTGAGACTCAGTCTCCAAAAAAAAAAAGTCAGATGGAAATCTGACCTAGTCTTATTTTTCAGTTAACTGATTTATATTGTTTATTTTTTGTATCAGAATTGGCTTGGATACCAAGACTTTCCATTCAGGGTACAGAATTCAAAAAGGCAAATACTAGAGAAGCTTAAGTTTTGACTTCTTCAAGAGACTTGGTAGTTAACTGAGAGATTTCATTATAATATTTCTTTTTCCTCCCACAGATGCTTTTAAAACAATACAGAGGAGAAATAAGATCAAAGCCTGAGCTGTTTAAGACAAGTCATCCACATCCCTGGTCCAGTTAGGCTTTGATTTTCACATCATTGCTTCCAGCTAATTGTAGTATTTTCAGAAAGACAGTGTAGCAGCATACTTGTTTGCAAGCAAAAGGAATGGATTATGGTTAACTTACATGAAATGAGAATTTATAAAGGATGGAGAGAAGTATGATTTAGGAGGACTCATGGAATTAAAGGGAAAACTGAGGAATAGGACTGACTGAGGAAAATAAAGGAAGCAAATTGTTTTAGAATTCCCAGTTTTGGCCAGGTGAGGTGGCTCAAGCCTGTAATCCCAGCACTTTGGGAGGCCGAGGCTGGTGAATCACCTGAGATGGGGAGTTCGAGACCAGAATGACCAACAGGGAGAAACCCCGTCTCTACTAAAAATACAAAAAATTAGCCGGGCATGGTGGTGTATGCCTGTAATCCCAGCTACCTGGGAGGCTGAGGCAGGAGAATCGCTTGAACCCAGAAGGCGGAGTTTGTGGTGAGCCGAAATCGCGCCATTGCACTCCAGCCTGGGCAACAAGAGCAAAACTTTGTCTCAAAAAAAAAAAAAAAAAAACTTTGTCTCAAAAAAAAAAAAAAAAAAAAAAAGAATTCCCAGTTTCAAGGTTTACCTAACTATCTCACCAGGCTCTGGTGCTAAGATGGGCAAGTGCCACTCTCAAGATATATAGGACGGAGGCTCCTGTGACATAGTGAGGTTTATAAAACTGCCTTTGCAAAAATTATAACTGAGAAAATTATGACAGTGAAAGACATCTGACATAACTGACTCCACCTTGCTTCTAACCTCCAAGTTGTCCTTGTTCATTCCTGGGCATAGGCTGAACTAACTTTGGGAGAAAATTAGTTTATAGTTTAACTTTGAAACAAAGACAATAACAGCCCTTTCCCAAAACAAACCCCCTTCCTGCCTGGAGACTAGATTGCCTTTACAGGACTAACAAGTTAGCTACAAGATTAGAAAATATGGTTTAGAAGTCATGCAGCTGGAGGCTGCAAAATTCTGAACCTCCCTAGATTGCTCCTGGGTATAACATCACTATTGTAAAATCTAAGATCAGTGCTTGAGATATTTTGCAGATCCTGTACTCCATGGTTCAGCTGGTACCATGCAGAACAATAAACTAGCTCATCTGGTCTTGTGACCCCTACTGAGGAAATGACTCAGTGCAAAAGACAGCTTCCACTCCCTATAATTTCATCTCTGACCCAGTTAATCAGTACTCCCCATTTTCCAACCCCTTATGCACCAAATTATCCTTAAAACCCTGATCCCCAAGTTTTGGGGGAGATTGATTTGAGCAATAATAAAACTCTGGTCTCCCATACACCTGGCTCTGTATGAGTTGCAATTCTCTACTGAAATTCCCCTGTCTTGATAAATTGGCCCTGCCTAGACAGGGGGCAAGGAGAGCCTGTTGGGTGTTACACTTCCACCACTTATCAAGGGGATAGGGAGGAGCCTTCATTTATAATCCTACTCAGACTACACACCTTGTGGAAGATACATGTCCCCTAAAGGGAATTGGGTTTCTGTTGCTGAAAGAAGGAAGGATGGATTCTGTATAATAATAATAAAAGAACAATTATCCACTATACATCATTCCCAAATGCATTTTAAAGCGGGAGTATTTTATTTTACTTATTTTATTTTTATTTATTTTTGTGACAGAGTCTCATTCTGTTGCCTGGGCTGGAGGGCAGTGGTGTGATCTCAGCTCACTGCAACCTCTGCCTCCCAGGTTCAAGGAATTCTTTTGCCTCAACCTCCTGAGTAGTTGGGATTACAGGTGCCTGCCATGACACCCAGCTAATTTTTATATTTTTAGTAGAGACGAGCTTTCATCATATTGGCCAGGCTGGTGTCAAACTCCTGACCTCAAGTGATCCACTAGCCTTGGCCTCCCAAAGTGCTGGGATTACAGGTGTGAGCCACTGCACCTGGCCAAAGCAAGGGTATTTTAAATCAAAAAGCCTCTTAATGAGCTCATGACTAAGTTTAAAAGTCAAATGTCAACAAGTCATAACTTAAAATTAGTGTTTTCTTATTCAAATTATTGGGACTAATTTGAAGAAATGCATAGTTTTTGTAGATTAGATTAAAAATAGGAGTGATGGCCGGGCATGGTGGCTCACGCCTATAATCCCAGCACTTTGGGAGGCTGAGGTGGGCAGATTACCTGAGGTCAGGAGTTTGAGACCAGCCTGGCCAACATGGTGAAACCCTGTCTCTACTAAAAATACAAAAATTAGCCGGGCATGGTGGCACATGCTTGTAATCCCAGCTACTCAGGAGGCTGAGGCGGGAGAATCACTTGAGCCCAGGAGGTGGAGGTTGCAGTGAGCCAAGATCATGACACTGCACTCCAGCCTGGCTGACAGAGTGAGACTCTGTCTTAAAAAAAAAAAAAAAAAAAAAAAAAAGTAGAAGTGATTTCTCTGAAGAACAGTATCAGGTAGAGAGAAAAGATAGTAGTTGTAATGGTGAACAAGTGGACCTTCTGGGCTTCCCTACTAACCTATTTTATAATCAAAACTGAGTAATTCAATTTACTGGCTTGCAAATCATTAAAAAATAAATAAATAAAGGGGCTTGCAAAAAATCTGCCTGGCCGGCAAAATGTGCTTGGCTGTCATCTACATTTGCCAATATTCCTCTTGATCCCTATGGCTTCATGGACAAAGTTAGAACATACAAATTTTTAGATACGTAGCAAGCATACTCAAACATCTCTCCAACATGTCTTCCTGAGACCTAGGTCCCCTACCAATACACACACAAAACAAACAGGAACGTCGAGCTATAGGGAGAAGGAGGTGATTGCTTTCTCATGAGTCTTGACATATTTTTGTTCCACCCACAGCAGGAGGCAGGAGGTGGTTTTTGCAAATAAATTAACCTTTGTGCTCTTCAGGGTCAATAATACTTTCTCATTTTACTGGGGAATTTGAATTATTGACTAGCTTGTGACTTTATTCCCTAGAAGGTGAATTAGAGGGATTAATGTTTTGGAGTTGTGTTTAAGAAAAAAAAACACTTATATCTTTATACCAAATAGTGAAAAATAATTCACTTATATCTTTATACCAAATAGTATTTTGCTAGTATTATTTTATTAGTCCTGGCAGCTTTTTGCAGAATGAGATAGTGATCAAAATTTCTACTAATATCACTATCTAGTGAGGCACAGGGAAGGTAAGTGGCTTTCAACATCACAGAGCAAACTGGTTTCAACCCATTCATAGAATCTTCTAGCACAAGCTGGCCCAAGATAGGACACATCAAGTGTCCTCTGGTTCAGCATCTACTTTCTCATGATAGCTAATTGCTAAGACCATGGGTGCCAATCTTAGCTTCCAAATCAAGTGCACGCCAACTTTTTAGGCCTATTTTAACTAATTGTGCCTTTAAAATCAAACTTATTTAGAGCACTCTGAAAAGGAGATAATACATGATTAGATATTTCAGTACTTTTTTGAGAGCTTTGAAACCTATTTAACTCAAGAAAAAAATATTTTGGAAGGCCATATTTGAATTCTTCATTAAGACAAACAGCAGCAACAACAAAATACCTCTGCGAGTTGAAAAAATCCTGGTGACGCAGAATAAAAAGTGGGAGGCTTGGAATTCTAAATGAAAAATTCCAGCTCTGTCTCTTGCTAGTTGTGGACAAATTACATATTTCCTCTTAAAGCTTCACTTTTCTCATCTATAAAATGAAGAAAATATATATTGCAGGTTTTGCAGTGAAAATTAAATAATGTTAATATATGCAAAGGACTTGCGAACTTTCCTGTATACAATTTGAATTCAACAAACAACAGCTATTAGAAAAGAGAACACAAACCTTGCTTACAGACTAAAATGACCTGGGACTTAATATCTGTTTGCTCTTTTACAGGAAGTAGATCTCCAAGTTCTTTTTCTTTTTGTGATGAGGAAATGGGTTCAAAATAAATCTCTGGTTCTTCCTACACTCTAAGAAAACCTCCCAGGAAAGAGGTTTTTTTCCCCTTCTTTCCAAGGTCAGATTATTTTCCTTTTCTCCCCCAAACCTCTCCCCCATACCTACTTCTCTTTTACATATAAAAAATTTTGTTACTTATACCTTTTCTCTATAGTATGTGTGTTATGCCTTCTTTCCTCCCATGAAAGAAAGATAGTTGATTTGATGATGCTTTTCATTCACTAAAGAAAGTGCTAAGTCACCCAGCTAGAGGGTCTGAAAAGGTGACACTCCTCCTATCAGAATAGCCAATGGCTAATAACCATCACTCTAACTTTAGGTATAGATTATTATTATTATTGAGCATATTGCACCTTGGCTGTTTGCCCAGTATGTCCTTGCTAACTCAGGGTCACAAAAAAGAGTAATTCTCTGCCACAACTCGATAAGACATGAGATCTGCATGATTAAAATGACCTTAGCATTTGGAATCCTGAAATAATGGCACTCCAAATTAAATTAAAAATGGGTTAGATTGCTTTCAGTGAATAATTGCCATTACTACACACCATTCTTCTTGCTCCCCTCCAAAGTCTTTATTGATTTCATTGTTGCTCAGATGCTGAAGATATCTGTCCTATTGTTTGGAGGAATTTAAGATCCTTAGGAGGACTTAGCAAATTAATGGAGGGAGGCTGAAGGAACAAAGAAAATGAGGTGGTACACACACACACACACACACACACACACACACACACACACACACACTGAAGAGAGGTTGTTGTAGTGGTAGACAATTTCTTTGATAAAGCCAGAGCAGAATTCTTTGTTCAACCATCCCTTTCTGGGTGAATGTGCTTAGTCAAGACATCAGGTCACTGGCCCTTGGACAGCTCCCAGTCATTTGCCCATCAGTGACTGCAGTGCCCACACAGACCACTTTCATAATTAAATTCCAAAAATTCCTGTTCTGAATCACCCAATAATTGACTACATTTGTATTTGGAAGTCTTTGCTGATGAGAATAAAGCAGCATGCAATAATGCTTTCAGTTTCACCATGGTTTTATTACCTTATTGGACCACTAGGGACCTAATACATTCCCGGGGGGGACACTTTTCTATTTAATTAACCTGCAGACATTTAGCCTAAACAGCAATAAATAATAGACAAATACTCCCCTTCCCCCTATTTGTCTCTTATGGAGAATTACTACTACTAATAACAAAATAATTGAAATCCAAAATAAAACCACACAGCCAGGGAGGTGGGTAGATGATGGGGAGGGTAGAGAGAGAAGCTTCAGATGGCTAACTGGGGACAAGTATATACTAGATATGGTGAAATAGTGTTTTCTTTTGCTTTAAGCTACTAACTTGGAGGCACAGAAGAGAATTAGCTACTTTCATAGGGAGGATTTCAGGAGTTCCAGGAAGGGACCCTGCCAGGCACAGCCTCCTTCTAACCAGCACACTGAGCCTTTAACCAGAAACAAAGCCATTCTTTCTATTGTTGCATAGAAGGCCTGGAATGTGAAGTACCCCCAGGCACATGAAGGAGGGGATGATGTAAACTTAACAATGAGGGGCAAAGGACTGATGTCACATCCTCTCCTGAGAGCTGATTTTTGATGATGAAAAGAGGAAAGACAGTCTTGGACTTTGAAGAGGCATGGGGAAGAAAATGGTCTAGCATTTTTTCATACTTTACAATTTTGCCTAATACTGTTTTGCTTGTAAAACATCAACCCTTCATCCTCTGAAAGGAAGGCTACAAATACATGGATATGTATTAAGCATTTATTGTATGCTAGGTTCTTTCCCACACAGTATTTCATAACACTACTGCAAGATAGGATTCCTAATCCCCTTTTGCTGAAGAAGAAATTGAGGCCAGGATGCATAAATAAACTTATCCAAGATCAACTGGCCTCTAAATGGCAGAGCAAGGATTGGAATCAAGGTCAGCCTGATTCCAAAACTCAGATGCTTTTTACTTCTACCATGATAGCTCATAATAGAGCCTGATCTAAACTTTGGAGATAATTATTTTCAAAATGCAAACCAAGTCAAAAATTTGTCATTGGCCTTGGAATATTTTGGTGAAAGGAGTCAGAAGGATTAAATTCATTTTTTATACATGAGACTGAAAAACGATATGCAGGGACCAACCCAAGTTTCTACTGCAAAGCAGAAAGTATTACTTTTAATGGCAAAAACTGCAATTACTTTTGTAACAACCTAATAAGGATTTAGTGGATCTGGATAATATGACCAGCTGCCTATTTGACCTCTCCTTTTGGGTTTCCCTTAGGCACTTAAACTCAATCTGTACACAACTGAACTCATCGTCTTTTATCAGCCCATCACCCGTTCGCCTTTCCTGTTCTAACTTATTGCCTGTTGTATTTTTTTTTCTTATTTAATGGGCACTGACATTCATCTTTAGTCACTCAAGACAGGAACCTAGAAGTATTTCTACTTTTCTCCCTCTACTGTACTGCCCTACTCTGCCCTCCATGGCTAATCAGTCCTATTGTATATACCATCAAATTTTCTAGCACTTTTCCTCTTCTCCATTACCAATGTCAACTCCTTGGTTGATATCCTGGTCATTTCTCCACTGTATTCGTGCTATAATAAACTAAACTGAACTGGCCACCGCATTTCACCCTCCCTTGCTTCCCTATTCATATTCAAATTGATGACAGGTTGGTTTTCTCTAAAACTTAAAAGGGATGAAAGAATGAATGACAAAACAAAAACGAGCAATTTAGAATGAAATCTACTCTCAAGTACAAATAGTATAATAGCAACAAATCAGCTAGAAAAAAATACAAGCTGTGTATACTCCTTTAAATTGAGGTAAAATGTACACACAGATATAGATCTTTTTTTAATTGTACTTTAAGTTTTAGGGTACATGTGCACATTGTGCAGGTTAGTTACATATGTATACATGTGCCATGCTGGTGCGCTGCACCCACTAACTCGTCATCTAGCATTAGGTATATCTCCCAATGCTATCCCTCCCCCCTCCCCCCACCCCACAACAGTCCCCAGAGTGTGATGTTCCCCTTCCTGTGTCCACGTGTTCTCATTGTTCAATTCCCACCTGTGAGTGAGAATATGTGGTGTTTGGTTTTTTGTTCTTGTGATAGTTTACCGAGAATGATGATTTCCAATTTCATCCATGTCCCTACAAAGGACATGAACTCATCATTTTTTATGGCTGCATAGTATTCCATGGTGTATATGTGCCACATTTTCTTAATCCAGTCTATCATTGTTGGACATTTGAATTGGTTCCAAGTTTTTGCTATTGTGAATAATGCCACAATAAATATACGTGTGCATGTGTCTTTATAGCAGCATGATTTATAGTCCTTTGAGTACATACCCAGTAATGGGATGGCTGGGTCAAATGGTATTTCTAGTTTTAGATCCCTGAGGAATCGCCACACTGACTTCCACAATGGTTGAACTAGTTTACAGTCCCACCAACAGTGTAAAAGTGTTCCTATTTCTCCACATCCTCTCCAGCACCTGTTGCTTCCTGACTTTTTAATGATTGCCATTCTAACTGGTGTGAGATGGTATCTCATTGTGGTTTTGATTTGCATGTCTCTGATGGCCAGTGATGGTGAGCATTTTTTCATGTGTTTTTTGGCTGCATAAATGTCTTCTTTTGAGAAGTGTCTGTTCATGTCCTTCGCCCACTTTTTGATGGGGTTGTTTGTTTTTTTCTTGTAAATTTGTTTGAGTTCATTGTAGATTCTGGATATTAGCCCTTTGTCAGATGAGTAGGTTGCAAAAATTTTCTCCCATTTTGTAGGTTGCCTGTTCACTCTGATGGTAGTTTCTTTTGCTGTGCAGAAGCTCTTTAGTTTAATTAGATCCCATTTGTCAATTTTGGCTTTTGTTGCCTTTGCTTTTGGTGTTTTAGACATGAAGTCCTTGCCCATGCCTATGTCCTGAATGGTAATGCCTAGGTTTTCTTCTAGGGTTTTTATGGTTTTAGGTCTAACGTTTAAGTCTTTAATCCATCTTGAATTGATTTTCGTATAAGGTGTAAGGAAGGGATCCAGTTTCAGCTTTCTACATATGGCTAGCCAGTTTTCCCAGCACCATTTATTAAATAGGGAATCCTTTCCCCATTGCTTGTTTTTGTCAGGTTTGTCAAAGATCAGATAGTTGTAGATATGCGGTGTTATTTCTGAGGGCTCTGTTCTGTTCCATTGATCTATATGTCTGTTTTGGTACCAGTACCATGCTGTTTTGGTTACTGTAGCCTTGTAGTATAGTTTGAAGTCAGGTAGTGTGATGCCTCCAGTTTTGTTCTTTTGGCTTAGGATTGACTTGGCGATGCGGGATCTTTTTTGGTTTCATATGAACTTTAAAGTAGTTTTTTCCAATTCTGTGAAGAAAGTCATTGGTACCTTGATGGGGATGGCATTGAATCGATAAATTACCTTGGGCAGTATGGCCATTTTCACGATATTGATTGTTCCTACCCATGAGCATGGAGTGTTCTTCCATTTGTTTGTATCCTCTTTTATTTCCTTGAGCAGTGGTTTGTAGTTCTCCTTGAAGAGGTCCTTCACATCCCTTGTAAGTTGGATTCCTAGGTATTTTATTCTCTTTGAAGCAATTGTGAATGGGAGTTCACTCATGATTTGGCTCTCTGTTTGTCTGTTATTGGTGTATAAGAATGCTTGTGATTTTTGTACATTGATTTTGTATCCTGAGACTTTGCTGAAGTTGCTTATCAGCTTAAGGAGATTTTGGGCTGAGACAATGGGGTTTTCTAGATATACAATCATGTCATCTGCAAACAGGGACAATTTGACTTCCTCTTTTCCTAATTGAATACCCTTTATTTCCTTCTCCTGCCTAATTGCCCTGGCCAGAACTTCCAACACTATGTTGAATAGGAGTGGTGAGAGAGGGCATCCCTGTCTTGTGCCAGTTTTCAAAGGGAATGCTTCCAGTTTTTGCCCATTCAGTATGATATTGGCTGTGGGTTTGTCATAGATAGTCTTATTATTTTGAAATACGTCCCATCAATACCTAATTTATTGAGAGTTTTTAGCATGAAGGGTTGTTGAATTTTGTCAAAGGCCTTTTCTGCGTCTATTGAGATAATCATGTGGTTTTTGCCTTTGGTTCTGTTTATATGCTGGATTACATTTATTGATTTGCATATATTGAACCAGCCTTGCATCCCAGAGATGAAGCCCACTTGATCATGGTGGATAGGCTTTTTGATGTGCTGCTGGATTCGGTTTGCCAGTATTTTATTGAGGATTTTTGCATCAATGTTCATCAAGGATATTGGTCTAAAATTCTCTTTTTTGGTTGTGTCTTTGCCCGGCTTTGGTATCAGGATGATGCTGGCCTCATAAAATGAGGGAGGATTCCCTCTTTCTCTGTTGATTGGAATAGTTTCAATCAACTTTCAAGAAGGAATGGTACCAGTTCCTCCTTGTACCTCTGGTAGAATTCGGCTGTGAATCCATCTGGTCCTGGACTCTTTCGTTGGTAAGCTATTGATTATTGCCACAATTTGAGATCCTGTTATTGGTCTATTCAGAGATTCAACTTCTTCCTTGTTTAGTCTTGGGAGAGTGTATATGTTGAGGAATTTATCCATTTCTTCTAGATTTTCTAGTTTATTTGCGTAGAGGTGTTTGTAGTATTCTCTGATGGTAGTTTGTATTTCTGTGGGATTGGTGGTGATATCCCCTTTATCATTTTTTATTGCGTCTATTTGATTCTTCTCTCTTTTTTTCTTTATTAGTCTTGCTAGCGGTCTATCAATTTTGTTGATCCTTTCAAAAAACCAGCTCCTGGATTATTTAATTTTTTGAATGGTTTTTTGTGTCTCTATTTCCTTCAGTTCTGCTCTGATTTTAGTTATTTCTTGCCTTCTGCTAGCTTTTGAATGTGTTTGCTCTTGCTTTTCTAGTTCTTTTAATTGTGATGTTAGGGTGTCAGTTTTGGATCTTTCCTGCTTTCTCTTGTGGGCATTTAGTGCTATAAATTTCCCTCTACACACTGCTTTGAATGCGTCCCAGAGATTCTGGTATGTTATGTCCTTGTTCTTGTTGGTTTCAAAGACCATCTTTATTTCTGCCTTCATTTCGTTATGTACCTAGTAGTCATTCAGGAGGAGGTTGTTCAGTTTCCATGTATTTGAGCAGTTTTGAGTGAGATTCTTAATCCTGAGTTCTAGTTTGATTGCACTGTGGTCTGAGAGATAGTTTGTTATAATTTCTGTTCTTTTACATTTGCTGAGGAGAGCTTTACTTCCAAGTATGTGGTCAATTTTGGAATAGGTGTGGTGTGGTGCTGAAGAAAATGTATAATCTGTTGATTTGGGGTAGAGAGTTCTGTAGATGTCTATTAGGTCCGCTTGGTGCAGAGCTGAGTTCAATTCCTGGGTATCCTTGTTGACTTTCTGCCTCGTTGATCTGTCTAATGTTGACAGTGGGGTGTTAAAGTCTCCCATTATTAATATGTGGGAGTCTAAGTCTCTTTGTAGGTCACTCAGGACTTGCTTTATGAATCTGGGTGCTCCTGTATTGGGTGCATATATATTTAGGATAGTTAGCTCTTCTTGTTGAATTGATCCCTTTACCATTATGTAATGGTCTTCTTTGTCTCTTTTGATCTTTGTTGGTTGAAAGTCTGTTTTATCAGAGACTAGGATTGCAACCCCTACCTTTTTTTGTTTTCCATTTGCTTGGTAGGTCTTCCTCCATCCTTTTATTTTGAGCCTATGTGTGTCTGTGCATGTGAGATGGGTTTCCTGAATACAGCACACTGATGGGTCTTGACTCTTTATCCAATTTGCCAGTGTGTGTCTTTTAATTGGAGCATTTAGTCCATTTACATTTAAAGTTAATATTGTTATGTGTGAATTTGATCCTGTCATTATGATGTTAGCTGGTGATTTTGCTCATTAGTTGATGCAGTTTCTTCCTAGTCTCAATGGTCTTTACATTTTGGCATGATTTTGCAGTGGCTGGTACTGGTTGTTCCTTTCCATGTTTAGCGCTTCCTTCAGGAGCTCTTTTAGGGCAGGCCTGCTGGTGACAAAATCTCTCAGCATTTGCTTGTCTGTAAAGTATTTTATTTCTCCTTCACTTATGAAGCTTAGTTTGGCTGGATATGAAATTC
The DNA here is from genome assembly GCF_028858775.2 of Pan troglodytes. Taxonomy (NCBI): domain Eukaryota; kingdom Metazoa; phylum Chordata; class Mammalia; order Primates; family Hominidae; genus Pan; species Pan troglodytes. Next base: position 109,233,799 of record NC_072411.2, on the reverse strand, counting down.
TGGGTTGAAAATTCTTTTCTTTAAGAATGTTGAATATTGGCCTCCACTCTCTTCTGGCTTGTAGAGTTTCTGCCGAGAGATCTGCGTTAGTCTGATGGGCTTCCCTTTGTGGGTAACCTGACCTTTCTCTCTGGCTGCCTTTAACATTTTTTCCTTCATTTCAACTTTGGTGAATCTGAAAATTATGTGTCTTGGAGTTGCTCTTCTCGAGGAGTATCTTTGTGGCGTTCTCTGTATTTCCTGAATCTAAATGTTGGCCTGCCTTGCTAGATTGGGGAAGTTCTCCTGGATAATATCCTGCAGAGTGTTTTCCACCTTGGTTCCATTCTCCCCGTCACTTGCAGGTACAACAATCAGACGTAGATTTGGTCTTTTCACATAGTCCCATATTTCTTGGAGGCTTTGCTCGTTTCTTTTTATTCTTTTTTCTCTAACCTTCCCTTCTCACTTCATTTCATTCATTTCATCTTCCATCGCTGATACCCTTTCTTCCAGTTGATCGCATCGGCTCCTGAGGCTTTTGCATTCTTCACGTAGTTCTCGAGCCTTGGTTTTCAGCTCCATCAGCTCGTTTAAGCACTTCTCTGTATTGGTTATTCTAGTTATACATTCTTCTAAATTTTTTTCAAAGTTTTCAACTTCTTTGCCTTTGGTTTGAATGTCCTCCCGTAGCTCAGAGTAATTTGATCGTCTAAAGCCTTCTTCTCTCAGCTCGTCAAAGTCATTCTCCGTCCAGCTTTGTTCCATTGCTGGTGAGGAACTGCATTCCTTTGGAGGAGGAGAGGCGCTCTGCTTTTTAGAGTTTCCAGTTTTTCTGCTCTGTTTTTTCCCCATCTTTGTGGTTTTATCTACTTTTGGTCTTTGATGGCGGTGATGTACAGATGGGTTTTGGTGTGGATGTCCTTTCTGTTTGTTAGTTTTCCTTCTAAGAGACAGGACCCTCAGCTGCAGGTCTGTTGGAGTACCCGGCCATGTGAGGTGTCAGTCTGCCCCTGCTGGGGGGTGCCTCCCAGTTAGGCTGCTTGGGGGTCAGGGGTCAGGGACCCACTTGAGGCAGTCTGCCCGTTCTCAGATCTCCAGCTGCATGCTGGGAGAACCACTGCTCTCTCCAAAGCTGTCAGACAGGGACATTTAAGTCTGCAGAGGTTACTGCTGTCTTTTTGTTTGTCTGTGCCCTGCCACCAGAGGTGGAGCCTACAGAGGCAGGCAAGCCTCCTTGAGCTGTGGTGGGCTCCACCCAGTTCGAGCTTCCCAGCTGCTTTGTTTACCTAAGCAAGCCTGGGCAATGGCGGGCACCCCTCCCCCAGCCTTGCTGACGCCTTGCAGTTTGATCTCAGACTGCTGTGCTAGCAATCAGCGAGACTCCGTGGGCATAGGACCCTCTGAGCCAGGTGCGGGATATAATCTCCTGGTGCGCCGTTTTTTAAGCCCGTCGGAAAAGCGCAGTATTCAGGTGGGAGTGACCCGATTTTCCAGGTGCCATCTGTCACCCCTTTTTTGACTAGGAAAGGGAACTCCCTGACCCCTTGTGCTTCCCGAGTGAGGCAATGCCTCACCCTGCTTCGGCTGGCACACGGTGCGCGCACCCACTGACCTGCGCCCACTTTCTGGTACTCGCTAGTGAGATGAACCCGGTACCTCAGATGGAAATGCAGAAATCACCTGTCTTCTGCGCCGCTCACGCTGGGACCTGTAGATCGGAGCTGTTCCTATTCGGCCATCTTGGCTCCCGGGCCCAGATATAAATCTTAACTATAAATTTCAGTGAGTTTTGTGAAAATATACACCAAGGTAAATAATACTCCAATCAAGATATAGAACATTTCCATCATACTGGAAATTTCCTTATGCCTTTCCCTAATGACTAATGATTTTGAGCACTTTTCCACATGTGTATTGGCTATTTATAGATCTGCTTTTGTGAATTATCTGTTCATGTTTTTCACCTATTTTAAAATTTGGTTATCTTTGACTTGTGGATTTATAGAAATTTTGTTGTTTTGTTGTTTGTAAATTATGGGCGATAATTTTTCAGATACAATTAATATGATTGTATTTTCCCAGACTTGCCTTTTCACTTACTTAATTGTGTTTTTTGAGGAGAAAAATGTGAATTTTGATGGCTACCATACTGCCAATTATTTTCTTTTATGATCAGTGCTTTTGAGTCTTGTCTAAATTTTTGCCAACACCTGGATTCAGTGTTTCTCTTCTATTTTCTTCTAGAAAACTATGTAATTTAAGCCCTTTTGTTTAGGTCTAGAGGCCGTTTTAACTTAATTTTGCAGAGGGTGAGAGGTAAGGGTCACAGTTTATTTTTCTTCCCTATATATAGCCGGCACCATTTGTTGAAAAGATTTTCTTTCCCTATTGAATTGCCTTGGTGCCTTTGTTGAAAATCAGTTGATTTTATATGTGTCTATTTCTAAATTCTGCTCTGCTCTAGTGACCTATTTGTCTATCCTGATACCAATTCCATATTGTTGATTATTATACCTTCATAGTGAGTTTGGAAAACAATACACCTATTCCAACTTTCCAAAATTATTTTGGCTATTTTAAGTTTTAAAACATTTTTCAAATAATTAAGAAAAGAAAATTCAGTTGAGATTTTAATTGATATTGTGTAGAATCTTTAAATTTGTTTGGGGAGAATTGACATCTTAACAATAGAGATTTTTCCAATCCATGAACTTGGTGTATTTCTTCATTTTCAAAAGGTTTTATTAATTTTCTTATAGGTAGAAGTCTTGCAGATCTTTAATTAGATTTATTATTACATTTTTAAATGCAATTTAAAATATTTATTTAAAAGTTTTAAATTTTAGTTGTTGCTAGTATATGGAAATATACCTAGAATATTATACATTGTTATGTGAATATGTGAATATATGTAGTTTTGCTTTTCTTTCTTTCTAGTCACTATGCCCTTTATTTCTTTTTCTTGCCTTAAGACTTCTAGTTCAATTTGATTAGAAGTGGTGAGAATTTGCATTGCTTCCTATATTAGAGAAAAGGTCCAGCAATTCACCTCTGAGTATGATAGTAGCTTTGGCTCTTTTGTAGATGCCATTTATCAGGTTGAAAAAATTTCACTTATATATTTAGTTTACTGAAAGCTTTTATCATGAATGAGTGTTCAATTCTGTCAAATATTTTACTGCCTCTATTAAGATGAGCATAGAGTTATTCTCTATTTTCCTGTTAATGTGGTGAATTATGTTGATTGATTCTTAAAAATATTAAACCTGCCTTATATACCTGCACTAAACCTTACTTGGCCATGATGTATTATTCATTTTAGGTTCCACAGAATTTAATTTGCTCACATTTTATTAAGAAGGTTTGTAACTATGTTCATTAGAGATATTAGTCTACAATTCTCTGTACTTGTAATTAATATTCTTTGACAGGTTTTTGTGTCAGGGATATGTTGGCATCATAAAATGAGCTGAGAAGTATTTACTCCTATAGACATCTTTATTACTCTCTATTGCCTTAGAAAGATGTCTTTTATACATTTTTCTGTTTGCTTTTTTGTGACTCTAAGGTCTAGTGTTTTCCTAACCATCTGGGAAGCTTATTAAAACAAAAATTGATGGGACCTTTAACCAGAGCTCCTAATTTGGTAAGTCCAAGTAGAGGCCAATAATTTTCATTTTGAACAAGTTCTCAGGTGATGCTGACACTTGGTCTGTGAGCCGTGCTTTGAGAACCACTTTTCTGGGCATTAAAACATGCATTTTTAGTTCATCATAATGCACTTAGAGTTGATTTTCTACCAGTTCACATAAAATGTATGAATGTTACAATATTAAAATTTTATTTAATTGCTATCTTTTATTGCCATATATTGTTGTCATACGTGTGTGTATAGATAATGTATCTAAGTAATAAAAAATACAATTTTATTATTTTTCTTTTAAAAAGTGAATTGTTATTCAGCCAAACAAATAGAGAAAAAATACATATTTTACATTAATCCTATATTTACCATTTTAGATTCTCTTCCTTTCTTCCTAAAGATCCAAATTTCTAACTGATATTATTTTATTCAAATTGAAAAGCTACCTTTAGCATTTCTTGTAGTGCCCACATGCTGGAATTCTCTCAACTTTCATCTACCTGAAAATGTTTTATTTCACCCTAATTTTTAAAGAACATTTTCACTGCATATATACTTCTGGTGGAGAGTTGTTCTTACTGTTTTTTTTAGCACTTTAAAGGTGTCATTACATTGTCTTTTTACCTTAATTGTTTCCAGGGATAAATCAGCCATTTTTTTCCACTTTATTATTCTCTTGGATGTAAGATGTCTTCTTTTTCCCTCTGGTTCCTTTAAATTTTTTTTTATATATTTGGTTTCAGTAGTTTGCTATGATCTATCTATGCGATTTTTAAAAAAAAGTTTTGCTTGATGTATTAGTCAGAGTTCTACAGAGAAACAGAACCAACAAGAGACAGATATAGATGTAGAGATAGAGATAGATAGATATAGATAGATAGACATAGATGTATAGATATATTTATTATGAAAATTGGCTCACACAACTATAGAGGCTCAGAAGTCTTATGCTGCCATCTGCAAGCTAGAGATCCAGGAAGGCTGGTGGTGTAATTCAGTCCAAATCTGAGACCTAAGAACCAGAGGGCCAGGTGATGTAATTCCCAGTCCAAGCCCAGAGACGTGATATCGAGGAGTGGTGATGTCCAAGGGCAGGATCAAATGAACGTTTCAGCTGAAAAAGAAAACAAATCCGCCCTTCTTCCACCTTTTTTGTTCTATTAAGGCCCTCAATTGGATGATGTCTATCCTCAATGGTAACAATGATCTTCTTTACTCAGTTTATTGTTTCAAATGCTAATCTCTTCCAAAACATTCTCACAAACACACCCAGAAATAATGTTTTACCAGCTATCTGAGCATCCTTTAGCCCTGTTAAGTTTACACATAAAATTTACCATTATTCTTGAGTTTGTCAAGTTTCTTAGATGTATATATTGATATTTTTCTCCAAATTGAGTAAACTTTTGCCAAAAATTATTCATGTATATCTTCATTTATTTTTCTGCCCAATTCTCTCTCTTCTTTTTTGGATCTCCACTTACACATATGTTATTGTATGTTAGACCACATAATATTGCCCTACAAATTAATAAATCTGTGTTCGTCTTTCTCCTCTGCTTTTCAGATTTGATAATTTCTCTTGATCTAGCTTCGTGTTCATTCACTCTTTCTTATATAGTCTCCAACGTGCTGTTAAGACTATCCAGTGAATTTTTCATTTTAGATATAGTACTTTTCAGTTGCAGAAATGTATTCTTTTTTTATAGTTTCCATTCCTAGGTTGAGATTTCCTATCTGTTCAATTACAGTGACAATCTTCTCCTTTAAGCCTTTGAACTTATTTACAATAGGTTTTTTTCATGTTCTTTTCTGTCTTGGCTAGGCATATTATTGCTTTTATTCTTTATTATGGGTCACATTTTTCTGCCTCTTCCAATATCTATTAATTTTGTGTTGTATAATGGACCTTGTGGATGATATGTTGTAGGAATCTGAATTGTTTCATCTTCTTTTAAAGAATGTTTAGTTTTGTTCTGGGAAGCAGTTAAATAACTATAGAAGTTTTTAGGTTGAATTATTTTTAGGGCAATTTTATGGTGATTTTGACCTTAATCTTGTGCTGTGGTTCTTTTTCTATTAGGTTGGTGCAAAAGTAATTGTGGTTTTTGCCATTACTTTCAATGGCATTACTTTCATTACATTCCCTTTTTTTTTTTTTTTTTGCCATAACTTTCATTACTTTCTCTTCATCCTGGATGTGCTAGGACTCCAGTGTTCTCAGTACTGCACAACTTCCTATTTCTCCATTCAGCTGTCAGCCCCACAGCAGCTGTTCTCTACTAGACCTTGTTAGGTCTTGCCCTGAAAAAATCTCAGTGCATTCTACAGCCACAGACCTATAGTGAATCCTCACACAGACTTCTGAGATATCTGCTTTTGGAGGTATCTCTTTTCTGGTACCCTGCCCTGCAAATTCCAGTTACTTCTGCAGCCTGGAATCTTATTTTCTGCCTTTTCAACTTAGCAAGATTGCCACTCCACTTGGGCCCCAGTTTTCTACATTGTGGAAGGAAAGTGCTTCCCCAGCAGAAAGCTAAGGAAACCTTGTTTGTTTCCCTTCTCTCAGGAATCATAATCTTTCACTACCTGTTGTTCAATGCTTGAAAACAGATGCCTCATATATTTTGACCATATTTATACTTGTTTATGGTGGGAAGGAAGATTCATTACTAGTTATTCCCTAATGATTGGAAGCAGAAGTATGAAAATCATTTGTACCTTTAAGATATTATGACAAACCACAATGGGTTTGATAAAAACAATGCATTAGGACCTGAAGTCTGTCTCACTGCCATCCTCATCCCCCCAGTCATCTGAAGATTCTGAGCTCTGATTATTGCTGGATGTTCCAGTGTGGCTAAGACTGTGGGGATAAGACAGACCCCAGTGGTATTTTAAATTTTTTGCACAAGTTGCCATCAATTAAAAGTTTGAGAAGTTTCACATAAAAATTCAGAGTTTTTACTTTTTTTGTAAAATGGAAAGATAAGATGGCACTCAATGAGCATGGAAATAGTAGTCTGAAGCAGTATAGCAGTTTCCTTCTTTAGACAGGGTGTATATTTTCTGGTCTGCCCACAGTCCCATGCCAGTTCATTTTACTCAATCATGTTGCCTGTCTGAACCCTGTAGCTATTTGTATGTGTGACCTCAGCATGTGGGCAGAAAATTTTACACATAGATGGTGTCTTCATCCATTTTGTGTTGCCATAAAGGAAAACTTGAGGCTGGGTAATTTATAAAGAAAGAGGTTTAGGCCAGGCGCGGTGGCTCATGCCTGTAATCCCAGCACTTTGGGAAGCTGAGGCGGGTGGATCATGAGGTCAGGAGATTGAGACCATCCTGGCTAACACAGTAAAACCCCGTCTCTACTAAAAATGCAAAAAAAATTAGCTGGGCGTGGTGGTGTGCACCTGTAGTCCCAGCTACTTGGGAGGCTGAGGCAGGAGAATGGTGTGAACCCGGGAGGCAGAGCTTGCAGTGAGCCGATATTGCACCACTGCACTCTAGCCTGGGTGACAGAGCAAGACTCCATCTCAAAAAAAAAAAAAAAAGAAAGAAAGAAAGAAAGAAAGAGGTTTATTTGGCTCACAGTTCTGCAGACTGCAGAAGAAGCATAGTACTGGCATCTGTATCTGGTGAGGACTTCAGGCTACTTCCACTCATGGCAGAAGGTGAGGGGAGCCTATGTGTGCAGAAATCACATTGTGGGAGAGGAAGCAAGACAGAGAGAGAGAGACAGAGAGACAGAGAGGTATCAGACTCTTTTTAAACAACCAGCTCTCAAAGGAACAAATATTAATGAGGAAATTCAAACATGATTCAAACACCTCCCATTAGGCCCCACCTCCAATACTGGGGATCAAATTTCAACATGAGTCTTAGAGGAGACAAACATTCAAACCATAGCTGGAAGAATGCTCACAATGTCCAAAATGATATACTCCATCACTGCCACATTCCCCATGATAACTTTATTGCATGAAAGCACACAGTTTTCCTAAGCTCCTTTTGGGGATGTACTATCTCAGTAAGGAAGTGAAATAAAGGAACATGGAGTAGAGCTATGGAATGGAGTTAAATTTGACCAGTGTACCCTGGTCTTCATGCAGGTGGCAGTTCATTAGTAAGTGGTCAGAGGGCAGCCGTGCTATCTGCTCCCATTCTGATTCTGAGGTTGAGATGTGTTTATGCTTTTCAGCCAACAAATCTTGCTCTTCTTTAAAACTTTCTCGGGTATTGCTTTCCTGGAAATTCAGTTTGGCCCAGCTCTGAATTGTATACCCATAGTTTTACTTGAAAACTCAAAGAAATGAGAAACCATATGTGTTTTGCTTATTGCTTATGCAATAGGGAAATTGGTCTTGGTGTCTTATAATCAAAACTTTGCTTTTAAAAAATTTATTCTGTATGTTTGCATGTGTGTTTGAAGGGATAATGACATTAATTAACATGTTTTATTACTAGGCACTCTGCTAAGCATTTTATATGAAAGATTTTTTTTTGTCTTCAACAACAATCCTGTGAGGTAGGAATGAACGTTATTCTCTTTTTACAGATCAGAAAGGGAAGTGCAGAGAGGTTAAATATCTTGCCTGAGATCAAATGGCAAATAAATAGTGAAGCTGGAATTTCAAATATCTGAATTAAAAATACCTGAACCAAGTGCTAACCAGTTTGTGCCCTCTGACACTCGTATAACAGTCCTGAGCAGCAGTGCCAAAGTCTGCTACAGACTGCACCACTCCCTCCTCCCCAGTCCTCCCACCACTATAATAGGCCCTCAGGTTGCACAATCTAGAGGTATCTTTCATACCGGGAGTTGTGAAGCCTGGAGGCCCTGCTCACTCAAGTATTCTTTATGAAAAGGAACCTCTTAAAGTACATGCCTTTTTAGATAGACATCAGCAAAACATGCAGAATGAACCACAAAATGTCACAGTGAAATGTGCAAATGACATGGGAAGTGAATATCATCTGCTGTGCTCTTCTCTGTATATTGACCTCACATCTGTTAGGCTCAGAAAGCAGGAAGAACTAGGGCTTGAAAGAAAACCCCATTAGTGTTCTCAGGGCCAAAAAGCCCTGGAAAGGATTGGCTGCAGAGACCAGGTAAACTTTGATGAATGTTGTCTCTTCTCATGCAAGGTGATAAAACAGTAAAGCTGGAAGGGGCCTAGGAAGATATTTTTCTCTAGCTCTCTCATTTTACATAGGTAGATTGAAGGCCAAAGATAGGATCTGATTCGCCAGCTACCAAGTTGGTGATGGCAGAGTTGAGACTTCCAGTCCAGCCCAGGTCTTTCAACTCTCCAATATAGTGCTCTGTGCATAGCACTAGGGTGATTTGGCTGGGAAGAACTTCAGGTCTGCTCAGAAGATGACCCCACTCCACCTTCTGGCTGAAGAAGAAGGGAAGAGCAATGCATACAGAAAGGAGGAACCAGCAGTGGGAGAACAGTGATGATTCAATCACGAGCCAAAATACCAAGTTATTAAAAATAGAGCTAACTTTTTCCCTTCTATTACCACCCAAACTTTCATAGACATCTCCAAGCTGTCTTTAGGAATTGGAAGTCAAGGGAAACAGAGGATGCTATTTTATTTTATTGGTTATCTCTCGTACTAATCCAATGATTAGTGATAGGAAGCAGAGAAATTAACATTGTGGGGATACTGAGGAGGACCCACTGTCTGGTCTGTATAACATTTCATTTCAGTACTTTGACATGACACCTGCCGCTAGAAGCTCTTTTATGTGTAGTGAAGTGAAGAAAATGGGTTTGCAAAGTTGAACTGATTTTCCTAAGGTGGTAGAATTATTGATTTCAGAGGTAAGACCTAGAACTTCTAAGCATTCTGTTATTCTTTCTGTGGATATGCAATCATACATCATATAAATTATATATATACACATTTAAGGGAGACATCAGTGTGGGGAGGCAAATTTTGAGTGGTGGACAGAACTGGGTTATTGTACCCATGGACAAACACAGGCTCACTAGCTGTGTGACTATGACCAGCCACTCAAATTTCCTGGGCTTTAATGTTCTCATCTGCAAAATAATAACATAAATATCTGCCTCATGGGACTAATATAAGAATTAAGTGGTTATCCTTACATTAAATAAAATGATTTGCATGTAGCAAATGTTCAAGAAATGTTACGATTTGTTCTCTGCATTGATAATCAAAATATTGAAGAGTAACAAAAATAAAAGCTCTATAATTGGTTAAGCATAATCAAGATATCAACAGAAATACCTAACCATGACTGTAATATGCCTTCTGATCAGACTTCTCTCTGGAATAATTATTTGTTTGCTTCCTTTTTTGATTTTTCAGATATTCCAATTGGCATGCAATAGATAGAATATAGCTCTTTAATCTTTCCCAACCTCTCTGTTTATCTAGAATTAGAAATCCTTTGGGTAAAACTTTGCCTATACTAATTTTGATATGCTAAGTTAGTATGTGTATGGTTCTAAAGGGAACAGTTGAAAAGAATAAAGATTATAGATAGGACTTTATTCTAAGGGTACAGACTTTATGTCAGCCATGATCTTAAGTTTTAGACATGGGACTTAGAGATCAAACATAAATTCTACTTAAGAATAAGGATATCTCTTATGGCTTGCAACCACAGAAATGATCATAAGTGAAAGAATTTAATACATTGCCAGGAATGAATATAATGAATTGTGACCAAATTTGTAGTAGAAGACCTTTTGGTATATCTTCCCAGCCCCTTTTCTGGGAACTGTTCACCTACCCAAATGGGTGGACTCTTGTAGCTATTTCTGTACTGACCAACAGTTACTTTACTGGTCATAGCTGATTGGAGCAGAGATGGACACCTGCCCCAATCTGGGCCAACTAGATTCTCTGCTAGGAGTTTGGACCTAGTATGGTCATCAGTTACTTGGGGGTCTGGATGTTAGGAAGCAGTGTGATGCTAGGGCTGTGATAGAGCTGTCTCTCCATGTGCAAAAGGTGTGAAAAGAGAGAAAAATAAAGTAGGCACATGGAGGGAAGTAGAGGCAAGGAGCCCTAGTGCCACAGAAAGATTTGCAATAGCTCCCTTGGTCCCTACTGATTCTCCAGGCTCTGATTTCTTCTTTCCTAGAGATGAAGCATTGTTGAGTTCTGTGTGATACACATGGGTCCTTCCAACAAATTCTCACTTTCACGCATTGGAGTCTGTTACTTGTATCAAAAATCTCTTTAATGAGACAGGGTCTATGTTGATTTAGTGGTCAAGGTTATTATTCAGCCACTCTGTATTAGAAATGTCTTATTGGGAAGGATGAGTTCCTTATGCCGCCATACAAGGAAGAAGGGCCACGGCCAGAGCAGAGCTACAACAATCTCTTTATTTAAGTTCACCCACTGTGTATTTCTGTTTTTCCCTCCATGTACATGTATTCTCCCCAATTAAACTAGAATCTTCTTCTGGAAGATGACTCTCCCTGCTCATCTTGTCATCCCCTGTAGCACCTGCACTGTGATGTTATTGAATTTGTTGATGGTGTTTATGTTAAAAGAAATTTTTAAAAAACCTCAACTTTCTGCTTCCATAATTTTCCATTTGAACAAAACTTCTTTTGCTTCAATTTAGGAAATAATCACATTTCTTTCTCTTGTTGTTGTAACCAATCTCTCTTCGCAGCTTTGTGTCAATGAGGAGATAGGTTTATTTAGCCAGTAATTTCCACTGCAGAAATCTTGGGCCCAGATTGCCCTGCAAAAGCAATATGTTCTGTTTTATTTTTATATTACATTATATTTATTTTAATTGCATTCTCCATCTGGTCAAAGATGGCATTAGGCACCGTAAATGGAGAAAAGAAACAAAGAGATATCTAACTATGATAATAACTGGGACTATTATATTTAAAAATCATGTAGGGGCACCACAACCTCCAGGCATGAGGCAAATTCCGCAGCCCTCATAGGAGAGAGCTCTAGAAGGGCTGCGGAGAGGAAGAAAAATGGACCAGATCATGATTCGCCGTGTCCCCTGTGCAGCTCTCCATGGACTCTTGTACCTAGCCCAGGCCTGGAATCAGTTCTAGGACAGCATAGGGCACAGTATGAAATGATACATGTAAATCCTAAGCTATCTGGAGCACTTTTACGATTTCCAAAGTGGTTGCAGAGGGACATTAATGCACAGTTTCAATCAAATGTTTTATTAATAAACTTTCAAAGAGACCCCTATGGGAGAGGTCATTTTCTTCTCATTTCAGGAGATGTTTCTGCAAAGCTCTGCTAACAATTGGAGGTCTTCCAAATGAAGCTGATGTTATTTCAATGGTTTAGTATACCAGAAACCAGATCCTAAAATCAGATGTCTGCAGTGGAAGGCTAGGCACTCAGCATTCAGGCCAGGATGCTTTATGAAGGGTTATCGGGGATGCTGAATCGTCTGTTCCAGCTTTTAAATCTGAACAAATTATGAGACTTAAGAGGAGAGTTTACACATGAAAGTTTGCCAAAAACAAGTGGGTGGTGACATTCCCCGACTGTAATCTATTCCTCCTCCCACTCGCTGCAGTCTATCACTTAGGATAGTTTATGTTTCGAAAAACAAAAACCCATTTGAAACTAGCTTAAGCAAATAATGGAATTTGTTGGTTCACATACTGACGGCTTCAAGGTATTTGGCTTCAGGTATGGTTTGAGGCAGAGATTCACCATATTCTCAGGGGCGCCATGGATTTGAGAGGCTTTCATCCACTTTGGGTGTCAGATCTTTTCTTCAGGTTGGTCCCAGGCTGAGGTTCCAGAAATGGTTATATGTCTCCAAACATCACATCCTTTCCCCACGCCGATCAGAAGATGAGAAAGCTTCTTTCCTTAGTCTTCACCAAGAGCTAGGAATCATTTTCCCCCTGGAACTTCAAAGTCTCCCTGCATTTTATTGGTTCAAATTAGATTGTGTTCTCATCTCAAAGGTAATTGCGAGGCCTGGGAAGGGGTAGATGGACTTTGCAGATCAGCTTGCGTCAATCAGAACTCACCCCTGGAACAAAGTCAGATCACTCCTATTGGAAGTGGGGCTTTTTCCCAAAGGAAATCTGGGGTGCTGTCATCATGAAAGAGGGGGGAATGGACATAGGCAATAAAATCCCAGGTATCCACTGCAATGTGCAGAACCATGACGGGCACCACCACCCACCCCTGCCCTAATGGGCTTCGTATAATGGCTTCTACTCTTGATACTAATTTTAACATATTTTACAGAATAATAAAAAATATATATAACAACAAAGGGTAAAAAAGGACCACTGGGATTCATCAGGTGCTTTTTGTCCTAAGCAGTCTGAGAGGACCTGTCCCTGAAGTGGCCTGCTGGAAGAAGGAAGATGATGGAATAGGTAGAATGAAGAAAGCTGTGGCAGGCAGGGCGGGCACCCCACCCTCATACCTTTCATCAGGCTGCAGAGCCCTTCCCCAGCCGCTAGAGGGCTGCTGGGGAGTTGCTAGTAACTGACTGCATTGCCTTGCCCACCTCCCTCCCCGTCCCCATGTCAGTTGCTGACAGACAAGGCACAAAAATCCAGCCCCCTGTCCTCGAGCTGGGGCCGATCTGTGGTGCATTTGTCTTCTGATCCTCCTGGGCCTCAAGCCAAGTCTAGACTTCACCTGAAACCACCTCCTGGCTCAACCCTTTCCCTTCCTTTTGGTCCTCTCACTCCCCTACAGCCATTTCCTGAAGAGCACCCCCTCCATAAATCAGATCACCTGAATCTCTACCTCAGGCTCTGGTTCTAGAGAACCTGGCTTTAAACAGAGGCTACTTGGGATAGAGAAAGAAAAACCAAAACAAAATCTAACAAATAAATGGAACAGAAGTCAGAGCCTTGGTTCAAGGTGGGTTTGATGAGTAATGGGTTATAAGAATCAGAAGGTGCTTCAATTAATTAGGACTCAGTAGTTTCCCAGTAACAGACAGTCCTCTGAAGTGACTGAATGCAAAAAGATGATGTATTTCAAAGAATAAGGGTGCAGGCTGGGCACAGTGGCTCATACCTATAATCCCAGCACTTTGGAAGGCTGAGGCAGGTGGATCACTTGAAGTTGGGAGTTCAAGACCAGCCTGGCCAACATAGTAAAACCCCATCTCTACGAAAAGTACAAAAATTAGCTGGGTGTGGTGGTGCACACCTGTAATCCCAGTTACTTGGGAGGCTGAGGCACACAGCCTGGACAACAGAGTAAGACTCTGTTAAAAAAAAAAAAAAAAAAAAAAGAATTAGGTTGCCACAGAGGATCTATGGGCTGCAGGTCAGCCGCAGTAGAAGGCCACCCACATTCTCCTCCTTTCTGTCACCTCTGCACCTGCTTCACTGTTTTCTTCTCTGCCCACCAGGCCCTGTGGAGGAAAGCACAGTCATGATAAAGCTCTGAATATTTCACTCTCTTCCACCTGGGAGATTGGACTGGACTCCATTGTCCCAATTTTTCATTCCAGTAGAAGGAATTTTCATTGGTCCTGTGTCAAGTTAGCCCTGGACCAGTCAATCTTAGCCAGTGTAGGGTAAACATACCTGAGGGCAGTGGCTTAAGCACATCCTTAGAATGACCCTGGATGGCAGATGCATCTGAAGGTGTGCTCCAAGCTAGGGAACTTGAGACTGGGCAACATGGAGATTGTTCCTTGTCTATGAGAAACGTCAGAGCCCCAGACCCATCCCCTGGAACACAAGCTTTATGGAGATTGAGGCCCTGAGTTTTGGGTTAAATCAAGGTTGCCAGGTGGAGGTCGTTTAGGGGAGGGTGTTAAGTGAAAATGCTATATAAACTGCATGTTGTTTTCAAGTGGTTCCCCACTGGGCCATATGGATATCTTGTCCGGAACCCCCGGGCTATAGGTAAGGCAGATATCCTGTCCAGCTCAACCACTGCCACTGGACTCTCTCCTCTATATGTAAGCCTCTAATGAAACCCTATGTCTTGTTTGCTGGTTCTAGGTCTCTTCTTTGGCCTCTTGAACCTGGTGCCTTCCTCACTGAGGTAAATAGAAGTTTGGCACAGCAGCCAGGAGCAAAGGTTTGGGGCGAATGTAGCATTGTACAAACACACCCCAGAAGCCTACTTTTGTGGCCATATGAAAGAGAAGAGATGGTTCTCCAAGAAAGGCCACTGGCAGATAACATTATGGATGCCCACTATACTAGTGAAAGTAACATGCCCCAAGGGAATGTCACTTTATGAATTCTACCACCCTGAAAGTGATTTCTATCTTTGCCTTAGTCAAAACAATTATTAATGATGAGGGCAGCATACTGATTAGATTCAGGGTACACTTCAAACTGGGAGAAATAGCTAATAAGTTAGGTGACAGAAAAAGGACACTGAAAGTTTGGTAGACTTTCCTAGTGCCCAAAACAATAATATTACATATAATGGGATAAAGACTCTTTAATTAGGTTAACAATTGACTTGGCAATAACAGCATGGAGGAGCCCTGACTTGACAATGATTAGTTTTTAAAAATCTAAGAATTTTAGTTGACCATGAGCTGGTTGTGGCATGACTTGGCTTTAAATAAAAGATTTGCCATCTCAGGCTGCATTTACAAGTACAGTATCCAGATCAGAGCAGAGTAGGGAGCAGGCAATGTGGGAGAAGGTGGCTCCTTCTGTGCTCTGTGCTTGTTAGATCAAAGGTGTGTTCAGCCCTAGGCGTCATATTAAACGCCTCAGAAATCTGAACTCAGGAGTAGAGGAATGCATATTTATTTAGCACCTACTAATTACTAGATACTACAGAGAGATTTTAAAACACAGTCCCCAGGTTAGATGAGTTGTCTAGAAATTCAATTTTATGAAAACTGAAACTGAGAATGTTTTTCTGAGAGGAGGGAAGACCTCTAGAAGGAACAGGATAGCTGTGTTCACATATATGATGTTGTCATGTGGACAACACTGAGCTACAATTGAGCTACAATTCAAGACTAAGACTGGTCCATGCTGTTCAAGAAGGTAAAAGAAGCACACCAAATGTCTAATAGATAGAAGCTAAGGCAGATTTATGCTGAATAAGAAGGACTTTGCTAGCAATTAGACATGTTCTGTGTGATGAAACTGGTTTGTTACCAAGTGATGAGTCTATGCTGCCTCTGGAAGTGTCCAAGAAGAGAAGGGAGGTTAACAACCATCATACTAGCTTGCTATATGCCAGTTTACATGATACATGCTTTATATCTCAAATCCTCACAATAATCTGGCAAGGCAGAAAAAAATACTGCTCCTATTTTACAAATGAGGGACTTGAGGTCTAGAGGGGTTACATCACTTGCTTAGTATCTCATTACCTGTAAGTGGCACAGCCTGAATTCAAACCCATGTCTGTGTAGTTTCAAAGTAGGGATATAGCCAAGTGAATTCCTGCCTTAGAAGGTGTATTAGTCTGTTCTCATGCTGCTAACAAAGACACACCTGAGACTGGGTAATTTATAAAGGAAAAGAGGCTTAATGACTCATAGTTCTATGTGGCTGGGGAGGCCTCACAATGGTGGTAGAAGGTGAGGAGGGGCAAAGTCACGTCTTACATGGTGGCAGGAAAGAGAGTGTGGCAGGAAAGAGAGTGTGGCAGGGGAACTGCCCTTTACACAACCATCACATCTCGTGAGACTTATTCACTATCATGAGAACAGCACGGGAAAGACCTGCCTGCATGATTAAATTACCTCCCACTAGGTTCCTCCCACCACACATGGGAATTATGGGAGCTACAATTCAAGATGAGATTTGGGTGGAGACCCACAGCCAAACCATATCAGAAGGAGGTTGGAGAAGACAAATATTAAGGTTTAGTATACTAATTTTACTAGTTTACTGAGCCTCAGTTTCTGCCCAGTAGTCCATGATCTCTGTATGGGTACAGAGTACCCATAATTCTAAGTATCTTTTTGGAAGAACAAACAAGATATTCTCCTTTTATGAGATCAGAGTAAAAGAAAATAGATATATCAGTAAGGATCTGCTAAACTGCAGTAATGAACAATCCGTAAATCTCAGTGGCTTAACCCAACACCTTCTGCAGGGATCGGCAGGGGAGTCTTCCCACCATAGTCAGGGAGCCTGGCTGACACAGGCTTTATCTCACCATGTGCTTACCTGATCACAGCAGCTGCAGACAGAAAGCATCACAAACTATGCACTGGCTCTTAACACTTCTGCCTGGAAGTCATGTACAACCCTTCCACTCATATTTCTTTGTACAACACCTGGTCACACCTAACTTCAAAGAAGTTGAAGAAGTACAATCATATCACGAGACCAGAGGTAGAAAGTCATACAGATTTGAGACTACACAAGTGATTTCCACAATCACATTTTGATAACAGTCAATATTGAGTTGATATTTAAATTATAACTATGATCATTAAGAATTTTTGAAGGAAATAGTGATGGAAAGATAGTGTGGAATGCATGCCCTGAAAATGTGGGGAATAATAAATTAGATCTCATGATACCAAATCTTCAGAAGATGAGTCACATTACTGGTTTCCATTCTGTGTCGTGGAATGTCCCAGACACTTTTATAATGGGTAAGGGTTGGGGCTCCAGGCTCCTTTCCTTTTCTGTTCTCAGCTTTGTTCATCTGCTTTATTTGGTGTGTGGGGTGCATGTTTGTGTGTGTGTGTGTGTTTTTGATGAATTTTTGTTTCTCAGCACCCATTCCTCTCTTCTAACAGCTCCCAAATTTCCATGTGAAGAATTACACCCTTCATATTGTATAAAGCCTCAAGATGTCCTGACTACAAGCCACACAGGCTATTGGTTTCTACGAGAAGCTCTCACCACCTAGGTACAGCCAAACATGTGACCCCAGCTTAATCAGACTCTCCCCTTAGAGTTTGACCCTCACACTGGCAACTACAATGGCAAAAGAAGAGGTGAAAGTTCGTTGCCACTTTGGTTGTGCAGTATTAAATTATTTTTCAAAATATGGCTTTATGTTTGATCCCCAATCTAAGGAATCAAGCATTTGCCTGATGGTCAAATATCTGAATCCAGATAGTTCCTATTGACTATTTGGCAGGAATGTTATATCATTAGCCATATTTAAACTCATAAATATCAGCCATGAAGATTGAGGAGATGGTGCCAGGATGATACAAATTATTCGTGGAAAATGGTGTCACTGTTGTGCAGAAAGGGCACAATCCTAAAAAGCACCTCATTCAAAGTTAGTAAGTGTGTGAGACAATGTTCTTTCTCTTCATCACAGAGAGAATTACCTGTATATTCAAAGCCTCATGCTTACATCCTCCCTTCAATCAGGTGCAAGCATTAGCATCTTTCAAGTGAATTTCCTTATGCTTTAGTTAGCTCATTAATTTCTCTTGCCTACAACCAAATAACCCTAAGTGTATAAAGATTTATCAAGGTACGTTTTTGTTTTCTTGCTTGTTTTTTTGCAAAGAGTTCCATGCTAAAATATTAAAGTTTGGACCAAATGATTTTAGATATTGCTCCTAGTCTTATGCTTTTAAGCTTAAAAAACAACAGAAGAAAATGCGTTTTGCAGATCTGGCAGCTGACTCAATGCAAATGTTACCACCAACAGGAACCACAAAGAAACCTAGGTCAGTAATATGATCATGTAAAAGATGTCTCAATATCTTTCCCACCATCTTCCTGCACTGGCCTGTGAAATTTAACTCTTTCTTAATATTTCTTAAATGACATTTTTCTTAAATGTTTCTAAACATTTAAAAGCTGCAGGCTTGCTGCACGTTCTGGAGCTGTGTGATACGGGTTTTCCTTGTAAACCTCACTGTATGCTTCTCTCCGTGATGACGAATAGGAACATTAACTCCTGCACTTACTGACTTTGAATGAGGTGCTTTTTAGGGCTGCGCCCTTTCTGCACAACAATAACACCATTTTCCATGAATAATTTGTATCATCCTGGTACCACCTTTACAATCTTCATGGCTGATATTTCTGAGTTTAAATATGGCTAATGATATAACATTCCTGCCAGACTGTAGGAAATACCTGGATTTAGATATTTTGGCATCAGGCAAACACTTGATTCCTTAGATTGGGACTCAAACGAAAAGCTGAAAAGCTATCTTTGGAAAACAATTGAATGCAGGAATCATAAACATCATAATGAGCTGAGGGTAGACCAGGCATTCCTCTCACTAGAGTGGGTAGTTGGTATCTCATTAGGACTGTTGCATGTCTTAAGAGTTCTAGCTGTGTGCTCTGTTTGGGATTCCTGTTATTGTACAGGTTGCAAAGAGTTAACATGCATTTTCTCTGTGATCTATCCAATGTGTATTTATTTTGTTTATAGGACCTTGCCGCCTCACCATAATGTTTATAGGTTTTCTTGATGATTTCATTGCCTCTAGGGAATGCACTGCATCTCACCTCTTGCACATTACTCTTCTGTGGGAATCTGAACATTCTGTGTCTTGCGCTGCCCAGAGGAGTCTACATTCCACTCCTGCCTTCTGCTGAGTCCCCATGCTGAAAGCCCACCTGCTTCAGTAATTCTCCAGTCTTCCCCTTTCTGCCCCCCTGACTTGATTATTGATGAGCTTTCTTGAGCTGCCACCACCCCATTAAATAACCCAGTTCTGCACTTGGTGAATGGTTTCCCACTCTCTGCAAAATAGGCACTTCTCCCTACTTGTCCAGAAAGCAGTCTGGTCGCTGCTAGGAAGGCCTGGCCTCTTGGCAGAGGGCCATAGGAAGAACATCACCCCAGCACTGAAAACCAGTTTTTTGGTGTGTAAATGTTTTGTTTGTTTGTCTGCTTTGTTTTTTAGCTTTAAAAACATCACTCGGCCATGGGAAAGGCAGGTATATTTTGATTGCTATCAGCAAGGCATGGAAACACTACTTCTGTGCGTTCTCAACATGGATCACTCTTAGAATTAGGTAAGAGAGCTGAATAAAGAGAGTTTTGCAGAAGAAGGGATTTGCGGAGAATATAGAACAAAGTTCCAGTGCAAGAGGGTTGAGGAAATCAGAAAGCAACTAGTTTTCTAAATTAAAGGGAAACCACATACAGACTCTGGATGAATTCAAAGGCATTTAAAGGCTGGGCTTTTTTTCTTTAAGTATCATTTTCATTTGCACAGATTTCCCAAGCAATCCACCTGGCTGACTTTACTCTTCTCTCATCCATATGGAGGTCTCTGGCTAAGTCCAAGGAGCTATAAACAAAAAAATACAAATAAGAACTGTGTAAACAGGAAGTCAGGCTCCCAAGCGAGAAATGTGTCTAGTAAACGATGTGACAACACTAAGGAGTCATTGTAGCACTCCTTGCTCTGATCTTATCCAGCTCTTTCATTTCTGTAAATGTGCCTGCGTAAACCAGCACCCCAGCCAACAGCCTATTGCAGGGGAAAGACACCTGCCTAGCCTCCCTCTTATTCCTCCATCACTTAGTCTGTCCCGAGATGTCATTGTCAGGCATTGGTAATTACAGAGTCAATCTGCCCCGCCTGTGATGGACTCCGTGTGAATACATCTCTTATGTGTGTTTCACACGCACGATCTGGTCAACACCCAGTGTTCTTTTTTCTCCTCCCTCCTCCCATCACCATCATCCACACGTGGCCATTCACCTCACAGTCTGGTATCTGGGGCCAACCTTACCTCTCAGGGGAGAGACTGATTTGCTTTGCTCTTCACCCTGAACAAGACCTTTCATTTAAAAAGGGAAGATGCTTTATTTCCCTGTGAATTAGAATAATGAAATATTTCTTGTAAACCTGGGAATTAAAATGCAGACAATATGAGTCCTTCAGTTTCTTTTATTGGTCTTCAGAGGTGAACGTGGGAGCAGTTGTAAATATGCATCAGGGTATCTCCTGGTCTGATGGTATTGAAACTCCACTCACAGCAATGCTAAGTGTCGCTGCCGGATTTGTCTCCAAGAGCTCCCTCCCATTTCTCCCCACCCTCTACCTCACTTCCAGCTCCCTACCTTGGTTACAGTGACTTTGAAACTAGTAAGAAGCATTTTGAGGTGACACTCGAGTAGCTGTGTGGTCTGGAATGCATTATAATGTTATGTCTCAATTACAATATTCTTTGGTTGATACACAAGGCAGGCACAGCCAAGATCCAGCCTTAGGGTGCACTGCCACCTCCTGGAAAACCCTCTGTGTGCGGCGCCTGCTATCATCCTTCCTCCAATGCCACCAACCAGAAAACAAGCACTTGTTCATGGCCTTCTGTCTTTAGAATCCAAGATCTGGGCACACCTAGCCATCTTCTCCTGTCCCTTCAAATTGGAATGTACTAATTCCTGAAGGAAGTGAAAAATGTGTTGCATTGTCTTTTCTTTTTTTCTTTTTTTTGGAGACAGAGCCTCGCTCTGTCGCCCAGACTGGAGTACAGTGGCATGATCTCGGCTTATTACAACCTCCACCTCCTGGGTTCAAGCGATTCTACTGCTTCAGCCTCCCAAGTAGCTGAGATTACAGGCATGAGCCACCACACCTGGCTCATCTTTTATATTTTTGGTAGAGAAAGGGTTTCACCATGTTGGCCAGGCCGGTCTCCAATCCTGACCTCAAGTGATCTGCCCGCCTCAGCCTCCCAAAGAGCTGGGATTACAGGCATGAGCCACCGCACCCGGCTGCATTGTCATCTTAATTACAAACAAGTAACTAGGTCGGGGAAGCCACTGGTGCAGAGATCCGTGATCATTACTCTCACCTTCTGCTCCTGAGGCTGGTAACAGACGCTGCTTACTGTAAATGAGTGCCTGGCACCAGTAGGATCCTGCCCTCGGGATCTCTGGAAGAAGTGCCAACATTATTTACACCATTATGCCTAGCGTTCCATTATTGCAACGCTAAGCATGTGGAAGTTATTTATATCCCACTGCTCAAGGTCATTGCCAAGGTCTGATGGCAAAAATTCAAAAAATTGCAACCTCAGGCATAAATGGGTTAAGGACTGGACCAAGGACTTGGAGCAGAAGTCACATGCACAGGCAGAGTGTTGGAGTGGAGGAAGCCCTGAGTTCTTCGGCCCTATTGCTATGTGGTGATTGTTTGAGATTCCACCTTACCAGCATGTTGAGATGTCTAATGAGATATTTTCAGAAAACACCAAAGACACAGAAAAGCACCTATAGGTTTCCATTTAGACTCACAGCAAATGAAGACCAGCACACACAACTGTGTCTTCGAGGCGCACCCTGCTGACTAGAGGAGGCTAGCTGTCAGGTTTTGGCTAGAAAAGCAAAAATACATTTGGGGAGATATCAGTCCTATCATCATGAAAAATAATGGGATAACATTTCTCTGTCAACAGTTTCCTTTAAAATAACAAAAATATGATTATCAGGCAAATAAGAACATATTCTCATTAACTGAATTGATTGATTTCAGTTAATTACCTGAATTGCTTAAATTCAACTAGTATCCCTCTGAGTCAGCAGTTCTTATCTTTTGAAAGGGGGGTTACAGACTCTTTGAAAAATATTTTTTAAATGTGAAAATGTCTGTATGCTTCTTCCAGAAAAATGTATACACATTTTTTCTATTATTTAATAATATCTGTGAAACCCCATCACCACTGCCAAAGTGATCTTAACAGCACTTAATTAAAAATGCCTCTTGTAGCTAGTTTTCTTTGCAAGCCTGGGTTCAAGTTTTGGGCATCCTGGTTAATTTGGGGAGAAAGGAGGGGCCACAGGAATATTTGCAATAAGCAGATCCCTGGGTTGGGCACCTACAAGAAATGGCCAAGGATATTTCTACTTCTCTTCTGTTCCCTGGCCTCACACTGAAAGTAGATTTAAACGTTCATCGTTTGAAAATCCTGGACCTTCAGAGACACACATATGAAAAGCTCAGATAACACCTTGCTTCAGCTCAGCTCCAGGAAAACAAAGCTGAATCAGGGTTCTGCCATAGCACCTGTTTGGACATGCTCTCTGTATTTAGCCCTAGAGAAAAACCCTAATGAAAGTGATTTGGGAACATAGGCTTTCTTGTGGCAGGAGCATCAGACACCACATTTTCTGACAGTATCATTAGTGTTAATAGTCTTAACTCCTAATATTTACTAAGCTCTTACATTGTGATTAGAGTAGGTGGTCTAGGGTGGACAAGTCACTCTGTCATGGAAAATCATCATTCAAAGCACTTTACAAACGTTAACCTACCTAATCTCCCCAACAGCAGTGTAAGGTAGGTCCTCTTATCCCCAGTTTATCAATGAGGCAGTTGAGACACAAACATGTTCTGCGACTTGCCCAGGTACACAGCCATGAAGTGACTGGGTGGAGCTTTACCTGGGCAATATGGCTTCAGAGTTTTTGCTGTTAACGCTTCCCTAGAGTGTCTCTCACTTACCTGAATCCTGGGAATGGTTCATGAAAATAGATTCCTGAAGATTTGTGTAAGGGCACAGAGACATGGTTGCTACAATTAAGCAGACACTGTGAGTAGAATGGACTTTGGCTTTGCTCTGGGGAATCCTGAACCTAACTTTGAATGTATGCCCAGCACATAGTTGAGAAATAAATGATTTTACCTTCTTTTTGAGAATATGACACTTAGAATCTGCTAGGGTGAACTCTGAGACTTGTAGAAAGGCCCTGTGCTTTTTCTGGGTTAGGGGGAAGCTGTTGCTTTTTTTTTTTTCTTGAGATGGAGGTTCGCTCTTGTTGCCCAAGCTGGAGTGCAATGGTGCAATCTCGGCTCACTGCAACCTCTGCCTCCCAGGTTCAAGCAATTCTCGTGCCTCAGCCTCCCAAGTAGCTGGGATTACAGGCACTTGCCACCAAGCCCGGCTAGTTTTTTGTATTTTTAGTAGAAACAGGATTTCACCATGTTAGCCAGTCTCGTCTCGAACTCCTGACCTCAGGCGATCCACCCACCTTGGCCTCCCAAAGTGTTGGGATTACAGGCGTGAGCCACCGCACCCAGCCAGTTGTTGCTTTTTAACTGACCAGTGTCTACTCACTCTTCTTCCAACATAAGCGGCCTGATTTTATTTCCTATCTCAACCTACGTGGTTTGGGAAGCTGGTCTATGAGTGAACATGTGACCTGGGCTGGGACAACAGCATATTCCAACTTCTTGACTCATGGAGGCCCATTCAGTCCCTCTTTGGGAATTGTACTGGAATCACTACAAAAGAGAAACACTTTTTTTCCAGGTTGTGGAGAGGCTAGGATCCAGGACTAGAGCTGCAGGGGATGGGTGGAAGGACAATAAGAGCAGGGGTTGCATTTTGCTCTCACATGGAAAGAGCCTGCTTCAATAAAACCAACAGAAAAAGATCTGATGCAAAATTAAAATATGGAAACTCATTAAACTCTGATAACATCTTTGGAATCTCTGGATTCTTTTATTCTTGAACTCCCTTCAGATCTTTTAGTTATATGAACCAATGAATTTGGGAACAGGAGCTAACATCAGATGCTTGACTTTCTGAGAAGTAAAGAGCCAGAGACATCCAGGTTATTTCTTTTTTTTTTTTTTTTTTGAGACAGAGTCTGGCTCTGTTGCCCAGGCTGGAGTGCAGTGGTGCAATCTTGGCTCACTGCAAGCTCTGCCTCCCAGGTTCACGCCATTCTCCTTCCTCAGTCTCCTGTATAGCTGGGACTACAGGCGCCCACCACCACGCCCAGCTAATTTTTTGTATTTTTAGTAGCGATGGGGTTTCACCGTGTTAGCCAGGATGGTCTCGATCTCCTGACCTCGTGATCTGCCCGCCTCGGCCTCCCAAAGTGCTGGGATTACAGGCGTGAGCCACCGCGCCTGGCTGGTTATTTCTTGACTATGATTTAATTCCAGCCTCTTCCCCACTCTGAGGGAGGGCATGTTCAGGTTTAGCCCCTTCTCCATTGCTTCTGCTGCAAACCCCTGATTCTCAACACTCCTCCCCAACTACCGCATCCTGCCTCATAAAAGATGCTGAGATTATTTTTAATTACAAATGTATAATTAACTGGTATGTCCATGGCTATTACCAGGATCTCAAATTGAAGATTGTGTCTTGTACAGAGTGCAGATCATTTAAGCAATCAGACTACTTCCAAGTTTTTCTCACATTCTAAGAAAACTAATGAACCCTTCCCTAGCCCGCTCCTACGCCCACCCCACAGAGGCTGAGTTAATGGCTCTTCTCCGTTAGTTGCTTGCACGTGGTCTTCATTTTAGTACTTACCATTTTGTGAGGTGTTTGTTTACTTTTCTGCATTTTGAACTAGACTCTAAGATCCTTAAGGGCAGAAACTTTTGTCTTTCTTTTGTATTTTACTTCTTTTTATTCAAAAACTAAATCAAGATACCTCTGCTTACCTAGTGGCAACTTTTCCTAATTATGAGCCAAATGCTCTATTGCGTTCCCCAGAGAAACAGCATCAACATTGCCTGGGAACTTGTTAGATATGAAGATTCTCCACATTCCCGCCTTCTGTCCCACTGCTGAATCAGAAACTCTGATGGGGAGATGGAACCCACCAGCTCAGGTTTTAACAAGCCTTCCAGATGATTTTGATGCCCACTAACAGTGGAGAATCACTACTCTAGCTTCTTGCCACTTGATGTGCAGTAGTCTGAGGACCAGCAATATCAGCATCACCTGGGAGCTTGTTAAACATGCAGACTCTCATGCTCTACCACTGATCTATTGATATGGACAAGAATCTGTGTTTTAACAAACTTTCCAGGTGATGTCTGCACTCTAAAGCTGTGCTACCTAAATTTTCAAGAGCATCAAATTACCTAGGGATTTTGTTAAATGCAAGTTCTGATGTTGAAAAATTTGACTTTTGAGCAAGCTTTCATCTAAAACTAATGCTACTGGCCCTGGACCACAATTTGAGTAGTAAGTGCTTCAGGTCTGCAGGGAAATTGGGGGACAGGTAGTATGTTTAGACCCATTACCCAGCCTTCTCAAATCAGAGCAGTTCTGTTTTTATCTGACTTATATTTCATGCTTCAAGGTAAATTTTTATTTGAAATAAGAATTCTCCTGCACAACAAATCTTTGAAGCAACAGCCTTTGAGAAAATAGTCAACCTTTAAAGTGATAGACTTGCAAACCTAATTATAAAGTAAATGTCATAGGGTGAATTAGCGTATGTGTAAGAGGAAACTGATGGAGATTATAGTTTTTAATTTTTTAAAAGCTTTTTTCAAGTTTCCATATTGAATGAGGTTTGAAGTATGAGATTGAAATGAAGGTTGCATGTGACTCAACACCTGACTATAAGATTGAAAACTAACCCTGAATTTCAACTGACACCTCAGCGTGACAATTCTGCATTTCCTATTTCCTATTGAAAACACATGGCTCCTCATTTTTCCATTCTGCTTCCCTTCTGGCTTCTGTAGGTCTATAAGTCAATTTTCAGCATTATTATACTTTCTCAGGCAGGGATGAAACAAAGATGATTGAAGACAAGTTCTCATGATCTTATAATACTTGAATCCTTCTGAATAACCTCTCTGATTTCTGTCCCTTTGTGGGGAAAGAATGGAAATTTCTGTGGCCACCAACTCAACTTAGTTGTTATTCAATTCATGTGTGTATGAAACCACCTTTGCAAAAATCATAATAGTGAGAAAATTATGGCAGTGAAAGGGATTTCATCTAACTAACTCCATCTTGCCTTTAACTTCCAAAATGCCCTTGGTCATTCCTGGGCCAAGCTAACTTTGGGAAAAATTTAGTTTATAGTTTAAATGATAATAGCCTTTCCCCAACTAAACCACCTTTGTAAAACTAATGGAAGGCCACCATATTAGGAGTATGAGGGGCCTGATTTATGCTAAGACGTAGGCCTTAGATTACCAGCCATTATTTTGAAGGTTGTAAGGTTTTCAACTTCCCCAATTACTTCTGTAAATAACACCTCTATTGTAAAACTTAAGATTGGCCCTTTGAGATGTCTTTTCAGGCTTTTGCATTTCTGATGATGCCTCACCTGGACTAGTGACTCCTCTGTGGCCCCCACCCAGAAGTAGACTCAGCACGTGGGGGCCATTTTCCAAACCCCTATGATTGCATGCCCAACCAATCAGCATTCCCCTTGTCCTAGCCTCCTGCCTCTCAAACTATCCTTGAAAAACTCTAGCCTCCAAATTTTCAGGGCGGCTGCTTTGAGTAATAATAAAACTCCCATTTCCCGTTTAGCCAGCTCTATGTATATTAAGCTCTTTCTCTGTTGTAATTCCCCTGTCTTGGTAAAGGAGCTCTATCTAGGCAGGGGGCAAAATGAACCCATTGGGTGGTTACATGCCCAGCATAATATTTTCTGAACTGTTTTTCCTGACTTCTTCCCTCTAATTATTTCACCTTAGATCATCCTTCCAGAGTAATCTTTACTCTTTACTCCCTCTGCCTCTTTACTGCTTTACTACTTCTGCTAGTACTCACCACAGCCTATAGGGAGAATGTTTAGACTCTGGTCTGGCATTCAGGCTCTTCAACCACCTGATCCTAACCTGACTTTACACCTCACCTTCTCAAGATCCTCTATCTAGTCAACTGGGTTTTTGTGGGTTCAAACTCATAATGGGAAGACACATTACTCTTTGCCTCCTTTGTGTCTCTGTGGTTGCTTTTGCACCATCTATGTAAATAAAAAGGACACTGTTCATCTTTTATTGGAAGCATCATTTTGGAGCTGACTTTCAAAAATGTTTTTCTTTTTCTTAAATCCTCAGCAAAAACATAATAAGAGCTCTGTAGGAAAGGAACATGTTGGCAGGATAAGACTTAATACACTCAGCATTAAAGCTCTTTGGAGCTTTATTTTTTAATTATTTTAAATGAATAAATCCTGAGACAGAAATAAAAGTCCTTTTTCAGAGTAGCTGAGAAAAGACTATGCAGTCTTGATTACAGTAGAGTGGAAAACTATAATAAGTGGCTATTATTTTCTCATAAAGTCTTATCATAACACCAAATACTTTAAAATTTACAAGTCCATAAAGACTAATCTTTTTTTTACTGTGCCTTCAACAAGAGGTTCAACTAAAAATATATGTTATCCTGAAATGAAAGTCTTATCTGGAAGAAGACTTCATATTCTAGAATGAGAAAATATTCAAAATAGAAATATTTCTGTTCACACAACATTTGTAATCTCCAGGCATATTCTGAATATTGAATAATAGTAATACTTGTATTAAAGGTTATTTTAGGAAATTAAAAACTTATGATGTTTTGGTAATAATTCTAAAACACTGACAATTACATTGGGTTCCCTAGAGGCAGGTCCAGATGTGAGGAGTCATGCATAAGTGATTTATTAAGGAGGTACTCCCAAAATAAACTAGTACGGGAGTGAGGAAGCAAGACAAAGAAAGGGAGGAAGCCAAGCAAGGGTGCAACCTCAAGGCAAGTTCTTTGGAGAGTAAGTTTAACCTTATCCCACACTATCTCTGGAAATAGTTACACTTCCCACTGCAAGAGAACTGGGCTTTCACACCCCTGGACTCATCCGTTACCCTCTAAGCAGAGACTGGGGGTTTCTGGTGGTGGATGTATTAAATCAAGTTTAGCCTAAAGCTGCTTTCTTACATATTTTAAGTTCATCCTAAAGGTTTCTTTGTACATAGTGAGCTATAACCTAAATGGAGGTATAAACAGACTGTAACCTACTCTTGTGCCAATCACAGAGTTTTGGCCAATCAAAGGGGGCCAACTGTTCAAACTGTGTTCAAATAAGGCAAAGGACATGCTGTAACCAATCTGACTGTTTCTGTACCTCACTTTGGGTTTTCTATATGTCACTTTCCTTTTTCTGTCTATAAATCTTTTTCCACTATGTGACTTTGCCAGAGTCTCTCTGAGCCTACTCTAGCTCAGGAGTCTGCCTGATTCGTGAATCATTCCTTGCTCACTTAAAATCTGTTAACTTTAATCTGACTAAAGATTTTCTTCTAACAGGTGTCACTGTCACACACTTCTAACTCCCTGTGGCTGCAGGCAAAGTACATGCAGTAGCTCAAGGGTAGCCACTGGAAAAAGTCACGAGTATGAGCCATTGGAGGCAAAAACACGTCAAAGATGGAGAGTGATGCAGGAGAAGTTACCTGAAGGAGTTTTGGCAAAGCACTGGCAGTATCCATTAGAGAGTACTTCTGACATCCTAAAACTGGAAAATTCCTATTCCAATAAAATTAATCAATCATTAAGAACAGTGTTATCAGCCGGGTGCAGTGGCTCACGCCTGTAATCCCAGCACTTTGGGAGGCTGAGGTAGGAGGATTGCTTGAGGCCAGGAGTTCAAGACCAGCCTGGGCAACATAGCTGTCTCCACAAAAAAATAAAAAATTAGCCACAT
The DNA here is from genome assembly GCF_028858775.2 of Pan troglodytes. Lineage (NCBI taxonomy): Eukaryota > Metazoa > Chordata > Mammalia > Primates > Hominidae > Pan > Pan troglodytes. The sequence continues at coordinate 109,204,863 of NC_072411.2, read as the reverse complement.
GTGGTGGTGTGCACCTACAGTCACAGCTACTCAGGAGGCTGAGGATGGAGGATCACTTGAGCCCAAGAGTTTGAGGCTGCAGCGGGCTATGATTGTGCTACTGCACTCTAACCTGGGGCAATAGAGTGAGATCCTGTCTCTAAAAACAAACAAACAAACAAACAAACATGTGCCCATGGATGGGCATATTCTTAACCTCTCTGTCTCAGTTTCTTCATCAAATAAATAAAATATCTAACTCAAGATTCTTATGAGTATTGTCAGAGGTGTGTGAACCAGAGCAACTCCATCTTGAATAGGGTCTGAGTAAAATAAGGCTGAGACCTACTGGGCTGCATTCCCAGAAGGTTAAGGCATTCTAAGTCACAGGATGAGATAGGAGGTCTGCACAAGGTACAGGTCATAAAGACCTTGCTAATAAAACAGGTTGCAGTAAAGAAGCTAGCCAAAACCCACCAAAACCAAGATGGCGACGAGAGTGACCGCTGGTCGTCCTCACTGTTATACTCCCACCAGCACCATGACAGTTTACAAATGCCATAGCAACATCAGGAAGTTACCCTACATGGTCTAAAAAGGGGAGGCATGAATAATCCACCCCTTGTTTAGCATATCATCAAGAAATAACCATAAAAATGGGCAACCAGCAGTCTTTGGGGCTGCTCTGTCTATGGAGTAGCCATTCTTTTGTTCCTTCACTTTCTTAATAAACTTGCTTTCACTTTACTCTATGGACTTGCCCTAAATTCTTTCTTGCGTGAGATCCAGGAACCCTCTCTTGGGGTCTGGATTGGGACTTTCTGGTAACATCTTCACACAAGATAATACACATAAAATATTTCAATCGCTGCACATCATAAAATAAATTAATAATTATTAATAGTTTTTTTAAAACTCTGTATTTAGTACTGCAATTTTATGTTCTTGGGCAGTGGGCTTCTCTTAGTGACATAATAAATTTATACCAGATTCAAATGATATACATAAGATATGAATAATACTGGGGTGGTATAAAGAATATATTTTAAATAACATATCAGGAGACTGATAAACTGCATAAGGAAGAGAAATAGGAGCTTGGTCATACATAGTGAAAACAAAAATATAACTCTGACAGTGCTGTAAAAAAAAAAAAAACCCTAGAGCTAGAAGCTTGTATATCACCTGCATTTATTATTTTGCATCATTTTAAACTCTAAATTCACCTGTAAGTCAAGAAGATCTAGATCCTTTGTAGGAATAGTTATGGAAAAAGCACTGATAGAGTTTGGTGGAAAGACAGAAATAGTAACAGAAAAGGCAGAATAGTCAAACTTCCTAAAAATAAAAAAGGAGGCATTATAAAAATACTTTGATTAGCACTGAGAGAATCTTAAATTGAACCATGTAAAATCACCAATACTTGAATTTTGTTGACCCACAAAAGCAGCAATTTCATAGGATTCAAACTGGCACATAAAACCTACTGGGAGACAGTCCTTTAGAGCCTCTTTTTCTCCTGCACATCTTCCTAGCTGGGCCAAGGATGCAAGGCCCTGACCACTTTTACCTGGGCCATTTCTCAGTTTTATTTGCAGTAAGCAAGCAACCTTGAGTGATGGGGACATGTCTTCTTCTGGGATAAGATCAGGCTTGCTTATTGCTTGCTGTAGAAGCAGTGAATTCCAAAGTTTAGTGTTTCTCTCGGTTGCACAACTCGCTGCATGTGCACGTGGCATCTGGGCTCTTTGCATCATCCTCTTGGTGCTTGGGAGAAGGAGGAATCCCTGTAAATATGCTGATGCTCATGCTGCTTCATGTGCTTTGGGAAATAGTGTCCTTTGACTCTGACTGGGAGTTTCTTGCCTTCTACTAACATACATGAAGCATTAACAAACTAACTTCTTAGCTTTAAAGTAGGATGAAATCAAATCCCAGACCTAACCAAACTACAAACAGGATACTCTCAAGAATGCATTAGTAGCATCAGCTGTGAAGTTTTCCCAGCCAAATATCATTTTCCACCACAAAGCTGAAAACATTCTTAGAAAGATCAGTGTGGTCATTTACCATCTTTCTATCCCTGTTCTTAGGATTCTTTCACAGGAAGTAAAACAACTTCCAGAAGCAGTAAAAAATGTGTCATGTGTCCCAGTATCCTATTCCCCCAGAGACAGGCGAAGCCCCTCAAGGAAGCTATGATCACATCCTGAAATCTGGAAAAATCCATGTGGGAGGTTTCAGGCAAGCTGATTGATTAACTGAGTTTCTCTCTATTCTCTTCTGACTTTATTTGCCCATGAGCTCCATCTCTAGACATGAATTAAACTTTGTAGATCAGAGCTCCCATAGTACCCAGAGGTCCGAATTATTTTTAAAATAGCCTTGGAGATAAAACCCAAGCTAGATGAACACTGATAACCAGTGTCTCTAAGCACAGCTCCCCTGCTTTCTTCTTGAATATAGCATTGGGTGGTCACACTAGTTTTCTTCCCTTCTAGGCTGACCGTTGATGAAACCAAACCATTTCCTCCTGACAATGCCACAATTGTGGAGTTGGCATTTTTATGTTAATAGCAGTTCCCTGATTCATTAAACCCTATTGCCTCTGACATTTTCCTTTCTGACCCTTATCAGCCACACACTAGCAAAACATGAAGAAATAAAGACGACAAAGAAAGGCAATAAAAGGGTTACAACCAAGAAGTGTACTGTGACTGTGACCAACAAGGAAATTTGGCAATGGGTGACTGAACACCCAAGGATGCCCTGTCAGCTGGTCACGACTACATTTATTCGAAGCCTGACAACTGCTTAGCACCATTTCAAGGTGTCACATAGAGATACATAGGAAATGACAGTCATGGCTGCTACTTTAACAGCACTCACAGTTTAATAGATGAGATAGCACAATTAAATGCCTAGATATCCGTACACGTACAATGTGGGCCTTCCTCTCCTCTCTACTGACTTTTCATAGTATGTGTCACAAACTGCAATATTTAGTTTCTTTATTTGTGTTCTTGCTTATTGTACTCCCCTAGAGCTGGGATTCACCTGGTATGAAACAGCGTGTCCATTCCAATTATTTATGGCTTCTAGTCCTGATTTCACCCACTGGAATATAAATTTCAAATAGACAGGGACTATGTCTATCTTATTGACCATTGTAACCCCAGAACCTATCAAAATGCACCTAGTAGATCCTTAATTTTTTTAATGAATAAATAAGTAAATAAAACCAGCAACAGTCATCAAGAGAGATTGTATAACTTATCCTCTGAATGCTGCTACTAACTCATTAACACAAAATTAAGAAAGCAGGACCCTGGTTCAAAAGCATAAGCAAAATTTTTGAAGAATACAGATGAGAAAAAATCCCCAGAGCCCCAGGCAGAAGACCTATTCCTACTTCATTTTCCTTAATGAATGTTGAGATCATAAATCACAAAAATTAGTAGAACACAAAAGGCCCTATCAGAATCTCATTGTGTGACTTTTAGTTAGATTTCAAGAGCAGTGGGGTTCCACTGGAACTCACAGCCTTCTCCACGTTTAAAGCTGAATAGGATAATAGCCATCTAGTTGAGTTGCCTGGAATTGTAGCTGAGCTACCGACTATGAAGCTAAGCCAGTGAAGCTCAAGGGTGTGATATAAACACCAGATAGAGTCATTTCACTGATGGCCCCAATTCTTCACTCACCACCACCTTCTGTTCTGCTCCACCCCTTGATGCAGAGCTCAGCCATGTGACTTCCTTTGGCAAATGGGATGTTAGCAAATAGGATGCAAGCAGAGGTTTGAAAAGCCCCTGAACATTGAGACTTGCTCTGCTGCTTTTGCCCCTTCACCATGGCCATGAGTGCATAGTACTAATGTGCTGGACGAGAAGATACATGGAGCACAGCCCCCGTTCCTCATTGCAGCTGAGGCTATCCTATACTAGCCTACAGTAGCCAACCCCCAGAGTGAGTTCATCCGAGATCTACCAGCTGCCCTGAAACTGACCATGGATGCCTAAGCGAGCACAACCAAGATCACTGCATCGTGACCTGTAGATTTGCACCACTTGGTTTTAGAGAGGTTTGGTTTGTAGCATTATTGTAGCAATAACTAACTAATACCTAACTAATTCCTCGTATAAAGGAATAAAGCTCAACTCACAGAAAAACAAATATTAAAACTCAGACATGATTTTTCCTTATTGAAATAGGAAGTATTTTTAGTTAAATTATTTGGTTTCTTTACAACCATAATACACCGTTCCTCCAGCCACACTCATGCCACTGGGGTTGAGCAGGCCTGGGCAGAATGCACTTAGAGAAGAGACATGCAGGACACCAGCAGGCTCAGCAGCACAGTGGCAGATGTCACCCTTCCAGCACTGTCCGAGTGCCAGTGTTTCGCATACACATCATCCAGGACTGACAGCACAGCCTCCATGGTCTCCTCACAGGTGGGCTGGATCTGAGCTTCTGGCAGAACAAACCCATATGTTCCACTGTCCCTCAGCTCAAACGTATATGAGAAGGGAATCCCAATGTCTCGGGCCCAGTCTCTTGAAGACCCTGATGAGGCATCTACAGGTGAAAACATGAAGGCAGAGGTAGAAGTCGTACTTTGGAAGAACGGATTTCTATAGCCATTTCAGGAACTAAAGGTTCACTTAGTTAAATAAAGAAGCTCTTTTAGATCAGGGTCTCAGAAATAGCTGTCTTCTCTTTCTTCTTGGTTGTAAGCCCCTGCAGGGTGGGAACCACGTCTTATTCAGTATCTCTGTCCCCCATCATACCTGGCACTGTGTCTGGCACATAGAGAGGTTTGGCTAAAGTTTCTTAGCTGAGTCACTGACTGACTTGGCAACCTAATATTGCCTGGCAAGAGTGAACTGAGTCATTTAAAGAAAGGAACAGAAACAAAATGACCCACAGGAAAAATATTATACAAGTATTTAGAGGGGGGCTCATAGAGGGTGGAGAAGGTGGAGATTGGGGTTGGGAGAAACAGTGTGCTCTCCTTTCAACTAAATTCTTGTCTTTAGATTTTTTCTCCAGGGCTTTCTTAGCCTGATGGGTCCTCTGGGAACTGAATTGACTGACCAAAGGTCAGTGGACAATGTCCTTCCTGTTAACTCTTGTGCCTTCTAGCTTGCCAGCTCTTTTTAACTGAAGCCAGGAGAAGTTCTGGTCTGAGCCAGCGCATTAATTCTTTTTCTTTTAGTTCATACCTTATCCCTAGAGAGTATAATTCCAGATTTGTACAGACTCCCTTTTATCCTTGGTCATTTTGATTTGTACAACTCCCTGTTGATCCCAGGAACTCTTCTGTTCCTCTCCCGCCTATCTCACCATCCAAAGTCCACTGACTTCTTTTGTGCCTGAGATACTATTGAAGAGGCAAAAAAAGATACTTACATAAAATATCTGCACTCGATCCAACTCTATAATTGGTTCCATACTTTGCTTTCAATGCATTTGCTGCCTTCTGTCCAACTTGAATCTGTAGGTGGGAAATGCAGAGACAGATATCTGGTGTTTAAAATAAATCCAACAATCCAACCATTTGGTGTTTTGTCCAGATTCATCTCCAGAGTTTTAGGCCACCTTTCCAACTTCCCATCGGACATCTACATCTAGGTAGCCTGCTGGTAACTCAGATTCAACACACTTTATCCAGTTTCACCATCTCTCCCACTAATAAGGCTGCTCTGACTTTCATATTTCTGGGCTTGCATTATCTTCCAAACACACACGTAGAATTCTGCAGGCATCTCTGATATTCCCTCTCTAAAACAGTTGCCAAGTTGCATTTCCAGTGCCATCATTCTATGTCAGACTCTGCCTCTGAAATGGTCTGTTGCATCTTCTAATAGATTTCTCTCACCACTCCTTCTTTCAAGTGACCCCACCTGGCTTCCAGATGAAATTTGGTGGCATACAGCTGTGATCATGATCCTGTGGAAAAGTCTTCAAGAGCTCCTCATTGCTCACTGAATTAAGTACAAACTTGTCAGCCTACTTTTTGAGATCCTCTCCAATATGACTCTAACCCACCTTCCCAACACCATATTTTGTCATCCCTCCTAGATGATAGTCAAAAACTCATTTTCCTACCATTCCTCAGCCTTACCCTACATTCCTCAGCCTCTATCTTTCCTCAGGATATTTCCTCCACATGGGACCCCTACCTCTTATCTCTGCCTGCTGAAATTCTGCCCAGCTTCAAAGGATTTTTTCAAATGCCAGCTTCTCCAAGAGGCCTTACCTGATCCCTCCAACTGGATTCTATCTCTCCCCACTTTGAATCCCCAGAGCCCTTTCTTCATTCCTCTCTCTGACCCCCCTCTTCTTTTTCCTTATAGTGTTTAATCTCATTATATATCTATATATATATAGCATTTCAGAGCTGGAAGTCATACCCATCCCCACACCTACCACCACTTCACCTCTGCAGCCCCTTTCCAGAGATCAGAGTCACTAACTGAGGCCCAAGTCTACTGGCTGGGCTTATTGACCTTCTGTTGCATGTCGCCTAGGTTTGCTGACAGATGCTCTAGGTATTCCCCAGCCTAAACATGTGTGTTCTACCTGTCGGACGGAATATCCCACTGCTTCCCCTGACAGTCTCCCTCCCTGCCTGGACTGTGATCTGCCAAAGCTTTACCCCTCAGGGCTTCCTGACTGCACTCCAGGTGCACCAGCTCCCCGGATGCCTGACTAGGGACAGGTCTCATTTTAGATTCTCCTTCTCCCAGCTCTGTATTGTCCAGCTGAACCCTAAGATGTTGCAGAGTAGTGCTTGTCTAGAGAGGGAACTGGCCCAGCGAAATTCAAAAGGAACAACATTTATGTTGGCCAAAAGGCAGTAAGGAAGTTGGGGGGATCATACTGGACGGTTGTGGGCAGTGTTCTTAAGGCACTTGGGGCTTTCTGTGTCTGACTAAAATCAAAGGAAAAACACTCTGTCAAACATACTTGCAAGTCACTTGCTTTCTCTCCACTCAATACTAAGAATGCCATCTTTGGCCATTCACCTCCCTCACTTCCTAAAAAGGGATTCTGAGTCTGCCTCAGTTCCTGGGTTTGTGTTATCCAGAATTGAGATAATGGGTAGGAGAGGCTAAAAATGCTGGTTTAATCATTTACACTGGGAGGCGGTACAAAAATGGTCTGCTGGAGAGACAAATTCTGGTAAGGAAATGAGAGTGAGGGGTGGGCAGGATTCAGGGTAGCTGCTGTATGTGATGAAGTTGAGAGAAGGGGCCTGGGAAAAGCATTGTGATTTACCAACCACACTCCCTTCTGAAGTTCTTTAAGAGTCTCTAGCAGAGATACGAATTGCTTTTAATTATTTTTAATTCCCCCTTTTTTTTTTTTAAATGGAACTCCATGCTAACTGGTCCATGTGGGGCCTTACCTTTCATTGGGATATATGCATCAGACCAGACTACACTTGCCATCCCAGTGGTTCCTGGCTTTTTTTTTTTCTTTCCTGCAGCTTGCCCTAGACAACAAATTTTTTTTTTTTCACATTGCCAGCTATCATTTATTTTATCCGATATCATTGCCTTTCCTCGAATCCTGGCTGTGGGGTAGGAAACAGTCTTTCCAGTTTACCATTCTTTGTTGATAAAATAACTTTTGAGCTCTATTTTAATAATTCCATGAGGAATTTCTATGCGGAAGCAGAGAGGAGTAAGAGATAGACATGAGAAGCATTCAGTTGTGATCCTCAGCTTAGCAATTTGGGCATTTCTGAGAAGATAAAATGGAAATCCCCCAGACTTCCGAATTCAACTTCTGTCTCTGGAGGTGGAACTCCTGATTGTACTTCTCTCTCCTTCGACGCTACATTGCAAGGCTATAATAGAGCCAATTTCTCTGCCGCCTTTTTTTCTCAGCTTATAGGTACTTCCTAATAAAAATAATAAAAACTCATTTGCCAATAGTACATAATACACATTTGTAAAAACCTCCGGCCTGCTTAACAACTCCTTCTCTGGGCCCAGAGAATTTCCTGTAAGCATATATTCAGAGGCAGGCCCACAGAATGATTGAATAAAGCTCTGGCCTAGTAGGGGTGGGGGCAACAGAGCTTGGGATGGAGTACAGAGGTTGATACAAAGAGAGTTCAAATGGAAAGAATGTAAGCATGTAAAACATTAGAATTCTTATAGCTATTCTAATTTCCAGAGCAGTTTAGAAAGAGGCTATATATAGTTATGTTTCTCCTACATAGTGATTGCCAAGCTGTCTATCACGTAGTATAATATTTACCATGATTTCTATAAACTTTTGGTTTTTGTAAATAATGGAGATTAATTACTAGTCTCTGCTGCTTGTAAATAGTACTAGAAATGGAAATCTCCTTGGAGCAGTTAGCTTGATTCTGTGTCTTTGCGCACTCTATCAAAGCTTGCCCCCAAGAACCTAAAAACACTGCTAAGTAGCTTCAATGAGGTAGACATGTGGTAGTAAAATATTCACAGTCTTTTTATCGAAAAGTCTTGGAGATGACTGTTTATGTGAACTCTTCAGCACCTGAGACTGTAAGAGATACAGAATTGAAGCCATCTTTCTCAATTTGATTTACTGGTTTCTGTATATAGTGCTATGGAGTTGCCAGTTATTCTCTTCTTAGAGTTACTGTCCAGTAGTGATGGTGCCATTGCCTCAGGTCCCTCCTGCTGTCTTGCTCCTTCTGGCCTCTGGCCACAGCACAGGGCTCTAACCAGACAGCCAATCAGCAGTACAAGACCCTCCAATCTTTGAATACAAACTTTGCAAAATGGTCACAGAGTATCTGCTTTCCTGAACCAATTAGAGAACGAAGTAGCCAAGAAAAATACTGGAATATACTAGCCTCCTTTTTCTGCTGGCGGAAGACCCCTTTCCATCAAAGATCTCTAATTACCTGTCTTTGGAGATTCATTTGTGTTTGTCACAGATCCCTTTAAGCAGAAAGTAGGAATCTACAACAAATATCCCTGAAACTGGGAAAAAGGAGCATTCTGGGCTTCTTGACTGAAATATCTGATTCTGTAGATTTCTTTATTGAAGAAATAGAACTTCCAGGGCTCACAAATGAGAAGGAAATAGTGCATAGTTGACTGGGAATCTAGCTGATAATGACTCCTAGAAGTTGCACATCCTTTCTGAGCAGAGAGAGGCAGTGCGAGGTAGTGGGATGATGAATGTGGCCTCTAGAGTCTAAAGACGTGAGTTCTAGCCTGGGCCCCACCACTTCCTATTTATAGAGTTCTGATGATAAAGTTAACTCAGAGTTTCGATTTCTATACTCCAAAGTGAATGTAATATATTATCATGAGGGTCAAAGGAGATAACAGCTATAAATCTCTCTGTAAATTGTAAAGATCTAGGCAGATGTTAGTTATTTCCACATGTTACAAAATGATCATATAGTGCAAGTGTTCCTGGACCAAGAAAAGAAAGAATAATTGCAAGAAAGGTACTTGAGTGTTGTTGGACATTTTTGACTGTTGGGAGAAGGGCTTCTTCCAACAAAGGTCTACAGTGGTTTTTCTTTTAGTGTTCAGGCCTTGTGTCTTCTGGGTCGTGCTCCAGAGGGAGATGTGCAAAAGGTATAACCTAACCAATAGGTCATCAGGCCTCTGTGATATTAAGAACAGAGCAAGCTTAGCCCCACTTCTTCTCAGCATTTGCATATAAAGAGGAGCATGTTTAAAAAAATAAAAAGATAAACAGAAAATAACAAGTGTTGGCAAGAATGTGGAGAAACCCTTATGTACTGTTGGTGGGAACATCAAATGGAGCAGCCTCTATTAAAAACAGTATGGTGGTTCCCCAAAAAATTAAAAATAGAATTGCCATGTGATCCAGCAATTACATTTTGGATATGAATCAAAAAAACTGAAAGCAGAGTCTTAAGAGAGAAGTGCACACCCATATTCATAGCAGCATTGTTCGTAATAGCCAAAAGGTGAAAGCAACCCAAGTGTGTCCGTTGACAGATAAGAGGATGGGATGAACGAAATGTAGCATATACACAAAATGGAATATTATTTGGCTTTACAAAGGAAGAAAATTCGGATACACCCTACAACATGAGGAAACTTGGGATAATATGCTTAGTGAAAGCCAGACATAAAAAGATAAATACTGCATGGTTCCCTTATATGAGATATGTAGAGTGGTCAGATTCATAGAAACAGACAGTAGAGTGATGGTTGTGAGGGACTCATGTAGGAAGAAATGGAAAGTTGTTTAATAGGCATAGTTTCAATTATGCAAGATGAAGAAGTTCCAGTGATTGGCTGCATAACCATATGAATATACTTAACACTACTGAACTGTATACTTTAACAATGGTTAAGATAGTAAATTTTATGTTTATTTTACCACAATTAAAATGGAAAAAAATTAAAAATAAAAGGAAAACAAATATTACAATTTGCAATTCTAAATTTATCCTCTCTTTGACTTGTGTCTGTTGTCCTCTGGTTCACAAAAGGGCAAAGAGCCCAGTCCTTCTCAGTAATTCTGCCCAACAGTGCTTGGGTAAACACAGCTTCAGAGAAGGACCCGGATAAGACCAAACACAGTTTCCCTGCTCCAGCTTGCATTTCGCTGGCACTTCCCCTTACAAATAATCCTAGGCAAATACTGAAGGAAGAGTTTAGAAGAAAATAGAGCATTGTGTTTAGCAGAGAAGAGAGCAGATATTATTTAGCCATGTTATTTTAGATATGCCATATTCCACTAACAGCTGGCAAGTTCTTGAAAGCACGGTTCAAAAGCTGTAATTGCTGAACGGAGCTCCAAGAGAATTTACAGAAATGAAAGTGCATTCCTGCAGATTATTAACATAATAATCTCATTTATATTATAGATGAATACCTAAGATGTCTCCCAACTTGACACTTTATGAAACAGGTAGTTAATTAATGTAGGTAAAGCAGCATTTAACCCGAAGCCTTCCCAGCAGGCGTTTGGCAAGGTGCAAAAGCAGGAAAAAGAATATAGGGATAAGCAGAGAGAACAAAAGGGTGGCTGGAGCCAAAATCTTGGAAATGGAAATCAGAAAAAGGAAGGCAGAGGTCTTGCTGAGGTTTTTCTGGAGGCCTTGGCGCTGTGGACTCACCATTTCTGGGTGGTTAATTGATTTATTTTTGGTGTAGCCGTAAGGTGTGAGAATTAACTGCCCATAAGAGTGCATGGTCAGGAAGCACAAAATATCATCCTTCTTGCTCTCTATGAAGCTGGCAATAGCTTTAGTCTCTGGTTCAGACACTGGCCCTGTCCCACAGAATGTTTGATCTTGGCAGTTTCTAGAGGCACCAATACCTAGAATATGGAAGAAACCACAAAGAAGGCTGCATGATCTCAGTTTGGAAATGACCAATGGCAAGGAGTCATCCATACTCAGGGCCTCTGTGAGTAGAATCAGTGCTTGCCCTTGGTTGTCTGAGTTAGTCCAGGCTAAATTAGTCAACTTGGATAGTCACTGAAGGATAACCATTCTAGAAGGAACTCAGAATAGCAGAAAGGGATAACGTTAGGATTTAGAAACAAACTCCATGCTTCCATGGCCCGGGAAAGGGGATACAAAATGAAATGGCATTTTAGTACACTTGTATTTTTTTTTTTTTTTTTTTTTTTGAGACAGAGTCTCGCTCTGTCGCCCAGGCTGGAGTGCAGTGGTGCGATCTCTGCTCACTGCAAACTCCACCTCCTGGGTTCATGCCATTCTCCTGCCTCAGCCTCCCCAGTAGCTGGGACTACAGGCACTTGCCACCATGCGAGGCTAATTTTCTTTTTTCTTTTTTGTATTTTTAGTAGAGATGGGGTTTCACCGTGTTAGCCAGGATGGTCTCGATCTCCTGACCTTGAGATCTGCCCACCTCGGCCTCCCCAAAGTGCTGGGATTACAGGCATGAGCCACCGTGCCCGGCCAGTATACTTTTACTTAAACCTGTGGTGGGCCCTGAAACAAATGCCTGGAAAGCAGTTCTTGGGTTCCTGGGTAAGGTTCTGACATTGTCTTTTTGATTTAAGTTTTTCCTTCATGTCTTACTAGCTTGAGTCTCATTAGAGCTATTTAGCAAGGACATAAGTAGTCTGTAATCCTCATTAATAATAATAAGAATGATCAGCTGAGCACCTCCTATCTCCTAGGTACTGTGCCCAACACTTCCCATGTAGCATCCCATTTAATCCCCACAACAACCTACTGATAAGGTAGGGCTACTGTGGCTCACATTTTATGTAAAAGAAAACTAAAGCAGAGAGATGAAGCAATTTTTTCAAGACCACACAGCTGCCAAGTCTCAATTTTAACCCTTCCCATCTGGTTAATGGCAACGTTCTCAGCCATTCCTCCTTCTTTATTTGCTTCCAATTCACTGGGCATATTGAGATTTGGAAACATGAAAATGCCATAAGGAGAGAAAAATGTTTGCTTTGTTTACTGCCTGCCCCCTGCTATGAAATAATCTGCAAGGATAAGTCTCTGATTTTTCTTTTCTTTATGATAATTCATATATTTAAAAACAAAGGGATGGATTTGAAATATATTCACACTGGTCTAGCTCTACTTTTTTCTTGTTTAGCCAGCTTCACTTGGAGTCCTGTACTTGAATGCTGATAGCTCTTACTATGTAGATAATATTATCCTGTTAGAGGGAATAAAACTCATTAGGAAGCCCAGAAAGCTGTACCATATTAGATGTTTATTTTCAAAAATTATACATTTAGTAATTCACCTCTTTTCTTACTTCTCAGCTTTATTTATTTGTTCATAATTCATCTACTAAGCATGTACTTACTACACCAAGATGCATTGAAATTTCGATTGAGATCCGTCCCAAAACATGTGCCATTATTATGGGGTGAACGGGATTTCCTCCAAAGACGATCCTGTAGCAGAGAAACATAGGGATGTTGCTGTTCTAAGGTTTCATAAATCACAGTGTTAGTGATGATAGGTGGTCCTTGAACATGAAAAATGTTTCCTAGGATTATCTGGAAGAACTTCCCTTTAACATTAGGCAGCTTGTGTGTGTAATTTTTAGTCTTACAGATGGGCTAGCAGCCCCCAATACTAGGAACATCTGTACAACCAAAAGTATACATACATGTAAACAATTAAATTGGAGGAAGTAGTTTGGCCTTCTCCTCATGAGCAGATTAGCAGTGCCTGTGGACGTGATCTGCTTACTCAGGGAACGTTTGCTTTGGAGTCATTTTCTACATTCAAGTGATACAGGATGAAAGGGAAATAGCTTGACAGATGGAAAAAGACCATTCCAGGTGTGTCAGAGATGGTCTCTGCACATTTCTGGAAGCTGAAGACTGATGAGTGGAGATGGGAATAAAGACAAGTGTCATCAGACAAGCTCAGAGGGAGAACTCGATTCACACACCATGCCAGAAAGGCTGTTCCAGAGAAAGGGGCCCCTGAAGTCCTTAGGGGAGCAATGGAAAAGGGGAGGCAATGCATACTCTCTAGAAATAGGGGCTCTTATTTGAAGAGTGATAGGCTTTAGGAACATTTTAAAGAGACAGTTGTCTGCTGCATAAAAAGACTTTATGTGATGTTTGCCCCCTGTGTGAATGATTGCATTGAAAAATGTAGGCTGGTTTTGTGTTTATACATTATTCATTGCCTTCACGCTTCTAGAACTGATTTGACATGGATGCAAGTTGGTACATGAATTTTTATCAATATAATCCTAATTGGGTGGCAGGCAATCCACAAACATTAAGAAGATGGAAGAGGAGAGTAAAAAACAAAGAAAAAACCTGTAATGGACTTCAACTCTAAAAAGGCCTTAGGCTTCCTCAGGCCTAAACTTAATGTAGATGGTTTGATTAAAAATGTTAAGCTGATTTTTATCCCAAATGGGGTTCCTTTCTTTACATAGGTATGAAATATTTTTAGAGCTGGAATGGCTAACATTGGAAAAATTAACCTGAATTGAGCTTTAGTTCATGAACTCATCCCAGGACCAAACATGGTGTACTCACAGTTGTCCAAGTGTAGATATAACCATCTATGTTAAGAACTGGAAGGACATAGAAGTCCAGGTTCCTAAGGAGCTTGCGTATCCTTGAGTTGTCTTTATGGTTTTGTAGAATCTGGAAATTTAAGAAAGAAATGTTCAGAATTATTTTGAGATCTTTTCTCTCTTAATTTTCTACCAATTTCAACTTAATTATAAGAGGTGACTGTACATCACACCTCCACCCTCCAGTCCCCAAGCCCTCCTCCGTGACTTATTACAGTAGTTGTTCCCAAACTTTATCACACATCAGAATCACTGAGGGACCTGTTAAGACACAGATTGCTGGCCTCTACTCTCCCTTGCCCCATTCACCTCCTGCCATCCCTGTCTCCGCGCATTTCTAATTTACTAGGTTTGAAATGGAGCCCAAGACTTTGTATTTCTAGTAAGTTTGCAGTTGGTATTGATACTGTTGATCTGGGGACAACACTCCGAGAACTACTCTTTATGAGTTTCTCTGTGTTTGGGTTTCTGAAAAAACTGACCAAGAAAGTATTCTATATTACTTTTAAAGATTTCTTATTCCCTCAAGGGAGGATTATAAGTAATACACAAAAATTCACTGTGCTGGGTATTTTCCATATGCTAAGTCTCTTAATCCACACTACAGACCCATGAAGTAGTTATTTCTTACTCTTTTTACAGATGAAAAACTAGAAAACTGGCTGGGCATGGTGGCTCACGCCTGTAATCCCAGCACTTTGGGAGGCCGAGGTAGGTGGATCACCTGAGGTCGGGGGTTCCAGACCAGTCTGACCAACGTGGAGAAACCCCATCTCTACTAAAAATACAAAATTAGCTGGGCATGGTGGTGCATGCCTGTAATCCCAGCTACTCAAGAGGCTGAGGCAGGAGAATCGCTTGAACCCAGGAGGCGGAGGTTGCAGTGAGCTGAGATTGTGCCATTACACTCCAGCCTGGGCAACAAAAGCAAAACTCTGTCTTAAAAAAAAAAAAAAAAACAACTAGAAAATTTGCCAAATACTATTAGAAAGAGGCACAGCCAGGATTCAAACTCATCTCTGACTCCATAGACATATGTTCTTCTACATTTAGATATGTTTACCCTCCAATAAAAATTATTTTGGATGCACTAGAAAGAGATCAGAATATTAATTCAGTTTTCAGTGAAGTTCCTCATTAATTTTATTTCACTTGAGGTGAAGGATTAGCACAGTAAAGAGTTGCATCACTAACATGTGAAAGAAGCATGGTTTGTAAGCAGCCAAGAAGTGACAGATATTTTATGGGGGTGATTTACCAGTATGAGAAAGCTAAAGACACTTACTTCTTTGACGAACCATTGGCAAAAAGCAGGAGCAATCCATTCTCTGGCGTGAATTCCACAGTCCATCCAAATGATTTTCTTGGGATTACCAGATGGTTGGCTGATCTGGAGAAGATATCCATGCCCCATTACTAAACAATTGCTGATTATTGTAAGCCACTGTGCAAAGTTATGAGATTTTTAATTCCCCTAGAGGTTCCTTTTTCACTACACTCTGTGGTTTCAAGAGGGAGGCAAGGATGCTAATGAGACACCCATCAATATGATTCTTTCCTCTGCTACTCTTGTTCTCCTGCCAGTTACCTTGATGGTTGTTCTCAGGACTGCACACTGGCTCCCCATAGTACCCACCCAAAGAATGATCTTCCCTATACCTTAAATTACTCCCTAACTATAGATAAAGGCATAACCCCTAATCCACAAGCTAAAAGGCTAAATATGGATAAACCTTATAAAACCTTTGCACTTAGAGTTCACTTAGAGCGGTGAAGTGCACAAGAGGTAATATTCAAGAATCATAGGTCTTTAAAATGAATCCCAATCTCCACTCAAAATTCTTGAAATTTCAAATGGATTCAATTACACAAATTCCCCTTCCCCTCAGAGACTCCCTGACTCCCTGCCAGCCCAATCTTCTTTCCTTCTCCCCATTTGCTATTCTTGTACATCAGTGCAGCCTCACTCTAAGGAAGATTCCCCTCTTTCAGAGCGGTGGGTGGGTGGGAATTAACTGCTAATTGTGGATTCTCTTTGGTGGAGAAGAGGCTGTTAACACTCCCATGCTTGGAACAGTCACATCTGTTTTGGATTTGTAAATAGCCTAGACCAAGGCTATTTGTTGAAAACCATTGGAAGCTGAGGTGATGAAGGCCCCCTTCCTCTCTATGAGAAACTTACAAAATGAGATAAATACATGGCTGGATCTATCATATTCAAGGAATCTTCTCCTTTTAGCCTCATCTATTTTTCAAATTGTCAGGACAATTCCTAATCCACCTCTTACCTTCATGTTCTTTTTTTTTTTTTTTTTTTGAGACAGAGTCTCGCTCTGTCACCCAGGCTGGAGTGCTGTGGCATGATCTCGGCTCACTGCAACCTCCATCTCTCGGATTCAAGCAATTCTTCTGCCTCAGCCTCCCAAGTAGCTGGGACTACAGGCACATGCCACCACGCCCAGCTAATTTATTTATTTTTAGTAGAGACGGGGTTTTACCGTGTTAGCTAGGATGGTCTTGATCTCCTGATCTCGTGTTCCACCCGCCTCAGCCTCCCAAAGTGCTGGGATTACAGGCATGAGCCACCGCACCCGCCAATGTCCTCCTATAATTAGCCTTTTTATGAGTACATGTATGCTAGTTACATGTTTATCTTTATCAACTCTTTATTATGTGCAACTCTTTATTATGTTCTATTCTTTTTAATATGCCCTAGGCAGAGGATATTTAGATGTCTTTTTGACTGCTTTAGCGTAGACTTGGATGGCCTATGGAAAATCAGGTAGGCAGGTGGCCCATGCTTAATACATCAACCAGTTGCTCACATAATCCCTGGGTAAATTCCATTTCAGAGCCAATAATTTTTTAAGAGTTGTAGTTAACTCTCAAATTTAGGGCTGTACTTTGTAAATTAACACACCTACACTAAGTAGTAAGAGGGCAGTAAACTAAGTAATGCTGGTTCTTAATGCCATACTACTTTAGTAGTGGTTCTTAATTAAAGAGTGGTCCTGGACCAGTGGTATCAGCATCACCTAGGAACTTATTAGAAATGCACTGTGGTATCGCTTCTCAGCCTTTTGGCTATGATCAAGTGTAAAAATGCACTCTGGTTCTGAAACTTGAATGTGTATCAGAATCACTTGGAAGAAGCCTTGTTAAAATAGACTGTTGGGCTCCAGCCTCCGAGTTTCTGACTTAGTAGACCTTTGCAGGGACCTGAGAGTGTGCATTTGTAACAAGCCCTCAGGTGGTGATGCTGCTGCTGCTGCTGCTGCTGATGATGATGATTTAAGTGCTGCCCTTTGAAAACCACTGGTTTGGTGCAGAGATTGTCAACTCTGGCTACACATTAGGATCACCTAGAGAGTGTTTGAAGTATGCCTGGTCCCATCCTGAAACAATTAGGTCAAAATCTCTAACCAAATTAGGTGGGGTCTAGGCATAAGGATTATTGGCAGCTCTCGGGTGATTTTAATGTGCAGCCTGAATTGAAAATCACTGGTGCAGAACCAGGAGCTCAGGGGTCCTGGCCCTGTGGAAAAATGGTTTTTCGGTCCCAAATACTTTTGGTCATGTTGCATGCAAAAGGGGTAGGAGACGCTGGAGACCTGGTTATCCCCCTGGCTGTGCTGACATCTGGCTGTGTGGCCTTTCACAAGTCACCTCACTTCTCTGGATCTTTGTTCCCTTAACCATAAAAGGAAGAAGCTAAAAATGAAGATTATCTGTGGTTTTTAAACATTTTTCTTTTTTTAAAAAAGAACATTTTAAAATTTAAAAATATAAACAAAATAACAACTTAAAATACAGGTGAGAAGTGAACTAGCTCTGGTTGAAGCATGAGTGGGCATTGTCCACTTCTGGGCCCTGCTGTTTTTCAGCCCTACCCCCATGGTCCCACTCAATTCTCCAAAATTCTCTTCACTCCTGAACTTGATTTCACCCAGATAATTAAGGCAAGAGCATCTATGAGTTTTGAACTTTAAGAGCCCCATTTGGGGTGGAAAAAGCAAACTGATTCTGCATAGCCTCTTTTCCACATTTCTGATTAGAGTCCCTGAATAGTAAACACATATCCTCAGATTGGATAATTCTCCTGGTAAGGTAATTCTCAGCCTTCTCACTCACCTTCAGATAATACATGGGGTGGGTCTCATAGGTCACTCCTAGGAAATGCTGTGTCACCACTTCCTTGTACTTCTCACTGATCTCTCTCATCCACTCATAGATCTGAAACAGCAAGAGAGGACTGTGGCTATCAGTAGGAAGATTGTTTGCATGCCTCTGATTAAGATAACTGCTTCTTTCACTGACACATTGAACTCTGTTATCTTTGCTCTAGATTGCAACAGCTGTGCGGTAAAAGAAACAGAAAACAACCCATCTTTCCCTTTCTTTAACAATTTATTCTGTCACCAAGTCTTAGGTTCTACCACTGCACTTTACCAATAAGTTATTAAGAATTAACAGTTTGAATAACCCACCAATAACACTTCAGAAATATTGTATAACAGTACATCCTTCAATTGACCACCAGCCTTAGCTTTCATGTGGCACACAATCATGCCAGAAATTACAGGTGAGGCTTATTTTGTGAGATTTTCTTCCATCTTTACAGATCCCGGTGATATCTTTTGCTGATGTCCATGTGATATGGTTTGGCTGGGTCTCTACCCAAATCTCATCTTGAATTCTATAATCCCCACATGTCATGGGAGGGACTCTGTGGGAGGTAATTGAATCATGGGGGTGGGCTTTTCCCATGCTGTTCTCATGATAGTGAATAAGTCTCACAAGATCTGATGGATTTAGAAGGTGCTACCCCCAACCCCTTTCACTCTGCACTTCTCCTTGCTGCCGCCATGTGAAGAAGGATTTGTTTCCCCTTCCACCATGATTGTAAGTTTCCTGAGGCCTCCCCAGCCCTGCTGAACTGTGAGTCAATTAAATCTCTTTCCTTTATGAATTACCCAGTCTTGTGTATGTTTTCATAGCATTATGAAAATGGACTACTACAGTATATTGGTACTAGTAGAGTACGGTGCTTCTATAAGGATACCTGAAAATGTGGACATGACTTTGGAACTGGGTAAAAGGCAGAGGTTGGAACAGTTTGAAGGGCCCAGTAGAAGACAGGAAAATGTGGAAAAGTTTGGAACTTCCTAGAGACTCGTTGAATGGCTTTGACCAAAATACTGATAGTGATATGGACAATAAAGTCCAGGCTAAGCTGGTCTCAGATGGAGATGAGGAACTTGCTGAGAACTGAAGCAAAGGTGACTCTTGTTATGCTTTAGCAAAGAGACTGGAGGCATTTTGTCCCTGCCCTAGAGATCTGTGGAACTTTGAACTTGAGAGAGATAATTTAGGGTATCTGGAGGAAGAAATTTCTAAGGAGCAAAGCATTCACGAGGTGACAGAGCATAAAGTTTTGGAAAATTTGCAGCCTGACAATGCGATAGAAAAGAAAAACTAATTTTCTGGGGAGAAATTCAAGCCTGCTGCAGAAATTTGCATAAGTAATGAGGAGTCAATTATTAATCACCAAGACAATGGGAAAATGTCTCCAGGGCATGTGAGAGACCCTCACAGCAGCCCCTCCCATCACAGGCCTGGAGGCCTAGGAGGAAAAATTGGTTTCATGGGCTGGATTCAGGGCCCCCCTGTTCTGTGCAGCATAGGAACTTGGTGCTCTGTGTCCTAGCTTCTCCAGCCACGGCTAAATGGGGCCAAGGTACAGCTCAGGCCATGGCTTCAGAGGGTGAAAGCCCAAAGCCTTGGCAGCTTCCCCATAGTGTTGAGCCTGCAGGTGCACAGAAGTCAAGAACTGAGGTTTGGGAACCTCCACCTAGATTTCAGATGATGTATGTAAATGTCTGGGTGTCCAGGCAGAAGTGTGCCGCAAGGGCAGAGCCCTCATGAAGAACTTCATGAAGAACTGCTAAGGCAGTTCAGAAAGGAAATGTGGGGTTGGAACTCCACTTAGAGTCCCCACTGGGGCACTGCCTAGTAGAGCTGTGAGAAGAGGGTCACCATTCTCCAGACCCCAGAATGGTAGATCCACTGACAGCTTGCACTGTGCACCTGGAAAAACTGCAGACACTCAATGCCAGCCTATGAAAGCAGCCAGGAGTGGGGCTATACCTTGCAAAGGCACAGGGACAGAATGTCCAAGGTTGTAGGAGCCCACCTCTTGCATCAGCATGACCTGGATGTGAGACATGGAGTCAAGGGAGATTATTTTGGAGCTTTAAGATTTAATTACTGCTCTATTGGATTTTGGACTTGCTTGGGGCCTGTGGCCCCTTTGTTTTAGCCATTTTTTTGCATTTGGAATGGGTGTATTTACCCAATGCCTGTACCCCCATTGTATCTAGGAAGTAACTAACTTGCTTTTGATTTTACAGGCTTATAGGTGGAAGGGGCTTGCCTCATCTCAGATGAGACTTTCAACTGTGGACTTTTGAGTTAATGCTGAAATGAGTTAAGACTTTGGGGGACTGTTGGGAAGGCATGATTAGTTTTGAAATGTGATGACATGAGATTTGGGAAGGGCCAGCGGTGGAATATATGGTTTGGTTGTGTCCCCTCTCAAAACTCATCATGAATTGTAGTTTCTATAGTCCCCAGATATCATGGGAGGAAGCTGGTGGGAGGTAATTGAATCATGGGGTGGGAGACAAGTTTTCCTGAGCTGTTCTTGTGATAGTGAATAAGTCTCAGGAGACCTGATGGTTTTATAAAGGGCAGCTCCCTTGCACACACTCTCTTGCCTGCTGCCATGTCAGACATACCTTTGCTCCTCCTTCACATTCCACCATGATTTTGAGGCCTCCCCAGCCATGTGGAACTATGAGTCCATTAAACCTCTTTCCTTTATAAATTACCCAGTCTCGGGTATGTCCTTATAGCAGCATGAGAACAGACTAATACACCATGGTTCCAAGCTTAGAGAAGACCTGAGTATGGCCTTCTCACATGTTCTCACATGCCAACAGAAGTTTCTGAATCAAGTCCTAGGCTAGGTGTTTTGATTCAATTGAGTAGACCTGAATAGCAGCTGATTTAATTACAAGTCTTATGTTGTGCTACAAAGAGTCTTATACCTTCGTATAAGTCGTACGGACTTCGTATAAGTCCGTAATTTGGGGTTCCATAACAATTAATGCAATAAGAAAATTCACAAACATAAGACATATTCAGACAATCATCAGCATTTCACACCTCTTACAATCAATTTCTGTATAGTTGATGTCTCTGACAACAACCAAGAGTTATAGTAAATAATAGTTAATTGGCTGGGCATGGTGGCTCATGGCTGTAATCCCAGCACTTTGGGAGGCCAAGGTGGGTGGATCAAGAGGTCAGGAGTTCAAGACCAACCTGGCCAAGATGGTGAAACCCTGTCTGTACTAAAAATACAAAAAAATTAGCTGGGCATGGTGGTGAGTGCCTGTAATCTCAGCTACTCAGGAGGCTGAGGCAGAGAATTGCTTGAACCCAGGAGGTGGAGGTTGCAGTGAGCCAAGATTGCTCACTGCACTCCAGCCTGGGCAACAGAGCAAGACTCTGTCTCAAAAAAAAAAAAAGTTAATTGAGGGATAACAAATATCCTATTTGAAAATTGTTATATCTCAATTGACATTCATTTTAGCATGGGCTAGGTATAGATAAAATGTATTATAACAGTAGTAATACTTACTCAAGTGAGGGTATTTTCATTTCAGTCTATTCACTGAAAAGAATAACAGCTTACCACATGGGTAGTTGTGTTTATATCTGTGATGGGACTAGGTGAGATGCAGATGCCTTAAGTCTTGAGAGAGCTACAAATAGCAGCCAGTAGCAGCAACAAATATTCTTTATTTATTGCTTGTTCAGTACACAGTAGTAGTGTTTATTTCATTTACTCTCACAACAATGCTATGAGATAGATACTACTACTTCTGTTTCACAGATGAGGAAGCTGAGGATTAAAAAGTTTAAGTGTCTTTGTGAAAGTCACACTGCCAGCAAGTGGTCAAGCCATGTGTGAACTCATCTCTGATACCAGGTCATAAAGTGTCCGTGGGCCATACTGGACCTTTACAAAATTGTAGAACTTTCAGTACTTTGGGGTGACTGCTATATAAGAAAGTATAAATCTTTTCTTGTACTTGTTGAAAAAAAGTCTGGAAAATATGAATATATTCCTAAATGCTGAGAGAATAAATTGGTAAAGGTCATTTGAAGGGCAAATTGTGCATTTATATAAAAATGTAGACGTGTATTCTTTGACCCAGCAACTCTATTTTTAGAAATTTATACCTCAAAAAAGATTTGCATAATGTCACATACATACACACACGTACATAAGTAGAAGCTAATTTTTCACTGTATCCAATTTTGGAAACCACCAAACTTATCTTAATAGCAATACAAATATTTCTTTTTTTGGAGGGGAAGCTACAATTCAGTTTATTCTCATATAAATTGTAAAACATTATATAATATTCTGACCTTTCCAGTTTTACTGTATGGAGATTACAGAGGGTGTAGTTGTAAGGTATCATTTACATGGTCTTGTCTATTTATACTTAAAAGGTACATGCAAGATAATTTTTTTTTGGTTCCACCCCCTTTTTTTAAAATTATACTTTAAATTCTAGGATACATGTGTACAACATGCAGGTTTGTTACATAGGTATACATGTGCCATGTTTGTTTGCTTCACCCGTCAACTTGTCATTTACATTAGGTATTTCTCCTAATGCTATCCCTCCCCCAGGCCCCCACCCCACCCACAACTGGCCCCGGTGTGTGATGTTCCCCCTCCCTGTGACCATGTGTTCTCACTATTCAACTCCCACTTATGGGTGAGAACATGCAGCGTTTGGTTTTCTGTCCTTGTGATAGCATGCTTAGAATGATGGTTTCCAGCTTCATCCATGTCCCTGCAAAGGACATGAACTCATCCTTTTTTATGGCTGCATAGTATTCCATGGTGTATATGTGCCACATTTTCTTAATGCAATCTATCATTGATGGACATTTGGTTGGTTCCAAGTCTGCTATTGTGAATAGTGCCACAATAAACATACATGTGCATGTGTCTTTATCATAGAATGATTTATAATCCTTTGGGTATATGCCCAGTAATGGGATTGCTGGGTCAAATAGTATTTCTAGTTCTAGATCCTTGAGGAATCGCCACACTGTCTTCCACAATGGTTGAACTAATTTACACTCCTAACAGTGTAAAAGCGTTCCTATTTCTCCACATCCTCTCCAACATCTGTTGTTTTCTGACTTTTTAATGATCGCCATTCTAGACGTGAGATGGTATCTCATTGTTGTTTTGATTTGCATTTCTCTGATGACCAGTGATGATGAGCATTTTTGCATATGTCTGTTGGCTTCATAATTGTCTTCTTTTGAGAGGTGTCTGTTCATATCCTTTGCCCACTTTTTGATGGGGTTGTTTGTTTTTTCTTGTAAATTTGTTTGAGTTCTTTGTAGATTCTGGATATTAGTCCTTTGTCAGATGGATAGATTATAAAAATTTTAAAAAGTTTTCCCCTCTTAAGAACTACTGCATGTGTCCTGTAAATCCTACAATAAATACATTTGCAGCTAAATATGATTCAATCAGAAGGCTTCTCCACCTCACACCCATATAAACAGCAATGCTGCCCAGCTTAAACTTGCTAAGAACTTGACAAACAAAAATAAGAGTTAATTCTGGTTCATGTTCACAGCAGCAAAACTGGCTCGTTGGGATGTTCTTGTTCATTTTCTTTTTGTTATTAATTTTTTAAAATTTCATATCACCAGCTTTTACAGCTTCAATGGTGGTGGCGGGTGGGGAGATGTTCAGGAATCCCTTGAACTCAATGTATTGGCAGATCTTAACACCACATTTTCAGCCTCTCTAATGCATGGATATTACTAGTGAACCATTCTTTGCCCATCCTAAAGTAGGTTGTGACAACCACCAACCTCCTGCCATGTGTCCTTCCTTACCTCTCCCATGGGGTGGTATATGTTATAGGAATACGTCTCCAGGCTCCATGGACTCACTGACTTGTCCACAATCTCTTGTCTGTGTTGGGCTAAGGATCTGCAAAGGGAAGAAAGTAAGAGGAAAAGCAGTGATGAAACTGGGATATCCTGAGGGTTGGCGGGTTGTTGAAAAAGGTAGTAGAATCAGTGTGCACAGGACTTGGAGGACAAAAGCCTGTGTTGGAGTCTTTGGCTCTGTGACTTACTAATTGTGAGACCTTGGGCAGCCACTGAGCCACTCTGAGCTGAAGTTTCTTCATCTGTAGAGTGAGAACAATTATTCCAACCTTGCAGGGAGGCTAGGATAATTCAATAAAATGTTGTAGATAAAAATACTTTAAAATTTGTATATGAAATAATAACTAAGATTTATTGAAGTGAAACTTACGAGACATGCACTGTTCTAAGCAATTTAAATCTCATTTACTTCTCTCTAAAACTCTGAGATAGGTACTCTTATTATCTCCATTTCAGAGATGAAGAAACTGAATCACAGGGAAAGTGTTATTAGGGCTTTAAACCCTGACAGTCTGACTGAAGACCTTGCAATATTAACCACTGTACTGCATATAATGGTGAGAACTAATCTTTTTTTTTTTGCAATGGTTTATCTTTTTAAAAATAAACTTTATTATTTAGCACACTTTTAGGTTCACATAAAAATTAAGCAGAAAATGCAGATAGTTCCCATTTACCCGCTATTCTCACACATGCACAATCTTCCCTGCTATAGACATCCCACACCACAGTGGTACATTGGTTAGAATCAATGAACTTACTTTGACACATCATTATCACCCAAAGTCCATTGTTTATATTAGGGCTCACTCTTCATACATTGAATGGATTCTGACATATGTTTGGTGACACATATTTACCATTACAGTATAATACTAAATTGTTTTGTTTTGTTTTTGAAACAAGGTCTTACTTTGTCACCCAAGCTGGACTGCAATGGTATGATTATAGCTCACTGCAGCCTTGGGCTCTGGGCTCAGAATATCCTCCTACTTCAGCCTCTCAATTAATTGGCACTACAGGTCCCAGCCACTACACTCTGCTAATTTTTAATTTTTGTAGAGACAAGGTCTCACTGTGTTGCTCAGGCTGTTCTCAAACTCCCGGCCTCAAGCAATCCTCCTGCCTCAGCCTCCTAAAGTGCTGGGATTATAAGTGTGAGCCGCTGAGCCAGGCACAAAATAGTTTTAATGCCTTAGAAATCCTCTGCATTCTTCCACTTTATCCCTCCCTTTCCCTAACCCCTGGCAACTACTGCCCTGTTTACTTCTCCATAGTTTTGTCTTTTCAGAATGTAACATAGTTGGACTCATACAGTATGCAACATTTTCAGGTTGACTTCTTTCACTGAATAGTATGCATTTAAGTTTCCTCCATGTCTTGTCATGGCTTAATAAGCTAATTTCTTTATTAGCACTGTGTAATATTCCATTGTCTGGATATACCACAGTTTATTTACCCTTACTCATCTACTGAAGAACACCCTGGTTGCTTCCAAGATATGGCAATTATGAATAAAGCTGCTATAATCATCCCTGTACAGATTTTTATGTTGACATGTTTTCAATTCATTTGGATAAATACTAAAGAGTGCAATGGTTGGATAACATGGTAAGAGTTTGTTTAGTTTTGTAAGAAATTGCCAAACTGTCTTCCAAAGTGGCTGTACCATTTTGAATTCTCATCAGCAACGAATGAGAGTTCCTGTTGCTCCACATCCTTGTCAGCATTTAGTGTTGTCAGTGTTTTGGATTTTGGCCATTCTAATAGGTGTGAAGTATATTATCTTCTTGTTTTATTAACAAGTATTATCATCTTATTTTAATTTGTGATTCCCTAGTGACATATGATGTGGAATATCTTTTTTATGTTTTCTCGCTGTCTCTATATTTTCTTTGATGAGGTGTCTGCTCAAGTCTTTTGCCAATTTTTTAATCAAGTTATTCCTTTTCTTGTTGTTGAGTTTTAAGAGTTATTTATATATTTTGGATAACAGTCCTTTATCAGATGTGTGTTTTGAAAATATACTCTGTCAGTTTGTGGCTTGTCTTTTTGTTTCTTAACATTGTCTTTTGCAAAGTAGACGTTTCCAATTTTAATGAAGTCTAGCTTATCAATTCTTACTTTCAAGGATTGTGCCATGTGTGTTGTATCTAAAAACTCATCACCATACCCATAGTCATCTAGGTTTTCTCTTACATTATCTTCTAGAGTTTTATAGTTTTGCATTTCCTATTCAGGTCTATGATACATTTTGAATTAATATTTGTGAAGGTGCAATGTCTATGTCTAGATTTACTTATTTTGCATTTGGATGTCTAGTTGTTCCAGCACTATTTGCTGAAAAGACTATTTTGTTCCTTTGTCAAAGATCTTTTGACTATATTTATGTAGGTTTATTTATGGGATCCCTATTTTCTCCCTTTGATTTATTTGTTAATTTTGTTACCAATAACACCTGTCTTGATTACTGTAGCTTTATATTAAGTCTTGAGGTTGGGTACTGTCAGTCCTTTGACTTTGTTCTTCTCTTTCAATATTGAGTTGAATATTTTGGGTCTTTCACTTTTCCATAAAAACTTTAGAATCAGTTTGTCAATAACCACAAAGTAACTTGCTATCAAGTTGGGAGGAACTGACATCTTAACAATATTCAGTCTTCCTGTCTGTGCACATGGACTTTCCATTTATTTAGTTCTTCTTTGATCTCTTTCATTAGAGTTTTTTAGTTTTCCTCATATAGATCTTGTATAAATTTTGTTAGAATTATACCTAAGTATTTTATTTTGAGGGGTGCTAATGTAAATGGTAACTTGTTTTTTAATTTCATATTTTACTTGTCCATTGATGTTACATAGGAAATCAATTGACTTTCTAATATTAACTTTGTATCCTGCAACTTTGCTATAATTGCTTATTCCAGGAGACTTTCTTGTGGTTGATTCTTTCCGATTTCTACATTGATAATCATGTCATCTTCAAACAAAAACAGTATTATTTCTTTCTTCCCAATCTGTATACTTTTTATTTTATTTTCTTGTCTTATTACATTAGCTAGGACTTTCAGTATAATGTTGAAAAAGAGTGCTGAGAGGGAACATCCTTGCCTTCACCTTAGTAGGAAAGCTTCTAGTTTCTCATCATTAAGTATAATGTAAACTGTAGATTTTTTGGAGATGTTGTTTATCAAGTTGAGGAAGTTCCCTACTACCTTTTTAATCACAAATGTGTGTTAGATTTTGTCAAATGCTTTTTCTACATCTATTTATATAATCATGTTATGTTTCTTCTTCAGCCTGTGGGTAGAACAGATAGTACTAATTGATTTTTGAATGTTGAACCAGCTTTGCATACCTGGGACAAATTCCACTTGGTTGTGGTGTCTAATTCTTTTTATACATTGTTGAATTTGATTTGCTACTATTTCATTGAAGATTTTTCTATCTGTGTTCATGAGAGATATTGGTCTGTAATTTTTTTTCTTTTAATTCTTTGATTTTGGCATTAAGATAATACTGATCTCATGAGTTAGGAAGCATTCTCTCTGCTTCTATTTCTGGAAGAGATTGCAGAGAATTGGTATAATTTTTTCCTTAAATATTTGGCAGAATTCACCAGTGAACCTATCTTGGCCTGGTGCTTTCTGTTTTAGAAGACTATTAACTATCTTTTTTTTTAATTTAAAAAAATTTTTTAAAATATTTATTTATTTATTTTGAGTCGGAGTTTTGCTCTTGTTGCCCAGGCTGGGGTGCAATGGCATGATCTCGGCTCACCGCAACCTCCGCCTCCCAGGTTCAAGCAATCCTCCTGACTCAGCCTCCCGAGTAGCTGGGATTACAGGCATGTGCCACCATGCCTGGCTAATTAACTATCTATTCAATTTTTTAATAGATATGGGCTTATTCCAAATGTCTATTTATGCTTTATTTTTTAACAAACAGCTTAATAAAGCTACTCAGTGCCTCCTCTTTGCCAGATGTTGTGCTCACACCTAAGAGAAACATTCATGCAGAGTATATAATTTTATTCTCACTACAACTCTGTAAATTGTTATTCTCCATATGTTACAAATGAGGAAACTGAGACCAAGAGAAATTAGGTAATTTGCAAAGAGTCACAGAGCTAGTAAGTCATACAGCTAATATTCTATCTCTAAGCCGCACAAACATTTGTTGAATGACTTAGTTTCCTAGTTTAAATGCCCTATGTAAGCAAGAAATGGGGTTATATTTTTATTGTCAGGGCATATTAAGTGGTAATTCATTTACCCAGCAAATATGTATAGAATGACTACTATGTTAATGGCATTGGAGTATGAACTTTTGGAGCTGTTGGGGTACAAACTTTTGTATAGTGATACTGAGTTGCAATGAAGTGTGTTAGAGATCTAATTAGCTAACATTTCTATGACTTTTACCTATTCTTCTACATTTTCTTGAGCATTCAAAAAATGCTCAAAATAGTATTGTATCTTCTCTTTCTCTAAGTCTTCATTTCTTTATTTGTAAAATGGGAATAATAATAGTACCTTCCCAAAGGATTTTTATGAGGATTAAATAAGATAATCTGTGTTTAACAATAAGCACAATTTCTGACACATAGTCAATTCCTAGTAAGTGTTAAAATACAATTCAAAACAAAGCACAAGCCCTATTTTGCTGCATGATATTAAAAATAAAAATTGTACAAAGAATAATTTAGCCATCCAACTAGTATTATCCTCAAACAATGCCAAACTACAAAATGTTTTGATAGAATTAATTAAAATGCAAGTTCCAGTCATATCTATGTAAGTCCTAATTTTATTTTTTTTCTGGTTCACTTAGCATCATGTACCACATTAAGCTACTCGAATGGAAATCAATTTCTCCAGACAATTCCACTACTTTAAACTTAGAGTTAGATTTATTATTATTAATTGTTAGTAATATTGATAATAATTTTAACAGAAGCTCTTTGTCCTCAAAATTAAAGATGTTTTATTACATTGTTAAATGAAGTTTGCCCTATTAGCTTGTCCAAATGAAAAGACAATCTCAATGTCTTCATGAGATAGAATTGTCCAAATAATTGGTTAAAACAATGAAAATGAATTTTAAAAGAAGATTAAAAGAAATAAATGTTATTTACATTGTAATAGCTGAGAAACGATCATCTTCATGTTATTCACAAATCTATTTCTAATATTTACCATTCATTTGATTTTTTAATAAACAAGGGTGCTTCAGAGTGAGAAATTTTAATATAAAAATATATACTGGTGCAAGTAATATGTTGAGGCTGCTTGCTTTACAAAAGATGATCATTTTGTAAAGAAAATACATGTATTTTCTAGTGTATTTAAAATTCATAAAAATTCATTCTTAACATACATTTTCAGGAGCACATTTCATGTCTTTATAAAGTAATCAGCAAATATGTATATTTTATACTAACAATAGTTAACCCTTACTGAGCACTGTATGCTAGGCACTGGTCAAAGCACTTTATATTATTATCTTATTTAAGTCACTCAACCACCCAGTGGGTATATATTCTTACTACTCTATGCAAAAGTAGTAATAGGTAGTAGTAATTGAAAAGAAGATTTATTTCTTGCAGAATTGAAAATCTACTTAAGACAATAAGACATAAACACATCAAAAGCAAAAAAACTTTGTCATTAAATAGCAAGGCATGAGGTATGATAAGCTAGTGCCTGATTAACTATCAATTAAATGGTGCACAAACTGTTTTAAGGTCAGGAGAGGGAGAATTCCAAACTCAAGCATAGCCAATTATAACAACCAATATTTTACTAGCAATTATGTATGCTAGAAACTGTTCTAAAAACTTGATATCTATATCATGTCTGTCCATCTATCTGTTTATCATCTACCTATCTATCACCTATCTATCTATCTATCTATCTATCTATCTATCTATCTATCTATCTATCTATCATCTATCTATCTATCTTCATTTGATCGTAACAATAATTCTTAAGGTAAATACTATTATCCCAGTTTTTTTTTTTTCCTGAAGACTTTGTTACATAGGCTTAACTATTCTTTTATGACATCCTAGAAAATAAGGACGAAGCATTAATTAGTCCACTTTTAGGGGCTAAAAAATCATCCAAATTGTCTACCTCTGATTGGGACTATAAAGAGAATAAAAATAAGTATTATAAAGTCACTGAAAAATCATTTTAACCCTTTCTCAGAATGGAAAGAGGAGAGGGAATGAAGCAAATGAAGAGGATATCCTTTTAACTCCCCCCAACCCCCCACTCCCTGTCTCTCATTCCTCACACTGGCTGTTTGGCCCATCCTGTCCTGCCATGAAATGAGATTATTGACAATGCTTCCCCAACAGTATTGAGAACAAGGAAGCTGGCTGTTCTTCCTTCCTTCACATAGTTTAGCAAATGTTTGGGTTTTTCCTTATCACAGTTATCTACTCAGTGGTCTAGGAAAGGGAGTACACTAAAAAGTGGGGTTTGCACCTGGTGCATTCTTGTTTCAATTGGGCTGGGATTCCCTGGCAATGCCATAACACTGAGGGAAATAAATTAAATAAAGATAACCTAACACCCTCAGGCATTTGCCTTACTCTTGGCTACAATGTCTACAAAATGTGTGAGTCTGTTACTTCCTAAGCCCAGCATTGAACAACTGGGTCCATTTCATATGCAAAAAAAGTGAATGGTCTAGGATTTAAGTGAAAGCCCCGATATTAAAAATGCTTATCACTTGTATGTGAAACTGAAACACAATACGTAAACCTCAGAAACTCGAATACTTTGTTCAAATGAATGCTTAAACCATATACTTAGAAAAGGCTATTCTCTGTTTCTAGGCAATTTCTTGGGTGATGCATAAAACATGTAGAGAGGGGAGGAAAAAGCTGGCTAATCTCCCAAATTATCACCAGTCTCATCTCACTGATCAAATGAAAAGATTATTGTACTTTGTGTATTCTTTTTGAACAGGAATTCATAAAATGTTTAATAGAGAAAATGATCCTTTGGGGTACATTATTAATAAAGTCTGCAGATCAAAGATGATGGTCTGATAGCATTTTGACTGGAATGTATAAAGAGGCCAAAAAATCCTAATGAATATTGAGGCAAATTTTGTATTTTAAATACTTGGTGAAGAAATAGTTACATGAATATTTCATGATAGTTCTGTATTTTCAAACTTTATTTTTCTGCTTACAAAATTAACATATGCCTAACATGGAAAACGTAGAAGTTACGGAGAGGTAAAAAATGAGGAGAAAAATAGAAAAGAGAAGGAAGAATTATCAATAATTCCACCTCCCTGAGTTAACTGCTACTGATATTTTGGCATATTTCCTTCCAGACTTTTATCTGTGCATTTATTTTTCTTAAATGCAGTGCAGATTATATCTATATATACTTTTGTATTCGTTTCTTTGTATTCTGTATTCTACCAAAGACATTTCCTCAAACCAATGAAAACTCTTTAATGGTTGCACACTATTTGACAGTAAGTATATGTTACACAGTATCATTTATTTAAATATTTTCTTCTATGCTGGATATTAAAGCTATGTCCCTTTTTGTTTTTATACTATTGTAAATAATTCTAGAGATAATACCTTATTGTGTAAATCTTTGTTCTTATTTTTTATTATTTCCTTGAGCTACATTCCAGAAAGAAGAATTAGTAGATCAAAGAGGATGAACATTTTCAAGCCATTTGATTGATATTGCTAAATCCCAAATGATTACACAGAGTTACACTTTTTCAGGATGTATGCAATATATAACATAGGGGAGATTACCTCCCTAAATGCTCAAGAGAAATATTACAAAGCTTGTAATCTTTATTAATTTTAAATTTTCTAGACTACTATCACATGTAGTGAATAAAGATTATCAAAAATTGCAGCTAACATGTTTTGAGTTGGCGAGAGTTACATAAAAGTGACCATTATTTTTTATATCAGTAACTAATAATTTAAATAAAAACGGCCAATAAAGACAAGCACGGTCAAGTGCAGTCAGGAGGAACCATCCAATGGAAGCTGTCTCATCTGAGTCCCACTGCCTGAGCCTAGTCACTTCAATAATTTAACCTGGGCTTGGAATCTAATTTTTTAAATTAAAGTTTTATGTCATGTTCATTGTACGATATTTGCAAAATGAATAATAGTTGAGGGAAGGGAGAAAATATCACCAACCAAAGATAACAATTACCATTTTAGTACATATTTTTATTTTATTTTTTAAAGTACTCCATTAGATTTATATACAGCCTCTTTCCTTTAGCATAAAACGTACATTTTCCTATGCCATTAAAAAGTTTTATACTTATTTTTCTATTGCATGAATAATATCCCATTGTCCTATATCACATATCAGCATTTACATAACCTAACATAGACATTCAAGTTGTTTCCAAATATTAGAATATATATATTATAAATAAAGTTGTATCCCAGAGCTGCATAAAACTCTTTCAGACTTTAGTTTATTTCCTCAGTATAGATGTCCAGTATAGATGGCAGGAACACTAGGCCAAAAGATTTATGTTTTAAGGCTCTTGATATTTTTAAGCAGCATAATTTTTTTTGTATTTCCTGTAAAAAATGTAAGAGTCTTCATTTCCAATTTATGGATGAGGAATTTCAGAAAGGAAAATAAATGCCCTATGTATATGAAACCAAGTAAACTAATGGAAAAATGAGAAAGAAATATTCAAACAGGTTTTTGATATCACAGAGATCCTGGACTCTGTAAGTATCTGAAATTGAACTGTCTATAAAGATAAGGAACAAGCCGAGGTCACACAATTATTGTGGGACAAAAATTGGAGTGGGTTTCTATGTTATGTGAGAGCAAGTTCATTGCAAGATTTCTTTAACCATGAAGCAAAAGAGGAAATACCAATTATAACCACATATACTTCATGAGATATGCTAAATGAGCAAAATAATGATTTGCATATGAACAAGGGAAAAACACACTTTATATGGAAACTATACACACACACATACACACACACACACAGATTTCAATAGAATGTATTTAGAGAACTTATGATTCATTAAGAGTAGGGAGAGACCACAAAAATGGGCAAATGACATTAATGGGCAATTTATAAAATGATAAAATTAGTAATAAACAAAATATTTACTCTTATAAATCAACAAAATACAAAGGAAGTCAACAATGTGTACTTTTTACTTGTCAATTTGCCAAACACTTAAAAAGTGCTTTCATACACTGTTATTGGAAGTGTAGACTGATGTAATCTTTCTAGAGGGTAATTGGGCAATGTGTAGCAAGATCCTTACATTTTCCTCAGTTACTGACCCAGTAATTCCACTTCTTAGAGAAACAATTAAAGATTTGCAAAAAGCAAAAAAAATTATGTAGCTGGTTGCTCATCACAGCATTATTTGTAAAAATGAAAAAGCAGGAATTGACTAAATGACAGAATATTATTAGCAATTTCAACTGTTTTAAATAAATTGCTAATGCCATAGGAAAATTTCTGTAATACAATTTAAGTGAAATATTTCAGAAATAGTGCTGCATACATAATCAGGTAGCTATCTGAAAACATTAATAGTACTTATCTCTAGGTGAAATTATTTGGTCATTTTAACATTTTTCTTAATAATTAGGATAATGTGATTTACCAAATGAGATACTATGAAAATGAGGGATATAGAATTTGTATTACAATTTTCTTTTTCCGATCACAAAACATGACATGTCTATTTGTATATCTCATGCATTGTGTTAGGAAATGTTTGCTAGATATTTATTCATTTATTCAAGGATTATTAGAGGATTATGATTATTCAGTGATAAATTTCAGTGGTCTTTATTATTCTCGTCTCATGGTGGTATATATGAGTAGCAAGGAAGGAGAAGCCAGCTGCATTGGTCTTAAAAAGAAACCATTCAATTTAGACAATCTAAATTATAATAATCAGTTCCTCTTCCCACTTTACACTCACCTATCATATCCCAGCCCTCCAGGAACCAGCATCCCCAAAAGATAAAGGGTTTCAAGCAGAGGCTTCATTCTGCCACACAGTAAGTTAGAAAATTCTGGGCCTCTCTGGCAGTGGATCAAGTGTCCTTGAGAATGAATGCATCAAGACTGTGGCTCCCACAATCAAGATGAGATAAATCAGTTAGTGGATGTCTCAGCAGAAAGAGTCACGGGCAATTGCTTTATTAACTCTCTCATGTCCTCAAACACCTTTTCCAGTGTGGGAAATGCTGTACCATTTGATATTTCATTTCTTCTCTAAAACCAAATTTACCTGAGCTCTCAACTTCACCAGATCCTGAAATAAATTTCCTCCCTATGTAAAGTCACCTAGGAGTATTTCTAGGAACCCCCATCACTCGTACTCAGGAGCAATCATTCCTGCTCTTCCCCTCACACAGGTTGGATGGGAATAGTAGGCTAGTCTTTGTGAATCATGAGCCTGTTCATGAGACCAGAAAGAACACTCTGCTCTGGTCAAAATGGACATGGTCATTATTCAGAATCTCCACTTCCTCCTTCAATCTAAGGCTTTGATTGGGGTCAAATGCCTTCTCTTTTTCTGATGAACCACATCACCAGCTTCTTAAACAAACCCAGATCTCTTCAAATCTGAGCAGTGAAGACAGTTTCAATCTTTTCCCATGTGGATTTTACCCCACGCCCCTCTTACATGAAGGACTCTGTCAGATACTCCACCATGTTTTCAGACATAGCCAAGTTATGCTTGAGTCTCATTGACCAGTAAAATTAAAGACTCATGTTAAGACCATTGCTAATAGTCTAACTGAGCAAGGCAAACTTTAGTGCAGAGCAGGTAGAGTATTTAAATGGAGTCCTTGCCATTTAGGGACCCAGTTTAAATCTTCTGCCCTGTATTCATGTATTCATTCTACAAAAATCTCATGAGTACCACTGTATACCAGACACTATGCTAGATACTTAAGATACAAGGGTGAACAAGGCAGAGTCCCTTCTTTTATGGAACTCACAGTAGAGTTGAGAGAAAAATAAATGCGTATACAAACAAATGTTACAGTTTCAAGTAAAGAGAATGCAGTTAAAAAAATAGAGGAGATAAGCGCTTCCATGCTGTCTCCAGGCATGCCATCCACCCAGTCCCTCCATGTGTTTAGCAACCCAGAGGCTCTCCAAACTCTGTTCCCTGGTGTTTTTATGAAGACTTCATTACACAGGTATGATTGATCATATCATTGGTCATTGGTGATTAAATAAATCTCCAGTCCCTCTTTCCTCCCCAGAGATGGGAGGGGATTACTGAAAGTTCCAACTTTCTAATAACATGGCTGATTCTCCTGGCAATCAGCCGCCATCCTTAGAAACTTTCCAAAAGTTACCTGTTCACTTAAACTTAGCCATAGTCAAAAGGGACATCATGAATAACAAAAATGGCCCTTTCACCTTTATTGATCTTATCACTGAGGAAATTCCAAGGGTTTTAGGAGCTCTGTGTCAGGAACCAGGGACAAAGACAAAATATGTATTTCCTATTGTATCACAATATCATGATGGTGTTTAAAGCCACTGGGCTAGAGGAGTTCATCTAGGGTGTGGGTATAGACAGAGAAAGACAAAGACTGAGACCTGGGCTGACCTAACATTTAGAGGACTTGGTAGAAGAGAAGAATCCAGCGAGGGAATTGTGAAGAACAGCCAGTGAGGTAGTTAAAAAATGGGTGACTATTGTGTCCCAGAAGCCAAATGAGGAAAGCATTAAAAACAAAAAAAAATGGGAGTTACCCACTGGTCAAACGAGGATGAAGAACTAACCAATCATAACCAGCAGGATAGAGGCTCCTGGAGACCTTGAAAAGAGCAATTTCAGTAGATAACGTGGTGGGGACAAACGCCTGCCTGGAGCTTGTTAAAGAAGGAAAGGGAAGTGAGAAAGTGGAGGCGGTGAGTATAGAAAACTCAGCATAGCTTGCCTACGATAATGGCACCTTAAAGAAAACTGCATTGTTAGCATTTTGCATCCTTCCCTTGGGATTTAGTTAATTCAAAAATCCTGAATTTGAATTTTGCTGTTCAGAATGAGGGGTAAAATGCAACACTCATGCCACTCTCTTCCTCACCCAAGTGAGGGGACTGGCAGGAACCTTGGTAGTACTAATTTTGGAGCAAGGGTTCTAATGGTGCTGTCAGTTCCACAGAAAGAGAGGGGGACCTGGAAGTTAAGGGTGTCGTCTTTCCATACTCTTGCTAATTGGAATGGGCTGAGATGGATTCATGGCAGAGGGACGTATGGGTAGTCTAAATAAAAAGAAAGACTACAAAAGGCTTCCCCCGCTACCAATATGTAGTTCCATACAGTTATTCTGAAACAAAAGAATATAAATAAAAGTTTAAAAACACATAAAAATGTAGTCAAATAATACACACAAATTGTTAGTAAAAACCTGCAAATAATTTTTTAAATGTGTTGTGAGGACATTTGATATTACTACACAGGATTTTCTTAACTGTCACTGATAATTGGATTTTCCTCAATCCCCACGTCCAATTTCACTGTAATATGTGGTCTCCTGCCAACCCCCCTGGCCAAAGATTATCTTTCTGTAACCTTATGGAATGCAAGCAGTAACCCAGGGAACTCAGGGCCAATGAAGTGGAACCATGGGCTCCTCACTAACAAGGGTGAATTATTATCACATCTTTCCTGGTGATTAGATTATTTCTTATCGTTGTGTTTTATAGCTTTCTAGTTAGTCATCTCCACACAATTTATTCACAATAATAGTGTTTTATTATTGCTGTTTTACAGTTCCTATAACAGTAAAATTTGTTCTCAACTCTATTATTACAATATTCAACTACTAATGGATATTCTTATTTTTATTTGATTGTGTTTTAAAGCCATAACAATAAAATTTACTCCCCAAAATATTACTGCAAGTTTTATGCTCTTTAAACTACTTGATAGAATGCCTGCAAACACATGTGGTCCTTTAAGCCACATGAGAGAAAGCCTGCCAACATATAAACATTGTTCTAGGGGAAAAAGGGGGGGGAATTGGTTTCAATTATGGTGAAACTTGCGTTCTTTGATGGAGTAAGTAATGGGATGAAAGAAATGAAAGGACCTTAGAGATAGCTGATTTCAAAGAGAATTATATTCTAATTGGTAGAATTATTCGTTTAAAAAATCAACCTCTTTTTAGTACCTGCCAAGCCCTACACATTTCCACCGACTTCATCCTCCAAAATAATGTGCTCTCAAAAGGCCCATGATTTCTCTGGGCTCAAAATTGCATGGCTTGTTGCCACATTAGTTGGATAGAGGCTGCTATGAAATATTATTACCAAAAGCCAGGGTCATGTTGAAGGTGAACAGCTTCAGTGACTTAAGAACTGGAAGGCACACAGCCAAGTCAGGTCACTACCTCTGCTGCTTGTCAGTTGCTCTCATTGACCCTGAACCCAAGGACATTGCAATAAACTTCATCACTTGCTTGGTGTGCATTGTTTGTGCCTGGAACACTGAATCAAAGGGACTATAACATGAATTATGATCCACCTAGTGGAGCAAAGTACCAGTGGGATTCAAATAATTGGTATATCAGACTGGCAGCAATTAAGGTGTGGTTAAGGGCTTGGTCTCAGATGGATAATACATTGACTTATGGTCACAAGGAGAGCTGGAGGCAGGTTGGGTGGAGATATAAGCTGGTTGACACTCACTCAGAACTTATAGCCTTACTAGCAGAAGAGGCAAAATCTAGATTTGATTTCTGAGGCAGCACCAAGGAGAGGTTCTTCTGACAGAAGCTTCAGCAGATTGCTGCCATCATCTAAAGCAAGAAATGAGCAGATGGATAGATAGATGGATGGATGGATGGATGGATGGATGGATGGATGGATGGGTGGATGGATAGATGGATACATGGGTCCACAGATGCATGGATGCATGGATGAATCTGTATCTATGTTCTAGTCAGATGGCATAAATCCACTGACTAGATGTAGCCTCTCATATACACAGGTAGGGACTTAGCTTGCTGCGACCATCTTCTTTCCTTTGCCCAGCTGTGGAAGTGTGCAAGTCAGCTCTACCTTCAAGAAAGAAACCGCTGTCAATTTCTCACTATGGGTAGCTTCAGAATCTGACTCTGTATTCAAGCTGGGACTATGTGCTACCTGGACATCCTCTAACCAATGACTGAGCACAGAACTGGCATAAATGCTCACCATTGAACTAATGCAAGGTGCCTCTAGGAGCAAACTTCTGGTGGCTGTACCACAGTCTGAGGCCTTTCTGGCCAATCTTCCTTTCCTCCCTCTATCTTTTCACAGATGTCAGATCTGGGTGTAAGGCTCTCCTTGCTTTCTCTTGCTTTTTCTCCTCTTTATCTTTCACAAAAATTACACCCCTAAAATCTCTTCTACTTTCAACTCCATCTTGGTATCTGCTTTTCAGATGATCCAGCCAACACACCAGCCAGATCCCAGAAAACATGAAAATAAATGAATGTAATTGATCTTGAGCTATGTGGATCTTTCTGAAACTTTGTGGATAATTAAATTCAGAAACAAAACTGAAGTTTGGAAGTAACAGGGATAATCCTACATGGCTAGGCCTTAACAGGCTTGTGACACACAGCCAGAAAGCTACAGAAAATTACATGGTAGCTTACTAACATTCCTTACCAGTTGGCTTTTTGAAAAAAGTGTTTTCTCTTTCACTGCTTGCTCACCCTGGCCAACATGTGGTAGGCGCAGGGTCCTCAGCCTTTCCGTGAAGACGATCAACGTTGCTCTTTCCCACGTGCTGATGTATTTTCTATTTGGATCATCTGGGGAGGGAAGAGGAGCAAAGACGAAATGTACACTCTCAAGTGCTAAGAGTAGAGGTGGAGGGTGAGGAAATGGAGGAGGTTTTAAAGAGGAGTTGGATTTCCACCAGAAACCCCAGCAATCTGCAGGGCATGAGGTGGGGATAGAACTGAGGTAGGGTAGGGCCATCAGCTTGGGAATTAGCCACCGGATAATTTTCCATCTCTTTCTCAGCTGGACAGTATTTCATTGTGCATCAACTACCAACTAGTTTTCAAAGAGAATGCTTCCAAACCATCACCCTGAATCATCATCCTGAAAAACTTGATCAAGAGGGTTATCATTCTGAGTCTCTGCTTCCATCCATTGCTCAGGTACTTAAAGGAAAGACAACCCAATTAGGACAGGTTTCCTTTCCTTATCTGCATTTTGCCCCAGGTTGTCGTCCTACATCTTCTCATTTCTGCTTAATATATTCAGCAAGGTCATCACAGATCACTGCCTTCCTTGTCAGAGTCTCAGTGCAACGTTAGATGGGCTGGGTGCAGAGTAATGAGTTAGAATTCAGAAGCCTCGCGTTCTGAATCATGTTCCTCCATTTCTCAACCATGCAATTTTCAGCAAATCTCACTTGTCTTCTGTTGTAAAAAAAGAAAAAAAATTATACCTGTTCTGCCTTCCTCTCAGGTTGTGGAGCACATTAACTAAAGTAATGTATGGAAAAACCCTTTGAAGACTGTGATGCCATCAAAATGTATGGTATAATTATCATTGACACTAATAACAATGATCTGTGACTAGATTACAGTGCTATGCAGGATTACTCTAACATAAGACCACACAATACCAAAGAGAAAAACCAAACTCCCCAAAGAGCATAATATCAAGCTGTTTTTTTTTTTCTTTTACTGTGAAATATCTTAATGTAAAGTTCATCAGAGGATTTTCCTAAAAAAGGGGGGTGGGTGAAGTTTCTCAGCTTTATATATATTGAAAAAACAGATTTCTGAAATGCATTTCTGAAATACAGCATCTGTTTAAAATAAGCTATATCTTAGCTTCTAAAACCAACCGTATATAATCTACATAATCCTAGCTCTCTGTTTATAAAATAATAACATTTTCCAGCATAATTGGCTTTTTAAATAAAATATACATAATTTAATGCAATTTGTATATTCCTATTCCTGAGGGTTTACCCTATATCTCTAAAATAATTTCTATAAAAGGATAGACATGAAATTTCTACTTTATTTTATAAATTGAGATTAATTTTACACTCAGAGAAGTAATTGCTACTAAAATTATTATGGGGTTTAATAAACCCAAATACTGTATATTCAGAAGTCCAATTCCACATTTATACACTGAGACCTCCTAGATTTCACAAAATTTCTACTTGTTATTACCATTCCTGGAAATAATATTGTCAGTGGAGGGTGAATGTCCTTTACCTTAACTTTCCTATCTCCTTCTTGCTTCTGTTATCATTTTCTTAACTCCTTAGAAGGATGCCATGCTGTTCTGCAGGGAAGTCTTTTAAAAATCAAAGTAAGTGATACAGTTATTAAAAAAAGGTATAGAATTATTACTGTGTCCAAGATACTGTACTTTAATGTACAAACACCCTTTATGCAGCAGGATCAATTAATAACCCCAATTACAGAAAAGGAGACTGAGTCACAGAGAGATCTTCATTGACCATGCTATTTGCTGTGGTCTAAATGTCTGTGTCCTCCCCCAGTTCATTTGTGGAAACTTAATCCCCAGTGCAGTTCTGTGGTGGCGGGGGGTGGTTGCATCTGGGAGGTGATTAGGTTATGAGGGTGGAGCCCTCATGGATGGGGATTCATGCTTTTATAAAAGAAGCCCAAGAGAGCTTGTTTGCACCTTCCTCCATGTGAGAACGTCCACGTGAGGATGCTGCAAGAAGGCCCCAGCTGTAAAGCAAAGCCCTCACCAAACACCGAATCTGCTTGCGCCTTTCTTGGACTTCCAAGCCTCTGGAAGTGTGAGCCATACATTTCTGTTGTTTATAACTTTGTTATAGTAGCCTGAACAGACTAAGGTATTTTTGTTATCATAGCCCAAACAGACTAAGACATTATCTAAAACCTAATATCTAAAATTAAATTAAATGTGAGCTCAAGACCAGCCACATCAGTATGACCCCGTTAGATGTGTTAGGGCACTGTTAGAAAGGTAGAATCTCAGCCTCCATTTTAACAAGATCCCCAGGTGATTCACATTTTAAAATCTTTGTACTCATTTGTTTATTGTGGGTCCTGTTTCTTAGAATGATGGCTTCCAGCTTTATCCATGTCCCTGCAAAGGACATGTTCCTTTTTATGGTTGCATAGTATTCCATGGAGTGTATGTACCACATTTTCTTTATCCAGTCTATCACTGATGGACCTTTAGGTTGATTCCATGTCTTTACTATTGTGAATAGTGCTGCAATGAACCTATGCCTGCATGTATCTTTAAGATAGAATGATTTATATTCCTTTGGGTATATACCCAGTAATGGGATTGCTGGGTCAAATGGTATTTCTAATTCTAAATCTTTGAGGAGTTGTCCTACTCTTCTTCACAATGGTTGAACTAATTTACATTCCCATCAACAGTGTAAAAGCATTCCTATTTCTCTGCAACCTTGCCAGCATTTGTTGTTTCTTGACCTTTTAATAATTGCCATTCTGACTGGCGTGAGATGGTATCTCATTGTGGTTTTGATTTTCATTTCTCTAACGATCAGTGATGTTGAGCTATTTTTCATATGTTTGTTGGCTGCATGTCTTTTTTTGAGAAGTGTCTGTTCATATACTTTGCCTACATTTTAATGGGGTTGTTTGTTTTTTTCTTGTAAATTTGCTTAATTTCCTTGTAGATTCTGGATATTAGCCCTTTGTCAGTTGAATAGATTGCAGAAAACTTATCCTACTCTGTAGGTTGTCTGTTCACTCTGATGATAGTTTCATTTGCTGTGCAGAAGCTCTTTAGTTTAATTAGATCCCATTTGTCAATTTTTGCTTTCATTGCAATTGCTTTTGGCAATTTCTTCATAAAATCTTTGCCCTTGCCTATGTTCTGAATGGTATTGCCTAGATTTTCTTCTAGGGTTTTTATACTTTTGGGTTTTATGTTTAAGTCTTTAATCCATCTTGAGTTAATTTTTGTATAAGGTGTAAGGAAGGGATCCAGTTTCAATTTTCTGCACATAGCTAGCCAGTTCTCCCAGCACCATTTATTAAGTAGAGAATCCTATTCCCATTGCTTGTTTTTGTTGGGTTTGTTGAACATCAGATGGTTGTAGATGTGCAGTTTTATTTCTGAGTTCTCTATCTGTTCCATTTGTCTATGTGCCTGTTTTTGTACCAGTACCATGCTGTTTTGGTTACTGTGGCCTTGTAGTGTAATTTGAAGTTGGGTAGTGTGATGCCTCCAGCTTTGTTTTTTTTGGTTTTTTTTTTTTTTTTTTTTTTTTTTTTTTTTTTTTTTTTTTTTTTTGCTTAGGATTGCCTTGGCTATGTGATTTCTTTTTTGGTTCCATATAAATTTTAAAATACTTGTTTTCTTTTTTTTGAGATGGAGTCTCACTCTGTCACCCAGACTGGAGTGCAGTGACACGATCTCAGCTCACTGCAAGCTCCACCTCCCGGGTTCATGCCATTCTCCTGCCTCAGCCTCCGAGTAGCTGGGACTACAGGTGCCTGCCACCCATGCCTGGCTAATTTTTTGTATTTTTAGTAGAGATGGGGTTTCACCATGTTAGCCAGGATGGTCTTGATCTCCTGACCTCGTGATCCACCTCGGCCTCCCAAAGTGCTGGGATTACATGTGTGAGCCGCCATGCCCAGCCCGTTTTTTTTTCTAATTCTGTGAAGAATATCAATGATAGTTTAATGGGAATAGCATTGAATCTATAAATTGCTTTGGGCACTATGGCCATTTTCATGATATTAATTCTTCCTATCCATGAGCATGGAATGTTTTTCCATCTGCTTGTGCCCTCTTTGATTTCCTTGAGCAGTGCTTTATAGTTCTCCTTGAAGAGGTCCTTCACTTCCTTTGATAGCTGTATTCCTAGATATTTTATTCTTTTTGTGGCAATCGTGAATGGGAGTTCATTCATGATTTAGGTTTCTGCTTGTCTGTTGTTGGTGTATAGGAATGCTTGTGATTTCTGCACATTAATTTTGTATCCTGAGACTTTGCTAAAGTTGATTACCAGCTTAAGAAGTTTTTGGGCTGAAATGATGGGGTTTTCTAGATATAGGATTACGCCACCTGCAAAAAACACACTTTGACTTCCTCTCTTCCTATTTGAATATACTTTATTTCTTTCTCTTGCCTAGTTGCCCTGGTCAGAGCTTCTTCCAACACTATGTTGAATAGGAGTGGTGAGAGAGGGAATCCTTGTCTTGTGTCAGTTTTTACGGGGAATGCTTTCAGGTTTTGCCTATTCAGTATGATATTGGCTGTGGGTTTGTCATAAATGGCTCTTATTATTTTGAGATACATTCCTTCAACATCTAGTTTACTGAGAGTTTTTAACATGAAGGGATGTTGAATTTTATCAAAGGCCTTTTCTCTGTGTATTGAAATAATTGTGTGGTTTTTGTCTTTAGTTCTGTTTATGTGATAAATTATGTTTATTGATTTGTGTATGTTGAACCAGCCTTGCATCCCAGGGATGAAGCCAACTTGATCGTGGTTGATAAGTGTTTTGATGTGCTGCTGGATTTGGTTTGCCAGTATTTTATTGAGGATTTTTACATCGATATTCATCAGAGATATTGGCCTGAAGTTTTTTTGTTGTTGTTGTATCTCTGGCAGGTTTTGGTATCAGGATGATTCTGGCCTCATAAAAAGAGTTAGGGAGGAGTCCTTCCTTTTCAATTGTTTGGAATAGTTTCAGAAGAAATGGTACCAGCTCCTCTTTGTACCTCTGGTAGAATTCAACTGTAAATCTATCTGGACCTGGACTCTTTCTTTTTGTTGGTAGGCTATTTATTACTGCCTTAATTTCAGAACTTGTTATTGGTCTATATAGGGATTCAGTCTTGGGAGGGTTATGTGTCCAGGAATTCATCCATTTCTTCTAGATTTTCCAGTTTATTCACATAGATGTGTTTATAGTATTATCTGATGGTTGTTTATATTTCTGTGGGGTCAGTAGTGGTATCCCCCTTATCATTTCTGATTGTGTTTATTTGAATCTTCTCTCTTTTCTTCGTTACTAGTCTTATTAGTGGTCCGTCCATTTTACTGATTTTTTTTCAAAAAACCAGCTCCTGGACTCATTGATTTTTTGAA
Organism: Pan troglodytes; assembly: GCF_028858775.2. NCBI lineage: Eukaryota > Metazoa > Chordata > Mammalia > Primates > Hominidae > Pan > Pan troglodytes. The sequence goes on along the minus strand of NC_072411.2, from coordinate 109,160,639 downwards.
GGGTTTTTTGTGTCTCTGTCTCCTTCAGTTCTGCTCTGAGCTTAGTTATTTCTTGTCTTCTGCTAGCGGTGGGGTTTGTTTGCTCTTGGTTCTCTAGTTCTTTTAGCTGTGATCTTAGGGTGTTGATTTGAGATATTTCTACATTTTTGATATGGGCATTTAGTGCTATAAATTTCCCTCTCAACACTGCTTTAGCTGCATCCCAGAGATTCTGATACATTGTCTCTTTGTTCTCATTGTTTTCAAAGAACTTCTTAATTTCTGCCTTAATTTTATTATTTACCCAGGAGTCATTCAAGAGCAGGCTGTTCAATTTCCATGTAGTTGTGTGGTTTGGGGTAGGCTTTTTAATCTTGAGTTCTAATTTGATTACACTGTGGTCTGAGAGACTGTTTGTTATTATTTCAGTTCTTTTGCATTTGCTGAGGAGTGCTTTACTTCCAATTATGTGATCAATTTTAGAGTAAGTGCCACGTGGTGCTGAAAAAGATGTATACTATATTGTTTTGGGGTGAAGAGTTCTGTAGATATCTATCAGGTCCACTTGGTCTAGAGCTGAGTTCAAATCCTGAATATCTTTGTTAATTTTTCTGCCTTGATGATCTGTGTAGTACTGACAGTGGGGTATTAAAGTCTTCCACTATTATTTTGTGGGGGTCTAAGTCTCTTTGTAGGTCTCTAAGAACTCGTTTTGTGAATCTGGGTACTCCTGTATTGAGTACATATATATTTAGGATAGTTAGCTCTTCTTGATGAATTGAACCCTTTAGCATTATGTAATGCCCTTCTTTGTCTTTTTTTGACCTTTGTTGGTTTAAAGTCTATTTTTTCAGAAACTAGGATTGCAACCCCTTCTATTTTCTGCTTTCCATTTGCTTGGCAAATTTTCCTACAGCCCCTTATTTTGAGTCTATGTACGTCTTTGCACATAAGATGTGCCTCTTGAATACAGCACCATTATGGGTCTTGTCTTTGTATCCAGCTTGCCATTCTGTGCTTTTAATTGGAGCATTTAGTCCATTTACATTTAAGGTTAATATTGTTATGTGTGAATTTGATCCTGTCATCATGATGCTGACTGGTTAGTTTTGCAGACTTGTTAATGTAGTTTCTTCATAGTGTCACTAGTCTGTGTAGTTCAATGTGTTTTTGTAGTGATTTTCCTATCCATGTTTAGTGCTTCTTTCAGGAGCTCTTGCAAGACAGGCCTGGTGGTGACAAAATCCCTCAGCATTTGCTTGTCTGGAGAAGATTTTATTTCTCCTTTGCTTATGAAGCTTAGTTTGGTCAGATATGAAATTCTGGGTTGGAATTTCTTTTCTTCAAGAATATTGAACATTGGCCCCTGGTGTCTTCTGGCTTGTAGGGTTTCTGCTGAGAGGTCAGCTGTTAGTCTGATGGGCTTCCCTTTGTAGGTGACCTGGCCTTTCTCTCTGGCTGCCCTTAACATTTTTTTCTTCATTTTGACCTTGGAGAATCTGAGGATTATCTGTCTTGGGGTAGATCTTTTCATGGAGTATCTTACTGGGGTTCTCTGGATTTCCCGAATTTGAGTATTGGCCTGTCTTGCTAGGTTGGGGAGTTTCTCCTGGATGATATCCTGCAGTGTGTTTTCCAACTTGGTTCCATTCTCCCCATCTTTTTCAGCTACTCCAGTTAGTCGTAGGTTTGGTCTTTCCACATAGTCCCATAGTTCCTGGAGATTTTGTTCTTTCCATTTCATTCTTTTTTCTCTAATCTTGTCTGCTTGCCTTATTTCAGGAAGATAGTCTTCAAGCTCTGATATTCTCTCTTTCGCTTGGTCAATTCAGCTATTGATAGTTGTCTTTGCATCACAAAGTTCTCGTTCTGTGTTTTTCAGCTCCATCATGTCATTCTCTAAACTGGTTATTCTAGTTAACAGCTCCTGTAATCTTTTATCATGGTTCTTAGCTTCTTTGCATTGGGTTGGAACATAATCCTTTACCTCAGCGAAATCTGTTATTACCCACTTTCTGAAGCCTACTTTAATCAGTTCATCCATCTCAGCTTCAGCCCTATTCTGTGCCCTTGCTGAAGAAGTGTTGTGATCATTTGGAGGAAAAGAGGCTTTCTGGCTTTTGGAATTTTCAGCATTTTTGCATTGGTTTTTGCTCATCTTCATGGATTTATCATCTACCTTTGATCTTTGAGGCTGATGACCTTTGGATGGAGTTTTTGTGTTGGGGGTCTTTTTTGTTGATGTTGTTGTTGCTTTCTGTTTGTTTGTCAGTTTTTCTTCTAAGAGTCAGGCCCCTCTTCTGTAGGTCTGCTGCAGTTTGCTGGGGGTCCACTCCAGACCCTCTTCACCTGGGTATCACCAGTGGAGGCTGCAGAACAGCAAAGATTGCAGCCTGCTGCTTCCTCTGGAAGCTTTACCCCAGAGGGGCACTGTCCTGATGCCAGCTGGAGCTCTCCTGTATGAGGTGTCTGTTGACCCCTGTTGGGAGGTCTCACCCAGTCAGGAGGCACAGGATCAGAGACTCGCTTGAGGAGGCAGTCTGTCCCTTAGCAGAGCTGGTGCGCTGTCCTGAGAGAATCCCTCTTGTCAGGATCAGCTGAAGAGCTGGTGCACTGTGCTGGGAGACTTCCCCTTGTCAGGATTAGCCACTCTCAAAGGATCATTTTTTAATATAAAATCAAGACTCTCATATAAAATGAACATGGGTCAAAGACTTTAATGCATTAATTAACGAGATCCAGTAAGATGTTATGATCAGTTCAAAAGAGAATTCAGAGAATCACATATATACATAGGTAATACAAAATGTTAAAATAAATTTACAAATACCTACAAAATTAGTCCATTGCATCCCACTGAACATTGTTCACTTGCATTTTTATGGAAAAGAATCATTTGAATTATCAGACATTTTCTACAATGTGGAGAGTTGAAAAATAGATCAAAGGCAATGAAAGACAGAGATAACCACAAACAATGCTCTAGACAATGTCTAGGTTTTCCATAGTAGATGCCCCATAATCTTTGTGGTGCCTTGTACATTTTTTCCTGACAGCACTCAGTGTTTTTGAGGTCTAGCAACAGATTCTTGTTGGGATAGATAGAACGGCTAGATGAAAACCACGTAAGAAGTCGCACTTAGGAATTTGAGTGAGATTAGTTCAGCTAATTGCATCCTCAAATACCTGCAGCCACAGTGAAGCCAAAATCCAAGCTTCATATGGGGTAGCCTGACTCCAGAGATGTCTATACACATTTTTCTGATGAGGAGGTCAAATTTCCAATGTTGCTTGGAAAGGTGTTGCTTTAGTCGTCAAGCTGGCTAAGCTGGGAAAGAGGAAGAAAATGCACCAAGAAACTCATTCAAGTCGGAAAGATAAGGAAGGGGCTCTAATATTCTAATTGAGTGTTCCTCAGCTGCTTGCATATACAATACCTCATTTAAATTTCCTATCAACCCTGAAAGATAGTTACTTGTATCCCTGTTTTTCCTACAAGGAAGCTGCAATTTCAAAGGGTAATGGGATTTTCCCAACTGAGGGAAGGAATTTGAACCATACCTGTCTTTTCAAGGTCCATACTCTTTCCTATAGTTTAATTTTGCTGATTAGGTTAGTTCATTTATCTGTCATTTTTAGGAGCCTCCAAAACTTTCTTATGGAAGCTATAGTTGTCACTCTGAAAGAGAAAAACAATTACATGTCAATGCAGTCTAGGTTTATTCTAGGAGATTCAGCAGCAACTTGAAATTTCATTTTTAGTCACCAATTTCACTAATATTTTAAAAATTGCTTTGCAGATATCTGAATGTTTCTCAGATCTACCTTTAACTTCTTGCATTTTTTTATTAAGCTGAGATATTTAAAATACAAACACTTCCCACAGGCACTTTACAGTTGTAGAAAAAAAAGTGCTATAAAGTACCAAAAACTTGGAATGTACAGTTATTATCATGAAGATGCTGAAGTTGAGAGTCTCATTTGAAGATCTGTATGTTTACTTATTTCTAAGAATCTATGACTAGTGGATCAAGCTACAATTACACAGTGCAGGGAGCACAGTCTCTCAACTTTCTTTGGGAAGCAATGCGATTGAGCCCCTTCGGTGATGAAGAAGTAGACTCCACTCCCAACACTACTGTTAAACTCAAGTGTTACTCTTAAGTCTTTTTAAACCAAGTACCCGAGCCTCAGGAAATATTTCAGTTTCTCTTCTGAACTTTGCTCATGAGTTTTTCCTAATAATCAGTGTGCTGCTAATAATTTGTATTCAGCTTGTTTAACACTTAACATCTTCACGTCATCTACACTTTCCTGTCGTACTTTGCAGCTGTGCAGGATCTCTTCATATTGAAATATCACAGCCCACTTAATATTTCTCCCTGCAATGTGACACTAGGGTAGGGACAACCTGGCTAGGTATATGGATTTTTAAAATTGGTAACGATAAAGTAAATATGGCCCTGTTCGTTCTTAAGGACCAATACACATGGATTTTACAATAACTTAGCTGTCTAAAACCCATTTAGTCAATAATTTCATTCTAAAATGTACTATTAGTGGTCTAATGTTAGTCACTGACCAGTTCTGATCAATGTACAAATATTTGGGGTATATTTTCTTAGGATGTATGCTTCACAAAGTAGAATTAACAGGTCTACCATTACTTTATTTTTTTAAAGGAAATAATCAGTGAATTGTAATTCCAATAATCTTCCAATTATTGGAATTCCAATTGTATTTCTAATAATCTTCTGGTAATTTAGCTGCATCCACTTCTTCCCTGCTCTAATCTGTTCTCCACCCTGATCCCAGAGAAAGCTTTCCAAATCTCAACCTTGCTCATACCCTTCTATGACTTCCAATTGCCTAGGGTTAATATAATCTCCTTGTCATTCCCCAGAGACCACATGGCTTGGCCCCTTATAACACCAGCATGGTCTAGATGAAATAATCACTGTCCCCTTCATACCTCAACTCACTCATCCATTTATCAAGGAGACCCTTCCTGGCCCCCTCCTACTCTTAATTGGGTCACATATTTCAATTATATGGTCTCCTACTAAAACTAACCAAGGGCATTGTACAGCACTAATTAATGTGATCATTTGGTTATTGTCTGTTTTTGACATTAGATTCTAAGCTTCATGAGGGTAGGAATCTGCCTCTTTCTGTTTACCACTGCATTCCCAATGCCTAGCACAGTGTCAAGTCCAGTAGAGGCACTCAATAATTGCTGGGTGAATGAACAACAGAATGAACAGTCACCAGTTAAACACAAAAATTGCAGTTTCTTCTTAGTCCCTATAGTTTTATCTATTTATTTGCTAGTTTGTTTTGTCTGGGCTTTTCTGATTTTGCTTTATTTTGTAGCTGGTTTCACAAAATTGCATCAGAAAGAAAAAGAGGAGGTATGAACTGAACAGGTACCAAGACCTTCAAAGAATGTTTTCAGACGATCTCACTTAGTCCTCGTAATCTGTGAGGTAGATATTATTTCTCTCTCTCTTTTTTTTTTTTTTTTTTGGAGACAGAGTCTCGCTCTGTCGCCTAGGCTAGAGTGCAGTGGCGTGATCTCGGCTCACTACAAGCTCTGCCTCCTGGGTTCACACCATTCTCTGCCTCAGCCTCCCAAGTAGCTGGGACTACAGGTGCCGGCCACCATGCCCAGCTAATTTTTTGTTTTTTTTTGTTTTTTTTTTTTTTAGTAGAGACGGGGTTTCACCATGTTAGCCAGGACGGTCTCAATCTCCTGACCTTGTGATCCGCCACCTTGGCCTCCCAAAGTGCTGGGATTACAGGCGTGAGCCCCCACATCCTGCGTATTGCTCTCATTTTACAGAGGTGAAATTGAGTCATAGAAATGTTATACAAAGTTATACTACTAAGACATGGTAGAGCCAGAGTATGAATCGAGACTTGCCTTTGGCTGCTGAACTTGGAGCTGGGGATCTTGCTTGGTCTGCAGGCTGGGTAGTCATAGTCATCTACCCATCATCTTAGCAAGGCTTTGAGCCTCCAGTTTTCTCTTCTACAAAATGAGGACTAGAAGCCCATATTAATGTATATTTCTTTAATCACTAGTAATAATAGGAAGTCTCCCACTATGACCTACTATGAATGTGTGATGACCTACTGTGATGACTTTCTATTTGTTGTGTAACTTACTATCTGTTTCCTTTATCAATTAGCAAGGAGTGGTAGGTTACAAAAATGGGTACAAGTCTGCCCCTTCCCTGATTCCACACACTGTAGCGGTGCTCTCTTGCACTGACTCTGAGATTGGAACTGTGACTTGTTTGGCTCATGGAATAGTATCCAATGCAACACAAGCAGAGGTGTGAAAAAATGCATGTGCACTGGGGTTTGCCCTCAGGCTGTGCTTATGCCACATAGGAACAAGCATGGACTAGAGTTTCAGATGATGAGAGCAAGTGTCCCCATTGCACTAGCCAATAGCTGGCCACCTTTTAGAGGCAGAAACACCTAACTGACCCCAGAGGCCTGAAGAAGCCAGCACAGATCAGAAGGATCACTGAGTCCAACCCATGGATTCATGTGCCAAATAAATGCTTGTCGTTTAAACCATGACATTTTGAGTACTGATTTCATATGTATATTATTTATTTTTTTATTTGTAAAGACTGAAAACAACAAAAACATCTAAAACCACAGTTTCTGGGAGAACGACTTGTTCTTGCCCATCTGGTACCTCTCTTTGGACTTCACCTTGGCTCCCATTGGCCTTGCATTTAAGAGCAGGGTCTCTGAGGGTATCCTTGTTGATGACAGTTTTTGTCCAAGGGAATATCCACAGAGCATCTTGTGGGCATGACGTGATTGTGATTATAAACTTTCACAAAAGACTTGATCCTTGACCTCTTGAAGATTTTCTTCTTACCCAAGGCAGTTGTCCTGTCTCCTCCACAGTTCTGCTTTCTTCTGTAGTCACTTATGTCATTCTAATCCTTCTCTACCTGACTGCAAACTGCTTGACAGCAGGAACAGTATATATTTTCCATTTGTTCAGTGTCTTTCACAGAGTATATGTTCAGTACCTATTTGTTAGAATGATGTGAAGTTCAATTATCCCAGAAAAAATTAGTTCTTGATGCAGTCTTCCTGAACCTGTGAGTGTTCCCCACTTCTTTGAAAACTTATGGAATTTTCAAATCTGTGCAAATCTTGTTTCCCTGCCTGGTATTATCTAAATAGAATATCTGCAAAACGGAAAGCAGAAGTCTTTGGTAGCTCAAAAAAAGACCATAAAACAGACATGTAAATTTAACTGACTAACATGTCAGTAGAAATAGGTTTTAGTTACCAGTAAAATAAAGAACTGAAGACTTGGAGACTGTTTCCAGGTTTGTGCCAGCCAGCTGGGCAGTACCCCCATGTGCTCGGTTCAGGGTCCACAAAGATGACTTGGGTATGGTCTGTGCTTTGAAAACCAGGGTAATAATAGTGACCAAAAGCTATGACAGTTGCAAAGTTTAACCACATGATTATGCAAATTTCATTTTATCTACTTTGAAGAAAAATTATCTGTACAAATTCAATGTCAATATTGTGGTTTAGAAGTAAAGTTCTAATATCTGTTTTCTTCTGTCACTCACAAATCTATTTTCAACTAGAATCTATTTGTTGTTTAAATGCTTTTCCCCTCCTTACCCTTAATGATGGGAGGTTCCCACTGGATTGTGAGGAATTCACCGAAAAGTAGAGCTTAGAGACCAGGAGACATTTGGACTGCCAAGGTCATATCCCAGCCCTGCTTCAATCCTCATTTTTCTCATAAGCACTCCGCTCCCATGGCCTCACCCCAAATATTTCCTTCATCTGGATGTGTGCCACCTCTCAAATCCTACTCAACCCAGCCCTCATGGTGCACTGTGTCAGCAAGACTCTCGCCAGCACCCTTAACATCTTCACCCTGTGCCACATCCACCCTGCAAACCTTCTAACCACCTTGGATCATTTACACCATCTGCCTCCTTTGCTTCTCTACCCAGGCTTCTGAGAGAAATAGAAGAATCTCACAATGATGACAATGCTAATGTTTATTCAGCCAGTATTTATCGAGCATCCACTGTGCACTGGAAACAGCAGAAGAAATTGCTAGACTCAGAGCAATACACAAAAAATAAGAGGGAGGTTCTCTTCCTTCTCAGAGCATATAGTCTGATGGGGTGGGGTGGTGAGGTGGAGTTCAACAGTTACCCCATAATGTGATAAGCATTATCAGGATGGAATAGCACAGTGCCCTGGAAGCCCAAAGGAGGGCTTCTAAATCAGAGACTTAGGAAGACAGAGAAATCTTTGCCACTTCAAATTCATGGCCTTCAACTTCACTGGGATACTTGGCGCCATTCAGCAATCCTTTCTTTGTCTAGTCAGCTCCACCTCAATTCCCCCAATGATGGTCAAACCTTCATTGCTCTCAAGAGCTCCACCCATTCTTAACTTACTCATCTCTCAGCAGATGACACAGCCTCTGACTGTATTGAGGAAGTCCAATGCATATTTAAGAATCCACCTTTACTTCAACTCCTCCCCTCCTGACTTAGAAGAGAAGGTGCCCTGCTTTTGACCCTATCTCTCTACCATCACCCCCCAATTCATCTTGAGATCAGGACCCTGACAAATTGGTTTATTTTCTTCCTTGCTTATATTTCCTTATATTCAAGCTCTTCCTCCTAACTATTCAATCCCCAGCTAATAAACATATATAAACCTCTCTTATACAAAAGGTAAACTATAAATAAATAGAACAACCCAAATATTTTCAGGTTTCACCAGCTTCCAGATTAAATCTAAATTGTAACCGGGTAAAATAAAATTACCAGTTTACAAATGTTCTCTAGCATCTTGCAGATAATTCTAACCTAACCTCCACCCACTCCTGCCTCCAGGTATGCCTAGGATTCCCAAAGGAAAGGGAGGTCTCACACGTGTTCATGAAAAAGCTGTGTTCATTTGTTGCTGTGCTGCTTTGCTAGTGACCTTCCTCTTCCAGCCCACCCTTAGCTCAGCCATGTTAAGGTTCCATCGCACACCACTAGAGAGCTACTGGCACCGCTGCCTTCAGCTCAGCAGCCTCTGAAGATTCCAGCTGAGTCAGCAATATGCCTAAGTGCTGGCCTCATCCTCAGCTGAGGTAGGGTTTCAAGCTAGCATGCAGAATCTGCTGATGGCTGTGGCCACCAGTGTTCTCAATGTAATGGTGCTAGCATCTACTGATCTGCACCCTTGTGGTGCCTGGACAAGTGGGATTTGCAGACAGAAGGGAAGGTAATGATTCCTATCACTTTGCCTTAATCTTCATTAGAAGACCAACAACAAGCATGCCCTCAACAGGCCTGATACCTTGCCACAGGGGGCTCTGTGCAGTTATTTTCTATGTGAACAATACACCCCAAACACAACTCCGTGTTTCTCTCTCTCAGGGGCTGTCCTGTCTAATAATCTAGTCTCTGCTTACCCGCCTCAAACTAAAACCCACCTGACAGACATGTCTAGCTATGTCTGAACCTCCATCATGGATACAGCTCAAGGTTTCCCAGGAAGATCGTCAGCATCCTATGAATCCCAGCAGTTTAGGAGGCTGAGGCAGACAGATCATTTGAGGTCAGGAGTTTGAGACCCGCCTGGCCAACATGATGAAACCCTATCTCTAATAAAAAAACAAAAATTAGCCATACGTGGTGGTTTGCACTTGTAATCCCAGCTACTTGGGAGGCTGAGGCAGGAGAATCACTTGAAGCTGAGAGATGGAGGTTGCAGTGAGCCAAGATCGCACCACTGCACTCCAACCTGGGTGACAGAGCGAGACTCCATCTCAAAAAAAAAAAAAAAAGAACAGGCCTTGGAATGGGTGTCAACTGATTACCTGGGGGGAAGAAGGATGTTGCAAGTCAGTATAATAGGCTTATGCAAATCATGCAATAGCCATGACCCTGCTACAAAAAATGAAACATCATTTCTCAGTCTTGCAGCTCATACTAGCTCATCTCCTCACATTTGCCCTTCACAGCCAAGCCCCTTGCTTGAAAGTCAGCTATAATCTTTATTTCCTTGCTGTACACTCATTTTTAAATTTAATATTATCTTCTTTTAAAATATAGTTGTATATTCACTTGGTTTAAAATTCACAAAGTACAAAAAGCTATTCCTGGCTACCAAATGTCCCTCCTCAGATGCAACCAGTTTCCTGTGTATCCTATCAGAGATGTCTTATTAAACACAAGCAAAAGCCTTTTTAAAAATAGCAATACCATCCTGTATGTACACACCACACTCTTCCTTTTTTCCCTTAACACTATAGGGATCATTTTATATCAACAGATGAAGAGCATCCTTGTCCTTTTGGGGTGGGGGGAGCTGTGGAATATTCTCTTGCATAGTTGTACCATAAGTTATTTAACTAGTCCCATATTGCTGAACTTTAGGTTGTTTTTAATTTTTTGTGGTTGCAAATATAGCTGGATTCTTTTTTTGAGATGGACCTACATGGTTCATGGATTTTTTTTTAAATGCAATTTCCACTGAGACACAAAGATGTTACATTCCAAAGTAAGGTGGAACATCATATAATTTCTAAAGATGAAAAACCAATTTTGTGACTCTTAAGTTTCTCACTCATAGAGTCTAGAGATGGGGTGGGAGTTGGAGGTTAGGAAGCATTATGGAGAGTAGATTCTATAGGTTTTGAATCCTATCTCCCTATGATGGAGCACTGGACATTCTTAAACTGCATTTCATGACTAAGGAAAAGGCTTCAAGATGATTGCCCAGGGAGTTTCATACGTGGTCCCTATAAGTAGGGGATAACGTATTAAATCCACCTAGAAAAGCTAAAGGGTAAGGGATATCTGGCTAGTTGCTTGGAGGATAAAGAGAGGCAGCTGCAGGGGAGCCTGTGCTCTCAGAGTTGATTAGGACAAAGGATGTATATGTATTTCCTTGGGACTACATGAGGACCCCAAGCAAGGGCAGTGTGAAATGTCTTGGGTTTTGTTTAAGAGGAATACTTGGGAGAAAAAAGTCTCAGCAGAACTGCAGCTGAAGTCACTAGCAGATGCACAGATGCATAAGGGCTGAGGAAGCATAAAAGGCCAGTTGTCATGGAGATGGATGTATCTTCATGAAGGGAATGTCAGGTGAGAGATTCCCTGGCAGTGGGGGGAGAGAGATCTAGGTCTTTAAGAAACCATGAAAGATCTCAAAAAGGAGGTGGGTTAAAAAAAAATAAAATCTACCACAGCCAGAATAGGTGTCGGTCAATTAGGTATTTCCTGCTTCCTTGCTTCTTCCCATTCGCAGTATTCCCCCATAGAGGGATCTGGAAGCAGATTAGAAAGACAGGAGGACAGAGAAAAGCACTGGAGGGGCGAGAGGGGAGCCAGTGTTGCCCTTCTCCCTCAGTGCTGGTGTTCAGCCTGCAATAGGCTGGACCTGAGAAAAGAGAGAAAGTTAAATGAAACTTAAAGTATTTATGATGGTATTGGAGTGAACATTTGAACAGCTGACAATAAGACCTTTTTATTAAACTGAAAATGATTAGAAAAGCCATGGGGCTTATATTACCTTTCATCGAGGGACTGAGTTCCACAAATAAATTGAGAGAGACGTCGGGGTACTTCCACTTTTTTTAAAGGTGTGGAAAGTCACAAGATACTGTTGCTTTCATCTTAGCAACAAGGACACTCAAAAGAAGTTATGAAATCATAGTTGTGGATTTTTTTTTTATTTTTTAAATCTGTCAGAGAGCTGAGGATACACAGAAACCTAAATGAACTAAGTCACAAGCCCTTTCAAGGAGAAAAGAGATGCATGGTTGTGTTCATTCCTGGCAGAGTGGTGAGAGAAGGAAAATTCGATGTAGACAGGGGTATGGGAAAACCAGGCAAATCAAACTTTTAATGGTAACATGTAGACTGACATAGTAAATTTGAAATCCAAGGGTCTCTAATCACAGAGCAAGTCTACACCAATTTAGGAACTCTTTCCCACAGTCCTTCACTAAGTTCATTGGGTTAATACTTAGAAGACTGAGGACAGAGCAGGAGAAGTGAGAAAAATTCACCTCTGAAGATTTGCAGGGAAGAATGAGGAGCAGCTGAAATGGTAAATAAGCTATATATATATATATATATATATATAGAGAGAGAGAGAGAGAGAGAGAGAGAGAGAGAGAGAGAAAGAGAGAGAGATTTTCTAAAGCAAAAGGTAGCAATGTGTTTTGGGCCTTATAGCAAATGTAGAAGTAAAATTTATAACCACCAGAAGCCAAAGGGTAAGGTGGGAGCTGAAAAGCCTCTTTATATCATTGTAGGGTTCTTTATACTGTGTGTAATATAATTAAATATGTTGAAAGTAGACTGTGTTAAGGATGCATATTGTAATTTCTAAAGCAAACATTCAAAAAAGTACAACTAAAAAGTCAATTGAGGAGAGGAGGAGAAAAATTTAAATAAAAAATCATACTCAATCACCCAAAAAAAGTCATCAAAGAGGGAACAAAAAAATCCAAAGAGTAAATGGGAGAATCAGAAACCACAGCAACATGGCAGACTTAGACCCCACCATACCATTAATTATATTAATTTTAAATTAACTAAATACTCCCTTAAAAGTCAAAATTACTAGGTACGATTAAAAATTTAAGACCCAACTCTACGCTGTTTGCAAGAAATCTACTTTAAATATAAAGACAGATGAAAAGTTAAAATGTACTATAAGATAAAACATATATAGGATAAAATATGCAAATACTAAGAAGAGCTGTGTGGCTACAGTAATATCAGATAAAGTAGATTTCAAGATCAATAATGTTACCAGAATTAAACAGGGACCTTACTTAATGATAAAACGTTTAAGTCTTCAAGAAGACATCACAATTCTCTAAATGTGCATGCGCCAATAACAGAGTTTCAAATACGTGGAGCAAAAGCTAAGAGATTAAAAGGAAGAAATAGAAAAATCCACAAAGTTGTAAATTTTAACACCCATCTTTCAGTAATAGATAAAACAAATAGACCAAATCAATAAGAATATAGAAGGTGTGAAAACTGCTATTAGCCCCATTACTATTTGATATTTTAGAAAAATACCCAACACTTACATCCAAAAAGATACATTCTTTTCAAATGCACAAGGAGCATTTGCTAGGGTAGATGTACAGCATATGTCCTCTGTCCAAAATAATATTAAATTAGCAATTGTTCATCGTAAGACATCTCAAAAATCTTCAAGTATTTGGAAAGTTAGCTACACATGTCTAAATAACCCCTGGGTAAAATAAGAATTTAAAAGGCAATTAGAAAGTATTCTCAACCAAATGATATTGAAAATCCAACATATCAAAATTTGGAGATGCATTAAAGCAATTTTAGAGGGCAATTTATTACTTTAAATGCCTATATTAGAAAATAAGAATGCCATAATCAAATTAATAATGTAAGTTTACCAATTAATCTAGAATAAGAAAAGAAAATTAAACCCAAGATAAATACAAGAAAGGAAATATTAGAGCAGAAATTAATGAAATAAAGCACAGACAAAAATAGAGAAAGTTAAGTCAAAAGATGTCATTTAAAAAAATAAAATTGATGACCAGGCATGGTGACTCATGCCTGTAATCTCAGCACTTTGGGAGGCCAAGATGGGCAGATCATTTGAGGTCAGGAGTTTGAGACCAGCCTGGCCAACATGGTGAAATCCCATCTCTACTGAAAATACAAAAATTAGCCAGGTATGGTGGCACATGTCTGTAATCCCAGCTACTGGGGAGACTGAGGCAGGAGAATCACTTGAACCCAGGAGGCGGAGGTTGCAATGAGCCAAGATCTTACCACTGCACTCCAGCCTGGGCAACGGAGTGAGACTCTTGTCTCAAAAATAATAATAATTAAATAATTAAAAACTAATAAAATTGATAAACCTCTAGCAAGACTGATCAAAGGACTCACATGCGCACAGAGAGAAAGAGAGAGAAAAAAAACCCCAATCAACAATAATATAAATGAAAGCAGCAACTTCACTACAGAGCTGTAGACATTTAAAAGAGAATAAAGCATATGATAATCAACCTATGCCAATTGTCAGGAACTGTGAAGGATCTTAAATTGTCAAGAACTATGATTATTTCACTCTGTTTGCAAGCTTACAAGTTAGCCTGCCAGACTTATGTATGTTGGCAGAAGATATGAGACTCCTGGGTCACAGACTAAGGCCTTTATTACTCACGGCACAGCAAGCCACATGAGCTTCACGCTTGAGTCAGTTCCTCTTTAATCCTCCCTTCCATAGGGTGACACAAGCAGTTCAGATGAGTGTTGTGCACACAGCTGGTTTGTGTCAGAGATGAGAAATCTCAAGGCTTAGATAAGAAGCTGTAAGCAAACCTGCCTGAAGTTTGCCCCAGAAGGAGACATTATCTTTATTTTACTGGACAGCAAACAAACCTGCCTTCTACTCTAGAAAGAGAAACTATTTGTGTCTTTCTAGAGTACTCTCCATAGAAACATCTTGGAAAGATAGTCTGAAACAAAAGCTGTTGGTGTCTCTGCTCAAGATGCGCAGAAATACAACAGACCCATGGAGAATTGTCTCCCAATACCAATTGGTGAATTGGACAGGCTCCTTGAAGAAAAACAACTTATGAAAACTGACACAAAAGATATAAGGTTAAATAACTCAATATCTAGTAAATTGAATTTGCAATCAAAACATTCCTACAAAGAAATTTCAGATTTTGGGGGTTTATTTAATCAAAAATAGAAGAAAACTCTTTCAGAAAATAGGAGTAAAAATTGTCCATTTTTTATGATGCTAGCATAACCCCAATAACAATACTTAACAACTTTTTTTTTTTTTTTTTTTTTTAGACGGGGTTTCACTCTTATTGCCCAGGCTGGAGTGCAATGGTGAGATCTTGGCATAGACCAACATCCCATATGAACGCAGATTCAAATAAACAATTTTTTAATTTTTAATTTTGAGGGTACATAGTAAGTGTATATATTTATGGGGTACATGAGATGTTTTGGTACAGGCTTGCAGTGCATAAAAATCACATCATGGAGAATGTGGTTTCCATTCCCTCAAGCATTTATCCTTTGTGTTACAAACAATTCAGTTACACTCTGTTAGTTATCTTTAAATGTACAAATAAATTATTATTGACTATAGTCACCCTGTTGTGCTATCACATAGTAGGTCTTATTCATTCTTTCTATTTTTTGTACCCATGAACAATCCCCACCTCCACCTCACCTCCAGCTATCTTTTCCGGCCTCTGATAACCATCCTTCTACTCTCTATGTCCATGAGTTCAATTGTTTTGATTTGTAGATCTCACAAATAAGTGAGAACGTGCAATGTTTATCTTTCTGTGCCTGGCTTATTTCACTTAACATAATGATCTCCAGTTCCATCCATGTAGTTACAAAGGGCAGAATCTCATTCTTTTTTATGGCTGAATAGTACTCACTTATTTCACTTAATATAATGATCTCCAGTTCCATCCATGTTGTTGCAAAGGGCAGAATCTCATTCTTTTTTTTTTTTTTTTTAATTATACTTTAAGTTTTAGGGTACATGTGCACATTGTGCAGGTTAGTTACATATGTATACATGTGCCATGCTGGTGCGCTGCACCCACTAACTCGTCATCTAGCATTAGGTATATCTCCCAATGCCATCCCTCCCCCCTCCCCCCACCCCACCACAGTCCCCAGAGTGTGATATTCCCCTTCCTGTGTCCATGTGATCTCATTGTTCAATTCCCACCTATGAGTGAGAATATGCGGTGTTTGGTTTTTTGTTCTTGCAATAGTTTACCGAGAACGATGATTTCCAATTTCATCCATGTCCCTACAAAGGACATGAACTCATCATTTTTTATGGCTGCATAGTATTCCATGGTGTATATGTGCCACATTTTCTTAATCCAGTCTATCATTGTTGGACATTTGGGTTGGTTCCAAGTCTTTGCTATTGTGAATAATGCCGCAATAAACATACGTGTGCATGTGTCTTTATAGCAGCATGATTTATAGTCCTTTGGGTATATACCCAGTAATGGGATGGCTGGGTCAAATGGTATTTCTACTTCTAGATCCCTGAGGAATCGCCACACTGACTTCCACAATGGTTGAACTAGTTTACAGTCCCACCAACAGTGTAAAAGTGTTCCTATTTCTCCACATCCTCTCCAGCACCTGTTGTTTCCTGACTTTTTAATGATTGCCATTCTAACTGGTGTGAGATGGTATCTCATTGTGGTTTTGATTTGCATTTCTCTGATGGCCAGTGATGAGCATTTTTTCATGTGTTTTTTGGCTGCATAAATGTCTTCTTTTGAGAAGTGTCTGTCCATGTCCTTTGCCCACTTTTTGATGGGGTTGTTTGTTTTTTTCTTGTAAATTTGTTTGAGTTCATTGTAGATTCTGGATATTAGCCCTTTGTCAGATGAGTAGGTTGCGAAAATTTTCTCCCATTTTGTAGGCTGCCTGTTCACTCTGATGGTAGTTTCTTTTGCTGTGCAGAAGCTCTTTAGTTTAATTAGATCCCATTTGTCAATTTTGGCTTTTGTTGCCATTGCTTTTGGTGTTTTGGACATGAAGTCCTTGCCCATGCCTATGTCCTGAATGGTAACGCCTAGGTTTTCTTCTAGGCTTTTTATGGTTTTAGGTCTAACGTTTAAGTCTTTAATCCATCTTGAATTGATTTTTGTACAAGGTGTAAGGAAGGGATCCAGTTTCAGCTTTCTACATACGGCTAGCCAGTTTTCCCAGCACCATTTATTAAATAGGGAATCCTTTCCCCATTGCTTGTTTTTCTCAGGTTTGTCAAAGATCAGATAGTTGTAGATATGCGGCGTTATTTCTGAGGGCTCTGTTCTGTTCCATTGATCTATATCTCTGCTTTGGTACCAGTACCATGCTGTTTTGGTTACTGTAGCCTTGTAGTATAGTTGGAAGTCAGGTAGTGTGATGCCTCCAGCTTTGTTCTTTTGGCTTAGGATTGCCTTGGCGATGCGGGCTCTTTTTTGGTTCCATATGAACTTTAAAGTAGTTTTTTCCAATTCTGTGAAGAAAGTCATTGGTAGCTTGATGGGGATGGCATTGAATCTGTAAATTACCTTGGGCAGTATGGCCATTTTCACGATATTGATTCTTCCTACCCATGAGCATGGAATGTTCTTCCATTTGTTTGTATCCTCTTTTATTTCCTTGAGCAGTGGTTTGTAGTTCTCCTTGAAGAGGTCCTTCACATCCCTTGTAAGTTGGATTCCTAGGTATTTTATTCTCTTTGAAGCAATTGTGAATGGGAGTTCACTCATGATTTGGCTCTCTGTTTGTCTGTTATTGGTGTATAAGAATGCTTGTGATTTTTGTACATTGATTTTGTATCCTGAGACTTTGCTGAAGTTGCTTATCAGCTTAAGGAGATTTTGGGCTGAGACAATGGGGTTTTCTAGATATACAATCATGTTGTGTGCAAACAGGGACAATTTGACTTCCTCTTTTCCTAATTGAATACCCTCTATTTCCTTCTCCTGCCTAATTGCCCTGGCCAGAACTTCCAACACTATGTTGAATAGGAGTGGTGAGAGAGGGCATCCTTGTCTTGTGCCAGTTTTCAAAGGGAATGCTTCCAGTTTTTGCCCATTCAGTATGATATTGGCTGTGGGTTTGTCATAGATAGCTCTTATTATTTTGAAATACATCCCATCAATACCTAATTTATTGAGAGTTTTTAGCATGAAGGGTTGTTGAATTTTGTCAGAGGCTTTTTCTGCATCTATTGAGATAATCATGTGCTTTTTGTCTTTGGCTCTGTTTCTATGCTGGATTACATTTATTGATTTGCGTATATTGAACCAGCCTTGCATCCCAGGGATGAAGCCCACTTGATCATGGTGGATAAGCTTTTTGATGTGCTGCTGGATTCGTTTTGCCAGTATTTTATTGAGAATTCTTGCATCAATGTTCATCAAGGATATTGGTCTAAAATTCTCTTTTTTGGTTGTGTCTCTGCCCGGCTTTGGTATCAGAATGATGCTGGCCTCATAAAATGAGTTAGGGAGGATTCCCTCTTTTTCTATTGATTGGTATAGTTTCAGAAGGAATGGTACCAGTTCCTCCTTGTACCTCTGATAGAATTCGGCTGTGAATCCATCTGGTCCTGGACTCTTTTTGGTTGGTAAACTATTGATTATTGCCACAATTTCAGCTCCTGTTATTGGTCTATTCAGAGATTCAACTTCTTCCTGGTTTAGTCTTGGGAGAGTGTATGTGTCGAGGAATTTATCCATTTCTTCTAGATTTTCTAGTTTATTTGCACAGAGGTGTTTGTAGTATTCTCTGATGGTAGTTTGTATTTCTGTGGGATCGGTGGTGATATCCCCTTTATCATTTTTTATTGTGTCTATTTGATTCTTCTCTCTTTTTTTCTTTATTAGTCTTGCTAGCGGTCTATCAATTTTGTTGATCCTTTCAAAAAACCAGCTCCTGGATTCATTAATTTTTTGAATGGTTTTTTGTGTCTCTATTTCCTTCAGTTCTGCTCTGATTTTAGTTATTTCTTGCCTTCTGCTAGCTTTTGAATGTGTTTGCTCTTGCTTTTCTAGTTCTTTTAATTGTGATGTTAGGGTGTCAATTTTGGATCTTTCCTGCTTTCTCTTGTGGGCATTTAGTGCTATAAATTTCCCTCTACACACTGCTTTGAATGCGTCCCAGAGATTCTGGTATGTTGTGTCCTTGTTCTCGTTGGTTTCAAAGAACATCTTTATTTCTGCCTTCATTTCGTTATGTATCCAGTAGTCATTCAGGAGCAGGTTGTTCAGTTTCCATGTAGTTGAGCAGTTTTGAGTGAGATTCTTAATCCTGAGTTCTAGTTTGATTGCACTGTGGTCTGAGAGATAGTTTGTTATAATCTCTGTTCTTTTACATTTGCTGAGGAGAGCTTTACTTCCAAGTATGTGGTCAATTTTGGAATAGGTGTGGTGTGGTGCTGAAAAAAATGTATATTCTGTTGATTTGGGGTGGAGAGTTCTGTAGATGTCTATTAGGTCTGCTTGGTGCAGAGCTGAGTTCAATTCCTGGGTATCCTTGTTGACTTTCTGTCTCGTTGATCTGTCTAATGTTGACAGTGGGGTGTTAAAGTCTCCCATTATTAATGTGTGGGAGTCTAAGTCTCTTTGTAGGTCACTCAGGACTTGCTTTATGAATATGAGTGCTCCTGTATTGGGTGCATATATATTTAGGATAGTTAGCTCTTCTTGTTGAATTGATCCCTTTAGCATTATGTAATGGCCTTCTTTGTCTCTTTTGATCTCTGTTGGTTTAAAGTCTGTTTTATCAGAGACTAGGATTGCAACCCCTGCCTTTTTTTGTTTTCCATTTGCTTGGTAGATCTTCCTCCATCCTTTTATTTTGAGCCTATGTGTGTCTCTGCATGTGAGATGGGTTTCCTGAATACAGCACACTGATGGGTCTTGACTCTTTATCCAATTTGCCAGTGTGTGTCTTTTAATTGGAGCATTTAGTCCATTTACACTTAAAGTTAATATTGTTATGTGTGAATTTGATCCTGTCATTATGATGTTAGCTGGTGATTTTGCTCATTAGTTGATGCAGTTTCTTCCTAGTCTCAATGGTCTTTACATTTTGGCATGATTTTGCAGCGGCTGGTACTGGTTGTTCCTTTCCATGTTTAGCGCTTCCTTCAGGAGCTCTTTTAGGGCAGGCCTGGTGGTGACAAAATCTCTCAGCATTTGCTTGTTTGTAAAGTATTTTATTTCTCCTTCACTTATGAAGTTTAGTTTGGCTGGATATGAAATTCTGGGTTGAAAATTCTTTTCTTTAAGAATGTTGAATATTGGCCCCCACTCTCTTCTGGCTTGTAGGGTTTCTGCCAAGAGATGCGCTGTTAGTCTGATGGGCTTCCCTTTGAGGGTAACCTGACCTTTCTCTCTGGCTGCCCTTAACATTTTTTCCTTCATTTCAACTTTGGTGAATCTGACAATTATGTGTCTTGGAGTTGCTCTTCTCGAGGAGTATCTTTGTGGCGTTCTCTGTATTTCCTGAATCTGAGCGTTGGCCTGCCTTGCTAGATTGGGGAAGTTCTCCTGGATAATATCCTGCAGAGTGTTTTCCAGCTTGGTTCCATTCTCCCCATCACTTTCAGGTACACCAATCAGACATAGATTTGGTCTTTTCACATAGTCCCATATTTCTTGGAGGCTTTGCTCGTTTCTTTTTATTCTTTTTTCTCTAAACTTCTTCCCTTCTCACTTCATTTCATTCATTTCATCTTCCATTGCTGATACCCTTTCTTCCAGTTGATCGCATGGGCTCCCGAGCCTTCTGCATTCTTCACGTAGTTCTTGAGCCTTGGTTTTCAGCTCCATCAGCTCGTTTAAGCACTTCTCTGTATTGGTTATTCTAGTTATACATTCTTCTAAATTTTTTTCAAAGTTTTCAACTTCTTTGCCTTTGGTTTGAGTGTCCTCCCGTAGTTCAGAGTAATTTGATCGTCTGAAGCCTTCTTCTCTCAGCTCGTCAAAGTCATTCTCCATCCAGCTTTGTTCCGTTGCTGGTGAGGAACTGCGTTCCTTTGGAGGAGGAGAGGCGCTCTGCATTTTAGAGTTTCCAGTTTTTCTGTTCTGTTTTTTCCCCATCTTTGTGGTTTTATCTACTTTTGGTCTTTGATGATGGTGATGTACAGATGGGTTTTTGGTGTGGATGTCCTTTCTGTTTGTTAGTTTTCCTTCTAACAGACAGGACCCTCAGCTGCAGGTCTGTTGGAGTACCCTGCCGTGTGAGGTGTCAGTGTGCCCCTGCTGGGGGGTGCCTCCCAGTTAGGCTGCTTGGGGGTCAGGGGCCAGGGACCCACTTGAGGAGGCAGTCTGCCCATTCTCAGATCTCCAGCTGTGTGCTGGGAGAACCACTGCTCTCTTCAAAGCTGTCAGACAGGGACATTTAAGTCTGCAGAGGTTACTGCTGTCTTTTTGTTTGTCTGTGCCCTGCCACCAGAGGTGGAGCCTGCAGAGGCAGGCAGGCCTCCTTGAGCTGTGGTGGGCTCCACCCAGTTCGAGCTTCCAGGCTGCTTTGTTTACCTAAGCAAGCCTGGGCAATGGTGGGCGCCCCTCCCCCAGCCTCGCTGCCGCCTTGCAGTTTGATCTCAGACTGCTGTGCTAGCAATCAGCGAGACTCCGTGGGTGTAGGACCCTCCGAGCCAGGTGCGGGATATAATCTCATGGTGCGCTGTTTTTTAAGCCGGTCCGAAAGGCGCAATATTCGGGTGGGAGTGACCCGATTTTCCAGGTGCGTCTGTCACCCCTTTCTTTGACTCGGAAAGGGAACTCCCTGACCCCTTGCGCTTCCCAAGTGAGGCAATGCCTCGCCCTGCTTCGGCTCGTGCACGGTGCGTGCACCCACTGACCTGCGCCCACTGTCTGGCACTCCCTAGTGAGATGAACCTGGTACCTCAGATGGAGATGCAGAAATCACCCGTCTTCTGCGTCGCTCATGCTGGGAGCTGTAGACCGGAGCTGTTCCTATTCGGCCATCTTCATCTCATTCTTTTTTATGGCTGAATAGTACTCCATTGTGTATATACCACATTTTCTTTATCCACTTATCTGCTAATGGACATTTAGGTTGTTTCCAAATCTTGGGTATTGTGAACAGTGCTGCAACAAACGTGGGAATGCAAATATCTCTCAGATATACTGAGTTCTTTTCTTTTGGGCATATGTCCCACAGGGGGATTGCTGGATCCTATGGTAGCTCTATTTTTAGTTTCTTGAGGAACATCCAAACTGTACTCCAAAATGGTTATACTAAATAAATTTTTTAAAAATTAGCAAGTTGAATACAGAAATACCTAAAAAGCATGACCAAGTTCGTGTTATTCCCAGAATATAGTTATTTGAAAAATCAACCAGCAATTGGCAATAATAGAATAATTTAAAAATATGAATATCTGGATAAATGCAAAAAAGGAATTTGACAAAATTCCTTGCCTATTCATGATAAAAATTCTCAGCAAATGAGGAACAGAAGGGCACTTTTTCAATGTGATAAAGATCATATATGGAAAACCAATAGCTAATATTATATATCACAAAATCATGGATACATTTCCTCTGGGATATGGGAAAATGTACACTCTTATCACTTCTATTAAACATTGTACTGCAATCTAGTCTAGTGAAATAAGAAAAGAGAAAGAAGCAAAAAGTTTGGAGAGGAAAATGTAAAACTGTCACTATATGTAAACTACAGGATTGCATGCCTGATTGTGCATTGAAAACACTCATTATAATTCACCAAAAACTACTAGAACTGACAAGTGAATTTGCAAGGTAGTATGATACATGTTCAATGTGCAAATCTACCATATTTCTATATACTATCACTAAGCAATTGGAAAATGAAATTATTTTAAAATGCTATTTACAATAGCATTTTAAAACTAAATAACTGGAAGGTAAACTAAAGGAAGACATACATATTGAAAATTACCAAAGATTGCTGAAAAAATTAAAGAAAACACAAATACATTGGGAGATATATGACTTACACATTGAAAATTACAAAAGATTGCTGAAAAATATTAAAGAAAACATAAATACACTGGCAGATACATATGGCATTCATTAATTGAATAGTTTAATATTAAGATGTTCATTCTCCCCAAATTTATCCATAGATTTAATTTCCAAACAAATTTAGCAAAGTTAGTTGAAGACATTTAAACTGATCCTAACAATTTTCTGAAAATGCTAATGATCTATAAGAGCAAAAACAATTTTGGAAATGAGCAAGTTCAATAATTTGGAGGATTTACACTACACAATAGCAACAATTATTATAAAACTATAGTCATCAAGACTGTTTGATATTGCCATAAGAATTGATAAATAAATTAATAAAACATAATATAGACTAGAGGTATTGACTCACACAATTGACTTTTGACCAAGGCACCAAGTCAATTCAAGGTCTTTCAAGAAATGGTGGGAGAGAAACTAGATATCCATATGGAAAAATAAAACAAGGAATCTTGTCATGAGTTCTATAGTTCATCACCCCTACATCCCTCCGACCCACCCGTACCCCATTCATTTGACCCCTCCTCCTGCCCTGTGACTCCTTTTCTCTTTTGCTAGCATGTTGGTGGCTGCTAATGGCTCACAACTGAGTACCTGTCTCCCCGGGAATTGTTCTGGCCAACCAATATCACAATCTCTCCCTGGTGGCAGCCCAAATCCTGTAACTGGTTGATGCAGAGGTTCAAATGCCCAGCTCTCTTGCATCATTTGGAATGATACTAAGGAGCTAGATAAAATATCAGGCTCCTCATAGGATTCACTGAGGCCCCTGTTGTACCACAGTTCCTCTGCCCAATTCTGCTTTCTTCATCCCTCAAGAGTATTTTAGCTGTGAATACTCCTGCATGTAAGTCTGTTTCATGGATAACTCAATCTATAACAAACTTGACCCTTACCCCACTCCCTACCCAAAGAAATCATCTGAGATGGATTACTTGGACCTTGCGTGAAAGTTGGTAGTAACCAGGTAGTGGTTGCCATGGGCCTTGGATGAGACTCAGTGCTGGCTTTGTGTCTGACCCAGCATAGTCCTATTGGTGATGGGCACAGGGTTGCTTGTGTCACCAGCCCCCCAGCTCCAGACGTCTCAGCATGGAGAGAGGGACTGTTTTTTTGCGCTAGAGTAAGGGAAGAGAACAAGAGTCTTAGCCTGGTAATTCAGGGAATTCTCCCAGATCTTACCCAAGGCACCTCTATGATTCTACAAGAGTCATAGTATTACTGGGCTTGGGGTATCTCCTAATGCAGATACAGCTGCAGTGACCAAAGATTTAGATCATAGCAGTCAATTCCCTTTGAATACTTGGAAAACCTTCCCAAGAAGGATGGGTATACAAACAAGGCCAGATTGTGAAGACCACAATAAATACCTAATTCTTCAATGCCTACACATTGACAAGGATCCACAAGCATCAAGACCATCCAGGAAAACATAACATCACCAAGCAAATTAAATAAGGCACCAATGACCAATCCTGGAGAAATCTTTCTGACAGAGAATTCAAAATAGCTGTCTTAGGCAACCTACAGAATGGGAGAAAATTTTTGCAATCTACCCATCTGACAAAAGGCTAATATCCAGAATCTACAAAGAACTTAAACAAATTTACAAGAAAAAATCAAACAACCCCATCAAAAAACGGGCGAAGGATATAAGCAGACATTTCTCAAAAGAAGACATTTATGGAGTCAACAGATATATGAAAAAATGCTCATCATCACCGGCCGTCAGAGAAATGCAAATCAAAACCACAATGAGATACCATCTCACACCAGTTAGAATGGCAATCATTAAAAAGTCAGGAAACAACAGGTGCTGGAGAGGGTGTGGAGAAATAGGAACACTTTGACACTGTTGGTGGGAGTGTAAACTAGTTCAACCATTGTGGAAGACAGTGTGGCGATTCCTCAAGAATCTAGAACTAGAAATACCATTTGACCCAGCCATCCCATTACTGGGTATATACCCAAAGGATTATAAATCATGCTGCTATAAAGACACATGCACACGTATGTTTATTGCAGCACTATTCACAATAGCAAAAACTTGGAACCAACCCAAATGTCCATCAATGATAGACTGGATTAAGAAAATGTGGCACATATACACCATGGAATACTATACAGTCATAAAAAAGGATGAATGGTTCATGTCCTTTGTAGGGACACGGATGAAGCTGGAAACCATCATTCTGAGCAAACTATCGCAAGGACAGAAAACCAAACACTGAATGTTCTCACTCACAGGTGGGAATCGAACAATGAGAACACATGGACACAGGATGGGGAACATCACCCACTGGGGTCTGTCGTGGGGTGGGGGTCTGGGGGAAGGATAGCATCAGGAGATATACCTACTGTAAATGACGAGTTAATGAGTGCAGCACACCAACATGGCACATGTATACCTATGTAACAAACCTGCACATTGTGCACATGTACCCTAGAACTTAAAGTATAATATTAAAAATAAAAAATAAATAGCTGTCTTGAGGAAGCTCAATGGAATTCAAGATAACACAGAGAAGGAATTCAGAATCCTATTAGAGAAATTTAACAGAGAAATTGAAATAATTTTTTAAAATGCAGAAATTTTGGAGCTGAAAAATTAGATTGACATGCTAAAGAATGCATCAGAGTCTTTTAACAGTAGAATTGATCAAGCAGAAGAAAAAATTAGTGAGCTTGAAGATGGTGTATTTGAAAATATACAGTCCAAGGAGACAAATAAGAATAAAGAATAAAAAAGAACGCAGCACACCTACAAGATTTAGAAAATAGCCTAGCTATTGGCCTTATAGAGGAGGTAGAGGGAGAGATCAGGGTAGAAAATTTATTCAAAGGGATAATAACAAAGAACTTTCCAAACCTAGAGAAACATATCAATATTCAAGTAAGAGAGTTATAGAAGAACATCAAGCAGATTTAACCCAAGAAGACTACCTCGAGGCATTTAATAATCAAACTCCCAAAGGTCAAGGATAAAGAAAGAATCTTAAAAGAAGGCAGTAAGAGAAAAGAAACAAATAACATACAAATGAGCTCCAACACATCTTGCAGCAGGCTTCTCAGGGAAACCTTACATGCCAGGAGAAAGTGACATAACATATTTAAAGTGTTGAAGGAAAAAACTTTCATCCTAGAATAGTATATCCAGTAAAAATAGACTTCAAACATGAAAGAGAAATAAAGATTTTCCCAGGCAAACAAAAAGCTGAGGGACCTCATTAACACCAGACCTGTGCTATAAGAAATGCTAAAGGGAGTTCTTCATTCTGAAAGAAAAGGGAGCAATAAGAAATTATCTGAAGGTACAAAACTCACAGACAAACACAGAATATTATGACACTGCAACTGTAGTGTGTAAACTACTCATATCTTGTGTAGAAAGACTAAAAGATAAACCTATCAAAAATAATAACTACAACAACTTTTCAAGACATAGCACAATAATATATAAATAAATAAAAAGTTAAAAAGGGGAATAAAATTAAATGTAGTGTTATTAGTTATCTCTGTGCTTGTTTGTTAATTTGTTTTTTTCTTTTTCAATCAGTGCTGTCATCACTTTAACATAATGGCTGATAACATGTTATTTGTAAGCTTAATGGTAACCTCAAATAAAAGAGCCTAAGACAGATACACAAAAAATGAAAAAACAAGAAATTAAAATATGCCACCAGAGAAAACCACCTTCACACAAAGGAAGACAGAAAGGAAAGAAGGAAGGAAGAGAAGACCACAAAACAACCAGAAAACAAATAGCAAAATGACACAAGGAAGTCCTTACTTATCAACAATAACATTTAATGTAAATGAGCTAAACCCTCCAAGAAAAAAACATAAAGTAGCTGAATGGATAAAAATAAAAAAAGAGACCCAGCTATCTGGTTTTTTTTGTTTGTTTGTTTGTTTTGGAGTTGAGTCTTGCTCAGTCGCCCAGGCTGGAGTGCAGTGGCATGATCTCAGCTCACTGCAAGCTCCGCCTCCTGGGTTCACGCCATTCTCCTGCCTCAGCCTCCTGAGTAGCTGGGACTACAGGCACCCGCCAACACGCCCGGCTAATTTTTTTGTATTTTTAGTAGAGACGGGGTTTCACTGTGTTAGCCAGGATGGTCTCGATCTCCTGACCTCGTGATCTGCCCGCCTCAGCCTCCCAAAGTCCTGGGATTACAGGCGAGAGCCACTGCACCCGGCCCCAGCTATCTGTTTTTTACAGGAAACATACTTCACCTATGAAGACGTAAATAAACTGAAAATAAATGGATGGAAAAAGATATTCCATGCAAATGGAAACCAAAAGAGAGCAGGAGTAGCTATACTTACATCAGACAAAATAAATGTCAAGACAAAAACTATAAAAAGAGACAAAGAGAGTCATTATATAATGATAAAGGGGTCAATTTAGCAAGAGGATGTAATAATTGTAAGTATATGTGCACCTAACACTGGAGCACCTAGATATATCAAGCAAATATTATTAGAGTGAAAGAGAGAGATAGACCCCAATACAATAATAGCTGATGACTTTAACACCTCACTTTCAGCATTGGAAAGATCATCTAGACAGAAATCAACAAAGAAACATCAGACTTCATGTGCACTACAGAACAAATGGACCTAATAGATATTTACAGAATATTTCATCCAATGGCTGCAAAATATACATTCTTCTCCTTATCATATGGCTCATTCTCAAGGAGACCATATGTCAGGCCACAAAACAAATCTTACAAGTTTCAAAAAAGAAAAAATGAAACCATAATAAGTATCTTCTCTGACCACAATGGAATAAAACTAGAAATCAATAACAAGAGGAACTTTGGAAACTATACAAACATATGGAATTTAAACAATATGCTCCTCATGACCAGTGGGTCAATGAAGAAATTAAGAAGGAAGTTAAAAAATGTCTTGAAATAAATGAAAATGAAAACACAACATACCAAAACCTATGGGGTACAGCAAAAGCAGTACTAAGAGGAAAGTTTATAGCAATAAGCACCTAGATCAAAAGAGTAGAAAAACTTCAAATAAACAACTTATTGATGCAGCTTAAAGAACTAGAGCAAACCAGCCCAAAATTGGCATAAGAAAAGAAATAATACAAATCAGAGCAGAAATAAATGACATTGAAATAAAAAATACAAAACATAAATGAAACAAAAAGTTAGTTTTCTGAAAAGTTAAACAAAATTTGAGAGAAGACTCAAATAAAATCAGAGATAAAAAAGGAGCCATTACGACAGACACCACAGAAATTCAAAGGACCATTAGAGGCTAATATAAGCAACTATATGCCAATAAATTGGAAAACCTACAAGAAATGGAGAAACTCCTAGATGCATACAACCAACCTATCAAGATTGAACCATCACAAAATCCAAAGCCTGAATAGACCAATAACAAGTAATGAGATTGAAGCTGTACTAAAAAGTCTCCCAGCAAAGAAAGGCTCAGGGCTCAATGGCTTTGCTGCTGAATTTTACAAAACATTTAAAGAAGAACTAATACCAGTTCTACTCAAACTACTCCAAAAAAATAGAGCAGGGAACACTACCAAACTTATTCTATGAGGACAGTGTTACCCTCCAAAACCAGACAAAGACACATTGAAAAATAAAAAGAAAACTAAAGGCCAATATCCCTGTTGAATATTGATGCAAAAATTCTCAAGAAAATAGAAGCAAAAAATTCAACAACACATGAAAACAACATTCATCATAATCAAGTGGGCTTTATCTCAGGGATGCAAAGATAGTTCAATATACACAAATAAATCAATGTGATACATCAAATCAACAGAATAAAGGCCAAAACCATATGATCATTTCAACTGGTGCTGAAAAAGCATTTGATAAAATTCAACATTCATTCATGATAAAAGCCCCCCAAAAACTGGATATAGAAGGAACATACCTTAACATGATAAAAAACCATATACAACAGATCCATACTGAATGGGGAAAAACTGAAAGCCTTTCCTCTAAGATCTGGACCAAGACAAGGATGCCCACTTCTACCACTGTTATCAACATAGTACTGGAACTCCTAACTAGAGCAATTTGACAAGAGAAAGAAATAAAGGGCATCCAGACTGGAAAAGAAGAAGTCAAATTTTGCTTGTTTTCAGATGACATGGCTTATTTTTGGAAAAAACTAAAGAGTACCCTGAAAATCTATTAGAATGGATAAACAAATTCAGTAAAGTTGCAGGACACAAAATCAACATACAAAAATCAGTAACATTTCTATGTGCCAACAGTGAACAATTAGAAAAAAGAAATCAAGAAAGTAATCCCATTTATAGTGGCTACAAATAAAACAAGATACCTAGGAATAAACCTAACTAAAGAAGTGAAAGATCTCTACAATGAAAATGTAAAACATGATGCAAGAAATTTAAGAGGACACCAAAAAGAAAAGGAAAGATATTCCATGATCATGGGTTGGAAGAATCAATATTGTTAAAATGGCTATACTACCTAAAGCAATCTACAGAATCAATGCAATTCCTATCAAAATACCAATGACATTCTTCACAGAAATAGAAAAGGTAATGCTGGCCCTCCTCCCAAGATGGCCAAACAGGAACAGCTACCAGTGATATCGACGTAGAAGACGGATGATTTCTGCATTTCCAACTGAGGTACCTGGTTCATCTCATTGGGACTGGTTGGGCAGTGGGTGCAGCCCACGGAGGGTGAGCCAAAGCAGGGCAGGGCATTGCCTCACCCGGGAAGTGCAAGGGGTAGGGGGATTTCCCTTTCCTAGCCAAGGGAGGCCATGAGTGACTGTACCTGGAGGAGCGGTACACTCCTGCCCAAATACTGTGTTTTTCCCATGGTCTTCACAACTGGCAGACCAGGAGATCCCCTCCCATGCCTGGCTCAGCAGGTACCACACCCACGGAGCCTTGCTCACTGCTAGTGCAGCAGTCTGAGATAGATCTGGGATGCTGGAGCTTGGCAGGGGGAGGGGTGGCCACCATTGCTGAGGCTTGAGTAGGCGGTTCTATGCTCACAGTGTAAACAAAGCAGCAGGGAACCTCTATCTGGGTGGAGCCCACCGTAGCTCAGCAAGGCCTACTGCCTCTCTAGATTCCACCTCTGGGGGCAGGACATACCTGAACAAAAGGCAGCAGACAGCTTCTACAGACTTAAACATCCTTGCCTGACAGCTCTGAAGAGAGCAGTGGTTCTCCCAGTACAGCATTCAAACTCTGATAACGGACAGACTGCATCCTCAAGTGGGTCCCTGACCCCCGTGTAGCCTGACTGGGAGACACCTCCCAGTAGGGGCTGACAGACACCTCATAGGTGGCCGCCCCTCTCGGATGAAGCTTCCAGAGAAAGGATCAGGCAGCAATATTTGCTGTTCTGCAGCATCTGCTGGTGATACCCAGGGTCTGGAGTGGACCTCCAGCAAACTCCAACAGATCTGCAGCTGAGGGGCCCGTATGTTAGAAGGAAAACTAACAAACAGAAAAGAATAGCATCAATATCAACAAAAAGGACATCCACACCAAACCCCATCCTTAGGTCACCAACATCAAAGACCAAAGGTAGATAAAACCACAAAGATGGGGAGAAACCAGAGCAGAAAGGCTGAAAATTCCAAACACCAGAATGCCTCTTCTCCTCCAAAGGAACACAACTCCTCACCAGCAAGGGAACAAAACTGAATGGAGAATGAGTTTGACAAATTGACAGAAGTAGGCTTCAGAAGGTCGGGAATAACAAACTTCTCCAACTAAAGGAGCATATTCTAACCCATTGCAAGGAAGCCAAAAACCTTGAAAAAAGGTTAGATGAATGGCTAACTAGAATAACCAGTGTAGAGAAGAGCTTAAATGACCTGATGAGCTGAAAACCACAGTATGAGAACTTCGTAAAGCATACACAAGTTTCAGTAGCCAATTTGATCAAGCAGAAGAAAGGATATCAGTGATTGAAGATCAAATTAATGAAATAAAGTGAGATGACAGATTAGAGAAAAAAGAGTAAAAAGAAATGAACAAAGCCTCCAAGAAATATGGGACTATGTGAAAAGATCAAATCTACGTTTGATTGGTGTACCTGAAAGTGACGGGGAGAATGGAACCAAGTGAGAAAACACTCTTCAGGATATTATCCAGAAAAACTTCCCCAACCTAGCAAGGCAGGCCAACATTCAAATTCAGGAAATACAGAGAACACCATAAACATACTCCTCGAGAAGATCAACCCCAAGACATAATTGTCAGATTCACCAAGGTTGAAATGAAGGAAAAAGTGTTAAGGGCAGCCAGAAAGAAAGGTCGAGTTACCCACAAAGGGAAGCCCGTCAGACTAACAGCGGATCTCTCTCGGCAGAAACCCACAAGCCAGAAGAGAGTGGGGGCCAATATTCAACATTCTTAAAGAAAAGAATTTTTAACCCAGAATTTCACATCCAGCCAAACTAAGCTTCATAAGTAAAGGAGAAATAAAATCCTTTACAGACAAGCAAATGCTGAGAGATTTTGTCACCTCCAGGCGTGCCTTACAAGAGCTCCTGAAGGAAGCATTAAATATGGATAGGAACAACCGGTACCAGCCACTGCAAAAACATACCAAATTGTAAAGACCACTGACACTATGAAGAAACTGCATTAATTAATGGGTGAAATAACCAGCTAGCATCATGATGACAGCACCAAATTCACACATAACAATGTTAACCTTAAATGTAAATGGGCTAAATGCCCCAATTAAAAGACACAGAATGGCAAATTGGATAATGAGTCAAGACCCATTGGTGTGCTGTATTCAGGAGACCCATCTCACATGCAAAGACACACATAGGCTCAAAATAAAGGGATGGAGGAAGATCTACCAAGCAAATGGAAAGCAAAAAAAAACACGGGGGTTGCAATCCTGGTCTCTGATAAAACGGACTTTAAACCAACAAAGATCAAAAGAGACAAAGAAGGCCATTACATAATGCTAAAGGGATCAATTCAACAAGAAGAGCTAACTACCCTAAATATATATGCACCCTATCCAGGAGCATCTAGATTCATAAAGCAAGTTCTTAGAGACCTACAAAGAGACTTAGACTCCCACACAATAATAATGGGAGACTTTAACACCTCACTGTCAATATTAGACAGATCAACAAGAGAGAAAATTAACAAGGATATCCAGGACTTGAACTCAGCTCTGGACCAAGTGGACCTAATAGACATCTACAGAAATCTCCACCCCAAATCAACAGAATATACATTCTTCTCAGCAGCACATTGCACTTATTCTAAAATTGACCACATAATTGGAAGTAAAACACTCCTCAGCAAATGTAAAAGAATAGAATCACAACAAACTGTCTCTCAGACTACAGTGCAATCAAATTAGTACTCAGAACTAAGAATCTCACTCAAAACCACACAACTACATGGAAATTGAACAACTTGCTCCTGAATGACTACTGGGTAAATAACGAAATGAAGGCAGAAATAAAGATGTTCTTTGAAACCAATGAGAACAAAGACACAACATACCAGAATCTCTGGGATGCATTCAAAGCAGTGTGTAGAGGGAAATTTATAGCACTAAATGCCCACAAGAGAAAGCAGGAGAGATCTAAAATCGACACCCTAACATCATAATTAAAAGAACTAGAGAAGCAAGAGCAAACAAATTCAAAAGCTAGCAGAAGGCAAGAAATAGCTAAGATCAGAGCAGAACTGAAGGAGATAGAGACACAAAACACCCATCAAAAAATCAATGAATCCAGGAGCTGGTTTTTTAAAAAAGATCAACAAAATAGATAGACTGCTAGCAAGAAGAAAAGAGAGAAGAATCAAATAGATGTAATAAAAAATGATAAAGGGGATATCACCATTGTTCCCACAGAAATACAAACTACCACCAGAGAATACTATAAACACCTCTACACAAATAAACTAGAAAATCTAGAGGAAACGGATAAATTACTGGACACATACACCCTCCCAAGACTAAAACAGGAAGAAGTTGAATCCCTGAATAGACCAATAACAGGTTCCGAAACTGAGGCAATAACTAATAGCCTACCAACCAAAAAAAAGTCAGGACCAGATGGATTCACAGCCAAATTCTACCAGAGGTACAAAGAGAAGCTGGTACCATTCCTTCTGAAACTATTCCAGTCAAGAGAAAAAGAGGGAATCCTACCTAATTCATTTTATGAGGCCAGCATCATCCTGATACCAAAGCCTGGTGGAGACACAACAAAAAAAGAGAATTTTAGGCAAATATCCTGATGAACTGCAATGTGAAAATCCTCAATAAAATACTGGCAAACCAAATCCAGCAGCACATCAAAAAGCTTATCTACCATTTTCAAGTTGGCCTCATCCCTGGGATGCAAGGCTGGCTCAACATACGCAAATCAATAAATGTAATCTGTCACATAAACAGAACCAATGACAAAAACCACATGATTATCTCAATAGATGCAGAAAAGGCCTTTGACAAAAATTCAACAGCCTTTCATGCTAAAAACTCTCAATAAACTAGGTGTCAATGGTACGTATCTCAACATAGTAAGAGCTATTTATGACAAACCCACAGCCAATATCATACTGAATGGGCAAAAACTGGAAGCATTCCCTTTGAAAACTGGCACAAGGCAAGGATGCCCTCTCTCACCACTCCTATTCAACATAGTATTGGAAGTTCTGGCCAGGGCAATCAGGCAAGAGAAAGCAATAATGGGTATTCAAATAGGAAGAGAGGAAGTCAAATTGTCTCTGTTTGCAGATGACATGATTGTATATTTAGAAAACCCCATTGTCTCAGCCCCAAATCACCTTAAGCTAATAAGCAACTTCAGCAAAGTCTCAGGATACAAAATCAATGTGCAAAAATCACAAGCATTCCTATATACCAATAACAGACAAACAGAGAGCCAAATCATGAGTGAACTCCCATTGACAACTGCTACTAACAGAATAAAATACCTAGGAATACAACTTACAAGGGATGTGAAAGACTTCTTCAAGGAGAACTACAAACCACTGCTCAAGGAAACAAGAGAGGACATAAGCAAATGGAAAAACATTCCATGCTCATGGATAGGAAGAATCAATATCATGAAAATGGCCTTACTGCCCAAAGTAATTTATAGATTCAATGCTATCCCCATCAAGCTACCAATGAATTTCCTCACAGAATTGGAAAAAAACTTCTTTAAACTTCATATGGAACCAAAAAAGACCCCGCATAGCCAAGACAATCCTGGGCAAGAAGAACAAAGCTGGAGGCATCATGTTACCTGACTTCAAACTACACTACAAGGCCACAGTAACCAAAACAGTATGGTACTGGTACCAAAACAGAGATATAGACCAATGGAACAGAACGGAGGCCTCAGAATTAACACCACACATCTACCACCATCTGATCTTTGACAAACCTGACACACACAAGCAATGGGGAAAATATTCCCTATTTAATAAATGGTATTGGGAAAACTGGCTAGCCATATGCAGAAAACTGAAACTGGACCCCTTCCTTACACCTTATACAAAAATCAACTCAAGATGGATCAAAGACTTAAACATAAGACCTAGGACCATAAAAATCCCAGAAGAAAACCTGGGCAATACCATTCAGGACATAGGCATGGGCAAAGACTTCATGTCTAAAACACCAAAAGCAATGGCAACAAAATCCAAAATTGACAAATGGGATTTAATTAAACTAAAGAACTTCTGCACAGCAAAAGAAACTATCATCAGAGTGAACAGGCAACCTACAGAATGGGAGAAAAATTTTGCAATCTATCCATCTGACGAAGGGCTAATATCAAGAATCTACAAAGAACTTACACAAATTTACAAGAAAAAAGCAAACAACCCCATCAAAAAATGCGCAAAGGATATGAACAGACACTTCTCAAAAGAAGACATTTATGCAGTCAACAGACATATGAAAAAATGCTCTTCATCACTGGTCATTAGAGAAATGCAAATTAAAACCACAATGAGATACTATCTCACGCCAGTTAGAATGGCAATCATTAAAAAGTCAGGAAACAACAGATGCTGGAGAGGTTGTGGAAAAATAGAAATGCTTTTACACTGTTGGTGGGAGTGTAAATTAGTTCAACCATTGTGGAAGACAGTGTGGCGACTCCTCAAGGATCTAGAACTAGAAATACCATTTGGCCCAGCAATCTCATTACTGGGCATATACCCAAAGGATTATAAATCATGCTGCTATAAAGATACACGCACACGTATATTTACTGTGGCACTATTCACAATAGCAAAAACTTGGAACCAACCCAAGTGTCCATCACTTAATCAGTGATAGACTGGATTAAGAAAATGTGGCACATATACACCATGGAATGCTTTGCAGCCATAAAAAAGGATGAGTTCATGTCCTTTGCAAGGACATGGATGAAACTGGAAACCATCATTCTCAGCAAACTATCATGAGATCAGAAAACCAAACACTGCATGTTCTCACTCTTAAGTGGGAGCTGAACAATGAGAACACATGGACACAGGGAGGGGAACATCACAGACTGGGGCCTGTAGGGGGTGGGGATCTAAGGGAGGGATAACATTAGGAGAAATACCTAATGTAGGTTACAGGTTGATGGGTGCAGCAAACCACCATGTCGCGTGTATACCTGTATAACAAAACTGCATGTTCTGCACATGTAATCTAGAACTTAAAGATAATAATAAAAGAAAAGGTAATGCTAAGGTTTATATGGAACCAAAAAAGACTCAGAATAGTCAAAGCCAACCTGAGCAAAAAGAACAAAACTGGAAGAATCACATTACCTAACTTCAAATTATACAACAGAGCTATAACAACCCAAACAGCATCATACTGGCACAGAAAAAGGCCCACAGACCAATGAAACAGCATGAAGAACCGAGAAATAAATTTACACATCTACAGTGAACTCATTTTTGACAAAGGTGCCAAGAACATACAATGGTGAAAGCACGGTCTTTTCAATAAATATTGCTGGGAAAACTGATATCCATACGCAGAAGAATGAAACTAGACCCCTATCACTCACTGTATACAAAGTCAAATCAAAATGGATTAAAGACTTAAATCTAAAGCCTCAAACAATGAAACTAGTAAAAGAAAATATTGGAGAAACTCTCTAGGACATTGGTCTGGGCAAAGGCTTTTTGAGTAATACCCCTAAAGCACAGGCAACCAAAGCAAAAATGGACAAATGAGATCACATCAAATTAAATAGTTTCTTCACAGTAATGGAAGCAATCGGCAAAGTGAAGAGACAACCCACAGAATGGGAGAAAAAATTTTCAAACTATCCATCTGGCAAGGGATTAATAACCAAAATATATAAGAAGCTCAACTCTATAGGAAAAAAATCTAATAATCCAATTTAAAAATGGGCAAAAGATCTGAATAGATACTTCTCAAAAGACATGCAAATGGCAAAAGTGTATATGAAAAGGTCCTCAACATCACTGATCATCAGAGAAATGCAAATCAAAACTACAATGAGATATCATCTCACCCCAATTAAAGTGGCTTTTATCCAAAGACAAGCAATGACAAATGCTGGTGATGATGTGGAGAAAAAGGAACCCTCATATACAGTTGGTGAGAATGAAAATTAGTATAGCCACTATGGAGAACAGTATGAAAGTTCCTCAAAAAACCAAAGATAGAACTAACATGTGATCCAGCAATTCCACTACTGGATATTTATCCAAAAGAAGTGAAATCAAAAAAGACATCTGCACTCCCATGTTTATTGCAGCACTATTCCCAATAGCCAAGATTTGGAAGTAACTTAGGTGTCCATCAACAGATGAACAGATAAAGAAAATGTGGTACATATACACAATGGAGAACTATTCAGCCATATAAAAGGATGAGATCCTGTCATTTGCAACAACATGGATGGAACTGGAGGACATTGTGTTAAATGAAATAAACCAGGCACAGAAAGACAAATATCACATGTTCTCACTCATTTGTAGGATCTAAAAATTAAAACAATTGAACTCACGGAGATAGAGAGTAGAATGATGGTTACCAGAGGCTGGGAAGGGTAGTGGGGTATAGGGAGGATGGAGATGGTTAAGAAGTATAAAAATATAGTCAGCCAGAATAAATAAGATCTAGTATTTGATAGCACAACAGGGTGACTACAGTCAACAACATCATACATTTTAAAACAACTAAAAGAGTGTAATTAGAATGTTTGTAACACAAGAAATGATCAATGCTTGAGGTGATGGATACCTCATTTACCCTGATGTGACTTTTATGTACTGCAAGCCTGTATCAAAACATTTCATGTACCCCATAAATGTATACACCTACTGGGTACCCATAAATTTTTTAATTATTAAAAAAAAAATGAAAGACAAGTCACAAACTGGGAAAAAGAAAAAATCTTACGAGGCACAATATATGTGAAAAAAGAACTCATATTCACAAATACAAAATGCTCTTTACAAATAAACAAGATAAAGACCAATGACCCGATTACAAATGAACAAAAGACTTAAACAAAAATAAATTTATGTAAAGCCAATAAGAACACAAAAAAGGTGCTTAACATGATTGTCATGGAAATGCAAATTAAAGGCACAAAGTAACATGGTTTTGCAATTACTTAGAATGCGTAAAATTTTTAAAGTTTGATAATATAAGGCAAGGATATGGAACACCTGGACCCCTCATATATTGTTGATGGAATGTAAAATTCTATAAAAACTTCAAAAAAACTGTTTCCGGTCTCTTATAAAATGAAACATACATCTACCCTATGTCTCAATAATTCCAGTCCTAGGTAAGAAATGAAAGTATATATCCACAAAAAAAAAACAAACTTGTGCAATGATGTTCCTAGAAGCTTTGATCATATTAGCCAAAAACTGGAGACAATCCACGTATCTGTCGACAGAAGAACATATAAACAAATTGTGTTATATCCATTCATTGGAATAGTCCTCAGCAATTAAAAAAATGAACAAAATAAAAAGGTCCCCAAAACATGTCAAACAAGAAAAGCCAGACACAAAATAATCATGGTGTTTGATTCCATGTAAATGAAATTTGAGAAGAATAAAATAGATGTGTGGTGATATAAATCAGAAAATAATTGCCTCTAATAGTTTATAATGGAGCATGATGAAATTTCTGTTGCAGTTGGATTGTTCTCAAGTATTTTTACTTGCAGGGTTTTAGAAAGGGTTTCGAACAGATATGGGGGGAAAGAAACCCCACAAGGTTACCAAGGTTAAATTTATCATTTTTAAAGATGAGATAGATAGCAATTTCCTCACACGGTTGTATCTTCAAGGTCATCAC
Source organism: Pan troglodytes (assembly GCF_028858775.2). Taxonomy (NCBI): domain Eukaryota; kingdom Metazoa; phylum Chordata; class Mammalia; order Primates; family Hominidae; genus Pan; species Pan troglodytes. The sequence continues at coordinate 109,122,704 of NC_072411.2, read as the reverse complement.
ACATCTGCCAAATTTAGTATTGTAAAAATCAGGAATTACTTTTTCCTAAAGAGTTAGCAACTTAGTAGAAAGGATTCAAGGTCTTATTTATTTTGAAGACTAGTGTTGTTGTTTTCCCTTTGTTTTGTTTTTATCTCAGGATGCAAAGAGCTTGTTTTTGTTTTCTGGGTTTTTTTTTTTTCACTGTGATACATGAATATGTTAGTCATTTGGTAGTAAGACAAGGTATTCCCTTTGCTTTCTCAAAATAAAAGACTCTATTCCAACACCAGAGATTCTTAGGAACATCAAGGTTATTGTTGTCATTGTATTTTGCTGTTATACCATATGCCTTACTCTTAATAAGTAAAAGTCCTTCCTATGGTCGCTAGGAGATCAGGAAGGAACATAATAAATCTTATTTTAATTGTATTAGTCTTCTCACAGGCTTCCTTTTGTGGTTTTCTGCCAGAAGCAGTAAGTACTGTTGCCCCCAAAGAAGCATTTGAAGATGTGTAGGAGCATTTTTTTTGTTGTCATAGTGACAGAGTAGCACTACTAGAATTTTATAGTTGGAGACCAGAGACACTACATATCCTATAATGTATGGGATAGTCCTGAATAATGAAGGACTGTACCAACCAAATGCCAGTAGCACTCTGCCTTAATCCATCAGGATAGCCATAACAAAATACCATAGACTGGGTGGCATAAAAAATGGTAATTTATTTTCTCACAGTTCTGGAGCCTTAAAGTCCAAGGTCAAGGTTCTGGCACAATTCAGTTTCAGGTGAGGACTCTTTTCCTGGCTTGCTAATGGCATCCTTCTCACTATATTTTCATGTGGTAGAGAGAGAGAGAGATCTCTAGTGTCTCTTCTTGTAAAGACATTAATCCTATCAGATTAGGGCCCCAGCCTTTTGACCACATTTAACCTTGTTCTAAAATATTGTCACATTGAGGGTTAGGGCTTCAATATACGAATGTTAGGGGGAACACATTTCAGGCCATAGGACATCCCTATTGTGAGAACAGTAGAGGTTAGTCTGTTCCAGTTTAGGATTATACCAAAAGATGAAAACTAACATTAGTCAACTGATATGGTTTGGCTTGGTTTCCCCGCCCAAATCTCATCTTAAATTGTAATCCCCATGTGTCCAGGGAGGGACTTGGTGGGAGGTGATTGTGTCATGGGGATGGCTTCTCCCATGCTGTTCTTGTGATAGTGAGTCAGTTCTCATGAGATCTGATGCTTTTGTGTGTTTGATAGTTCCTCCTTCACACTCATGCTGTCTCTTGCCTGCTGCCAGGTAAAACGTGCCTGCTTCCCTTCTGCCATGATTGTAAGTTTCCTGAGGCCTCCTCAGCCATGTGGAACTGTGAGTCAATTAAATCTCCTTTCTTTATAAATTACCCAGTCTCAGGCAGTTCTTTATAGCAGTGTGAGAACAGACTAATACATCGACCATTGTGGAAAGAAGATTGGCAATTTCTCCAAGAACTCAAAGCAGAATTATCATTTGACCTAGGAATCCCATTATTGGGTATATACCCAAAGGAATAAAAATTGTTCTACCATAAAGACACATACACATGTATAGCACACATGTATAGCAACACTATTCACAATAGCAAATACATGGAATTAACCTAACTGCCCATTATGGTAAACTGGATAAAGAAAATGTGGTATATATACACCATGGAATACTACAAAACCATAAAAAAGAACAAAGTCATGTCCTTTGCAACAACATGGATGGAGCTGGAGCCTATTACCCAAGTGAACTAACGCAGGAACAGAAAATCAAATACCACATGTTCTCACTTACAAGTGGAAGCTAAACATTGAGTACACATGGACACAAAGGACAGACACTTCGGCCTTCTTGAGGGTGGAGGGAAGGAGGAAAGTTAGTATGGAAAAACTACCTATCAGGGCCAGGCATGGTGGCTCAAACCTGTAATCTTGGTACTTTGGGAGGCTGAGGCGGGTGGATGTCTTGAGGTCAGGAGTTCGAGACCAGCTTGGTCAACATGGTGAAACCTTGTCTCTACTAAAAATACAAAAATTAGCTGGGTGTGATGGCATGCACCTGCAGTCCCAGCTACTTGGGAGTCTGAGGTGGGAGGTTGGCTTAAGCCTGTGAGGCAGAGATTGCAGTGAGCTGAGATCATGCCACTGCACTCCAGCCTGGGTGACAGAGTGAGACCCTATCTCAAAAAACAACAACAACAACAACAACAACAACAACAACAACAACAACAAACTACCTATCATGTACTATGCTTATTTCCTGGATGACAAAATAATCTGTATACTTAATCCCCATGACAGGCAATTTACCTATATAACAAACCTGCACAAGTACTCCTGAACCTAAAAGTTTAAAAAAATAGCAAAAGCTAATATTACTTCCTTAGGAAAAATGAAAATAATGCCTTTGTGATAAATCTAAACTTCTGATCATGGCATTGAAGACCTTTTAAATCCCATCACCAGACTATTTTTCCAGTCTTACTTCTAACCAGTTCCCCAAATTACTCACTATTTCCCTAACTCCATTCTCACTTTCAGGACCTTTTGCCTTCACCCATGTTATTCCCTCATCCTGGATGGCACTTCTCTTTTCAGTCTGCCTAAGAATATCTACTCATCCTTAGAAGGCATACTTTCCAGGACTTCCTCTTTGCAATTTTTTTCCTCACCACCAACACCACTATCAGAATCAATTCATTTCTTCTTTGGATTGTGTTGAAATTACTTACAGCCTGTCTGCTCTGACAGTTTCATCTTCATATCTCTAGCATCTAACAATCCAAGGTATATGCTCAACAAATATTTCTTGAGTTGCATTAAAATTTAATTAATGTCCATTTTGACATCATTTATTTTTATTTTTTATGTTTTTAAGACAAAATCCCTGTCACCCATGCTGAAGTGCAGTGGCACAATCATGGCTCACTGTAGCCTCAATCACTCAGGCTCAACGGGTCCTCCCATCTCAGCCTCCTGAGTGCCTGGGACTACAGGTGCATGCCACCATGTCCAGCTAATTGTTTTTTAATTTGTAATTGTTTTGTAGAGATGGGGTCTCACTGTGTTGCCCAGGTTGGGGCTTCCTGTTATAGAAAATTATGATTTAGCACCAACATCACCCCATTTCTTCCTTCCCTATTCTCCTGATATTACTATATCAAAACTTTCATAAAGTAATTGTTCATTGTTTACTTTATAATAACTATACATGTTTAGTAATGGATAATTATATTTTATTTCTTGTTTTTTATTTTATCATTTTTACTATAAAATATCATCTCTAATTCATAGTTGGTTCTTGTCTTTGACAAGCATATCATGTTCCTCAAACATCCCCATCACCAACATTTCAACAATGCTGGTAAAACCTCTCTAATACAAATTTTGACTTCTAAATCTACAATGATCATTTTTTGGAGGATGAAATTTTTAACATCCCATATATCTGTATGTGAAACAAAGAGGCTAAATTTATTGCTTCCTAAGTAATGGAGAGCTACTCTTATAAATCTGTCTCTCTGAACAGACCAAGACTTGCTATCATAAAGGGTTTTAGGAACAGGGAGCTCAGGGGTTGGCAGATTTTCTGAAGCAAGAGTGTTTAGGGATTGGCTGACTTTCAGCTGTGTGGTTTAAGGATGAGCTGACTTTCAGAAGCAGTTCCTGGAGTGATACTGTAGTTGATTGGCTGACCTTCAAGAGCATGACACTATCAACAATCGATTAGGATGGGGTTACTACTTGTTCTGTGGTTAGTTGTTTACTACTTTGGACTAGGGCAAAGGGCAGTCTTTTGATCCTCCTTTTCAAATTAGGAGGCAACACCTTTTCAGTTAGGGCATACATCAGAATCAGCTAGTGTCTTTTAAAACATGGACTGCTGGGCATCACCCTAAACTTTATTATTCAGTAGGTCTTGAGTTTCACCTAAGAATGTTCATATCTAACCAGTTTCCAGTGATGCAGGTGCTGCTGGTGTGGGAACCACACTTTGAGAACCTCTGAGTTAGAGAATGGAAATGTCACAAGGGTAAATGGTAATAGAGTTGCCCAGGCTTAAAGAGCCCTTTGGTGGTGGTAATCTATAAGATGAACTGGGCTATAGTTGGATAGAGGAATGCAAACAGTCATTACACAAGGACAAAGGCTAACCATGGAATTTTTTTCAGGGGCTCATGGATGGCAGGGCTTCGGAACTATTGGTGTGGAATATCTGCCAGAAAGCCATAAAACATTTTGCTCACCTCCTTCTGAAAAATGCATGCATGCCTTTCATTTCTAAATTCTCAGCTAGACAAAAGAGGTCGCTTTCCCTTATGTTTTTCCTTTTTGTAAACATATAATACATAAATGAAATAGGATTTTAATCTCTCCTTCCTTATCAATGTTGCATACATAAATTTTACCATTGCTAATTAGCACATCCATTCAAGGTGGTACATCCTTTATACATCTGAGCAAGCAATTTAATGCCTTAAGAAAAGGAAAATCCCCGGGGGAGAAAATGTGCAGCATCAGTTCCTAACCCATGAAAGATGCATGTTGAAAAAATCAAGGTCCGTGCCCAAATGTGCAATATAATTTTTGTCTTAAATCCATTCCAGCACAAGAAATATGGTTTCAGCTAGATTAAAGATTTTTCTTCTCTTAAGAAATGTGATAGTTGCCAACTAGTGATGGAGTTTCCAGAATTCTTCTCCCAATGCTTAACAGATGAATTTATTGGATGGAAAAGTAAGAGCAAATCTGAGCTTCTCTGGAAGTATGCCCAAACTCAGCAACAGTGATATCAATAAGTGTCACGTGGAGGCATGTATAAAATATAGGAAAAGAGGGAAGTAAACACAAAACTACTGAAAAGGCAGCAAAGTCGAGCATATCTAACCTTGATGGAGCATTGGAGTCAGGGTGTGAGCCTTACCAATCCATCAGCATTGCTCGGTGGCTCATCGGGCTAACCATAAGGAATGAAGGTGTCCTCACTGAAGTAATGAATGCTCAGGAACACAGCATGGCAGCCTTCCAGTTCTCTACAAAGATTATGACAGCTCCAGCCCTCCCCAGTATAGATCTTCCCTACAAAGTGTTACAGACTACCCATTTTTGGAAGCACCAATAACTTCCAAGAGAAGTTCCCCAAAAGTCCAAGACTGTACATATCTTCATTTTGAAATGATAGCATCTTTCTTAATGGTGGGAGAATGCAAGGAATTGAGCACAGAAATTCATTCTTCTCCATGTTTGTAATACCAAGCCACTGATAGTTGGTGGCTTTTCCAAAGTTCTCTATGCTAATTCCTGCCTGTCTAACAGAGCAAATCACGTATCAAGGGTGCAGACTTTCAGCCAGAATAGTATTCATTTTAACAGTATTTTATTTTCAGGGTTTTTTTTCCCATGGTGAGTGAGGAAACACTAGGTAGGATGTATTCTTTTAAGTTTCTCCAATAAGTCCCATGGACAATTCCAGAAGGCTCATGATGGCACAGAATTTCTGTGCACATACAACTTATGTACTTTCTTCTCACTGAGGGATATGCTAGACTGGTGTGACTTTGTTGATTCAATATGCATGCCTGTGCACCCACCCTGTGATGGACACTGTCCCTCTACTGAGCTTCCTATGTGGGTCGAGTCTTCAGTCACCTACAAGTGTGGTCTCCTGATTTCCTACTGGCTTCTTAAACTTGACATTACACAATTTGAATTCCATTCCTTTGGTTCAAAACCAATAGGGGCTTTGTTCCTTGTGAAAAATACAAACCATCTTGAACAAGTAACATGGTCATTTACTCTTTTCTGCCATTTAACCCAGGAATGTGAATGCTTTCCAAGAAATAGACTTTGGTTGGGGGAGGATAGAAAGCCCAAGATCGAAAGGGTGGGGAGAAAAGCAGGCAGCATCAAACATGGGAACACTTAAGCTTCATTTCACTTCTATCCTACCTCAGCCCTGGTGCTCCATTTTCTGTGCACTTTCCAAACATCTAGCTTTGCATCTCAAAATGTGGTCCCTTAGCAAATGCTATCAAAATCACTTGGGAGCACTGGTCTAGACAGACAGGATGCAAAATATAACAGGCAAGTTGAAAATCTACAAGGGATTAACTCTCACCACTACCACCCCATAAAACATAGCACCTTATTGGTACCTATATTAAATATTTGTAGTCGAATGCCTATGTGCCAGTCACTGTGCCAGGTACAGTGGAATAAAACACACATGTAACTCCCTCAGAGTTTACATTTTAGTTATGGAGACAGATGTGGAAAGAAGTCATTTCATTATTCTGTAATGAGTGCAATAAAAAACAAGAATATGCCTCTATAGCAGGACATAGTTGGGGCACCTAACCTAGTTGAGGGAGGGCTGTGAGGGAAGACAAGTAGGAATGAGGCAGGAGGAAGGAGTTTAAGGTTGAAAGTGGGAATATTATTTGCAGCAGAGGCAATAACACATATGAAGTTCTGGAGTGAGAGCAGGCCATGCCTCAACCCATGTGGAATGTGCTACTGTAGGCACAGATAGATGTTTAGAACCTGATGACCATAATGAACCCACTTTTCAAAAAATATGCTTACCTTATAATTTTGAGGTCTCCAAGGAGAAATTGAAAGCTATTTTCTTAGGTTGGAGGGAAGATTGTTACCCTTCTGTTCTCTAACCCACACTACTTTCCAGTCTACTTCAACATCTAAAAGGTCTTTTGCTTTTCTAATGCAAGCTAATCTGTATTTCCAGAAAACTGTAATAAAAACCCAGCTGACCTCTGCCAGCCTGGCCCCAATCATGGACTGCACCTTCCTCCTATATTTCCTCTTCTTTCTGGCCGTATCTTCCCCAAAGATGAAGCAGAACCTTATTAGGTAAAAGTAATCTATAAAACAAAATTTCTCCTTGTATTAGAGTCCAGTTAGGAGACAACAATCTCACTGTTTATTTCAAAAGAGGGAATTTAAATTTAATTAAATATTAAATCTATAGAAGCCGTTGGTAATGGAGGGGAGATGACCACATTCACTAGCCAAAGCATCTGGACCCCAGCTCCCACCCAAACAAGTCTCCCCACTCTGCTCATGGTTTGAGCTAAAGGGAATCTTATTATTATCATTATTATTATTATTTGAAGACAGAGTCTCTCACTCTGTTGCCCAGGCTGGAGTGCAGTGGCACAGTCTCAGCTCACTGCAACCTCCGCCTCCCAGGTTCTAGGGATTCTCGTGCCTTAGCCTCCCAAGAGTAGCTGGGATACAGGCATGCGCTACCACGCCCAGCTAATTTTTTCCAATTTTTAGTTGAGACGGGGTTTCACCATATTGGCCAGGCTGGTCTCGAACTCCTGACCTCAAGTGATCCGCCTGCCTCAGCCTCCCAAAGTGCTGGGATTGCAAACATCAGCCACCATGTCCAGCCTAAAGGGAATCTTAGAGGTTTCATTTAATGGTTTAATTTTAAATTTGAGAAAATCAAAGTTGCAAAACATAAAATGATTTTCTCAAGGCACAAGGTTAGCTAATAAGATGTTTAAGTAAGCCAGATAGACACAAACTAAGGGAGAGTCCATGGCAGGCAGGAGGGGATGCATGGGATGCTGGGAGAGAAAACAGAAGGACCAGGGAAAGAATAGCTTAAAGAATAGAGTAGGACTGTATTTGAGCAGTGATGAAAGAGCTCAATTTTCTTCAACAGCCATACCGTGCCTCTTCATAATTCTTCTCTTCTTGAGTTGTAGAATTACAACTCAATTCACTAAATAAAAATCTTTCAGTGTATATTGAAACAGTAATACTGACTGAGAATCCACTATGTTCGGTAGCACCTAACACAAAGCAAGAGAGACAGGCTGGCCTCCTCTATCGGGAATGAGATAGGGTCATTGTGGTGGCTCCTCCGCTATCTAGAGATGTGGTCTCACCTTGGGCAAGTCATCTTGCCTCCCTGTGCCTGTTTTCCCCTCTATAGCATGTAGCTAACTCCGTGAGCCCCATTCCTCTCATAGAATTGCCACTAGAATCGCGTTAAGCATGATATGGCTTTTAACTCTTCTATCTCTTAGGATTGATGTGAGAATACCTAAGGAGAAAAAAATGAGTTATGAAAATATAGATAATTGTTGTTTTTTATATATTTAATTTTAATAATCAGGAAATAAAAGGAAATAGCATGGTCTTTTTGGAGTTTGAGATGGTAATCACTCCCCCTCTTTTCTCTGAGCCCCAAACTAGCTAATAGATACAGGGGTTTTAAAAAAATCTGTATAGTGCTACCAAAACCATATTGAAGAACCTTGGACTTGAGGCCAATATAGGCATCCTAATACTTTTTCTTCATTTGCCTCCGCCACACACACACAAGGACATCGGACATGCAGTGCCGATTCTCACTCCACTTGCTGCGTAGAGGACCTGGGGCTTCCTCCTTCCTTTTGAGTGCAGAGACAAAGTGAATGATGCCACAAGTACATGCAGCCTTTTAAGCATTGACCCCCTGACCCAATAGCAGACCACTGAATGCCTGATCCTCACCATCACACCAAACAGAAAAATGCCACTCTTCTTTTGTGGAAAGTGGTCAGAAAAAGGAAAAGCACTTTTTCCTCTTACTTCAGACAGGTTGGAATTTCTATTTTGTTGGCCAAGAAGAATAAGAAGTGAGAGAGAGAAGATCTCCCTCCCACCCTACAAGGATGTCTTGCCAGTGACTCTAGTCACAAGAAGGATATGGCTGCAGGCTGGCAGGGTGCTGCTTTTAACTGTGCCCACTGTTGCTGCCTGGACAAGACACCAGAATGAACAGTGGAGTAGAGGCAATGGAAATAATGTTGGTGCTTGCCTGAGCCTGGACTGCCCAAGAAAAGTTAGGGTGTGAAAGTCAAGAGGGAAAAGACCAGTTGATCAAACAGTAGATGTCTAGAGACTCCGTCATTTCCTATATGGTTAATTCGAAGTTAGGGTTTGGAAATAAAGTCTTTTTTAAAAAACTTTTGATAGATAAAGAAGGCAGATCTTCACAATATTGAGGAGGAAGCAGCTGCATATTTTGGCAACCATTTAGAGGAAAAGAGTGAATACATGAAAAATATTGCTGCAAGAATATAAAGGAGGAATCTAAATAGACAGCCAAGAAAAAAAGTGAAGAGTAGAGAACAGTAAATTTAGGAGATCTCCATATGACGTGGTTTCTCAAAGATGGTGTATAAAAAAATAACAGCCAGGGAGCGAGGAGAGAGGGATAGAAGCAAAAGGCTTGGAACAGTGAGCACCAAATCGAGGAAAAACTTTCCTGAGACACTTAAAAGATAATCAGAGAAACAGACTAAAGACTCAGAAAGGGCAGTTTGTCTGGAGCTAGAAATGGAAAGAATCACAAGCAGACGCCTCCTACTATGTCAGACTCTTAATGGACCGAGAAATCTGCTGCACTAATAGCTCTGAACCAATTGCTTTGCATGAGATTCTGGGCTAGTCCAAATGACTTTGCCAAACTTCAATTTCCCATTTTAAACACAGAACAAATAATCATTTCAAAGTGTGTGTAGCATTAGAGCTATCAAGTTGGCTCACTGGAAAGAAGCCAAGGAGTTTTTATCCTCAAGAGTTTTCTGATACGATTCAGAGAAAGGCTTGATTGGCCACGTCTGTAACACGCCTTTCCCTCTCTACCCCTCTCACCTTCAGAGTGTGCTTTGCCTCATCTCCTTGCTCATTCCTTTGGAGAACGCTGAGCCACCACTTCACTGTCTTCCGTGTTTGGCATATCCACCAACAGACCCGACATGGCCACAGAGGATTAACTGTTGATATAAATTTAAGAGTTCCTTTGACTTTAGATGACTCTCTGTTCTTAAGCTAGCTACTTATCTTACTTGGATAAAAGATGTGCTATTTGTGGATAATCAAATGGTAGATTTTGCTGAAAGCAACCCTAAAAACTGTCATTGGGCTCTGAAATTAAAATAAAGTCAAAGCCCAGCTGATAAGAGCAGCAGTCATCAAAGGGTGTTACTAACTCTGAACTATCACTGAGTAAGGGATCATTTAGTCAAGATTTAAATATCTGAATTTCTAAATGATACCATTTGGAATCAATCCTTTTCTGCTAGTCAGCCAAGTGAAGGAATAAAGAGAAAGCTGATGAAAACATTCTTGACTACCTGTTGGAAGGAATGGAAGGAAACTAAAATTAAGTGGGATTATTTTAAAGACCATTAACTTTGCTAGCTGATTTTATACTTTAATCTCATTATGACATCGATATCACTGTCTGCATTTTAAAGGTACAAAAACCTATATTCTGAGGTTAAGTCACGCATTCACATTCACAAAACTGTTAAGTGACAAACCCAGAATGCCCCAAATTGAAAGCTTTAATACAAAGATACAGTACAAAGCAAGCATGCCCACTTTTACCACTTCTATTCAATAATACTAAAAGTACTAACAAAAGCAATTAGACAAGAGAAAGAAGTGACAGACATCTAGATCAAAAAGGAAGAAGTAAAATTACCTCTATTTGCAGATATGATCCTACATTTAAAAACCCCAAAGATTCTACACACACACAGGAAAAACTGGTAGAACTAATAAATGAATTCAGTAAAGTTGCAGGATACAAAATCAACATATAAAAATTAATAGCATTTTATATACCAATGAAAACCTAACTAAAATAGAAATTAAGAAAGCGATCCTATTTATGATAGCATCAAAAAATGCTTAGGAATAAATTTAACCGAGGAATTGAAAGCTTTGTACACTGAAAACTATAAAACACTGAGGAAAGAAATTGAAGGAAAAAAGAATAATGGAAAGATTTCCTATGCTCATGGATCAGAAGAAATAATATTGTTAAAATGTTCATACTACCCAAAGCAAGATTATGTGGATTCAACTTAATCCCTATAAAAATCCCAATGGCATTCTTCACGGAAATAGAGAAAACAATCCTGAAATTTGTATGGAAACATAAAGGACCCTGAATAGTCAAAACAATTCTGAGAAAGGAGAACAAAGTTGGAGGCATCACATTTCCTGATTTAAAGTGATATTACAAAGTGATAGTAATTAAAACAGCATACTAGTGGAATAAAAACAGACACATAGAGCAGTGGAACAGAATACAGAGCCCAGAAATAAATCCAAATGTTTATGGTCAACTAATTTTTGATAAGCGTACCAACAAGGCACAATGGGGAAAGAGTAGGCTCTTTAAGAAATGATACTAGGAAAAATGGATTTTCACAAGTAAAAAAATGAAATTGGGCTCTAATACCATATACAAAAATCACTTCAACATAGATAAAAGACCTAAATATAAGACTGGAAACCATAAAACTCCTAGAAGAGAACATGGAGAAAAGCTCCTGGGCATTGGCTTTGGCAATGTTTTTTAAAGGTACCACATGAAAAGCTCAGTTCACAAAAGCAAAAATAAATAAATGGGAATCTATCAAAATAAAAATCTTCTGATAGCAAAGGAAACAATGATCAAAATGAAGAAATGGCCCATGGATTGAGAAAAAATATTTGCAAATCATATGTCTGATAAGCTGTTAATATTCAAATTTATAAAGAACACATATAACAAATAACCTTATTTTTTAAATGGGCAAAAGACCTGAATAGACATTTCTCCAAGGAAATAAACATTGCCCACAGGTATATGAAAGGGTGTTCAACATCATTAATCGTCAGGGAAATGCAGATTGAAGCCACTGTGAGATACCACCTCACACTCATTAGGATGGCTATTACCAAAAAGTCAAAAGACAACAAATGTTAGTGAGGGTATGGTGAAAAAGGAACTCATACTCTGTTGGTAAAAATGTAGATTGGTAGAGCCATTATGAAAAACAGTATGTGATTTCTAAAGAAATTGACAATAAAACTACCATATGACCTAGTAATCCTCCTTCTGGGCACATCCAAAGGAAATAAAACTAGCATCTCATAAAGATATTTGCACTCTCATGATCATTGCAGCATTATTCACAGTAGCTGAGATATGGAAACATCCTAAGTGTCTGTCAACTGATGAATGGATAAAGAAACTGTGACTGATACACACACATGCACACACAAACACACACACATGGGAATATTATTCAGCCCAAAAAAACCCAAGATCTTACCATTTGGCACAATGTGAATGAACCTGAAGGATATTATGTTAAGTGAAATCAGCCAGACCTAAAAAAGGAAAACATTGCATCATCTCACTTATATGTGGAATCCTAAAACAAAAACAAAAACAAATATTCAGAAGTAGAGAACAAAACAGTGGTTGCAGGGGAGAAGGAAATGGGGAGATTGTAGGTCACAGGACAAAGTGGCAGATATGTAGGATGACTAAGTCTAGAGAGCTAATGTACAACGTGAGGACTATAGGTAATAAAATGGTGCTGTATTTGGGATTCATGCAAAATGAGTTGATTTTAGCAAAAAAAAGGTGATAACTACATGAGATGATGAATACATTCATATTGTAACCTTATTTTACTGTCTATATGTATCCCATAACATTGTTGTTGTATACCTTAAATAAGCACAATAAAATTGTTAAATAAATAATACATATATATCAATTAAAATAGACTAAAACATATTCAGTTAGCAGTGACCATAGCTTTAAGTATCCCTGTTGCTCACATTCTCCTCACTAAGAAGTAATAATCATTGGGCCAGGCGTGGTGACTCATGCCTGTAATCCCAGCACTTTGGGAGGCTGAGGCAGGTGAATCACCTGAGGTCAGGAGCTCAAGATCAGCATGGGCAACATGGGGAAACCCCGTCTCTACTAAAAATACAAAAATTAGCCAGGTGTGGTAGCATGGTACTGTGGTGGCGTGCTTCTGCAATCCCAGCTACTCAGGAGGCTGAGGCACAAGAATTGGTTGAACCTGAGAGGCAGAAGTTGCAGTGAAGTGAGATTACAACATTGTACTCCAGCCTGGGTGACAGAGTGAGACTCCGTCTCAAAAAAAAAAAAAAGTAATGATAATGACAATAATGTCTCATGACGTTTATTGAATGATACTTTATGTAGACATCCTACCAACCATATTACCTGGATGTCTGATTTTTGTTTTCATTTCCACCCTGTAATGCTGGCTTATTTGATAGCTCCATTTAACAAATAAAGATACTGAATGAAGCTTAGATTTAATGACTTGAACATAGTCACATAGCTAGTAAGTGGTCAAGTGGGGTTCTACCACGGAAGGTCAGATTTTGGTCTTTAACCTTAGCATCTATAAACAAAGACATGCTTTTATAATATTATCAGCCAACACTTATTACAGGGGCAAGTGATTTGAAGCATATTTCCTGTGGTAAAAATATTCTCAACATGGCTGATTTTTAGCTATCAATGTGAAGTTACTGGCTTACAGTGCACCTGAACATTTAATAATCAGTGCTTTTGTTCCTGTACTGACCAGCTATATGCAACATCAGACATGTACTTTGATGTATTAGGGAAATTTGCTTAATGATTCCATATGTTAGAAAGGCTGAAATGCTCACCTAATATGTCTCAGAGCCACGGGGTTAGAGTTGGGTAACATTGGTGTGAACTAACCTGGTTAGTTGTGGAGTAAAACCGGTACTTGAACTCAGGGTCTTGAACAATGAGAGACACTTAGGGAGGCAGCAAGGCATCCCAGGTGCAGAGTCATGAGCAAATAGGGGATGTTTGGGAGACAGTGAGATTAGACTGGCCCAGAGTAGTTTGGGATGAAGAGTCTAGAAAGGAGCCCATTTGACAGAGGAACATCTCATTTAAGGTCTTAAATGGGTGGGAGACGGAAGCTGAGGTCTTCAGCTTCCTTGGGTTGGACTGTGGAGGAGGCAGTGGTACCCATCCAGAGGGCAGCACCTCTGGGCAATGGCATTTCATGTTTTTCTGTGGATCACTCCAGGTGTTCAGATTTGTAACTTCACTTTCAATTAAAATCCTCATTCCAGTGGAGTTGTTTTGTATGCAGATATGAATGATATATATTTGAAATTAACTTGAATCAATTTTTTTTTTTGAGACAGTCTCACTCTGTCACTCTGTTGCCCAGGCTGGAGTGCAGTGGCATGATCTTGGCTCGCTGCAAGCTCCGCCTCCCAGGTTCACGCCATTCTCCTGCCTCAGCCTCCCGAGTAGCTGGGACTACAGGCATCCACCACCACACCCAGCTAATTTTTTGTATTTTTAGTAGCGACGGGGTTTCACCGTGTTAGCCAGGATGGTCTCGATCTCCCGACCTCATGATCTGCCCGCCTCCCAAAGTGCTGGGATTACAGGTGTGAGCCACTGTGCCCGGCTGAATCAAAAATGTTTTAAAGATTTTCAGTGCCCTAAATTTGAAATAAAATAAATGAACTCACTTTCACTTCATTTTTCAAATGTTAGTCCTTAGTAATCTAAGGACTAAACAAAAATGCTCAAAAACAAAACAGTTTGTGTTATTTCATGTTCTTGTCTGGAATTCTGTTGCATACGCAGAGATGAAAACCCCCAAAGTGGAACCTAAGCTCAGCAGCCTTAGCAGTATTTTGCAAGAAATGGGGGATTTCAAACACCACTTGAGATCTTCGTTCCCAGAGGGAAAGAACCCCTCATAACAGTGCGTCATGCTGCTCTAAGTCGCCCTTGTTGGGTGAAGCTGCCACTCTGATATGCAATTCCAGCCCAATTCAGCTGCTTTCTGGAAGGATTATTGTCCATAGATACAGCTGGAGATGCAGATGGAGCTGAAACGAAGACCCACTTTGTTTTTCTGGGTCATTTTCTGTGTCAGAGAAACTGGTCTTAACATATTTTGCACTAGCAATATAATAGGAGACACTCAATTCACAATCAACTCAGGAGAAAACATCCCCCCTCTGTTGGAGTTGCAAATCCTTTGCCCAAATGCAGGCATGTAAATTACTAGAGTAACTAGAGTCAAACTCAGAGCCTCAAGGGAGGGAATTCATAAACACTGTGCAAAGTGGTTTATAAATGTCATGTTATTATTTCTTAAAATGGGTTAGGCAGGTGTTTATCCATGCTTTTTTATAGAACAAAATGATTTTGCATTCTCAAGTCCTTCTCCTGTAGACTGGAAATGGTTACAGGCTGTCTCCAAAGGAGAAAATGAATGCATAAGAGTGCATCGCATGTCAGAGCTGGAAGGGGTCTCAGCGTTCAGCTTGCCCAGCCGGCTCATTGTGCTGAGGCCAGGAGAGCTGAAGTGACTTGCCTCGGGTCACATTGTGGACGCATTACTAGATGCACTCAGCCTGAAACCCAGCGACCTGCTCTCAATCCAGGATGATTTTTGTAACACCCCAGGGGAAGGAATGTTAACTCAGGCAAGCAAGTGACAGAGTGTCATGTAGCCACCTGGAATGCTAAATCTAAGTCAATAATGCCACTATATTTTGAAAACGTAAATATAGAGGTTAGTACACAAACAATACAGATTGATCTTTTAAAGAAAATAAAAATATAGACAAGAAAAATAATGAATGGAAAATGAAATAATCATCTTCCCACCCGGAGAGGGTAACTAATTGAACCTTAGTATCTGCATCTCTGAATGTTTCTATCCTTACCTGTGCTTATAAATGGATTCTTACACACCTGAGACCACACAATACACACTATTTAATAACCAGCTTTGCAGCATATTTCGAACCTCTTTTCAAGTGGATGTATCTTCATCTATGTTATTTTTTTGTGACTGAGCAGCATTCCATAGCATGATTGCTCCATGATTTATTAAGCCAGATCCCTAATGTGAAACCTCCATGTTCTTTTGACTTTTCACCACTAGAAGCAACAGGGACATGGTGTGATCACTAAATGGTCTCAGCCTCTTTCCCATTGTGCTTCCTTAGAGCTATATCAACATGGACTTTTCTAACCTCTCTGAGCCATTTTTTCAGCTAGCAATCATGCCTCCCTCACAGGGTCATTTGGTATCTTAAGGCAGGGAACTTAGGAAGTGCTCAACATAGGTTAGTTTCTTTAGTTATTACTTAGTTATATATTTTGTTATTATTAACAACTCATCCACAAAAAAATCTGTATTGCTAAATTTTAGGGTACATCCTTATTTCCTAGGAATGTCTTAGAAATTGTATTATTAAATCATAAAATATGTATGCATTTTTCACATTAATTGCTAAGTTGCCCCCTTAAAACACTGTGCCAAGTCATTTTCCCATGAAAAGAAACAAGAGGGCTCATTTCCTCACACATTCTGCACACTGGCATTATAATTTTTTTAATGATCTTTGCTAAATTTAGTTGTTAAAAAGATACATCATTATTGTTTTAATTTTATTTCTCTGTGTTTTGGAGACATTAAAACGTTTTGACCATTTACATTTCTTCTTCTTCTTCCTTTTTATTTTTTTGACTTGTCTCTGACACAGTTTGATCTCTCTGGAATTGGTCATGAAGTTCACTTAGCAGCTGCTTTAGCCGTTTGGGTCAAAGGGGAAAAAATAGTCCAAAGACTATAAGCATCCTGAGGGCAGGAACTTGGACTGTTTTCCTCATCGTCATCATTCTCTATAATGGTTGCTTGTGAAATGTATCCAGTAGGCATTGGTGGAATGGCTAACCGAACACATGAATAGATGGATGAATGATGGGTGCAGGACCATAAGAATGGTTTCCTACAGTAGTCTTGCAGCAATTGCCATGACATAGATCTCCAGTTTGCCCAGTGTTCCCTTCATTCCATTTAAAGAAAGATACCTAGACAGGAACCACATGGATGGTGAAACTCTCATTACTAGAAACTCCACCCCATTGCAAAGGTTTTCTTGGTATTCAAGCACACAGGCAGCTCAGATTTATAGATAAAGGGTTAGAGGAGGACAGCCTGAGTAAGCAATAAGTGTTCATCAAATAAATGAAATTATCTTTAATTTTAATTGAAAAATCAAATCTATATCGTGCGCCAACCAGGCAAAGGAACGAGGCTCTAGAGGAAGCAAGTCTGTTAGGAACATAGAGGGAGCAGCACTGTGTGGTGCTGTCCCTATCCTCAAGTTCCTTCAGGGCTTTCAGATGCTACAGGAGCCAGGCAGGTAAGTAATTGTAATGCAGCCAAGTGAGGGAGCACAACCTTGATCTAAAGGGGACAGTCACTCCTTAGCTCTGGACAAGTGCTGCCTTACCAAGAACATGGGTCTAGAGTTGTCAGACTCGGAAATGTTATGTGAAATCTCCTGACTGGATGTTGATTCAGTTTTTCAAAACGTTGTGTCGGGCAAACAAAAGGTTAGATCTGGCCCATGGGGGTAGTTTATAACCAGGAAGCTGATGGCTCAAAAAAAATAAAGCAGCCAACCAGCACATGAGCATGAGGAGGACAGGTGGTAAAATGCAGGGGATGCTAGGGAGGAAGTAGTGATCGCAGGGTGAGGCAGTTGCAGACAGAAGTAAGGCATGAGCTCAGTGGTAAGGCAATGTTTGGATAGGTTGAAAGGATGAAGAAAACATGGAATGAATTCCTCAGTCTTTAAAAACCTACGACCAACAAAGAAATGGTGTGCAGAGCATGGAGGCAGAGTCAGGACAAGGCACATGAAGCAAGTGGTTAAATAATCCGTTGTGAATACTAGGACCTGGTGAATTCAGCAAGACATTAGAGAGCTACAGTTTGGTGAAAATAGCAAACCCAAGTCCCAGGAGGACAGAGAGTCCTGTCCAACCTCCTCAGCATCACGGATGCAGCTCTTACCCTTGTTCCCCTGAAAGTTACTCACTATACCTCCAATTTTGGACATCCATCAATAGGTGTGGTGTGGTACCCTCAATTAGCCTCACAAAAATCAGAAGACTCACAAGCCTTACATTGCAGAACTTGTGCTGGCAGACTCCCATGCTACCATTTTCCAAACTGCTTCCCATCCTCTTTCTCTTTAAACAGAGACTCATGTATGATGTTATATTTTTCTGTTTGAAAATGCTCCAGCTGAACACTCGCATGGTTACCATGGCAACTATCAGGTAGCATTGTCTTGTGCCTGAAGCTGAGACTGCCAGCAGGAAAGCCAATACAGTAGTATATTGTTTCTTCCTGGATTAATCTTTTAAACTGTAGCCTATAGTGTTCCCATAATATATTTGATCAGAAGCTTGAGTGATTTATTGAATTTAACGTGTCATGGCTCTTCTTTGACTGAGCAATCCATTCAGTAGTAAGCTTTTATTTTGAATTTTCTCCTTTGCAATGATAAAAGTGCAGTGCCTACTTTAGGGTATGTTCTGTGATTTCTAAGATTCTAAGAAAGAAAATGGTTTTATACATACAAACAGACTCTGCCTTTTTAATCTCACATTAGTTGAAGAATTATTCATCTTATTTTGACTGGATTCAGGTGGGCTGTTTGCCAAACATCTGATTTCTAGATAGTGAATACATCATCAGAAGAGAGCTAATATATTTCTGTGCCTGGCAAACACTACAAGGAGGCAAGAAGTAAAAGCCAGCTGGTTCAGCCATAGAGTGGCTATGAATTCCAAGTCCTGTGAAATGTACCCCTCCACCTATGTCCTAATAGAGTGTCCATGCCTCCCAGCCTCTCTGAGTGAGGTAGGAAGTGAAGAAGGCAGAGGATAGAGGCACATTTACTGCCTAAGTGGAGTAAACACAGTGGGCCAGCATGGACGGAAGTGTTCTTTCTTTAGGATCAATAAAATGAGAGGCTCAATTGTTTCAGAAAATTTCAGAGTAGACTGGGGACCAGAGGAGAATAGGGCTTTTTTTTTTTTTTTTTGAGATGGAGTTTCACTCTTGTTGCCTAGGCTGGAGTGCAATGAATGGCACTCCACCATCTCAGCTCACTGCAACCTCTGCCTCCTGGGTTCCAGTGATTCTCCTGCCTCAGCCTCCCGAGTAGCTGGGATTACAGGCATGCACCACCACACCCGGCTAATTTTGTATTTTTAGTAGAGATGGAGTTTCGCCATGTTGGTCAGTCTAATCTCGAACTCCCGACCTCAGGTGATCTGCCTGCCTCAGTCTCCCAAAGTGCTGGGATTACAGGCATGAGCCTCTGCGCCCGTCCAAGAACAGGGCATTTTATTAAGAGTTGTTATACTTATGCTTGGACCTTTAAATGTTTGAGAGGAAGGTGGGTAAACACTGGAATCCCTCGAGGCTATGCTTTTTTGAGTGTGAAACTATTCAGGACAGGACTGGATCACGTGGGTAAAGGTTTGATATGCAATAGAATTTTTTAATAGAATTTTTTCTAACAATTTATTGATATATCAAACTATTAATTATAAAATATTTAAGGTTATGCTTTTCATTCAATGGATATAAGCTGGACACCTCCCCTGCTTTGATTTTTTTAAGATCAGTCCTTAGGCACAAATAGTCTCATCATTGGCCCAAGAATGAACTTTTTCTGGTAATTTACTTAAGATTATTATTATTAAAAGTAATAATGTTATCATTACTTTTTAATAATTTAGTGAACACCCATAAACTCATCATCTTTTATTCACAACTTGGTGTCTTGTGGGAGGCACAAACGTGAAGGAAATGGATCATTCCTTTCAAGAATCTTGTGGTAGGCTGATAATGGCTCTTAGAACTGGGGAATTTATAAAGAAAGGGAATTTATTACATGCAGTTCTGGAGGCTGAGAAGTCCAGTGTTGAGGGTGTCACATCTGATGAGGGCCTTCTTGCTCATGGAGACTCTCTGCAGAATCCCAAGGCAGTACAGGGTGTCACATGGCAAGGGGGTAAGGCGGCTGAGCTTGCTGGCTCAGGTCTCTCTTCCCCTTCTTATAAAGCCACAAGTTCCACTTCCATGATGACCTACTAATCTATTAACCTATTAATTCATGAATGCATTAATCCATGGGGATTCATGGGCTCTGCCCTCATGACACAATTGCCTATTAAAGGCCCTACATCTCAACATTGTCACATTGGGGATTAAGTTTCAACACAGGTTTCAAAGGGGACAAACATTTGAACCGTAGCAGTAGAATAATGAGCAGCTGGAATGGCAGCAGCTCTCACTAGCACTTACTGAACATCTCTGTGCTCAGCATTTTACATGCAATATCTTTTAATTCCCCCAAACAATACCATCAAACAGGTATTACAATTATCAGCACTTTATAAATAAGGAAATTGAGGCTTAATGTGTTAGAAAAATTCCCCCAAATTCTGCACGTAATTAGTGGTCATTCAAGAGATTTAAGTAACTAAGTATTAAAAAGATCATGGTTCACCCTCTACCTCACCTTTTATATAATTTAAGAAATACACACACACACGCTGAACTCTAAAGTCCAGATCATTCATGTATGCCAAAATTAAAATATCTTCTTTCTAGATTTTTCTAATAGAAAAATTCTGCATAATTTAATTGAACTTTCAGCTTTCTGTATCCTTGTGGCCTTTGCTTTATGAGTACTGTAAGCCATACATCGTTTGCCTAATAAGAAAACTGCTATATGTGCCTGACGCAACATATTTTATACAAGAATGTGTAAAATATATTCAGGAAACAGGGAGTAGAGCAGTTTTGTGATGCACAGATGTTTGCATCAGAGGGACACGGGGGGAAATAACCCAGAACTTTCATTTAAGTCAGATTGTGAAGAACACTGAAAATCCAATCTAAGGGGTCTGAACTTGATCCTGTAGTTAGAAGTTGGTGGAGGTAAGTAAGAAAAGATAACCAGACTAGTAATTAAGTAATTAAACTAGTATTGAGAGTTTGGGGTGCAGATAGTGGCAGATTACAGGGACTCAAGGAAAAACTAGGCAGTGTGGAAATGGAAGCAGAGGGGATAAGGCCCTCATTGGAGGTGCCTGGCAGTGGAAGAAAGGAGACAAACAGAATGGTAGCTGGGATGGGCAGCAGCAGGTCAAGTCACGCTCTTCTCCATAGGAGGGACCTGGCAGATGTGGGGCAAAAGAAGATGGGAAAGAAAGCTAGTAACGTTTAACAGGCCCAGGGTGAAAGCAGAAGCTGGGCCTAGATTAAAAAGCAAATGGATTACACTGAGTTCAGTAATTCTCAAAGAGTGTTCTAGGAGGTTCTGTAGTATGCACATGTCCTTTGGGGAGACTAAAGTCTAATTTCAGAGAAACGAATGCTGTGACAATGTCTGTTCTTTAGTTTCTCCATGAGTCAACACCTTCATTCACAAAATATTTCAGTAATATTTAAAGTGCTGAGAATAGGAAGTATGTGTTTCCTTCTCACCCTGGCCCAACTCTGGCTCCTGGGATGCCCAGCACAGAGGTTGTGTTTAATCAAGGTGAGCTAAAAGAATGAATGGTGACTAATGGCCTGACTCTGCCACCTAGGAGTTTGATGATCTTGAGCAAGTCACCTAAGTCTCTTTCCTGGTTTGTGAAGGGTAATAATATCCAATTCACAGGATTCTTGTGAATTACCAGGTAATGAATGTAAAGCATATAGCTGACACATAATACATAAAGGTCCTATTGAGACAATGGCTTATTTTGAGTTTTGGGGTACATGTGCAGGATGTGCAGGTTTGTTGCATAGGTAAACCAGACAGTGTTTTGAGAAGCCTGTAGCAGAGTATTTAGGACAAAACCTATGAGTCAGTCACATTTGACTTCCAGCCCATTTCAGCTGCTTGTAATCTACATGACCTTGGGCAATTTATGTAGCCTCCCTAAAACTAGTCTTTCATTTATGAATTGTGGCTAATAATATTTACATTTTTAGGGATGTCATGAAGAGTAAATGAGATATTATATGTAGAGCTGACTGTTCTCTCCTTTTAAATTAATATACAAATGTAAATGAATATTCTACTTTTAAATGGAAAAATAAAATTGAAATCTCCAATAAAAATTGTTTGGATATGTTCTCTTATTTTTTAAAATTAACATTGCTTTGATTTCTTCTGTACTTTTCCA
Organism: Pan troglodytes; assembly: GCF_028858775.2. Taxonomy (NCBI): domain Eukaryota; kingdom Metazoa; phylum Chordata; class Mammalia; order Primates; family Hominidae; genus Pan; species Pan troglodytes. The sequence goes on along the minus strand of NC_072411.2, from coordinate 109,100,766 downwards.
AGTTCAAAAAATAAATAGTGATACACTGACAAATTTACTGTCACCTCTTTTCTAGATTTAAAAAAAAAGCATTTTCGACTTCTCTGTTCTGAGCGGGGCAGAACTTTACAAATTAACATGTAAACATAATAACATACAACTCCATAATGTTCCTTATTCTAGTCTCTCTCTGGTTGGTTTCAATTCTTCAAGGTATATAAAACTAAAAAGTTTCACACTTTCTATACCCCAGATGATGTGAGACAAATGGGAAGGATAGCAAAAAAGATTTGAGAAGATTTTAGAATGTAGATTCTCACAGTTCACACCGCCTCTGAGTGCCAGTCCATAATATCACTTCTAGATGATTACTGAAGACATGAACATGAAGAGATAACAATTAGATATGACACTTCAGGGTCTAAAATCCCATGAGATTCTGCTTAAAAACGGTCCATGTGGAAACTTTCAAAACCTGAAATTAGTTTGAATATATTAGAAACTCTTCTCACACACACTAATAACAGACAAATGAACTTGACACCAGCCCATGGAGATAGTTAAAAGAAGTATTATGGTCCAATGCTCTCGGTAGCAAATTGGGAATATCTGTGTGTTCTAACTCTACTCCATACACATGCAGCATGCAAAATGATTGGGTGTTCATGAGACTAAGAAATGATTAAAACAAGGTCCCTGGCATATAGGGGCTCAAGGCCCAATGAAGAAGGCAGATATTTAACATAAGTGTTATAATAGACAGAAGGATGATGGGTTATGGGAGTACACTGTTTGTGGAGAATGAAACTCTTAAACTGGATTAACAGATTTAGCAAAACCTATAGTAATTTGGTTCTTAATTCACTAGCTATAGATTGAGAGACAGTCAGTCCATGGAAGCCAATCTTTAGCTAAATATTAATCTCTTCTAATTTCACCTTCTTTCTTTTTAAGACTTCCATCTCTTCTGCCTCTGATTGGAAATTGAGGTTATGATGCTATAATGCATTGAAAAATCTATTGGAAGATAGATTTGAAAAATAAATCCGTTGAAAAAATTCTTAAAGACAGCCCATTGTTTATTTGATCTGCCCTGTACCAAGATATTAATTTGAGTAGTGAATTGTTGCTATATTTGTTTCTAATTTGGTTGGTAGGTACACTAGCTACAAAATAAGTGAATTCTGAAATGGCAAAAGGCTGCAAGAAAACAAATCTATCAAGTATTATAAGAAGATTGATGTTATTGAAAAGAAGGAAAGAGTCAGTTAAATGGAAATTTCAAAGATGTTAATACCTTAACATCGTAAAATTCAAGGTTTAGATGTATCCTGAAAGCCTCTGAACTGAAAAGCTCAAGAGCTGGTTCTAGTTCTGCCTCTGACTTTATCGAGGTCTGGACAAGCCATCGTCCTTGGTGTCAGTTTCCTAAGCCTATAAAATGAGGGCTTTGTATGAATTAGAACTCTTTTGGACATAAGTGAAAGAAATCCAGTTTAAACTAGCTTACTTTTAAAAAGGGGTTTTGTTGATTTTTTTAATAACTGAAAAGGGTATATCAACTTCAGGCATGGCTGGATCTTGGTGCTTTAAGTGACATCATCAGAACACTATTACTCTTCATCTACCGGACTCTGCTTTTTATTGTGTTGGCTGCATCCTCAGGCACATTCTCCCACTACAGTAAGATTCTTACTCACATTGCCAGGTTTACAACCCAAAAAGAGTTTGTCCTTCACCATAATTCCAGAAGAAGTTCAGAATTTTCATTGGACTCAGGCTGACTTCAGTCACATCCCAAAAACACCCACTGTGTAATGGCAAACACAGTGTTTCAACTGGCCAGACCGAGGTAAAATGATCTTCTCTAGAACCAAAGGTGGAGTCAGAACAAAGAGTGAGGAGAGACTGATTTCCAAAGGAAAACCAAGAGCTACAGAATAGAGGGGAAATGGATTTTGGAAGCCCTGAAAAAACAGGTGATCACTATAGAGTGAAACACATTGTCCATAAGGCCCTTTCCAACCCCTGTATGTCTAAATTTGTCTCTTGAAATCTTTCCTTTATTACATAAGGAAATTGTTACCAAGAAAGACCAGTGATTTGCCCAAGTCTCATAGCGAGTTAAGGACAGAAACAGAACCTTGGTTTCTTAATTTGCAATCCTGTGCTCTTCGTCTATTCAAGGGTTCTATCTCCGGGGATCACAATGGACTCAACAGAAAATGGTTCCTAAACTGTGAATCCTACCATTTCAGACAAGTTTCCTAAAAAAGACTATTTTCCTTATTTCTCCTGAAGATGACACGAGGAACCTCTGATAACCTCTGCATTGCCTAATTTGGTTGGCTGACTCTTCTTTGAATATGCTACACATGGCATCTGTTTCCAGTCCAGCTGAAGATGCTTTGAGTTCTCATTTTTAATGTCTAAGAAGAACACACTCATGGTTACCATAGCAACTGTCTAGAGGTGACTCCTTATGTGTGGAGATGAGGATGCCAACGACAATGTTGTTTCTTTTTCTTGATCTAGACTAGCCCTGTGGGTGGGGCCCACGGCCTGGGTGATTTTCTTTTTTAAGCTTTTCAGATGATAACGTGCAGCCCTGGGATAGCCCTGTAAATTCTTATTAAGACAGATTTGACTGACAGTTCAAATAGTTCATGCAATTCCATACCCCCTGTTTCACTTCAGAACTTCCCGTAGCACATACCTGGTAACTTATTTTAAATTGCATCTTTTTTTTTTTTCTCTTCTCAAACGATCTTGTCCGTTCTGGCATATCATGTGATTGCTGGCTATTCAAGGTGCAAACTCATGAATATTCTTAATGAGAACTGTGGTTTCTCAATCTCTTTCAAATTGGGCTATGTTGGAACTTAATTGCAGCTAGGGACCGGGAACATCTGGCAGGTCTAACAGCCATGATCTGTGCTTCCGAATAAGCCATATGAATTACCAGCAGAGTGGCACGTCACCATGATTGCTGATATGCTGTGGAGATGTGGAGGAAGAAGGAAGCAAAGCAAATGACCTCTCAATTAAGTTTTCCAAAAGGCTCAGGTGATTAACAGGCTACAGGCAAAGTTTACTCTTCAATTGAAAGCATAAGCAACAACATAAAACAGGCACACCTGCCATCCAAATAATTTAGAGATGGTGAAAAGAAACATCCCATTTTTTCACATTAGCAGGCTGTCCAATGTTTGGCAGCTCTTTCCCAGATGATTTTATTTTCCTTCCTTCATTAGTAGGAAGCTCAAAATAAGTTCTATTCAATTTCATATTATGGACTTGATTTATGTCAAAACATTGTTCTGGTTATGACCTATGCAGTGATAGTCTTCAAGGGAATGTGGCTTGATATTGAAAATGTAGCCTTTGGAAACTGAGTGGAAAATATTTAGTGAGAAATCCTGTCTTATTTTTGAGACTTTAATAGAATAAGTTTAAATTTAAATCTTCATAATTGAAAATCATGTGGAGTGTTTTGGTAAACAATAATGGAGGATTTACTCAGTAAATATTTATGGAGCATACACTATTTGCAAACTCTTTAGGTAGGTGCTCTAAGGAATATAAAGATGAATGTTCCTAGGATGTTTGCAATCTGCTAGAAGAGATGAGAGAGGCGTTAATCACTAGAATGCTAGGCAATATTTGATAAAGTATGATAGGAGTTAAAGTACTTAGAGTTTGAACTTGGCAGGGGCAAGGTAAAAGGATCCGTAGGAGCAAAATTTCATAAGGAGCAAATGGAAAAGCAAGGGTTGAAGGTGAGACTCATCAAGTGTCTACAGAGTGAGAAGCAGGTTACAGATTTATTTTACGCACTATCAAATTTAATTCTTGAAAGAATCCTATGAGATTATTCTCAATTTACAGATGAATAGACTGGAAATCAAAGATGTTAAATAATTTCTCCATGATCACTCAGCCAGTTACTAGTGGCACTGGAATGGAATATGCACATTCAGGGGAAAGTGACCAGCACAGTTCGGTTCATTTATAAGGAGGTTTGGAAAAGGAGGCTGGAAGGTAGTCAATCAAGGGAAGATCACACAGGGCTGGAATGCCAGGCTGATCAATTCAAAGTCAACTCCATAGGTAATAGGACTCATTCACGGTCTAACCTAAAACAGCCAGGGAACCCATTCCCCAAGAGCTCTGAGTGAAGCCAAATGCCACAGCCTATGTCTGTTAAAAGCTCTCCCCACATTTTGCATGCTTTCTTGCATTTCTTTCCTCTCATTTCCCAACATCTCCATGCTCCTGCACCTTGCACATCTATTTAGATACCATGCACAAGTGAATCCCAGGTGTCCACAGAAATCCACCAGCTTCCAGTATGTTACTAGTTTGGGAACTTTTCTTTTTTTAGGCAGAGTTTCACTTTTGTCACCCAAGCTGGAGTGCAATGGCACCATCGCAACCTCCACCTCCCAGGTTCAAGTGATTCTCCTGCCTCAGCCTCCAGAAGTAGCTGGGATTACAGGCGCCCGCCACCACGACCAGCTAATTATTATTATTATTATTATTATTATTATTATTATTTTGTATTTTTAGTTGAGATGGGGTTTCACCATGTTGGCCAGGCTGGTCTTGAACTCCTGACCTCAGGTGATCCATCCGCCTCGGCCTCCCAAAGTGCTGGGATTACAAGCGTGAGCCACTGCGCCCAGCTGAATTTGGGAACTTTTCTAAAGATGAATGGAAGTCATAGGGCAAGATTACATCAAGGATTGAGATGTCTTCTGCCATCGCTTAGACCTATCCCTCTACCCCTGAGTTTGGTTTTTCTCCTCTCTTCCCTTCTGACAGACAAGAAGTTGTTCTTATTTGTCCCTAGCAGGGCAGCTCCACCCATGCACTGAGGTGGATCCTTGTGTTGCTTCATTTTCTCTCCCAGTACCTTGAGGTATTTCTTTTAAATAAATGTATGGTTTTCCTTGGGAGGACTTCCAGTAGGACAGATATAGGATTGGCAAGAGCCTGCTGGCCATTGCCCTTGTGCAGCATGAGCCAATAAGGACTTTCCCAAAATGTTGGCAGTAAGGCTGGAAGAATAAAGGATGGGCATGAGATAGTGGAATGAATAAACTATTTTTTGAATGATGGGAAGGAGAGTTTTTCTATTTTGCAGATTCCTTTGTACCATGAAAACTACCGAACTTTTTAAAAATAAGGTCTATGGTATTTTTTTTCTTCCTGGTCAAAAAGCTTTCATTCTATCTAAGTTTGGGGTATAAGGCAGTATTCTCTCCAGTTATAAAATAGAATGTCAGCAGGTGGCCTCAGAAAAGAATTTTCCTAACACGCTCTATACTTTTATCAAGGAAATTTTTCATGCCACTAGATTTTTTTAAAGTCATGATTTAGTTTCCAGACACTTAAACCTTTGTTTCCATTCAGTTTGCTTTGAAAAGCAGCAGATTAGCTAGAGCATAAGATTGTCTATGATCAGCTGAGCAGCAAGGATCACTGACACAGCAAGAGGGCAGGGAGGACGAGTCATTTGTCTTTTCAGCAGGCACACACAAATGATCCTTTCCTGTCATATGTTCCAGAGAATTCTTTTCCTTCCCTTCAGGTACTTGACCCCCTATTGGATAGAGGCATTGATCAAAGTTGAAGCTGTAGAGTGACAGAATAGCTTCAGTTTTCAGTAAATCAAATCCTAAAATAGAATTAAAAGTACAATTATTGATATTAAATTCCTACTCTCAAGTCTCTGGCTTATGTGAACATGGAGATGTTGCTTAACTCTCCAGTAATTTTGGCTTCTTTTTAAAAATATATACAACCCAAAAATTCTACAATGAGATAGAAATTTTTTTATGACTTCTACTGACCTTAGAGATGGAACCTCTTAAGTAAAGGATGGTAATTTGAAATAAAGCTCCTTGTGTCTATTTCCAAAGAATTATGACTTGGAAGGTTCATGTGAGGTGAAGGAGAACAAGAAGAAATAGACATCAAGTTGAGATGCCGTGCCAAACATCTGGAAGAGGGAATGAGAGCATTATGGGAAAACAGATGGAGGGAAGCTTGGCCAGATAAAATTAAAGGCAACGCCGCTCAGCATCTGATTAGCTAAGAGAATTCTATTTAAAAGGAAAGTATCTATAAAACCTGTTCTTTAAATATTCTCTTGACAGGAGAACACTTTAAAAAATTAGAGCTCTTATCAGGCCTTGAGGTTTACTTTGAAGGTTTTAATTTACTAATAACCGAGTACATTGTTGCTTTTTTCTTTTTATTAGAAATAAGTCTCTAATTGATAACCAAAAGGCTTATAGATAAAGACCTACACTAAAAATTATTTCTATGCTACTTTAATTAGCCTACTGAAATTCCATTTGAAAAATTAGGGTCCAAATCAAGCATTTGTTGGTGTGAGTTAATTATCTGTGTTTGTCGAGAAACGCTGATAAGGCCTCTTTGGGAATTGGCTTTACCTCTGCAAGAAAGAGCTTACTCTGGTGTATGAACATTTTATCCATTAGCTATACTGAGCACAGGGCTGAAGACTCACAAGCTTTGAAAAGGTACAATAAAATTTTTAAGATCTGATCTTAAAAAATTTATTGGGTCCAAAAAAAATTAAACTCTAAAATGGACATTGATAATAATATCAAGAATATATAAGAATATCAAAAGCAAAGTTACAAAGATGTTTTCACATTTTTACACCAAAATACTGTATTGTATTTAATGTGACAAATGTGATATTAGCCCTCTAAAATCAAGATGCCCAGGTAGTAAAATAGCCTTGCCAGAGTGTGGAAAAGCATCCTTTTGAGACAGCATGCACATTCTTCTGCTATACATTCCTTTTGTAGCTCAAATTTCCCCAAGTCCCCCAGCTTCCTGGGGCCACTCTTTCCTTTACTATTCAAATAAAATGATTGAGTCCCCAGTTCATGAACTGGGAGGTGTAGAGCATTTGCCTAATGATTCTGTGGTATTCCCTGGAGGTCTATTGATGTTCTAATATCCTCTTGCCAAGACTTTCTGCTTCTTCTGAAGTTTTGATCCTTGCTTACTTTCCCACCTCCTGTAGCTGCTCTCTCTCTCCTCTCCCTGCTGTGTGCAGCCGCCCTTCTCCTCCATGCTTCCATAATTCACCACCAACTAAAAGCCATTGTGTATGATGGGCTTTATTTGAATTTTGGGATTAATGAAGAGGCACTAACACTGCATGATATAATAAACAACTGAAAAGTGCACACAAGAGAATACTATACTCACAGTTCCTCCACCACCACCACCGCCCGCCCCCCATTCCCTCCAACCAGGGGAAACTGCTTACTAGAACTTTCTGGCCTTGGCCTCTGGCCTGCCACCATGTTGCTGTGGCACACTGTACCTATCCAGATTCCCATTTTCCAACTCTCCTTTTCTCTCAGCTCCAAGAGCCCCCTGCCTACCAGAAAATAAGTGAGATTTTCTGTTACAGACTACCTAACTCATCACACTTGGTGCTTTACTTTGCATTCTGAATTATGCCCATTATTGGACTCTTCTAGCAAGGACATATTTGCCCTTAATTAAATTTTGCCACGTCTTTAAAAATGTGGAAGCTGCTACATAATTTTCCTTTTTGTTTTTGAATAGCAATCTCTGCCTTCCTATAACACTTCCTCATGTGGGTCAAAACAACAAATGGCATATGCTTCAAAATGACTTATTTTCCTTGAATAATTTTTTTTTTCTTTTTTTTTGTGCTAAGGCTTTGGAAAAAAGAGTCCTTGGAGATGCAAATCCTTCACTACCTGATCAAAGAGACAGAGCACTAAGGACCACAGGACCCAGCTTTTGCTTCCATAGATGAACATAGTTCAACTCAAAATCTTGATTGAGTCCAGAGTAGGGAATTCAGGAGTGGATTATGCAGTGGAGAGGATCATGCAGTGGAGAGGAACATCAGAAGAAGAATTAAATAGAGACAAACATGGGACTGAGAAGCCAACGATGGCCCCCCCAGGGAAAAGGAAATATGTGAGTTGAGCCTTGAGAGAGAAGGAGATCATTTCCCAGGAATGCTAAGGAACCATTTTCTTCCATTTCATTTTACTCTGGACATCTTGACTGAAAATGTAGCCAAAAAAGTCCATTTTGTCTCAATGATGTAGTTTAAAGGACAAAACTGCACTGTTGATTTACTGCACTATTAATGAAGAAAATGCTCACTTTCACCAAATTTGCTAAACTATAAATGGGCTCGAGGTAATTTTTTATTCTGACATGAGCTCAGTGCATGATTTTTCCCCATTTAACAAACAATGGTCATTTATAACCTATGATTTTTAGTCCATTTTCTGTTGCTTCCTTAAAACTAGGTAGTTTATTTTTAAAAATAATTTATTTCTTCTAGTTATGGAGGCTGAGAAGTCCAAGGCTGAGGGAGCTGTATCTGGTGAGGGCCTTCTTGCTGGTGGGGACACTCTGCAGAGTCCTGAGGTAGAAAAGGGCATCACATGTTAAGGAGGCTGAGTTTGCTGGTTCAGGTTTCTCTTCATCTGCTTATAAAGCCACTGGTTCCAAATGTAAATTAGTTCAACCATTGTGGACTGATAGTGTGGTGATTCCTCAAGGATCTAGAACCAGAAATACCATTTGACCCAGCAATCCCATTACTGGGTATATACCCAAAGAAATATAAATCATTCTATTATAAAGATACATGCACGTGTATGTTTATTGCAGCACTATTCACAATAGCAAAGACGTGGAATCAACCCAAATGCCCATCTATGATAGAGGGGATAAAGAAAAGTGGTACCTATACACCATGGAATACTATGCAGCCATAAAAAGGAATGAGATCATGTTCTTTGCAGGGACATAGATGAAGCCGGAAGTCATTATCCTTAGCAAACTAACAAAGGAACAGAAAACCAAATACTGCATGCTCTCACTCATAAGTGGCAGCTGAACAATGAGAACACATGGACACAGGGAGGGGAATAACATACACCAAGGCTTATTGAGGGGGTGGGGGGAGGGAGGACATCAGGATAAATAGCTAATGCATGCAGGGCTTAATACCTGGGTGATGGGTTGATAGGTGAAGCAAACCACCATGGCACACGTTTACCTGTGTAACAAATCTGCACATCCTGCACATGTATCCCAGAACTTAAAATAATCCACCGGTCCCTCTCTTGTGATAACCCATTAATCCATCAACCCATTAATTCATTAGTCCATGAATGGATTAATCAATTTATAAGCCAAAGCCCTCATGACCCAATCACCTCTAAAAGGCCCCACCTCTCAATACTACCACATTGGGGCTTAAATTTCAACATGAGTTTTGCAGGGGACAAATATTCAACCCATAGCACACAGTAGGACATGGCATCTTTGGCCGAGTGAGGGATGACACTGATGCAGAAGAAGACCTGCAAAGCAATCTAGTAAATGGCATAATGTGGGTGGACAGAGAGAGCCATGGACACAGAGGGTGAACAACTCTCATGGGGGTGTTATAGATGGCTCTAAGAGAAAGTGACTTCTGAGCTCCTTCTCAAAGGCTGAGTGGGAAATCAGCAGGTAAGAGGAGAAGAAGAGCAATGAAGTGAAAGGAGGGAGAACATGCAAGGGCAGAAGGAACAGTAAGAGGCCTGGAGTTCTAGCCGCATGGGCAGTGCTGAAGAAGAGAGTGGAGAAGTGGGCCATGGGCTTGAGGATGCTCACGCTCAAAACAGGTTCTATCAGATCCTGTGGTTGCCACTGACAGGACGGGGACTGGTCAAGGTCAAGGGGGCAAAAGATGTGGTGAGACAGGCTGAGAGGGCAGGACTCTGCCTGCACCCAACCCCACTTTCACAGAGCAGGGCTGCTTGAGAATGTCTTACCTATTGAGATTTCATATTACATTTTACTTGTGACAGAAAAGAAACTGAAGATTTTTTTTTAAGCAGATGACAATGAAAAGCAGGAAATGACAACTGCAGACTTGTGGTTTAGAAAAACAACTCCAGCATCAGTTAGAAAGTAGATTGGAAGGCATGAAAACCAATAAAGTGCTTACTGCAAGAGAAGATAAAGCATGACATAGGTTAGAAACAAAATGTAGCCATCACAAGATGTTCAAATATACTTTAGGGCATTTTGTAAGGTAGACAAGTTCAGTGATCTCAGATTTTGTTGGGTGAAAGGGGAGAAATGAATAGTACATAAAGCTACTGATTTCACTTAGACCCTGCACCCCTTACCATAGCAGGAGGGGTGATACAGTTAGTAACAAAAGTGGCTGTCAGCTGGTTAAGCAGATCCGTTTAGGATTGTCATCATGTCCCTGTCTTCTTTATTGGTGGAATTCAGCTGACAGTTGGTAGTGGTGGGGGTCAGTGATGGGAGGACTTGGGTGGAAACAACAAAAAGGTGTCAAACAAAGATTTGGAATTACAAAAGTGTTTTGTCAGTTCTCTGCCTCAGATGCAAGCAAGGGTCTCCATGCATAACCAGAAGATCGCCTGCTCTGGGGCGTGGCCCCCCAGTCTATTTGAGGCCTCCTGGAGTTCACCCAAGTAGGGGCTAGAGGCTTCCTTCTCCCTGCTCTGCACGAAGTGGCTCCCCACAGCCTCTCCCACAGTTGTGCTTCTTCTCCCACAGTCCTTTGGCCCTGCTTAGGCTGCTTCCTTCCCCTCCCTTCCTTAAGTTCCATCCCCAACCCCAGACAATGTGATCCATCCTCTCTCCACACAGTCTGTTAAAGACTCTGAGCCCAAGGTGTATTAGTCTGTTTTCACACTGCTGATAAAGACATACCCGAGACTGAGTAATTTATGAAGAAAAATAATTTTAATGGACTCACAGTTCCATGTGGCTAGGGAGGTCCCACAATCATGGCAGAAGGCAAAAGGCACATCTGACATGGCAGCAGGCAAGAGAGAATGAGAGCCAAGCAAAAAGAGAAACCTCTTATAAAACCATCAGATATTGTGAGACTTATTTACTACCATAAGAACAGTATGGGGGAAACTGCCCCCCATGATTCAATTATTTCTCACTGGGTCCCTCCCACAACACGTGGAAATTATGGGAGCAATTTGAGATGAAATTTGGGTGGGGACATAGCCAAAGCATATTACAAGGGTTAACATGGAAAAGGAAGGAGAGACCCTTATTGTGGTCAATGCTAAGGTTAGAAAATGTAAAATATAATCTGCAAATCTCTGAGAACTACAAAGATTGAATTTGTGCTAGCCAGTCTCCTGTAGCTTCTAATGCCAGGAGTGTTTGCTTCCCCAACTTCTGTTGTGTTCCTAGATGGAGATGGAAAAATAATGCATACATATATACACAGAGTTTCCCTATTTCCTTAACTTTGAGAGGATCCTAGTTTTCTCAAAGAGAGAAGAGCTGGTATACCCTTCCTACCACATTTACAAACATTGTTTCTAACTTAAATAAATGAGTTACATAATTAAGTGCTAAAAGATTAGATTTTTTAAATTCACATGCACATTAGCAAGTAAAACCTAAAATAAAACAAAAGAAACCATGACCCCAGAGCACCACTGCAAGAGATTTAGGGAAGGGCAGGAAGCATTTTTGCCCATCCCCAGGGATGAGCATTTTAGCTGCTGTGTCTTCTTCATTGGAAAAAAAGGAAATCTAGAGGTAGTCGTTGGGCAAAGGAAATGGGGAGAGGCACTTTGTTAACTCTAGATTTTTCTACATTGAAGCCTAGAGTCACCATTTCTTTTTCAATAAATTCTACTCCATCCTTCAAACTCTCTCACATTCTCTGTAAATCTTCCCCCTTTTTACACTAATCCATAATGATTTACTGCTCTCTGAACAACCATTACCGTGAAGTGGTTAAGATCAGAGGGCCTTGGGATCAGTCAGGTTTGAGTGTGAATTCTCATTCTGATATAAATTTATTGAGTGAACACTGGCAAGTTATTTAACTTCTCTGAGCCTCGGTCATAAAATCTAATATTTATAGGTCATTGACTTTATGTCAGGCACTGTTTTAAGCACTATACTTACATTATCTCATTTAATATAAACTCTATAAGGTAAGTTCCACGGTGATTATCCTTATTTTATAGACAAGGAAATGGAAACAGAGAGAGGGGCATCTGCACTCAAGGGGTCACCTGGCTGGTAGCAGATGCTGGCACAATGACTCAATGTCTAGGAAGGAATATTCTCTCTCTGCAGTAGGGAATGCCAAGAGACACCAGGGACCAGGACCTTGCAGTCTGATTCCATAGCCTGGCACCAACCACTGCACTTCACTGCCTCCCCACACCTATGTACTGAGGCTGTGGGTTATGGTTGGAATTCAAAAGAGCTAAGGATATAAAGTTCTTAGCATGGTATCTAGAATTTAGCAAGCACTGCATAAATGGAAATGATTTTTATTAAGAGTGACTATTTAGATTCTATTAGTACCCACTTATCACTTAGATGCTAACTTGTATTATTAACTCTATCTCTGTCCTATCTTCTTAGCATACTGTAGTATCCCTGAGAGAAGGAGCCAGGTCTCTTCTCTAATTCCCCATAACACAATACTGGAAACCATGTGCTGATGTATATGGATTACAGATAATTCTAGACTGAGGCAGTGTCTGTTGCTGTTTTTTCCCCCAGTTTAATCCAAAGAAATCAGCATTATGGCAGAGTATGTGTTTATACACATTCTTGTCTTGTGTCTTCATAATATGCACTGGCTTGAAAACACATATGAGTCATGGGCCCTGCCATAAACCAGAGATATCCAGAGAGGGAAAGAAATAAAATAAGAAGGAAGGAGGGAGAGAGGGAGGGAAGAAGTGAAGGAGAAAAAGAGAAAGGAAAAGAAATTCTGTCTCCTTTTCAAGAATTTGGAAGCATCCTTAAGACAAGTAGTGACATCCCTCTGTTTGATGACATTCTTCTATTTGTCCCAAACCCTAACTTCCAAGGGTGATTGCAAGTTGCATCAACCACCATGCAGGGAAAACTTTTATCCCTTGTAAAAATCAGGCAAAATCAAATATGTGACAGGTCATGAAATTCCCATCCTGCTCCAACAGAGTCAGTGTTGCTACCTTAGGAATCAGGAATGTAAGTCCTCTGCAAAGCTGTCAAGGAGGTTTCTATTTTTGGCCCTCAGTCTGTTGCAGCAGCAATGAGAAAAAGCAGGCCAGAAGAACACAAAAAATAGTTGAGGGCATCTGTAATATCTGTGAAAGGGACACGGGAGGCACTTGCATATGTCAGATGGAAGGGAAAATTGGAAACAAAAGGAAAATCTGGAGGCAGATGATTTAACATTCATTTATGCATTCATTCAACAAATATTTGCTGAGTGCCTACTTGATGCAAACCCTAGCACAGGGTGAGCTTATGGAGGGTATAAATATTAAAGAGGCCCAGCTCCTGCCTTTACCTTACAGTCAAGTGGAGGAGGTAGAGCATGCACATATTTTTTATTTAGTGGTGTCATGTAAACATTTGAGGTGGGAATCTGTGAGTTAAAAGGCTGTATTAGCCATGCTCCTGAGAGTGAAGACACAAACGAACCTGGCCCGCAGCATCATCTGCCAGCACGAGGCACCACCTTCCTGCTTTACCATAAACCAACAGCACCAGGTCCTGTGCCGTGGGCCCAGACTCAGGCAGCACAGTTACGGGAGCCTCTCGCCTTCAGGGGTAGCAACGGCTCCATGATTTACACTGAAAAACCTGCATTCAGTGGCAGAGGCTTCCATACTCCAAGATAGATGGCTTCAGAATTTCGGGGAAGTGGTGTTCTGTGGTGGTCAAGACGAAGGCTTTGGAAGCACAGTCATGGGTTTGCTTCCCAACCTTGCCTGTTGGTTCCTTGACAAATGAACCTCTGTTTCCTCCTCTGTAAAATGTCAGTTGAGATTCTCTGAAATAATATTGCAAAGTGCCCATTACAAAGGGCTCAAAAGACAGACATTAAAGTTGTCACAGTCATCTTGTGGTCAAAGAGCCCTGCACTACTATCCCAGGTCCTAGTCCTGCAGCTGACTCCGATCTTCTTTCTGTCTTGTGTGATGCTAGGTCAACTATTTCATTGTTCTACTATTCTCCTTTTTTAAATTGTTGTGGTAAAATAGACATAACATACATTTTACCATTTTTAAGTTCATTAAGTACATTTACATTGCTGTACAACCATCACTACCATCCATCTTCAGAAGTTTTACATTTTCCCAAACTGAAACTGTGCCCATTCATCAATTCCCCATTTTTCCCTCCCTCAGCCTGCGGCAACCACCATTCTACTTTCTGTCTCTATGAATTTGACTACTCTGGGTTCTCATTTAAGTGGATTCATGCAATATTTGTCTCTTTGTACCGGTCTTATTTCACTTGGATAATGTCTCCAAGGTTCATGCATGTTGTAACACGTATCATAATTTCATTACTTTTTAAAGCTGAATAATATTTCATTGTATGTATATATCATATTTTGTTTACCCATTCACCTGATGGGCATTTGGGTTATTTCCACCTTTTGGCTATTGTGAATAATGCTGTCGGAACATGGATGTAGAAATATCTGTTCAGCTCTTTCCCACTTAAAAAAAAAGTTTAAAAAATATTAATACTGTAACTTCTTATCCGTCTGTGTGACAATATAAGAATTGATAAAGTAATTCTTTAAAGTATCTGTAGTCATAGTAGGAGTGTCAGGGAAGCTAATTAATTTTGGTCCTATAGTTTTTCCACAAATCTTTGTTACCAAAAAGTAAGCACCCTTATAACCAACATAAGTCTTATCCATACAGGTTGGCTGTGTTTAAAACTAAATTATTAAATGTACAAACATTAGAAAATATACTATTGTTGAACTTTTAAAAACCATTCTATGTTTCCTGTAAGGAAATAGGGCATATATAGAAACCTCATACTTTGATGTAACCATAGAGAGCAGGGATTGGCTAATAATAGCCCATAGGCCAAAATCCAGCCCACCACTGGTATTTACAACCTGCAAACTAAGAAGGTATTTTACACATTTTCAATGGTTGAAAAAAATAATGAGAACAATACTTCACGAGATATGAAAATTGTACTAAATTCAAATTTCAGCACGTGCAAATAAAGCTTTTTTGGAACCCAGCCATGCCAATTCATTTTTATATTGTCTATGGCTGCTTTCAAGCTACAATGGCAGAGCTGAGTAGTTGTTACAGAGACCATATGGCCCACAAACCCTATGTATTTATGATCTGGCTCTTTATAAGAAAAAAAATGTGCAACTGCTGATATAAATCATTGATCTAATCTCACTTCATAATTTGCAGTGGAGAAAACTGGGGCCCAGTTTTCTGAAGTGTCACGTCACACCAAAGATTAGGAATCTAAGAGTGGCCAAAAGCAATTCAGCTATCCTGAGTCCCCACCTTGCGTCCCTAAACCAGGTTCCAGTATATTCCTGGGATACAGCATAGCAGCTTATCTTACACTATAGATCACAGACCGAAGCCACCATTTGTTCATGTTAATAATGAAGAAAGTCTGGTGCTGTTAATTTCCTCTGCTGGAAATAGAGAGACATATGCTTACTTTGGGAGGGCCTTTGGCAGGGTTGTATTGGTTCATATCTCTATGTGCTGACCTTTGCCTATAATTTTTAAGAACGGTGTCATATGATGAAACACTCCTCTGTTGCTTTCAGGATAGAGTCTAAAACAGCCATCCCCAACCTTTTGGCACCAGGGACTAGTTTCGTGGAAGATAATTTTTCCGTGGACTGGGGTAAGGAGTGATTTTGGGATGATTCAAGTGCATTACATTTATTGTGCACTTTATTCCTATTATCGTTAGATTGTAATATGTAATGAAATAATTACACAACTCACCATAATGTAGACTTGATGGGAGCCCTGAGCTTGTTTTCCTACAACTAGGCAGTCCCATCTAGGGGTGATGGGAGACAGTCACAGATTATCAGGCATTAGATTCTCATAAGGAACACACAACTTACATCCCTCACATGCAAAGCTCACAGTAGGATTTTTGTTCCTGTGAGAATCTAATGACGCCACTGATCTAAGAGGAGGCAGAGCTTAGGCAGTAATGCAAGTGATGGGGAGTGGCTGTAAATACAGATGAAACTTCACTCACTCGCCCCCTGCTCCCCGCTCACCTCCTGCTGGGCCGCCCAGTTCCTAACAAGCCACTGACGGGTACCAGGGAGCACCCCTGATCTAAATGACTTAATATGTCATAAGGCTTTTCTTGACATGGCCCCAACTCACCTCCTCAGTTTTCTCTCCCCATCCTTCCCTTCCTCCCTTCTCTCTTTGTCCTCCACACTCACAGGAATGTCACAGACTCTCAGGACCCCCTGCAGACACATCTCACCTCTCAGTCTTTCTTCATGTTGCGCCTCCACTAGGAAAACATTTCATCTTCTCATCTATCTAACAAAATCCTTTTCATCCTCCTAAATGCCTTTTGCTTTGTGTGGCCTCACCAATTCTACTACAGACAGAAGTAATAACTCCCTACTCTGCACACTTTGGACAGACTGTCAACCATCTCAGTTATGAACTTGTATTAGTGTTTTCTGTTTACATGTCTATCTTTCCGCTAGATGTTGGACAGAAGAAAGGCTGGAAGGAAAGAAAGAAGTTCAACTGAATAATAGATCTTTAGCCACCACTAGCCTTGTTATATATCATGATATATAACTTCTGCACAAGTTTCACTGAACTGTAACACTGAGGTCAAAGAGAATAGAAGACAAATGTAAAATTGTAGACAGAGTAAGAGAAATTTCATTCCTTTATTTTTTTTCTTTCTCTCAATTCAAGACTCAAGAAACATTTACTGAACATCTACAATGGCATCAGAAACAAAGAATAATAAAACCACTTTCTTGCTCTCCAAGAGCTAAGGGTCTCGAAAAGGCAAATTTGGGCCTAAACTGAAAAAAGGGATCATCCACTAAAACAGTGTTTTTAAAACTTAGGGTCACAGTTCATTAATGAGTGTGAAATTCATTTAGTGGGTAATAGCTACCATTATTTACAAATATAATGAAATACAAGAGAAGCTATGGAATGCAGGTACACAGTGTAAGTATTGTTTCATAAAGCATTTTTAATGTTATGTATGTGTAGTTTGTGTGTGTGTGTCCTGGATTGTAATGAAAAATGTATTTCTCACTGTGGATTATAGTCAAATCATTTGAAAAACATTGTATTACAACATTTGAATTTAATATAAGAATAGAGAAGTTACTGTTTATAAATTTTAGATCAAAAGGGATGGTACATAGATATATCCACAGCTCTTAATTCAGAGAAACATGACTCAATGCTACTTGTATGGTTTTGAAAACATGTCCAAAAATGTTTTGACATTGTTTCCACTGAGAATTAGGATCTATGTTCCTTTTCCCTAAATCTGGGTGGGCTCTGTGACTGCTTTCACCTATGGTGTACCATGGAGATGACACAGTGGGACTTTCAAGGCTAGGTCATAAAAGGTCATAGAGCTTCCATCTTGTCTGGTGGATTCTTGGGCCATCATGTAATTCAACTACTTAGAGTTCTCTAAGCCAGAGTGGGCACATGCAGGCCCTTCTATTGGCAGTCCCACTTGAGCCAAGTTTTCTAGCCATCTCCAACAACATACGAGTGAAGCCATCTGGGGCCCTTAAAACCAGTCATTCTTCAGCCACATGCTGCCAAGTGAACCCATTAATGCCATATGGAACATAAGAATCACCCAGCCAAACACTGCCCAAATGCCTGACCAATAAAATGTTGAAATGTAATAAAAACTGTTTTTGTTTTAAGCCACAAAGTAGCAGTTGTTTGTTGCAAAGCAATATATGCCGAGAACACCCTCTAAGAGACTTTTTAAGCTTATGGGCACAATCCGTGAAAGGGACATGAAGTCAGCTTACTGGATAATGACCAGAATTTGTTTTAACTAATGAAATAGGAAAGAATAAAATAAAAAATACCAGAATACATGGTACACAGCAAAGGTATTGTTGTAAGACACATTTCCAGTTATATATACATATGTATGTGTACCTTGGGTTCCAATGTAGTTTTCACTGTGAATTGTAATCAAAATCATTTAAGAAACATTGTATTAAAACATCTAAATTTATCATGAGAATATCCAGGAAATTGTTTATAAAGATTAGCAGACAATACATCAAAGGGGAAGGTCTATAGACATTTCCTAAGCTTTTAATTCACAGAGACAAGAATCAATGCCATTTGCTCATCATAATTCATAGAAGCTTGTACTATCTCCATGTGTTCTTATAGCAATTTTTGCCATAATGTTTAGATATGGTAACTAGAATATCTGAGTCATAGTGCTTTACACTAATATGTATAAAACATTATGTTTTGAAAATAAAATATTTTCTAGTGTTTATTCTGACAGAGCATTCTAAAAACTAGAATAATGAACTCAGAGCCTCATTTTTATTGGTTCCTGCCCAATAACAAATTCTTGACCGGATTGAATTTCACATTTGAATTCTCTTCACTCTTGTTGGACTGATAAGACTTCAATGTCGATGCTTATCAACTCAACTAACAAAAAGCTTCCTAAAGATGTGATGGCACACATATGAGACTACAGGGAGTTTATTTTTTGGTGTGAATTAAAGATTTGTGTCTTATTGTTTTATGATAAGTTACTATAACAACTTTAAGGGAAAGCCAAGCAGCATGTTCAATAGGCTGGATCATTTCTACCATCATTTCATTATCATCCTGTTGATTTTCTTTCTCTTCCCTAGTATGCACTTGGCAGAGGGACAATAGAATTTCCACCAGGTGACCTTTGGAATAGCATTGCATAGTTTAGCACTCCTGAAATTTTCTCTAAAGATAATTGTAGAAGTCAAAAAACTGGCTTTCTATCAGAAAATCTGGTTCCAAGTCTTTATTTCTCTCATTGACTGTGATTTTCATCAAGTCAACCTCTCTTTGGGCTATTACCTTACTGGTAAAACAGTAATAGCAATTCACACCCTTCAGGGTTTTTTTTTTTTTTTTTTTTTTTTTTTTTGAGAGAGAGAAATTATGTGATATTTTTCAAAGTTGGGCATGCCAGTTAGTAGTATGACACTTGGAGGGTATTTCAACCCAAACATAACCCAGCAGATGCTCATCAGGTACCTTTGAAGCCACACTGTGTGGTGAGCAATGAATAGAACAGGCACCGTCCCCACCCTTGCAGAGCTCATGCCCAACTCTGAGAGAGAGGGTAAAGAAATAAATATATCAGTAAAATTGTACTGAGTGCTACAAAGCAGGGGTCCCCAACCCCCAGGCTGTGGACTGGTACCAGTCTGTGGCCTGTTGGAAACTGGGCCACACAGCAGGAGGTGAGCAGCAGGGGCAAGCATTACCACCTGAGCTCCACCTCCTGCCAGGTCAGCAGCAGCATTAGATTCTCATAGGAGCACAAACCCTACTGTGAACTGCACATGTGAGGGAGCTAGGCTGCATGCTCCATATGAGAATCTAATGCCTGATGATCTAAGGTGGAAGAGTTTCATCCCAAAACCAACCCCCCCACTCCCTCATCCATGGAAAAATTGTCTTCCATGAAACTGGTCCCTGGTGCCAAAAAGGTTGGGGACCGCTGCTATAAAGGAATGAACAAGTTGTCCAGAGAGACAAAATGCCTCTGAGGAGGTGGCATGTAAGGTTTAGTTCCCACAGACTGAAGCCAATGATTAAAAAGTAATCAAAGCCAGACTCCAGTGAGACCCAGAAAACATTCTGCTCCTGGGACAGGTGAGGTGTTTGATCTCCTCATCTAGGCCACATACAGAGGAAGGGTTTATACAACACACTTGACCTTTCTAGGTGGGACCTGGGGGAAGGGAGATGTATTTAAAACCCTGAAACTTCATGAAGCATGCCACCCATGCATGACATTATTTAGGAATCATGTGTGAAGAAGGACTGTATACATATTCTGTGATAAAGATATTGAGAGTACCAAATCTGTCTTCCTGGGGCAACCCCAAGCCATACCTCTGAGACCATGGCACGTGACTTTGCAGCTTCATTCCTTCATTCCATAAACCTTCATTTTGGGCCACATGCTATACATGCCCTGGCACAGAGCTAGTCCCTGGAGAAAGATAAAGGCACAGTCCCTGTCTTCTGGAGGCTGAGATCCTAGCCCTGAATGTACAAGTAAACAGAAACGCCCAGTGGAACACATCACAATTGAATGGAAGAACTCAGCTCCAAATGTGATCAAGGAGGGGAGTCACTCAAACTAGTGGGGACTGAAGTTGCAGAGAGGCTTCCAGACCAGACATGCTATAACAGTACAAGGCATGAGAGAGCACACCTGGTCAGTACATTACAGGTGGTTCCATACAGATGGAGCAGGACCTCTGCATTTTGGAAAACAAAGCAGAAAAATGGGTTGGTAGAGGAGGCTGAAGAGATGGGCCTCCAATTTCCTTCTAAGGATCTGAGATTATTCCCTAAAGGTTATGAATTACTAATAAATGAGTTTTTAAAATTTTTTTGTAGAGATAGGGTCTCGCTTTGTTGCTCAGGCTGGTCTCAAACTCATAGTTTCATATGATCCTCCCGCCTTGGTCTCCTAAAGTGTTGGGATTACAGGCATGAGCCACTGTACCCAGCCTAATAAGTGGTTTTAAACAGGTAAGTGATGCATCTCTTTTGCACCTCTGAGAAAATGTTACCATATTTTATATTTCATTTTTAGAATTTTACATACCAAAAAATGTATAAATCATAAGCTCAATGAATTAAAAATTATATTTTAGGGGAGATTTTGCTATTCTATAGTAATTTACAGTCAGATGGCTACTTTCTCATATTTTGGTACAACAGGTGTTCATTTCTTTCTGTGAAGGCAAATTTATACTAAAGTTTCAACTAAAAATGAAGACATTATTCTGGCCTAAACAATGATAGAACAGTGTTAAATTACAACAAGTTGTACATCCAAGGGCTGTAAAGGAATTCCAGTAAGCAAGGAGGAATTTCCATTTCTAGGTGGGGTGTGGGTGTAGGTTCATTTTGGCAAGGGGCTCGGGGCACTCTGTGTAATGAGTGTGGGTAAGAAGGTATTTCAGGACATGTATAGAAGGGAGGTCATCAAGGCAGAGAAGCCCAGAAGAGGCAGGCTTGAAACGGATTACCTTGAGGACTTGGCACCCCTCTGGAAACCCGGCCCTCTTTGCTTCCATTCATTCTACTTCCCAGCAGCAGAAGTTAATGGACTCTACCAGGTTGGGGACCTAGTGTTGCTTTGCCTTGGCCTCTGCCTCTTCCGCCATCACCAAGCAACCCATTTTGCTCTAGGTATTTTTCCACTGCCTTTTAGGTTTGCCAATAAGTTCTGCTCACTTCGGACTCTAATTCATAACCTCGCTATCATGGCTCCTGCAGCCTCATGATGTTTCTCTGCACATAAGCCTCGAGTCCTGCTACCATCTGCTACTGCTGCTGCTGCAAAAGACAGTGTCTGATGGGAGTGGTTTGTTCACTATCATTAACCTTGCTAGGCAGAGCCCTGTGCCAGGCCACCCCGCTAACTGCAGGCCAGCCTGCATTCTGGCCACCCTGGTGTCTCTCCTGGTCCAACACCTGGGCCAGAGCAACAGGATAGGTGAGGCAGAATACAGAGTTCCCCTACACAGAAAAAGACATGGGCTGCTCCCTAGACAGAGACTGTGAGCTTGAAGCTTTTCCTCCAAGTTGGGAATTGAGGCAGACACTATATTCATTTGTTTGCTACAATGGCAACCACCTACTTTAAAGGAGTTCTATAGCAGCTCTAGAGCCCAAAAAACACAGTGGGCTCTGTGGGAAGTCAGTGTAGACCAGAGGACTGCTTCAAAGGAAGGAGTAGAATGAATCTCATTACTGAACTTTTGCCCCTTTACAAGGCTTTGTCCACACAGCATCCCGAGTGATCCTTTAAAACAATGTGAATTGGATCATGTTTCTCCCCTGTGCAAAGCTTTCTCACTGTACTCTGAACACAAACTACCCTCCCCCACAGGGCCAATAGGCACTGCCTGATCAGACCCCTGCCTCCTGTTCAAGGTCAGCCTGGAATTCTTTCCCACTCTCCCTCCAAGCTTTAGCCATACTCACCTTCCTTCTGTTATTCAAACACTATAGCTCTTTTCTCAGCTCAGCTTATTGGCACTTGCTGTTCCTACCGCCTAGAACTCTCATCCTCCAGCTCCCATGTGATTGGACTTCTTCTCATCCTTTAAGCCTCATCCTTGAATGTCACTTTCCCAAAGAGATCTGCCCTGGCCTACCAAATCAGAAACTCTGGAGATAGGCCCAGCACACACTGAACTTGGAGAACCACCAGCCAAGAGAGCATATGGAAAGAATGACAGTATCAGCCAAGGAGATTCTGAGTTCTAAGGTACTTATGCATCACTGCAGATTTATTCAGATAAATAAATAACCTGTGTGTACATTTATGCATTGTTTAAGGGATAAGAGCTATAAAGAAAATAGAATAAAGCAAGGACTAGTGATGATAGTGTGCCGTGAGCCTGAAGGTTCACAAAATTTCATTCATCTATTCATTCAACAGGGCTGTGGCAGCAGCCAGGTGCAACTGGGATTGGGTAGTCAGGGAAGGCAGCCTTCATTCCTGAATCTGCCTTGAGTTGGCACATGAATCAGAGGTGCCAGAGGATCTGGGGGAAGGGGGTTCAGGCAATGTCCTTGAAGCAGAAAAGAGTTTGGTGTGTTTGAAAAACAAAAAGGAGAGCAGCATGCTTAGAGCACAGGAGCCAGGCACGGGTGAGGAGAGAAAGATGAGTGCACAGAGCTAGGCACAGTCTAGAGAACAGGCCTGGCCATGGTGAATGGTTTGGATTTCAATCTCTTGCCATGGGCAGTCCCCAGAGTATTTTAAGCAGCCAGGTGGCATGAAGGGATTCTCAGTTTTGAAAGTTCACTTTGAGTGCTGCGTGGAGAATGGATCATGAGGGAAGGAGTGTAACTGAGAATCATGTAACATACTTTGGAGACTAGCAGCATGCCCAGCACTGCATCAAACCCTTTACAAGCATTAACTCACCAAATTCTATAACACCCCATGATGTAGATACTACTACTCACCCTGCTTTATGAGTGAGACAACTGAGGCACAGAAAGGTCAGTAACATTTCTTAGGTCACACAGTTGGTAAGTAGGAGCCAGGACTTAAATCCAGGCAGCATGAATTCAGAGGCTGAGTTCATAACCAGCATGCTAAAACAGGCATACTCTTCCTGCCTCCCCATGACAAAGGACAGCTTTGAGCTTAAAATAGTGTGCTCTAGTAAAGTGCTTTGAATATTAAGCAGGGTACTGTGTGAATTTAACAATGCCATTATATAGTATAAATATAACTCATTAAATAACGTATAATGAATTGGCTCCTAATCTTCTGTATATTGTGGTTAAAAGCAACACTAACATTTGCAGCAAGGAAAACAATTAGCACATTCATTAAGTAGAGTCCTGCTTACACTTCACTCATTAACTTTAATCATCTATGAAATGTGTGAACTAAGCTAACCTGTCACCACCGGAGTCATTAGTGCCTGTCAGTAAATGATAATGCTTTAATTTTTTTTTTTTCTGAGATGGAGTCTCACCCTAGCACCCAGGCTGGAGTGCAGTGCCACGATCTCGGCTCACTGCAACCTCTGCCTCCCGGGTTCAAGCGATTCTCCTGCCTCAGCCTCCCGAGTAGCTGGGGTTACAGGCATGCACCACCACGCCCAGCTAATTTTTGTATTTTTAGTAGAGACGGGGTTTCACCATATTGGCCAGGCTGGTCTTGAACTCCTGACCTCGTGATCCACCTGCCTCGGCGTCCCAAAGTGCTGGGATTACAGGCGTGAGCCACCATACCCGGCCAATGCTTTAATTTTGGGGGTATGTTTTAATTTTATAGACTAACAACAACTTAGTCACTATTTTCCCCTAATGGTACATATGATCAAGATATTGAATATTATTTAAGCTAAAGATGTATTATTCTTCACAACAGCATCATAACTAGATCCTAATTAATAGTTGCATTTATTTTCCTTCACTTTCCCAAATTTTATAACTCCCATTTGGCTTTTAATCAGCAACACACATTCTGAAATGGAACATATGGCTATTTCTCATTTGGTATAGTTCCTCTATATGTCAACACAGAGAATTCCATGTTTCACACTGGATAACAAGGAACATTTAGAAGAGTGGTTCTTAATCTTTTGGGGTATCACAGACACCTTTGAGAACCTGAGCATAGTATGGCTCTTCTCCCCTGCCCCCCAAAATATGTATGTATGTATATACAATTTAAAGAGGGTCAGAAAACTCCGAAGTGCATCCTGTGGTCACTACAAATCCCAGGTTAAGAAATTGCATTTTAATTTAATTTGGCTATTTAGAAGCAACTAATGTTTACTTCTCTAGTTAGTGATAAAACCTCTGCTTTAAAGAGGAATGCTGGCTAATACAGAAGGAAGAGTAGAAGTAGAAAACTCACCAATGGGAAAAGTTTAATATGGACTTGATATTGGATGGTTTTTGGAATATCATTAATACTTTCTTAGGTATATAATAGCATTGTGTTTATATAGAAAAATGTCATTTTTAGGAGATGCATGTTAAAGTATTTAAGGATGAAAGGTCATAATAATGCAACTTATGTTGAAAAGGTTCAACAAAATAGATGATTGATAAATACTAGAATAGGAGAGAGATGAAGTACATGGGGAAAATACTAATACCTTAAATGGTTTCTATAGGTGGTGGGTATATGGTTTCTATTTTACTGTTCTTGCAAATTTTCTTACTGTTTGAAAATTGCTATAATAAATATTTGGAGGGGAAACATCCTTGTTTTTGATCATTTGAGGTATTGGGCAAGAAAGCATTAATGTAATTTTGAGGTCTAGTGGGGAAAAGTAGGGTTCACATGGATATTCTAAAATAGAAGATGATGTTAGAAGATTTTAATGGAAAAGAAGCTTCAGTGTTGTTCTAGAAATAAGATTAGGGAAGAAGTCAATAAAAAGGGAATACTTCAAGTGAGAATCATGAATTATCCCAACCCACATTAATTCAAGTAAACTGAAAATTCTTTACAGGTTTAGTTGATTTAATCTTTTCTATGTGTAGCTATAGCTATTAACCATTATCACTAGATTATATATTTCTTGAAGAATCTTGTTAAAAATATAGATCTGGTTAATAGTATTTGAGGATATACCAGTCAAGGCAGATGGATTGATATAGAACGAGGCCCTCTCCCTGCAAACACAGAATCACTGCATGAAAATAATTTTAATGCATTGCCAGGCTATATAAGAAAAATTGAATAAATTTAAATATATAAGAAAAATTGAATAAATTTTGGTGGGGTGGGGTTACTAAATATTGTAAAGATATCAATTCTCTCTAAATCTATAGATTTGATGCAATTCCAGTTAAAATCTTAACCAGATTTTTTATAAATCTTGATAAGCTAATTCTAAAATTTGTACTGAAGACCAAGATTGCCAAAAATAGAAACAAAAACTTCTACATAATGAGGAGAAAAAAATTGGGTGACTCATCCTAGCAGATACTAAGCCCCATTTACAAAAATAGCATAACAGCATGATATTGGTGTGGGATAAATAAATAAACCAATAAAACAAAATAGAGTCCAGAAACTGGCCCACACACATATATGTAAAACTAATATGTGATAGAAGGGATTTTGCATATTAGTAAGAGAAAAATGGACTTTTGAAGAAATAGTGCTTGGACAATAGGCTAGGTATATTGAAAATATAGAACTAGATCCCTTAAAATACAACCAAAAATATATTTCGATTCAGGTTAAAGTTTCAAATAGAACTTTTCTTTATAGCCTTAGGTTAGACAGTAATTTTCTTCAATATGACTTTTAAAGAACCAAAAAAAGAAAATACTGACATTATTTAACAGGTGAAAACAATCCACCAATTGGTAGATGATATTTGCAATTCATATAATAAACAGAGGATTCGTATGTGGAATATTTAGAAGCTCCTAAAAGAAAACAAGACCAATAACTTAATAGGCAAAAGACATAAATACAGCTATGCAGGAGGCTGAGGTGGGAGAATTACCTGAGTCCAGGAGTTCAAGACCAGCCTGAACAACATAGCAAAATCCTATTTGTAAAATAAAAAAGTTTAAAATTATTTGGAGGTGGTGGCATGGGCCTGTGATCCTAGCTACTCAGGAGTCTGAGTGAGGAGAATTGCTTGAGGTGAGGAGTTGGAGGCTGCAGTGAGCTATGATCACACCACTGCACTCCAGCCTGTGTGACAGAGGGAGACTCCATCTCTAAAAAAATTAAAACAATAAATAAATAAGGCCTAAGCAAGCATTTCACCAAAAAATAAACACAAATAGCTGATAAAAATATGAAATGTTGCCCCCTTATTATAAATTTAGGAAATGCACGTTAAAATAAAAAAAGATACCATTTAGACTCACCAGATTGACAGAAATTATAAAGACACAGAGTCCCATGGATGTGGAGCATCAGGAACAGTTACACACAGCTGACAAAAATGCATATTAGCTCATCTGCATTTTCCAATAAAGTAAAAAATGCATATACTCTGTAGCCCAGCAGTTTAATTCCAAGCATATACCATGAGGAAAAGCTTTTCCATGTGCACCAAAAGGTGCATGCAACAATGTACATAATAATGCTGTTCGTAATAGAAAACTGGAAACAACCTAAATAATCAACATGACACTAAATAAAGTATGTTAAATTCACCCAATGGAATGCTATACAACCGTGAAAAATGAATGAATCAATCGAACTACAGCTTCACACTTCAACATACATGGATCCTATAAACACGGTATGCAGTGGGATTCCATTTTATAAAGTATACAGACATGCAAAACTCAACCATATATTTTTTAGTGATGCATGCATATGGAGTCAAATTATAAAGAAATGCAAAGGAATGATAAACTCAAAAATCAGTATAGTGGTGACTTCTATGGTTAAATGAATTTTCAATTTAATTTTTTAAGCCAGATTGTGAGATACGGTATTTATTTTATTGTTATTCTAAGCCACTTCATATCAGGGTTCTCAAACTCAAATAAATATTTGCTGTGGGTGGCAGCTGAGGCCAGGAGCCTGAGGCTGCAGTGAGCTTAGA
The DNA here is from genome assembly GCF_028858775.2 of Pan troglodytes. Classification (NCBI taxonomy): domain Eukaryota; kingdom Metazoa; phylum Chordata; class Mammalia; order Primates; family Hominidae; genus Pan; species Pan troglodytes. The sequence goes on along the minus strand of NC_072411.2, from coordinate 109,073,582 downwards.
TCACACCACTGCACTCCAGTCTGTACAACAGAAGGAGACCCCATCTCTAAAAAATAAATAAAATAAAAAATAAATAAGTAAGGCATAAGCAAGCAATTGTGCAATTGTAGGATGGTCAGCAGTACCCTGGCCTCTACTGATTGAATGACAGTAGCACCATCCTCCCAGTTGTGACATCCAAAACTGTCCACAGACATTGCCAAATGTACCCTAGGAGACAAAAATCACCCCCAATTAAGAACCACTGCCCTACACACATATCTTTCATATATATTCTTTTGCTATGTATGAAATTACATTTTTAATCATTTAAAAAAATTTAAAGCTTTCATGATCTAACTCATACAACTAGCTTATTGACTAAATTAGACTTGATAGGACAGGCAGAAATATTCTATTCTTTCTCCATTGTTTTTTCAACTCACTATGTGAACTTGATCATCTTTTCCTGTCTCTAAATGATACCTCAGACAGGTCCTATGGCTTTTTCAATCTACAAAAAATGGTACTTTAATATGGTTAAACCTAATGAATGGAGGAGATTTATCATGCTTTTGGATAGAAGACTCAGTATAATGAAGATGTCATTTTTTCTCAACTTAAAGCACAGATTTAATAAAATTCTAATCATAGTCTCAGCAGCAATTTTGTTAACCTTGATAATTATTCAAAAATCCATTTGGAAAGATAAAAAGACAAAAAAAGACAAGAAAGAGAAGGAGGATAGAGACTTGCCCTGTGAGAAAGCAAGACTTTATACAAAGCCAAAATAATTAAGATAATGCAGTAATGGTATTTGGATAGACAAATGAACCAGTGGAAGAAAATAGAGAGCCCACAGTCAGAACCATGGCATATTCATCAAGGTAAGCTACAGTAACACATTAGTCCTGACATCTCAGAGGTTTAGCACTTCAGAGTTAACTTCTTACTCACGCAGGACCTGCTGTTAGTACAGATGACCACAAGGTGATGTGACAATCCAGGTAGCTCTATCTTGTGTGGGCTCCCTCATTCCAACATATATTCTTCACGCTTTCCAACACAGGAGAAGAGGAAAACTGAAAGATAGAACAAGGATGTTTCACAGTCTTATCTCCCAGAATTACACACATCATTTCTGCTCACAAGCCATTGGTCATTTCTAGGTACATGGTCCTGGTGAAGAGCTGAGAAGTAGTCTTTGGGATATCCAGGAAGACAGAATAGCCAGATATTGGTGAGCACTAGTAATGTCCTCCTTATATGACAGCTTGATATATGAAAGAGATGACATTACAGATCGTTAAGAAAAGACTGGGTATTCAAAAACTGGTAATGGTTAATTATTTTTCATATAGAAAAAAAGCATTAAATTCAATTCTTAACTCCCAGTATGGTCAAACATTCCAAACGGATTAAGTATTTAAATAAGAAATACAAAATTTTAATATTTTTAGTAGAAATTAGAGGTTACAATCTCTACTAAATCTTAGAAGAAAAGATTTCACAAGACAAAAACACCAATTACAAAGGAAAGGTTTGATTAATTTGACTACAAACAAAAGAGAGCTTAATGTTTAAAAATAAAACATACACTTGAAGAAGATATTTGCATTATATAACAACAACAACAGCAAATTGTATTTGAAAACTTAAATAGCTCCCTCAAATGAATAAGAAAAAGAAATTTAAAAATACAAAAAAATGGACATATGAATAGGTAATTTCACTTTCAGGTACAAAGATGTTTACTGAAACTTTGTTAGTAGTAGAGAAAAATTAGAAACAATTAAAATGTTCGAGAATAGAGAAATGGATAGATGGATATATTGTGGTATATCTCAAACAATGGAATTCCAAACCAGAGTTAAATAAGACTTATTTAACCAGACAAAAAGCACATGATCAAGATGCACTTGTATTGATGTGGATAGGAATTAGAAAACATAACGTTTAATAAAAAAGCAGGTTGTAGAATATGTATAGGAATGATGCTATTTATGTATATTTTTATTCCATATGCTGTTTATGCATACACATGCTTGAAGTCAAATATAAAATCATGGAAAGGAAGGATATACATCAACTTTGAGATAAAAGTTGCTCTTGAGGAGAGAGAAAAATGAGCTTAGGAAAGTCCTCCTGGATTCCCTATTCATTAAATTGTGCTGGGATAACTGGCTAGCCATATGCAGAAGATTGAAACTGCACCCCTTCCTTACACCACATACAAAAACTAACTCAAGATGGATTAAGACTTAAATGTAAAATGCAAAACTATAAAAACCCCGGAAGACAACCTAGGCAATACCATTCAGGACAGGCATGGGCAAAGATTTCATGATGAAGATGTCAAAAGCAATCACAACAAAAGCAAAAAATTGACAAATGGGATCTTAAACTTAAGAGCTTCTGCACAGCAAAAGAAACTATCAAGGGAGTAAACAGACAACCTACAAAATGGGAGAAAATATTCACAAATTATGCATCAGACAACAGTCTAATATCCAGCATTTATAAGGAACTTAAACAAAATTTACAAGAAAAAAAATAAACAGCCCTATTAAAAAGTGGGCAAAGACACGAACAGACATTTTTCAAAAGACATACATGCAGACGACAAGCATACGAAGAAAAGGCTCAACATCATTGACCATTAGAGAAATGCAAATCAAAACCAACATGAGATACCATCTCACACCATAAAGAATGGCTATTATTACAAAGTCAAAAAATAACAGAATAAGAGATGCTGGCAAGGTTGCAGAGAAAAGGGAATGTTTATGCACTGTTGGTGGGAGGGTAAATCACTTTCCACAGCCATTGTGGAAAGCAGTGTGGTAATTTCTCAAAGAGCTAAAAATGGAACTACCATTATATACCCAAAGGAATAGAAATCATTCTACCGTAGATACATGCACGCATATGTTCATTGCAGCACTACTCACAATAGTAAACACATGGAATCAACCTAAATGCCCACCAATAGTAGGCTGGATAAACAAAATGTGGTACATATACACCATGGAATACTATGCAGCCCTAAAAAAGAATGAGATCATGTCCTCTGCAGGAACATGGATGGAACAGGAGGCCATCATCCTAAGCGAAGTAGCACAGAAATAGAAAACCAAATACCACATGTTCTCACTTGTAAGTGGGAGCTAAATGATGAGAACACATGGACACAAAGAAGGGAACAACAGACACTGAAGATTACTTGAGGGTGGAGTGTAGATGGAGGGAGAGAATCGGAAAAAAATAACTCTTGGGTACTAGGCTTAGTACCTGAGTAATGAAATAATCTGTACAACAAACCCCCATGACATGTGTTTACCTAAATAACACACCTGCACATGTACCCCTGAACCTAAAATAAAAATTCAAAAAACAAAAGAAAAAAAAAGAAAAGTCCTTCCAAACTTTACCCTAGAGTGTTTTGTTCTTCCCACTGTCCCCAATCCCCACCCCAAGATCTGAAGCAAATGTGGCAAAACATTAGCATTTATTAAATCTTGGTGGTTAGTAACTATGTTTGTTTTATATCATTCTTTATACTTCTCTAATGTGAAATAAAAGGAAGCAGAAAGTAGTGGAAGATCTGATTTATTAAAATATATAAGCTTCTGTTTGATCAAATCAGAGATCCTAAATTAAGACTAATGTGCAGTCACTATATTTATCAGTAACATGATCTATGGGAGATAGATCTCCCAAACCAAATTGGGAGTTAAGAAGCTGACTTTATTCCTCTTAGAGCAGGTCTTAGTTTTCTCATTGGCTTCCTTTTATGGATACAGCAAACATTGCATTGTTCGTAAGAACAGATTCTGCCTGGGCACTGGAAACCTTCAGAGGTGCATTTATGTTTGCAGGTCACTGGAATACAATTCCATCCAGAGGAGCAATAATTTAAATAAAGTACCCTGATGACCTATGCAGAGTAAGCAATCTCACAAATAGCCCTATTTTATGGTTACTAATATGCATGGGTCATGTTACTGGTAATATGTTTTAAATTCTGAGAGAAAAAATAATTATAAAATACTATTTGACATACTTTTTTTTTCTATTTTTGGAGATCAATGGCATTTTAATAGCTGCCATCATTCTAGCCACAATATAAAGTCATCCATATATCATTTCTGTTTATGAGGCTCTCCGGACATCTGTTTCTTACATTAGGTAATTAGTTTAGACTAAGTTATGGTGAATGACATATACTCAGTTGACCATCTGCCTCCATAATACAGCTCACTTTCAAGAGCCATGCTCTTGTTCTGTCATACCATCAGTATTCACTACATAGATATATGACCCAAAGTTCCACTTCCACTCACTGATCATTTGTATCTTAACTCTTTCCAATAAGATTTACAGGGCAGACCCACAACTAACACAAGAGAGATTTTGTTTTAGAGAGATTTAGTAGATGTGATCAAATGCCTTTAAAGGCAGACTAGCCAAATGGTTACAAATGGATGTTTTTATATGTAATGCGGTTTTCCTAAATCAACAAATCTTATTTTCCATTATACATCACCGTAACTATGACATCTAAGAGCGCCGCTCTAAAACAATTCTGAAGTGTCATGGCCAATATTTGGCATTTCTTCTTGGGAAAAACAATTGTTTTCAGAATAATACAGTGACACCAGCTTTGAAATCATCTTGAATGTCTTGTTATTCTCAAAACTGCCTCACAAGTCCTAGTATAGCACATGGCTCCTTGTTTGATAAACCTTGTAAAAGTGGATTTCATGTTATTCACAAGGGGTTAGTTTATTCAGAAAGATCAAAAAGGAGGGGAGGAAGGAAGGAATGAGGGGGCAAGGCAGTCTTATTACTGTTTTCTAGAAGACTTGAGCTATAGAATGAAGAATGTGTGTGTGTGTGTATCATAACATTCAAAAGTCACTTCATGGTGGCATTGTTCCAATTTTCAATTGCCAAATTGCTGTTCCTACCTTACTGAGAAGTATACATGAATAATTCATCCCAATCCTCATTTGTCTATATTTTCTAAATTCCTTACAATGAGCTTGTATTAATTCTATAAGCAGAAGAAAGAAGCATTTTAAATGAAAAAAAATGCTTTAAGGTTTGCCAAAATATTGTGATTTCATCATTTAATGTTATTTCCTCCTTATCTAGTTCTACTACTCACAAATATGAAATGTGGTGGTAACTGGGAATTACTTTATCTCTAACGCTTTACTGTGAATTTGAGGTAAGTATGTAATACTGGCTACAAAATTATTATTTTGTCCCTGTTGTTACTAGGAGACTACAACACTCAACTGGCAAATGTTAACAAGTAGAAAAGCAAATGTAAACACCATTTGCTTTACTGATATTTTAATAGGTTTCCCTTGCTGTAAGGTCTCTTGACACCATAACATGATATATATGCAAATATCGTTTAAATTGTTGAATGAAAATACAATGTAAGTGGATCAATAATTAGATCCCTACAAATTTAATATACTAGGAGACTCAGCTAAAACAAAGAATGCAACAGAAAAATGTGATTTTATCTGCCAGATTAGACCAGCCTAAATGGATAAATATAGATGGTTCAAAGGTCAGCGACCGCAGAATTACACACATATGTAAGTGTGTCATATTTTTTTTTCTTCAAGGCCCTATTCAAATTGTACCTCTCCCCTGAGGTTTTTCCTGCTTTTTCTGGAATGGTCTCTCCATGGCTTTTCCCATATTTTCTCCATTTTTATCATAACATTTACTCCTATCTCATACTGTATTGTTCCCTTCCTGAGGCACATAATTACACACATTTTAACATTTCTGAAATTGAGATGCATCCTATAATTTATAAGTATATTTAATGTGGTATTGTTCTCCTTCCTTCTTTCCCTTCTGCACCCTTAATCAACTCTCATTAAATCAGTGGCCGGATTAACAATTGATCAAGCTGTGAATAGCCTTGCAATCTGCCTACCTGGAGGACAGGTAACACACCTGCTGATGCTTGTATTCTCTAAGAAGATGGACCAGAGTGCTTTCAGAATAGAGACCTGGGGGAACTTCAATTAATAACCACAGGCTCTCTTAGACTGAGAAAAGAGAAGACTTTTAAAGAAATGATCACCATCAGGAGACATTTTTGGATTTGTATAACCAAAATGTCATTTCTCCTTCATCTTTCCACATTTATATTAGCATTCTAAGTCTTAATCTCAGACAGCTCTATGATATTTGTCCTTATAGCAGCAAACAGATCAGACTTTGTATTTTTCTGTAAGTGACTCAAAGTTCAAAGCCCTAACTTGCTTTTCTTTCTGTAGTGGACATTGTGTTGGGCCATCCAAATATCTCCTCCCTTTCAGGACTAAGACACTCATTTTCCCAGCTCCTGGGAGTATTGGTAGCTGATAGCTCATAATTGAGTCCTGCTGCAGAGACTGTTCTCTGCTAAACCTAAGCTCATCACCTACCTGGGAGCAGCCCCCAGTGAATGACTGGTCAGGTATATAAAGGCTGGGCCCCTTGCCCCAATTGGGGATGATGATACAGAGTGGCCACAGCTGCAGAGCAAACAATGGAATGGGCTGAGGTCTTGGTTGTGAATGCCTCACAGACCAGTTTCTTCCTCTATCCATTTTTGCTTTCTTCTCTTTCCCACAAAGGTTGATCCAAAGATTACCACCTCCCAGGGAACCTGATCTGCAGCAGGTAGGGTGTTAGGAGTGCTCAAAACAATGGCTCACAAATAAGATGTTGGAGCTGGATCACCCATGAGCCAGGCAGCAATAATGATGGCTGTCACCAATGGCAGTTAGATGCCAGCGTGAGGGAAGACTTTCACTGATGGTGAGCCAGCACCATATACTAGTGAAACGAAATGTTTAGCAGGTCCAATGTATGAGGCATTTGAGAAACATGGAGGAAATAGGCATCATATGGGTAATTCATCAATAATTTAGATTGAGTGCAAAAGCCAAAGGCGGCTTTGCAGCATCATCAAGTGACTCTCATTTCCTGCCACTGCAAGACAGACAAAATTGATGATCAAGCCCAAGATTTATAAGAATAAGAGTTGCATCACTCCCAATACCTCAAGATTCCTGGCAGGTCTATATACCCAGGCCAAGACCCTGATTAGGAAGGAACGGAACCTTGAGATATGAAATGGAAATGCTTGGCATTGATGCATTTAATCTGAGTCCCCAGATTTTTCTGAATCTTCTGCAGAAGTGGCCTCCTCTTTCTTTTCAATGTCCCGCTTGATGGACTACAGCAGAAGGACTTTTCTCTTGCTAGACAAGATAGATTCCACTCAGGATCTGCCCTGATCACCCACCTTCTGACCACTAAAACAGTAATTAAGTTTAACTTACATAACAAAATTTGGCCTAAGAAGTGCTGGACATGCTAAGCAAGGAAGGACTGGCAGGCCACAGGAGCTGTAGAACCCATACAACATGGATCGACAGAGGCCAGGAGAACATGTATGGGGCTGAATTCTAAGGATTAAGGGAGTGGGTGGAACATAAAAGTGGATAAAGGAGAATTTATAGATATGAGAGTAGAGTAGGACTCAATTAACCCTTGGCAAGAACCCAGTTAGATGGTGATAATATGCTACCAGGAGCATCCTTAATAGCTTACAGAAAGCAATGGCCCACACTAAGTAGTATAGAAATACTGTGGCACAGGTAACAGGAAAGATTAAAAGCATCAGAAGAGTGGCAATCACGGGTGTAGCAGATAAAGCTGAAAAGGCCACCTGATGACTTTGATCCACAAGAGGGCCCAGAAAGCGTTCTATCAACAAACCCATAAGGAATGGCCCAGTGCAAGGGGCAGCAGCATCACTGGGAAGCTCAGTGTTGAGCAACTTCTGTAGTTCATGGTTGACAATAGGAGATGCTATTATAGAATTGAGCTCCCTGGCAGCAATGTAGATCACTGGATCCCAACAGAATACAGATCTGGGAGGGGAGAACTTAGACATCAGGGACAAGGTAGATGCAATTATTGACCAATGAACAGCAAGGACAGAGTGGTTGCCAAGAAGGACCAACCCTTAGAAAGACATGGAGATGCTTAAAAGAATAAGGCATCCCTATGGATGACAGAGAGTCATAGGGGTTATAGCTCATCCCACTAAACCTCTACTTATAAGTTCACCCAGGAAAAGAGGGCCACCAGAATCTCAAATGGGCTGTTCCCCAAACATATATGAAGCAAGTCAATCTGAATGGGTCAAGGGGTGGACTGTAGTGTATGCTGCCTTGTGCCATCCAGACTCTACTTTCCAGCATTGAAGGTCTTATTTCTCCAGCTGCTAAGAGTATCAGCAGCAGACAGCTCATGATGAGTCCCTCTCTAGAGATTCCCTCCATTGAAGAAGGCCACACCCTCCAAGATTGCGTTCCCCTCCAGTGACTGGTCAAGGAGGAAATATAAAGTCCCATCTCCCTTACCCTAATTCAGACAAATATGCAGAGCTATTCCAAAGTTCTTCTTGGAATTGACCAAAGTCCTTTTCAATGATTGCTTCACAGCCTGACTTTTTCCTCTGCCATATTTTTTTCCTTCACTCCTTACAGGTATCGATCACAAGAGTGCCCCCAATCAACTTTCTGCAAGCAAATCTCTGTTTCATGGAGAACCTGGCCTGCAACATGACACCTCTCACCACATCTTACGTCAGCAGTTTCTAAATGTGTGCTGTGGACTTGCTATAGCAGATATGTTTGGAGAAAAAAATTCATATTTCTCATGTTCACCCCATACCTACAAAACCATAATCTCCATGAATGGGTCCCAAGGATGTGTATTTTTTCAAAGCTCCTCCTCCACTGCTGAATCTAGTGTATAGCTTGATGTAGAAACCACTGCTATACCAAAGGCTCAGCCTCAAATCAGCCTACAGCTTCTATCTTGCTCCATCTTCGTTTCAGCCACCAATAGAGTGGAGAAGCAATAAAAAGGTCAAAAGTAGGTAAATAAAATGTGAACCAGTATATAAAAGTTCTTCTGAGCAACTGGTACGTTTCTGGCTATTGGTAACTAATCCCACTTCCTCTTTTATCCAAGAAGCTCAAAACAAACTTTGTGGCCAACCTCTGGCTTTCAAATAGAACTTTATCATTTCTTCTGCCAAACGTTAACCTCACCCCTGGCTGCCTCTCATGTTTGCAATCCAATTTTCCTTTCACCCCAATTTCTTCATCTATTTCTTGTTTTTTTTTTTTTTTTATATTTCTCATATTTCTGTAGGCAGCCTCAAACCCATGTTTTGTTACTGTGGGGAACAAGTGGGCAATCAATTAAATGAAGGAGAAAGAGGAAGGAAAAATAAAGGGAAAGAGTAAAAAATGATCCTGTCAGTCCTAGGAGAAATGGAAGCAGGAGTGTGGATGTACAGGACTCAAATTATTCCAGAATACAGATTATCATGAGCTGCTTGTATAACACCATTATTTTAAAATGAGAACTCACCACTGAGCATTTTAAAAAATAGCAGATAGTTAAATTTGTAAGATCCATACTAAGGTGAAAGGGAGAGAAGGAGTAGGAGGATGAATTTGGCCATGGTTCTTCTGTGCCCTGTTGCCCTAAGTGAAGTTCCTGGTTTCAGTGTTTGTCCTCAGGCATTACAGTTCTTGTCCCCCTGCCTGGCATTGGTCCTTTAAACCCAGAGTACTCACAACATCTGTACACAAGGCAGTCAATGGGGAATGGAAGGTGTCGGGGGCAGGGATAGAGGATATGTTTAGAAATCATTCTCACCTTGTCTATAGAGTGATCTTTATTATAATTTCAGATCTTTAAATTCCCTTCTGATTCTGTCCTTTCTCTACCCAGTAGCCCCTGTGTGTTTTATATTAAAAATCCGTGTCATGGGAGGGAAAGTGAAAAGCTTTCTCTGGAACCAATCTGGAATGGAAACCTAATAATGTTTTTTTCAGGCTGGATAAATGTCTTAAACAAAAGTGCCAAAAAGGCTGACATTGCATCCCTGATTACAAGCTTTTTCTCTCCTTCTGTAGTTGGTAATTATTAGGAAGAATGAAGCTATGGTTTCCAAATATATCTGAAATTTAGAAATACAGCTTGCACATATTGGACTTCATTTTTTCCTTTCTGGAAGGTAAATGATAATGATTAATAGCAATTCCACCTGAGGGACTCCTGGTCCACTTGGTCCCCTAAGGAAAAATGAGAAAATAAAATCAAGCTAAAATGCATTTGTCTTCAAGAGTATGTGTTATTCACCTCTATTTATTTAATGGTGTGTTCTACCTATCAGTCTTTCCAACATTCTTATGCCTCCTAGAGGACATGCAATGGCCCTGCTACATTCCAGGGCTTGCCCCTGGACTAAGCTTGCCATGCAGCCTAGCTTCCCACCCTCAGGTGCCTTTTGGTACTTTAGGAACATCTGCTTTACAGGGAGCAGCAGGTTTGAGCCAGTTGGCCCATACCAGAATATGGGGAGAATCTCAAGGGTTCTTGCTTAAGCCCACAAAGGCCCTTGACTGTATGTAAGGGGTACCCTAGTCTGGGGCTAGAGGCCCATATGTGCTTATAAGAGCTGAGAAATCTAAAGCCAGAGGGCTCTTAAAACAGGGGATAAGCTCCTCTCTTGAGTGCAAACGACTTTTGAGAAAATTGCCGAGTATTTGCCTGTCTTATCTGGAGCACAGAGATGGCCTCACGTGTGTATGGCACGTTATTATTTATCATGAACTTTACAATATTATTCATGCCATCTAATGATAGAGCCATAAAGGTGGCAGAACTGGTGTTATCATTTTCTTTACACAACCACCTCCCCTGCCTCAGCCCCAGATATTTATGTCTCTTGGTCTATGACATTTATGAATTTAAGTTTAGAATACACAAAAGAATTCATTTCATTCATCAGAAAGAATTCATTCCACTAGTACAGCTGCTAAAATGTCATCGTCACATCCCTTTGCATAGGATGATCATTTCTAGGCCTCAGCCTCCTTAGCCTTAAAAATAATGGATTAGTTGTTTCCAATTATTGGCTATTGTGAATAATGCTGTAATAAACACAGTAGGGCAGATATCTGTTGAAGATGCTGATGTGGTGAGGTGATCAATATGTTAGCTTGATTGTGGTCATTATTTCACAATGTATATGTACATCAAAACATCAAGTTGTACACCTTAAATACATACAATTTTAATGTGTCAATTATACCTCAATAAAGCTAGGGGGGAAAGTAAGGGGTTGGAATTGTAGGATTGCTTAGCATCCGCCTAGCCCTAATACTCTATTTGCTTAGAAAAAGGCCTAACCATAGTGCAGATCTTGGGCCATCAACAGCAGAAAGCACATGACCGTAACAGGAATTAGGTGGGGGAAATTCCCCCGTAAACACAGAAGAGCAGGATTAACTGGACAGGTGATAGCCTGTACAGGAAAATAAGCACCACAGAGAAGAGGGACAGCATGTGGTCAGACTGTTAATGACGCCACACATACCTTCTGGGTTGGGTGATATATCCATGACACTTGGAACAGTGATGGATTAAATCAGAGACATTCGAATACATAGGGAGGGCAAGAGTGAATCCAACTTCAAGACAACTAAAGCAGATTATCCATTTCAAGATTGAACAGGCATCCACACAGGAGAAGATCTGTTACTGATAATAAGATCTGGCTTCTTCTCCTCCCTCTTCTCCTTTTCCTTCTCTTTCTCCTCCCCCTCCCCCCTTCTTCTTCTTCTCCTCCTCCTCCTCCTCTTTTTCTTCTTCCTCTTCTTCTTTTAAGAGCTAGCATCTCACTCTCTCATCTAGACTGGAGGGCAGTAGTGTAATCATGGCTCACTGCCACCTCAAACTCCTGGGCTCCAGCCATCCTCCCACCTCAGCTTCCCAAATAGCTGGGATTACAGGCATGTGCCATGATGCCCAGCTAATTTTTTTAAAATTCTTTTGTAGAGAAGGGATCTCACTTTGTTGCCCAGGCTGACGATCTGGCTTCTTTGACAATGGTGGGAAATTCCTTTTTTTTTTTTTTTTTTCATTTACTTTGCTGGCCTCCTTTCTCAGCCTCTTTGCAGACTCCTCCTCCTCTATTATAATCTCTAAGTATAGCTGTGTCCCAGGGCTCAGTCCCAGGGCTTTGTCTCTTCTCTACCTTCCATCTGTCCATATGTCATATCATCTAGGCTCATGACTTTAGCATCTCTATGCTGAAGATTCCTGTATTTACATCTTTAGACCTCACTGCTGCACTGAGCTTCAGATTCATATCCAAAGGCTGATTGCGCATCTCAAACGTACTATGATCAAAACAGACTCATGCTCTCCTGTCTTTCCCCCAACCCCACTAACATAAATCTCCCTCCTTACATATTCTTCCAATCTCAGTAAATGGCTCCACCTTCCACCAGTTATTTGAGCCCCAAATCTAGGCATCATTCATGATTCTCTTTCCTTTTTCCTTCCATCTTCACAATCACTTTATTCTATAAATCCTGATGGCTTCTGCCCATTAACATATTCATCCACTTTTCTCTGTCTCCACTGCAACTATAATCCAAATTACCATCATCTCCTATCTAGACCACTGTAATGGTAGTTACAATAGCTCTAGTTTCCAGACCCATTATCCAACCTGTAGGTATAGATATTTGAACCTACTTAAGTCAACCTGATTCTCTCTCCCAGGAGTCTGAAATTTTTTGTGTAGATAAGAACACTTTAAAGATCCACCCTCGGCCTGGCGCAGTGGCTCACACCTGTAATCCCAGCACTTTGGGAGGCCGAGGCAGGCAGATCACAAGGTCAGGAGATCGAGACTATCTTGGCTAACACAGTGAAACCCCGTCTCTACTAAAAATACAAAAAATTAGCCAGGCGTGGTGGTGGGCACCTGTAGTCCCAGCTACTTGGGAGGCTGAGGCAGAATGGTGTGAACCCGGGAGGTGGAGCTTGCAGTAAGCCGAGATCGTGCCACTGCACTCCAGCCTGGATGACAGAGCGAGACTCCATCTCAAAAAAAAAAAAAAAAAAAAAAAAGATCCACCCTCTTAGTTACTTTTTAAGTATGTAATATAGCATTATTAGTTATAGGCACTACACTCTACCATGGACCTCTAGAACTTAATCATCTTGCATAACTGAACTTTGTACCCTTAAAGAAATCTGAATCTTAATCAAGGAAACACATAGAAATTCCCCTCCAGCATATCTTAATTTTAGGAAGCTAGCAGGAACTGAGCCATTTCAAGGTTAGCACCAGGTGGAGTCAATCCAAGGGTTCCTGACCTTAAGATCCTAGAGCTTTCTTGGGTATTGTTTCTCCAAGGTTTTGTCATTCAGCTCTCCCTTTAAATTGGCGAGCCACCCAGTATCTCCCCCTAGGGAAGGGTATAGTGAAAAGTTTCCCTTGGGGACCTCTGAAGAATCCACAAAATGAGCCCTAGTTGGATGTTTGCCATGACAGATGACACACAAGCCGATTGGTACATCCACAGTCCTGATATTGGTAGACAGGGACTTTTCAATTTTATTCACTATTATCTCCTTAGTGTTTAGGATAATACCTCCCTAATACTACAATACATTAACAAAAAATTGTTAAATGAATTAACGAATGTTAGCCAGGCAAAGAAGGAGGGAAGAGAAAGATTTCCAGACAGAAGTGTCATGTTGAGATGAGAGACAATGGTATATTCAAGAAACTGAAAGGAGATCAATTTGGGTGTGGCCTAGATTGCTGCGGTGGTGGTGGGGAAAGGGGTTAAAGATAAGGCAGGAGAGATAATCAATGGTCAGATTATGAACAACTCTATGCCAGGTAAAAGTTTAAACTCCCTGGAGAAGGAAAAGGGGACATCTTTTTAAAAATTTAAGCAGGAAAGAAAATGATAAAATTTGCATTTAGAAAGGTCATTCTAGCTGCAATGCAGAGATCTGGGCTGGGAGAGAAGATGAACTGAAAATAGGGAAACCAGTCAGAATCTGTTGAAGTAATGTAGACAATAGACTTTGGTGGCTAGCCTAGGGCAGCATTAATGTGCTGCAGTGTTTTGAGAAGAAGTTTTAAAAGGGAAAATCATGGTGATGGGGAACTTGCAGGTAGGGATGACGTCCTCATTTCTGGCTTGTCTGCCAGACACCATTCACTAAACTAGGGAACGTGGGGGAATAAGCAGGTGTCAAATGAATGGTGATGAGTTGAGTTCTGGACAGGAAGAGTTTAGGACATGCAGGTGTGGAGGTCCAGGAAGCATCTGGAAATGAGTCTGGAGCTAAGGAGAGATAAATAAGCTAGAGATGTGGATTGTATAGTCATCAGTATAACAATATAACTGAAAACATGGAAGAAAGAAGGCCCAGGACAGAACCTTGAGGGACACCAGCACTTAAGATCAGGTGAGAGATAAGAGACACAGGAATAATTTGGAAGCAAAGAAAATAGAATATTTCACGAATGAAGGCGCAGTCAAAAGCTGCTCTGAAATCAAGTGAGTAAAGGACCTCAAGTTTGCATTGGGTTTAGCCAGAGGGATAAATTGTGAGGACTTGTTGAAAATAATTTCAATGAAGGGAATAGAAGGCGGTCAATGGGTGAGGTCCAAAGGGACAGGAAAAAGTCAAGAAGTGAAGACAGCAACTCTTCTTAGGAGTTTGTCTTTATAGGGGCGAGGGAGAAGTCAATTTCTGGAGAGGGATTTGGGCTTGAGGAATTTTTTTGTACATTTAATCTGCAAGCATGTTAGCATCTTTAAACAGAGAAAGGAAGAAACCAAAAGGGAAAAGAGGTTAATAAATAGAAGATGGGACAGAAAGTGAAAAAGATGAAAAAGTATTGCAAGCCAACTCCTTATATTTCCCCAGCTGTCTCTCCTATTTCCCACAGTAACTATTTTGAAGTTTTCTGCTCCCCAAAAGTATTGGACTCCCCACCCCCTCTCACTACCCACTGAAGATAGCTCCTCCTCCCTCTCAGAGTACGCAGAAGCCATCAGTCAGGGGCGTCCTGGACTTTGTATATCCATGCCCAACTTTTCCTCCTTTTGTTCTCATACACTGAAGGAAGTTTCCCAACTCCTATTTAGAGATACTGTCCCACTTCTCTTTCCCATCCATTCCCATCCAGCTCACACAGCCTCTACTTTGTGCCAGTGTGTCATAGGCCCTGGAAACACAAAGGGGAAAAGACAGAGTTCTTTGCCTCAAGGAGTTCAAGGTTTATTGGAGAGAAAAATAGGTAACCATACTACAAAAAAAAAAAAAAAAAATAGGCAACCATACTACAAGACGGATAAGTGAAATAAAATATTGTTAGTGCTGCCAGGCATGGTGTCTCATGCCTATAATCCCAGCACTTTTGGAGGCTGAGGCTGGAGGATCACTTGAGCCCAGGAGTTGGAGACGAGCCTGAGCAACATAGTGAGACCTGGTCCCTACAAAACAAAACAAACAACAACAACAACAAAAAATTAGCTGGGTATGATGATGCATGCCTGTAATCCCAGATACTCAGGAGGCTGAGGTGGGAGGATCGCTTGAGCCCAGAAGGTCAAGGCTGCAGTGAGCCATGATCCAGCCAGCCACTGCACTCCAGCCTGGGCGACAGGGCGAGACCGTCTCCAAAATATCTTTATATTTATTCTATTCACATTTATGTTGTTATTGCTGTGCTCAAAGTGTGAAGAGTCCTGAATGACCCCACATGTCTCCTTTGGGCTCTCAAATAGTAAATCCTAGGTGTCTCCTAAACATCCAAAGACTAGGCCCTTTCAATTCACCAGCCCCAACCCATCCAAAAGCACCATGGTAGTCCTAGGAAAGATAATTTTAATATTGCAGAAGAAAACAAAACTCAGAATCCTCTGAGATGCATTGGACTTCATAGAAACAAAACTTTCTATAATATTTTGAAATACAAATGTACTCAATATATTTTCCTTCAGTGTTAAACATACAAAGCCTCCCATTTCATTTCAAGTGTCATCATTATTTATTTCTTGGTAGCAAATCTTAATTGCCAGGTTCCAAGGACAGAGCTGTGGAACAACACAAGAAAATCCCCAGCATACAAGTTGGAACCGATACGACTTGATAATTGATTGGCTTAGTGGTGAGGAAGATGCCCAGATTCTTGGCTTAGGCCAGAAGACAGGAGAAGGAGTGGCATTAATACTTGAATATGCAAGTAGGAAGGTAAGCATGATAGACAATGTAATTACCACCATGTTGAGTCTGCTACATTAAGAGTGAAGTGTATTCATGTATGAATAACTTAAATGTATGAAATATTCAAACTATGTCAGTTTAAACATGACATTTGAAATATATAGTTTCCAATAGTTTCTTCCTTAGTAATAAATAGTCACCATCTGGGCATCATCAATAAGATACAGGGACACCTTCCCAAACACCCAAGAAATGAAATTTGAGAAAGAGAGCAGTCACTAAAGCAAATTAAAAGGACTGTGCAGCAGAGACTGCTATATGCCTCCCAATGTCATTTTCCTTAACTTTCTTTTAGTACTAGAAAACTTTCAGTTTTAGTTGGAGACACAGCCATTGAGCTAGAGACTTTATTGTCCAGGATCCCTTGCAGGTAGGCCAATGGGACGAGCAGCTTCTGGGTTATATCATTAAAAGAAAGCTGGTTACCCTTAATTTTCTCTTTCCCTCTTCTCTTGTGTTGGAAAAAGGATGTGATGCTTATGACTTGACTTTGACCCTGCAGCTGAGGACAATAGTCTGGGAAGGGAAAGCAACAAGTTCAAAGAAACTCAAAACCCAAGGTGGCCAGTGGAGCAGAATCCTCTTCCCACCCTGGACCTCTGCTTATCCCCACCTCTGGACTGTTATGTGAAAGAAAAGTAAATGTCTAGCTTATGTGTGTCATGGTATGTTTGGGTCTCTTTGTTAAAGCAGCCTAGTCTGATCTTGACTAATAGAAACTGGTTCTAGATAACTGTCTCCAAAAGAGGAAGCCCTGCTGGTTTCTACCACAACCAGCTGAAGATAACCACATATCCTAGTGGAACCCAGTGATCTTCATAACCTAGAGAAAATCATCAACCCTCTGGAAATGGTCACATCTTCCTTGCTTTCCTATTTACCCTCTCTACCCAACCAGAGTCTACGGAAAGCAACTGCGACAAGGACGGCAGTAGCGTGACATACACAGAGCACAATGGATTTGTTGTTTCTAATTACATCCAATGTCATTGAAGCAGTTCAGTATTTTTCATCAAGGTATTTAAGGGAGAAAAAGAAGCAGGAATTGAAGGTAAAGGTACACTTCACCTCTTGCAGCTACATTCCATCAGTCCATCAATACAGACAACAATCTAGCAGTGAGGGATTTTACAGGCAAAGCTTATACAGAACAATGACTTTTAAAAGCCCACCCCTTGTGTACACTAACTTGACAGCAATATGCTACCATTTGTTCTAAGAACTATTATCACTGTGCTCCCACACATGGGAATTGTTCGCTATTTTTCCTAGTGACGTCTTCCACATTTTTTCTATTATCCACTGAATGTTAAACTAAATTCATATTAGAATATAGTTTTTTTCTGAAAAAGAAGCTCCTATATTGCTAAACTGGTACACCAAAACATTTTCATTTTTTATAAGAGTTAGGATTTGTTGTTGATTGTAAACCCAATAAACAAGCATCCCTTTAATGCCTCATTGACAGTTGCACAATATCTCTACCCTCGTACCAATTGAGTTTTATGGAAACTATTTCAACAGAGTAGACATTTATCATCACAGGAGAAACTCCCATTTAGACATTAACTACCTTAGCTGTACTAAAAACTCATTTTCCACAGATGTCCAGCTATGATTTACTCCTTTTTAATCAGGAAATAAATAAGATCTGGTAATAGCTTCCTGTGGCAAGGGGTACCCTTTATTATACTGCAGGAAATAGATACCAACCAGTCAGAGAACAGCCAGAGGGCTTGCTCTTCTTACCAATGAAACTGGATTTTCACTAAGCCAATTGCTATCAAGCTAATTTTTAAACAGGAAACAGACATTTAGGATACTTATAAGAAACACCAAATATACAATCTATGAGATTTTCAAATGTGCATTGATACATATTCAAGTATTAATGCCACTCCCTCTCCTGTCTTCTGGCCTAAGCCAAGAATCTGGGCATCTTCCTCACCACTAAGCCAATCAATTATCAAGTCGTATTCGTTCCAACTTGTATTATCTTCTGAATTTGTCTACCTCTTATATTTCCAATACCGCATGCTACAGTAGTCACCATTATCTTGCACCTGGTTCACTGAAACAACAAACTCCCATCCACCCCGTTTTTTCTCTGCCTTGCCATCCCAGTGATCTTTTGAAAATGGACACAGGATGAGGAATATCACACACCGGGGCCTGTTGTGGGGTGGGGGGAGGGGGGAGGGATAGCATTAGGAGATACACCTAATGTAAATGATGAGTTAATGGGTGCAGCACACCAACATGGCACATGTATACATATGTAACAAACCTGCACGTTGTGCACATGTACCCTAGAACTTAAAGTATAATTTAAAAAATATATATATATATATACATAAAAGAAAATGGAAGCTCATTCCTTTTGGGAAAGACTGGAAAGTGTAAGTGTGGTTTTAAAAGTCTGCATGATCTGCTCCCCTGCCTAGTTTTCTGGCCTGAAGTAGTACTTCCATCTACTCCCCGTCCTGACCTCTGACATGATGTTCTGTTTATTTATAAAGCACTTACAGTTCCCTCAAATAGAACAAGTTCACTTTGCCTCTGCCTTCGCAAACACTGTTTCTTTTGCCCATAACACCCTTCCCCCACCCTCTCCACTCCCTTCCACCTTTCCTTTAGCTGCTTTGCTTCAGTTTTCAGCATTCACGTCACCTTCCTAATGAAGACGTCTGTGGTTTTTCAAGACTAGACTAGGTCCCCTTCCTGCATTGTTCCCAGGCATCTAAGTGAACGCTCAATAAACTTTATCGATAACAGCATTCCTAATATTATCTAGTTAATCTTGTGGGATTTTGTTCAAAAGATTCCCAGGGGGTTGTGCTCAGGCATGGTTATTACACTGATTTTCAATTCTGATACACACAATGCCAGCCCATTGAACTTGATGATCTCACTAATATTGCTAGGGGCATCAGTTAGAAACTGCAATAAGCTGCTAGTATCAGAGAACAGAACTAATAGAGGCTTAGACAAAAGAGAAGCTTATTGCTCTCTCACAGAAAGGAAAGTCCAAAGATGGGCAGTTCAGGGCTGGTGCTGCAGCACACAAAGTCATCGGGGGCTGCAGCTCCATCATCTTTAGCGTGTGACTTCCATTCTCAAAGCTGCAAATGTCTCACCTTCATTCTAGATGAGAAAAAGGGATAGAGTAAGGGGATTCTTCTTGATGCCTTACTTACTGCCTTCAGTTTACATCACATTGGCCACCCATACATGCAAGAAATATTGTGGAATGTAGTCTTTTAGCTGAGCACTCTGGCACCTCAAATAACATCTTTCTAAGAAAGAAGGGGAAAGTGAATACTGCATAGAAAACTACCAGTTCATTCCATGGTCAGTCTAGTTTCATAATTCATTGTTTAAGAAAATAATTACCCTGTTTTATAAATTCAAACTTTATGTAATCTAATAAACAATAAATTGTTAAGAAAGAAGAGTCACAGAAAAGACTTTTAAAACAACACATTTCGAATATGAAAGAGGTATTAGACAATTCAAATCACGTGTGATCTTTCAGGAACACATCTCTTGTGTATAGAGAGGGACATCCTCATACAAATACCTCGCTTATTCACTCATGTGTTATCCACAGTGAACTATTATTAATGGGTAACGTCGCATGTCCCACGTTATTTGCTCCTCACCTTATATAGCAGGATTATCATCCCCACTTTGTAGATGAGAACACTGAGGCAAGAAGAGGTTAAGTAACTTAGGTCGAAGAACATTGCTGGTGACAGCATCAGCATCAAAGCCAGGTCTGTGTGACATTCTCTTTACTCTGTCATAGAACCTCCCTACATAGCCCACTCTCCTGACTCCTAACAAGAACTAATGATTCTGTCACTCCAAGAATAGCATTTCCAGAGTGACACCCATGAACTGAGCCCATGCTGGCCTGTCCTTAGTGGAAATTATTGGCCACTTTATTGTGCTTAAGCATATGATGGGCAACTGAATTAGGTGACTCAGGGTATTAAAGCTGGAAGGGTCTATATAGATCATTTAGCATCACTCTACTCATTTTTGAGGTGAGAACATTAAAATTGGCCAGAGTCACACCAGTGAGTTGCACTGCTAAGGACTGAACATGGGACTCAAGGCTCTCATTATTTCTAGGTGCTCTTCCTCTGCAGCACCTCTCAGTTTTCTCTTTCCAAATCTTTTCAAAATCCAGCTTAAATTCCATTGTGTTCTTACAGCATTCCATGATTTTCCAAATGAGAATTAGTCATTCTTTGCTCTCAGCTTACATTATACTTTAAACCTCTGTTTTAGCACTTCATTCCTTCTGCTTTATATTAATTTTGTATGTTGGTCACCCTTTCTAGACTATAAACCTGTTAAGAACTTATTTTTGTATAACCTTCAAGTATCTAGTTCATTGTTTTGTCCATACTAGGTGTTCAACATGTACTTATTGAATGAATAATGATTTAACAATATTTTAGCATTTCTTTAATTCAAATGTTTCCATCAAAAGTTATCTCTCTCTAGGCTGGAAAATAAGCAAAACTGTGCTGATTTCTCTGTATTTGTTCTTTTCATATTGTGCTTTTTTGGTTTGTTTCCCTATTTGAAGCATCCTCCAGTAGAATGCAAGATCTGCATAAACAAACTTATTTACATTTGCCCCTGCCATCCCTAAGGCTCAGCATTGTTTCTGATACAGAGCCAGTACCCAAACACCCAATAAATGATAAACAAGTGAATGAATCGTCTCTTCCATTTCACAGACACTCAAGGTTT
Organism: Pan troglodytes; assembly: GCF_028858775.2. NCBI lineage: Eukaryota > Metazoa > Chordata > Mammalia > Primates > Hominidae > Pan > Pan troglodytes. The sequence goes on along the minus strand of NC_072411.2, from coordinate 109,052,615 downwards.
TTGCAGTTTTGATCCAAGTCTTTCGGAAACATGAACTCGCCAGAGATAAATACCTCAAAACAGCCATTGCATTCTTCCAAAGAAATCATTGTGGGATGTGTGAGAGCATCAAGTTGGCAGATACACAACATGTCTTAGGAAAAATGGGAGTGTAACTGTCAAGGAGAAAAGATGAGAACAAGAGTCTGAAGCTGTATCATTAACTGTTCCCACAATAATGCTGACTATCAACCAACCACAACACTTCAAAGGCATACAATGATAAGCAGTCCTTACCCATGCCTCTGGGATGGTTGATTAGGCAGCTCTGCTGATCTTGGCTGGGTTGAATGGATGAATCTTCTGGCCTCGGTTGGATAATATCACATGTTTAGGAAGATGTATTGATGTATAGAGGTCAGCTGATTATCAGCCACTATAGGATACTCTTGGCTGGAATGACTGTGCTAATTCATCTCTTTTCCAAGCGTCTCTAATCACCCAACAGACTAGCACAGATAGTCTTATGTTGATGAAGAAGGTAAGAGTGATAACAAGCCTGATTTTGCAAATACTTTAAAGCCTTTGCTTGACCAATGACTTGCTTTTCGACAAGTCATTGGCCAAAGCAAGTCTTATGGTTGAGGCCAGAGTCAGAAATGGAAGAGCACTATAAAGTTATGAAGCAAAGATGGAGAGGCAAATAATTGGAGACATTTTTGCAAATCTATCATAAGGGCAAAGATTGAAATTACTTGCTTAAAATCTTTTGCTCCTAGTCCATACTAGCAGGCTTAATAAATATTTGTTGAACAGATACACAGATTAATGGATGTATAGATGTCTGGATGAATGAATGAAGCTAGTTTACAGAGCTCTTCACAGAGACAAGTCATCAATAACTCAACTAGTATCTTGATGATGCTAGCAGGAAAACATTTGTCCATAGATATCCATAAGATCTTACAAAAACAGAAACAAGCACGAAATTACTGGGCCCATCAAGCAGTATGGGTTGGGTTTTCAAGAATCCTTCTAAGAGGAATATGAGGTTTTTCCAAGGTGTCCACCTTCTTTACCTATCACAAACCTTCCTGCACAATTAAGCTGAGTTTTTCATCACAGTGGTATTAAGGACATTCTAATATCTCCAATTCTTGTTTTCTTTACTAAACAAAAACGGCATCAGAGAAGTATTTTTGTTCTCAAAGACAAGCTCTTATTGCAAGAGCAGCAACACTAACAGCCTCCAGAATCATAGGTAGCCTCTGAAAAGGCCATGCAACATTTTCTGAAGCTTTCAGGCAGATATCTGCACAGGAACTAAAACTGGAGAAGAAAATTCTCTATTGGTGATTAGACTGCAATAGAAAATTATAAACTTAAATTCAGAACTGTGATAGCCTCCTCTATACTCCCTTTCTCTAAACCCAAGGGCAGTAAGTAGCATTCTGGTATAATAGATTTAATAAAAAATTAGTTTATTCAGGTGGAAGGGCTGGGATGGCAAGATTTGACTAATTGTACTTAAGGGAAACAGGGAAAAATGGCACACATGTCTCAAGAAATAAAACCAAGAGCTTTGTGAGTTATATATGATAAGCAAATGGTAGCTATCAATTATCAATACTATTTCACATTTTAGATTGCTCTGAAGGACATGAAAAGTCAGATATGTATTCACAATAATAACTAACATTTATGGACTTAGTATATGCCAGGTTGTATACTAAGGACTCTTTATTTATTATCTCATTTAACCCACAAACCACTGTATAAGATGGTATTTTTCAAATGTTTACATTTTTTCCTACACATTTTACAGAGGAAAGAGCTTATTCTACTAAGAGTTGGATGACCATGCATTCTGGTTTGGCCAAGAGAGTCCTGATTTATACATGTTATCCTGGCATAATTATTAATGACACCACTATTCACTCTCAAAAGTATCCTAGTTTGGGTGATTATTATGCTCACCCTGGTTAAGAGGTTTGTCCACATAGCTTGTAAATGGCAGAGCCAGGGAGAGAAGCTGGGTCAGTCTAACACCAGAGCTAGCAACTTCACCTCACTGAAACCCTCACTGTCTTAGCAGTTCAGCCATAATGATGACTGACTCAAGTCTATTCCTCTGGTATCTGCCAGCTTACATCTGGAAACTGACTTAAGATTTGGAGATGCTCAAGTGTATTAAGACTAGGAAATAAAACTTCAGTAAATTCAGGTTGTATTTCAAAAAGACTGGAAAAAAAAACCTGAATTGCGCAAAAACCTGGAAAAAAAAAAAAGGAGAGAGAGATGTTATTCAAAGCAAAGTCTCCGAAATTATTGGATAGAATTTAAAACAATCATTTTACATACTTAAATATCAACTTATTTATTTAACTGCTATTGCATTTATTGAATTTACACACTCAAGAGTCCAAGATTCTATCCCTGTTCTCAAGTAAAAGGAACAACTTCACAGTTGATATATCCTTGCTCTTTTCCATTTATTTTACTAACAGTAAATAGCAACATTTACTCCTTTTATGCAACAGAAACGATAGCTTATATTTCCAAAGAGGGTCAATTTGGGTAAAAGGGAAGTCAACAAAAACATAAATTCCTTCTTTCACATTCCTCCCTTCTCCCAGCAGTAGAAAATATATACATTAGCAGCATAGAAATGTAAAGGACCTAAGGATGAAAACTGTAGGGATAATGCAAATAGGATTTCTTATATTTACTCATTATGAGTAGATTTCTTGAGAAAAGAGACAATCACCTGGGTTCTTTACCTTGTATTAGCTGTTCTTTCCTATTGCTTAAGACTAGGAATTCAAGCACATTCTCCTTAAGCAAATCAAATTGCAAAAAAAAAAAAAAAAATATATATGAACTTAGAGAGGTGGTTGTTTGCTCTTATAAAAGAATCACCATTAAATTATTTTGATAAAATATATTGACTAAATCAAAGGAGGGAGAAATAACTAGCCAAGAAAAATGATAATAATTGAAGGCATAGCAAATTATAAGAACAGAGATTTCAAAAGATTCATGGGGGAAAAAGCAATTTGAATAAACACATAGATGAGAAAGAAGAGGACAAGTAGAAATAAAGCCTTCTTATGGACTAATTAGAGAGTGTGGTGGTGACATTAAGACACTGTTCCCCCAAACTAGAATATACTGAGTGAAGTCAGAGAACCTGTAACTCATATGGGATAAATCCATTTTAGACAGTGAAAAACAGATGTTTTCAGTTGCTCGATTGCCCTGGAGAGAACTGTGGAAGCAATAATGTACACCCGACCTAGGAGACAGTTCTACTGAGTCCAAGGAGAATTTAAAGATAGAGATAGGAAATTCACTGACTCATAAGGGAAGGAAGGAATTGGGTGGCCCTCAGCCATCTGCCTAACATTATCTAGAACCACACCTAAACCATCCCAAGCAGATGAGACCTCCAGAGATGTAGCTCCATGATCTCCTCTGGTCACCATGTTCCGAGGTGGAACATTGGCCAGAATGTTTTCCTTCTTACTAACCGACAGTCATGTGCGGATTATTCTCTCTCATTCTGTTTGCTGTGGAAAGAAGAGCAGGCATGTCTCTGGTCGTCTTATTTTCTTATGGGGTCTGACAGGCACTGGCATTACTCTCCAGTGTCAAGATACCATTCCTGGATGCACATTATCAGGAGCTCCCACTGCCATCTCTAGGTTTATTCATTCGAGTCCTTTAAGGCTTTCCTCCTGAAGGGGAATTCCTGGGCTTTAGGAATTAGTGCATTTTGAGAAAATAATTTTTATTTTATTTTATTTTATTTTTTTTGGAGGGCAGTGGCGCAATCTCAGCTCACTACAAGCTCTGCCTCCTGGGTTCATGCCATTCTCCTGCCTCAGCCTCCCGAGTAGCTGGGACTACAGGCGCCCACCACCACGCCCGGCTAATTTTGTTTTTGTATTTTTAGTAGAGACGGGGTTTCACCGTGTTAGCCATGATGGTCTCAATCTCCTGACCTCATGATCGGCCCGCCTCGGCCTCCCAAAGTGCTGGGATTACAGGCGTGAGCCACCGTGCCCAGCCGAGAAAATAATTTTTAAAAGTTAACACGAATGAAATAAAGCCTCTCATAATTAAAAACACATTAAGACAAGACACTTGAAGTGAAACTTCATCCCAGTGGTGGCTCTCCAGGTATGGGGTCCAACTAGGGAGCCACCCAAATCTGTTAGAGTTTGATTGTCAGACAACAGAGATGCAGCAAAAAACTCCAGGCAGGCCAACATTTGATTAAGGTGGCTGTGGATTTTGAGAGCTTTTTCTGTTGTCTCAAATCCTGTTTCGAGCACCCTTTTTGGTAGAGTAAGGACTACTTTTACTAATACTATACATAATAATAGTAATAATAATGATAGAAAATTCCATAGTCACCAATTATTTGTGCTTACTGTGTATGGTAGGCAGAATAATGACATCCTCCTTCACCCTAAAGATATCCTAATTCTCAGGAACTATAAATATGTTACATTACATGGCAAGAGGAACTGAGGTCGCAGATGGAATTTGGTTGCTAATCAACTGGAAGCCTTCCTGCTAAGATAAGGCACAAGGCAAAGATGTGCCCTGTCACCACTGCTTTTCAACTTTGTACATTTGTCCTAAGTAATGCACTAAGACAAGAAAAGGAAACATGCCGATTGTGAAGGAAGAAATAAAACCATTTTCATTGGCAGATGACATGATTGTCTATGTAGAAAATCTGCAAGAATCAACATAAAAAATCTTGGTACTAATAAACTATTATAGCAAGGTTGCAGGACACAAGGTTAATAAAAGCCAGTCACTTTCTTATACACCAGCAATGAATAATGGAATTTGACATTAAAAACATTTTATCATTTACATCAGAACCCCCAAAATCAAATACTTAGGCATAAATCCAAAAAAAGTGTATAAGATCTATATGAGGAAAACTATAAAGCTTTGATAAAGATATCAAAGAAGAACTAAATAAATGGACAGATATTCTGTATTCATGGATAGGAAGACTCAATATTAACAAGACGTCAATCCTTTCCAAATTGATCTATAGATTCAGCATAATCCTAATAAAAATCCCATCAAGTTATTTTGTAGCTAGTAACAAACTAAATTTTAAAGTTTATATGGAGAGGTAAAAGACCCATACGATTACAGGTGGAATGAAGGCTGCTAAACTGACTTTAAAATAGGGAGATTATCTTCAACTATCAGAGTGGGCACAATGTAACCCACAAGGATCCTTAAAAGTGGAAGAGGGAAGCAGAAAGTCAGTAGCAGAGTGAAGGGATATGAAAGACACTCACTCCACTGGCCGCTGCCAACCTTGAAGACAGTGGAAGGGGCCATAAGCCAAGGAATGCAGGCAGCCTCTAGCAGCTAAAAAAGGCAAAAAACCTGGTTATCTTAGAGATACCAGAAAGGAAGACAGCCCTGCCCACACCTTAATTTTAGCCCAGTTAGACCCATTTTTGACTTCTGACCTCCAGCACTATGAGACAATTACTATGTGTTGTTGTAAGCCACTAAATTTGTTACAACAACAATAGGAAACTAATACACTGTGCCAAATTTTGAGCTATGCGGTTCATGTCCAATTAGTTCTAATTCTTACAAACACTGCAAGAAAGGCATAAGCATCCGGTTTATACAAATGAAGACACTGAAGCCCCAGATGGTAAATGACTTGCCCAAGACCTCAGTTAGTAAAATGCAAAGCTAGAGTGTAAGTCCAGGCTTGTTGGACTCCAAAGCCCATTTCTCTTCTTCTGCATTCAAAACTAACCCATGAGGCGTCAAACCCTGAACAACCTTTACTCCATGTCCAGATATGTACTGCTCCACCTCAGCTGTTAGACTCACTCCCTAGAAGCTGAAGGAAAAAAAGAAAAATCCAATTACCATTTAAAAATAGCTCCCTATCTAAATGGCCAAATGAAAGTTTTATTTTAGACTAATTGGTCCAACTGGCTCTGTTTGATACTTCACTTATTCAATATATAGGATTCTTCTGAGGAAAAACATAGAGGGGCCAAGGGGTGACTCGTGAATGTAAGCTAAAAGCTTGGCTGAAAGCACTTTGAATCAATAAGCAAGCCAATGCTTTGGTCTGGGAAATTTACTAGAGTCAGGTTGGAAATGCATTTTTGTTTTTGCTTTTATAATTAATTACTGTTGCTAATGCTTTTTGTTATTATTTTTAAAATTAATTGCCAAGCACTGATAGTAGACAGCAACTTTTCACACATGGCTTAAACATACTGAGGTAAAAAATCAGAACCATAACTAGAGTGCATGTTTATGGATTACTAAAATGCTCACATAAGAATTACACACTAATTCAACTACAATAAAAAAATTACACTTGAAGAGCTTATTATATACTATTCCTTCCCCTTCTGAGAAACATTTGAGCAGAAGCCTAGCATGGTTACCATAGCAACTATAATGCAAAATTGGCAGTAACTTTATGAATTGCAAATTCCTCTAAGGGTGTTGGGGATTTTTTTTCTACTTCCATTTTTAACCATCTCATATGCATTATTCCAGCAATATGTTAAACAAGGTTTTTGGGAACTCATGCATCACTTCAAAACAAGCTATGTTTTAAACCTTCAAATTTCATTATTCTAACAAGAGCAGAATTACCAGGAAACACCCAATTTACTGTCTTTTAAATTGTCCACTGCTTTTATTAATAACTGAGTTCTTAACATGTTGGATCACTTTTTCTAAAGAGAATCCAGGTAGTCAAATAAATGAAATCGCTATATTCTTTACCATCGTCTGCCCTAGAATCTCTCTGAGAATGGAGAAAGGGGATAGTCCTAGTTAAAAAACAAAACAAACAAACAAACAAACAAAACAAAAAAAAAACAAAAAAAAACACACACAAAAAAACTAAACAAAAAACAAAACCACCCTTGTAATTTCACAATCTGTTTCTCCTTCTAAGTAATATCAGTTGGCATTTTGCATCAAAACTTTAATCAAACAAATGGTCAATCTTCATTGTTTTCCTTTCTCAGTCCCATTTTCTCTTCTACGTGCTCATGAACATGAAAATGACCCAAAGAGACAACTTGAGTAACTAGGGAGTTAGTTCCAGGACAAATTGTTTGCTTGGGTAGTTCAGAGACTGGCAAAGGTAGCCAAAACTATTGTGCTATACTACATATGCACATCTAAATACGTGTAATTGAGAGATGAGGTTACTCATATCATCATAAATGGTTCACGTCTTATCATTGCCAATTTCCTAGCTCTCTGACTTTGAGCAAGTCATTTGTGAGCTTTAGCTTCCTCATCTATAACACAAGAACCTAAATTTTTGCCCAGTTCATTTCATAAGCCTGTTATAAGAATCACATGAGATGGTATGTTTGAATATTACCATGTCCTTTGAAAATACTGCTATTAATTCTTCTGAATTTTTATTTTAGATATTCAATACTAAGAATCTCCAAAATACGAAGATTCTTTATTTTCAGAATCCAGGATCAAGAGGAAAGGTGCTAATTCATGGATTGGGTATCTCAGGGTTAGAAATAAAGGTAAGTACAAAAATGTCAAAATTAAATTTTGTTATATGAAGATCTACATTATTGCCTCTGGTCAGTTTCCCATTTGGGAGACCTATTTGTTTGCAAAACATTAACATAGAAAATGACTGCACCCAAAGCACATCTCTCAGACAAGATTCTTAACGAGTTCCATCCAGATTCTTAACGAGTTCAGGGAGCATTTTGTGGAGACAAGCAAGTCTATTGGCTTGTTCTTTTTTTTTTTTTAACTTTTATTTTTGATTAGGGGGTACATTTTCTGTCCTGTTTCACAGCAACTTCCTGAGGTCAAAGGAACATTAGTTGTTTTCCTGCCCTTGAACGATAGCCTTCAAAAAGGATGTACGTATGGCCTAAAGCTTTGATGGACATAAATTATGATATGCAACATAATCAGAGAAATATGGTGAAGAAACATTAAAAGAGGGAAAACTCTGCTTGGCTTCTGAGGACTTTGTTTATTCATACACTCCGTCATTTGTTCACTCAGCATTTACTGACAGCCAAGTATATGCTGCTTCAGTAAAGAAAGGGAAGAATCAGACACATATTTACTCCTGAAGAGTTCCCCAGTTTACTGGGGGAAGATACAGCCCCTTCTGTCTATCCCTCACTGCATCTAAGGATCATGGGAACACAGAAATGGCAAAGACTAACCACAAATGGGGCAGGAACACGTGAGGAGAGAGAACTCAGGAAAGTGTTGTTCAATCTACACTCATATAGGAGAATCTTTCCAGGTGAAGAGGTGGCAGGGATTCCTCAGAGTACAAAGCATGTGAAAAGGCTCCGAAAGATGAAATCTGAATGCTGGGGAAGACCTCTGAGTAGCTGGAGCACAGAATGCCAAAGACGGAGAATAATGACCAAGGAGTCTAAAAAGTGGGTCAGGCCCAACTGGACAGTATGTGCATAAAAAATGAGGAGTCTCATGCCTGTAATCCCAGCACTTTGGGAGGCTGAGGTGGGTGGATCACCTGAGGTCAGGAGTTCGAGACCAGCCTGACCAATGTCAGGCCTCTGAGCCCAAGCCAAGCCATCACATCCCCTGTGACTTGCATGTATAAGCCCAGATGGCCTGAAGTAACTGAAGAATCACAAAAGAAGTGAATGTGCCCTGCCCCGCCTTAACTGATGACATTCCACCACAAAAGAAGTGTAAATGGCCGGTCATTGCCTTAACTGATGACATTACCTTGTGAAAGTCCTTTTCCTGGCTCATCCTGACTCAAAAATCACCCCCACTGAGCACCTTGCGACCCCCACTCCTGCCCGCCAGAGAACAAACCCCTTTGACTATAATTTTCCTTTACCTACCCAAATCCCATAAAATGGCCCCACCCTTATCTCCCTTCTCTGACTCTCTTTTCGGACTCAGCCCGCCTGCACCCAGGTGAAATAAACAGCCATGTTGCTCACACAAAGCCTGTTTGGTGGTCTCTTCACACGGACGCGCATAAAATTTGGTGCCGTGACTCAGATCGGGGTACCTCCCTTGGGAGATCAATCCCCTGTCCTCCTGTTCTTTGCTCCATGAGAAAGATCCACCTACGATCTCAGGTCCTCAGACCGACCAGCCCAGGGAACATCTCACCAATTTTAAATCAGGTAAACGGCGTCTTCTTACTCTCTTCTCCAACCTCTCTCACTGTCCCTCAACCACTTTCTCCTTTCCACTCTTCAATCTCTCCCTTTTCTTAATTTCAATTCCTTTCATTTTCTGGGAGAGACAAAGGAGACACGTTTTATCCGTGGGCCCAAAACTCCGGCGCCGGTCACGGACTGGGAAGGCAGCCTTCCATTGGTGTTTAATCATTGCAGGGACGCCTGATTATACACCCACGTTTCAAGGGTGTCAGACCACGCAGGGATGCCTGCCTTGGTCCTTTACCCTTAGCGGCAAGTCCCGCTTTTCTGGGGAAGGGGCAAGTACCTCAACCCCTTCTCTCCTTGTCTCTACCCCTTCTCTGCTTTTCTGGGAGAGGGGCAAGTACCCCTCAACCCCTTCTCCTTCACCCTTAGCGGCAAGTCCCGCTTTTCTACAGGGCAAGAACCCCCAATCCCTTATTTCCACACCCCAACCTCTTATCTCTGCGCCCCAATCCCTTATTTCCACACCCCAACCTCTTATCTCTGTGCCCCAATCCCTTATTTCCACACCCCAACCCCTTATCTCTGTGCCCCAATCCCTTATTTCCACACCCCAACCTCTTATCTCTGTGCCCCAATCCCTTATTTCCGTGCCCCGACCTCTTATCTCTGCACCCCAACCCCTTTTCCCACTTTTCTGGAAGGTAAGAACCCCCGAACCCCTTCCCTCCGTTTCTCTACTCTCTCTTTTCTCTAGGCTTGCTTCCTTCACTATGGGCAACCTTCCACCCTCCATTCCTCCTTCTACTCCCTTGGCCTGTGTTCTCAAAAACTTAAAACCTCTTCAATTCACACCTGACCTAAAACCTAAATGCCTTATTTTCTTCTGCAATGCCGCTTGACCCCAATACAAACTCGACAGTAGTTCCAAATAGCCAGAAAATGGCACTTTGAATTTTTCCATCCTGCACAATCTAAATAATTCTTGTCGTAAAATAGGCAAACGGTCTGAGGTGCCTGACGTCCAGGCATTCTTTTACACATCAGTCCCTTCCTAGTCTCTGTGCCCAGTGCAACTTGTCCCAAATCTTCCTTCTTTCCCTCCCGCCTGTCCCCTCAGTCCCAACCCCAAGCGTCGCTAAGTCTTTCTAATCTTCCTTTTCTACAGACCCATCTGACCTCTCCCCTCCTCGCTAGCCCAAGCTAGGTCCCAATTCTTCCTCAGCCTCCGCTCCTCCACCCTGTAATCTTTTTATCGCCTCCCCTCCTCACACCTGCTCCGGCTTACAGTTTCGTTCTGTGACTAGCCCTCCCCCACCTGCCCAGCAATTTACTCTTAAAAAGGTGGCTGGAGCTAAAGACATAGTCAAGGTTAATGCTCCTTTTTCTTTATCCCAAATCAGATAGCGTTTAGGGTCTTTTTCATCAAATATAAAAATCCAGCCCAGTTCATGACTTGTTTGGCAGCAACCCTGAGACACTTTACAGCCCTAGACCCTAAAAGGTCAAAAGGCCATCTTATTCTCAATATACATTTTATTACCCAATCTGCTTCCGACATTAAATAAAACTCCAAAAATTGGAATCTGGCCCTCAAACCCCACAACAAGACTTAATTAACCTCACCTTCAAGGTGTACAATAACAGAAAAAAGTTGCAATTCCTTGCCTCCACTGTGAGACAAACCCCAGCCACATCTCCAGCACGCAAGACTTCCAAACGCCTGAACCGCAGCCGCCAGGCGTTCCTCCAGAACCTCCTCCCCCAGGAGCTTGCTACATGTGCTGGAAATCTGGCCACTGGGCCAAGGAATGCCCGCAGCCCGGGATTCCTCCTAAGCCGCGTCCCATCTGTGTGGGACCCCACTGAAAATCGGACTGTTCAACTCACCTGGCAGCCACTCCCAGAGTCCCTGGAACTCTGGCCCAAGGCTCTCTGACTGACTCCTTCCCAGATCTTCTCGGCTTAGCGGCTGAAGACTGACACTGCCCGATCGCCTGGGAAGCCCCCTAGACCATCACGGACGCTGAGCTTCCAGTAACTCTCACAGTGGAAGGTAAGCCAGTCCCCTTCTTAATCAATACAGAGGCTACCCACTCCACATTACCTTCTTTTCAAGGACCTGTTTCCCTTGCCTCCATAACTGTTGTGGGTATTGATGGCCAGGCTTCTAAACCTCTTAAAACTCCCCAACTCTGGCGCCAACTTAGACAATACTCTTTTAAGCACTCCTTTTTAGTTATCCCCACCTGCCCAGTTCCCTTATTAGGCTGAGACACTTTAACTAAATTATCTGCTTCCCTGACTATTCCTTGATTACAGCTAAATCTCATTGCCGCCCTTCTTCCCAGTCCAAAGCCTCCTTTGCGTCCTCCTCTTGTATCCCCCCACCTTAACCCACAAGTATAAGATACCTCTACTCCCTCCTTGGTGACCGATCATGCACCCCTTACCATCTCATTAAAACCTAAACACCCTTACCCCACTCAAGGACAATATCCCATCCCGCAGCATGCTTTAAAAAGATTAAAGCCTATTATCACTCGCCTGCTACAGCATGGCCTTTTAAAGCCTATAAACTCTCCTTACAATTCCCCCATTTTACCTGTCCTAAAACCAGACAAGCCTTACAAGTTAGTTCAGGATCTGCGCCTTATCAACCAAATTGTTTGGCCTATCCACCCCGTGGTGCCAAACCCATATACTCTCCTATCCTCAATACCTGCCTCTACAACCCATTATTCTGTTCTAGATCTCAAACATGCTTTCTTTACTATTCCTTTGCACCCTTAATCCCAGCCTCTCTTCGCTTTCACTTGGACTGACCCTGACACCCATCAAGCTCAGCAAATTACCTAGGCTGTACTGCCGCAAAGCTTCACAGACAGCCCCCATTACTTCAATCAAGCCCAAATTTCTTCCTCATCTGTTACCTATCTCGGCATAATTCTCATAAAAACACACGTGCTCTCCCTGCCAATCGTGTCCGACTGATCTCTCAAACCCCAGCACCTTCTACAAAACAACAACTCCTTTCCTTCCTAGGCATGGTTAGCGCAGTCAGAATTCTTACACAAGAGCCAGGACCACACCCTGTAGCCTTTCTGTCCAAACAACTTGACCTTACTGTTTTAGCCTAGCCCTCATGTCTGCGTGCAGCGGCTGCCACTGCTTTAATACTTTTAGAGGCCCTTAAAATCACAAACTATGCTCAACTCACTCTCTACAGTTCTCATAACTTCCAAAATCTATTTTCTTCCTCATACCTGATGCATATACTTTCTGCTTCCCGGCTCCTTCAGCTATACTCACTCTTCGTTGAGTCTCCCACAATTACCGTTGTTCCTGGCCCAGACTTCAATCCGGCCTCCCACATTATTCCTGATACCACACCTGACCCCATGACTGTATCTCTCTGATCCACCTGACATTCACCCCATTTCCCCAGATTTTCTTCTTTCCTGTTCCTCACCCTGATCATGCTTGATTTATTGATGGCGGTTCCACCAGGCCTAATCGCCACACACCAGCAAAGGCAGGTTATACTATAGTACAAGCCACTAGCCCGCCTCTTAGAACCTCTCATTTCCTTTCCATCGTGGAAATCTATCCTCAAGGAAATAACTTCTCAGTGTTCCATCTGCTATTCTACTACTCCTCAAGGATTATTCAGGCCCCCTCCCTTCCCTACACATCAAGCTCGAGGATTTGCCCCACCCAGGACTGGCAAATTAGCTTTACTCAACATGCCCTGAGTCAGGAAACTAAAATACCTCTTAGTCTAAATAGACACTTTCACTGAATAAGTAAAGGCCTTTCCTACAGGGTCTGAGAAGGCCACCGCAGTCATTTCTTCCCTTCTGTCAGACATAATTCCTCAGTTTAGCCTTCCCACCTCAATACAGTCTGATAACAGACCAGCCTTTATTAGTCAAATCAGCCAAGCAGTTTTTCAGGCTCTTAGTATTCAGTGAAACCTTTATATCCCTTACGGTCCTCCGTCTTCAAGAAAAGTAGAATGGACTAAAGGTCTTTTAAAAACACACCTCACCAAGCTCAGCCACCAACTTAAAAAGGACTGGACAATAATTTCACCACTTTCCCTTCTCAGAATTCAGGCCTGTCCTCGGAATGCTACAGGGTACAGCCCATTTAAGCTCCTATATAGACGCTCCTTTTTATTAGGCCCCAGTCTCATTCCAGACACCAGACCAACTTAGACTGTGCCCCCCCCCAAAAAAAAACTTGTCATCCCTACTATCTTCTGTCTAGTCATACTCCTATTCACCGTTCTCAACTACTCATACATGCCCTGCTCTTGTTTACACTGCCAGTTTACACTGTTTCTCCAAGCCATCACAGCTGATATCTCCTGGTGCTGTCCCCAAACTGCCACTCTTAACTCTTGAAGTAAATAAATAATCTTTGCTGGCAGGACTATGCTGAATCTCCTTAAACACTCTCCAATCAGATATCCTGAGTCGTCCCAATTCTTAGACCTTTTATACCTGTTTTTCTCCTTCTGTTATTCCATTTAGTTTTTCAATTCATAGAAAACCGTATCCAGGCCATCACCAATCATTCTATAGGACAAATGTTTCTTCTAACATCCCCACAATATCACCCCTTACCACAAGACCTCCCTTCAGCTTAATCTCTCCCACTCTAGGTTCCCACACCGCCCCTAATCCCGCTTGAAGCAGCCCTGAGAAACATCGCCCATTCTCTCTCCATACCACCCCCCCCAAATTTTCACTGCCCCAAAACTTCAACACTATTTTGTTTTATTTTTCTTATTAATATAAGAAGGCAGGAACGTCAGGCCTCTGAGCCCAAGCCAAGCCATCGCATCCCCTGTGACTTGCACGTATACGCCCAGATGGCCTGAAGTAACTGAAGAATCACAAAAGAAGTGAATATGCCCTGCCCCGCCTTAACTGATGACATTCCACCACACAAGAAGTGTAAATGGCCAGTCCTTGCCTTAACTGATGACATTACCTTGTGAAAGTCCTTTTCCTGGCTCAAAAAGCACCCCCACTGAGCACCTTGCGATCCCCACTCCTGCCTGCCAGAGAACAAACCCTCTTTGACTGTAATTTTCCTTTACCTACCCAAATCCTATAAAACGGCCCCACCCTTATCTCCCTTCTCTGACTCTCTTTTTGGACTCAGCCCGCCTGCACCCAGGTGAAATAAACAGCCATGTTGCTCACACAAAGCCTGTTTGGTCTCTTCACACGGACGCGCATGAAAACCAACATGGAGAAACCCCGTCTCTACTAAAAATACAAAATTAGTCGGGCATGGTGGTGCATGCCTGTAATCCCAGCTACTCAGGAGGCTGAGGCAGGAGAATCTCTTGAATCCGGGAGGCCGAGGTTGCAGTGAGCTGAGATCACACCATTGCACTCCAGCCTGGGCAACAAGGGCAAAAGAAACTCTGTCTAAAAAACAAAACAAAAAAAACAAAAAAACAAAAAAAAAGAGGAGTCCTGAATTGTTTAAATAAGGGAGAAGAATAACATTGATAACATTGTCAGATCTGGGTTTTAGGCAGAACCTTTTTATGGGTAGCAGAGACGACCAAAACAAGTACAAGCAGTAAATCAAAAGTCACCGATATGTCCAACAAGAGAGGCTGCTCTCCCCAGGACAGAGTGAAAGCCCAGTGGCCTCACAGGCACGAGTGTCTGGGAGCACTGCAGGAAGGAAGTCAGAATCCACTGGACTCCACAACTTCCTGATGAGTGAGAAAAATTCTGGAAAACTGTCAGCATTCTCTCAGAAGGTGAGCATACAGATTGCAGAGTATTTCTACCTTTCCAAGCTTGGCAATAGTACAAAAATGTGGTCGATTCTCTTCACTCTCTGTAACTCACACCACCAGATGCTGATGCCCTTAGACTCTTTCACAGCTACAGTTCCCCAAATCATTTCTATCCAGAGGTCAGGCATATGGAGCTCATTAAATTCCATACAGCAACATTGTAACTGTGTGAAACTTTTTGTTTGCAGTGCAATTTAATGTTGAATTTGATTTATGAGGCACTGCACATTCTTAGTCCTAGGATGACAGCATACCCTTCTACAAGCTTAAGTCATGGTTTGGGGCAAGGGGGAAGGCCTTTGACCAGATGTTGGAATTGGAAATCTGGGCTTATGCTAAGCATTTGCGAAGAAGGGAGAGCACCACATCTTAGAGGTCTATCCCAACTTGACTGTTATATCACTGAGGAAACCAAGACCTAGAGAATTTCTTTTCCTTTTTCTTTTCTTTTTTTTTTTTTGAGACAGGGTCTCCCTCTCTTGCCCAGGCTGGAGTGCAGTGGTGCGATCATGGCTCGCTACAGCTTCAACCTCCCAGCCTCGAGCAATCCTCCCACCTCAGCCACCTGAGTAGCTGGGATTACAGATGTATGCCACCAAGTCCAGCTAATTTTTGTATTTTTTTTGTAGAGACAGGGTTTCACGATGTTGTCCAGGCTGGTCTCTAACCCTTGGGCTCAAGCAATCTGCCCACCTCTCAAAGTGCTGGAATAACAGGCATCCTAGAGAATTTAAATGACAGAGGCAGTGGCTGGAACCCAGGTCTCCTGACTCTCCCTTGCCTCTCTACTATTCAAAATACAAAAATGAAGAGAAAATGGGCCTTTCTTATTCATGCGGAAATTCATTCCAACTTGACAGAAAGGTACCCATGTAAAATGTATTGTTACCTTCATATCCTAGTATATAAATAAGAGAAAATCAATAAAGCATTTGTTTGAAAATGATTTGCTTTCTGTTTGGTTGGTACAAAGTTATGTCATATATGATATATGGCTCTGGAATCAAATCTAAAAATTTAAATTACTTGCTCAAAGCCACGTGGCTGATAAGTCTAAGTCTGAATTTTTTCATCCATAAAGTGGGCATTAATAATACTTACCCCAAAGTTGAAGTGTTTCATTTAATCAACCTTTGAGGAAAATGCTTAAAAGATAGTGGCTATTGTTGTATTTTATGTGGTATCTGTTGGTTTGGGCTTCAAATACTCTTCCCGGGAGACGTGCCGTACACTTATTCCCATGATGCTGTCATTGTTCAAAATATTTGGATGCACTTTTCTTCTGGAACTGCCTTCTGAGTTAGTTCTTATCTGAAGAGAAAAATTAACTCTTCATGCCTATATTTAATCAAAAAGAATGTAACTTAGTTTTATCAACTTCATTCACCAAAGCTAGCTGGGAGGTACTTTTAACCATTTGTTTAAACCAAAGCCAGATACAAAAGATGAAGATTTGCCATGATTGAGAATTTGCCCACAAAATTTTGCTTCCTTAAGTGAAGGGGATACATATTTTACTTGCTGGACCGAGCTCAGAAACCTTGGGAAAGTCATAAGCCACAGAACCAAACCCTGTTCCAGAGCTGAGAAGGTGGAAAACGGGTGTGTGGATGACTCAAGGTCAGCCCTTGGGAAGCTGGAATTCTCTGGAACTTCTGAGAAAGACAGCCTCTCAGAAACAATTACATGGGAATTTTCACAAGCTGGGAAGATCCCTGTAGCTCTAACCAGGATTTGTTCTCATTCTGTGGGAGGAATGGAAGGAAAAAGAAGTCTTTGAGAGCCCTAAGCTCCTGAACTTGAATGCAAAGCAGGCTTTGGAAGTCAGAAGAGCACTGGGCCACTCCTATCTCGTCCTTGTTCAGGATAAATGTATCCCCTATACCATGCGTTTCCCCCAACACACACCACACACTCACACACACACACCCCACTAAAGAATAGATTTCCTGCCTCTGTGCTCTACCAGAAACTTTCAGCATCTAGGGTTAGCATCTTGCCTTCCATTTGCACCTCAAACATTTCATTCTTCATGTTGTTATCATTATCACCCTATCATTACACTGCTGGTTAATCATGATTAAAACAATAAACAAATAATTTTTCCCTGGTGAGCATAAATAATTGCAGATGAATACATATTGTTCGGGCCCATGTAACATTATATGCTATTACAGACAGGATGAGAGGATGTTTTATTGTAAGAGATAATTTTTCCTAATTGTAATGTTTACTCCCTTCAGATTCTAACCTCCTTCTGAAGGCCCAACAAAGTCACCTAGAGGGAGTTTGCAGCTCTTGCCTGCAGTTTAGGGAAAAGTGGCTTTTCTACTTCGTAATAACTCTAAAGTGAAAATGTGAAACCAAGTGGAAGAGGCCAGGGGGTGCTTTTTCTACCAGATGTTAAAAGAAAAAGAACACGCAGGATCTAAACTGTAGAGTGAGCCTCACTGCTGGGGGTGACAGAGCAAGAAGAAATCCAGGGGTTCATTCGATTAACTTGGAAGGCTCTTACTAGGGGACACTAGTTTATTGAACAGGCTGGGTCAGTAGCTCCAGCAGGCTGGAAACAGCTCCATCTTCTTCCCTGCCTTGCCCATCACACTGGCCCTGCCAGCTGTCCCTTCCCACCTCAGAGAGGCCATCTCCGGCATATGCCAGAGTATTTTTGGTTGCACATGGCTATTAGAAGAGCCTCATTTTAAGGTATTAAAAAGCTCATCACCTGATCTATTCTCAAAATATGCAGCTCTCACCCAATCTAAGATTCCTTCCTTTCTTCCAGCTCAGTAATGAGCAGCAGGGGGAGGAGGCTGTGGAATCTTCTTTTGCTGTTTGCCCCCCTTGTTCTGTTTTCTGCTCCTCCTGCCCCGCTCACTGTGCTGCCTCTGGCATCTCCAGGGCCAGGTGGGGAGGAGGGACTAGAGGTAAATGGGTCTATTCACTGGTGACCTTGCAGTCTGCGAGGATGCCCTTTGTGTGCTCGATGCCCAAGTGCTGGCTCCTCCTCACATGAGTGACTTTTGTGGGTTCTTAAGAGACACCCCTACTCCCACCTCTCTTTCCATGGCGTGTCTTTCTTACACCACAGCGTTCCCTGACCTGACCCCCACAAGGCACTCTCAGGCTGACTGTGAAGACCCCATACAGCCTCTTTTTGCTGAGATTTCTGAGCTTTGGCAGGACGTCCTCTAGGACAGGTGCCTTTCAGGATGACTCAAGCCTGCTAGTTTCTTCAGCATTCGTTTAATCCACAGGAAATATTATGCATCCATGCCATCCCTTCTCCCCTGCAAAACTTGGAAGCCAAAAGCCCTCTTACAGCCACCTGTTTTTGCTCTGCCATCAGCAGCAGCTCCAGGCAGCCTTCTGCCTTTGGGCTTTTCCAGGCAAGAGTCAGGCTTCTATCTCCAGTCACCTTCCCACACCTCCTACTCTCACCTCACACTCCCACCCCCGACCAATGTTTGAAGGGTCTACATCAAGCTCTCAAAGGAACCTGGAGTCCAGGCTTCTGGGTGTCACTTCATGAGTTGTACCTCTACCCCACTGAGTGAACAAATCTAAGCCACCGAACATACCCTGTGGGATTGGGGTTATGCCTCCACCCTTCCTCTCCATACACTGGGCCCCATGCATGGCAGGTGGCTCTGTTAAAGATTACTGACCATTTTTCTCTTGAGACTATTGTAGCTTTTACAGCGCTAAAAATTTTAAGCATAACACCCTTCTCTACCATCATCTTAGGCAATTTACGGAGATAAATTTATGATTTTGCATCTATAGCACATGAAGTATGGATTTTTAAAGATTCATTAGAATATATAATTCTCACATAAAAACATTTATACTCATAAACAGTATTTCCATAAAGATGATCTCATTAGATATAAAGTTTATCTCTGATGAATTAAAGTTAATCCTGAAAATCTTGTCAACCACACATAATATATGGTACCTAATGTATCTGATACATTCTGAAACAGATAAGTGGATGAAATATTTTTAAAGCACCACATCTAGTAAGGCAGCAGAGAATTAGAAACGGATTTTATTTCTTGTTCTTCAATATAGTAATTGGTGACCTTGAGAAATGCCATTTAACCTTTTCATGTCTCAATTTTCTCATCTATAAATAGATATAATCATCACAAAGACCTGCTGTGAGCAATAGATGACATAATCTTGAGAGCTCTAAAGCTCTACATATAACAGAAAGGCATTATTGGGATTAGGGCAGAGGATCTGCAGCTCTGCTGTTGCCTTGAACAATTTCCATGATTCTGTGACTCACTTTTACTACCTGCAAAATAGACACCGGAAGGCGTCTCTCCAGTTTTCCTTAGAAGGCAGAGTCTGTATAAGAGAAAAAAGCTGATTTCAGGGTCCAGCAGATTTAATTAGCTGTACAACCATGAGCCAACTCTTGAGTGTTAGAGAGGATAATGATGACTACCTCACAGGGTTGTTGTGAGAATCAAATGTCTTAAAGGAGAACAGTGCTTAGTAAATAGCTAACAGTGCTCAGCCTGTAAAATTGTTAGAATCAATATTGGGTTTCCACTGAAAATTACCATGGTGTTACCTTGCCATTTACTGCCTAGGTCCAGTCATTTCTGAATAAGTTTAGTTGCTATGGTTACCTTCCCAAAACACCACAGTTGAAAACGTGTTGGAGATGGGAATCGATGGTAGGAGGCTTTAGCGGAGGACACAAAGCAACTTTAGCCACTGAGACATTTTAATACATGCAAACTCCTTCTCTTGGAAACCTAAGTCACATTTTGCCAAAATGGAAATGAACTCAGGAAGTGGAGTTTCAGAAGTTCTGCATTTGGCCAGCCTCCTTCCCCCATCACCAGGCCCTCAAGGACAGGTGCGTTCTGGCCCTGAACCAGCTCCAGAGCATCTCAGTTTCTTACCCCAGGATCTGGCAGTTGGAAAGATGTTGGTTGCCAGGCAGAATTCATCAGATTCACTTCCCAGATGCTATCGCTTCTGATGCCGAAAGAAAAATAGGTTGCCCAGCAATTGAGGTTGGAAAGGACAGGTGTAGCTGAGAAATGCACAGTGTTGCACAGAAAACAATAATGGGTTATTTTTGTTAAAATTCATTAGCATGCATATTTGTATATTCCAGGGGTCCTCACATCCCGCAAACATACTTAGTCTCTGGAGGGGCTAGCACTAACATCCCCGGTTAAAGTGTCCCCCACAGGAGTGTTATAAATGGTATTTGATCTGTCAGAATCAGTCACAGCTCCAACAGCTCTCAGCAAATGAATACAAGTTGGCCTGACCCTGCTTCCTGTTTCCAACTAAAGCAAACCGAAGACCTGAAGGGGCCTCACAGGCAAGAGTATTTTGCACCCACTCCTAGTGAAAAGACTCTTTTCTGCCTGGTCTTTTTTCCCAGATATCCCAAGTTGCTGTCGTGCTCTTGTTTGAAATTCAAACCAGAAGGAAGTCACCTCCGCAAATACCAAGTGTCCAGCCTCCACTTCCATGATGATTCAGCACCACCTAGGGGCCATTGTCATTCATTTCTCGCCAGGCTCATTTCTTGCCATATTCATTTATTGCCACAATAGAATTCCTTTTTAAGTATTGCAGCCGCACCCGCCACCACCCCCTCGCCACCGCCATCCACATAAGAAAAGTACAGAAGCTTCTCTACACACATTTTTCAAGACTCGGTTCCAGATCTACTTTAGCTGGAAACTCTGGTCCACTAGCTTAGCACACAAGGATCACTGCTGAGGAGTGTGGTTCACATTTACGATACACCACGGGGACTTTGCTTTATTATTATAAGAACTGCTATAAGCATCTACTACATGACAAGGCATATATAGTTATTTCTAATGTATACAATAGTTCTTCAAATTGGGTAGTAATCCATTTTACAGATGAAGAAACTAAGGCTCTGAGAAGTTAAGCGATTTATCCAGATCCCAAACCAGGGTTGACTTACTCTTTTCACTGTAAAACGCTGTCTCTCTAATCTTACTGTGCGTAGAGCCAACATGGCAGTGAGGGTGCTCATTTTAATGATTCTAAAGCAGAACATTCAAATAAATCTTGTCCTTCAAAGAAGTCACTTTGAAGCCTATTCTGTCATGCCAATAGCTAATGCTCATAACAATTGAGTCTCTGCTATAGGAACTGCCTTCAGAGCTATTTGTGAGCTGCACAACCTAATCTCATTACCTTAGAAGTATGTTATATGTTTGAAAAAAATATGGTAGATACCATCGGAGGACTGAAGGATGTGCCATCCCAAAATTTGTATGTTGATTATTTCTAATGGAAAACAATGGAGAAATTCTAGTTTCAGAAAGGAAGAGCTGATCTATCTCTTCCTGTATGGAGCAAGAATCCTCTGGGACGGATACTCTTCGAAGGCCCTGAGATTTATCCATACCAGGATGAGAAAAGAGCCCTTATCACCAGAGACTTGGAGGCTGCAATGAACCCAAATAAACAAACTTACGAACAAAATAACCTTTATCTTCCACTTGCTTTACACCCCCTCATATATCTCCTGTGACTCCCCTAGAAAATTTTACTGTCCTAGCCAGATTTTCTTTCTCCTGTTGTTTCTTCTCAAATTTATCATTCTTTGTCTAAAAAGTATAAGAATATCTTACTTTGGCCTCTTGTTCAGACTTCACTCTCTTGTGAAGATCCCCATGTACATGTAAAACTAGTAAAATCTATACATTTTTCTCTTGTTAACCTGCCTGCTGTCAATTTAGCTTCTACATCCAGCTGACCAGCCCACTAAGAGCTAACAGAAGGGTTGAAGTTGATCTCTGGTTCCCTGGTACCATGCTGTTCAAGCAGTGTAATCTCCCAGGTCCCTCCTCAGTAAATTTCGATTCAGTATCACTGGGACAGGCCCAGCAGTTTGTGGTTTTGTCAAGTACATGTGACTGTAATCACCAGGAAAGCTTGAGTAACACTGGTGCGATGACACAAGCATGAGCTCTGGGGTCAGAAGGACTTGGGTGCAGATCTGGCTCTGCCTTTTTTCTAGTTGTGCACCCCTAGGAAAGGCAATTAAGGCCCTGAGTATCAGTTTATTCATCTATAAAATATTAGTAATCATTAATAACCACCAAACAGGGGTGTGAAGACTGAATGATATAATGGGTGTGAAATGTTAGCACAGTGCCTGGCACATAGTAGGCACTTAATACATGGTCATTACTATTGTTAACTTAATCACCCACTCAGCTTAATGAATTTGCCCTATGTGACTTTTTGTTATTTCTAAAAATTAAATCCACAGTGAAAGGATATGAGGATACATAAAATACACTATCATAACGTATATTATACTTCATTAAAAAGTAAACAACTAAAGATCCTTAGGAAAAATGATAGATGATAGATAGCTAGATAGGTAAACTTTAGGACAGGAAAATGTTCTAGAAATGAAAAACCAAACATTTAAAACAGTTTAACACTCAGGAGAATAACAAATTTCTAGAAAGACACACACACACACACACACACACACACACACACACACACACAGATACAAAAGGTAGAAACAATCCAAGGGCCCATCTGCAGATAAACAAAATGTGGTATATACATACAATAGAATATAATTCCATCTTTTTAAAAGGAAGGAAATTCTTTTTTTTTTTCTTTGAGACAGGGTATCATTCTTTCCCCAGGCTGGAGTGCAGGGGCATGATCATGGCTCACTGCAGGCTCAATCTCCCGGGCTCAAGCCTTTTTAATTTTCTTGTAGAGATGGGGGTCTTGCAATGTTACCCAGGCTGGTCTTCAACTCTCGGCCTCTCCATCTTAGCCTCCCAAAGTGCCCGGGCGAAAGAAATACTGCCACATGCCATGACACGGATGAGCCAGAAAACACTATGCGAAGTGAAAGAAGCCAGTCAGTAAAGAATAATACTGAGCAATTCCACTCTATAAGGTGTCTAGAGTAGTAAAATTCACAGAGACAGAAAGTAAATGGTGGTTGCCAGGCACTGGGGGAAAGGGGAAATGGGAGTTACTGTTTAATGTGTCAGTATTTCCGTTTTGCAAGTTGAAAAGATTCTGGAGCTGGAGGGTAGTGATTGTTATATAACAATGTGCATGTACTCACTGCCACTGAACTGTACATTTAAAAATGGTTAAGATGGTAAATATTATGTTGTGTATTTTATCACAATTTTTTAAAAAATTAAGAAAATCAAGATGATATCAAATCACAGTTAAATATGAGTTTCAGAAATAGCTTTCGGTTTGTGTTGCTACAAAGAGCCCCACGTGAGTGAAATACTTCTAAGTGTACAGATTACATCCTTTGGAAAAATGAGCAAGTAAATTCACAAGTAATTTTGCACCTGTATTCTCAAACAATGTGACCGCACTGCCTTAGTTGCCTGTTTTTCTTTCAAACTATTCATTTACAAGATCACTCAAGAAATGTTACTCAGCTAAATGGGAGGCTATGACTGGAAAACCTGTTCTGCCTTAACCCTGGCCTGGGGGATGCTTTGAAAAATGGCTGTGGTGCATGGAGCACTCTAAGGAAAACACTGAGGGGTGTTATCATCCTGTCTTAAGGCACTGTGATCTGTGCAGAGCTCTGCCCTGGGGCAGCTGGGCAAAGAGCAGGTGCATCCAAGGCTTGGCCTGTGGCCTGGACGACGTGGAACCCCCGTTACAATAGCCTGCAACAGCACAGGAGCAGTGGCTGTCGGGGGAGCTTCATCCGAACCCAAGCTGGTGAACGGGGCTTTGCCCCTCTGTTTTATTTATCTTTAATTGATTGTCTTTAACACTAGGTTTTCTTCAGACCTCACATTTAATAAGATGGAGTATTTTTCTGATGAGTGTAAGCAACATCTGAGCACTTCAAAGGTTCTCGAATAGAATAGCATTGGCTCTTTGTCTAATTTAACTTAAAAGTTATGACGAGGTGAAAGCTCATTTATATATTAATATATTTCATGTCTTTCTTATTTATTTATTTTTTGAGACGGAGTCTCACTCTGTCGCCCAGGCTAGAGTGCAGTGGCATGATCTCGACTCACTGCAAGCTCCACCTCCCAGGTTCACACCATTCTCCTGCCTCAGCCTCCCAAGTAGCTGGGACAACAGGCACCCGCCACCACGCCCAGCTAATTTTTTGTATTTTTAGTAGAGACGGGGTTTCACCATGTTAGCCAGGATGGTCTTCATCTCCTGACCTCGTGATCCGCCCGCCTCGGCCTCCCAAAGTGCTGGGATTACAGGTGTAAGCCACCGTGCCCGGCCTATTCTGCATTTTTTAAGCAAGGAAGCAAGCAAGCAAGGAGGAGGGAAGGAGATGGATTGCCTGAAATAATTGGGTGAAAGTTTGATGCTATCTTCCCTTCCCTCTTTAGGATTATGTGGCCACTGGTGTAAAGAGATTGCCTGAGAGGAGCCTGGCAGAACTGTAGTGAAGGCATGGGGAAGTGTGGTGAAAACTGGATGCAAGGAGAACAAGTGGAAAATAAAGGCAGGTGTGTTGGTTTCTCCCTTCCTCTGCCTCAGAAGCTTTATTGCTGCCTAGAGAAACCTGCTCAGGGTGGGGTGACATGTAAAACCAGCCAGCAGTATACACAGGTGTTCCTAGTGGGTCTTAATAACATTAAGTGTCTGTAACCCTGAGTGAAATTCTTTTTTCTTTTTTGAGACATGGTTTCACTCTGATACCCAGGTTGGAGTGCGGTGGCACAATCTTGGCCCACTGCAGCTTCGACCTCCTAGGCTCAGGCGATCCTCCCACCCCAGCTTTCCGAGTAGTTGGGACCACAGGTGCATGCCACCACACCCAGTTAATTTTTGTATTTTTTGTACAGGTGGGGTTTTGCCATGTTGCCAGGCTGGTCTCAAACTCCTGGGCTCAAACGATCCTCCTGCCTTGGCTTCCCAAAGTGCTGGGATTACAGGTGTGAGCCACTGTGCCCGGCCCTGAGGGAAATTCTTTAAAAGCAAAATTCACAAACTTTTAAAGCAAAGTATCCAATTTTTATTGATTCTATAACATATATATGTGCATATATTGTAGTATCTTTATCAATCAGGATTTACTTGCTGATAACAGAAACCACTGTAACCTAGTTTAGACACAATGTGCTTTTGTTTGTTAGTTTCTGGCCATGCACAGAAGCCTCCTGCTCACAAGATGAATGGAAAGGCTGAAGGAGCAGCCTTTAGTCTGACTTCCAGGAATGACTCTCAGAACACTATCACATAACTGGCTGTCCAGAAGAGATGCTATCTCTGCTTACAGCCTGGAAGCTGGAAAGTCATGAAGATGCTGCCCATTGCTGGCTCCAGAGCCACATTATTTTAGCCACAATCCCCACCAGCAAAATGGATGCTCCTCGTCCTGCCACACCACACCCTGGGGTCTCTGTTATTGCTCTTCTAGAAAAATAAAATGCCCTGTGGCTGTTTGTTGGCAGAAACATTATCTCTATCTCATTTGGCCTTCCCAGTTTCAAGTAGGTACATCTGCATAGAGGAAGCTAAGTCACATTTGGAATTCAAGCTGAAAGGGGCTCTGGGAAATGTAGGCTTCAGCTTTTTTTGGATCCACCAGTGAGTCATGGCACACCTGTGTGCACAAATGGGTTACAAGTGTGTTAAGAGATAGCCATCTTGGACCGGGGGTGGTGGCTCACGCCTATAATCCCAGCACTTTGGAAGGCCAAAGGCGGGCGGATCGCAAGGTCAGGAGATCGAGACCATCCTGGCTAACATGGTGAAACCCCGTTTCTGCTAAAAATACAAAAATTAGCCGGGCATGGAGGTGGGCACCTGTAGTCCCAGCTACTCGGGAGGCTGAGGCAGGAGAATGGCTTGAACCCAGGAGGCGGAGCTTGCAGTGAGCTGAGATCACGCCACCGCACTCCAGCCTGGGCGACAGACCATGACTCCGTCTCAGGAAAAAAAAAAGAGATAGCCATCTCCTGCCTTCTGGGCAGCCACTGCCCTCCTGGCCAGGAAGCTCCACACCTAGGTCTCCCTACAAGTCAGCCCAAAACAGGGTGGAGTCTGATGGTCCACCTCTCAGGCCCTGTGAATGAAGAGTATGAGAGAGATCTGTCCTTTGCTGCCTGGCTGTGATGTGCTGTGTGAAGACAAGGCTGTGCCACGTCACCTCGCCAGCTACCTAAGTGGCTTGCTGCTGAGTGAGCCACTGACCATCATAACTGCTGGGTAATTTCATGGAAAAGTGCAGTCAGTTGGGATTTGAGGAATGCCAGCTCCTCATAGGTAGTTCCAAGTAGATGCCCCAAATCTCTATCTTACAGAAACTTCTATTTGCTTAGAGATGTCCAAGCCAGTTGCAGGGTGACTACCCTCAGAACACATGACATTCTATAAATTGGAATGTCATTGTTATTTGGAAATACTTGATATGAATAGTTCAATTGCATTTGAGGTCCATGTGTATTATCACAAAAAAAATACCATTACATTTTGTCAATGACAAGAAGAGTTGTTAGGCTATGTATATATAAAATTTTCAATTTTTGAACGTTTTTTAAAAGTTCTAAACTGTTTAATCAGCTTTGTGTAAAGAAAGTTTCTATTCAGTGGTAACTACTGAGAATTCGGAGAGCTGGTAAATGTCTCAATCAAGAATTGAGCTGGGCACAGTAGCCTGTACCTATAATCAGTCCTATCTACTTGAGAAGCTGAGGCGGGAGGATCCCTTGAGCCCAGGAGTTTGAAGCTAGCCTGGGTAACATAGCAGGGCCCCATCTTTAAAAAACTAAAAATTAAAATTAAAAAATAATAAAAAAGAATTGCATGTAGCCATTTCAAGAATACAATTTTATATCTTATATCTAGAGCAAGATCAACCTTTTCATTAGGGATTCTGAAAAAAATATTTGGATATCTCACGCAAAATGAGCATTTAATATATTTCCTAATATTTTTTCTATGTGTGCCATAGATCAGTGGTTGTTTAGGGGACAGAGAAAAAAGCAAAGACAGGAACCTTTTAGAGGTGATAGATATATTCATTATCTTGATTGTGGTTTCACAGATGTGTGTGTGTGTGTATGTACGTCAAAACTGACCTAATGGTACACTTTAAATATATGCAGTTTACTGTATGTCAATTATACTATAATAAAGCTATTTTTTAAATTATGGGAGAAGAAAACCCCACAAAGTACATTCCAGAAAGGTATTAATTTACAGTCTACCAACAGCTTATGCAAGTGCTTGCCTCATTATACCTTCATCAGCACTGTAATTCTTAAAAGAAAAAAAACTGCTAATTTGAAAGGCAAAACCATCTCTTCTGTTTCAATGTGCATGTCTTTACAAGTAGACTGAACTTTTTTCATGTTCATCAGCTCTTTGCCCATTTTTCTTTCATTGACACAAAGCAATGAAGAATGCTAACACTAGAATGCTAGTAAAAGAGGGATGCCTTTTTATCTGCCAGGTTAACTAGTACAAACTGAAAATTACTACCCTAAAAGGTGGTCATAAATATTCACAAATTTGTCAAATCCTTTGAAGAGGAGTCATAATTAGACACTCAAAACTGATGCACACTCAACATTTAAAGACAAAACCTTAGTTTCTTTAATAACAGAATATCTGCATCTTGTTCTGAAGCTTATAAGGTTAAATCATTTGACCAAGTATACAAAACTAGAGGTTGTCCAATCTGGAACCAGAAGCCTGATCTCCTGGGACACAAGCTGAAGAGCAGGCGAGGATGAAATGATGTGGAACCAATGGCATAGCTGAGACTTCAGGAAAGGAAAATTCTTTGAGCCTTATCTTCCTCGTCCATAAAATGAGGGAAGTAACAATTAAATAATCACTAAATTTCCTTTCATCTCTAACCTTTTCTAAATGCAAGCTGGATAAATTGATACAACCTGGCAGCTGTTGTCATATTGCTATAGTTTTTGTTTTTTTGTTTGTTTTTGTTTTTGTTTTTTTTTGAGACAGAGTCTCGCTCTGTGGTCAGGCTGGAGTGCAGCAGGACCATCCTGGCTCACTGCAATCTCCACCTCCCGGGTTCAAGCGATTCCCCTGCCTCAGCCTCCCCAGTAGCTGGGATTATAGGCATGCACCACCATGCCAGGCTAATTTTTTGTATTTTAGTAGAGATAGGGTTTCACCGTGTTGGCCAGGATTGTCTTGATCTCCTGACCTCATGATCAGCCCACCTCGGCCTCCCAAGTGCTGGGATGACAAGCACGACCCACCGTGCCCAGCCCAGTTTTTGTATTTTCTTATAAGCCTATGTTAGCTCACATTCAAACTCTAGCCCTCCCCTACTCTGTGTAGCCTTGGGCAAATACCTATCCTGATTTTAGAGATGAGGAAGTGAAGACACAGAGAGAATCATAATAGCAGCTACA
Source organism: Pan troglodytes (assembly GCF_028858775.2). Taxonomy (NCBI): domain Eukaryota; kingdom Metazoa; phylum Chordata; class Mammalia; order Primates; family Hominidae; genus Pan; species Pan troglodytes. The sequence goes on along the minus strand of NC_072411.2, from coordinate 109,024,230 downwards.
CCTCAAAGGGTTCAGATCATGAAAAGGCAGCACACAAATGAATACTTAGCAGTGCCCGGCACATACTAAGATGTCTAGTAATTGCATGTCTGTGTGCTTGGGGGCAGAATAACACCAACTTGCATGGAACCCATGCTGTAAGTTCCACAAGAGACCATGCCTATTCATCACTATATCCCCAGCGAGCCAAATACTAGGTAGACAGGCATATTGAACAAAATAGTTGAATTTGGACAAATATTTGAACAAAGAATGAACACACATAATCGAAAAAATAGTCCTCAGGTCTGATTCACAACACAATTCAGCTATATATTTAATTTAAAAGACTTCATGAAATTGTAGGAGGGGTAAGGGGGAAAAAAGAAAGAGAAAGGAAGGACCCCAACAACAGTAAGACTCCTTACCATCTACATATTATCTCATCTGTTTCTCTTATTATAATCCATGAAATATCTCTACCTGCAGTGCTTATTACAAATACAAATACCATCCTCACTCATTTTCAACAGCTACCTCACTAATTCTTACACACTTGACAACTTTAGAACTTTGTCCAATTATTATTTGGCCAATGCTTGAAAATGATTTAAAGGCATAACCCCAAGTCTTAGAACAGCTTAGAGCAGGAGTATAAATATTCAGATTCCAAACACAAGGACTACTACCCACATCAACCTGCCTGTGACACCTCACAACTAAGAAACCAGTTTTTAGTAGATCAAAGATGAAAAGGTGAAACGTACAGCTCACAAATCAAATATCTGGGCACTAGAGGGAATAGGTGTGGTTGGAAAAATAACCCTTCTGGAATTTTCTCAGCATATTTTAAAATGGCAGTAACAACATTTCTTCCACTCCTAAAATTAATTTTAATAGTGAACTGAGGTAACATTTTTTGTCTTAGCAGATAGCTCAATTCCATTGACAACTGACTTGTCATCTTTATTAATTTTTACAAATGCATGTCTCCTAATATGAAAAGGTTGATTTTCACTTTATTGTGTGCTTTGCACATTTACAGCAGCAACAGGAAGAGCTTCTACTGAATAGATTTTAGTCTTCAAAAATGTGACTGCATCTTCCATCTCTAGTTTGTCCATCTCCCAGTTATTGACCTTACCAAAGAAAGAGGAAAATAATCAGTTTGTGAGACGATACTAACAAAAGAGCTAGTTTAGAGATCCAAACATAGTAAAGTAACATGATGACAATAGCTTTTTGAAAGCAAATGTGACCTTATAACTACTCATATTTTAAAGGCATAATAAGACTACATGCTAGGGTTTAAGAAAGCTTTAACTGTGAAAATTATACAAATTTTAAAGGTCCTCTAAATGGTGCAAAAACTGCTTTCTTGAGAAAATCTTCCTTAGAATATATATAATCAGCAATATAAAAAACAAAGTCTTAAATAGTAGCCCACTAAGAGAAAGGAGTCATCTTAATCTCAATAGTCCACACGTAATCCATTTCCAATACTAAAGTATAATAATAGAAGACTTGGAATGTTTACATCTTACATTATGCGCAGGACCAAATGAGTGGCATTTAGATAGATTCCAACAGCAACATATATATAAATGTATTTGTAAGGTTCCAGCTACCTAGAAACATCAGAAGAGGCTGTTCAAGAGAAGCTGTGGGGTACAAAATAAAATTGAAGCATAAGAGGGAAGAGAAAGACCCATCCTCTTAAAACCATCCAGCCTTTTCTGGCAACAAACATCCTGTAACAGCTTCACACAGGCCATGAAAACAAAGCTTTAACATCTTTCCTTCCCTTGTTCAAGATAACCTGGAAATTAAATATGGTTTTGTGTATCTTAAATATGAAAATATATTATTTGCATTCTTCTTCTTAGCAAAAAAGGATTAAAGCTGACCAGAACAACATTTGTAAAAGCTCTAGTAATGACAGTAATCAGCTGAGCAGAACCCAAATCGTGTACTAGCAATGTTCTTTTTCAAAGAAAACAGTAACTAAAGCACTCATTCCAATAATGCTGACAATTCCTCTAGTCCTAGTAACCAGTCTCAACCACAAGATTCCTGGCAGCTGTTAGAATGTACATCAGTAATTAAAGAATATTTCATTTGCATTTTTTTCTCACCAAGATCACATGAAAACCCATTGCATTCAAATGCCGCATTTTCATAGCAAGGAATCCTCTGGGGTGGCTTGAACCCAAACAATAAGCAGATCTGGAAACACATAGCACAGCTACTCTGAAAACAAAAATAAACAAAACAAGAACAGTTATTGATATTACCATTTAGTCTTGCTGCATTCTTGCTCTCTGGAGATTTCCAAGTTGAGCTCTCCACCGACCACAATCCTTGATATTCCTGTCTTAGTCCTTCACTTCTTTTACTTGGCCTCTGCAGATATTCCACTATACAAGGCTACTTTATAAATCAAAAATATACAACATTATACACAGTTACCTCTCAGTTCCCTTTAAGGATGGCTACATTTTTGAAGAGGAAAATTTTCAGACATGAAAGCACCAATTTTAAGGGTTTTCTGTGTAGTGCTGATTTCTGATCTGAGTATAATTATTTATTCTACCAGTAGTAGTAACGGTGTAAATAATACCAAATAGTAAATGCTCTTCTTACACATATTATCTCCCAGAGAAAGCAGCATTTAAAAAACAGAAATAGGAGTTTAAATACAAGAAAGAAAACACCAAGAGAAAGGCAAGACTGTTAAAATAAAATCTGTAAATATAACGAAAATGTGGAAGGTGTAATTTGTTTTTTCATTGTTCCTGGCACTTTGGAAATACTAAGTTTACTGGGAGAAAAAAAGAAGAAAAAAAGACATTTATATCCTTACTGCCTTCACCTATACTCTGGCTGTTATAAGACAAATTTTATGTTTTTAAAGGAATGCTCACATTCTTCACTTCTCATGACTTTATGCTGAGAACAACTGTTATTTTATTATGCCAGAATAGCGGAGTACCCGAAAAAGAAAACTGATCTTGGAATGAGGTCAGAGAGAAAGCCTCTTCTGAGGGGAGATGGGTAGCACTAATAGGAAAGACAGCGGTTGAAAAGATGGCCAAGAAATAAGCTAGATGCATTCAGAAAGAGGTGAAAGTCACAGAACTGTGTGTGAATGAAGAGGGATGGGCAGATAAGAGCTTGGATCCCTACAGATTTTTTTGTATGTTTCTATCATATTTATGTGTGTGTGTGTCCAGTGGAGTTAACAGAAGATACAAGTTCCTTGGGGTCAGGATCCATGTAGCAGAGCTTTTACATAAAGGGTAACTGACCCATGGGTGTGTGCAATGATGGCATGATCTTATGCATCTACTGAAGAGGCAGGATGTTCTCTCATGGTACAGCATCATATTTCTCCCCAGAGACACTCTATTTGTAATGTGTGAGCCAAGGAAACAACTTAGGATTAGCTTCAATGTGCTCTAACCCATACAAATACAGTTTAATTAAAAAAACTACAGTTTCTCTACCTCTGGAAAAGTCTTGGTGGTAGAGCAAAATATTTATTGGGTATTTGATTTTTGTAGAAGCCTCGAGTCTTTATTCTTTATGATCACTATTATATTATCTTGTCCAAAGTCTACACTGCATTGATAGTTTCAATTATATTAATATTGTTTTATTGAACTATAGCTTCAAAACCTCATTTTAAAAAAATGTCTGTCTCATTAAATGACCAATACTGTAGTCCATTGTATTCAACCATAATGTCCACATTTACACTTTCTAAGGAGTACATTGATGGATGACAAGTCTCTTGGTGTGCTGCAGGCTCCATACAAACATCAAGTCTTAGATTTACTACTGCTATTTAATATGAAGTCTTTTAGAATTAGGATTTTAATTCAGAAAGCCCAGCAAGTGAAATATATGTAAGCAACCTTTGAATATCTGTAGCAGAAGTTGTATCCACATCAGAAAGTGGTAGCACTTGATTCCTGTTAGTGTCCATTCTGATTTCAAAATCTGAAAGGAAAGAATTGATATTAATTTTTCAAACATTGCTCCAAGTGACTTTCTTTTTCTTTTCTTTTCCTTTTTTTTTTTTTTTTTTTTTGAGATGTGGTCTCGCTCTGTCATCCAGGCTGGAGTGCAGTAGTGTGATCTCAGCTCACTGCAGCAACTTCCCAGGTTCAAGCAATCCTTTTACCCCACCCTGTTGAGTAGCTGGGACTACAGGGGCATGCCATCACGCCCATCTAAGTTTTGTATTTTTTTGGTAGAGGCAGGATTTTACCATGTTGGTCAGGCTGGTCTTGAACTCCTGAGCTCCAGTGATCCACCTGCCTCGGCCTCTCCACATGCTAGGATTACAGGCGTGTGCCACCGTGACCAGCCCCAAGTGATTTTCTGTTTCAAAATGTTTAATAGTACTACCAATAATGATAATAGCAGTAGCTAAAATATATTGAGAGCTAACCATGTGTCAGATACTAGTCTTGGGATTTTAGACACATAAAAATGTGTAGAATTTCATTTATTGGTCACAAGAATTTTATGAGGCAAGAATCAGGCCAGTTCCAGAGGCAATGCTGCACTACACTAAACTGCTGCCACAAATACCTATTTTTTTGTCAGAAAAAAAGGAAAATAAATACAATAAAATGAAAGGAAATCATATAATGTCCCATACCAATATGATAATTGTGTGGCAAATGCACATCCTTTGAGAAGTGTCCTTCACCTCCCAGAAGCCTGCTCAGCACCTCTGCCACCTTTGCATTTGTATGTGACGATGGCAGCTCCCGCGGCAGCTGTGGGAGTGACAAGGCTATGTCCTTCAGAAAGACAGTATCATCAAGTTTTAGACAAGTATCCAAAGTATGCAGCTTGTAAGCATTCTTCATGTCATCTAAAAGATAAAAAAGAGAGTATATCATTAAGAAGAAATAAATGCAACATTAAAAAACTATATTAGTATATATTTAGTAATAGTTATAAAATAATAAATATATACATAAATGCACTTGTATTTCTAATTATCTCTTTCTTATCACAAGGACTCTCTCTGTGTCTCCCTGGTTTCCACAGGGTCTAAATCAAAGCCCTGCACTTGATAATGTTTTAAGGCTTCAAATATCTTTAGAGGTCATTTAGTCTAAACTCCTCAATTTATGGATAAGGAAATGCCCAGGAATGTTAAAAAGCCTCGTAATTAAGGCAAAGTTGGAACTAGAATCCAGGTTTCCGAGGTTCAAGGCTGTTTCTTCATTATTACACTGCCTGAAAAACCAGCAAGTGGTATTATTGACTGACTCTCTACAACTCAACTTTGGGATTTTATAACATTTATTTATTTATGTTTTAATTCTGAACTACTCTATTCTCAGACACATCGTCAAATTTTGTACATCTACCTGGATATTGCTTTGCCTTATTTAATACTAAAGACTAAAAGTCAACAGTTAATTTGGTTCCAAGAGTAAATGAACTAATTAATTTGGTGGCTATTTGGTTTCTTGATCTAACAGGTGTTCCCTCATCACAGGCCAGGAGTGACCAAGTGTTTACAGCTGCAAAAGTTGACTTAGGTTGGCTTCAAATGTGATAAGTAAGGATTAGGAATTAAAACAGCTCTGATCAAAGCATAAAGAACAGCCTGAACAGTTAGCCTTTGTATAGAAGGATAGAGTATAAATAAAAGGAATAATGATGCATTCCTTATTTTTTTCTACATGTAGGACTTGTCATTAAAGAAGGGTCTGTAGGTTTGCTGCTTTGAAGCACTATCCTTTGACTTCACCATTATCAGCCCTTTCCAAAGCAACACCTGCTCTGCAAATTTCAACTAACGCTGCTCCAACTAAGACCCCATTCAGAGTCATATGGTAGCTAGTGGTAGTGCAGAATTGGTCACAATTGGTGACCAATTCTGCACTAACATCCTACCTGATGTCAGCAGCTCACTGATGATGTCTTTTTGCAGAAGCTGATTAAAAGGAGCCAGGGGAAAGTAATTCATCAAGCAAAATGAATATACTGCATCCAATAAGTTTTCAGAAGAAATAGTGTGAAGATAACCAGTCAGAGCACTAGCCATAACTTCCACGAACTGTCTGGGGAACAAAGAAAAGTCAGTTTCCCAACATATACAGAAGGCCAATATCTTTAACGATTCCAAAGAAAAGAGATAAGAAAATCAGGCTTGCAAGTAAGTATCCACACATCATTCTGGACAGTTGGTTATCTCATAATAAGTGTATACATTCAATAAATGTTGGCTATTGCTGTATGTCTTGCACGAGACAAACATTTTATAGACTTTAACTCATTTAACTCACACTAAAAAACTCCATGGGTATTACTATTATTCTCCTCATTTAAAAAAATGGGTAAACAGGCTTAGAGATTGAGTAACTTGTCTAAGAACACACAGACAAGGAAGTAGCAAAGGCAGTATTAGAACATAAGGTGTCAGGCTCCAGAACCTTTTCATAATTATGCTAGATTTTCTATAACGCCTGGACCACCACTACAGTTTTATAACCAACTAAAATTATCTAGTTATCAATACTATGGGTTAAAAGAACTGCAAGCCTAATCCTACCACCTAGAGCTAATGTTACACAGTATAACGTGGTTAAGCACAAATGAAGACAGAAAAGATCAAAATCAGGGGCAGTCGCTTGCCCAGAGTGACACCACTAATAAATGGTATACCCTTTGAACACACGTCAATCTGATTCTCAGGGCATATGATACATATAGTTATATAAAAAAAGAAATACATGCAAAGTACTGTGATCTCGCAGAGGAAAGAAAATAAACAGAAGCTTTTGGGAGGAGAATTTGAATAAGTGGAAAAGATGGAATAAGGGAAGAAGATTTGAGCACAGCCCTGAAAGCACATGCTACTTGCCTGATAGTGAATAACTGGTGAGATGAAGGTACAGAGGAGTGTTTCTTAGCAGCTGGGGCAAATATGCCTGGACACAAGCCCTTGTTAACAATGAGACTGAAATCAACTGAGAGGTCCATGGGTAGGGGAAGAAGTGTTGGGGAGGATGAAGGGCTGTGATAAGGCCAGGAAAACGATAGGACTTATGATGAAATGGGAGGAATATAACAGATCATATACGCAACAGCAAGGCAGCACTTCTGAAATTAGTAACTGATTGCTTTTGGAACATGCAGTGGGATGCGGGGGCAGGGGATGGTGTGGACAAGGAAGTTGGGAGCCTGGGTAATGATCCCCCCTCTGGTCTTCTCTTGCCCCACTCCTCACCCTGTACCTCATGCTTCAGCAGCCCAAACTGTGTGCTGTTCCCTGCATGTGCTCTGCTGTTTCTTTCCTCCAGGTCTTGCATATGGAGGGCCTTTCACTTGGAATGTTCTTTCCTGCTTATCTTTCCATGGTAAAACCCCATCTCTCCATCTTTTAAGATCAGCTCAGATACCAACCCCTCCAGACAACACTGCCTGATATCCCCTGACCCTCCTCTTCACCAGGCTGGCATCCTGATATATCCTTCCTCTATTTCCAAATATCCTAGATGATATGGTTTGGCTGTGTCCCCACCCAAATCTCATTTTGAACTGTAGCTCCTATAATTCCCTTGTGTTGTGAGGGACCCAGTGGTAGATAGCTGAATCATGGGGGTGGTTTCCCCCATACCCTTCTTGTGGTAGTCAATAAGTCTCACGAGATCTGATAGTTTTATAAGGGGAAACCCCTTTTGCTTGGCTGTCTCTCTTGTCTGCTGCCCTGTGAGATGTGCCTTTCATCTTCTGCCATGATTGTGGGGCCTCCCCAGCCATGTGGAACTGTGAGTCCATTAAACCTCTTTCTTTTGTAAATTGCCTAGTCTCGGGTATGTCTTTATCAGCTGCGTGAAAACAGACTAATATGCTAGATCACTCGAATTTTCATGCTATATTTAACTGCCAATTTACATATCTACCTTACCCATTACACAGAATCCTCTGGCAAGAAGGACTGTCTTATTCATCTTTCTCCTAAGTGTCCAGGTGCTTGGCAAATGCTGACTAAACGAACAAATAAACTTTGATGAGGAAGACAGGAGGACGAGCTTGTCATTGGAAAAGGATGAGTCAAGAAAAATAGCTGACTTCCAGAATTACTGAACTTGAGACACTTCTGGGATGTGCAGTGACCATATGCAACCCACAGAGACTCAGGTCTGGAGTTAAGGAGCACACTAATGACCACAGATGCAAATGTGGGATTATCCATAAGGTGGTAAATACAGATCAAGAAGAGAAGAAACCAAAGGACCAAAACAACAGAGCTTAAACGTTACATATTTGTTCCTTGGGTTCAAAGCCCAGCAAGATACTCTGGATTTAACACACCCTCTCCCCGATGGGCCATCATAAATGAAATAATGATTAATGTATAGCATGTGGATATACAATAAGCCAGAATTCCTACCACTCTCCTATCTAACCATCTCTTCTAGTCAACTCTCTTCCCAAATACTTTGAGTTATTCTGCTTCCAAAACCTTTGCTACTCCAGATAAGTTGCCATCTTCCTTTCTCCTTCCTCCATAAAGCACTTACTTGGTGCCTACCATGTACTGCCTTCCTCTGGATATACAACAGAGTTGTTCTCATAAATGGTCTAGGAAGAGCAGGGAATACAAACTTCTTTTTTTATAGCCTTCAAAATACCAAATCCAGGCAATTGTACATTCATGGGCATTCAGGAAATGGTGACTAATTAATCTTGCTATATCTGCCATATTGCCCCTACTTCTCCTTTGGAGAAATGTTGAGGTGGGAGGCTTAGAATTAGGTAAGGGTTTCTCAATCTCAGCACTACTAACATCCGGGGCTGGATAATTCCTTATTGTGAGGGGCTATCCTGTGCATAGTAGGATGTTAGCGGCACCCCTGGCCTCTATCCACTAGAGGCCAGTAGCACAGACCTCCCTCCTGTTGTGACAACTAAAAACCATCTCCATACATTGCCAAATGTCCCCTGGGAGGCAAAATCATCCCTGTTTGAAAACCACTTGGTTAAATGAAAGCAGAATAGACAGACAAAAAGACAACATTCATGATTCTCCTCCTGTACTAATTCTACTACTGCCATTTTATTAAATGTCCTCCTAGCCTTTGTTACCTTTGTTATCCCCCCTCTATTTTCAACGTAACAATTTTGTTGGAACAAGTTATCTCTCAGCTTGCCTGGAGTCACCTGAAAAACTCTTACCCGCCCAGTACTTACTCTCTTAATCCCTCTGGGGCTGTTTCTGGAGTTTTAATTACCACTTAGCTTGATATTATTTGTCTAGAAAGTACAAGGCATCAATAGGAGCCAGCCTCAGAAGAAAATGAAGCCAGGGGAGTAAAGGAAGATTGAATTTGGGAGATATTTTTCGACCTTTATTAAATGTCTACTCTTTGGCAGGTCCTGTACTAAGTTCAGAAAAACAGGCAGCTGGGTCGGACTCTGGAGAGCTTACCAACTGAGGAGCAGAGACAGACTTACTGACACAACAAATGATGTGACACAACTTGTCATGTCTTACCCAGTCTCTGGTGCAGCCTGTTGTCAAGGCTGCACCAGAGACTGGGTAAGACATGACAAGCACAGGGACTCTGACGGTGACAATTAGGGAAGACACAGGAAATGCAGTATGAGCTGAGTCTGTCCATTCAGTGGACAGTACAGTGGGAAGCTGCTTTTTAGTTGGCCTGACACCACTTAATTGATTAACTGCCCTTAAGGGATGGGCATTTGACTCAGACTCAGTCAATCAGATGTTCTCTTTCAGAAATCTAAATCTGGAGGGAAAACTAAAAGGAAAGCAAGCAGCTGGAGTCAAGTCATTTGATGGCAAACAGATGGCCTGTGCATCTTGCCACTGAGACCTTCACAACTGCCCTAGTTTGTTCCCCCAAGGCCTCTGTGACCTACACTCTAATTTTTTTCAAATCTAAAAATTACTATGTGCTGGGCATTGTCATAAGAACTTGACATAGATTAACTCATTTAATTCTAATAACAACCCAATGAGATTAGACATAGCTCATCTCCATTTTAATAAGTGAATAAACTGAGGCACAGATAAGTAATTTGCCAAAAGTCAAGCAGCTAACAAATGGCAATGCTGAAACTCAAACCTAAGCAAGCTGGCTCTAGAGTCCATGCTTTTAATCACTGTTTTAACAAATGACATTTTATATGCTTTTCTGATTTTTAATGAACCCTGACTGATCCAAAGAGTAAGAAAAGATGTTCTGGGTAGAAAGCAGAGGTATGAAAGAAGCTGGCACATTTGAGGAATTACTGTATTTAATAGTAGAAATGCATGGCTGTGGTTAAAATGAAAAGAATAGAAAGCAGTAGCTCGAGACCAAATGAATAGTTAAGGTCAAAACTGAACTAGAAGAAGGTCCAGTTCTCACAGCTTCTCAGAAACACTGATTTAGCAAGGACATATAGACAAAAATACCTTTATGAAAAGTCCAGAAACCAATTAAGATATTGTCGTACTCCAGACAAGAACAAAACCAAGAAGAGTTGCACTGAAACAGGCAAGAAGAACATTTTACCCAGGTCAGCCCCTCCCCAAAGCCAGCACAGCTCAGCACCAAGGAGATCACCTTGGCCTAGGACTTCTCCCTTGGAGGGAGAGAGTAGAGTGTGCAACCAACATCTGGCTTTTCACTGCGCTGCCCTAGGGGCTGGATTTCTGTCTAAACTCACGTGGAATACTAACAAAACCAGCAGGGTTCAGATGCCTGAGAGCAGTTAAGAACAAAGGAAAAGGGGTGGACAGCTTCCTGCACTTAGCACAGCTCTGAGAGATTGAGAGAAGGTACGCAACCCGAGGATTCAGCCTCAGGAGGAAATGAGAGGAGTGGAGCATGTCTTCAACATCCTAGCCTTTTGGTGAGCTGTCCAAGGAGCTGGTTTCTATCTCACCTCACAAGGAGAGCGGACGAAACCAGCATAGTTTGAATGCTCAGGAGCAGTTAAGAAGGAAAAAAAGGGGTCAGTGGCTTGCAGCAGACAGCACAACTCAAGGCTTCTCTACAGCGAAGGAGAGAAAGGAGAGGAGCATCTATGTCCCCGACTGTAGTACAGCAGTCAGACACCAGAGGGAGCAAGACATTCCCTGATACTGGAAAAAAAAAAAAAAGAAAGAAAGAAATTAAAAAAAAGAAACCAGTAAATCCCTCTACTTAGAAATCCATAAACACATTCAGGCCAGGCATGGTGGCTCATGCCTGTAATCCCAGCACTTTGGGAGGCCAAGGTGGGTGGATTACCTGAGGTCAGGAGTTGTAGACCAGCCTGGCCAAAATGGTGAAACCCCGTCTCTACCAAAACTACAAAAATTAGCCAGGCGTGGTGGCAGGTGCCTGTAATCCCACCTACTTGGGAGGCTGAGACAGGAGAATCGCTTGAACCTGGGAGGCAGAGGTTGCAGTAAGCCGAGATCGCGCCACTGCACTCCAGCCTGGGCAACAAAGATCAAAACTCCGTCTCAAAAAAAAAAAAAAAAAAAAATCATAGAAAAAGTTTAAGAGGTCCCCAGAATCTCTGGCTAAGCTGATTAATAAGTCTTTCCCTGTCAAAGCCAGTCTGTAAAAACAGAGAGAGGAGACTGTTTAATTGTGCAGACACCAATGCAAAGCTACAAGGAAGAAAAAGCATCAGGGAAATGTAACACAATCAAAGTACCAAAATAAATGTCCAGTAATCAACATTAAAGAGATGAAGATCTATGAACTGCCCAACAAAGAACTAAAAATAATTGTCTTATAAGAACACAGAAAAGCAAATGAAATTAGGAAAATGATATATGAGCAAAATAAGAGTATCAACAAAGAAATGATAAACTATAGAAAGAACTAAACAGCAATTCTGGAGCTAAAGAATATAATAACTGAACTGAAAAATTGACTAGAGGGCCATACCAGCATATTTCAGCAAGCAAAAGAGAATCGGAGAATTTGAAGCAGGTCATGTGAAATTACCCAGTCCAAAAAGAAAAAAGAACAAAGAAAGAAGAAGAGTTAAGAAAGCCTAAAACACTTACAGGACACCAACAAGCAAACCAATGTGCGCATTATGGGTGTCTCAGGAGAAGAAAAAAAGGAGCTGAAAGCTTATTTAAGGAAATAGTGGCTGAAAACTTCACAAATCTAGAAAGAGTAATGGACATCCAGATTCATAAAGCTCAAAGGACCCCAAATAAGATTAATCCAAAGAAACATACATTAAGATACATTGTAATCAAACTGTCAAAATTCAAAAACAAAAAGAACTTTCAAAGCAACTCATATCTCCCACAAGGATGAAAAGCAACTTTTCATGTACAAGGGAGCCCCCATCAGACTAGCAGTGAACTTCTTAGCAGAAACTTTGCAGGCCAGAGAAGGGACTGGGATAATGTATTCAAAGTGCTGAAAGAAAAATTGCCAACCAATAATCCTATACTTGGCAAAACCGTCCTTCAAAAATGTAGATCAAGACTCCCAAACAAATGAAAGCCAAGGAAAACTGTCATTACTAGTCTTTTCTTAAACTAAACGCTAAAGACAGGTGAAATGAAAAAAACACAAAACATCAATGTGAAAACACAGGAAAGTATAAAACTCACTAGTAAAGGTAAATACATAAACAAATATAGGATATGGTAATACTGTAATAGTGGTGTGCTTTAGTTCTAGTATAAATGTTAAAAAAACTATCAAGAATAACTGTAACTATAAAAATTTGCTAATGGATATACAATATAAAAAGATGTAAACTGTCACATCAATAGCAAAGTATGGGGAGACAAGTGTACAGCTTTTGTATGCAATGGAAGTTAAGTTGTTTTCAGCTTAAAATAGACTGTTAAAACAATAAGATGTTCTATGTAAGACCCATGGTAACCACAAATGAAACACCTTTAGAGACTACACCAAAGAAAAACAGAAAGGAATTGAAACATCTCACAAAAGAATCAACAAGTCACAAAGGAAGATAACAAGAAAGGAAAAGATAGAAGAAAAAACTGTAAGACAGAAAACAAAATGGCAATAGTAAGTCCTTCTCTATCAATAATTACTCTAAACATTAAGTGGATTAAACTCCCTGATATGGTTTGGCTCTGTATCCCCACCCAAATCTCATCTCAAATTTTAATCCCCATGTATTAAGGGAGAGACCTGTTGGAAGGTGATTGGATCATGGGGGCAGTTTCCCCCATGCTGTTCTCGTAATAGTGAGGGAGTTCTCACAAGAGCTGATGGCTTAAAGTGTAGCACTTCCTCGCCCTTTCTCTTGCTCTCTTCTGTTACCTTGTGAAGGTGACTGCTTCCCCTTTGCCTTCCGCCATAATTGTAAGTCTCCTGAGGCCTCCCCAGTCATGTGGAACTGTTGGTCAATTAAACCTCTTTTCTTTATAAATTACACAGTCTTAGGTAGTATAGCAACGTGAGAATAGACTAATACATTCCCCAGTTAAAAGACACAAAATGGCTGAATGGATTAAAAAAAAAGACCAAACTATAACTTGTCTACAAGATACTCGCTTTAGATTTAAGGACATACACATAGTTTGATAGTGAAGAAACGGATAAAGACATTCCATGCAAATGGTAACCAAAAGAGAGCAGAGGTAGCCATACTTATATCAGACAAAATATACTTTAAGTTAAAAATTGTCACAAGGACAAACAAGGTCATTACATAAAGATAAAAGGGCCAATTCATCAGGAAGATATAACAGATCTGAAGGGAGAAACAGATGATACAATAACAGTAGGAGACTTCAATAACCCCACTTTCAATAATTTATAGAACATCCAGACCTAAATCAGTAAGAAAACAAAGGACTTGAAGAACACTATAGATCAGTGGTCCCCAACCTTTTTGGCACTGGTTTCATGGAAGATAATTTTTCCAGACTGGGCATAGGGGGGTGTTTCATAAGGCATTAGATTCTCATAAGGAGCACGCAACCTAGAGCCTTCACATGCACAGTTCACAATAGGGTTCACGCTCCTATGAGAACCTAATGCCATGGCTGATCTGACAGAGCTCAGGCAGTAATGTTCGCCTGCCACTCACCTCCTGCTGTGTGGCCCAGTTCCTAACAGGCCATGGACTGGTACCAGTCCGTGGCCTAGGGGCTGGGGACCCCTGCTACAGATGAAATGGATATAACAGACACATACAGAACATTCCAGTCAATAGCACCAGAACACATATTTTCCTCAAGTGCACATAGATCATTCTCAAGAACAGACTATATGTTAGGTCACAAAACAAGTCATAACAGATTTAGGAAAACTGAAATCAGACCCAGTATCCTTTCGGATCACAAAGAAATACAATTAGAAATCAACAGAGGGAAAACTAGAAAATTCACAAATATGTGGAAATTAAACAACACACTCTTGAACAACCAATGGGTTAAAGAAGAAATCAAAAGGGAAATTAGAAAATATTTCAAGACAAATAAAATTGAAAACACAACATACCCAAAATTATGGGATGCAGAAAAAGCAGTACTAACAAGAAAACTTATAGCAATAAACACCTATCTTAAAAAAAAAGAAAGCTATCAAATAAAAAACCTAAATTTACACCTCAAAGAACTGAAATAAGACAAATAAACTAGGCCCAAAGTTAGCAGAAGGAAATAATGAAGATTAGAACAGAAATAAATAAAATAGACAATAAGAAGTAGAAAAAACCAACAAAACGAAGACTTGGTTTTATGAAAAGATGAACAAAATTGACAAACCTTTAGCTAGACTGACAAAAAAAGAAAGAAGATTCAAATAAATAAGAGACGAACAAGACATTATAACTAGAAATAAAAACCAATGCCACAGAAATAAAAAAGGCTCATAAGAGACTATCATGAACAACTGTATGCCAACAAATTGGATAATCAAGAAGAAATGAATAAATTCCTAGAAAAATACAACCTACCAAGACTGAATCATAAAGAAATAGAAAATCTAAACAAACCAATAATGAATAAGGAAATTTAATCAGTAATCAAAAACTTCCCAACAATGAAAAAGGCCAGGACTAGATGGCTTCATTGCTGAAGTCTACCAAACATTGTGAGAAGAATTAACAATACTTCTAATGTGCTTAAACTTTTCCAAACACCTGAAGACAGAGAACTCATTTTATGAGGCCAGCATTACCCTGATACCAAAGCCAGACACATGCATTATGACACAAGAAAGCTACAGGCCAATATCCCTGATGAACACAGATGTAAAAATCCTCAACAAAATGTTAGCATTAGAAGGATCATACACCATGAATAAAAAGGGATTTATCCCTGGGATGCAAAGACGGTTCAGTATATGCAAGTCAATTAATGAGATACACCACATTAACAAAATAAAGGAGAAAAATCATATGATCATCTAATTAGATGCAGAAAAACCATTTGATGAAATTCAACAACCTTTATGATAAGGGCTCTCAACAAATTAGGTATAGAAGAAATGTGCCTCACTGTAAGTAAGACCATATATGAAAAGCCATAGCTAACATCATATTCGATGATGAAAAACAAATATTTTCTTCTAAGACCAGGAACAAGACAAGGATGCCTACTCTCATCACTTCTATTCAACAAGGTACTGGAAATCTTAGCCAGAGTAATTATGCAAATGAAAGAAAAAGAAAGAAAAACAACCAAATCAGAAAGAAAGCAGTAAAAATATCTGCTGTGTTCCTATACACTTATAACAAACTATCCAAAAAGGAAATTGGGAAAACAATCTTGTTTATAATAGTATCAAAAAGCATAAAATACTTAGGAATAAACTTAATCAAGGAAGTGAAAGACTTGTATATTGAAAACTACAAAGAAATTGATGAAAGAAATTAAAGACACAAATAAATGGAAGGACAGTCTGCACTCATGGATTGAAAGACTTAATCCTGTTAAAATGTCCATACTAACCCAGGCAGTCTACCGATTCAGTGCAATCACTATCAAAATCCCAATGGCATTTTTTTACAGAAATAGAAAAAAAACTTAAAATTCATATAGGACCACAAAGGAATCTGAACTGCCAAAGCAATTTTGAAAAAGAACAGAGCTAGAAGTATCACACTTCCTGATTTCAAAATATATTACAAAGCTACAGTAATTAAAACAGTATGGTACTGGCATAAAAAAGACAAAGCTGCCAAGACTACACATAGTAAAAGAATATGCTCTTCAACAAAAGGTGTTGGGAAAACTGGATCTCCACATGCAAAAGAATGAAATTGGAACCTTATTTTATAACATACACAAAAATCAACTCAAAATGGATTAAAGATTTAAACATAAGACCTAAAACTACAAAATTCCTAAAAGAAAATGTGTGGGAGAAGCCTGATGGCATTGGCTTAGTTAGGCAATGATTTTTTTTATATGATACCAAAAGTGCAGGCAACAAAAGCAAATACAGACAAGGAGAACTATATCAAACTAAAAAGCTGCACAGCAAAGGAAACAGTCAACAAAGTGAAAAAGCAACCTACAGAATGGGAGAAAATATTTGCAAACCATACATATGATAAGCAGTTATTATCCAAAATATATAAGGAATTCCTGTAACTCATATATTTATGCTTATTGCTATAAGTTTATATAAAACTTAATGCTTTAAGTTTTCTTGTCAGTATTGCTTTTTCTGCATCCCATAATATATATATTATATATATATTTGTAGTATGTTTACATATTATAACATACTGTAACTTAATAGCAAAAATAATAATATGATTTAAAAATAGGCAAAGGACTTAAATATTTCTCCAAAGAAGACATACAAATGGCCAACAGGTATGTGAAAACATGGTCAACATCACTAATCATCAGGGAAATGCAAATCAAAACCACAATGAGATATCACTTTACATCTGTTAGGACGGCCATTATCAAAAAAACAAAACAAAACAAAATCTAACAAGTGTTGGAGAAGATGTGGAGAAATTGGAACCCTTGCACAATGTTGATAGGACTACAAAATGGTGCATGGAAAACAGTATGAAGCTTCCTTGAAAAACGTAAAAGTAGAACTACTACCTAGTAAAGAAAAGCCCAGGACCAAACTGCTTCACTGCTGAATTCTACCAAACATTTAAGGAAAAATTAATACTAATCCTACTCAAACTATTCCAAAAAGCAGAGAAGGAGGGAATACTTCCAAACTCATTCTACAAGTCCAGCATTACCCTGATACCAAAATCAGACAAAGACACATCAAAAAAAACAAAAAACAAACAAAAAAACTACAGCACAGTATCTCTGATGAAGATTGATGCAAAAATCCTCAAAAAAAATACTAGCAAACCAAATTCAACAATACATTAGAAAGATTATTCATTATGACCAAGTAGGATTTATCCCTGGGATGCCAGGATGGTTCAACATATGCAAATCAATCAATATGATACATCATATCAACAGAATAAAGGATAAAAACCATATGATCATTTCAACTGATGCTAAAAAAAAAAAAGGCATTTGGTAAAAGTAGAACCCTTGGTAAAAGCAGAATCCCTGTATGATCCAGGGATCTCACTTGTGGATATATTTCAATTCATAAGAATTGAAATGAGAATCTCAAAGAGAAATCTGCACTCCCATGTTAAGTGCAGCATTGTTTGCAATAGCCAAGATAGGGAAACAACCTAAACATCCATCAGCAGATGAATGGATAAAGAAAATGTGATATATACATATAATGGAATATTATTCAGCCTTAGAAGGAAATCTCGTCACATGCTACAACATGGATCAACTTGAAGGGCATTATGCTAACTGAAATAAGCTAGTCATAGAAGGACAAATACCGCATGACTCCACTTATATAAAGTATCTAAAAAGGTGAGTCATAGAAACAGAGATTACAATCTTGATTGTCAGGGGTGAGGAAAGGGGGAAATAGGGGAGTTGCTATTCAACAGGTATAAAGTTTCAGTTATGCAAGATGATTAAGTTCTAGAGATCCACTGTACAATATTGTTAACTATATCGTTAATAATAAAGTCAGCAATATTGTACTGCACACTTTAAAATTTACTAAATGTTCTTACCATAATAAAAAAAAGTCAAATTTTTTAAAAGACAGATTTCTCCATTTTTTAATACAGTTAAAATGAACTATGAACTTAGGAGCTACGAGGATAAGCTGGGAGGGTTTGAAATCAAACTCCTATAATGAATTAACTAATACATTATAAAGAACAAAGAAACAAACAAGACAAAGGGCAGCAAATATAAAATAAAATTTTGTTTAACCTTATAAATGAGTAAGGAACACTATGTTTTATTTATTGGCATGGATGATGACTATGGGTGTGTTCACTTGTAATAATTCATTAAGCTTATGATTTATAACCTTTTTTGTAAGTTATATGGCAATAAAAAAGGTAAAAAAAAAACAAGTACATACTCTTTGTTCTGGCATTTGTAGACATGATTGAGAGAAGAGTAAGTATGAAGAATAGATAGAATGTTTTTCATGTTTAGGGATTCAGGATCCTCTACTATTCTCTTCATAAACAGGTCCATTAAACCAACAGGTCGAAAGCCAAGGTTTTCAAATAAAATGAGGATAAAAAGAACCTTAAAAAGAGAAAATTGAGGGAAAACTCTATAATAATTACAGTATGCTAATAGTAATTTTTTAGATCTCAAAAAATCTAAGCAGCAATTCAACTGTCCTGATCAACAGAATATATCCTGAAACAGAATATTTCCATGAAAAGGAACAATCATCTTTCTCTCACAAAATCTGTTCTATTAATTCTTGAATTGGGTATCCAGTTAATAAGCAATCTTTTTTAAGCTGAGAACCAGGGCATACAATGATTTCTACGTTTCCATCTGATTTAAAAATAAATCTCTTCCCACATGCTTTTCATACAACATATCTGAAAATTACTTTTAAATATGCCTTTTCTGAAGGTTTTCAAAATGACCAACTCAATCGTGAAATTCTCGCATTCCCAAACTTAAATACTTCCTAGATTATAACATGTAAGACATAACCCCAAAATTTCTATATTTAATATTCATACCTATAAGTGAAAATGGAACTGAAACATTATGATTAAAATAAACTTTCAAGTTCACCTCCAATTTCCTTCTCAATCTTTCTTACTTAGGATTATTACTTCTCTTTCTATAACCAATTTCCACAGTAAACTCAATATTTACCTTACTCTCCAAAATAAACTGAACCTAGAGATCTAACAGTTATCACCTATTTCATTGCAAAAAGAAGTTTTTACCAGGTGCTTCATTAAATGTTTATATTCTTAACACAGCTCCTGATTTTAAAGGCTTTTACTCTGGAAAAAACAATGGACATAACCATTAAGTAGTGACATTTTATTCTTCAAAAACCCCAAGCCTGTCACATCACCCATCTTTATTATTTGAAATCTAACAAGAACAAAGTATAAACACGGAAATCATGCTAAATATCTAACAAAAGCACCATACAACCCTTTTTTTTTTTTTTTTGAGACAGAGTTTTGATCTTTATTGCCCAGGCTGGAGTACAGTGGCACAATCTCAGCTTACTGCAACCTCCACCTCCCAGGTTCAAGTGGTCCTCCTGCCTCAGCCCCCCTAGTAGCTGGGATTACAGGGACATGTCACCATGCCCGGCTACTTTTTGTATTTTTAGTAGAGATGGGGTTTCACCATGTTGGCCAGGCTGGTCTTGAACTCCTGACCTCAGGTGATCCACCCACCTTGGCCTCCCAAAGTGCTGGGATTACAGGTGTGAGCCACCGCGCCCAGCCCATACAACCCTTTTAAAACGAAAAAGAAGAGCAAATTTTTGTTTCAAATAGAAAGATGACCAAAGGATAGAATAGTATACAGATTGTCCTTGACTTACGGTGGGGTATATCCCAACAAACTCACCATAAATTGAAAATATTTTAAGTCAAAATGCATTTAATACATCCAACTTACTGAACATCATAGCTTAGCCTAGCCTACTTTAAACACGCTTAGAACACTTACATTCACCTATAGTTGGGCAAAATGAGTTAACAAAAAGCCTATATTATAATAAAAGTGTTGAATATCTCAAGTAATTTATTGAATACAATATGCATTGTTTACCCTCATGACTGCACAGCTGATTGGGAGCTGCGACTTGCTGCCACTGCCCAGCATGAAAAGAGAGTATCATACAACATATCACTAACCCAGCAAAACAACAAAATTCAAAATTCAAAGTATGGTTTCTACTGAATGCGTATTGCTTTTGCAACATCAAACAGTCAAAAAATATTAAGTCAAGCCATCCTAAGTTGGGGACTATTCATATTAGCAAGTAGCCCCCAGACAGGAATAATAAGGAGCTAATTTTTCAAAAGTCAATTCAGCATTGGAATATTTTGGTATCTTAACTACTATAAAGGTGAAAGAGAAATACTTAAAATGCTAAATGAATTAGTGTTTTAAAAGTTTGTGAGGCTTATTCTAAATTGTTAATGTACTCACTTTTCTGAACTTCCAGATGTCGAAAGTTGCAGCCACATAATCTGCAAGTCCCTTGAAGAGATCCAAATTATGGTATTGGAGGTCTTTGCAGGACTGCAATATGTTGATCATTATTCTTAAAGGACACCCATGGATATTATCTTGAAGAATGAGTTAAATAAACAAACAAAAATTACCTGATTGTTTTGAATACAATATGCTTTATTCTTTTTTCATATAAAAGCAAAGTTTTTAAAACAAAACAAAAATAGTCTAAAACAGAAACTCAGGTATTGCAAATGATGAAAGAAAAATTCCTCTTACCTAGGACCACCTTACTGCATTCATCCAGGAGTATAAGAGATCGGTGATTCATGGCAGCTAGTACTTCAAACATGTGCTGGCTATTCAAAACAGAAAATCTGTCTAATTCCCTCAAGGCTTTCATCTGAAGAAAAACAAATTTTAATTTAATTTACTATCTATGACAAAATAAATTAAACTTTTATTTTTATTGAGACAGGGTCTTGTGCTGTCACCCAGGTTGGAGCCTCAACCTCCCAGGCTCAAGTGATCCTCCTGCCTCAGCCGCCCATGTAGCTGGGATTACAGGCATGCACCACCTACAGGCATGTACCACCACGCCTGGCTAATTCTTTGATTTTTTTTTTTTTTTTTTTTTGCAGAGACAGGGTCTTGCTCAGTCACCCAGGCTGGTCTCAAACTCCTGGGATCAAGAGATCTCCCTGCCCTTGACATCCCAAAGTGCTGGGATTACAGGTGTGAGCCACCATGTCTGGCCTAAATATTTATTTTTAAACAAAAAGGATGAAGTTTGGGTAATATGACCCAGACAAATAGATAAATAAATATACATGTATATATATACAGATAAATAAATATAAGGGTACTTCTATTCATTCACTTTAGTGAAGCTAAACCTAAAAGCCCAGCAATGCCCTCCTAGAAAATTGACTTCAGGCAGTGATAGCCGGTTATAAGAAAGAATTTTTTCAAATCTCATCCACTAGAGAAAATTCATGTGTTTACCTCCAGTTTCCTCTTAAGAGCAATCGGTGCATCTTTTCCAATATACTTCATCACAACTTGTAATGTGAAGACATCTTCTATTTTCCAAACTTGCTGATCAACTAGTATTCTGTTATCAAACACAATAAATATTAAAATCATAGAATCTTCCAAGCAGAAGAAAAATCTTAAAATTTCATTTGGTCCAGCCCCTTCTTACAGGCAAGGATTATGAAGCCCAGAGAAATGATCTACCTGCTTGAGAGAGTGTAAGTAGTTAAAGATCGAGACCCAATCTATTAATAGTGCTATTTTCTCTCACATTATTGTGCTGTCTTTACTAAAGAACAAATTATGTCAGGAGATTATAGTAACATATCCTATGCATAGTCAATGTCAAAGGGAGTTAAGTTTTACTCTCACTAATCTATGACATTAGATCATTTATATCAATTTTATAAATTCCTTTTCAAGCTGGGTCAATGTCAACCCTCACATAGTCCCCGAATAACTATTCTGAATTAAATATACATATCAATTCTCTCCTACCCCGCATCAGTACTATTTTTTTTTTTTTTTTTTGATACAGAGTCTCGCTCTGTTGCCCAGGCTGGAGTGCAGTGGCGCGATCTCAGCTCACTGCAAGCTCTGCCTCCTGGGTTCACGCCATTCTCCTGCCTCAGCCTCCCAAGCAGCTGGGACTACAGGCACCCACCACCACACCCGGCTAATTTTTGTATTTTTAGTAGAGACGGGCTTTCACCATGGTCTCGATCTCCCGACCTCGTGATCCGCCCGCCTCGGCCTCCCAAAGTGCTGGGATTACAGGCATGAGTCACTGCGCCTGGCCAGTACTATGTTTTAAAATAAATTAATTTAGATTTCAATGTTACTCACATCTTTGTTATTATGGACCCTAAGAGAAGTATTTCCAGCCTATGTCATCCAGAGTCAGGATTTTAAGCTTAATAAGGCATGAAAGACTGTAACTACCAACAAAGCCTCCCCAACCCCTCCTCCCCTCAAGAAAGGAGTTTAGTTTTCATCTCAATTTCTTTATTCCAGATATATGAGGAACAAAGAAAACCACATGAAGAAAGCATAAGAGAGTTCTCACCTGAATCCCGTTCGTAGAACATGAACATTCTTGCATGGTTCCATTGCCTCTAAAACAGTTGACAAAACTGAAAGGCATATCTCATCACACTCATTGATACGTTCCTATTGAAATATAATTACAAAAACACTACAGATCATGAGCCCATAGTAAACTATCTTACCCAAGCAAAACCACTGAACTGATGTACTGAATAAAACGATTGAGTATCAAACCAACAATTCCTACAGTCAGTCCACAATAAACAGCATCTTTGGGAAATAAAAAGTCATACTTACTGAATTTTCCAGCTGACTGATACACATCCTTTTATGCATCAACACTTTTTTACCTTCACCATTATCACTGAAAACACATTTGATATTTATTATATTCCACTGCTTCTGAAACAACTTTTATTAAACATTATTTTTACCTCTACTTGGAATTCAAGGTCATTACAAAGGCAAAAACAGTTAAAGTGCAGGAATATAAGAACTACTGAAGTACAGAAGGTAACTAGCCCATCTCTAAAGATCCTTAAATGGTTGTGCCTTTACAATTTCCCTAGATCCTTTCCTGGGTATCAAGGTGAAACTTTACTTGTGAGTCTTCTGATTCACATCTCCTGCCACATTCTACCACTGCTATCTGGGTCTCAAGGGAAGCCTACACCCCACAGATTCTTCTTTCAGGTCCATTTACTTAGGGTACTAAGTTTGATTCCAGAAATAGTGGGCATAATTTGGAAAGTGAATAGTAACAACACAGCTTAACTAGCAGTACTCAACAGTTTAATCACAACTAGTCTATACACCTCACAAAAAATCACATCTGAGGAAACTTAGCCTGAAGAGAGAGACGCTCTTTTGCTAAAATTACATAACCAATGAATCACAAAGTCGTAAGTCAGAACCAGGTAATAATAAGAAATGGTTATGGTTAGAAGAAAAAAAAGGTTTCTTTCCTATGAAAGGGTTTCCTTAACAATTTTACAGCATTCCATCCATATCTACTATGAAAGAAAAGACCACTTGTCTATGTGTTTGAAGGGCAAATTCATTGATGGCACACTGTCCTTTCACCTCTAAAATGTCTTTACATTATTCCAACAGGTCAGTGAGACACCATCATCCATACAGATGTTTTGACTACAAAAATCTACTACTCATACCTCACCAACACAGATGTCATCCCGATGCAAATATCTGTCCAAAATCTAGTAAGAGCATCACTGACCAGGTAAGGTGATTTATTAGTCACTTTTAAATAACTACATAGGAACTAATACACAGCCTACAAATAAACAGGGATATTCTGTGGTTTAAACAAATACACACACATACACTAAATACAAATTAGTTATTCCTTAAGGACATATGGAAATCACAGTAATGTAAAAAGTTAAAAACTTTCCCATAGCTATGAACCCAATTATTGAATTCTATAGCAAGACAGGATATATGCCAGATTATCCCCAAGGAATTCCTGTCTTTAAAAAAATTATTATTATTATTTTCAGACAGGGTCTGGCTCTGTCACCCAGGCTGGAGTGCAGTGGCACGATCATGGCTCACGGCAGCTTCGACCTCCCAGGCTCAAGTGATATTCCCACCTCAGCCTCCAAGTAGCTGGGACCACAGGCGAGTACATCACACCCAGCTAATTTTTGTATTTTTTGTAGAGATGGAGTCTCCCTTTGTTGCCCAGGCTGGTCGCAAACTCCTGGGCTCAAGAGATCCTCCTGCCTTGGCCTCCCAAAGTGCTGGGATTACAGGTGTGAGTCACCACACCTGGCTAAGAAATTACTTCATTATCATTGAGTTTATACGTCAGAAGTGTACACTCTTAAAACATAAATGATTAACAAGCTAATCCTTCCTTCCTTACATTTGGCACCATTTCAGTGACATTAAACAGGACACTGACATTCTTGCTTTAGACTAAAAATGGCTCCCTCCATCCAATTTTAACCTTCTTCCAATACATTTTCCACTCATTCAGTGATCTAAAATATAAATTTGAGCACGTCAACCCATTGCTTAAAATTCTTCAACGGATTCCCATTGCCTACAGGATAAATGCATACTCCTTAGCTAGCCGTAAGAGGCTCTTTATGATTTGGTTCCTATTTTTCTGGCCTCTTGTTCTGCCCCTAAGCCTCTTGCCCCTCACTCCTCTCCTTTGATCACCATGTACAAAACTTGTTCCCACCCAAACATACAACTCCATCATTCTGTGCTTCAGCTACACCAAACTACTTTCAGCTCTTCAAATTTGCCAAACTTTTCCTCTGGGAACAGTAGGGCATGCAATCCTCTCTACTTGAAACACCATCCCCTTCACTATCATTCTGCTCATCAGTTTAGGCATCATCTACTGGGCCTGAATTCCAATTCTACCATGGACTACATTCTCTTCCTTCCCCTTCCCTTCTCTCCTTCTTCAACTACCCAGGCTTTCTTTGTATATCTTGCATCTCTCCTCACTTTAGCTTCTTCACCACTACTCAACCCTGGGGATGGTAAATGTGGAAGGCTTTCATAAATTTCCATAGCAAAAGGAAGAAAATAACTAGCTAACTTAAGGCCTCTAAATCATATAATATATATGCAGAAATAAATATAAAGGAAACTACCATTCCATTTGATAGTCTCTTTTAAGAAGGCTACATATCTATATCCCTTCATTCTTTCAAAATATTCTAAACCAAGTAAATGCATGTTTAAATCTCCTTTTTATTTTACCTGGGTCACCCTCAGCAAAGTCTGCACCAAAATAGTGTTCTGAGGGATTCCAAGCTTCACTATGGCGTGAAGACTGAACAGTAGGTACTTATACTGCATGATCTTGGCTTCTCTCATCATATGTTCACAGAGCTGATTAAATGCAGGGTGGCTAAACATCAGTCGTTTTTCAAAGCGCTTCTGGTCATCAGACAGTCTTTTGGCAATTGTCCACATTGCTGTGAAATAGTTGCTACTAGGAAATGTTGGCGCTTTTGAAAATGCATCTAACACATCACTCAGGGAATTACATTCCTCAGACAGTTTTCTACTGCTGATACGGTTTGGTTTTGTTTCCTTGGTAAGAACATCTTCATTGGAGACTTCATGATTAAGGTTTACTTTCTTCAATTCATCATCAGATTTATCAACAGGGACAAGAGACTGCTTTGAGTCAAAAAACAGTCTTTTAGCATAAAGTAGTCTTTCAATTCTAAGGGCTGTTAGAGTGCTTATGCCCTTTGTTTGAAAGCCAACATCTGATTTAAAAATGAATGCATCCTGAAAGAGATATCTAATGATATCAGTTGATTGCATTCTGTTATGAAAGTTATTTAAAATGTTCCAGTTTGAATGAACTATTTTTGGTTTGCAAAGTCCCAAACAACATAGCCTCATAGTTCTGCTTGTTGAAACTAATGTACTGAATTGTCTAAGGTTCCAGAAAAAGGAGCCCGCTTTGTTATTCATTTTGCTCTCCACTGAAACACTTCCAAATGGCTTCAAAGTTGTCAATATGAAACCAACGTCACTTCTACTAGTGAAAAAGAACACGTGCTGTGGTTTTCCTGTAGGGGAAGAAGTAATGAAAAGAATAAAAATTAAAACAAAACTTTTACTTAAAGAAATGAAATGCATTTAACAGAAGAGAAAATGGGGAACCTATGGAGCCATTAAACATTTACATAAAACAGTAAAAGTTTTTTTTACCAATGTGGGCTCCCTCCAATCTACCACAATGTGTCCAGTTTCAAAGAAGCCAGGTCACTTTGGAAGTAGTCATTGTATTAATGAGATTTTTCTGGTGCAAAAGCGTTCCATAAAGCTTTCTCTGTAGGAGAGACTTTTGTTGGCATTGTTATGGAAATGTTCTCGGTGAAAATTAGGGGATTAGCATTGATAGATCATTTTCTTTTTTCTTCTCTGTTTTTTTTTTTTTTTTTTTTTTTTTTTTTTGAGACAAAGTCTTGCTATGCCGCCCAGGCTGGAGTGCAGTGGCGCGATCTTGGCTCACTGCAACCTCCACCTCCCAGGTTCAAGCAATTCTCCTGTCTCAGCCTCCCAAGTAGCTGGGATTACAGGCGTATGCCACCACGCCCGGCTAATTTTTGTATTTTTTGTAAAGACGGAGTTTCACCATGTTGGCCAGGCTGGTCCTGAACTCCTGACCTCAGGTAATCCACCCGCCTCGGCCTCCGAAAAGTGCTGGGATTACAGGCGTGAGTCACCGCGCCCGGCTGATAGATCATTTTCAACATGACGATTTAGCAACGGCCGAACCCAGACCATCAAGAATAGGGACCTGGGCAGGTAGAACGGCTCAGTGGAAGAAGCAGAAAACGAAAGCGATGTCTGCATGTGGCCTGCGCTTAAGAGGAAGATCTTATACAACCAGCCAGCCTCACCAGACCCCAGAACCAACTTCAAGAGCCTGTCCTTCCGCAGCTGGGCCGCCCAGCATTAACCCACCTCCTTTAAACTTACTTCCAAGACAACTCGTGAGACTCTTCTCCTCGAAGTAAAAAAGTCTAGGATGTGATACGGGCAGCCGCTAAGCCCAAGCTCGTCCTCCACTCACCTTAGAGCACAAGGCTGTGGCTACGTACAGGAGCAGCCATGACAGCTTCCCCGAGAAGCTGCGCTTCTCACGAGATCTTACGGATTCCCTCAAAGGTCAAAAAGCATATGTTCGCGGCTGTAGCTGAAGGACTTACTTGAAGAAAGTTTACCGAGGAGAATGACTAATTTCCCTGCATACAGGAGTGGGGCTCGGGGATACCACAGAGCTTATAAGGGCGATGTTTGATCGTGTATCGCAACGTAACCCATTCAGGTCCTAACTTTAAACACCTAACCTCTGCTGGGCGCCAGACTTTGTAGTGCGCCTGCGCCTTGCCCTTGGCTGCGTGGTTGCCAGGAAACCGCGAAGCCGCGGTCCCTGCCTCTGAGTCTCTCTCGACCATGGCCAAATTCGTCATCGCGGGTGAGTGATTCCCGCGTCCGCCCGCAGATTGCTCAAAACGCCGACAACAGCTCACCTCCCATGGCCGCTTGGCTTGGCAGCCTCTATACGGACCGCTCCATGCTTTGCTATAGATTTATTCAAAGTTATTTACTGGACCGTGACGGTGCGCCAAGCATTGTGGGACACTGGGGATGCAATGGAGGGAAACATATCCCTGCCTTAGAGGAGCTTTCAGTCTCATGGGGCACAGAACATGTACTTTTGATACGGTGTGATTAACGCGATGAAGGAGACCTGCACAGGCCTCTGGGAGCGTAGACTCCTAATCTGGGTTTGGGGGATGAGGGAGAGGTGGACACAAGGAACTGGCTGGGGAAGGTATTACAGGAGCTGAGTTGTGAAGGTGTGAGCTGAGGAGGCTATTCCAGATAAAAGCAGAGAGGCAGGAAGCTTCCTGGCCTAACAGAAGATCTGGATATGTGGGGCGTGACAGGACCTGGGGCTACAACAGGAGCAGGAGCCAGGTCCTTGCATTTCATGTAGGTCAAGCAAAGGTGTTTGAACTGTATCCTGAAAGCAATGAGGAATTATAGAAAAATTTTAAGCAGGAGAGTAGTCTTAATGAGTTTGCATTTTAGGAAGCCTGTCTTGGCAGCAACGGAGAGAATGATTGAAAGTGCTGGTTGACAGCAAGGACTCAACTGAGAAGGCTTTTATTACAACAATCCCTGGTACCTACCTCCTCTCCTCGTAAAGTTTCTTAAAAGAGTAGACTGCTCTTCCATCTCCAGTTCTGCCTTCCAATCAGTCTTGGAAGAAGGCTTCTACTTCTGCTTCCTGACAGAAACTGCTGTCACCAAAGTCACCACTGACTTTTATAGAAGCTGTTTAGTCTTTGACTTATTTGATCTCTTTGATGCATTGAACACAATTGACATCTACCATCCACAGAAGATTTTTTTTTTTTTTTTTTGAGACAGGCTCTCACTTTGTCACCCAGGCTGGATTGCAGTGGTGCAATCGTGGCTCACAGCAGCTTTGACCTCCTGGGCTCAAGCGATCCTCCCACCTCAGCCTCCCAAGTAGCTGGGACTACAGGCATGCACCAGCATGCCCAGCTAATTTTTGTATTTTTGTAGAGATGGGGTTTTGTCATGTTGCCCACGCTGGTCTTGAACTCCTACGCTCAAGTGATTTGCCCACCTTGACCTCCCAAAGTGCCAAGATTACAGGCATGCGCCACCACACCTGGCCCAGAAGAATATTTTTGAACACTGACTAACCACATGGTGGGAAGTCAGTGGAAAACACACAGAGAATGTTGCATGTATGACACTGACAGGGCAGGGTTCTATAGGAACGATAGCAGGGGACCTTACTTAATCAGGTAAGGGTTTCCCAGAGGGAGAGATTTTAAGCAGATACCTGAAAGATGATAATGAATGACCTAACAGAGAAGAGGTAGAAAGGAGGGGAGCAATTTAGGCATGGGTAACTGGGAGTGGGGTTAGAGCAAGGAGAACTAGTTTGGTGACAATTGAGAATATAAAATAAGTATAAAATTGAAATAAGTTTATTAGGACTGAAGCAAATAGTACAAGGAAGAGAATTTCATAAGGCGAGGCTAGAGTTAGATAATGTAGATTCTTTTGAGCCACATTCAGTAGTTTAGACTTTATCCAGAGTACATGAAAGGTTTTTAGAAGGGGAGGAGGGCCTAATCAAATCTGAATTTTATCTGAATGTTACGGCTATAGTGTGGGACAAACAGACTGGATACCAAGAAACCAGTTAGGAGACTAGTGCTATAGTCCAGGAGGGAGTTGATTGTGACCTGGCCTAGAGTGGCAAACAATGGAGATGGAGAGAAATGAATGGATTGGAGAGATATTAGGGAGGCAGAATCTATAGAACTGGATGTCTAATTGACTGGAGGAGGGTAGATAAGGGAGAAAAATGAGTTAAACATTGTTCCCAAGCAGAGGTTTGAATAATTGCAGAGATTAGGAGTCACTGAAAAAAAAAAAAGCGGATGAGTAGGTTTAATACTCTGGATACTCTTACTACTCTTAGATAATTAGGGAGATGGACATAATAAATATAAGCGACTAAGCACATTTAGTAGGGGAATGGTGACAAAATACATCATAGACCTTCTGAGTGTCTATGAGACATTTTGAAGGAGATGGGAAAATACAGGAGGGTGTAGGCATCTAGATAAGGAGATCTGAGCTGGAAATATAGATTGCTACTTGAAGCCAAGGGAATGAAGCAGATTGGCCAAAAAGAATATGTAAGTTATAAAGACAAGATGCTTCTCAGAATGATACCTTTTAATGGGTTGATAAAGGAATGGAAACCTACAAAGGATAGAAAGGAGTGACCATAGAACAGGAGAACTGGGAGAATGCCCCCACTATAGCAGTGTTTCAAAAGCCTGGAAGGGGGCAGTGGTGGCAAATGCTGCCAAGGGTCAACAAGAAAAGGATCGGAAAGTATCTGTTGGATTTAGTGGCATGGAAGTCTTCAGTGACCTTCAAGAGAATTGTGGGGTCTGCTACATTGCAGTGGATGAGAAATAAATGGAAGTGAAGAACTGAGGATGGCAAGTATAGGGAACTCTTTCAAGATATTTTGATCAAAAAGGACATACGAAAGGCAATAGCTAGAGGGGGAGATGAGTTTTTTGTCTCTTAGGACAGGAGAAACATAATGTAATGAGTATATTTAAATATGACAGAAAGGGACTATTAGAAACAGATACAAGACTCTAGAAAGAGAGGATAATTAACTAAGCAAGGTTCCTATGAAGGCAGATGAGGATGGGATTCAGAGCATAAGTGGTGCGATTAGATTAGACAGGAGGTAGGACTCCTTTTCCATTGAAATGAAGAAAGGAGGAAAGGATGAGTCCAAGTACAGACAGGCATGTAGATGTGATGGACGAGGTTGGAGATTTTCCAAACTAATGCCATTTTGTTTTGTTTGGGTTGGTTTTTGTAAAGTAAAAAGCAAAGTTGTCTGTTGTGTTCTGATAATGCAGAGGAATGTTGGGGAGAAGGAAAAGATTTGGAGGAAGAGGAAAAAGCCTGGAATAGTAATTGTGGAGAACAGAAGAGAGTGCTGATAAGGGAAACAGAGGGATCTCCACGCAGGGTTGAGGGCCAATTAAAGCTGATGACCATGAATTTTAAAGGTGCCCTCCGCTTGGTTCTACAATGTTTCTGTAGTGGTGGCTAGCAGGTAGGACCCAGCTACAGAAAAGGCAAGTAATTGAGTTCATCCAGGATAAGGGGCTTTTATCAGGCTCATTTCCCAAAAGGATAGTGGAGAAAGATAATTTAAGACATAGACCAGAAAGTGGTTTGAAGAGATGAACCATAGATTTGAACTAGACAGGGTGGCTGATAGACAGGGGTAGCTTCAGACAGGTTGGTAACTTAGGAGTTAAGTTATCTTAACTGAGGAAGAATGCTACAGAGAGGGCTCTGCATTTTTCCCCATCCCTCCTGCTCTATCAGATGCCCAATTCCATCTGTTGTAGTGGCTTTAACTTCCTGGGTGTTGATGGCTACAAATTGTGTGTCTGAAACCCTTACATGGCACCTGCACCCCTTATATATGTATACATATACATATACATATACATGTACATATACATATATATCCAGCTACTTGCTGATCATATCCACTTAGACACACTACAAATACCTCCAACTGCACTTGACTAAAGTTAAATTTCTCATTCATGATTTTTCTCTAGTTAAGGTCAGCATCATCTGCCCAAGCCGGAAAATAGAAGTTATCCCAGATTCTTCTTTCCCACCCCCACAACTTCCTGACACACATCAAATCCAAAAGTGATTTTACCACCACTCCTCACTTCAAACTTTACCTTTTGGTGGCCATTAGTGAGTAGTTCATTATCAGTACTAATTCATGCTGAATTAGTAGTAGTTAGCAGCCTCCTAGAGGAAGTGAGGTCTAGCATATTACTAGAAAAGAATAAATATTCAGTAGGGTTTTTTTTCTTTCCACATTTTGTTACTTAAGATTCTGACCTCCTATGAAGTTTATTTTATTTGTATTAATCTAATAAACATCAGAAGTTTATGTAATAGCAGTTTATACTGCAACTTTATGTTATCAAATTATATCATAACTATGACTAATTCTGTAATTACATAGCAAATACTTAGAACTACATAATAATTTCTGCATGATGAAAGAAAACATTGCTAATTTGAACTCTTTTAGGTAGAGCAGATTGTCCATATTATGCTAAAACAGAACTTGTGGCAGACTATTTACAAAAGAATCTTCCTGATTTTCGGATACATAAAATCACACAACGTCCTGAGGTTTGGGAGGTAAGAAGCCTTTATAGTTTGTTGAACTCACTCATGCACAAAATGTGTTTTAATTTGATTAAATATTAACTGGTGTATTAGATTGGCTTCTAGGAATGACTGTTCATGTGCTAGTGATATTTGAATACTAGTAAAACAAGTCCCTACTTACCAGTCTCAAAATAATATTTATGTTTTTTCCCTAATACCTAGTAGAACAAATGAGACCCTAATCAATAAGTAGAATAAGTTTGACTGCACCCCCTGAAGAATCCAGGTAGCTTACACTGCACTTGTTAACTTTTCATTCTCCTTGGTATTGATTTCCAATGACTTATTTGGGATACCCTTCTTTGGGACTCTGTTTCCCCAGAAACAGACTTTGAGATGTAGATTTTGGTGAAGGGGCTTTACTGGGAAGTGGTCTTGGGAACAGCATCCTGAAACGGAATGAGGGCGGCAGGATTGGGTAAAGGGAGAAGTTGAAGTTTGACATAGCTGCAACAGAGGGCTCAGCGGATCCCACAGTGAACTCTTGATGGCCTTTCAGAATTATTCCAAACTGAGGCAAGGTAGCTGAGCTTTTGTGCTCCCTCCTCAACCAGCCATCGGATATCAGCTGCCCCTGGGAAGGAACTTAACCTTAGGCAAGGCAATTTGCTTTGGCTGAAGTCAATTCCTAGAGAGAGAATGGAGTCAGACTTTAAGTTATCAGCCTCTAATACACCAGGTGCCTGGGAGAGTGAGTGCCTCATTTGTGAAGGGGGAACCTGGAGTGTACATGACAGCACTGGCTACAGTTCACCTGTTGTGCCTTTTGGATCCACATGCTCCCTATAATCAGTTCACACCATCTTGGAACAGCTCCTCCAGGATTCTGGTTGCCATCTTTCCCTGGGTAAACTTGATAAGAGAAAGGATAGTCAAATGAGCTATAGTCTTCACTGCTCATAGTTTCAGGGCCAAACTGACACTCATCACCTTTTCTCTCCCTCTCTTCTCTACCATCCAGTATAGATTTCCCTCACTCTCTGCCGGTCTGATCTTCAGCTAAGTTATCTCATCTGCTGGGTTGGTAGTGCTTCTGTCACAATAAATGTTGTCTGATTGGCACTGCCCACTGGCCTCTATTATTTCAGGATTTTATCATCTCAATTGCCAGGGAGTTCAGGTGTGTGGCAGCATGTCCTTTAACAGCCTTGGCTACAATCATATGAAAAAATGCTCAACATTACAGGTTATTAGAGAAATGCAAATCAAAACCACAATAAGATTCCATCTCATACCGGTCAGAATGACTATTATTTAAAAGTCAAAAAATAACAGATGCTGGCGAGGTTGTGGAGAAAAAGGAACACTTATAGGCTATTGGTGGAAGCATAGAAAGATAGAAATAACATTCAACCCAGAAATCCCATTACTGTGTATATACCCCTGAAAATATAAATCATTCTTTTATAAAGACACATGCACACATATGTTCATTGCAACACTAGTCACAATAGCAAAGACATGGAATCAACCTAAATGCCTATCAATGATAGACTGGAGAAAGAAAATGTGGTACATATACATCATGAAATACTACACAGCCATGAAAAGGAATGAGATCATGTCCTTTGCAGGGACATGGATGGAGCTGGAGATCATTATCCTTAGCAAAGTAATACAGGAACAGAAAACCAAATACCACATATTCTCACTTAGAAGTGGGGGCTAAATGATAAGAACACGTGGTCACAGGGAGGGAAACAACACACACTGGGGCCTATCGGAGGGTGGAGGGTGGAAGGAGGAAGAGGATCACGAGAAATAACTAATGGGCACTAGGCTGAATACCTGGGTGATGAAATAATTTGTAAAACAAACCCCCATGACACAAATTTACCTATGTAACAAAACTGCACTTGTACCGCTGAACTTAAAATAGAAGTTTAAATAAAGAAAAAAAAAAACAAACAGCCTTGGCCTAGAATGGACAGCCACACTGGGCTCCTCAGTGACACCAGGACCCCTCTCACCAGTGCATTCCTTATCACTTAGGTGCATGTTGTATCCTCCAATCCCTTCCAGAGAACATGGTTGAATGGCGGGCTTTCTAGCCTTCCACAGTACCACGTTCACTAGTTTTTTTTTGTTTTTTGTTTTGTTTTGTTTTTTGAGATGGAGTTTTGCCCTTGTCGCCCAGGCTAGAGTGCAATGGCGCAATCTCGGCTCACTGCAACCTCCGCCTCCCAGGTTCAAGCAATTCTCCTGCCTCAGCCTCCTGAGTAGCTGGGATTATAGGCACCCATCACCACGCCCGGCTAAATTTTGTGTTTTTAGTAGAGATGGAGTTTCACCATGTTGACCAGGCTTGTCTCGAACTCTTGACCTCAGATGTTCCACCCGCCTCGGCCTCCCAAAGTGCTGGGATTATAGGAGTGAGCCACCACACCTGGCATCACTAGTCTTTTGATCCATTCTTCTACCGTCTTCCATGAAGTCTGGCATTTCTATTTTATTTAATTACTCTCTCCAAGTTTCTAAGAGCCAGTCTGGCAACATGTTGTCCCTGTCTTCTGAGGTCCTTGCCAGGGTATACACTCTTGAATTGCCGAAAAGTGATTCATACTAATAAATTCTCCCTTGTCTAACTTCATGTTCCACTCTTGATTCAGCACTGTAAGGGTCCAGTCCTGTACATGCCCTTGCAGCTCCTGCTGGGACATTAACATGCTTTGCAGGGTGCAGAAGGTTTTTTGGGGTAATGTCTCTTTCCTTCATGGGCCCAGTAGTTCACTGGTCTGGCTATGCTGTGCCTAGAGGGACTGTGTTGGAATCCTCATAGCAGCATTGTTTGCTTTAAGTGAGATAAAGGCAGGCAGATCTTCAATATTAGCAAGGAAATTAGTTTCCAGGATTTTATGGGTAAGGTGGCCTCATTACCCATGCCTCCAATGACGTGGTTTTTAAGACTGCTGCTATGTACTTTGCTGATAAAAATGTTTCTGTTTGACTCTACTCAGATCTTGTCATTGGAAGGCCTAGCCTATATAAATCAGATGATGATAATTTAAATTTTTTCTGATAAATATTATCGGAAATCTCCAAATAACTTTTAGCTTATTAATTTAGTCTGAACTACATAAACCACACTCACAGATTTAAAAAAAAGTATCAAATTTTATATGCCCCTAAGACTGGAAATATTGCATGTGTAAAAGAATAAGGGCAAAACTAGTTGAATTTTTTAAAAAATCAGTTGAGTTGGAACATGTGACCTCTCTTTAAGCTAAACACTTGGATTCCAGGTCTCCTCAGCAAAAAGAGCAACTTTCAGTACCTTTATTTGGTCAATTAATTGGAAGAATATGCTTTCTTATCTAATTAATCTGTTACTAACATCACTATTTTCTATATTTACATTTTACTCTTTGAAGATATCTAAATTATATTATGTGTATATAGTGACATTAAAAGCAACCTAGTATTTTAATGTTTGAATTCTAAAGTATTAAATTGAATTCCCAGGCAGATTTAATATATGACTTCACTTGGGATATCATTCAACAGGATTGGCTGAAAGATGTGTGTGAAAAGAATAAGTGGAGTCACAAGAATTCCCCTATTATCTGGAGAGAGCTGTTGGATCATGGAGGAAAGGGTTTGCTTTTGGGAGGATATAATGAGTTCCTGGAGCATGCTCAGGTATATAAGTTAACTTATCTGTTCTAACAATGATAATTCTCTTACATTATTTTATTTTTCAAATACCTTGCTTTCTGAGACATTTTCTCATGTCTCTTTTTATTGTATTTTGACTTTAAACAAAAACTTTCCATTATAGCCAATTTCAACTAGTTATCTATTCTCTGATATTGACTTTTTCTCTCCCAATATTTAGCTTTACTATGATGTCACCTCTAGCATGACGACTGAGCTGATGATGGTAATTGCTCAAGAGAACCTGGGGGCACATATAGAAAAAGAGCAGGAGGAAGAAGCCCTGAAAACTTGCATCAACCCCTTGCAGGTCTGGATCACCAGGTGGGACAGTCAAATCCCAGGATTCATGAGATTTACTTTTTATATTTAGAAAGGACAATGAGATGGGATTAATTTCATGATGGAAGAATACCTGAATGTCAGGTTTGAAATTTGTGTGTATGTATACTTATATGTATACACATATACATATGCCTGTGTGTGTGTGTGTGTTTGTATCCTTCATATAACTCATAAATGAGTTTTATGTTTTACAGACACAAACACAGACACTTGGTCTAAAAACAACTCTATAGCATGGCTGCTTTGCAGAAGCTCACCCTCTCTGACTATTGCTGTCTCCCTCTTTCCCACGTGCTAGAGCTTTCTTTGCCTTTTCTCTATGCACCCACTCCCTCTCTGTAACCCCACTCCCCTCGCCTTGCTCCCTTTTGCTTTTCTCCTTCTCATGTGTGCTCCACTTTGCTCCCAGTCTGGGCACATGCAGTCTTTGTTGTCATATTCTCTCTCTTTCTTTCTCTGCACTGTCTCTCTGTCTTGCTCTCTCTCTCCCTCCCCTTCTCCTTTCCTCACCCCTCAGTTTGTCTTTTGCACTTTCCTGCTCATACGTGCATGTGTATCCTAATATATACTCATTTTTAAAACTGTTATTATGAAATATTTTAAATACAGAAAGGAATTGAGAATGATGTAATAAACATCCATGATCCTATCACCCAGATTTAATAACTATCACATCTTCTTTAGATGTTTCAAAGGATTAAATCAGTACAGATACTGTTGAAACCCCCATTATACACCTCCCCAAACCCACTGTGAATACCAGAAATGCCCGGATGCATTTCTGAACTTCCCGTGGTGGGCATTACAGTTCACAGCTGATAGTCACAGCTGTAGACAACTGCAGAATTGTGGCTACAGATACACCTTACATAGCCTATGTTGATCCCGCCCTCTTTGTAAGGATTTTTCTGTGTAAGAATTTGGAAAAGATAGCCCTTTCCAAAAAAAAAAAAAAGTCATTATTGTGTAGATGAGGTTGTACTTTTTAAAAAAGAGCTATGGCTAACTGAAACTTACATCTTTATCTTTTTAGGAGGAAATATAAACACATAATTACAGTAATATAATAGTTTTTTTATTTTGATTTCTGCATAGGGGGAATTCTGTTTTCTTTGAAAAACCTAATAAACAGGTATATTTCTTATTTGGGGACTGATTTCAGATGGCCAGAGCAAGGGATTGGTAGTGAGAAGTTTTTGTTCTACTTTTGACTTCTAGCCTTAGAATGTCAGTGCAGCTATGTGTGTGCTTATTTAAATATTAAACCGCCCTATTGATGCACATGCAGAAATATCTATTAAGAATAAAGGCTTAAAAGGGACAAAGGATATAACTATTCACAATGCGGCTTTGCATTTTTATCAGTGCCTCTGCTCCTGCCTGCTACAACCTAATTCCCATATTGACGAGTGGCGAAGTGTTTGGGATGCATACAGAAATTAGCATAACTCTATTTGACAACAAGCAGGCGGAAGAACATCTCAAAAGCCTTGTGGTGGAGACCCAAGACCTGGCATCTCCCGTCCTGCGCAGTGTCTCCATCTGCACGAAGGTGGAGGAGGCCTTCCGCCAGGCCCACGTCATTGTGGTGCTGGACGACAGCACCGACAAGGAGGTGTTCACTCTGGAGGACTGCCTCCGAAGCAGGGTGCCTCTCTGCAGGCTCTATGGGTACCTGATAGAGAAAAATGCTCATGAGTCCGTCAGAGTCATCGTGGGAGGGAGAACCTTTGTAAACCTGAAGACAGTTTTACTCATGAGATATGCCCCACGCATTGCACACAACATTATTGCTGTGGCGCTGGGGGTGGAAGGTGAAGCGAAAGCCATACTGGCCAGAAAACTGAAGACAGCTCCTTCATGTGAGTGAATGTCTCTTTATGTTTTTGTTTTTATTTTGAAACAACATGATTTCAGAGCAGCTAGGAAGAACGCTGTCCCCTCTAGGAACATTCTGAGTATCTGGAATAGGAATTATAAAACAGACATAAAGAACTTATTGTGTGATTTGACTACTGTGCAAACATTTTTTTTTATTGGCTTTTGTGTCTGGCTTTTTCCATCATTATAAAAATCAATAAATATTTAATAAGATACAATTTATATTATTCAGGTGATAATGTGACACATCGTATTCCATTTTTCCCATGGTAATAGTCAATTAAGATAACCAGTGTTTTAAAAAAAATCAAAGCTATGTGCAAGTGGCTCTGCCCTACTTCCCACCCGTATGATCTTGAGCCGTCATTTAGTCTTTCAGTGCGTCAGTTTCCTCATCTGTAAAATGAGGACGTTAACAGTGCCTATCTCCTAGAATTGATGTGGGGATTCAATGAGATGTATTCCTAAAGTGCTAAGAAGAGTGTATGGCACATAATAAACATTTCCAAGGATGTTAAACTTATCAATAGGATTATGATATCTGATCGGTTTCTGCTCCTATTAATCTTTGAATGGTAAATATCAGAATCATAGGAAGATGAGAAGATGAGACTAGATCAGAAAATGGATTGTTGTATTTGAAAAGGGAGATAATATTGGACATATTTTAGCTACTTTTGCCCTTAGATGGAGCAGGTGCAACAGTGTCCATTGAGAAGGGAAGGAGATGACAGGCATTCTCTCAAGCAAAATTGGGAAGACAATGAAATGTGAGTCTAGAATGTTCCCAGTCAGGACAATTAGGCTTCAGTGAACCCCTAACATTATAGCCAGAGCTATATTTTCTTTTTTGTTACAATGAAACTGTAAATAATAATTTCCGGTATTCTTGCATACATATCTTTAGTATTTTATCCCCACAGTCACTACAACACTCAACCAAATTGATGCTAAAATTATTCAGAAGGAAATGAAAACTTTTTTCTATTTTATCTCTGTCATCAACCTTATAATTATATGTGTA
Source organism: Pan troglodytes (assembly GCF_028858775.2). Lineage (NCBI taxonomy): Eukaryota > Metazoa > Chordata > Mammalia > Primates > Hominidae > Pan > Pan troglodytes. The sequence continues at coordinate 108,985,372 of NC_072411.2, read as the reverse complement.
GACAGCGACTTATCTCAGAAAGTCTATGATACACTCCTGAAAAGTATCAAGAAGAATCTAAAACAAGGTGTATGTGTGGGTGGGGTGTGGGGTTGAGGGGGGTTGGGGGCTTTCAGCCAGAAAGCTGCTGTCTTGTGGGTCTGCTGGTGCCATGACTCTAAGCTCCACTCTACTCAAATCCAATAAGCATGTGAGAAGCAGAAAAAAGAAAAATGGAGGAAAGTTGGTAAAAGGAAAAAGGCATTAGAGGGACAGAGTCCAAGTAGAATTGTCAGTGAGGCAGCAAAGAGACAGCCAGCAATGACCAAAGTTGAGCAAAACATCATGAGAGAGAAAAACCACCAAGGAAATGATTCAGGGATTATTCTAGATGCCAAGAGGGTGGCAAACCTTTTCAGAAAAGCAAGATTCGTGATAACCCCTAAGTTCAGTTCATAAATCACTATTTATCAGACCATGTGTATTGGCTCGTCAGGACTCCTTCTGTTGCAAAAAAGTCAACTCACAGTGACTGAAGTCACCAGGTACCATGGCTCACACCTGTAATTCCAGCTACTTGGGAGGCTGAGGCGGGAGGATCACTTAAGCACAGGAGTTTGAGGCTGCAAGTGAGCCATGAGGCTGCAGTGAGCCTGGCCAACAGAGAAGGACCTTGACTCAAAAAAATACAAAAAGTGATTGAAGTCAAGTAGAGAACTTTTTTCCCCACATAACTGAAAAACACAGGAGGTAGTTCTTATTTCATACATAGCTGGATGCTGGGGCTCAAACGGTGGTGCCAGGACATACCTGTGCTCTCTCTGCTGGCCTATCCCTCTGCTCTGCTCTCTGTGTTGATCTTCTCAGTTCAGCCCTAAAAGGTGGCAGAATGGTCACTGGCATCCCAGACTCACATGCTTGTAGTTTACATACCCCAGGAGAATGAGGGCTTTCTTTCCCAATTGTTTGTGCAAAAAGGAATACAAACTCCTCGTCCAGGCTTGGACCGCATGCCCATCTCTAAATCAATCATCATGGCCAGGGGCAGGGGGTGGGTGGGTGGAATCTGCATCTAATGCCTATAGGTGGACCTAAGGCGTGAGGACAGTCCCACCCGACAGATAGGGACTGACACTGGAGAAGGAGTAGTTATTTAAAGAAGAATCAGGATGCTCTTAATGAAAAAAAAAAAAAAAAAGGAGGAGGGGAAATTCATGCCAAGAGGGAAGAAAGCAGATGTCCACTATCATTCTCTGTAGCATAATTTGGGATGTTTAGAGCTATCAAGGGCCTCAAAGCTGATAAGAAAAATGAAACCCAGCACAATTAAAAGGCTTCTTTAGGCTGTAGGAAGGAAGCCTACCATATGCTTACCTGGCCCAAGAATTATTTTCCCCATGTGGGATCCTATGAGCTCCAAACCCTGACTCCCACCCTCCCCACACTCCTACAACCTGCAGCTGAGGGACCTGGGAGCACATCACTAACTCCCCTGAGAGTTGGGTGGTGGAGGGAGAACTAGCTATTCCTACTGCATGAAACATTCCGATGGGGGCGGGAATCTCACAGGACAAAGGTAGACAGTGATGGTGGGCTACTGAAAATCTGTTTCCTGCTCTCTTCTGCTAGCCTCTCTCTACTATAGAGGCTCAAACAATCATCCCTTTTCTTAGCTTCATTGCAACTAGGAGTGGTTGAGTGATATAGTCTATTTGGGGTCCCCTGGGAAGAATATTTCACTTTTTGAAAAGAGAAAAGGCAAAAGAGGAAGCTTCTACCCCATCCTTTTCCCTATTGCCTGCCCTTGAACACAGCTGTGTTAGGGTAATACTTGAACACAACTGTGTGACAGAGGGTGATAGTTGGAGCTGCTGCAGCCATTTTATGATCATGAGGGGAAGGCCAAGAGAATCACATCTCTGAGCTGCTGAACCAGCACATGTCACTGCCTACCATGAATTACCTGAGAAAAGTAGTCCTTCTAGTTAAGACAAGTCAGTAGGATGTTCTGTTAGTTGAAGACAAAAGCAATCTTATACAGGAGAAGAGGGAAGAAGTTAATCTCCACAGTAAGAAGTGGTATGGACTTAAAAGTGATTAAGTTTTTAGGCAAATAAGTTAAATAAGTAAATAAAATTATTTATTTAAAGTTTTCATACAACATTCCTAGACAGTTAACAATGATAAAATCATATCGAATGCCAATGCCTATTTCTCTCTAACCACTATGGTCTTATTTTACTTCTTAGCATGTATCGCTTTGTATAATAGTTGTTTTCTCATCCACTTCCCACCACCCCTAGAATGTTGTAAGGATTTGGGCTGATTTGTTTTCTTCTAAACCTGGTACCTACAGGTGTCTCACACATAGAATAGAATTCATAACTATTTGTTGACTAAGATGTTGCCCAGGGTTCTCTTACAATATCCTCATTTTGCCAGAGATGAAACCCATCAGAGAGTTAAATGATTTGCCCTAATTTCTATTCTAGTCTAGAACAAGAACTCCTTGTGAAAAACCAAAGCATATTAAAAAGTCCTTTCTCCCTCACCTCTCTTGACCTCTCACTCACTCTCTCTCCACCTCTCTCTCTCTCAATGGTAAGCAAAGTCAGGACAAACACCAGTGAAATAATTTTCAGTAGCAGTTTCTTTCAAGGAACATTTCATTATTTCTTTAATTTAATTATACACGATGCCATTCATAGAACATTATTAGGGACTGCCAAACTATGACAGTTAGGGAGGTGATCCACACAATTTGCACAATTTTAGGAATCATAAACCTAGATTCATTTTATACCAAAAAGACCAATCCTAAAACAAACATGCACACAAACAAAAAATAGGCTTCAGGTAATTTTTTATATTAACATACATTATTATTATTTTTCTAAACTTTCTATTCTTCACAGACATTAAAGACGTGATCATTTGGGGTAATATCAGTGGAAATAATTACGTTGATCTGAGAAAAACAAGGGTGTACAGATATGAGAGTGCCATTTGGGGACCTCTTCATTATTCACGCCCTGTTTTAAACTTGATTTTTGACAGGTACAGTATATTTTGAAGTGAAGCATACTGACAATGTTAAAATAAATGTTTAATGGTTGTAATCTTTTAAATCATCTCATAAATCTTTGTACAAAAATAACTTGCATTGTTCACACTCATATTTGTTCATGCTGTCTACTGAAGAAACAGAAAATTCCACAGAATATCAACTAGGTAATTGATTTGATTTTGAAATTATGAATTTTTATATTTCAGATCCTTCAGTAGTTCATATATTCAAGTAAGGTTATCTCTAAAGCAAGCATGTATAAGGGAATCTTACTTCGTGTAAAGACAGAGCTATCTATCCAGGTTGAAATTAATTGAAACGTTTTCAAGAAAGGAGTTAAGACGATGAGCAGGCACAGGCCAGGCTGGGCATTCTGTGGCAGGAGGCCGAAGCAAGAGGTGGTGAGGAACACAGTCCTAGGACCAAGCCACCCAGGCTGGGATTCTCACTTAGCCACTTAGTAGCTGTGTGACCATCATGTTACCATTTCCACTTTGCAGATGAAAAACTGAGTTACAGAGAGGCTAAGCAGCCTCTCTGTAACTCAGTTTTTCATCTGCAAAGTGGAAATGGTAACATGATAAGGGTCCTCCCTATAGGGTCTTGGGGAAGATGAAATGGATTACTCCCAATAAAGGACTTAGAGCTGTGTCTGTACAATAAGCACTAGCAATTATGATGAGGCAGAGGAGAAGCAGGAAGGAGCACCTCTGAAGCATTTTTTCTAAACTTTGCAGCACTTTCCCAGTTGTAGGATTTTCTTTCCATTGCCCTTTGCTTTCATTTTCTTCCTCAGACCATAGGAGCTTCACCCCTGCCTAGGGATGATGTGTCCCAAGTTCACTATTTTGAAGCATGATTCCTCTGCATTTGCTGCGTGGGCAGGACCAGTGTTGCATAGAGCTGTGTCGTGCAGGGTTAGCAGAAGCTAACCAGCTGGACTATTCTCTGAATTTAGACTTCAGATCATAAAAACATAATTATTTTCCTAATTCTCAACGTGAATCCAGCTTGAACACCCCAATCCAAAAATCAGAAATCTGAAATGCACCAAAAACTGAAACTTTTTGAGCACCAACATGATGCCACAAGTGGAAAATTCTACATTCAGCACCTTTGCTTTCTGATGGTTTAATTTACACAATCTTTGCTTTGTGCACAAAATTATTAAACATGTTGTATAAAATTACCTTCAGGCTATGTGTATAAGGTGTATGTGAAACATAAATGAACTTTGTGTTTAGACCTGAGTTCCATCCTCATGATATTTCATTGTGTATATGCAAATATTCCAAAATCTGGAACACTCTGGTCCTAAGCATTTAGGCTAAGGGATACGCAACCTGTAATTCAATGTTTAATGAAATTATTTTGTTTAATATGTAGGGTGCTACTGGTTCCAAGGTAGAGTCTACACAGGATCAATTCTTTGTAATGAAAATAATGGTTCTTGCCATTTTCAGCCACTTTTCTATGTTCCATATTTATAGTATCATATTTTTAGTTTGACATCTTGGGACTCCTTTCTACTACATTTCACTATTTTTCAATTGACTTTTTATGGGGATCAAAGACACTTGAGGAAAGACACTAGAAATAAAGCTGTATTTCTATTTTGACTGTGGATTAGGTTTCTGATACTTAGTTCCGTTGAGCCAGGGAACATCCTTTTTCTCTTTAATTCCTCTCTCCATTGTAAAATTGTTTCTTTCTCTCCTTACAGTGAGTGGGTAAAAAGAGAATTTGTGGCAATTCTTAAAAACTTGACCAGCACAGGAAGACAATTTGGAGGCATTTTGGCTGCACACAGTATAGCCACTACACTGAAATACTGGTACCATGGCTCACCACCTGGGGAGATTGTATCTTTAGGAATATTGAGTGAAGGTAAATCTGGGTTTTTCATATCTTGTAAAATCTTAAAACCTCTATCTATAACTCGTGCTCCTAATTCTGTGTCCCCACCCATCTAGCTCTTAACATGGTCCATTAGCTGCCTGGACTTTTACAATTTCATAATCATTCATTCATTCAATTATTCATTCAGAAAGTCAACAATATTTTGTATGGATGCATTGGAAATACACATAGGAGTTAAGACCTGGCCTCTGCCTTCAGGAAACCTACGGTGGAATAAACAAGAGCCAGATACATAAACAAAATCATGTTGTTAGGTTTTCCTAGCAATAGATAAAGGGAAAGCAAGGTCAATTCTAGGCAGGAAGCAGGTGGAACCAGGACAGGCTTCGTAAAGAAGGTGACACTACAGTAAGCCTAAAGTATGAGGAGCGTTGACCTGGAAGACAAGTGTGGAAAGAACACTGGGCACAGGGAACCATAGGAGCACAGACACAAAGGCAGGATAGAGAGAGGCACTTCAGGACCCAGATCTCAGGGTACCAGGCAGCGCTGGGAATGTGGAAAGGTTGCTCTCCATCCACGAATACTGCATATAAACTTTTACAGCCCTAGTGTTTTAATCCGCTAAAAACTATGCAGAAGAATTCTACATTTTTGTTTGTTTGCTTGAGATGGAGTCTTGCTGTGACGCTCAGGCTGGGGTGCAATGGCACCATCTCAGCTCACTGCAACCCCCGCCTTCTGGGTTCAAGTGATTCTCCTGCCCCAGCCTCCCGAGTAGCTGGGACCACAGGTGCACGCCACTACGCCCAGCTAATTTTTGTATTTTTAGTAGAGATGGGGTTTCACCATGTTGGCCAGAATGGTCTCGATCTCCTGACCTTGTGATCTGCCTGCCTTGGCCTCCCAAAGTGCTGGGGTTACAGGCCTGAGCCACCACGCCCGGCTGACTTCTACCATTTTTACAAAACAGGAAAGAGAATAGCTGCTGTTCTGTCATCTGTAAGGTCTATCTGAAGCATCTCTTCCCTTTGGGTTCTACTTTCTCCCTTAGCAAGCTAATTCACTCCCAGAGCTGCAGACCTGGACCTCTCTGCCGAGCTCTAGCTTCTGAAACATTGTCACCTGGATGTCATGTCATCACTTCCATCCAACATATACCAGACTGAATGTACTGTCATCCTTCCCAATTGGTTCCATCTCTTGTATTCTTTATGTTATAAGTAGAACCACCATCTTCCCTATTGTTTCAGTGATGCCAGTACAGGTTAAGGAAATCTCCCCAAATCCCCCATGTCAGAATTAATCTCTGTCTCTCCTCTGTATCCCCACATAGCATTTTGTTCGCCTATCACGGAGAATATTATAGTGTGCCTGTTTTTGATAGTATGATTAGTTGCATTGTCCCCTTCCTTGTGGCACCCTGAGGGCAAAGGCTTTTTCTGGGCCACCTCTTTGCTTCTTCACAGGAGAAGCATTTTATATGGTAGACACTCAATCAATCGTGTTCAATTGAAGTTAAGGTGCATGAACATTGCCATAGTGTGAATTCAGATCAGCAAATTATCTCCTTAGGGAAATAGGCACTTAAAACCTTACCTTTATTTGTAGAAAGAAAGTTTAATTAATCTCTGTAGGAATTATATTCAAAAATAAACAATGCAGTACTTGGGGGAGGAGGGTGAATGATCATTGTCTGTCTCTCTGAAACCATACCAAATAGGTAAACCCTCAGACCTTGTCTGCCCATAAGGCTAGCTCTTCACAGAGTAAACAAAATACAGCATTACTTGAGGACCTGGGAAGCCCTCTAAGGAAAAGTCTTTTAGATCTTGGTTTCTTGAATGTCCTCAATGTTTTGTTGTTGTTGTTGTTGTTGTTTGTTTTTTTGCCCTGGTGATATTTTTGTTGTCTAGTATGGCAGAAATAATTTTCTTATGTGATTGAGGCACCAGAAACGGGGACAATTTTGTCTGAATGGTGCTCAGTTAGTAATAAATATGGTCAATCTTTTTATTTAGAGCACATCCAAATATAAGTATTTCTGTATCTTAAAGAAATTAAATGTGTTATTAAATGAAGGATGGCTTCTGCTTAAGACATAGAAATATGTAAAGGAAATCATCCCCCATGAGGCAAACACACACCAAAACACATGGCAAACTGGGGGCTGCAAAGGAATAACCAAATTTCCTGCCTCCCCTCCTTTCCCTTCCCAATTCTTCATACTCTGGCTGTGTGAGTGCCGTAGCAGGTGAGAAGAGTGGAAGGCCAGATGGACAAATGACTTAGGCTCATGGGCTGCATAGGGGTCCAGGGAGAAGCCATGCAGACAGACAAAAAGAATACAGACAGGGTTCAAAAGAGAAAGACTGCATTAGCCTCTGGATGTCAGATAAATACAGATGGCAGAATTGTTAGAACTTGGATAGTCACTCAGTCAATCCTTCTAGAGGGAGTGTTTCAGTCCTCTTTGGAGAAGAGTTCCGAGAAATTTAATTCCATCATTATCATTAAAAATCCTATACTATGTCTGTCCTTTTCTACAATGCTTAACAGAAAAGGTGCATGTTTCTAAGTTCTGCTGCATTGCTTTGCTTTGTGTTTGCTCACTGCAGGCCAGTTTGGTATTCCGAAAGGGATCGTCTTTTCTATGCCTGTGAAATTTGAGAATGGAACTTGGGTGGTTCTTACAGATCTCAAAGATGTTGAAATAAGTGAACAAATGATGACCCGAATGACAAGTGATCTAATTCAGGTAATGTCAGAATAGATGCAAGGGGACTGACCTTGATAATGACCTTAAACTGATTCTCCTAGGCCAAGGCATACATTGGTTTTTCTATGGATTCAAATTTTTTTTTAATTCTTAAAAATAATGAGATAATAAAAGTTTGAAAAAAATCAGTGAAGGAACACTACTCATTTAGTTATACAATTTCTGGTATGTTAAAAATATTTGTTCGTTATTTAAAAATGAAGAATCAAGGTGTTTTTCTATTAAAGAATAGTTAAGTTGCCGGGTGCAGTGGCTCATGCCTGTAATACTTTGGGAGGTCGAGGTGGGTGGATCACCTGAGGTCGGGAGTTTGCGACCAGCCTGACCAACATGGAGAAACCCTGTCTCTATTAAAAATAGAAAAATTAACTGGGCATGGTGGCACATGCCTGTAATCCCAGCTACTCGGGAGGCTGAGGCAGGAGAATCGCTTGAACCAAGAAGGGAGAGGTTGTGGTGAGCTGAGATTGCGCCACTGCACTCCAGCCTGGGCAACAAGAGTGAAACTCTGTCTCAAAAAAAAAAAAAAAAAGAAGAAGAATTAAGTTAGGAATTGTGGTCCTTTAATTCTGTGATTATAAAATTTCAACAGGAGAAACTTGTTGCACTTGGAGACAAGATACATTTTCAGCCATACCAATCAGGTAAGCTCTTAGACGTGATGTTTTATTGGACTGCTATTAAAAGAGTATTAAAATATTTGTTATAACTGAATCACTGTTAATATGAATAACTCTCATTTATATTTTGTCATTTCTAAACTAATGACAAAATTAACTGTTAAGTTCAATGTGTCCTTTGAAATAAAACATCTCATAAGAATGTTAAAGAAAACACAACTTATGAACACTATGATCTTATAAATGTTGTAGGTAACATATTTATTAATTTCCTAGGACTACCATAACAAATTACCACAAAGTGGATGGCTTAAAAACAACAGAAATTTACTTGTTCACAGCTCAGGAGACTAGAAGACCTGATGTGAGGTATCAGCAGGGCCACATTCTCTCTGAAGGCTTGAGAAAGAATTCCTTCTTGCTTTTTCTAGCTTTGGGTTGCACTGCTTGCATTCCTGGCTTGTTGCTGCATCACTCCAACCTGTGCTTCCCTCTTCACATGTCCATCTTTCCTCTGTGTGTGTCTGTGTTTCTAAGTCTCTCTTTCTCTCTCTTTATAAGGATACCAGTCATTGCATTCAAGACCTGCCCTAAACCAGTCTGAACCCATCTTAAATTGATTATATCCACCAAGACTCCATTTCCCATAAGATCACATTCATAGGTACCAGGCGTTAGGACTTCAACATATATATATATATATATATATATTATTTATTTATTTATTTATTTATTTATTTATTTTTTTAGACAGAGTCTTGCTCTGTTGCCCAGATTGAAGTGCAGTGGTGCCATCTCAGCTCACCACAAGCCCCGCCTCCCAGGTACGAGCGATTCTCCTGTCTCAGCCTCCTGAGTAGCTGGAACTACAGGTGCACACCACCATGCCTGGCTAATTTTTGTATTTTTAGTAGAGACGAGGTTTCACTGTGTTGGCCAGGCTGGTCTCAAACTGCTGACCTCGTGATCCACCCACTTCAGCCTCCCAAAGTGATGAGATTACAGGCATGAGCCACCATGCCTGGCCAACTTCAGCATATCTTTTTGGAAACACAATTCAACTCACAACACCAGATTTTTAGATAACTTTATTAAAAGCCAACGAATTTCAATAACCTTATTTTTCTTATTGGTATTTTCTCCACTCATAAGAAATAGGGGAGGGCTGACATCTTTTCTTTGCCTTAAAGATGATCTCATCTTAGGTATGGATATATACATGTAGAAATAAATCAATTTATTTATGCAAAGGGCTTTAGTCAAGTGTCTTTTGTAGCCCAATATTCCTTCCTTCTGCTAATGTGTGTGCAGTACCAACTATAAGCCAGTGCTAGGAGCTGGAAATACAGAGGTGAATGAGATAGACCTGATCTTTCCCTCTGGGAACCTGCAGTCCATCAAGAGGCTGGCCACACATTATATAGACGACTGCAACTGTGGTGCATGGGAGGAGTAAATGTTGGCTGCTGTGCTGTCAGAGCTCATGCCTGCGGATAGAAGGGAAGAACCTGAAGCAGGAAAGTACATATCAACTTGTTTGGAAAAACTGTGGAAAAGCTCATGTGGCCAAAGCCAGAAGAGATGGAGCTGAGAGATACAGCCATGAGGAGTAGATGTGAGAGCTACAGAAGATTTCTAGATGGAGAGAACCTGGTCAGTTGTGGAATTAGTTTGAAAAACATCCTGGAATAAGGCAAGGCTGTTTGCAGAAAGACTGGTATTGAGGGGCAGTGCATATAGCCAAGACCAGAGGCAGTAGAAATTTGAGAGATATTTAGGAGGTGGAAATATCAAGACTTGCTGATGAATCTGATTGGCTTTGGTGAATCCCAGGGTTCTTCTGGCTGAGCAACTGGGCAGATTTACTATTGATAAGGGGAAAATGGTAAAAGAATGAGAGAGAGAGAGAAAATATGAGAATGTGGGAGGGGTGTGTGTGTGCATGCACGCCTGTGGGTGGAAGAGGAAGAAGCATGGTGCCAGATTAGAAAAAGCATGAGTTTCATTTCTTACATTTTGATTCTGAAATACCTGTGTGATATCTAAAATGGAAATGTCACATGGAGAACTGCATACTTCCTGGAGCTCAGAAACATCTGGACTACAGTTGCCAAATGGGGAGTTGTTGCCTCATAAATAGAAATGAAGCTATCAGTATGGTGGAGATTGTCTAGAGAGAAGGTAAGAGAAAAAAGCCTGGAGGAACTTAGCCTGTCATGGTTAAGTAGAACAGGAGCAACTGACAGAGGACCATGAGAAAGGGGTGGTCAGAGAGTCAGGATAAGTCCCTGGAATCTGATGATGTAAAAGACCTGAAGGCAGAGGGTGTTTCAAGAACAAGGACTGTTCTACACTGTCAGATGCTACTGGTGTGTCAGATAAAATGATACCTGAAAAATACCCAATGGATGTATGACAAAGGTCATTTGTGACTTTAATGAGAGCAATTTTGTGCAATGGAGAGGGCAGAAATGAGACCAGAGTAGAAAGCTTCCTGAGCTGCAACATTAAACGCAGAGTCCCTACTTAGTAGGCCCAAGTCAATAAATTCAGCCTGATCCAACTCTGTGTTCCTTCAACTATTATCCCATACCCTTAATATCCATTCCCATACCTGTTCTCCAGATTTCTGTTTATATAAATTAGAGACATCGGCTGGGCGTGGTGGCTCACACCTGTAATCCCAGCACTTTGGGAGGCCGAGGTGGGCAGATCACAAAGTCAGGAGATCGAGACCATCCTGGCTAACATGGTGAAACCCCGTCTCTACTAAAAATACAAAAACAAAATTAGCCAGGCATGGTGGCAGGCACCTGTAGTCCCAGCTACTTGGGAGGCTGAGGCAGGAGAATGGCGTGAACCCAGGAGGTGGAGCTTGAGCTGAGATTGCACCACTGCACTCCAGCCTGGATGACAGAATGAGACTCTGTCTCAAAAAAAAAAAAAAAAAAAATAGAGACATCAAGCAGCTCTTTTTGAGTGTAGCACACTTCTTCATGGGTCATACTCTCAACCTCACCTCTAGAGGCCCACCAAGACTTTAGTCTAGTTATAGGTCTAGAAGCAAACAAGGGTGTTAGGGGTGGCTACTGAGGAGAATCAACATTTTTCCTGGCAACTGCCTCAGGGGAGGCCGTCACTCTTGCCTCAGGCAGCACAGGGTTTATCTCCTCAGACAAAGGTGGAAAGGCTGATGACAGCATGGGTCAGGGAGGGGATGTTGCCACTACTGGGTATGGGGAAGCTGTTTCGTCTGGCAAAAAAGGTTCATCAGAGTTTACAAACTCAGTGTCCCCAGCTTCATCAGGGTTCTCCCACACGTCTCCATTCCAAGTTGCAGCATCCCATTCTTTTCCAATTAGTGCCCTCACTTTAACAGGAGACACCTGGCAAGGCTGTGCATACACTTTTCGTTGCAGTTCAGCCACTCACATAATAAGAGCTTGTGTCTGTTTTTCCACAATTTCAGCTCTTTCTCTATAGGAGATAAGACTCACTCAGGGCAATCTTTGCAGATTTGAGGCTCAGTATCTGCCAGGAGACAGAATCTCCGAGTTCATCATTTTCTTTCATCACTTTGTCCACTGAACTTAGGAGCAGCTAACCAGCTTCATTATGTTCCTTTGTTCACCACATATGGTCAAAGATATTATGTATAGAGTCACTAAACTCCCTGCCTCTCATGGGCAGTGAATCAGGAGTGTCAAATGCATTTATTTTGCATAACTCATTAAACAGTTCATGCCAAGGAGTATCAGTGTTCTCCATACTATTAAAAGTAGAGTCCTTAGGTCCTTAGCATTTGGAGGTCGAATCATACTAAGCAGCCAACTCCAGAAACCTGAAAACCAACAAAAGAACTCCATCCTTAATATTTTGTTTCTCTAGAACCACTCCTGGTACCAAAATCTGTATAGTCAAGGTTCCGTAGAGGGACAGAACTAATAGGATACTTATGTATAAATAAAGGGGAATTTATTGAGTATTAAGTTACACAATCACAGGGTCCCACAATGGGCTGTCCACAAGCTTGAGGAGCAAGGAGAGCCAGTCTGAGTCTCAAAATTGAAAAACTTGGAGTCCAATGTTTGAGGGCAGGAAGCATCCAGCATGGGAGAAAAATGTAGGCTAGGAGGCTAGGCAATTCTCACCTTTTCACATTTTTCTTCCTGCTTTATATTTGCTGGCAGCTGATTAGATTGTGCCCACCAGATTAAGGGTGGGTCTGTCTTCCCCAGCCCAGTGACTCAAATGGTAATTTCCTTTGGCAACACCCTCACAGACACACCCAGGATCAATACTTTGCATCCTTCAATCCAATCAAGTTGGCACTCGGTATTAACCATCACAATTAGAAAAAGATAAGTATTATTTCATGTATTTTTTTGTTTCATTAATATGTACACAAATATGCACATTGGACTATAATGTAAAATGTGTCTTTTATTGTGGGTCATAGTCACTGAAGTTTGAAAAACATTGACTCAGCACATCTCATGACCTAGTTAGGTTGTTGGTTATATTCTAAATCCAGCATGTTTTATTTAATTTTGATTTCAGGACATAAAGATCTGGTCCCTGATGAAGAAAAAAATCTAGTTATGTCAGATGGTAAGTCAGTGGGGTTATAAACAATGTCTATATTGCTAATAGTCATGACTCATATTGTCCAGTTGTTAGAGAATAATGTTATGGTCTAGCGACCAAAGCAAGTTTTAAATAACTGCTTCTTTTCATATGCTTCACAAACACTTTGAAATGGGCATAAAAATGTCAACTTTTTTTTAAAAAGCACTAAAACTGCTTCCTTGTCATATTCACCTCAAACTCTCCCAAAATACTCTAACTTCAGCTCCAGTCCCTTGTATCTCTTGCTTCTCACCTTTCCCTTTTCTTCTCAATTCTCTATTATGAAGCCCAAAATAACCAATAGGGCAAGACAGCATCTTCCTCAGAACACAGGTGAGAGGAAAAGACTGAGAGAACCAAGTTAGAATTCTCCTTAACAGGGAAAATCTGGGAATTTTTGTCTCGTTATGTGTATATATATCTCATCATATATATAATTTATAATGTATTACATAAATACACATATGCTGTTGACCCTTGAACAGCATGGGTTTGAACTGTGCAGGTCCACTTATGCAGATTTTCTTCCACCTCTGCCATCCCTAAGACAGCAAGACCAATGCCTCCTCTTCCTCCTGCTCCTCCCCAGCCTAGTCAACATAAAGAAAATGAGGATAAAGAACCTTATGATGATCCATTTCCACTTAATGAATAGTAAATATATTTTCTCTTCCTTATGATTTTCTTAATAACATTTTCTTTTCTCTAGCTCACTTTATTGTTAGAATGCAGTATGTGATACACATAACATACAAAATATATGTTAATCAACTGTTATTGGCAAGACTTCTGGTCAACAGTGGGCTATTAGTTAAGTTTTGAGGGAGTCAAAAGTTACGTGTAGATTACTGATCACAGAGAGGAATGGTGTCCGTAACCTCCACATTGTTCAGGGGTCAACTGTATACATATAATGTGAGTGCTTGCAAATATTTATGTAGAGAATTGTATTTTTTCTAAAGCTGCCTATACAAACCATATATCAAAAAAATAATAATTTAGTCTGTTTCCATTTTTACGGCTTCATCTGAAACTATCTATTTAGAAGGAAGCTAGCAATCATTGAGAAGTTGCCCAGTGGTTTATGGGGGCCAGGGAAGGAGGCTTCATAGGGATGTTGGTAGAAAGATGCTATACTGAGCAGTTGACTGAACATCTGCTTGTTCATATTGTCCACTCAGGACATACATAAGTCATCATCAATGGTTGAGACTTTATATAACAGTGGTCTAGCATCTTGTAACTCCTAGGAGAGCAATGCATTCAGAGAAACCTCAGAGTGGAAGGAACAAGATAGAAGAAAATGGAAATAACTGCAAAAATTATTGCGCTTTACATACTAAAAACTATTCTTTTAACTCTATTTGCAGCAGCAGATTTTCCAAATGAGATTCCTCAAACCACCTTTGAAAAGCCACAGAGTCTTGAGTTCCTAAATGGTAGGTGGTAGACAAAACATTAACTAGTATTTTCTTATTCTACAAGTGGAACTGGGTAATAGAGGATCAAATTTCCTTGCAATACTATTCTTGTCAAACCCTCCCCACTTCCCACATTCCCCAGGGACCCAGCCTTGGTTGCTTACTCTCCTGGATCCCAGCTTCCCACTTTTTTTTTTTTAAGACAGGGTCTGCTCTGTTGCCCAGGCTGAAGTGCAGTGGTGCGGTTACAGCTCACTGCAACCTCAGCCTCCTAGATTTGTGCCCCTCCCAACTCAGCCCCTGAAGTAGCTGGGACCACAGGCATGCATCACCACTCCCAACTAATTTTTAATTTTTTTTGTAGATCTAGGGTCTCACAATGTTGCCCAGGGTGGTCTCAAACTCCTGGGCCCAAGTGACCATCCACTTTGGCCTTCCAAAGTGCTAGAATTACAGGCGTGAGCCACTGTGCCTGGCCTGCTTCCCACTTTTGCAACCAAATCCTTAAATCCTTCATTAAATCCTTCCCTCAAGATGAATAAGTAAGGAAATTGACACAAGTAATCTGCATGTCCAGATTTCCCAAGTATATAACTGAGTTGAAAACAAAGCTGACGTAGATTTCTTTGTAGTTGACCAATCAGGATATTCACCCAAGCCCCCACCCTTTTATTTAAATGTCCAATAAAATGAACAAAATTTCATGCACCTTTCATTCTGAAATGTATGGTATGATGGACTTAGGAATGGGGCTAATCAGGGGGAATTAAAATTGGTGCATAGAGGAGCAGCAAAGTCAAGAGCAGAAATGGAGCTGACAACATAGCTGCATACATAATTTGGAATGAAAAGCAAGGTGACAGGAGAGAGCACATAAAAATAGCTTGTGGCCAGGGAAGAGGCCACAATTAGTTTTGCTATATGAAAATACCTAACTATGATCTCTTTATTTCCCCATAGAATCACTCTCACACATGCACTTTCTCAGCTATTGAATCATGAATACAGGAATCCAGCAAACAAAAAAGCGAATAATAACATATGCTACTAACATATTTTGGAAATAGTTATGTCTTTTCATTCTTTTCCTTTTACAGACTTTGAAGGCAAAACCGTGGAATCCTAACAGATCAAATTGGATGAAATATATAATTACTTGATAGCACAATAAACATAGAAAGAATTTATATGAATGTCTATATTTAAGGAAGAATAATTTGAAAGATTTATGTCAGTCTTAGATAATACCATGCAAGGCAATTAAATCACTGTGACAGCACAGAGGTCAGAGTTCCATCATTTTGCATTACTTGTATCCACTCATGTTTGTTTCATAATAATTGCATTTTCTTAGAACTATTTTGGTGTCAAATGCTATTTTTTATATTACATTAAAATAGAGTTGTCAGTCATTGCATCTGCCCATACATCTTCTGAGAGAACCTGCTTCCTTCCATCAGCCATACCTAAGACCTGCACCTAAGTGGCCATGTTTGCTCAAATGTCCTCATCACCTTGGCCTCAACTAATTAGGCCAAACAGATGTACTTCACTCAAGGAGAACCAATCATATTTTCTCTCTGTCTCTCAAAAAAAAATTGAACTGAGACCAGTGAGTAAGTTGGTGTCTGGGTCAGGTTAATGGTGGTGAACTATGTGCCTGTGAGCTCTTCAGAGCTGGTTGGGTTCACCACCTTCATAAGACCTGCCTCTGTACCATTTTTCCTTGAGTGTGCTTTGTATAAAGGTCTGTACAATAAATCACACTTTTTTAAAGCTTAGATTGAATAGGTTTCTGCTCCTTGACAACAGATATGGCCTGAATAAAATGAATTTTGAAAGAAAAGCCTAATATTTTTACTATATAATTGCATGGTTTAAGTAAATATTACAGTCTTTTATTAAAGCGGTAATAGCCAAACCAGTATGCTGAGATATTTTCCAGCTAATAAGGCCCTTTACCAATGCCAGTTAGGAACTTTTGAAAGCCCAGGAGTCATGTGAAAAACTGCTGATATCTGTGCTTTCTCTGTATGTTTAATAGCTCTTAAGATACAAATCACTTTCTGAAAATTCAGGGAAATTGTAGCTGCATCTTCTGCATTGCTTCTGCACCATCATAATGCAATGGGTAATTTCAAACCCATGACTGACTTCTGCTTGTTTCCAAAGTCAGCACTTCATTTGATGTTATTGTGAAGAAAGCTGAATATCTGTGTTAAGGACATTGATTTTGTGCCCTAATCCTACCAATACCATTGCCTGACCTTGTGGGGTCCTCAACCCAAGGAATGTGACCACAGAGAACAAGAGCTGGATGGGAAATCAAATGGTGCTTTACACAGAGCTGGGCACATGGCGGTTGCCCCTCAACATACAGGGCTTCTTATGATAAAACTAAGCGAGATTAGAAACTGTGATTCAGACCAAGAAGCCCAAGCTAAATTTCCCGCTCCATACCCCTTGAATCAGTTATGTGACTCACTTATTACCCATAACCAGATAGAAAAGCTAGACCAAAGAACACAACCACGAACACATCACCTTTCAAAGTAGTGGCCCTGCCCCTTAGTGATTTTCTTCCCATGAGTGTCAAGTTGTGAACAATGAGATAATAAGCTTCTTCTCCAATTGGTGGGCATCTAGGAAAGGGCTAGAGGAGACCTAGACAGAGTTTTGTCCCCTTTTGGGACATATTAGTCCCCATCCCCAGAAGTCTCTACTTCCAGCATGAATATGAACTGCCATATGTTTGGACCACCATAGGATGACAAGAATGCTCTAGAATATACTCCTATAGAAGAATAGAATGGATTGATTTTAGTCACCATATCTACTACCACACATTTGTCCCAAACTAATATATGGAATTACACTGTGAGGAAAGTGTTAAGTGTTTGCTATTTATTTAGAAATAATTACGATGCCACTTCAAAAGTATTTTTCAGGGTGATGTGGTTTGGCTTTCTGTCCCTACCCAAATTTCATCTTGTAGCTCCCATAATTCCCACGTGTTGTGGGAGGGACCCAGTGGGAGATAACTGAATCATGGGGGTGGGTCTTTTCCATGCTGTTCTCACAATAGTGAACAAGTCTCACAAGATCTGATGGCTTTAAAAATGGGAGTTTGCCTGCACAACCTCTCTCTTTGCTTGCCGCCATCCACATAAGATGTGACTTGTTCCTCCTTGCCGTCCACCATGATTGAGAGGCCTCCCCACCCTGTGGAACTGTGAGTCCATTAAACCTCTTTCTTTTGTAAATTGCCCAGCCTCGGGTATGTCTTTATCAGCAGCATGAAAATGGACTAATACACAGGGAGTTTTGTTTTTTTCTTTATTTTTTCGACTGATGCACTGGTTCTCATGGTAGCCTGTTATATATAATAGACCAACTTGGGAAATCTCAAGTCTGATTTTCCCATTAAAAGTAACTTTAATGTGAGGTTATTATAAATAGTTTCTCTATGTTGTTAAAGCTATCATGGTAAAGCCATGAGGGAGGAATATTCTGTAGAAAAATTAGAGTATTGTTTGGAGAAAGGCATTATGTGTATAAAGTAATTAATTGGTCACTGGAATATGAGTTAAGTGTCTATAAATCTTTGTAACTATAGCAAGCACTATTAGTTGCCCTCCCTACAGCCCTGCTTAATTCTCATGACCAACAGAACTCTGATTTTGTTGGGATGGTTGATGGGCCCAATAAATAGTGAGATATCTAATTTAGTCCCATTTGCCAGTGATTGGCCTAGGGGTAGGCATACAGCCCATTTTGGACACTGATAGATAAGTCTTCTGGAGGCCTGCATGAGACAGAGAGAATAAATGGTATGCAAGGAGAAAGCACTTTGGCTCCCACCTACTTCCTTCCTGCTTAAAATGCTGTCCTACTGGGATGTAATGCTCACAGCTTCAGCAACCATTTTGTAGCCATGAGAAGAGACATCACCAGTATAGGAGGGTAGCAGTAAAGAAAGACAGAAAAAGCATGGTGCCTAATCCTGAGGGCTTGATGGCTTCACAGAGCCTCTGAACCAACCCTGGATCAACTCCAGAATTTCTGTCTAATAAACAATAAATAACTCTATGTTTTAAGTGCATGTTATTGATGGGTTCTATTACTTATAGACAATGGCTGCATACTTAAATTTGTGGCTATATATACTTATAGCTAACAGCTATTTAACTTACTAGAGAAATATCTTTCAATTTTTCATTTTAAGGGAATTAATAAGAAATATATTTAGATCATTTGTTTTTTAGAGACAAGTTCTCGCTCTGTACCCAGCCCAGAGAGAAGAGGCACAATTATGGCTCAGTACAACCTAGAATTCCTGGGCTCAAGCGATCTTCCCACCTCAGCCTCTCAAATAGCTGGGACTACAGGAACATGCCACCACACCCAGCTAATTTTTAATTTCATTTTTATGTTTGTAGAGATGGGATCTTGCTATGTTACCCAGGCTGGTCTTGAACTTCTGGACCCAAGTGATCCTCCTGCTTCAGCCTCCTGAGTAGCTGGGACTACAAGCATGAACAACCACACTCAGCCCCTAGACAAACTGACTTTTCCAACTCAGCTAGGCTCAAAATCTGTACTGACTGTTATATTTGTTTTATCTTCCCTAAATCCAGTCAGTAAATGCCACCAACTTACTTCAATTCCAGACCATGATTTTTGACATTAGCATGAATCAGAATCACTTGTTAAAATAGATTGCTGAGGGCCAGGCATGGTGGCTTATGCCTGTTATCCCAGCTCTTTGGGAGGCTGAGGTGGGCAGATCACTTGAAGTCGGGAGTTTGAGACCAGCCTGGCCAACATGGTGAAACTCCATCTCCACTAAAAATACAAAAACTAGCCAGGCATGGTGGCACCTGCCTGTGGTCCCAGCTACTCCAGAGGCTGAGGCTGGAGAATCGCTTGAACCCGGGAAGCAGAGGCTACAGTGAGCCAAGATCGTGCCACTGCACTGTAGCCTGGATGACAGAGCAAGACTCTGTCTCAAAAAATAAAAAATAAAAAAACCAACCAAAAAAAAATTGCTGGGGACTATCTCCAGAGTTTGTGACTCAGTAAATCTTAGGTAGGGCCTGAGAATTTGCATTTCTAACAAGTTCCCAGGTGATGCTGATGCTACTGATCTGGGGACCATACTTTGACAACCACTGCCCTACACTATGTCCTCAAACTTCATCTCACTGAAGCCTTGATAGATCTTACACAGTGATGTGGCCTTTCCTCTCTTGGCCGAACCATTACTTATTTCTTTTTATTTCAGGGAGATGAACATTATGAGACTCCAAGAGACAGAAATAGGATAAAGAGCTATTCCTCCATCTACACACTACCAGATGCAACTGTGAAGTAATGTGTAACTTCCATTTGCTCCTTTGCTGGCCTTAAAACTAACATCTTTAACTCTAAAATGGTCCTGGCTCAGAGCTGAAAGCTTACTCGGTCTGCAGAGGACACAGAAAGGTCACCCAAGCTTGCAGCTGAGTTTCTGGAAGCAAACTGGTGACTCTCCCAACAGTGAGCAGCTGTTCTACCCCTCATATTAATTTCTTCTGGGCAGAAAAAGTGAGCCCACAGAGCTATCTAATCACAAGTCTCTCAGTTTATTGGTACAAAGAAGCATGATTTCTAAACAGAGAGGCCATAGCAAAGGTTTTGCAGAGTCCTGGCAGTCTCCTCCTTTGTAGGTGTGCTACCCATCTCTGGGAAAGCAGCCACAAACCCTAGTGTGTCTTGCTCAAGATCAACACACATAAGTCATACTTAAACAATGCCATTAAAATTAAGTTTTCATCTATGGCCCCTAAAATTACCACCATGTTTGCAAAATCCCATGATAAGCCCTCAGTCCTCATGCTGACTTGACCTATCAGTAGCATTTGACATATGTCTTAGTCCCTTCGTGCTGCTATAACAAAGTACCATTGACCAGTAGCTTAGAAGCAACAGAGATTTATTTATCACCATTCTGGGAATTCTTGATTATTTATCACCATTCTTGATCTGAGACTTGGAAGTCCAAGATCAAGGTGCCAGCAGATTCAGTGTTAGGTAAGAACATATTTCTTGGTTCATAGACAGCACCTTTTCACTGTGTCTCCACATGGTGGAAGGGGCTAGGCAGCTCTCAGATGCATCTTTTATAAGGACACTAATCCTATTCATGAGGCCTCTACCCTCATGACCTAATCACCTCCCAAAGGCCCCACCTCCTAAAGCCTGCTATGGTTTGGACGTTCATCCCAACTAAACCTTATGTTAAAATTTGGTCCTAATGTTGGATGTGGAGCCTAATAAGTGTTGGGGTCATAGGGGTGGATCCCTCATGAATAGATTAATGCCCTCCCTTGGGGTGAGTGAGTTCTCTTGCTCTTAGTTCCTGCAAGAGCTGATTGTTGAAAATTGTCTGGCACCTCCCCACTTCTCTTGCTTCCTCTCTCACCATGTGATCTTTACATATGCCAGCCCCCTTTTGCCTTCCACCATGAGTAGAAGCTGCCTGGGGCCCTCACCAGATGTCCAATCTTGAACCTTCCAGCCAGCAGAATTGTGAGCCAAATAAACCTCTTTTCTTTATAAACTACCTAGCCTCAGGTATTCCTTTATAGCAACACAAAGCTAACTAAGACAGCATCACATTGGGTATTAGTTTTTGAAATATTAGTTTGGGTAGGGGGAGCAAACATTCAGCCCATAACAACATAATCAATCATTTCCTTGTCTCTGATACACTTACTTCACCTGCCTTTTAGGGCATGAGACTTTCATGGTTTTCTTCCTACTTCATCCCCATGAAGTGCTTTACTATTTCTCAGTCTCCTTTGCTGATTTATCCTCTTATACCCTTATAATATTGGAGTACACCAGGGATCTGTCCTTGATTGCCATCTGTAGCTACTCATGACCCCATCCAGTCCTATGATTCTATATTCCATCTATATACAAGTAATCCCCTAATTTATATCTCCAGGCCAGTCACCTCTTCCAAACTTAAGATTCCCCTATCCTACTTGCAATTTGCACTTAAATGGCTAATAGGCAAATGAATTAACATGTTTCAAACTTACCTCTTAATTCTTATATCTCCCACCTGCTCCTCAATCTCAAACAAAATCTCAATAAAAAGGAATTTTATCTTTCCGTTCACTCAAACCAAAATTCTTGGAGTCATCCTTACCTTCTTTTTCTTTTACACTCTATGCTCAATCACAGGAAGTCCTGATAGCTCTACCTTCAAAATAGTCTTCTGCATTTACCAGAAGCCAAATTTCACCATTACTCTCTGGGTCCAAGCCTCTACTGTCTTCTGGATTATTGTAGAGCCTCTTAAGTAGTCTCCCTTCTTTACCCTTGAAATCTTACAGACTATTCTTAGAATAGTAGCTATTGTGGTTTGTATATTTGATTGAACTTTCTAAATGTCATGTTGAAATTTTATCCTCAATATAGGTTCTAGCAGAGGTTATTGGGTCATGAGAGTGGATCCCTCATTAATTGCTTTGTGCCATCCTCACAATGAATGAGTCTCACTCTATTAGTTTCCACGAGAGCTGATTGTTGACAAGCATCCTGGATTTCCCTCTTCACTCTCTTGCTTCCTCTCTCATTGTGTGATCTGCATAGGCCAGCTTCCCTTCACCTTCTGCCATGAATAGAAGTTTCCTGAGATGCTCATCAGAAACAGATGTTGGCACCATGCTTCTTGTACAGCCAGCAGAACTATGAGCCAAATAAACTTATTTTTGTTATAAATTATCCAGCCTCAGGTATTCCCTTATGGAAACACAAATGGACTGAAACAGTAGCCAAAGTGATGCCTTCTTTTAAAATGTAAATCAGGTGTAAGGAACGGTTTCAGTTTTCTGCATATGGCTAGCCAGTTTTCCCAGCACCATTTATTAAATAGGGGATCCTTTCCCCATTGCTTGTTTTTGTCAGGTTTGACAAAGATCAGATGGTTGTAGATGTGTGGTGTTATTTCTGTTCCGTTCGTCTTTATCTCTGTTTTCGTAGCAGTACCATGCTGTTTTGGTTACTGTAGCCTTGTAGTATAATTTGAAGTAAGGTAGCGTGATGCCTCCATCTTTGTTCTTTTTACTTAGGATTGTCTTGGCTATATAGGCTCTTCTTTGGTTCCATATGAAATGTAAAGTAATTTTTTTCTAATTCTGTGAAGAAAGTCAATGGTAGTTTGATGGAAATAGCATTGAATCTATCAATTACTTTGGGCAGTATGGCCATTTTCACATTTATTCTTCCTATCCGTGAGTATGGAATGTTTTTCCATTTGTTTGTGTCCTCTCTTATTTCCTTGAGCAGTGGTTTGTAGTTCTCCCTGAAGAGTCCTTCATGTCCCTTGTAAGCTGTATTCCTAGGTATTTTATTCTCTTTATAGCAATTGTGAATGGGAGTTCATTCACAGTTTGGCTCTCTGCTTGGCTATTGTTGGTATATAAGAAAGTTTGTGATTTTTGCACATTGATTTTGTATCCTGAGACTTTGCTGAAGTTGCTTATCAGCTTAAGGAGTTTTGGGTCTGAGATGATGGGGTTTTCTAGATATAGGCTCATGACATCTGCGAACAGAGACAGTTTGGCTTCTTCTCTTCCTATTTGAATACTCTTTATTTCTTTCTCTTGCCTGATTGCCCTGGCCAGAACTTCCAATACTATGTTGAACAGGAGTGGTGAGAGGGGGCATCCTTGTCTTGTGCCGGTTTCCAAAGGGAACGTTTCCAGCTTTTGCCCATTCAGTATGATATTGGCTATGGGTTTGTCATAAATAGTTCTTATTATTTTGAGATGTGTTTCATCAATACCTAGTTTATTGAGCGATCTTAACATGAAGGGATGTTGAATTTTATTGAAGGTGATTTCTGCATCTATTGAGATAATCATGTGGTTTTTGTCATTGTTTCTGTTTATGTGATGGATTACGTTTACTGATTTGCATATGTTGAACCAGTCTCACATCCCAGGGAATGCATGTGGGGCTTAAAACCTAAATGACGGGTTGATAGATACAGCAAACCACCATGGCACATGTATACGTATGTAACAAACCTGCACATTCTCTGCTCGTATCCCAGAACTTAAAGTAAAATAAAAAATACATATGGGAAAGAAGATTATCCTTTTGGGATTAAACTGCAGTCATCACATACAAAATGGATTGGAAGAGAGATATATAAAAAATAAAAAAGAATTTTCTTCTCACTTCCAAGAATAGGATAGTAATTAATTATATTTTGAGGGTGAAATGACCAGTCCTCTTAAAGTAACAGAATGGATCCCAGGCTTCAGTTAATAGCTAACCTTGACTATAAATTAATTTAAAGCTTTCGTAGATTTAAAAAAGGAATCATCAATCAAAAAGGGATTGTGTCAACCATGGAAAAAAAGAAAATCACAAAAGTTGGTGATATTCATCCAAATAGTTTCCAACAGAGTAAGAGCTTTATATAATACACTATACATAGTATAACCCCTTTGGTAAGAATATCTCTACAGAAAGGATAGATGAATCTGATGATTTTTAACTTTTACCATTAAACATTCACTTTATCAAAACAAACAAACAAACAAAAATGTGAATCAGATTGTAGCTCAATTACGTTTAAGAGCTCATAGAGGCTCTCCACTACAGAATAAAAGCCAAAGTCCTTATGATGGCCTGAAAGGCCACATGATCTGTTCCCACCCTCACCTTTTCATCTCTCTGATCTCCTCTCCTACTACTATTTTTCACGTTTATACCACTCTGCTCTCACCACATAAACCTCCTGGCTGTACCTTATATCTGCCAGGCACACTCCCACCTCAGAGCCTTGCACTAGCCATTTCCTCTACATGGAACACTCTTTCATTAAATGATATGTGACCAACGCTTCACTTCCTACAAGCCTTTGCTCAAATTTCACCTTTTTAATAATGCCTATACACACCATGCTGTTTAGCACTGCTATCTGCCATTCTCGGCAATCTCAGCCCCCTTTATCCTTCTCTACTTTTTGTTGTATTCCACAGCGCTTACAGTCTCACATTATTATTGTTCATGTATTATACTTTTTGCCCATTGTCCTTCTAACACACTAAAAAGAAAGCTCTATAGTAGTAATACTCATCTGTTTTGTGGTGTTTTCTAAGCACCTAGAAAAATGCCTAGCACACAGTTTTGATCAATACATACTTTGGATCCCTCTTTTCTAAATTCCAACAATGCTCATTCTTTTTTTTTTTCTTAATCCCCTGGGCACCCACCCCTGAGTACCATTCACTGGCCGACCCCTGGAGTTCCACCCTGCCCCGTTCCTGAGTGCCCTCCGTGTGTGCCTCCCCCACCATGCCCTCTGGGCGCCAGTCCTTAGCCCACCCTTTTTGATGTCCATCCCCTCCCATTCTGGGTGTCGGCAGCCTGGGTGCACTTCCCTGCCAGCATGAATGGGCTGTCTATCAGGCTGATAGCACCTTAGTAAAATTCACGACCATCATTTATTCT
Source organism: Pan troglodytes (assembly GCF_028858775.2). Taxonomy (NCBI): domain Eukaryota; kingdom Metazoa; phylum Chordata; class Mammalia; order Primates; family Hominidae; genus Pan; species Pan troglodytes. The sequence continues at coordinate 108,960,499 of NC_072411.2, read as the reverse complement.
TCACCTCTGCAGGATTAGAAGTGTAGTTTGCAGCTACCATTAATGTCCCTCAGATAACCAAGCCAACAATACTAATGATAGAACAAGAATGCCAGCTTACCACTCTTAGACTTAAAATAGAAGTACCAAAGTTACCAGATGTCCACAGCTCTAAAAGTGCATTAACTTCCTGCACAAGCTACATGGAAACACAAATTATAATCAGAAGGCTCAGAGTCAGAACAAGAAATATTTACATGATTTAGGTATCTGATGGTCTTTGATGCTAATTAACTTGCATCTTCACAATGGAGCCATATCCAGTGTCGACTGGCAGAGATCACAGGCAAGGCACTCTCCCTGCACAGTGCTAACCAGCCTCTCCTGATTCATTTATTCAACACATTTCTTGGGTGCTTGTGATGAGTCATGCAGTGTGGGAGGCAGGCACTAAGCATACAGGGACAAAAAAGACAAAATAACTCTTGTTCCTGCTTTTGAGGAGTTTGCTTTCTAGTGAAGAAGACAAATATTAAGCCAATAAACATATAACGAAGCAAGATGACCACAGGCTATGCTGACAGCTATGACTAAAACAGAGTGATGCGATAAAGCTATTCCAGATAGGGTTGTCATCGAAGAGCTCAGTGGAGCCTAAGGATGAATGTGAGGCAGTCGTGAGATGAGCTGGAGGAAGCTTTCCAAGCAGGGGTAGCAGCAGGTGCAAAGGCCCAGTGTAGGGAGTAAGAGAGGAGATGGGTTAGTTTTTAAAAACAGAAAGAAGCTAGCCAGTGTAAGTGCAAGAGAGGTATGGGATATATTTGGAGAAAAAGGCAGGTCTTGGAAGTTTTCACAAAATCTTGGTAGGTAATTTGGATTTTAAAGGCACTAGCAAGTACATTCTGAAGAAAAATTTAGAGGAATGTAAGAAGAGATGGTAGGATACCATTTAGGAGGCCATTATGAGCGTTCATGCAAGAGATGCTAGTGGCTTAGACTAGGAAGATGGTAATAAGAATGAGAAGTGGAAAAATTGAGTTATATTCTGGAGGGATATATCTCACTCATAGGATTTTTTTTTTTTTTTTTTGAGACAGAATGTCACCTCTGTTTCCCAGGCTGGAGTGCAGTGGCATGGTCTAGGTTCACTGCAACCTCCGCCTCAAAGGCTCAAGCCATCCTCTCACCTCAGCCTCCCAAGAAGGAGTAGCGGAGACTACAAGTGCACACCACCACACCTGCCTAATTTTTGTATTTTTAGTAGAGACAGGCTTTCACCGTATTGCCCAGGCTGGTCTCAAACTCCTGATCTCAAGCGATCCATATGCCTCACTCTCCCAAAGTGCTGGGATTACAAGTGTGAGCGACTGTGCCCAGCCGCATTCATGGGATTTTAAGTTGGAATGAATATAGCGAGGAGAGTAAATAAAAAGGAGAAATCAAAGATTAACTGGTTTTAGTTTGAACAACCAGCTGGATGATGGTGCCATTTCCTAAAATGTGGATAGACAGCAGCACAGATTTGTGGATAGAATAGAAAATCAGGGGCATGTCAAGCTTAATATCTAGGTGAAAGTACTAAGTTATCGATGAGTCTGCAGTTCAGAGAAGAGGACAGGGCTAGAGTCATCAATTTGTGAATCACTAGCTTAAAGGTGGTAAGGGACCTAGGCACTATGCAACATGTGTAGGAAGGGAAGGGTAAGGAAGGAAGCCCAAGACCCATTCTGAAGGCACTCCCATATTTAAGGGCCAGATCTACAAGGAGAGGCCAACAAAGAAGACTCAAGACAACCTTCTGTTGGAAGAGAGCCTGTAGAGTGATAAAACAGAGGCCAAGAGACAGTGTTTGGAAAGGGAAAGTTTTAAAAGGTAAGCTAAACATTGTGCAAATGAACAAATATATCAATGTTTTTGGAAGCCAGGATAATCAAGATTGGGGAAGGGTATAACAGATTTGGGAAGGGGGAAGGGAAGGAAGAACCTTGTGGTTTTGGATTGCTAGATTGGAATTGAAGATATCATGATGAACTTATGAAAAGGCCTAGAAAACAGTGGCATCCCCATAGCAGTGAACACATTTAGCACCTAAATTTTGATTTCTAAAACCACTCCCTACTAAAAGGAACCAACCCTTTTTGAATAAATGATTGGTTCTAGCATTGGGGCAGGGAACATATGTGATAAATCTGCAATATCTTATTGACCCAGAAAATGAGAAAATGCTTAAAAAAAAAAGATGGATGTGATGTGTGATGTGTGTAAAGGAAGGACACAGACATCAGCTTGCAGGGACACCAACTTAATTAAGTATACACAGGTAATGTCACATGGTAATTAGATAAACGGTAGCATCCGCATAGCAGTGAATCTCCTCATGTGATACACTAAGAAGGACAAAGAATTTCTTCTGGTATCATTGCTCCCCAGAAATGTATAAATTAAAAAATAATCTTGGGGAAACAACATACAAACTCGATTGGAGATATTTTCTACAGAATAATTGACCTATACTATTCAAAAATGTCAATGTCACAATAAACAAGAAAAGGCTGAGGAAGTGTTCCAAATTATAGGGTACTAAAGAAATATGACAACTAAAGGCAATGTGTGATGCTGGATTGGATCTTGGATCAGGAAACAAAATGCTATAAAGGACATTATTTGCAAAATTTAAATACTGTCTGTTAGGTAATAGCATTGTATCAATGTTAAATTTCTTGATTTAAAAAATGATACAGTAGCTATGTAAGGAAATCATCTTTAAAAAATACTGGATGAAGTATTTAAGAGTAAAAAGCCAGAATATCTGCAACTTACTCTTAAATGGTTCAGAATAAAATCATGATGTGTGTGTATTTGAACAAACATTTTTACAATAACAATTAGTGATTCTGGAAGAAGGGCATATGAGGGTTTTTTTTTTTTTTTTTTTTACTATTCTTCCACCTTTTATGTATTTTGAAATTGCAAAATAAAGTTTAGCAAGAAAAAGCTAAGATAAGGGTAGAAAGATGTACTTTGGACTTAGCAATATGGAAGTCATTGATGAATTTGATATACAGTTTTAAGAGCCTCAGCCATGAAATCATAGCCTCTGGTAGCTTCCTACCTAAATATTTTTAAATTTCTCTCAAATTATGAGTTAAATCTTTCTTTTATATTTTCCAACTGGATTGTTTTTATAATTTTTATGTGTTTCACCTGTTCTGCAAACTGTGGCAAAAGTCATGAAATAAGAAACAGAAGATGTAAAACAATGGGAAAAAGGTAGAGTTAAATCTCCATGACATCAGTCTAGACAATGACTTTTTGGATCAGACCCCAAGAGCACAGACAACAAAAGCAAAAATAGGCAAATGAGATTACCTCAACTAAAATGCTTCTGCATAGCAAAGGAAACAATCAAGAGAATGAAGAGACAACCTACAGAATGGGAGAAAATATTTGCAAACCATGTCTCTCATAAGGGGTGAATATTCAGAATATATAAGACATGCACACAACTAAATAGCAAGAAAACAAATAATCTGATTTTAACATGGGCGAAAGAACTGAATCAAAATTTCTCAGAAGAAGACAACAAATGGCCAGCAGGTTTATGAAAAAAATGTTCACTATCACGAATCCCCAGGGATATGCTAATTAATACCACAATGAGATATCACCTCAGACCTGTTAGAATGGCTATATCAAAAAGACAAAAAGTAATAAGTGTTGGCGAGGAGGTGGAGAAAAGGGAATCCTTTCACGCTGTTGGTGAGAATGTAAATTAATACAGCCATTATGGAAAACAACATGGAGGTTCCTCAAAAAATTAAAAATAGAATTATCATATGAACCAGCAATCCTACTACTGGGTATATATCCAAAGGAAATGAATCATTATATCAGAGATATCTTTCCTTCATGTGTACTGCAGCACTATTCACAATAGCCAAGATAGGAGTAAACCTCAGTGTCCATCAGAGGGTGAATAGATAAAGGAAATATGGTGTATATACACGATGGAATACTAGTCAGTCTTCAAAAAGAAAAAAAATCTGTCATTTGCAACAACATGTATGAACCTAGAGGACATTACGTTAAGTGAAATAAGCCAGGCACAAAAAGACAAATATTTGCATGATCTCACTTATATGTGGAATCTTAAAAAAGTTGAACTCATAAAAGTAGCCAGTAGATTGATGGTTACCAGGGGCTGAGAGAGGAGGGTGGTTGGGAAGATGTTGGTCAAAGGATACAAAAATTTCTGTAAGACACGAGGAATAACTTGGAGAGATCTATTGTACAATATGGCAACTATAGTTTATAACAATGTATTGTGTTCCTGGACATTGCTAAGAGAGCAGATTTTAAGTGTTCTCACCCCAAAAGTGAGTATGTGAGGTAATACATGCTAATTAGATAAATTTACTCATCCCACAATGTATATATATTTCAGAATATCCCACTGGCACAGTGGCTCACACCTGTAATCCCAGCAACTTGGGAGGTCGAGGACTGAGGATTGCTTGAGTCCAGGAGTTCAAGACCAGCCTGGGCAACATAGGAAGACCCTGCCTTCACAAAAATAAAACATAAAAAAATAGCCAGACATGTGGCATGCACCTGTAGTCCTAGCTACTTGGGAGGCTGAGGCAAGAGGATCCCTTGAACCCAAGAATTCGAGGCTGCAATGAGCTATAATCATGCGAATGCACTCCAGTCTGGGCAACAGAGCAAGACCTTGTCTCTAAATAAATAAATAAAACATCATATACACAATAAGCATATACCATTTTTTGTTCATTTAAATAGTTAATTAATAATAATACCAAATGTCTTCATAACACCTACTGAAATTATCACTTGATTTCATTTACTGGACCTATTAATAGTTATGTTATCAATTCCACATATCAAGCATCTTTGTAGCTCTAGAATAAAACCTACACAGTTATGGTAAATTATTCTTTTAATATATGGTTTCTAGGTTCTTTATTTAGGATTTTCTCATTGGTATTTATAAATTACACTGGCCCATATGTTTTTATGTGAGAGTATGTGTGGGATAGAGAGAAACATATGATTGCTTTGTCATTTTTGGCATTCAGTGTTTTGCTGGCTTTATAAAATACATTTGGTAACCTTGTAGGTCTTCTAACCATTTCCAAAGTATAAAAATCTTTTGTTTTTTAAAGCTTTGAAGTCTTTACCCATAAAATGATCTGGGCTCAGAATGTAATATTTTAAGGTCATTTGTTCTATCTTCCTTGGTACAGGTTTTCTATTTTTTTCTTCAGTCAACTTTAGTAACTTAATTTTTTCTCTGAGATTATTCACCATGTATGTAAATACATGTAAATCCTCTTTCTCTCTTGGGAGTTGTAGTCTTCAAATGTATGTGTAAGGAGCCATCAGAGAGAGAGTGAACAGAAAGAGTGCCTATACACAGGAAGGAGTGGCTGCCCAGGTTCTGGCTGGTGTGAAACATTTATGTCCCAACCAGGGCAAATCGTGATTGTGTGGAAAGATTGCACCTTCTTCCTACCTGCTTTCTCAAGGTAAAGACAGAGTCAATCACCAATTATGATTTATAGAAACTACTGCCTTGCTAGCAAAAAATGCCACCTCATCAGTTATTTATGGTATTGTAAGATCATAAATTTGATTTATAACCCAAAACATTTATAGGAAGAAAAAACTGGTTTTGACTTATAACCCAAAACATTTTATGGAAAGAAAAGGAAAAGTCTTAATATGACTATATGAACTCGAGCCAGGGGGCTGCAACAGTAACTACAAAGTTCCAGTTGACAGAAGTAAGTGAAACCAAAACAGTCCTCAGATCTTTTCTCTAAGCCTGTCTGAAATCCAGCCATGCTAAGAGCTTAGGACTATCAATTGCCCATTTGCTTAGATCACTTTCCAACATACCCTGGTTCATTCTTAGGTACTTAAACATTTGTTTATTTAGTTACGTTATTTTGACTGAAACTTCAGACAATTTTTTTTTGGCACCAAGATCCTTGTTCCACAGAATCAGTCAATGCCAGAGATGTCTGATGAAATCTAAAAATGTCAGCACTCAGAAAAATGTTCAAACCTCCTTCTATTGCTGATATCTCAGACACTATGATGTGTCACAATGCAGATATAATGTAATTTAAAACTTCTAAATACAATTTCAGCTTTGAGTCTGCAGTACTCAAACAGATACAGATTTCGTGGGCAATAGATTTACTTTCTTCCTAGATTTTTGTCTTATCTGTTCCCAGAAAATCAGTCATTTATCTAGACAAAGACCCATGATAGATTATTTTCTCCTTCACTTGATTCCATTCTTGCCCCATAACTTATCAATTTTTATTTTTTAAAATGTCTCAAGTTTCAGTTTTTAAGAAACCAATAGTGTGATACTAATATGTTTCAAAAACAAAATAATAAATTAACTATCATTGGATGTCATACTAACTTTCCAAAGCTGATTTTATTATGGGACATTCTAGAGTGAATCTGTGCCCACTTACCAGAATTGTTTTAAGTGTATCTTTTGGGACCTGAAAACTCAGATATTTCAGCTCTCCAGGTGCTGCTCATGAAGTAAAACACCTATGCTTGGAGTTCAAACATTTTTTAAAGACATGTTAAAATTGATTCCTATATTAGTTCGTTCTCATACCCCAGACTGGGTAATTTATAAAGGAAAGAGGTTTAATGAACTCACAGTTCCACATGGCTGGAGAAGCATCACAATCATGGCGGAAAGCAACGGAAGAGGAAAGGCACATCTTACATAGTGGCAGGCAAGAGAGCTTATGCAGGGAAACTCCCATTTATAAAACCATCAGATCGTGTGAGACTTATTCACCACCATGAGAACAGTATGGGGGAAACAGCCCCCATGATTCAATTATCTCCACCCAGCCCTGCCCTTGACACATGGGGATTATTACAATTCAAGGTGAGATTTGGGTGGGGACACAGCCAAACTATATCCGCTCCCTACCTTTTCAACAGCTTGAAGTCATTAATGGTAAAGTTGTGATACATTTGGTTCATGTGACATCATCTTTTAAAAATCCTAATAGGATTAGAACAAATTCATTTTTAGTCTAAACTTCTTTAGAAATAAGACATTTTCTGATTATACTTAATTTTAAGAGGAAATGTACATTCATAACAAATTATTATTATCCTTTTCAAGACCTGCATTATATTTAATGCCTTTTAAAAATATGTAACCCCATCTCTGTGTTTATAAAAGAATAAAATTACTTCAGTTCCACTCCTAGGTCACTCCTATCTGAGTTGGTTTGGAAGGTGGCGGTTATGTGGGACATGGGGCCCTTCTGACTGCTTGCTGCTCTCTGTGATATGCCCTGCTCTCAATAGCACCCAGAAGTTTTACCTGCCTTTCAGTTTACATCAGTTTACATGTGAAACTGATATGAAAATGGCCCTTTGAAACAAGAGATGTGGGAGTAGCCTTAAATTATTCAGGATCTTTATTATTAATGAATATGCTTCTGTGAGCCCTTAAAAATAGTGCAGCCTCAAAGATTACTGTTTTGCATGCAATTGCTAGACAACCAGAACAAGAAATCAACTCTACACAGGAATGCTACATCTGGAAACCTGATTTTACTCAGCTTCTGTCTTCTAGAACTGCTGAGTCATTTTTACGGAGGTTCGACTAGAATGCTTCTCTGCGGAAACTAAGAAAGGTAAGGACTTGGTGTGGAGGCAGATAGATCATATCTTCAGCTATCCTGTTGACTGGCCGAGAGGCTGGACCCTTCCAGGCCTACCTAGGAACTTCAGGAATTTCTACACCAAGAAGAGTTCTAAACTTATTTCCCATGCTACAACTTTTCTAAAAAATCTTATTTGAATATATATGGAAACTTGCTAGGTTTTGGGAAGTCTTAGATTACCACTATTATTATTATTATTATTATTATTATTATTATTATTGAGGCAGAGTCTTGCTCTGTCACCTAGGCTGGAGTGCAGTGTCACATCTTGGCTCACTGCAACCTCTGCCTCCAGCTTCAAGCAATTCTTTTGCCTCAGCCTCCCGAGTAACTGGGATTATAGACACCCACCACCACGCCTGGCTAATGTTTGCATTTTTAGTAGAGATGGGGTTTCACCATGTTGGCCAGGCTGGTCTCAAACTCCTGACTTCAGGTGATCTGCCTCCTTCAGCCTCCCAAAGTGCTGGATTAGAGGCGTGAGAGCCACTGTGCCTGGCCACTGTTATATTTTTAAAGAATGAATGTAATCAGATTTTTCTTTAATTTTGCTTTCTGTAAAATGTTATTTATCTGCCCAAATAACTTGTGCTCTAATTCATTCATTCATTAGAAGGAGGGTAAAGTATTATTTAAATGTAATTATCATATAACTTTTTAAAAACAGTTTTAAACTACCCATGATAACACAGGTAGTTATGTACCCATGTTACATCTTTTTCTGAGAACTAATAAGGCTTTTCTTACACCATAACCCATTCTTTTTGCTGAAAATGAATATATATGTGTATATATATGTACATATATATACGTATATATGTATATATATGTATATATATATGAATATATATGTGTATATATATATGTACATATATATACGCATATATGTATATATATGTATATATACATATATATGTATATATATACGTATATATATATAGTATATTAGACACACACAGAGACTTCAAAAGTTCATGGAAAAATGGAATTAAAAGATAAAAATAAAAACAAATTTATTTATCAGCATAAGCCTTATCAAGTTCAAGACACTTTTGTAAGTGATAATACCAGCCATTTAGTCCATCCTTAAAGAACTGAGGGTCCTGAGAATTTAACCATGTCAGTGCAGTCCTTTTGACATTATTAACTGAAGAAAACTAGGTGCCCTTTGAAGATTTTTTAAGATTAGGAAACAAAAAGAAAAGAGAAGGAGCCAAATCAGAATTGTAAAGTGGATACCTAATGATTTCTCTTCAAATCACTTGCAAAATTGTCCTTATGTGATGAGAAGAATGAGCAGAAGCAGTGTCATGGAGGACTCGCTGGTGATGCTGTCCTGGGTGTTTTTCTGCTAATGCTTTGGCTAACTTTCTCAAAATGCTCTCGTGATAAGCAGATATTATTGTTCTTTTGGCCCGTCAACAAGCAAAATACCTGGAACACCCTAAAAACTCTTGCCAGAACCTTTTCTCTTGATAGGTCTGCTTTTGCTTTGACTGGACCACTTCCATCTCTTGGTAGCCGTTGCTTTGATTGTACTTTGTCTTCAGGATTATACTGGCAAAGTCATATTTCATCTCTTGTTACAATTCTGCAAAGAAAGGCTTCAGAATCTCGGTCCCACATGTTTAAAATTTCCATTGACTCTGCTCTTGTCTGCAGCTGATCTACGTGCAATGGTTTTGGCACCCTTCCAGTAGAAAGCTAGCGCAACTTCAATTTTTCAGTTAGAATTGTGTAAGCTCAATCAGTTGAGCTATCTATGGAGTTGGCTATTGTTTCTTCTGTTAATTGTCCTCTTAAATTACAGCATTCACATTTCTTTAAAGAAAAAACTTCATTTTTTTCTTGCAAACTGATGTGGATGGTCCACTGCTGTGGGTTTCATCTTTCACATCCTCTCATCCCTTCTCAAAATGAGTTATCTCTCTGTGAACTACTGATTTCTTTTTTCCTTTCTTTTTTTAAAATTTAATTTTATTTTAAGTACTGGGATACATGCGTAGGACGTGCAGGTTTGTTACACATGTAAACATGTGCCATGGTGGTTTGCTGCACCTATCAGCCCATCACCTGGGTATTAAGCCCTACATGCATTAGCTATTTATTCTGATGCTCTTCCTCTTCCTGCACCCCCAACAGGCCCCAGTGTGTGTAGTTCCCCTCCCTGCATCCATGTGTTCTCATTGTTCAGCTCCCACTTATAAGTGAAAACATGCAGTCTTTGGTTTTCTGTTCCTGTATTAGTATGCTGAGGATAATGGCTTCCAGCTCCACCCATGTCCCTGCAAAGGATATGATCTTGTTCCTTTATATGGCTGCATAGTATTCCATGGTGTAAACTACTGATTTATTTGGGGCATTGTCCCCATAAACTTTTTGTAAAGCATCAATGATTTTACTATTTTACCACCCAAGTTTTACCATAAATTTGACGTTTGTTCTTGCTTCCATTTTAGCAGAATTCATGTTGCTCTCAAGAGCTATTTTCAGACTGATATCTTATCCTTCTTAATGCTTCAAACTAAATCCTGTTCAGACATGCTTCAACAATCTAGTGTGAGTTTATTTTGGTACAAAAAATTTTTGAAATCCTTGCCTATTTTTTTTCAGAATATACATTTTCCACAAACCTCTTGTGTGTGTGTTGTTTGAACAATAGTTGCAACATGAAACAATCAACAAAGGTAGCTAATTGACTACTCTTTTAAAAATTAATTATTAACAGAATCCTATGTATACATATACATACATGTATGTATATATGCATATATATGACAAGTTGATAGCTTTTGTTAGAAATTTAATATGTAGAATGATTTAGCATAGTGTTATTAGAAATTTAAGTATTGAGAGTTTCAAATTTTGTTCTTAAAGTTCAAGTAAATTGATATCATCTTAAAGTAAGAATACAGTCCACTCTTAAAATTACAATGCCTCAAAGCCTCTAAGTCATCATGGTATTAGTTTCAGGAGCTGTTCTCAGTTTTCTGAGAAGTGTGGTCAGTATCAGGAGCCTCTACTTCTATGTTTCTCCTTGTTTTCTTCCTCCCAAGATATTTCAGTCGCCTTGAACACCTTGCAGTCACTTTCCACAGGTAAAATGATTTGTTTAGTTGCCTTTTTGTTCCCCTGTCCTCATTCCTCTGCTGCAAAACCTTCTGCTTAAAATACTGGTTCATTTCTAGTTACAGGGACCCACTTGCCATCTGTCATTCCAGGAAATTTGTGAAATGGATCCAGATAAACAAGGTGGGTATTATTGTCAAGTTTCTGAGCATAGTTTGTAAACAGAAAAATTAGGCACAGATGTTATATTTTCAGACCTCTGATTTGAAGAAGAGTAAACATTTGGCAAATTTCTGGCTGAAAAAGAAACTGTTATTTGATTAAAGTGGCTTTCTCTCTCTTCTAAACAGAAATCCACCATGTACTGAAGAGTATCTGGTCTATTGTCTCGAAAGCACCAAAAATAATCTAACAAAAGACTTGATGTCAACATAATTACATTTGAATTGCTATTCAAATACACAGAAACGATTACCTTAGTTTTATGTATATTCATAGTTTACTATTAAAATGAAATTATCGTATATATTTTAATGTCATAGGTAAGTTCACAGTACTGTGTGGTTCAAGTTGGGAGAAAGGTCTCACAGTTGTCACTATATGAAAATTTTATAAGTGGATATGGAGAAACTAGTTCCCCTTTCTTCTAACATCGCTGAATGCCAAGTTAGGCCCAGAACTGATCTGTGGGATTTCTATTGCTAGATCTATTTGGAGCCTTACTCCCCTAACCAAAATCTACATTGTTATCTTACTTGTTTTATATGAAATTCTGTATGATCCCTAGTTGTTTATCTAAAACAACATTATAAATGATTCCAATACCTTTGGGTTTTCCAAATTTGGGCTCTCATATTAATACGCTTTACACAAAGCAGTAGGTAATCCATTCAACTCTCAATTTTCTTCTTTCTCAATTTTCTAAGGCAGTGTGTCTCAAAATTAGCATGCATCAGAATCACCTGAAAGGTTTGTTAATATGCTGCAAAGTTTGTGATTCCGTGGGTCTGGGAAGAGTCCAGGAATGTACATTTCTAACAGGTTCCCAGGTGACATGATGCTGCTGGCTTGGGACCACACTGTGAGGACCACTGGCCTAAAGCATCTATTTTGGATCATTGAACTAGATGATGGACATTTGAAAGAATTGTATTATATCCACCTTAGTATCTGTGGAAAATAAATATATTGATGTAGCTGAGCAAAAACAAGAATCCTGGTCAAAAGATATTTCCCAATCATTTTGCTTCCATGAAGAAGAACACATGTAGCTTGTGTTACTATTTCTTTAAGCATCTAAAACTGCTTTGTTCATAGCTTTGGGCGTGATACATTTGGTAGTTTCTTCTTTTCTTGAGTTTGTTTTTTTTTTTTGTGTGTGTGTGTGTGTGTTTCTGCATCGGCAGAAAAAAAATGTAAAAGTTAGCCTTGAGGAAGTGGGTCTGGTGTTGGCTCACCTGGGCTCCTCATTCATTTTCCATGTTGCACTTTATCACAGCTTGCCGTGTTATGCTGCCTAACTTCATCAGATGACGCTGTAAAGCATAACTTGACAGGAGAGTGATGGCCAGATGGTAGAGCAGCTACAGAGTTGCTCCTCTACCAAGAGCAGCATCTGGGAACTTGCAGAGCCCCCTGTCTGCTGATTCTGTGTATCTGCTTGGTGCATCTGAGAGGAACCAGGGCACAAACATTGGCCAATTTCCAGAGGAAAGAAATGTTGGGCATTACACTATTGTAAATTATTTCCACCCTATTATGCCTACTCTCAATTTTTTTTTTCTCCAAACATAGGACAGAGGAGTTTCTGACATCTCCCATTCTCTAACATTGGCATCTTATCTGAAAACTAAGCATTTTTAAAGCCTAAGGAAATGATGAATAACAAAAGATTTAGAGCAAATTGTAGTTATATATATGTTTGTACCTCTTGAAAAAGAAAGGAAAACATGTAGACGGTTTTTAAACAACCTCTCTTGTTTGGGCGACAATGTTTAGGCACAGTCCACTTCACCTGAGGTAGATGTCTTTAATCCATGATCATATGCTGACTGTTGGATCAATATACATTCAGAGAGAGGCCTGTGGCATGTTCTCACTACTTTGGGACGGCTCTGGCCTGGGGTGGCTCTGGCCTGGTTCAGCACTCTAATCCCCTCTGTGGCTCCACACAGTGCCTGGCACTCAGTATCTTATGTGTAACAGCTAGTACTTTACCCCACAACACTCAAGGGCAAGAAACATCATTTCCTAAATCAAAATCAAGGCACTGTACCTTGATATGAAATTTAGGCTGAGTTCACTTTCTTTCTTTCTTTTTCTTTTGTTTTTTGTTTGTTTGTTTGTTTTTTGAGATGGAGTCTCACTCTGCCACCAGGCTAGAGTGCAGTAGCGCGAACTTGGCTCACTGCAACCTCCAACTCCCTGGTTCAAGTGATTCTTCTGCCTCAGCCTCCCGAGTAGCTGAGATTACAGGCACGCACCACCACACCCAGCTAATTTTTGTATTTTTAGTAGAGGCGGGGTTTCACCATGTTGGTCAGGATGGTCTTTATCTCCTGACCTCATTATCCACCTGCCTTGGCCTCCCAAAGTGCTGGGATTACAGGCGTGAGCCACTGCACCTGGCCACCGCAGCCACTTTCTAAACTGATTCTTGTTCCAACTTGCCTACAGCCCCCTTGAACTCCTATGGTTCTCTAACCTCCTCTCTGCCTTCCTAGCTCCAAGAACTTTCTCCAGCCAACCTCTTTGAATTATTCCAAATTCCTTTTGCATAATTATGCACTATTAACCTTTGGGAATTGATTTTACAGAGAGTGTTTAAGGGGAAAGGGTTAAACATTCTCCCCTACCTCACCCTACTCTGGAGGAAGATGCTGAGTGGACATCTCTTCTCCCAAAGCTGAAAGAAAGATGCTTCTGCCTGCACCCATATTTCTTCCCAAGGAGACACAATTATCTCCCACACTTCCCTTCCCAGCAAGCAACAAGACAACACTGGCCCTGATATATACGGGCAGCTGGCGGGCTCCCTGTGCTGGATAAGGACGCATCTGAGAGCGGCCGTCCCTAAGTCATCTCCCCTCCCCCTCGCCTCTGGGGAGGAATCTCAATGAGGAAGGCAAAGCCCAAGGAGGTTGGGAAATCCTGGACAGGCACCCAGCTTCTCCATCCATCCAAACCTAGGACCCAGGGCTTGACAGTTCCTCCCCCAAAAAGTAGGATTGGGACCCAGAAGGACCTAATAGCTCCTGCCTGTTCCTACCTGCCTGTTCCCTGATTCCCACCTGTTTCTACCTCATTCCTGACCTCCCATTCCAGCCACAGTGAGCAGCTCAGCATCTTATCCATCCTCCATGCCTTTGCCCAGTCTGTGTTCTCTGCCTGGAATGCTGCTTAGTATCTTAGACATCTGTTCCTTCAACATGCACTAAGTAGCTACGTTAGCACTACTAATGAAATGCTGAATAAGACGAGAAAAAAAAAAAAAAGAAATTTAGGCTGAGTTAAGTTTGGGAGGGAACTATCCCTGGGAGACAAACAGAAAGCTCTAAGGCTGCTATCTTGAACAACTAACTGGTCAAGGCCCTAACTGAAGTCCATTGTGACCACCACTTGTGATGCTTTCTGCCTTTGGCTTTGGATTCCACTTGAAGACATGGGACTCTATGTCAAGACTGGACACAGAAGTCCTTGTCACACCTGTGGCTGGTCTCCCTGGCTACACCATGCAGCCATTCCCCCACTCAGGGGTCTGCTAGGAAGGGCAGCCCTGGAAACACCTCCTAAACCCAATCTTAGTCAGACATCTCCCAACTTCTTGTCCAGGCATCAGCCTCTCTCCGCCTCCAGGAAAATTCCAGATTAATTCTTTCATGGGCCTGTCCATCTTTTCATACAAAGGCCTGAGTGGAGGTGACTTCAAGAGTGGTCCTTACGCAGTGGCTCACGCCTGTAATCCCAGCACTTTGGGAGGCCAAGGCGGGCAGACCATGAGGTCAGGAGATCGAGACCATCCTGGCTAACACGGTGAAACCCTGTCTCTACTAAAAATACAAAAAATTAGCCGGGCGTGGTGGTGTGCGCCTGTAATCCCAGCTACTTGGGAGGCTGAGGCAGGAGATTGGCATGAACCCGGGAGGTGGAGCAGTGAGCCGAGATTGCGCCACTGCACTCCAGCCTGGGTGACAGAGCGAGACTCCATCTCAAAACAAAAAAGGAAAGAAAGAAAAAAGAGTGGCCCTTAAACACAGAGACACTGTTAGATCTCCCAGAGGAGTGAAAATAGCTTAGACTTACAAGATGAACACAGAAACATTGCCTTTCCATTCTTTAAATTCTCCCCTTGCTGCAAGAACGAGACAAAAATGAATGTCACCACAAATGACCTTGCCACATATGTTTGAATCAAAGAAGTACACCAAGCAGTTCCTTGTTTCATTTTTGCTCAGGGCCTGTTCCAAGGCTGGAGACTCGGCTGTGTTTCTAGTCACAAAACTCCCCAGCACACCCTGCTAACTCCTCATTGCCTGAGTTTTATGTTAATCGGCTGACATTACATTTGAAAGTAGTTTCATTTTCCTCAAGACTTCTTCCTCTGGGCACCATAAATACAAGTAAGTCTTGGCCTCAGAGCTTGCTTGTGTGTGAAATCCTTGCCTCAGAATGAGCGTTTCTGGGTGTAAACTCTAATTGGAATTTGTTATCACCGGAAATACTAGAGATGCACCACTGCTTGGCAGTTCTTTCCAAAGTTTGTGACTGATTTCCTCTTTCACCCTTCACTATAACTGTGCAAATCTTCACTATTCCTCAACCCCACCATGTCCTCCTAACTCTAAATGTGTGAACATGCCCTCAACTTTACAAAGAAAACAGAAGCTCTCAGACATGGCCATTCCCCCAGCGCATCATCTCCTTTTATGCTTCCTCTCAGGGAATGAGAGATGGCTTCTTACCAAAGCTAATTCCTTCACCTGTGCATTTTCCTCCCTCTCTCTACCACAGCGATGGGAGCAGTTCGCAATACTTCAGCGATTGTGGCAGAAAACTTACCTCAAAAAGGCTGTGTTACCTTATAAAATTAATAACCCAATCAAGAGATCTACTGTACAGCATGGTGACTATAGTTAATAACAATGTATTATATTCTTGAAAATTGCTAAGAGAATAGATTTTAAATATTCTTACCACAAAAAATAAATATGTGGCATAATGTATATGTTAATTAGCTTGATGTAGCCATGCCACGAGATACACATATTTTGAAACATGCTGTGCATGATAAATATATACAATATTTATTTGTCAATTAAAACAAATGAAAATAAATTAAATAACCAAGGGAAGGACTAGCTTTCCTGGGCTGGGACATTGTCACCAGGAAGCGGTTTCTCTCCATCTCTAAGTTCATCTCTGCTCACCCTTGTGTGTTGATTTCATTCGCAAGCTACACAGCCTGACAAAAGAGTGATTTCTGCTCCAATCTACAATTCCAAATTCAAGTCGAGAAAAAAAATTCTGCTTCCCTGATAACTTGAACCAAGAGTCCTTGAACCCAGATTCATTGGAACATTACTTGCCTGACTTTGGTATGTACCCACCTCTGGGGAAGGCGATGGTGCTCTCACTGATGGGCTGGGTCTGGGCCACATGCCCCCATGGAAGTGGGAGAGTTGCAGTTGACACTATTGGAATTTCATGGACTCAGATTAGGGGAGGTGGTTCACCTGGAGAAAGAAAAATGGATGCTGGGTGGCTAAGGGAACATGTGCCCTCTGAGAGGGACTTTGCTACATCATATACTACCTGGATCCCCTACTTCCTGAGTCCTCAACCCCACTCTGTCTCTCCTGGCTCCTCCTCCCTGATCCATACATTCTGGAATCTCTCCTGCCTTTGAAAACCAATTTCGATTTTATGTGTTGTTCTAGCTGTGGCTCTCTTGTCTTCCCTTCACGTTATAAGATCTTGAAAAAGTTGTCTGGTTGTATGTTTTCTCCTCACCTTACACTCAGTGCTCCATCCTCTGCAGTTTGATTTTGACCCCCATGACTCCACTGAAACTGCTGTCACAAAGACCTTCAATAATCAAACTAGTCATAAAAAGCAGAAGCAATAAATTCCCTTTATACCAGTAGTTTTCAAACTTTCGTTTGCATCAGATTTACCCCCGGGGCCTGCTAAGACTCAGGTTATCCCTTAGATTCTCACCCCTAGATTCTGACGTTGGCGACTTCTTAGACTTTTGTTAGAAATTGTTTTTCTCCCAAGTTCCCAGGCGATGTTCCTGCTGCGGTTGGTTCAGGAACCATACTTTAAGGTCCACTGGTTTATACCAACAATAATCAGTTAGAACAGGCCATTTTAACTGCCTAAAATAAACTAAGCTATTAATGTGTATGATCTTATATAACTTTATTGAATAACATTAAAGATAATATGACTAAATGGGGAGATCTACTCTATAGTTATTTTTTCTAGATATGAAGACTGATCATTTCCGTCTTAAGCAACAGAAAACTCTGTTGTAACGTTGTTATAGTCTCTTAAATTAAATAAAAATCAAATTTGGAGCATCAATGGAAAAAATTTAAAACTGTGGGTCCTTAAGAAAGGTAAGAGAATTGAACAATGAGAACACATGGACACAGGAAGGGGAACATCACACACTGGGGCCCGTTGTGGGGTGGGGGGAGGGGGGAGGGATAGCATTGGGAGATATACCTAATGTTAAATGATGAGTTAATGGGTGCAGCACACCCACATGGCACATGTATACATATGTAACTAACCTGCACATTGTGCACATGTACCCTAAAGCTTAAAGTATAATAAAAAAAAGAAAAGTAAAAAAAAAAAAAAACAACAACAAAAAAAAGAAAGGTAAGAGAAACAATTTAGGAAGTATATTGCCTACATTTTCTTATTTAAAATGTGCAAATACCCTTTGAGGAATGTGTTATAATTCCCATTTATCTGAAGAAGAAATTGAAGATCAAAAGTAACTACTTTTAAGGAAAAAGGAAGGAACAGAACTAAGTATAGCTGGCTCCAGAGCTCTCTCCTCTCCTCTACACTGTGAAATGGGCAAGTACACATTCAGTGCTCAGGAATGCTCGCTATTGTTGTACTGCTATTGGTAACGGTAACTCTCAAAAGAAGGTATATTAATAATTCTTTTTCTGATTATAAAAATAGCATATACTTTTTATAGAAAATTTAGGTAATATTGAGTAGAGAGAAAATAACCGTGAACACGAATAATTCAAGCACTCAGAGATGTCCACTGTTAACAGTTTGGTGGATGGTACTAGAAGTTAAGCTCCACAAGGGTGGCCATCTTTATCTGTCTAGTTGAATGCTATATTTCAAGGGCCTAGAATCATGCCAGGGCCATATACTAAGGGCTCAATAAATATTGGCTAAATGCATGAGTAGATGGATAGCTTTGGAGTCTTTTTCATTTATGCATAAATGCATGTGTCCACATATAACTAGAACATATTTGCAAACTTGAATTTATATTCTACATGTAGTTTTTTTTTATCCTGTTTGTTTCAAAGGCCATTGACTTTTTATATAAAAAGTGGACAGATTGATGGAGTATTCCGTCACTTTTTGGTGGACTGAGAAGGTGAACTAGGTTCACCTGTAGCCCTAGAATAATGTAAGTCTATTTTTATTTGTTTACAGAAAAAAAAAGAGCTCTAAACCTTAATTTCCTCACCTGCAAAATAAAGTAAGCTTACATGATCTCTAGGATTTCCTTCCATAATGTGGGATTTATATAATGAGAGAGTACTTTATTCATAATATTTTATGTTTTCTTTACAGATGCTCTTAATAGTATTGAGAATTCCATTTATAGAACAGCCTTCAAATTACGGTCAGTGCAAACTCTGTGCCAGTGTAAGTATAGGCTCTCCTGAAATATTTGAAATAATCTGAGCTTGATGTGCGATGTAAAATTCATAGAGAAAACAAACACTCCCCCCATGCAGCTGACTACTGGATTCTGGAAGTCTGGACTTGTGCATTTAGCCCATTCGTGACAGAGAAGATGAAGGATGGGAAAACATCACGTGCATGCAAACCATGTGTAGTTTTGCTGATGAGCAATAGAAATAATTGTGCATGAGGATTTTTAATTTTTTAAATATTTTCTCCACTTGGCTTCTTCTAGAAAATGTTTTTGGTTTCCTTTTCAGGATACCAATATGGACACAAAATAAAATGACAAAAAAAAGTATTTTCAAAACTGCACTTATAGATTTAAGTATAAAGATATAAAATTCCATCTACCACGTAAGATTTGCATTTTCAAGTTGTACCTATAATCTATATATGAACATGCAAAAGTAGGTACAAATGAATAAATAACCCATGGACCATGAATTTTAAAACTATCTTGAGAATTCCCTGAGAACTGCCCCTTTTGCAGTAAATTTATATCTGATAGAATGTATGGTTTTCTTTTCTTTTCTCCTACTGTTATCTAGGCAAAATAAGGTAAAATGTTTTTACTAAAACATGTATCCTGTGAAAATTTTCCAAGGTGAAAAATAAACTGGGTCCGAGCTATGAAAAACATCAGGCATTCAGCATATCTAAAGTTATTGATTTCTCACTGCATGAAAGAAAAATCACTTCATGTAAAATGATTTCTGAAATTTATCATATCAGACCTAAGAGAAGTTATGTTATATATATGACATTTCTACCGAAGGCTGACATTTAAAAATATTTTTCCTCCTGCCTAAAAAGTTATATAGGGCAGTGGTTTTCAAATTGGGCTTCACAAAATATATGTGAATGTGGGGTAGCGCAAAAAAGAGTTAGCCAGGTGGGAAGAGGAGTTGCAAGCAAGGTGGGACGATTCAAAGACCACATCCTCAGCAGGAACAACTCCATCCTTCTCTATTTTCCATACCGTGTTTGCTTGTGTGTGTGTGTGTGTGTGTGTGTGTGTGTCTGTGTGTGTGTAAGCTGGGGTCTCACTCTGTCACCCAGGCTGGAGTGCAGTGGAGGGATCTCAGCTCACTGCAACCTCTGCCTCCCAGGCTCAAGCCAGCCTTCCACCTCAACCTCCCGAGTAGCTGGGACCACAGGCGTGAGCCACCACACCCTGCCAATTTTTTGTATTTTTAGTAGAGACAGGGTTTCGCCATGTTGCCCGGGCTGGTCTTGAACTCCTGAGCTCAACTGATCTGCCCACAGTGGCCTCCCAAAGTGCTGGGATTACAGGCATCAGCCACCACGCCTGGCCTTATACTGTGTTTCTGTATTAGGTTCCTTTGAAGAAGAAATTTTTGGTTTTAAAAACAGTTTTATGTAGATTACTGCTCTAGATAAAGAAACTCACTTATAACTATTATTTATTATTCCAGGAACAAACAAAAAGCTAAAAATTTACCCCCAATTATGCATTTTCCTGGAGAATTTCTCCCATTAGAGAAAGTTAGCAGCAATTGTTCACATGTCCCAGTCACGAATGCCTGAGTATGTTCTGTAGTGTAATTTGTGGATGCACAGTTTTCAACTTTTTGTTATCTCTGGCATCAGAAACAGTGAATATAAATAACACTCATGGGAAATATTAACAATACACAAAATCAGTGGTTGAAAAATGTTACCTAGAAAAGATATCCAAACAAAAATTTAAAAACAGAAAATCCCAAACACTGAGATAAAGCATAACATGAGCTCCAAATAGGAAGATCTGGGACACATCGCTGTATAAATCTTGTGGTGAGATTAATGGACACCACTATTATCTGGTTTGGTGTAATATAGAACTCTCAGCAGGAGATGAAATCGGCCTGTGTTCAGAATGCCTGGCTGAGGTGACAGGTTTTAATGATAAAAGAGTTTACAGCCTTCACCACCTGCAGCCAGGTTTTTATTTAAGTCACATTCTGAAACTTGTTCCTCTGTTCCTTAGACTCTCCTCTTAAAAGCAATATCAGAGAACAAATAAAAATTTTTATTATACTTGCTAGATTTCTTATCTGAGGTTGATTTACAAAGTAGAGAGAAACCCAGGGTTTTATGGTTTCACAGGCTGAAGCGTTTTAAATGCCAGGAGCTCTTGGCGCTCTTGATATCCCCACCTCTCAGATGGTGCAAGTGGCTGTTTATTAATTTTGTCTGTCATCCTCTCTCTGCAAGAAGCTATGGGGTTAGCTCTATTACATTCTTGTTTCTATTCATTGCCTTGTAAAAATTTTAGGAGAAGGTGGTTAAAAAATATTCAGTATAAGAAATAAACCATTATTTTTTGTAAGCAGCTGTAGTTTTATTAAGTGCCTTCTCTAGATAATAATACTGATGGAACCAAGATTGTTAACAGTGGTATTACTGAGTTGCAGAATTCTCAGACTCTTTAGCCTAAAGATCTTTATAGAAGAGTAACTGCTCTTTTATGAAGATCACTGTTTTGTATTTAACTATGGCAATTGCTTTTCAACACACCATATTGCTTCTGAAGCTGGGCTGCAGACAAGAAAAACTATATTTGAACAGGAAAGGTAAATTTATTCAATCCACTTAATGAAGAGTATAAAAATGTTTTCCCCAACTTTTTACCACAGTGTCATAACTTTCTTGGAAAGCGTATTTTTCGTTTCTCACTTCCCTTTTTAACTTCTTTCTATAAAACAACATCCTAGAAACTGTACTGGTAATAATGTTACAACTATGCTTTACTAACAGATGCACCTTTCCAAAATCAAATGAATCGCTAGAATAGTAACGCCTGAATTATACACAAGGAATATATGTCCAAATAGTAGTCATATTTCATTCCCCTTAAAAGAAAATAGCGACCATAAAAAGTCTTAATTATAAAACACCAAATGACATTTGCTTTATTTGAAGCCTTTTGTTCCCATCAGAAAATAAGGCTCAATTCTTCATTTGCTTCCTACAGTGGACTTGATTGACAGCTCCCTGATTCAGCAGGTCCTACTGCATCCAAGTTTCTGGGAAGCTCGCAAGCGCTCCCTTTCTGTGCAGCAACTTTCTCAGGCACTCCAAGAGCTGTTTCAGAAGGCCAGGGAGGAAAACCCAGGACAAGTGCATCCCAGAGCTCCAGAACTCACTCTGAGCCTTCTCACGACAATGTACAACAGGTGAGGGTGTGGACGTCGCGCTGTGACCTCAAAGGCAATGTTTAGTTTCCAGTGGTCATTTACCATTTGGTGCTGGCTAATATTTGCTTGAGGTTTGGTATATAAGAAGTCTTCTTTGTTTGTTTTTCACAAATTTATTCCTCAGGAGTAGAACAAAGGAGTAAATGCCCATCGGAGTAAATGCCCATCGGCTTTAGGAATATAAATGACCCATGGATAGCAAAAAGAGGGAGAGAATTCCACATTATTCTTTCCTTCAGACAAATTCATTCCTACTCTAGAGAAGCATACACACCTTTTGCTAGGGCGTTTACACTTCCATATATACATGTGAAAAGCGACACTTAGTTCTTGCTACTGCTAGCTTCTTTGCTGATTTCTTTGTAAACCATTATCAATTTTTTTTTTTTTTTTTAGCTAGAATAAGGTTGAAAATCCTGTGCATGGATGGGTAACCTATAAACCAGTGTAGACCATGTCAAAGGGCTGATTGCATATGCTCTGAAGTCAATAGTTCTGCTAGTGTGTGGTAGGGGTGCGTGTGTTTTTTGAGCTGTAAGATTTCAATTCCTCTGCCCCCTCCTCGATTTGGTTTACCTTATGTATCATTGACTCAGTAGACTTCATCCTTTAGAATAAACTTTTCAAAAATCATAGTGAATTCAAAACATTTGGAAAGTAGACGAAAAAAGTAAAGAAGAAGAAATACATTATTACCCATCAGCCTGCCTCCCAGAGGCAAGCACTGTTTTAACCACTGGGCAAATTCCTTACGGTTATTTTCTCTTCTAGTTTTTTTTTTTAAATTTTTTTTTAACTGCCCAAACAATATATACATACATTCTCAAGTTATTTTTTCATTTCAGCTTCCTTAAACATTAAGCTTTTGACTGTCATTTCTATTATCTGTGCCTGTCTCTAACAATTCCCCTGCCTTCGATAAATTGTTTAGTACGTTTGTAAACTAGACAGCAAGTGGGCAAGGATGATTAGGCTCTGAGTGGGGCCCTGTGAACTAGATTTTTTTTTCTTTGCATAAATATTTGTTGCTGTGCCTGCCTTTTGGTCCTTCCTTATCTCTGTTGCTTGGTTTCCAGGCAACTGAGGCCCGAGGAAGTGATGCTACCTGCTCCATGAAAACGGGGTTTATCCCTGCATCCCTGATGCCTGGTACAGTGCTTAGCACAGAGGAGGCATCCAATACATATTTTGGAGTGAATGCAGGAACAAATAAATGACTGGTGAAATATGTTAATGCAATGCTGTGTTCTGCTAAATTCTAGGTATAGGATAAGAGGCCACAAAAAGTTGGAACTTATAGCACCATGTCAGAAATGCCCATTAATAGTTATGGTTTTTATCATCTATGACACCAAAGGTAACCCTGGCCTTCCCATTCTTGTCTCTGTATTTTGTTACTGTGCAGCAAAGGAACAGGTTTTCTCTAGCTTATGCCTGCGGCCGCTGCCCTAATAACCCTCTCAGGAGACAGCCCTCTTTCAAAATACCGAGGTAACATGCAGAGGACTGCGGGTGTCCTAAAGTGCAGTGAGCCCCAAATCCCCAACCTGTTATCCTATATCCCTGCCACAAGGCCTCTTCAGCATGTATTCAGCATGACTTATGTGTTTATTAAATAAAAATATTTACTATTTGAGGAATTTGGAATTTTTCAAAATTTACACTTCCTAATTACTTGTTTCTTGGTTGTTCTTGATATTTGTTTAGGGATTACCTAGACACCCGTAATTATTATTGGTTTGAAGCCTGGGAGAATCCTCACATTTCTGTTTACCAACCTCATGATCTTCATCCTAGATGCACTGAATGATCAAGGTGTTGAAATGTGAATGGGTTTCCGTTAGTTATCAAATTACGGTTATTACAAAAATCATAGTGACCGGGCGTGGTGGCTCATGCCTGTAATCCCAGCACTTTGGGAGGTCGAGGCGGGCGGATCACCTGAGGTTGGGAGTTCGAGATCAGCCTGACCAACATGGAGAAACCCTGTCTCTACTAAAAATACAAAAAATTAGCCGGGTGTGGTGGCACACGCCTGTAATCCCAGCTACTCTGAAGGCTGAGGCAAGAGAATCGCTTGAATCCGGGAGGTGGAGGTTGCAGTGAGCCAAGATTGTGCCATTGCACTCTAACCTGGGGAACAGGAGCAAAACTGCATTAAAAAAAAAAAAAGTTTTGGAGGCCTTCAAAATAGTGAGCCAATAATCAAGAACATAACTTTCCGTTCTCTTTCCTTTCATAGCCACAAAGAGACTGTTACTTCAAAGCAAGTACTCTTCAAAGATACATTGCAAGTATTCAATTTAAAGATTGTTCCTCCTACATGTCTAGCTCTTTTTCAACTCTATGCAGATAATAGCAGGGGAGGCTATGATTCTGGGCCACGCATGACTCGAAGGGTTTTGAGAAAACTACTAACAGATCTATAGCAGGTAAATTCCTAATACTTAAGAACTGTACATTTGTTTCAGTTACTTAGCCACATTTATTATTAAAGAATCTGATGTCTCCAGTGTCAAGTCTATCTTTATATATAACTCCATGCAAGCTCTCTCCTCCATAGCCATTGCTGTTACTTGAATATAACTTAACTTATACTCATAAGGTTATGAGTAGAAGGTTATGAATTATACTCATACTCATGAGGCTAAAGCTAATGTTGTCTATAGATAAGAATTATTTGCATTGCTGTAAGTTTGCTACAAGTTAACTTTACTCTCTCTAGAGTTGTAAAATAGCTTAGCAAAGACAATGATGTATCTGTCTATAGGTACAGATAATCACCACTGAAAACATATCCAATAGTCTCTTTTGCTTATTCCAAAGTATTTAATTTTTCCTTACACCCCATACCTTTTTCACTCCTACATATTAAAATTTGTGCCTGACATGCACCAAGTTCTCCATGCCTGACTTCTGCATTTCTATCTAACCACAAGGCCATTGCCTATCCTTTCACTTAACAAACTACTCCTCTTTCAATATCTCTCAATTATTTGTCACCTCCTTGCTCAAAGCTTCTTTGACTTCCTATGCATAACTTTGTTGCGGCACTTGTCAAATTATGGTAGATGATGCTTCCCCACTGGACTGTTTCATTTTTATATCTCCAGTGACTTGAACAGTGCCTGATACTAAAAGACATCAAAAAAATGCTTAAAGAACGCATAGATGGAGTGCCATGTCGAGTACTCAAAATTATTTCCATCATTTCCTGTGGTTTAAGAATGTGTACATTTGATTTGGTTTTTATTCTTACTAGGCAAGGGAATTTAACCTTCTTAAAGATGTTTTTTAAATGTTAAAATGATGTAAATTGATGTAACCAAGCAAGAAGTTCTGCAAAAGGATTAAACAGGCTCTGGATTGTCTTGGGTGTGGGTGCTGTTGTCCTGTTGTACCCTTACCCTTGTTTTGAAGGATGTCTCCATTCTTCCAGCTCCTACAAAATCCCCATGCTAGATATTCTGGACTGTAATGACTTAGGAACTTTCTGTCACTTTTCTCTTGGTTCTGGACCAAGGATTCTGAACTGAGGATAGCCATGCATGATGGGAGCAAGGGCGGGATAAGGAGGAAGATAATAAAAATCTCTAGGACAGGGAGTACAGATTGGAAAAACCTATTCAGAATTATCTTTGCTTTGATTTGCTTTTAATATTAATATTTTGTGTTCATGATGATGACAATAATTAATATTTAACTTAAATTCCAAACATCATTTATATATTTCTTAAATGGAGCAATGATTTTTTTTTATTTATAAGGTTAGAATATCAGGCATAGATACTTCTGAGCTGCCCTGGTAGTTGCAGCAGCCACATAGATCCCACCATCAAATGTTCTACTGACTCTAAGGCATTTCCCAGGGAGCCATCATAAGTTGCAGGCTCACTTCCACCCATCCCATATCACAAGACTCGAGCAGGTGGGGGCCTGGGAGGGCTGGACAGTCTGTCCGCCCATTTGTGCAATCAGACTGGTGAGACTGGAGTGCTTAGAAGCGGATGTGATGAAAGGGGATGAGCTGAGGGACA
This sequence comes from Pan troglodytes, assembly GCF_028858775.2. Lineage (NCBI taxonomy): Eukaryota > Metazoa > Chordata > Mammalia > Primates > Hominidae > Pan > Pan troglodytes. Next base: position 108,934,519 of record NC_072411.2, on the reverse strand, counting down.
TTTTCCTTCTAGAGAACTCTTTGTGCTCTCCTGACTACTTGGTCCAACAGGCTCTAAAAATCTGCCCTTGTTTCAGGCTCAAATGAGGTCGATGAGCTGCTGAACTAGAAGCTCCCTCAGCACTCCGCCCCTACCCACACCCCAGGCATTAGTATGCTCCTGAGAAGGTCTTCGGAAGCTGGAGATTTGCACAGAAATTATCATCCCATTGACTGCTATTACAGACTCAGAAATGGATTCTCAGAGAAAATTCCAGGCCCCACCACATGATTCAAATCCCCGCCTAAGCATCATAATTATCGTTTCAAGTGGTGTCTGCCTGTGCCGGTGTGCCATCTAGCCATGTTTAATTCTTCCTAGAACACCTGCAAGAAATTAGTCACTTGGGCCATTCATCCGCAAAATCTTTATGCACATCCTCATAGGCAAAAATGTAGGTTGAAAACCCACTAGAGAAGTGAATTTTCTTTGTACTAGTGTTAGAATCACAGAGCTGATGAGAGTCATCCTATGTTATCCACCCACCTTATTTTTACAAATGAAGTAAAACTCCTTTCCCAGGGCTCAAGGACATCAGAGGAGGGTGAATGTTGGATCAACAACACAGTCTAAATAAGTGGTCCAGTTAGTTCATCAGCACTCACAAGCCAAACGATGGGTAATGAGTTATGCTTTCAGACAAAGGCTAAATAACATAGGGAGTAGTTACTTACATTCGACTGGCAACAGGATTATTATCAATTTAAAGTACAAGCCATCTTGTCACTATTACACAAATGTTTGTTGACTTCTGCCTGGCTAATTGTCAGCAAAGAGGTTCTGAGTGCCACTTTCCTGATTAGAAGAACGTTTATTCGAGTTGATGGACTCAGCAGGAGGGTCTCTGAGATTACTTCTGAGCTTGCAGGCAATGCCTGCTGACAGCCTGTGCTGTAGAAGACATCAGATGTGAAATTAGGACCCGTGACCAAATGGGAATAAATGGAGGTGACAGGTACATTTATCTGTGCATATAGATGATGTCAGAGCCAAGTCCCTGGCCATCTTGGCAGTCACAAAAGGTTCTTAGTGCCTTAATTGAACGCCTTATGGTGACTGTGGCTGAAAGTTGGAAACCACTGAGTGTGGTGGCACAGACTGAGCCGTTGAAATATATGTAAGGTCGGGCTGTGATAAAGCTTCATGGAAACTCCTCAAGAAAGAGTAAGAGTCCTGGAGTGAGACCCCAATTCTGCTGCCAACTTGCTTTTTTGACCTTGAGCAAAATATCAAATCTCAATTACTCTTGGCTTTATTTTTTGAAAACTATTAATTGATAATCAGAAACTATATATATTCAAGGTGTACAACATGATGTTTTGAGATAGATATACACTGCATAAAGATTACCACAATCAAATTAATTAACCCATCTGTCACCACCATCATTGCCATCTCATGGTGTTGGGGGGTTTGAGGATACTTCAAACCTGCTCTTGTTTCAATTCTCAAGTAAACAATACAGTAGTATTACTAGTGGCCATGCTGCAATTAGATCCCCAGAATTTATTAATCTTATAACTGAAAGTTTCTACCCTTTAATCAACATCTTCTCATTTATCCCTGTCCTCAGCCCCTGGCATCCACTATTCTTCTGTTTCTATGAATTCAATGTTTTTAGATTCCACATGTAAGTGCAATTATGCGGAATTTGTCTTTCTGTGCCTGGCTTATTTCATTTAGCGTATTGTCCTCTAGGTTCATTCATGTTGTCGCAAATGACAGGATTCCCTTCTTTCCTAAGGCTGAGTACTATTCTGTTGTATATTACATATCACATTTTTTATTCGTCTGTCAATGGACACTTAGATCGTTCCAGAAACTTGGCTATTATGAAGAGTTCTACAGTGAACATGGGAGTGCCGATGTCTCTTTGACAAACTGATTTCCTTTCCTTTCATCCCTTGCTTGTTTAAACAAGGGTAGTAATTACCATCCTACCTCAGAAATTGGCATTTCTTAAAATGATGTGATATGAAAGTGTTTGGAAAGGTTTTTCTCAAAGCCACTCTAGGCTTGTCCAAAGGTAGTGAGTTATCTCAGTAGATTGTTTAGTCAGTTACAGATTGAACTTCTTGATCTACTCTTTCCCGCTTCTCACTACTGCACTTGAATAGTCTTAAAAATATGTATATATACAATAGCAAGGACTTGGAACAAACCCAAATGCCCATCAGTGATAGACTAGATAAAGAAAATGTGGCACATATACACCATGGAATACTATGCAGCCATAAAAAACAATGAGTTCATGTCCTTTGCAGGTACATGGATGAAGCTGGAAACCATCATTCTCAGCAAACTAACACAGTAACAGAAAACCAAACACTGCATGTTCTCACTCATAAGTGGTAGTTGAACAATGAGAACACATGGACGCAGGGAGGGGAACATCATACACTGGGTCCTGTCAGAGGGTGGAGTAAAGGGAAGGGAGAGCATTAGGACAAATACCTAATGCACGCAGGGCTTAAAACCTAGATGAGAGGTTGGTAAGTGCAGCAAACCACCATGGCACATGTATATCTATGTAACAAACCTGCACGTTCTGCACATGTATCCCAGAACTTAAAGTAAAAAAAAAGTATATATATTTTAAAACTCTAAACTTTAAGACAGTGTTATTGTGATCTTCATTTCATAGGTGAACAAAGGCAAAGAAAGGATAAAATAATTTGGAATCACAAGAAAATAAAACAGAAGGAAGCAATTTATCACCCCATTGGCAGACTTCCTTCCCTTCCCCTCCTCCCTCCTCTCCTTCCCACTTGCTTATTCATTGTCTTAACCCAAACATTGCACAAAACCCACGCATTGCTTTGTTCTCTTGGATTGAGACAGTTCACCTGGTCTCAGATACCAAATACTTGTGACTACACAGCCGTGGGCACCAGCTCTCAGCCCTGCTGCTCCCGGAGACGACATATTTCTCCACTTTCTAACAGCTAAGATGAGGTTGTCTCTTGCAGATCCCAACTGTCGTGGGAGAGAGTCGTGCTCTGTGACCTGTGGAAAGTGCCACCCGCAGCTGTTTCCAAGGGGTGAGTGCCTTGCAAATGTCCCTGGAGTTGGGGACAGACACGGTGTATTGGGACAGTTTGCTGACTGATTTACATTACAGACCTATTATTACTCCACATAGCATCTCAGATAACTGAATTTAGGAGGTAGTCTCACCTCCAGCTTTTCCTATGATAAACTTCTTCAGCAGAGCTGACAGAATTAGAGTCAGAAAAGAAAATGAAAATATCAAGTCGTGCTTAAAAACACATCTTAGGGTGCCATTGTTTTTCAGGTGTTGAGCCCAGCAATCAAAGAAGAAAAATTCCTGTCTTGGGTCCAATCTGAGCCCCCCATCCTCCTGTGGCTCCCGACCTGCCACCAGTTATCAGCTGCTGAAAGGGTCACTCACCCTGCTCGGTGCACTGTCTGCAGGACTTTCCCAATCACGGGACTCAGGTACAGTCATCAGCAGCACTTCTTGGATTATTGTTCTCCATATGGTTCTACAGTTGGAGCTGCATCCCTTCAGATTCTTTTTGGGGTCCTCCTTACACATCTGAAATTCAGTTGACTTTTTTGGCTCAATGATTTCCTGGCAAGAGGCATCCTGTTTGATAACAAATTGTCTTTTATCTTCTATAATGGATGAAATATTAAATTCTTCCACTGACGCATAATGTGACTAATAGACATTTTTCTTCCTCTAAGGGGAATACATTTTGTCTTTGTTTTGTTTTGTTTTGTTTTTAGAGACAGGGTCTCTGTCACCCAGGCTGGAGTGCACTGGCACTATCATAGCTCACTGCAGCTTCAAACCCCTAAGCTGAAGTCATCCTTGCAGCTCAGCCTCCTGGGTAGCTGGGAGTACAGGCACATGCCACCATGCCCTGCTAATTTTCTATTTTTTGTAGAGATGGGATCTTATTGTGTTGCCCACACTGGTCTCCAACTCCTGATCTTAAGTGATCCTCCTTCCTCAGCCTCCCAAAGCATTGAGTTACAAGTGTGAGCCACTGCATTTGGCCTGTCTTTTGTTCCAAAGAAGCCTTTTAAATTTTGGAGCCATCCATCATCATCATGATCCTAACAACACTACTTTTGTTAAGTGTTAGACAAATGCCAAGCTGAGCAGTTCACATGGGTCATTTCATTTAAAATGTGTTGTAAGCCTATACAAAGGGTTGTATTCTTATCCCCTATTTGCAGAGAAGTTAAATAACCTACATGATTAGCAAGCCGCAGAGGCTGGCATCCTAAATCCGGAGTCCCTGCTTTGCAGCCATGATGCTCTGCTGCCTCCCTGTGCAGACAACTGCAAATGAGCCTCAGACTCACAGAGATCATCAGCATTCATGAGAACAACTCAGGCCTGATCTTCTCTCCACCTGGAGCAAAAAGCAGATTTGAGAGCTAGATTTGGAGGTGGGAGATTCAAATATTTCCATAGCTTTGAGGCTAACAGTCAAAATCCCATCCTAGAGAAAGAGTGTTATAGGTTTCCCACAAATAAAACCATAGGGAAGTAAAATTGGAGTTATCATTAAAGCTTGGGAGAAGAGAAAGAAACCACCAGGTGTAGGCCAGGCATGGAAGATGCCATTATTCACGATGAGTGAACAGGGGCTGGGGATGTGGGAAGACTAAAGCTCTGGGACATCAGGTAGCTAAAAACAAGGCAAAACTGAGGGTTCCCGGAAGAAGAAGGGGACAAGAGGCCTCAGGACTCAGCTCCTGCTCACTTTGTTCCCCTTCCCTTCCCATGCTTCCTGACCCTAGCTAACCCAGAACTGAAATTGCTCCCCATGGAGGTAAAATAGGTCTGCTTGGTACACTGAAAAACTGGAGATTCGGTTTTAATTTTGCTGAGAAAATGAATCGGGTTTGCAGAGAATTTGCAAGACACAGTGAAACTTCATTCATGAAAATTCTGCAAGGAACTGAACTTTAAACGATAAAACATATAAATGAACAGGACTGTTGGAAACCAAGCAAGCAGGAACAAAGAAATCTTCATACTACAATGAAAAATAAATTATTTATATTGGACAATGGGGAAATCTGAATATGATTTGCCATGTTATGAGTACATTATAATCATTTAACCAATAAGCAAGTATTAGTTAAGGAGTTACTGCAAGTCCTGCCCTAGGTCGAGTACAGGATTAACTTTGTAATTATATAAAACACAACTTTTACATTGAAATATTTTTTCAAAATTATTATGTATAACATAAAGCAGATACTATTTCTATTCTATAGATGACAAAAATTGAGCCTCAAAGAGTTTGAGTGACTTACTTAAGTCGCCCCTAAAAATGGCAAAGGCAGAGGCCGAGAAATGCTACCCTTCAAATATTTGTTGAGAATGAGAACAGAATTTCTTTAAAATGCCCCCATGTAAACCATCTTTCCCCTTATGCATCCAAGGCAATAAACAGGTGTCCTATATACAAAGAGCTAGGAGACCTAGGCAAGGTGTTTAACCTCTCTAGACCTCAGTTTGGGGTTTTTGTTTTTTGGTTTGTTTTGTTTTTAGTAAAATTCAGCAGGGTAGATCAAATGATGTCTGAGACTTCCTTAGCTCTAAACTTAGGATTCTATTAAAAATTGCCTGGATATATTATAATCCTAACTTTAAGCTTATGTTTTGGGATCTCAAAAAACTCAACCAGTAGCTTTGGTTTTTTGGGAGATGAAGAAAGCCATGTTAGAGGGCATGCATTTGCAGATCTGCAGGTAGCAGGAAGAGGACAAAGATTTGGCCTTCTAAAGAAAGAGAAGGTGCAAAGACCATAGAGTGGCCTTAATCCAAGATAAAAATTCTAGAAGGACATGTCAGCATTTTTGCTCTGTGATAGCCATGGAAGGTTGAAATGAAATTGGGAGAAAGCCTGGGTTCTATACTGGTAAAAACATCAACAACAGGCCAATCTCATTACCCACACAATAACCATTCTCATATACCTGCAGGTAGTTTCAGAGCACAGAGGAACAAATTTAAGGATAGAGCAGCATATTATCCTAGATAAGTTAATCACAGCCATCTAGTTAATGCTTGATAAAGCAGCCAGCATGGATGACTCATCAAATAATCCTTATAAAAATAGTTTATCATGTTGTACACTTCATTGAAAAAGTAAATGTCTTCCCGTTTATGTATGTTGAACAACTTTTAAAGTTTTCTAAAAATTTTGCAAGGCCAGGAGGATAGGGTTTACTAGCTCCATTTTTCCTTAGTTGAAGAAACTAAGTCATTTATCCAACTTCATTCAACTAATGTTCATTGAAAAACCTACCATGTACCAGGCATTCTCCTAAACTTAAGTGAGCTTAAGTTTTCAATTCAACTATTAGTACTACTATAAGTAGTAATGGTGGTATGTGAATTCAAACTCAAGCCTCCTGCCTTGAGCAGTGGTGGTCTATTGTAGGATGGTGTGGTCTATTCTAGTGGTTAAAATGGCAGGCCATCAGTTCAGATAGTAACCTGGGACTCAAAATCTTCTACTGCTTACTAAGTAGTTGTGTAACTTTGTGCAAGTTACTTAAACTCTCTTTAATTCAGTTTCCTCATCTGCAAAATGAGGGTAATCGTATGAATACCTGAAAGAATTTCCATGGGGATTAACTGGGTCAACACATGTACACTGCCTGCACATAGAACATGCACAAAAATGCTAGCTGCTATTATATCATCCCGCATTATTTATTAATATCCTGCCATGGGAGTCAGGGTTGGAAGTACAGCAGTAAACAAGGGTAGCTGAGGGGCGATCTCAAGGTATTTACATTCTCCTGTTCTGCCTCTAAACGACTTTGATCAGACCATCAGACCTTCTGCCATCTGGCCTCAGAAGCTTTCCAAAGTTTTTTCCTGCTGTTATTCAGGGCAGTTAGCAGGTCTGATAGATTTAATGTCCTCTAAACCCTTCTTACTCATCCCAATCTTCGTTACCTTATTCCTCCTCTTCTTTCTACTTGGGATTTCCTTTGCTTTAATCTCCAGCCCAGCCTTCCATGTATAGCATGAGCCTCACTTTCCAGACCACACCAGCCCATAGGGCTCTCCCTCTGCCTCTCTGCTATACCCCTCTTCTCCATGCCTTTCACTTGGCACTTAATCACGCATCACCTAATTCTGGAAGTTATTACTTCAACCTTCCATGTCAAAGTTTTGCCGCAAGATATGAAATTTAAGAGCACTGGAATCTTATCATATTTCTTTTTTGTAACCTTAAGAGAGGGGTTGAAAACCCAAATGCTTAAAAGGCAAGGCAAGTGGTATACATGAAGGAAATAGGACAGGTAGGGACTATAGCTAGCTCAGAACTGTATGTCCAGTCTAAAAGGAGTAGCTGCTGCCTGGTTCTCACCAGCTGTCACCATATGAGGACAGAGTTTTATACCACACACACTGCAGTTAGAGAAGAGAATTTACATATGAGGGGAAAAAATGTATAGCTCCCTGTTATTTTATAGACAAACAACATGGTCCCACTCAAATATCCTTAAAAGTTACTAACTGATGACTGCTAGGTCTTACTAGCTCCCCACTAACATCACAATAGTTTCCTGAGTATTATGGGACACCCCTCCTAACCAGAGTGTCTCAAGACTCTCTCCTCTCCTTCTGACCACAAAGGGATTTAAGGCTGTCATTTCTCAAAAAGAAAAAATCTCCAATGTTGATGGGTCAAGAAACTTGGCTGTGGTGAGGAATTCCCCTCCTCTACTTTATATCTTTCCTACATACAGACTTCTATAAAATGACGAGTGCTTATTTTTAAATTTGTTATCTATGGCTTAATTTTCCCCAACACCGCTCAGGAATACAGGCCCAATATTATCATACCCTGCAAAAGTTTAAGACAAGCCAAAATTTGATTTTATTGAAATCTATTTTTTAAATTAGCTATTAAATTCAAAGTATTTGAGTGCATTGTGCAGCTGCACAAACCGCGGCTGCAGATTTAAGGGTTTACCCTAAAGGTTGTAGCACACAGCACCCTGCATATAGAAGGCACTTCATATTTTGGGAAATAAATCAGACTTCTATACCATAGCGTATATGGCATTAATATAATGCCATTTGAAAATACTATCATATGAAGATGTATTTGAGTAAACAAATACATTAGAGTCATTTAATAATCCTATACTTTGGTAAACTTTACACTGATTTGGCAGCTCAGACATCTTCTGTATATTTTGGGTTGCTCATTCTCTACCTGGATATTCTTTTTTTTTTTTTTTTTCTCATCTACTAGTGATGTAAGCTGTGCTTCTATTTTAACTGGCAGATACCGCTGTCTGAAGTGTCTCAACTTTGACATCTGCCAGATGTGTTTCTTATCTGGTCTTCACAGCAAGTCCCATCAGAAGTCTCATCCTGTCATTGAGCACTGCGTTCAGGTAACATTTAATGTCACATACCAAACTATTCATTAATCAATTCAGTATAAGCTATAGCCATGAAAAAACCTTCCCTCCAGTGAAACCACAGATTCTGCTCCTGTCATACATTGCAATATTTAAGACTAAGCAAGTGGCAAACTCCACCTTGAATATCTCCCAACATAAGTATGATTTCTTCACATTGTATGTCTCAGTGAAAGTTTTTGGGCACAAGAAAAGGCCAGAGTTCAGTCTGAAGTAATTGATCAGATACTCTGGAATAGAAAATGTCAGTGAAGAGTTACAGGGAGCAGCACTGGAAATGGGTACAGATGGAAAAGAGAAGGGCTCTGATATGGCAAAAATGATGCAGCAAGACTTCTAGTTACTAACATATTTTTGGAGAATTTTTCTTTTTTAACATGTCTTTTCCTGAACCCTAAATTTCAAATATTTCTTCTTTAGGAAAAAAGAAAGATTATTATCTCAATGTTGACTGAAAAAGTATACAACTAAAACTTCACAGCTGCCTTTCAAATTTTTTAAAATTATAAATACCTAGCAAGTGAATTCAGTTCTTTGTAAGAAGAGAAACAGCATAGTACATTTTAGCAAAAAGCTTCTATTTTTTCCCAGAAAGAACATTTTCTTTTCATTACTAAATTCCAGTGAGTAAGTTTCTTCACACAGATGGCAACCCCCTCAAATACCACAATAGCGAAGGATGTTGATTAATTAACTTTGCCAAGGATAGTTTTCCCTCCTTCTCTCCTTTACATGAATGGCCTGCAAAGGTCAAGTGCCTGAATCTTGCCAAATAATTTCCAGTGGGCATTGCCTTACCCAGGTCCTCAGGTTCACAGGCCTAGGATCTACCTTCCTAGTGCTAAAAGTCTTGGATTTGTTGATGTTAGAGTGACACCATGTGGCCACTTTGTTATTACGCTTTAAATTTCAAGTGCTGAAACCCTTGAAATGAGACATCTCATTCCTTCTTTGCATTTGGTAGAGGTTCTTAACTTGGGGTGAATAAATGGATTTTGGGTGAGCCTGTGAGTCCACTGAAATTGTATGCAGAATGGAATGTGTGAGTATTTCGCTGGAAATAAATCCATGAGTTATCATCCAATTCTCAAAGGCATCCACAACCCTAAATGTGAGCAACCACAGGCTTAGTCCCCTTTGATGCCCTCCTCTAGGTGTAGAATGCCAAATGATGGGGTTACTCTAAGGAAGAGGACTTATTGAGGGGGTTTGGGGTGTTTAATTTGGAGACTTATGCTATTTCTATGAGAATGTGAAGAAATTCAGGGACAAGAAGGAGGTAAGATTATTTTTCTGAGGACTTAAGAGAAATAATTCCAAAAACTTTCATGGTGGCCAGTCCATCCAAGTAAGGAAGGAAGACCACACGTAAACTGATCTGACGCTTTTTAAAAATGTTGGCCCTTTCAGCAGATGTCAGCAATGCAGAATACAAAACTCTTCAGGACCCTCAGAAACAACCTTCTTCAGGGGCGCTGTAGGAAGAAAGAAGCAGCGAGAAGGCAGCAGCTGCTGGACCAGGTGAATCCAAAGGGTGTGCCTCACCATGCGCAGGCCAGGTGAGTGGCTGCGAGGATTGGCTGATCCCACAGAGCAGCCACCAAGGGCCCTGGGTGTTATGGTAACCAGCCAGCAATCTTTCTAATGCTGAAGATCCTAGACAAGGCAGGAGGAGGGGTGAGGGTTGGACTTCAGATATTTTTTTCCTCTAAAAAGGGCCTTTAATTTCAAAGTAGAACTAAGAGGCCACAAGACCTTTTGGTGACCCATCCAGATGTTTAGAGTTATTTCTACAAATGAAACCATCAGAAAGACAAAGAAGATTTTTAATATTAGAATATTTGAATAACTTTGTTATATTCCTAGTTTTTGCTGGTTTGCTTTTGGAAGGCTAATTCAGAATTAATACTTTATTTTAAAAAAAAAGGAAAAGAAAGACACTCAGCATACCACCACTCACAGATGAGTGCTGTTCACATTTTAGTGTGAAACAGAGATTAACCAAAACAGGGATTATGCTATAGATACAATTTTTCATTCTTAGTTCCCAAAACATCATTTTTAATGGCCTTACTCTCTTCCTTATAAGAAAATGCCACAATTCACAAGCAATACATTATTGAACATTTGGCTATTTCCAAATGTTGCCCCCCAAAATTCTAGAGTCAACATCTCTATGCATGCATTTATCTAAATATTTTTATGTTTTTATTAAGGGAAAACTCATTCAATGAAAATCATTGAATAAAAAATTGCGAACTTGGTTAATCCTCGAAATTCAGAATGCCAAATTGTGCTCCAGAGGGGCACAGCCTGCCACTTCCAGTATATGCATCACATACCTGATCACCAACCTAAAGATGACACTTTAAAAGGTTTTTGTGACCTTCATTTTTGAAGTAGCCACTTCTTTGTAATTTAAAATAGCAGAAGATAAAGGAGAGAAACACTTTTTATTTTTTTTTATTTTTATTTTTTTAGAGACAGGATCTCACTCTGTCGCCCAGGCTGGAGTGCAGTGGCACAATCATAGCTGACTGCAACCTTGGATTTTGGGACTTAAGAGATTCTCCCACCTCAGCCTCCCAGGCACATACCACCATGCTCGCTGAATTTTTATATTTGTGTTTTATAGAGATGGGGGTCTCACTGTGTTACTCACAGGGGTTCTTAAACTCCTGGCCTCAAGTGACTTTCCCACCTCGGCCTCCCAAAGTGTTGAGATTACAGGCACGAGCCACCATGCCCAGCCTCATCACTTTTGAGAAAAAGAAATATTTATTCACTTCCATTTTGCCTACTGGGACTATAAGAATAGATTAGTTTAAATCAGATTGGTATTCATTTGTTAATTTCTTTTATAATTCTCTAATCTTTTCTCAGACATCCAGCAGCAAATCTCCATCTCAATCCCAGACCCCTATTTCTGTGGTCATTTTGTTGCTTTAAAGTTTGTTGTATTTTAAAATATGTTTTTATGGCTCTTTAAAGGATAAAGTACACAATGACCTCACAATTAGATGCTATTATTCCTATGTCACATTTACCTATCAGGTTGTTAATCAATGTATGATTAAAGTTAGAGAATTTGGATATCATCTTGATGTATATCTTTAATATTGCACATAGAATTTAAATTTAAAAATAAAAACAAAGATATCAGTTTCCAGTTTATCTTTATTCTTAAAGCCAGCTGTTTTTACCTTTCACTAGGAAAGTAATGATAAAATGTTAATCATCTATATATATTGGATACTTGAGATCTTGCCCAAATTTCTATATTCCCATAGTCACATCACAAAGATCCATATATATATTTTTTTTTAAGATGGAGTCTTGCTGTGATGCTCAGGCTGGAGTGTAGTGGCGCCATCTCGGCTCACTGCGACCTCTGCCTTCCAGGTTCAAGCAATTCTCCCGCCTCAGCCTCCTGAGCAGCTGGGATTACAGGCACCTGCCACCACACCTGACTAATTTTTGTATTTTTAGTAGAGACGGGGTTTCACCATATTGGCCAGGCTGGTCTTGATCTCCTGACCTCAAGTAATCCACCCATCTTGGCCTCCCAAAGTGCTGGGATTACAGGTGTGAGCCACCGTACCCGGCCTCCATACTCTTATTTGCATTTCTTTTGGCTACCGAAGTCAGACTGATCTTTTACACATTTTTGACACAAATGTGACAGCACTTCTCACCCACTCATCCCTTCCAAACCCTTATGCCTTCCTTAAATCAAATTCCTCCATCGTTTTCCCATCGTTTTTAGGCTAAAAATGAAAAGTTGTAACATGACTTAGTCTTGGTCCTTTTGGTCCACCATCTTAATCTCTCCAGCTTCATTCCTCCTCCACAGTCTCTGTGTTCCAGCCCTGATTCTGCCTCACATATGACTAAGCCACATCTATCCCACCCTTAAGACTTTATTTTAAAGGATTTGTCATAGTTTGTAACTACACATTTATTTATCTAACTATCTGATTAATGTCTGCCTTCTCATTTGGCTAAAAGCTCCATCAAGGAATCTGATTTCACTCCCTCTTGCAACTCCAGCACCTGGCTCATAAAGTCATACAAACAATTCAATCCATCAGCAAATCTTGTTGGTTGTACCTTCAAAATAGATTTGAACTCCGAGTGAGTCTCATTATTTCTACTGCCACCACCTCAGCGGTCCCTTTCTCCCACATTGTCACATGACCTCCTAACTGGTTCCCCTGCTTCCTCCTCGGTCTCCCCATGGTCCACTCCTGGTGCCACAGGCCCTTTTCAGATTTTGGCCAGATCATGTCACTCCTCTGCACAAACTTTTTTGTGGCCTTCCCTCTTCCAAGAAAGTCACAGTCCTTCCAGTGGCCTTTAGCCTGGCCCTATAAACCCTGTTCCCCACCAGCTCTTGGTCCTCCGCTGCACCTCTCCCTGACTTGTTCTGCTTCAGCCTCACAGCTCTCCTTGCTGCTCCATGAATACACCAGGCAGGCTGCCACCTCGGGGGACTGGCAACCCTAGATCACCTCCCTGCGTGGCTTGACTGCTCACCTCCCAAAGACCCGCCGAGGTCTTTGCTCAAATGTAGGCTCATCCTGAAGGCCTTCCCTGACAACCATTTACCATTCAACCACTTTCCTCACTCTGGCACTCCCAGTTATCCTTGCTGTCTCTATTTTTCTTCAAAGCACTTAATCACCCTCTGACATCCTATATCTTACTTATTTATTATTTATTGCTGTGCCCCTCTCTATAATGTAAGCTCTATGAGGGGAGGAATGTCCATTGTTTCCAGTTGTATTGCCAGAATCTATAATAATGTCTGAATATGATAAATCCTCAATAAATATTTGTTGAATGACAGACTGACTGACTGACTGAATGAATAATAAAATGTATAGCGCATGATGGAGGGATTGATGGATGGATAGATAAGGTGAACCATGAGCTCTTTTAGAATGTAGCTGGAAAGAATCAAGGAGCTTTGGAACAAGATAATGAGGTTTGACTGAATCTGGAACAGAGACAGAAGCTTTGCCCTCAACTAACCACGTGTGTGGCCATGAGGAAGTCACTTCACTTTTCTATGACTCAGTTTCTTTACCTGTTAACTGGGATAACCTCTCCTCTCTACTCCCAGAGTAGTATTTCTGGAGGTGAGATGAGGAAAGGGAATTGCAAGGGCTGTACAAAGCCAGGGTTCTCTAAATGTCAATGTGTTGTACTCTGTCCACCCCAAGTACAGTAGAGTTGTTCCCCAAAATAACATTCTTATGTAATAATTTTCAGTGTACCCTAGACTTTGATGAGTTCAGAAATTCTGATTTGTGGCTCATCTAGGAGAAAAGAATGTGGACTATTACTAAATCACAATGTAATAATACTAAAAAACACATCTTCGATATCTATTATGTTGGCACACTAGCACTGACCATCTTCTAAGAGATTAATGGTTATGGCCAAGTGATAATATTGAATTCGTTCAATGATTCAGCAAACTATCTGCATGGTAATAAGCCTTCTCCCTTTTGATGTGGTTTTATTTCCTTTACATATGATAGTTTGCACTGAGAATACTTTCATTTACAAAACCAGAATTGAAAGTTAGGTGCCAAATATCATCACTCTTATTAAATATTTCAGGAAGTTCTTGAAAACATAGTTAAAAAGAAAATTAAACTGCAGAAAAATAACAGACAGAATTACTTCTCTTTGTAGCTAATTTAATTGTGAATTACTAAGAAACCCCAAGTAACTAGCAAAAATTACTAGAATTAATAGGCTTCAAATGATGGTGGAAAAATAAAATAAACATATACGAAATTCTTCACTCTACTAGCAATAACCAGCTATAAATTTTATAAGAATCTCATTCAAAATACATGTAAAAATTATTTTTAAAAGAAACTACAAAAAAGTTTAACAAAAAAGTTACAAGACCCAAATAAAATTACAATATTTTATTGAGTACAGAAAACAAGTCCTGAACAAAAGGATAAAATGCCAGATTTCTAAATGAGAAGACTAGCATAAGAATGTACCTGCTCCAAAAATTAATAGTTGATTTTTGTTATTTGCAGATTCAATACTTACAAATTTGCCTATTTGCAAAAATTTATTTGTAACCCTAAAATTAACACTCCTGGTGCTTTTTCAGTATTTGCAGACATAAGCAGAGTGGCAAAAAAATTTTGAGTTGCCTGAGGCACGTGTTCCCAGCTGAGGTCAAACCAGATAGTGCTCTGTGTTACTGTTTCAGCTCTCATTCTATAAGCAAGTGTCCTTTTCGTGTCTATTTTGTGTCTTGTTTTTTTTTATATTTGTGCTTTTTGTTGGTGATTTTACTTTGGCAAATGGCCCCAAAGCACGGTACTGAATTGCTGTCTAGTGTTCCCAAGCACAGCAAGGCTATGATGTGCCTTGATGAAAAAATACACATGTTAAATAAGCTTCATTCAGGTATGATTTATATTGCTGTTGACCATGAGTTTAATGCTAATGAATCAACAATATATATTTAAAAAGCATCTTTATACAGAAACACATAAAACAAGGTTGTGCATTGATTGGTTGACAAAAATATTGTGGCCAGAGGCTTGCAGGAATCTAACCCTGTATTTTCTCTAGGAACAATGGGTTCAGTATTTCCTAATTCACTGTTCATGGTAGCCTTATAGAGCATAATCTACTGTATTTAAATTTAATGCATTTCCAGATAGAATCACAAGGTTTTCTAAATAGGATAAAATAATTTTGAAGGTATGTTGGAAGAATAGTTGTACAAGAATAGTAAAATAATGAGACTGAAGAATAGTGAGAGACATTAATATCTGAAGAACAGATGTTAATACAACAGATATTAACACTTACTATAAAACTACTATGACCTAATAATATAGTATAAAACGGGAATGAACATGTAGGTCTAAGGATGAGAATACAAAATATAATAATTGATCTAAGCATATATGGGAACCTAATATATGATAAAGGTGATATTTCAATTCATGGAAAAATAATGCATAATTGGCTATCCATCTGAAAGGAAAATTGGCCCTTATTTTGCCCCATATACTAAAATAAATTCCAAATTGATTGAAATTTAAATGTAAAAAGAATTTAAAATAAATATTAGAAAAAAGGACATCTCCTAAGGAAGAGAGAAAAACAAAAAATCATGAAGGAATAGACAGATATATATGATAGCATGTAATTTTAAACATTTTGTTATGGTAAATGATAGTATAAACAAAATTAAAAATAAGCCCTAGACTTAGAAAAATATTTTCAGTAATAAGATAAATGATGCTATTAAAAGGGTCCCTGAAAAATTGATAAGAAAAACTTGATGTGAGGTCAGAAGTGTTGGCTGCTGTGGAGAATTCAAAACAGGGACCTCCCTGGACATCAAGATGGAAGAGCAAATAGTTTCTCATGCTGGAGAAATGCTCTCCAGTGTGGTGGTCGTATCTTGTAAGGATTCAGTCCCACATCAAGTAGTGTCTTTGACAATGGAAGGAATTGCAATCCCCCAGCTCAGTGCCAAAAGTGTGGGCGGGTTTGAAGCTTTTTATAATTCCATTAAACCTATCCAGATTATCAACAGTGCCATAGAAAGGATGAAGCCAGGGAAATTTCCCTATGGCAAAACAAATTTATTTCGCATTTCTTCTGTATGTGAGGGGTAACAAAGTTCTGTGTGAGACTTATTATCAGATATTCAGTATACACTACGCTGTGACATGAGGCAGTCTCTGTTGACCAAGGACTTGACAAAGGCCGGTGAATTTACCATCCCCTCTGCTCCTCAGGAGGGGAAGTTGACTCCAAGTCCTGTGGACTTCACAGATTACACCTGCAACCTTACAGAATATCAAAGAGAGAGCCTTGCTCCCCAGATTTCTCATTCGAGAACACCCCAACTCAATGAATTGTGTCATCGTGCAGCTGCTTACAGGAGAGCTGGTGGTGAAAAGGCATGGGGCTGCAGCTGGTGCACATGGAGACCTGTGGGTGTGCAAAAAGCTATGCCCATGATGCCACAGAGATTCCTTATATTCAGATGCCCATGGGGACATTTGTAGGGGCCTCTCTGTCCCTATATACATGGTCTTCTCCAGGCTGTTTACCTGCCGTATGCTGAAGACCAACTTCAAAGTGGAATTTGAGGCCACCATCGACATGCGTCTTCATGCTAACCACCTGGTCACAGAGAACTTCCCATTGCAGCTCTGCAGGACTCAGCCCAGGAGGAGGGAAGCCCAGAAAACAGGGGTGGCCTTGTGGATATCCTGCTGGTTATCTTTCATGGGGAACAAAAGCCAGCAGTATATACTTGTTTTTGTGATTATTCTGTACAGAAATGAAATGGACTCCTTAAATTACAATTATTTTCCCTCCTCATTTCCTCGAGGTTTCTACTTCCAAAAGCCACCTTTAATCATATCTTTTCTTTGAAATTCAACAGAATTTCTTAATACTATTTGCAAGATCATTTCACAGAAAACGTTTCATGTGACCTACCTGTTCTTGTACCAAAAAAGGCACAGAAAACCTGTTGTGACAGCCATTGGAGCTGTGCTGGAAAGTAAGATCATGGGGGCAAAAGGAAACTTCTCTCTGACTCGCTAATAATGAAAGTAGCTGAGCACTCCCCACAGCAAAGGGTCTGTGGCCAGGTGGCATTGCTTATGAAGTTTGTAGATACCCTCCAAGGAAGAATGCAAAGTGGCATCCACTGGAAATGTGTAGCTTTTTTTTTTCCCGCACTCTATTTCTGTAGTTCTTTTTATAACATTTTTCAATATAACTTCAACATTTTTAGGGAACTGAGAAAAAAGCGTCCCTTGCTCTTCTAGGAGTAAGGGGATTTGGCTGGTGCTGGAGTGTTTCTGAACTCTCAAGAACTGTCATAAGAGCTCATGCTGCCATATTCCGGGAATATATTTAAATGCAAAGTTATGTAAGGGGAAAAAATGAATGTTTGCTCCTTTTGTTATAGGGAGGGTTCTGAATGGCAGGAGACCCGTGCCCAGGGTGGGTTGGTGAAGGCTCCTCTCCCCAGGGTGGTGCCAGGAAAATGTCCTTGACTTGATGAACTTGGCCTGCCCCTCACCCACCTGAGGGACCTGTTTTATCCAGGGTTTTTTGACCTGAAGCCAGTGTTTCCTCAGTCTCCCTTCGTGGTTCAAAGTCAATGATGAGTCTGTTGCAAAACATTTCTTCCTTCAAACCCTATCATTGTTTTCTTGGTCCACAATTAACAGGTTCTCAAAAATAAGCTATGTGACCAGGTAAAGTGGCTCATGCCCATAATCCCAGCACTTTGGGAGGCAGAAATGGGAGGATCTCTTGACCCCAGGAGTTCGAGACCAGCCTGGGCAACATAGAGAGATTCCGTCTCTACAGAAAAAATTAAAAATTATCTGGGCATGGTGGTGCATGCCTGTGGTTCCCGCTATTCAGGTGGCTGAGATGGGAGGATCGCTTGAGCCCGGTGGGTCGAGGCTACAGTGAGCAGTGATTGCGCTGCTGCACTCACTCCAGCCTGGGTGAAAATGTTTCAAAATAATAAATAAATAAATAAATAAATAAATACATAAGCCATGCTACTTTGCACACTAATTGCCCTTCTTTCATAGTTGCCCTTCTGTGCAGGCCTGGGCAAGGCAGGCTCAGGCTGAAGGCCTCCCAGGCTGTACTTCCATTGTCCTGTAACAGTGTTTGGTGATCTGTAATGCTCCCTACATTACATGCCTTCAATGCTGAGGGTAAACAAACCTGATTTAGGCACTGCTTTATCTTAGGACTTCACCAATTAAACTGATAAAACTTATTATCTGAGTCATTTGTAAGTTGCTTCTTAGAAAATACATTTCTGGTTTATAAATCTTTTATGCTCATATGACATTAATAACCACCTGTATTTGATGATGTGTTCAAACTGAGTAGCAGAAAATAAAGAGGCTATACTTTCTAAGAAAAAAAACTCAAGAAGAAGAAGAAAATGGGGAAGAAGAGGTGGGTGAAGAGGAAAATACAAAAAATATGTAAATAGGCAATCACAGAAGAAGAGTTGCAAATGGCCCTTAGACACCCAAAAAGATGCTCAACCTCTCTATTGGTTAGAAAAAAGGCAAATAGGCCAGGCTTATGCCTGTGATCCCAGAACTTTGGGAGGCTGAAGGTTCTGCCTCTCAAAGTTAAGGAGGATCATTTGAGGCCAGGAATTTGATACCAACATGGGCAACATAGGGAGACCCCATCTCTACAAATAATTTTAAAATTAGCTGGGTGTGGTGGTGTGCACCTGTGGCCTCAGCTACTTGGGAGGCTGAGGTAGGAGGATCGCTGGAGTCCAGGGGGTCAATGCTGCAGTGAGCCATGATAGTGCCACTGCACTCCAGCCTGGGTGACAGAGCAAGACCCTGTCTCAAAGAGAAAAAAAGAAAAAAGAAAAATGTAACAATGACATATCATCATTTTACTTATTGAAAAGACAAAGATTAAAATGAATGGCAACATCCTTTGCTGGTGAGGAGGGAAGAACATAGATGCTCTTGAAATCTGGTAGAAGTACAAATGGCTACAGAATTTTCAGAAAATACACTGAAAAATATTTATTCAATAAGTTTATTGAATGTTGTTCTAGGAACTTGGGCTACATCAATGAAGAAAAAGAGACAAGGATTTCTGCTCTCGGTGAGCTTGCATCCTAGTGAGGACCAGACAAATGGAAATGGTATATAAAGGAATTATATCATATGTTAAAATATTTAAGTATTAAAGTTTAAAAAAAGGAGAGGCAGGTAAGAAAAATAAAGACTTGGAGAGATGGCAGCAAATTTAAACATGGTGGTTATAGTGGGCCTCAGTGAGAGGTGACATTTGATCAAAGTTTTGAAGGAAGTGAGGGAGTAAGTCATGCAGACATCTGAGAAAAGGACACTGCAAACTGAGGAGACAGCCAGTACCAAGTGGGAGCATGCTTGGTATTAGGTTGGTGCAAAAGTAATTGCAGTTTTTGCCATTAATTTTAATGGATTCAAAGAACAGCAAGGGGGCTAGCATGATTGAGTGGGATGAGGAAGGAGAGTAATAAGAGAAGAAATAAGGCAGGGCGCAGTGGCTCACGCCTGTAATCCCAGAACTTCAGGAGGCCAAGGTGGGCAAATCACATGGGGCCAGGAGTTGGATACCAGCATGGCCAACATGGTAAAACCCTGTCTCTACTAAAAATACAAAAATTAGCCAGGCATGGTGGCATGTACCAGTAATCCCAGCTACTTGGGAGGCTGAGGCAGGAGAATCACTTGAACCCGGGAGGCAGAGGTTGCAGTGAGCCAAGAGAGAGCCACTGCACTCCAGCCTGGGTGACAGAGTGAGACTCCATCTCAAAAAAAAAAAAAAAAGAAAAAGTAAAAAGAAGAGGTGAGGAAGTGGGGGCAGATGGAAGGCCAATGTAAGAACCTGGGCTTTTACTCTGGGGAAACATTGGAGGATTGTTAGTAGAGAATTTAACTGAGGTTTCAAAACTCTCAGTCTGGTTGCTATGTTGAGAATAGACTAAAGAGAGCCAAGAGTTAGAAGCAAGGTTATATAAACATTTTCCTAAATTTTTTCCAATATTTCTATTACAAATTTTAACTTAAAATTTCAATCTGTTTGGAATTTATTTTAGCAAGGGTCTAGCTTTACTTTTTTTCCTGGTGTAGGGGATTATGTGATCTTTTAGCCAATTATGTGATCTTTTTCCCACTTAATTAAAATGCCAGCTTTCTCACATATTAGCTTTCCTTGTATACTTGGGCTAATAGAACTTATATTCTCATCCTTAGATCTATGTGTCTATTCTTGCATTTGCACTAAATTATATTGTCATGGTGGTTCTATAGTAAGTAGAAGAATAAGATTGCCATCAACCAAGATGGGGAGGCTACAGGTAGAGAAGGTTTGTGGGGGAAATCAGGAGTCTAGTTTGGGACACATTAAAATTGAGAAGTCTCTGAGATGTCCACAGGGAGATATTGACCAAGCAGTTAACTATTCATAGCTGGAACTTGGAAAAAAAGGTCTGTACTGGAGATACAAATTTGGGGGTTGTTGGCATGTTAATGGTTTTTAAAGCCATGAGGTTATATGAGATCATCAAAGAGAGAGTGTAGAAGGGAAAGAGAAGAGGATCAAGGACTGAGCCCTGTGACACTCCATTTACAAAGCTGCAGAAAAGAAGAAAAACCAGAAAGGGAGACTGAGAAAGAGGAAAGAATGGAGAGGGAAGAAAACCAAGAAAGTGAGGAATCCTGGAAGACAGGTGAAGAAAGTGTTCAAGGACACGGCATGGTGTTCTACTGTCAAATGCTGCTGCTAGGTCAAATAACAATTGACCTTTTACCCATGAAAAGTCAATGAATCCAGGAGCTGGATTAATTTGAAAAAAATTAACAAAATAGATAGACCACTGGCTAGACTAATAAAGAAGAAAAGAAAGAAGAATCAAAAGACACAACAAAAGATGAGAAAGGGAATACACTACTGACCCTACAGAAATACAATCTACCATCAGAGAATACTGTAAACACCTCTAGGCAAATAAACTAGAAAATCTAGAAAAAAATGGAAAAATTCCTAGACACACACACCCTTCCCAAGACTAAACCAGGAAGAAGTCGAAACCCTAAATAGACCAATAACAAGTTCTGAAATTGAGGCAGTAAGTAATGGCCTACCAACCAAAAAAAGTCCAGGACCAGACAGATTCACAGCCGAATTCTACCAGAGGTACAAAGAGGAGCTGGTACCATTCCTTCTGAAACTATTCCAAACTATTGAAAAGCAGGGACTCCTCCTTAACTTATTTTATGAGGCCAGCATCATCCTGATACCAAAACCTGGCAGAGACATAACAAAAAAAGAAAACTTCAGGCCAATATCCCTGATGAACATCGATGCAAAAATCCTCAATAAAATACTGGCAAACTGAATCCAGCAGCACATCGAAAATCTTATCCACCACAATCAAGTTGGTTTCATCCCTGGGATGCAAGGCTGGTTCAATATACACAAAGCAATAGACATAATCCATCACATAAACAGAGCCACTGACAAAAACCACATGATCATCTCAACAGATGCAGAAAAGGCCTTCAATAAAATTCAACATCCTTCATGTTAAAAAAACTCTCAATAAACTAGGTATTGATGGAACGTATCTCAAAATAATAAGAGCTATTTATGACAAACCCACAGACAATATCATACTGAATGGGCAAAAGCTGGAAGCATTCCCTTTGAAAACTGGCACAAGACAAGGATGCCCTCTCTTATCACTCCTATTCAACATAGTATTAGAAGTTCTGGCCAGCTCAATCAGGCAAGAGAAAGAAATAAAGGATATTCAAATAGGAAGAGAGGAAGTCAAATTGTCTCTGTCTGCAGATGACATGATTCTTTATTTGGAAAGCCCCATTGTCTCAGCCCAAAAACTCCTTAAGCTGATAAGCAACCTCAGCAAAGTCTCATGATGCAAAATCAATGTGCAAAAATCACAAGTATTCCTATACAACAACAATAGACAAGCAGAGAGCCAAATCATGAATGAACTTCCATTCACAATTACTACAAAGAGAATAAAATACCTAGGAATACAGCTAACAAGGGATGTGAAGGACCTCTTCAAGGAGAACTACAAACCACTGCTCAAGGAAATAAGAGAGGACACAAATGGTAGAATATTCCATCCTCATGAATAGAAGAACCAATATCGTGAAAATAGCCATACTGTCCAAAGTATAGATTCAAAGCTATTTCCATCAAACTACCATTGACATTCTTCACATGATTAGAAAAAACTATTTTAAATTTCATATGGAACCAAAAAAGAGCCTGTATACCCATTTGTTTGAGGGAATGAATTCATAGAGAGAAAAACTGATGAACTGGTGCAACAGGGGAGAATTATTGGAGCAATGTCATTCAGCAAAGAGGGGGTGGGATACATGTAGAAGGATTCACTTTAGAATAGGGTATTTATTAGTCATTAAAATATACACAAGATTTGGCCCTTGGAGTACAGGACAATAAGCCAGAAACAACCTAAGTGCCCCTTCGTAGAAAAGTGGTGGAATATGTATGATTACGAACATTCTGCAGAACATAATGAATCTACTTAAAAGAACAAGTTTTAGCTTCTATCTACTATACTGGAAGGAATTCACCATCATGCATCAGAGAAAAAAGCAAGTAGCAGAATAATGTGTCTGGAATGATTTCCTTGTTTTTTAAAAAACAGATTTAAAATACATATTGGTGTTTGTAAATATCTGAGTACAGAAAATGATGTGTGTATGATATGGTTGTCTCCCCACCCAAATCCCATCCTGAATTGTAGCTCCCATAATCCCCATGTGTTGTGGGAGGGACCTGGTGGGAGGTAATTGAATCATGGGGGCAGGTTTTTCCCATGCTCTTCTCATAATAGTGAGTAAGTCTCATAAGATCTGATGGTTTTATAAAGGGCAGTTTCCCTGCACACACTCTCTTGCCTGCTGCCATGTAAGACGTGCTTTTGTTCCTCTGTTGCTTTCTGCCATGATTATGAGGCCTCCCCAGCCATGTGGAACTTTAAGTCCATTAAACTTCTTTTTCTTTATAAATTACCCCATCTCGGGTATTTCTTCACAGCAGTATGAAAATTGACTAACACAGTGTATGACCGACCATGCTGGCACTCTGATCTCAGACTTTCAGCCTCTAGAACTGTGAGAAAATAAATGCCAGTTGCTTACACCACCCAGTCTGTTTGTTATAGCATCCTGAGCAAATGAAGACAGAGCAGAACAATACCAAGATATGAAAATGATCTCAGATGGGGTAGGAATCGAGTTTGTCATTCAGAAGGTTTGTTACAAAGAAACTGTGGGTCACCCTATTCTTCTACCCCAAAATGCACACCCCTGGTATAATTAAGTATATCACAGAATAATCGTGTCTTTCCTTATGTTCTCATTGTGTCTTGTAGAAAGCATAATGTTATGTGTAAAATGATTCTATATTTATCTGTTCTTTAGATGTGAATTATCTGGAATCAGGAGTTCTCTGCTTTTTTGTTTTATATCTGCCATAACTTGAGATGATGTTTAAAAATAGTTTTTAAATAAAGGAATGAAACCAAATGGAATTATATAACAGAATATACCTGACCTTAAACTAGTCTGATATATTATATGTTCTTTC
Organism: Pan troglodytes; assembly: GCF_028858775.2. Classification (NCBI taxonomy): domain Eukaryota; kingdom Metazoa; phylum Chordata; class Mammalia; order Primates; family Hominidae; genus Pan; species Pan troglodytes. The sequence goes on along the minus strand of NC_072411.2, from coordinate 108,910,819 downwards.
AGATTTGACGTGATAAACACATACCTGCATTTATAACTCCTAATGTCTGACCTGGACAAGATGACCTGGGGGATTTTCTGCTGTCACCCCTGAATTCTTCGCATTCTCATGTCTAGATTGTCAAGGAGGAGGGAAAATTGAATTTTTATTTCTATTATTGGCTACTTGACTCTCTGTCAACAAAATTGTCTGGAAAAGAACACAGAGAGAAAAGTTGGCCTGCTTTATTGCTATTGTGGAGGTGGGTGAGTAAAACCTTCAATATCTAATGTACATTTTCTAAAAAGGCTTTCCTCAATGTCATACCTGATAATTAAAAGTTGCTACAACTTTCTTATAAAACTCAGTAATAGCGTCTCCATTCAGTACAAGAGTTCTAAAGGAACAGCGGATGTAAGGCCAACTGGACCAATGGAAACAGCAGCCAAAGGTGCCTCCAAGCCTATACCTGTACCTGAAAGAATGTCTCGGGGTCAACAAACTGAGGACAGCAACTCATGTTACCAGGTGAGTCCAAAACGGAAAGGAACTGCTACTAAAGCACAAATAATCTGGACCATTTTGCAGTGAGGTTCAGTGAAGCATTCCCTAGTTTGGGGATTCTTTTTAAGATGTTCATATGACCAAGGAAAAATCTAAAACCTTCTTTTATTGAATAACTTTTTATCTCAAATCACAAAGTGCTATACATTTATTATAGAAAGTTTCAAAAAGTCAAAAGAGAACAAAGAACAAAATTAAAATGGCAAATAATCTGCTATTACCCGACTGTCAATATTTTGGTATACTTCCTTTCCTATAAACATTTTAAAATTAGCTTAGACTACACTGTAAAATTTATTCATTATATAGTTCTCTATAGTTAGATTAAGAGCATTTTCCATTGTCATTGTAATTCTTCAAAAAACATCTTAATGGTTGTATCATTTTTATTTAAATAAGCATAATATGATTTAACTCCACCGTTGTTGATATTTGGATTATTTCTAATTTTTGCTATAATTTAAAACTTCACTATTAAAATTCTTATACATTGTTCTTTGTAAACATCTCCAATTATTTCCTTAGGATACATTTCTAAAGTGAATCACAAGAATGAAAAGTACAAACATTTTTAAGGCTCTTCATGCTTATTGCAAAATTGCCTTTTAGAAAGGAATACCAAGTTAGGCTTCTAGTGAATGTAGCACCTTTCTCACAAGATCCTTGCTAATATTGACTATTGCCTTGTTTTAATTTTTGATAATTTTATCACTGGAATATATTTAATTTGCTTTAATTTGCATTTCTCTGACTCAGAGTGAAATGAAGCTTTTCCCCACATAATGTACAAGGCAACTGTATTTTTTCCTCCATGAGCACCTGCTGCCGTTTTTACTGATGAATCAGTTTGATTTACCAATGTATTTAAACTTTTTATATTTTGACTAGGGAAATCTTTCTTCCTAGTTATTTCCTTTTAGTCTTATTGATAATTTGACTTCCTACATATAAACTTTCAATTCTTATAAAAGCGTTAGTCTTTTTTTTTTTTCGAGATGGAGTCTTGCTCTGTCACCCAGGCTGGAGCACAGGGGCACTATCTTGGCTCACTGCAACCTCCGCTTCCCGGATTCAAGCGATTATTCTGCCTCAGCCTCTCAAGTAGCTGGGATTCCAGGTGCCCGCATCACGCCCAGCTAATTTTTGTATTTTTAGTAGAGACGGGGTTTCACTGTGTTGGCCAGGCTGGTCTTGAACTCCTGACCTTATGTGATCTGCCCGCCTCAGTCTCCCAAAGTGCTGGGATTACAGGTGTGAGCCACCATGCTCAGTCTAAAAACATTATCAGTCTCTTTCTTTTTCTTTGTAATTTCTTTCACAGTTTTATGCTGGGAAAAATTTATTCATTGAGAAATCAAATGACTCTAGCTGTATTTTGTTTTAACATGATTTGATTATCTTGACACATAGCTTTTAAATCCATCTGGTTTTCATTCTGATGCATAATCAGAGGTAAGCTAAGAGAGTCCCCTATTCCTTTTTTTTGAATAAATCCTTTCCTTTTTAATTTTTATCATGGTTCCTGTAGTATATACCAAAAAATTTGTCATTTTAGAATGTGTTTTAATGCTATCTATTCAGCTCAGTTGCTTTTCATTTTATTTTTACATAAGAACAGCATTATTTGAATTATTCTAGCTTTCTGATAGCCGTTAACATAAAGCTAGTTTTCCCTTTTTATTTCATTTTGTTAACCAATTTATTGAGATACAATTGACATGCAAAAGCTGTACATGCTTGGGTGCAGTGGCTCACACCTGTGATCCCAGCACTTCAGGAGGCTGAGGCAGGCAGATCACTTGAGCTCAGGAGTTCGAGACCAGTTTGGCCAATGTGGTGAAACCCCATCTCTACTAAAAATACAAAAAGTTAGCCAGGCGTGGTGGCACACTCCTGTAATCCCAGCTACTCGGGAGGTTGAGGCAGGAGAATTGTTTGAACCTGGGAGGCAGAGGCTGTAGTAAGCCTAGATCACACCGCTGCACTCCAGCCTGGGTGACAGAGCGAGTCCCTGTCTTAATAAATAAATATATAAATACCATTTAATCAGTTTTTTTTTAAGAAAAAGAAAGCTGTACATATTTAATGTATACCATTTGATGGGTTTGGGGATAAAGATGCACCTGTGAAACCATAAACATACCCATCACCTCCTAAAGTTTCCTCCCTTTATAATTATTATAGTTAATTTGTACGTGTGGTAAGAACACTACAAGATCTAATCTCTGAGCAAATTTTAAGTATACAATACACAGTGCTGTTAACTATAGGCACTGCTGTTTAGTACACCTCCAGAACTTGCTTATCTTGCATAACTGAAACTTTATACCCATTAACCATTTTCCCCCTTTTCATTTTTATATTTTTACGTATTAGCTATTATAACACAATTATTCTTTTTTAAAAATTTTAAATTCTGGGATATATGTGTTGAACGTGCAGATATACATGTACCGTGGTGGTTTGCTGCACCTATCAACCCATCATCTAGGTTTTAGGCCCCGCATGCGTTAACTATTTGTCCTAATGCTCTCCCTCCCCTTGCCCCCGACCCCCTGACAGGCCCCGGTATGTGATGTTCTCCTCCCTGTGTCCATGTGTTCTCATTGTTCAGCTCCCACTTATGAGTGAGAACATGCAGTGTTTGGTTTTCTGTTCCTGTGTTAGTTTGCTGTGAATGATGGTTTCCAGCTTCATCCATGTCCCTGCAAAGGACATGAACTCATTCTTTTTTTATGACTGCATAGTATTCCATGGTGTATATGTGCCACATTTTCTTTATCCAGTCTATCATTGATGGGCATTTGGGTTGGTTCCAAGTCTTTGCTATTGTGAATAGTGCTGCATTAAACCTATGTGTGCAGGTGTCTTTATAGTAGAATGATTTATAATCCTTTGGGTTTATACCCAGTAATGGGATTGCTGGGTCAAATGATATTTCTGGTTCTTGATCCTTGAGGAATTGCCACATTGACTTTCACAATGGTTGAACTAATTTACACTCCCACCAAGTGTGAAAGCATTCCTATTTCTCCACAACCTCACCAGCATCTGTTGTTTCCAGACATTTTAATGATCATCTTTCTAACTGGCTTGAGATGGTATCTCATTGTGGTTTTAATTTGCATTTCTCTAACGACCAGTGATGATGAGTTATTTTTCATGTTTTTTGGCCACATAAATGTCTTCTTTTGAGAAGTGTCTGTTCATATCCCTTGCCCACTTTTTGATGGGGTTGTATAACACAATTATTCTTCTCAACGAATCTTGAAATCATTTCTAAGGTGCCAAAATTAATCCTATTAGTATTTTGGTTAGCTTTGCATTAAACCTATATGTTGATGTGGAAACATCTTTTATCTTTGTGATATTTAGGTTTCTCTATTTTTTCAAGTGTTTTTCTGTCTCTCAGTAAAAGGTTATATATAGCTGATTTCCTGTCATATTGTGATAATATTGTGAGTAGGGGCTTTTCCCACTGTATTATTTCTTAATTATTGATGATGATATTTTGGAAAGCTATGGCCTTTTGAATAGTTACCCTGCAAAGAGAAACTTTTCTGAATGAACTGTTTTAGAAACTCAAATATTGGTTTATTTTGAACATCTTGCTTCTAGGTAGACAATCACACAATCTGAAAAAAATATATATATTTAAATATATTTAAAGATCAACATATAAAATATAAATATATATTTAAATATATACATACATACATATATACACATATATGTTTATATACATATATACACATATATTTAAATACACTTAAATACAAAAATACATATGTATTTAAATATATGTGTATATATATTTAAGTATATATACACATATACACACACACACACACACACACACACACACACACATATATATATATGTTTTTTCCCCTCCAATATTTAAACCTCTTGTTTCTAGTTCAGGTCTTTATTCCTGAAAGACTCCACATCTTTCAGAGCAATGATAGACAATTCAAGAGATAATGGGGCAACTATTTTTAATGAGAGTAGATTTAGTGGGGGCATTTCTCTAGTGCTTTTCCTTTAGATATTACAGTTTTAGTTGTTGGCTCGAGATGGTTTTTAACGTAGAGGAAGCGTTTTTCTTGTCCTTGTTTTTAAAACTTTTTTGGGGGATGTGTTTTGATTTACTTATTTAAAATCTGTTTTCAGCACCAACTGAAATTTTCAAACATTTTTTTCTTATTGGAAGTATTTCATTAATAGAGTAACTAATAGTAAACATTTCTGGCATTGCTGCAACTAAAATCTACACTTGTTTGTAGATTATTCTTTAAACGTCCTTTAAATTTTGTTTTCTATTTAGAATTGCAACATTTATGAATCAGAATATCTCCCCACTCCATCTTATCTGCATCAGTTTTGAGCATTTGAGTTTTTATGGCTACATTAAACAACTGAGTCATATTTCATCTTTTCTTGTGTTTGAAATAATTTATCTAACATAGAAACTATTTATTTCTTTAACAATTGCTAATATTCAACAGTAAAGCCCTGGGCACTGGAGGCTTTATAATAGTTTCATAAATTTTTTATTTGTTCAAACTTAATAGTCTCTTCATGCTTTCTTCAGTCAACTTTGATAATTTAATTTTCTTGAAGGAATTATCTACTTTATCAAGATTTTCAAAATAATTAGTTAAGAAAAATATTTTAAGTGTATCATTTTATTTATTTTTCAAATCTTCAAATTTCTATTTTAATTCAACTCAAATATGCTCAACTTTTACTCCCAGAAACCAAGTCATTTTTTTTCCTAAAGATCATTTTTGTTTCTAAATATCTGCTAAGAAAATCTATAATATCCTCAAAATACACAACTACTGGTCAGCCTTTGGTCTATTTAATATGCCCAATTGCATAATTTTTCTGTAAGAGTAGAGTAGACCAGATAATTTGGATGTTTGTAAGGATAAAAGTCTATTGTAAATTGTCTATCCAGGTAAGAACTATAAATTAATTGCAACAGTAGTGTGCTGGTGTACTCAATTATAGTATAAATTATATTGCTCCTTTGTGGCATGTATTAGAAGACTCAATAGTGATGTCCTTAAGAAGACACAAAGCCTATTCTCATTTACATATGGCTGAGCAACATGAATTTTCTTTAATCTGTTGTCCCAAAAGAATGGGCAATTCTAACCACAACAATATGTGCCACCTCTGATATACAACCAATGAACTGTGTTGTTTACCACGTTAGCGGACAAAGTTCAGCTTTGAGGGGACCATTTCTAAGATAGGTTGCATTCAACCCTGTCATCTTTAAACTACTACAGTGTCTATAGATATGAAGTCTCTGCCCAAGACTTCTGATTATAACTTACAGATAAGGCTTCCTTCTGCCCAGAGGGCCTTAACTTGCCAACTCAGTATCATAAGATCTTAGGTTATTTTAAAAAATCGGAGAACCGGCCAGGCGTGGTGGCTCATGCCTGTAACCCCAACACTTTAGGAGGCCGAGGTGGGCAGATCATGAAGTCAGGAGTTCGAGACCAGCCTGGCCAATGTGGTGAAACCCCGTCTCTACTAAAAACACAAAAATTAGCTGGGTGTGGTGGCGCGTGCCTGTAATCCCAGCTACTGGAGGGGCTGAGGCAGGAGAATCGCTTGAACCCAGAAGGAGGAGGTTGCAGTGAGCCAAGACTGTGCCACTGCACTCCAGCCTAGGCGACAGAGCAAGACTCCATCTCAAAAATAAAAAAATAAAAAATAGGAGAACCAATGCATGCATATGTCAGTAAAATGTTCAGAAATTTTAAAAAGGGAAGAGATAAGAAAGAAATATTCTCACTTATAAGTGGGAGCTTGGGAGCTAAATGATGAGAACACATGGTCGCACAGAGGGAAACAACACACACTGGGGCCTACTGGAGGGCAGAGGGTGGGTGGAGGGAGAGGATCAGGAAAATAACTAGTGGAAACTAAGCTTAATACCTGGGTGATGAAATAATCTGTACAGCAACCCCCATGACACACATTTACCTACGTAACAAACCTGTGCATCCTGCACATGTACCCCTGAACTCAAAATGCAAGTTTTTTTAAAAAGGAAAAATAAGATGGGGGAGTGAACTTTAAAAATCCCAGTGAAGTTTTTTCATCAAAGAGATTAGAAATGCTATCTTTTTTTAAGTGTACATTCTGCAAATACTTTAGCATGTTTTCAATCAGCTGTTTATTTGCCCCCACATGTGTAACTCCACTTGTAAGCTTTCCTGCAATCATAATCAGTACAGTCTGAGCTTAAGAAAGGTTTTCAGAATATGTTCATCTGTAATAGTCAGAGAAAAACTGGAGTTTCCGTATTGCAGTTAAGTGTGAGTGGAGAGTAAGTCTTGTGACCATCCAGTGACAAGTGGCCACCTGTGTGTGATGTTTTATTGGGCCTGTCTGCATTTTACTCATCAGCTCATATAGACTGGGACACCTGGAAACACCCCTCATGGGACACCTGCCAAGACACAGGCATCATGCTAGAGTGTGCGACAGAGAGCTGGACTGATGTATGAGGACAAATAAGGAGCTACTCTATTTCCTGCTTCAAACAAACGAGGAAGGAAAAACATTCACAATTCAGGCTTTTCTTCACTGTAACATCCATTTGTTCTGAGGGAGGAAATTTAAGAGCTGTTTTGTTCCTTTATTTCACTTTTCTTTTACTTCCCTCTCACCTTCATTATTAAAGTTGCTACATCCTATCTTAGGTATATAACATATTTTTATTAAAAAATGCACTTCATAGAAATAAGACATGAATCTGTTTGACGTATAAGAAGTTAAAATATTATAAATAAATCTAAGGTCCTTTTCAACCATAATTCTCAACCCAGGTCCAGTCCCTAATTCCCCAGAGGTAATCTGTTTGAAGTATATCTTTGCAGATCTTTTTCTATGCATTTTCAAGTGTGTGAGTGTGTGTGTATGTGTGTATGCGCATGCACCTGCCCAAAGGGGCAAATGGATAGTGTCTATTAAACTTAAAACCCAAGAACCTTGCACATGTGCACAAGGAGGCACATACAGCTATGTTTACTACAGCATTGCTTTTCATTTTGAAGATTTTGAAATATTGGAAACAGCTTATGCTTTCATTGCGAATGACTAAATAAACCATAGTATCTATTCTATGGATATACCACCATTTGCACTAACCTGAAATGCTTCTCAGTTGCAGAAAAATATGTACCACATAATACTGGTGCAAGAAATTCTTTTAAAGATTTTCTTCATATTAACAATATACATTAAATCACTGAGTTATTTGAGAATTTTAAGGTTTTTCATTGTTCTCCCTAAGTGTTAGAACACATAAATAAGTTTATAGCATATGTATACACTTTTCCTACTCTATCTCCACCATATATAGAGACTGAATAGAGGTAAACAATGGCTTATGAGAGTACAGTCATTTTACAAAGCCATGATATTCTGCAATTATTATTTGAGTTGTAATTATTTTAAAAATAATGTAAAGTTCGCTGATTCAAAGACTATGCTATGCACGTGGAAGCTGTTTAAGTATTTGAATGAAGAGGCAGTGGCACATTTCACTCAAAGGGGCTGCAAAGGGCACACAGCAACCAGAGAATGTGACTTTAAGTCTGTATATAGTTAAGTTTCTTCTTCCTGCTACTGCCCTTTTGCTTTTTCAGGCTGTTCCTGTGGAACAATGTTCCTAAAATGGCCAGCCCCTCTTCAGATCATTTGCAGCGATGGGAGAAGACTGCAGATTGTAGCCACAGCTGTTTATAAATGGAGTGTAATGAAATCCAATCTTTCATTCTGATGTGTGGGAGCCAAGGGCTGGAACATGGTGCCCCAGGAGCCTGGGCCAGACTGGGGCAGGTCAGAACTTGTCCTGGGGTTGCAGTTCAGGGCGCAGAGTGTGATGTAAGAGATAAGGTTTGGTGGGGAATTCCTAAGTGACAGCCAAGTTGACCATTATTTATTCAAAACACTTGGTGGATTTGAAAAGAAATGATGACTTTAGTGCACACGCAGGTAGCAAGCAAAGGAAAGACAAGAAAGTGAAAGTTAAAGGTGTATGGTAGAAGTAAGAGACTTCCTAAGCCAAGGGAAAGAAAGTGACTCAACTGCTTCCTGTAGATGCCTTTGGGGAAGAAGACATTCAGGGTAGCAACTTAACTTGAGCAAAAGACTATTGTGACGTTATTTCTAAAACCTAAAACTGTTTTAACTTCTTTTGTGAAATTGGATACGCAGTTGTACTTTGAGCGTGTAAACATCTGCATCATCATACACGAATGTAAACCCAAACAGCAGCCACTTTTTGAAATAGATTGAATTTCTCTGAAAAACATAATTATCATGTTCTTATATGGATTTTTAGGAATGTGGGTTAAATTCAAACCAAAAACTTATTTTTTTATTTCTTCCTTCTCTAGACCATGATCAGCACTAGGAATGAACTGCCGAGGACTCATGAATCCATTAATGCTCTCCATAGAGAAAGAAGATAGGAGCCACATGAGTATGTGCAAATACCGACCACAGAGAGAAATCCATAGCATTTCCTTTGCTTTTAGAGAAAAATTTTCTACAAAAATTTTACCATTTTTTTTTAATTTGGGAGAAAATTTTAAGCCAAGAAATCCTGTGATTCCAATATGAAAGTTAAAGGGAGCTTTGACTGTATTTGAGTAGTTAAGCATAACAAAAATCACCAGGCTAAGTAAGTTTTGACTTTCGATTGCCTGATTTTATTCCTTGGAATTTAGTTAAGCACTTTTAGTGAAGTATTGATTCTTGTGTATATCTTGTGTTATGTATGTGTTTTACCTTCTTCTAAAGAAATCAGTACTTGTTTTCCAACAGCATTCTAACTTTCTACTAGGTTTATTAGGCTGAATGGAAACTGTCTATCATCTTCTTATTGTGTCTTAAGGAACTAATCATCTCTTGAGCTCTTAGCTCCTGCTGTTATTCCTTTAGAAGACAGAATTCCTGGCTCCCCAGTAAGAAGTTTCCCCTGAGGGAAGACCTTTGTTTTCCGGCACAATACTTAATATCCAGTACATGTCCAATAAACTAGCAATTCTATGTATATATGTATGATGAGATATGCTTCCTAATCTAAATGTACAGAAGAAATAAAACATTTTCTAAATTCTGTGATAACTCAGGAAAAGGAGTTCAATAAACACTTTTAAAGTATCAAAATAATTTAAATATTAAAAGTAGCTTTCATCTTTTTCATGGAATAAGAAAAAGAAATTAGAAAACATTTTTAAAGCAGTAAAGCACTAGAAAGGCTATATTAAAATTGAAAATGTAGAAATAAAAGCAAATTTTAAAATTTAGTTTTTTAACTTACCTTCTTAAAATGATTATTTAAAATGAATCATTTTAAACTAAATATTCCCTTTGATATAATCCATGTCTACTATTTACAGCATTTGTATACTGCTAAAGTATTTATCACTACAAAGTGTACCAAAGTGTAAGGCTGATTATTGAATGAAATATAACATGAAGCTCCATCTTTGTTCCTGTCTGCACCATCAGTTTTATCAATAATTTGGATGAAACTGTAGAGAGCCCAATTCTCAAATGTGTGTGTGACATGATACCAAAACCCCTAGGTAATAAACTGAATTACAGTCTTGGATCACTGAGATGTAATAGACTGGAACAGTGAGGCAGTTAATAAAGACCAAATTTTAAGGGATTAAAGTCCCACAATTGCAGGCCCATGTGCACAAGTAGTGTGAAAAAGACCTGTGATATATGTGGTAGTTAACTGCAAGTTCACTGATAGTCAATTATGTCACTGATTATTTTAAAAGCAACAGTCTCAGACACATTAACAGAAAGAGTACTATTCAATTACTAGTTATCTATTATTAGTCTACACTGTGCTAGGTAAGTTTATTAGTCCAATCTCACACTGCTATGAAGAAACGCCTGAGACTGGGTAATTTATAAAGCAAAGAGGTTTAATTGACTCACAGTTCCACACTGCTGGGGAGGCCTCAGGAAACTTACAATCATGGTGGAAGGCAAAGGAGAAGCAGACACCTTCTTCACAGGGTGGCAGGATGGAGTGAGGACAAGCGGGGGAAACGCCAGATGCTTATAAAACCGTCAGATCTCGTGAGACTCACTCACTGTCATGAGAACAGCATGGGGAAAACTGCCCTCATGATTTAATTACCTCCACCTGGTCCTGCCCTTGACACGTGGGGATTATGGGGATTACAATTCAAGATGAAATTTGGGTGGGGCACAGCCAAACCATATCAGTAATGGACAAATTAAATAACATTTAACTGCTTTGGGCATGATTAGCTTGCCTAGGGAGTATTCGTGTTTTCATTTGAACAGTTAATACATGGGAGATTCAAGCTGCTTAGCCTCCACCAGAAAGCAGGAATACAGATAAAGATATAAAAGTATAGAAAGGCAGATTTCAGGTCATTTGAAAGGAATTATTTCTTAGATAACCTGAACTGTTTGTTATGAGTAGATAATTGCCTGGAAAGTCCTGGGCTCCCAGTTGCTGGCAATATTGGCATCAGGTGATTTGTATTTACTAGAAACAACCCATAAGCATCTCTTCTTTAAAAAGAAGCAGAAGAAGAAAAGAACTGGATTTCTGACAGAGTCCTACCTTCTTTCACCTGGATTGTGGAAGGATAGGGATGTATGTCTTCTAGTTGTCCAGACCTGGTGGATGGGCCAGAGTGGAGGAAGCAGACATGGGTGGTGGACAACATGAGGAAAAGAGAGAGCCTGACATCGTTAGTGGTCATAACAAGCACAACACTTTGGGTCCAGAGAACACCATCTAGACAGGCTGTCTGAGAATGTTTTTTTGTTGTTGGCTGTGTAAAATCCCTGGGCTGACTCCTTTCTGAGAAACCCATCATAAAGATATACCTGAAACTCCAATTACGAGCAAGGATTTTAGAGTCAGACTCCTGTTTCACCTGTGTGTGACTGTCTGGAAGTTAGAGGGCTATCTTTCAGAGATGCCTGCTTTGCATGGGAGCCCAAACTAAATTTCAAGACCTCCCCAAGCTCTATGCAATTAGGAATTTCGCAGGTTCTAACACTGAGAAATGTTGCATTTCATACCAGACAGCCAATTTCCACAAATTCCACAAATATGCTAACAGCAGTGATCAAATAAAATTACTTTATTTAGACAATTTTAGTTGTAAACCTACTATATGACAGGAACTATTTTAGGCCTGATCCAGAAGACATGTCAACACACACACACACACACACACACACACACACACACACGCAAAGTTGCCAGAATAAATAGACAATAAGCAATTAATTAAGGAGTAGAGTAGGTAATATATAAGTAAAATAATAAGTAAAGCCCATAGTCTGTCACAGTGTATGGCTGTCTAGAAGTTTGAAGGCTGGACTCTTCAGGCTCTGTAGTAATTAGACATGGCAGAATGCCACAGAGACAAGTAAAGAAGGGAAGAGTTTGGCCATGCTGGAGGAGAGGTTGGGGTTGTCATTTGTGTATTCAAGTAGGGCAGTCAGAGAATGCCTCACTGAAAAGGCGCCTTGAGAGCAAAGACTTGAAGGAGGTTGGGGAGGGAACTGAGCAATGAGCTGGGGAAGAAACAGCATCCAGGCAGAGGGAGCAGAAGAGCAGACTCTAAGTGGGGAACAGACCTGGGGTGTTCAAAGAGGAGCGAGGAGCTCCATATGGCCACAGGGCAGTGAATAAGCCGGAAAGCAAGAGATGAGGTCAGAGAGGGAAGGGGGGTCTGTGCCGTCTTTGTGGAGCTTGTCCACCTCTGTAAGGACTTTTGTTTACTCTAAATGAAGAGGGAGCCCCTGGAGGGTTCTGAGCAGAAGAGCAACATAGCCTGCCTTTTGTTTTAAAGAATTGCCCTGATTACCTTGACTACTTGGTTCATATTTTTTTAGAGACAGGGTCTCTCTCTGTCAGCCAGGCTGGAGAGCAGTGGTGCAGTTATAGCTCACTGTAACCTCTAACTCCTGGGCTCAAGTGATCCTCTTGACTCAGCCTCCTAAGTAGCTGTGACTACAGGTGCCACCGCACTCAGCTAATTTGTGTGTGTGTGTGTGTGTGTGTGTGTGTGTGTGTAGATGAGGTCTTGCTATGTTGCCTAGGCTGGTCTCAATTTCCTGGCCTCAAGGGATACCCCAACTTGGCCTCCTAAAGCACTAAGATAACACACACACACACACACGCACACCCATGAGTGAGTGCACCCAACTTCTTGGTTCATTCTTAAACCAATGAACAACTAGACAAAAAGAGAAGCCAAAGCAGACCTACAATCCATGAACTGCAATATTCTTCCTCCCCTGTGTTCCTGGTCAAGTGTTGGGTGTTTAGCCATGATGGGTGTACTATCATTCTGAATGGAGTATTTCTAGACAAAAGGATAGTGTATAAAGTCAATATTCCTATTTAAGTAGCCAGTAGAGGGAAGCTGTCAAAAGTAATCTGTAATATGCGTGGTGAGTTTTCTGAAATACTTCTAAAGCCAGCGGAATGCTTAGTAGAATCATATCCATAATACACACAAAGGCAGCTGCACATGGTGAACAAACAGTGTCAACAATATTGATCAATGTGAGATAACAGTTGAGGCACAGGGTTTTCCAATAGCCAGGCATGGTGGTGTGCACCTGTAATCCCAGCTACTCAGGAGGCTGAGGCAGGAGAATCACTTGAACCCAAGAGGCAGAGGTTGCAGTGAACCAAGATCGCGCCACTGCATTCTCCAGCCTAGGTGACAGAGCGAGGCTCCGTCTCAACAAAAAACACAGTTGAGACACAGGGTTTTCCAGCATCTTTTCCCACAAAAAGAACCGGAATACACCTTACCAGGGCTCTAATTAGTGTACTGGCCTCTTGCCCTTCCAAATCGCTCAAATCTGTTCTCTTTTCAGGCTCCTTAAAAAACAGTTAAACCAATACAAAGACAAGTTGCAAGCTATATACACCTCCCAGGAAGAAAGAATTTGTCGAATTTGTCGATTTGAAACAAGGATTCACAAACTCAAAACCAACCAGGATAGTCTATGGACCAAGCTACAACAGATAAGACAGGACCTACAGGTATAAAATGTGAGGGACACTGGCCATCTGGACTGCCTGGAAGTCTAACCTTGAGTACTTCAGCCAAGGGAGGAGCTTCCCACCTTACTTTGATCAGCCTCTTCCCTTGCCTCTTCTCCCCGTACCCTGACCTCCCATTTCCTCATCCAGGCTATATCCTATCCCTCCATGAAGGCAGTGCGATTGAAAAACAACAGGATCTGTAATATTTACAAACAATAGACTTTGGGGCAAAGTGATTCTTTATAGCGTCGGTTTTTTAACCTTTTGATCTCAGGATCCCTGTACATTCTTAAAAATATTTGAGAACCCAGAGGGGATTTTGGTTCTGTGGTTATATCTTTATGCATCAATATCTGTTGTTATAACCACAGAAACAAAATGAAAATGAATGAATGAAAATTAAATTAATAATAAAATAAAATTAAATAAATAAAATTACTGAAAATTAAAACTGAGTTGTTAAATAAATTAAATAAGTAATAAAATTAATGCAAATTAAAACTGAGAAGTTAAAATGTATTCACTAAAACATAAAAATAATAAACCCATTAAATATACAGATAACATTTTTAAACAATATGTTTTTCTAAAAACCTTAGAAGAGTGGCATTGCTCTATATTTTCCACAAGTCTCTTTAAATACCTGGCTTAATAAAAGACAGCTGAATTTTTGTAACCACTTCAGCAATCCATCTGCTGCAATGTGTTTTGGTTGAAGTATCTGAAGAAATCAGGCCTCACACAGATTTGCAGGTGAAAAAGAGAGAAGTATATTAATAGCCTTTCAGATACCGAGGCATACTTCTCTTTAATACTACACCAAAACATGATACATGACAGCTTCTTAAAGGAGACTTTAATCTGAAACCATATTTATGTCACACTGTTTCATTAAAATCCAGTGTTCTTACATGGTCTTTAAGTGGGTCTCTTAGCCACGCAAGATTGTGTAACATTATACATTGGTCATTTGGAAAATATTGGTTCACTGAGCTATACTGAATGTCCTAATGCTCATCCATTTTATTATACAGGGTCAAAAATCTCACGTTCATTAATGTCACTGCCAATGTAATTACAAAATTGCCTAAGAATTGGAAAGCTATCAAGCTCATAGTGGTAGGATGCAAGTTTTCCAAAATTCTAGGTTTTGATTGAAAGCCTGTTTTTTATGTATGTAAATATACATTTTAGACAGGGTCTTGCTCTGTCATCCAGGCTGGAGTACTGTGGCAGGATCATAGCTCACTGCACCCTCGAACTCCTGGGGCTCAAGCAATCCTCCCGCCTCAACCTCATAGCTAGCTAGGATCTCAGGCTCATGCCAGCACACCCAGCTAATTTTTATTTTTATTTTTTGTAGAGAGTGGGGGTCTCACTATGTAGTTCAGACTGGTCTTGAACTCCTGGCCTCAAGCAATCCTCCCACCTCTACCTCCCGAAGTGCTGGGATTACAGACATGAGCCACTGTGCCCGGCCTTAACTGTTATAACTGACAGCAAATACTGTTAATTGTTTTCCTTGCAGTGACATTCTCGCTTTGTTCATTTTTGAGAAACTGTTTGACAAATACCCAAGTCTGAATAACCATAGTCTGTCAGTCTTTCTTTGACACAAGAGGCAACCCTTTCGTATTTCAGTACACATCAGAAGTGTCTTATGCACACTTCCCACTTCATCACACATAATATTTAAAAGACATGTGTTCATATTTTTAAAACTAAGAACTTTTTCTATTCCATCAAAGGTGTTCTTAAGCAGAACTGGCTTTTTTTTTTTCCACTGCTAGTGTATGAGGGTGAAGAATACCCTGACTATTAGCACTGTTTGGTGACGCTGCCTTGATTCACACTAAAGCACCGACAGCTTTACTTATTGATTTTGCATCATCAGTGCACATGTCAATACAATAAACAAATAACATCTAAGTATCCTTATGAACATAATTTTGACATCACAAACCCTAGAAGGGTCTCGGGGATCTCCTAGGGTCTGTGGGCCACACAATGAGAACTGTGCTTCAAGCGGAGCACATCCCTGGATTTTCTCCCTGTGGCTTACTGTGAAACCCTTCACAACACACCTACCAGAAAAACTATTATAAAATGCTTTATTGTAATAATTTTTATCTGTCAATTCAACATATGCTTATGTTTTCAGAAGTTCCTCATGGTATTTTTAGAACCTGGGCTTTTTAGAACCCAGGATTTTCCTAAATTTCTTGTAATTATTCCCTCTGTTATTTTAGAATCTGAGCTGTTCCAACTCTTGTAGAGAGTTTTAGGTTGACATAGAATTAGCAGAATAAATTAAAATTAATAGTAATGATAATATATTTACAGAGGAGAAAGAAAAAGTCTTGCATTAGAATGTTCTGTTGGAATGTTGAAATGTAATGCATTTATGAAAAAGTAAGATAAACATGAATTTCTTCATAAATAAAGTTTTGTTTCCCCAGGCAAGGTTGCAGCCACCCGGTCCTTCATCTTCTTCCTTTCAAAATGTGGGGAACAAGGTTGACCATTCTTCAACTGAAAAGGTTCCAAAGGGAGGGGATTATTTGCAGATCAAGAATGCCACTGAAGATGCTTCAACAGGGGAACCTCTTCCTAAGCTTGATGAGGTTGACAGAAGTCACAGAAGTCACACAAATGCAGAGCATGCTCTGCGAAATCCAGAATCACCAGAGACCACTTTGCACAGCACCAGGGCACAAAGCCAAACACAAAAGATGCCAAAGAAAGTCATTAGCGCCCTACCCAGTTATCAGGAGGGACTGAAGCAGGACATCCCCAAAATGGTTCCTGCTGAAATGAGCAGTTCTGCTCTGGCAGCCGTGGAAAAGAAAGAGGCAGGTAACATCAAGGAGAGAAAGGATGAGCTGGAGGAAGAGGAACTGCAAGAACTATTGTCAAAACTTATGGATGCCTTCAATCTAGAAACGCCATCAGGTAAGGTTTTCACAATCCATAGACATCGTGATGGCCAAGGATTCAAGCTGCCTTTTTAAAAACTTGATCTTATAACAGCCCAACAGCTCCAGTTCATCTAGTATGTAGCAGCGCTCTGAATCTATTGGTTATCAGTAGCATCTCTGAACTTGATTTTGAGGATTACCTAATTCACAGGTCTGTTGTGAGTATTAAAGGTGATAAACCATGTAAGACTTTAGTATAGAACCTGACATATAGTGAGCATTCAGTAAATGCTTTATTATTTTGTTATTGCAAAATATTGTTATTATTATCAGTATCCCTAAATCATATATACCTGGGCAGCCTATGTCACCATTTAAAAATGGTGATAATATTGTAACTCTCTTTCTAGAAGAGAATTGATTGCAGTTTCTATGTTATAAGTAGTAGTATTATTATCTTCTGCATAAGCTATGATTCATTGCTAAATTCTGAAGGCTTTAGAAAAGATCCTTCTTTACTGTAGTTACTGCTTCTGTTTTGGAGTGCCATTGTCTTATTTCTCATTAGGGTATTTTGTTATCTTTACATATGTAGAGAGAGATCCTTCTCAGTTTACAATGGGGTTACATCTGATAAATCCAATGTATGTTGAAAATATTGTTAGGTAGAAAATGCATTCAGTATACCTAACCTACCAAACATTATAGCTTAATCGACCTACCTTAAATGTGCTCAGAACACTTACATTAGCCTATAATTGGGCAAAATCATCAAACACAAAGCCTACTTTATAATAAAGTGTTGAATATATCATGTAAGTCATTAAATATAATACACTGTGGAGTACACTACTGATCATTTACCCTTGTGATTATGTGGCTGACTGGGAGCTGTGGCTCACTGCTGCTGCCCTACTTCACAAGACACCACATATTGCTAGCCTGGGAAATGAACAAAATTCAAAATTTGAAGTATTATTTCCTACTAAACACATATCACTTTTGCATTATCATAAAATTTAAAAAATAGTAAGTCAATCCATCATAAGTCAGGAACTATTTATAGACACACATACACAGTTGATTCTTGAACAATGCAGGGATTGGGGTGCTGGCCCCCTGCACAGTTGAAAATTCGCATGTAACTTTACTCCCCAAAACTTTATTAATAGCCTACTGTTGACTGGAAGCCTTACCAATGAACATAAACGGTTGATTAACACACACTTTGCATGTCATATGTATTATATACTGCTATAATAAAGCTAGAAAAAAGAAAATGTTTTCAAAATCATAGAAAGATAAATATATTTAAGTGGAAGTGGATCTTTATAAAGGTCTTCGTCCTCATTATTTTCATGTTGAGTAGGCTGAGGAGAAGAAAAGGGAGGAGGAGGGGTTGGTCTTGCCGTCCCAGGAGTGTCAGAGGCAGAAGAAAATTCACATATAAGTGGGCTTGAACCCATACAGTTCAAACCTGTATTGTTCAAGGGTCAACTATATATAAATTTCTTTCTAAGAAAGCTTAAGTTGTCTTATGTTGGAGTGATCATCTACAGACTTGTGATAAACTGAAGGATAAAATACTCATGTGTTTTTGCATCAGAGGAGGCCTTCTCAAAATATTTCTGAGTTGGTGTATTAGTTTGCTGGGGCTGCTATAACACAGTAACACGGATTCAGTGGCTTAAACGAAGAACCAAAATATATTTTCTCACAGTCCTGGAGGCCAGAAGTCCAAGATCAGCGTGTCAGCAGTGTTGGTTTCTTCTGAGACTTCTCTCTTGGGCTTGCAAATGGCTGTCTTCCCTCTTGCCTTTATATGGCCTTCCTTCTATGTATGTCTATGTCTATGTCCAAATTTTTTCTTTTTATAAGGACACCAGTTATATTGGATTAGGGCTCATCCTAGCCACCTCATTTTAACTTAATTATCTCTTTAAAGACCCTGTCTCCAAATACAGTCACATTCTGAGGCACTAGGGGTTAGTCAGGCCTTCAGTATATAAATTTGGGGTAGGAGGGGGGCACATTTCAGCCCATAAGTGTTGGAGGGCTATAAACCGAGTACATAATAATGTCAGCTTTGCATAGAACTTGGTAGAACCAAGTCAATAAACTAATTATTCGGCGATTCTAAAATACTCTACAGTAAATTGAGTTGGAGTTATAATCTTTGTATTAACAAAAACAAGTTCAGAAAGATGCCAGAAGTATGCTCAAAAGGCAAGGGATGGGAACTGCTTGTGCTGATTCTTAAGCTGACGCAAAATTCCACCCACTGCATTTCCATCTAAACATTTCTGGGGTCATGATGAGTATTCAAAGCAAAGTCAATATCCACTTGACCTTTTTAGGAAAATTTCACCAAAAGTTTGGACTTTATAGAAAAGTTTTTTAGTCTTTAGCGTATTCATGTTGTTTTTATTTTTTATTTTTGTTTCTCTAAATGAGCTGCAGAAAGCTGATAATTTCTAAAATGTTGTGTTGGGTCAGCCCTCACAGATGTAGTAGCTTTATTGCACATTTTAGATTGTTTGTAGGCTAGGTCTACTACACATATTTGGAAGGCAGTATCCCAATACTTCTGCAGTTTAATACTTAAAGCTAAAAGATTCATTCATAGTTCAAGGGACCTTATCAAGATATAAATATACATGCATCACTATATCATTAAAAGGAAAATTATAAAAAGGTGAAGTATACTTCTAAATTCAGTTGATGCAATAATGTATAAATATACAATTAGCATTATCAAATCTTGTAGAAAATATTTTTAAAAGTCTCAAAATATTTACTTAATGTTTTCACTCACAATCTCAATAGAACCATTGAGAAGTTTCTGCAGGAAGTATGCCTTATTATATAAATGTGCTTATGATATGAGCAGAATGGTACACATCTTTTTTATTATAGTATTCTATACTTTGCAAGTATAGAAAACATAAAATTTCTTGAATAGTAATACAACAAATACTAATTGTTGAGATTTAAAATTTCACTTTCCCTTCTTTTATATTAGTCTTATTTCCTTAAGGCATTTAAACATGAGAAACTGTATTAATCTTCATGGCTACTGTTTTGCATTATATATCACTCCTCACCCAATTATTTCTAATTATGTTTATATCATTATGCAATTTGATATTGAATATGATCCTATTTTCAAACTTCACTTAGCCATTGGCAATTTGGATTACTAAAATACACTTTATAATTTAAACATAATCTATGCATACTTACCAAAAGTATACCAAACTTAATCAGAGCCAGAACTATGATAACCACATGGATGAAGATGTGGAAAGTGAAACAAGCAAAATCAAAGTATTTTCGTTTGCCTCTATCTCTATCATGGATGCATCAGATAATAGCAAGAAGTTTCTAATCACCCTACTGATCCAGTTTGTTTTTTTTTTTTGAGAATTGTTGGGCCCGGCGTGGTGGCTCATGCCTGTAATCCCAGCACTTTGGGAGACCGAGGCGGGCAGATCACGAGGTCAGGAGATCGATACCATCCTGGCTAACACGGTGAAACCCCGTTTCTACTAAAAAATACAAAACAAATTAGCCGGGCGTGGTGGCTGGAGCCTGTAGTCCCAGCTACTTGGGAGCCTGAGGCAGGAGAATGGCGTGAACCCAGGAGGCTGAGCTTGCAGTGAGCTGAGATCGCGCCCGTGCACTCCAACCTGGGCAACAGAGTGAGACTCCGTCTCAAAAAAAAAAAAAAAAAAAAAAAAAAAGAGACTGAGAGCTTAATGGAAAAGAGAAAATTGCGTAGAAGTTCCACAAACCTCTTTAAATTCCAAACTTGGATTGAAAATCAGTAGTGAATAATTTGCATAAAAATTGCAGTAAAAAATAAATTTGGAAAAGTGTCAGCTGTTCCTTGCCTCTGCTGTGGCAAAAAAAAAAAAAAAAAAAAAAGTCCTCTTGTTTTACTGTATTATTCAACTATTTTTTCCATTTGATAGTAAAATTTCTTGCATACGTCTACTAAGTTATTTTTCTAGCTTCTTTTTCCATCCTTTTTTACTGTTCATTTGCCACCATAGGTTTCACTGATGAGAAGTCAAGACAGAGGAGTAGAGTGATGATATTAGGAGGGCATGGTTTGAGAACAAAGATGGTATCTTGGGCTAGCATGAAAACACTTATCAAAGCTTTTCCAAAAGGCTCAATGCAAAGCAAACAGGAAAATAAAACCCATATCCCAGCTTCTCACTTTGCAGGGGGAAACAATTGGACCATTCATCCAACTTTCTAACTCTTCTGGGGGCTGTCCAAGGGACTGGGCTTCTGTCTAACCTGTCTCAAATTACTGACAAAACCCATCATATTCTAGATGCCTGAGAGATGCTTAAAAACAAAAGGCAGCTGGGACTAGTATGAACGTTTGAACAGCCCCCGAGAATCTCTGACCAGGCTGATTGCTAAGGGTCTTCTGTATGAGGCCAGTCTTGAAGACTAAGAGAGATAGTTATTTTTTCTATTGCACAGATACTAAAATAAAGAGTAAAGAAGAAGAAGTAATAGAGAAACATAGTCCAACAAAGAAATAAGAGCTCCAAAATGGACCCTTATGAAACAGTAATATTTGAATTACCCGACAGAGAATTGAAAATAACCATCATAAAAATGCTCAGTGAGCCAGGAGAACAATACATGAACGAAATGAGAATGTCAACAAAGAGATAGAGAAATTTTTAAAAGAACCAAACAATAGTCTTGGAGCTGAAGAATGTAATAATTGAACTAAAAATTTCAATAGAAGTGTTCAACAGCAGACTAGATCAAGCAGAAAAATCAGCAAACCCAAAGACAGATCATTTGAAATTATCTGACAAGAAGGGAAAAAAGAAGAAAGAGTGATGAACGTTTAAGGGACACATGGGATGCTATTAAGCTGACCAATATTTGTAATATGGGAGTTGTAGAAGCAGAGGAGAAAGAAAGGGTCAGAAAGCTTATTCAAATAAACAAGGGCAAAAATTTCTCAAATTTGGGAAAGCAAATGGACATCCAGATCCAAGAATCCTAACAGACCCTGAATTAGATGAACTGAAAGACTTCAACACAGAGACACATTATAACCAAATTGTCAAAAGTCAAACACAAAAGAGAATTTTGAAAGTGGCAAGAGAAAAGTGACTTATCATGTAGAAAGAAACCCTTATAAGATTATAACAGTTTTTGCATCAGAAATCTCACAGAAATGGGATAATATATTCAAAGTGCTGAAAGAAGAAATAAACTATCAATCAAAAATACTATATCCAACAACTCATTAGTAAAGGTAAATATATACAGGCAAATACAAAATACTATAAAATGAAAATAGTGGTATTTAAATAATTTTAATTTTAATATGAAAGTTAAAAGACTCAAGTATTAAAAATAACATTAAAATATGTTAATGAATATACAATACAAAAATAAGTAAATTGTGATGTCAGTAACAAAATGTGGGCTGGATGTGGTGGCTCACATCTGTAATCCCAGCACTTTGAGAGGCTGAGTCAGGGAACTGATTGAAGCTAGTAGTTTCAACAAGCAGTTACTAGCTTGAAGCTGGTAGTGTGCCTGAGCAACATAGTGAGACCACATCTTTACCAAAAAATTTTTGTAAAGATGTGTGGTGTGGTGACGCATGCCTATAGTCATATCTACTCAGGAAGCTGAGGAGGGAGGGTCACTTGAGCCTTGGTGTTTGAGGTTACGGTGAGCTAATCACACCACTACACTCCATTCTGGGCAAGACAACAAGATCCCATCTCTAAAATGAAAACAACAACAAAACAATGAACAAAATAAAAATAAACAAACCAAAAAGAAAAGTGTATGGGGATGGCTGGGCGAGATGGCTCACGACTATAATCCCAGCACTTTGGGAAGCTGAGGTGGGCGGATCACCTGAGATTGGGAGTTCAAGACCAGCCTGACCAACATGTAGAAACCCCATCTCTACTAAAACTACAAAATTAGCCGGACGTGGTGGCATGCACCTTTAATCCCAGTTACTTAGGAGGCTGAGGCAGGAGAATCACTTGAACCCGGGAGGCAGAGGTTGCGGTGAACCAAGATCATGCCATTGCACTCCAGCCTGGGCAAAAAGAGTGAAACTCCGTCCGGGAGGGAGGTGGGGGGGTCAGCCCCCCGCCCGGCCAGCCGCCCCGTCCGGGAGGGAGGTGGGGGGGTCAGCCCCCCGCCCGGCCAGCCGCCCCGTCCGGGAGGGAGGTGGGGGGGTCAGCCCCCCGCCCGGCCAGCCGCCCCGTCCGGGAGGGAGGTGGGGGGTCAGCCCCCCGCCCGGCCAGCCGCCCCGTCCGGGAGGGAGGTGGGGGGGTCAGCCCCCCGCCCGGCCAGCCGCCCCGTCCGGGAGGGAGGTGGGGGGATCAGCCCCCTGCCCGGCCAGCCGCCCTGTCCGGGAGGTGAGGGGCGCCTCTGCCCGGCCGCCCCTACTGGGAAGTGAGGAGCCCCTCTGCCCGGCCAGCCGCCCCCTCCGGGAGGGAGGTGGGGGGGGTCAGCCCCCCGCCGGGCCAGCCGCCCCGTCAGGGAAGTGAGGGGCGCCTCTGCCCGGCCGCCCCTACTGGGAAGTGAGGAGCCCCTCTGCCCGGCCAGCCGCCCTGTCCGGGAGGGAGGTGGGGGGTCAGCCCCCCGCCCGGCCAGCCGCCCCGTCCGGGAGGGAGGTGGGGGGGGTCAGCCCCCCGCCCGGCCAGCCGCCCCGTCCGGGAGGTGAGGGGCGCTTCTGCCCGGCCGCCCCTACTGGGAAGTGAGGAGCTCCTCTGCCCGGCCACCACCCCATCTGGGAGGTGTACTCAACAGCTCATTGAGAACGGGCCATGAAGACAATGGCGGTTTTGTGGAATAGAAAGGGGGGAAAGGTGGGGAAAAGATTGAGAAATCGGATGGTTGCTGTGTCTGTGTAGAAAGAGGTAGACATGGGAGACTTTTCATTTTGTTCTGTACTAAGAAAAATTCTTCTGCCTTGGGATCCTGTTGATCTGTGACCTTACCCCCAACCCTGTGCTCTCTGAAACATGTGCTGTATCCACTCAGGGTTGAATGGATTAAGGGCGGTGCAAGATGTGCTTTGTTAAACAGATGCTTGAAGGCAGCATGTTCGTTAAGAGTCATCACCACTCCTTAATCTCAAGTACCCAGGGACACAAACACTGCGGAAGGCCGCAGGGTCCTCTGCCTAGGAAAACCAGAGAACTTTGTTCACTTGTTTATCTGCTGACCTTCCCTCCACTATTGTCCTGTGACCCTGCCAAATCCCCCTCTGCGAGAAACACCCAAGAATGATCAATAAAAAAGAAAAAAAAAAAATACTATTTAGAAAAGTGTATGGGAACTAAAAGTGAAAACTTTTTGAATGCAATTGAAGTGAAGTTATTATCAGCCAAAATAGGCTGTTATTACTATAAGATTTTTATATAAGCCTCATAGTAAGTGCAAATATAATAGCTGTCAAAGATGCACAAAAGAAAAAAATGAAATAATATTTTTTTAAAAAGACAGCAAACTAGAAGAAGGGGGCAATACAACTAAAAGACAGACAGAAAACAACTCTCGAAATGGCAAAATTGTCCTCCCCTATCAATAATTATTAAATATAAATGGATTAAAGCCTCCAATCAAAAGATATACATACAGTTGCTGAATGGATTGAAGAAAAAGACCCAACTATATGCTGTCTACAAAAGACTCACTTCAGATTTAAGGACACAAAGGCTGAAAATGAAGGTATGGAAAAAGATATTTTATGTTAATGGTATTCAAAAATAGCAGGGGTGGCTATAGTTATACGAGACAAAATAGACTTTAGGTCAAAAACTCACACAAGTGACAAAGAAGTCATTATAAAATGATGAAAGGGTCAATTTACCCAGAAGATACTATAATTATTATAATATATACACCAAACATCAGAGCACCTAAATATATAAAGCAATTGTTGACAAAACTGAAGGGAGAAATAGACAGTGATAGAATAATAGTAGGGGACTTCAATAAACCACTTTCAATAAGGATTAGAACCTCCAGACAGAAAATCAATAAGGAAATAGTAGACTTGAACACAGTAAACCAAATAGGCCTGAGAGACATATAAAGACTATTTCACCCAATAGTGCAGAATATACATTCTTCTCCAGCAAACATGGAACATTTTCTGGGATAGATCGTACGTTAATGCACAAAACAAGTCTTAACAAATTTAAGAAGATTGAAATCATGCCAAATATCTTTTCCAACCACAGTGAACTAAAACTAGAAATTAATAGCAGAAGGAAAATTTAAAAATGTATAGAGATGTTAAACTACACAACACATTCTTGAACAACCAGTGGGTCAAGGAAGAAATCAATGACCAGGCGTGGTGGCTTATGCCTATAATCCTAGTGCTTTGGGAGGCTGAGGTGGGAGGACCAATTGAGGCCAAGAGTTTGAGACTAGCCTGAGCAACTTGTCAAGATCCTATCTCTACAAAAACAAAAAAATTTTTTTTTAATTAGCTGGATGTGTTGGTACATGCCTGCAGTCCCAGCTACTCAAGAGACTGAAGCAGGAGGATGGCCTGAGCCTGGAAGATCAAGGCTTCGGTGAGCTGTGATTGCACCACTGCACTCCAGCCTGGGTGACAGAGCAAGACCCTATCTCAAAGAAAAAGAAAATTTAGCTGGGCATGGTGACACATGCCTATAATCCTAGCTCCTCAAGAGACTGAGACAAGAGAATCATTTGAGCCCAGGAGTTCAAAGTTACAGTGAACTATGATCACATCACTGCGCTCCAGCCTGGGCAACAGAGCAAGACTCTGTCTCAAAAAAAAAAAAATCACACAATCATCACAATAGATATAGGAAAAAAGCATTTTACAGAATTCAATACACTCTCATGAGAAACTCTCAACAAACTAGGACTAGAAAGAAATTATCTCAACATAATAAAGTCCAAATAAGAAAAACCCACAGCTAACATCATATTCCTTTTTCTTAAAGGTGAAAAGCTGAAGTTTTTTTCTTTAAGATCAGGAACAAAGCAAGGATGCTTATTTTCACTACATCTATTCAACATAGTACTGGAAGTCCTAGCCAGAGTAATTAGACAAGAAAAGGAAAGAAGAGGCATCCCAATCAGAAAGGAACAAGTAAAACGATCTCTATTTGCATATGCCATGATCTTATATGTACGAGAGCATGGTTAAGGGTGGGGAGCAGGAGGTTTATTCCTGTTCCTTTTTTCCCCATCTAGAACCATCACTCAAAAGTATCAAGTAATCAGAAAATAAAACTTCAAATTTAGCAAATTCTAAGGAAATGACCAAGCTCAGGAGAGCACTTTATTTGTATTTCATTTGTTTATAAGGTAATCTCAAATGTTGCCTGGGAATCCTAGAAGTGTTTACTGGAATAGTAATGGATACAGAGTTGACCCTTGAGCAATGTAAAAGTTAGGGGCACTGACCCTCCATGCTGCCAAAAATCAGCATATAACTTTTGACTCCTCTAAAACTTAACTACCAATAGCCTACTGTTGAATAGAAGCCTTACCAGTAAAATAAACAGTTGATCGACAAATATTTTGTATGTTATTTGTATCATATATTGCATTCTTACAAAAAAGTTAGCTAGAAAAAAGAAAATGTTATTAAGGGAATCATAAGGAAAAGAAAATATATTTACTATTCATTAACTGGAAGTAGATCATCATAAAGATCTTCATCCTCATCATCTTCACGTTGAGTAGGCTGAAAAGAAGGAGTTAGAGGAGGGGTTGCTCTTGCTTTCTCAGGTATGGCAGAGGTAGAAGAAAATCCATGAATTAGTTGGCTCACACAGTTCAAATTCATGTTGTCCGAGGATTCACTATATTCATTGCTTCATAGATAGATAGAGATACAGATATACACAGAAGTAATTAATGGGAAAACATAGATTTCCAGCATTTAAGCTCCATGAAGGCAGAAAAAAAGTCTAGTTGGTTCATCATTCAATCACTAATTCATTCATTCAACAAATATTAATCAAGCATTTGTTGTGTGCCAAGCACTGTGCTTGCACTGGGCATTTATTTTGAAGTGGGGTATGTTTCTATTTTTAAACATTCTGGCATTGTGTGGAGAGTGACTTAGAGAAAGGCAAGGGGTGAGCAAAGAGACCAGGTAAAAGCCTACTGCAGTCTAGCCAAGAGATGACGGTGTTGCCCTGTATGGATGGTGATACACTTACTGCAATGGGGAAAGCTGGGAAAACTGTTATGCGGTTGGCAAATCAAGAGTTCTGTTTTGAACGTATTGTGAATTGCCTGAGAGACATCCAAATGAAGACATCACAGAGGCAATCAACATGTACAATCTGGAGCTCAAGGGAAAGGTCTTAGTGCAGAGTAGCTATTCAATACATATTGGCTTGCTTAATTAATTATTGTAAATAAGATATGGGCTCAGTATTCCAGTTGCCCAGAAGAGTGAACATAGACTAAGAAACCTAATACTTTTTCATTTCTACATCTATCATTCTTGTAGTCTACTCTCACATCCCTGATTTATTCGAAGACTAGATAGACTTTTAATTACATTTAAGTGAATTATTTTGTCATTGTGATTTTCTCTGGACTGCCAATTTCACAAGTGTTCCATCTAACATCTCATTAGGTCTCTGCCTATGTGCTATATTAATTCAGTCCTTACATTTATTTAGTTCCAAATATATGCCAAGCAACATGCTAGGTGTTAGGTGCATATTTTTGGCTATTTTTAATATTTCAAGAGACTAAAGCTGAAAAAGAAAACAATGAATAACAATAAGAAAAATTACAGTATGTGAGATTGATTATGGATTTCCTATTTATTTATTGCTATATTTTAAGTTTTTATCACTGTGGCCTGAGAAACAATGTCTTAAAATAAGTTTGCCTCTGGACAAGGTTTGTTAGTCAGACAATAAAATATTATTTAGTCAAGGTCCTCTGGAGCGGTATTGGAGTGATAAGTGGGATAAAAAATGCATGAACCCTCTAGCCTTATGTTCAACAAAAAACAGCACAGATGGACCCACAATATAAATTATGTAGCTATAAGGTAAACAACTAACATAATAAATCTCCCCATGTTTTCATTTCCTGTGATCTTATTTTTATTAATTACACAAATAATGTAATACTGTATGTTTATTATAAATTAAAATGCAAAGTGCACAGATTTTTAAAAAAATGAATTCATCATCATGCTCTTCATTCTCTCCCACCTGTTTTTCAGAGATAACCACTATTAACAGCTTAGTGAGTTTCCTTCAAACCGTTTTCTATGCACATATGTATGTCTTTACTTTTTCAACATAAGTTAGATCATACTGTGCTTTTGCTTTCTTCACTTGTTCAATATCTTAGACATTGAGCAATGTCATTTTTAAAATGCTGCATAATATCCCAGGGTACAAATGCACTATAATTTATTTATTGGTATATAATTAAGTTGCTTCCAATTTTTATCACAAAAATACTTTGGTGTGTATCCTTATATATCTTTAAGCGCAAATGTAAATATGTTTGTAAGATCAATTCCTAAAAACAGAACTCTTTAAGTTAAAGATTATGCATATCAAAATTTTAGTTGATACCTGCCAAATTGTAGATCTTTCTACACCACAATTCCTATTATGACAGATCACAGGGGACACTCAAACCATTAATCAGGTAACTA
Organism: Pan troglodytes; assembly: GCF_028858775.2. Lineage (NCBI taxonomy): Eukaryota > Metazoa > Chordata > Mammalia > Primates > Hominidae > Pan > Pan troglodytes. The sequence goes on along the minus strand of NC_072411.2, from coordinate 108,882,543 downwards.
TAGAGCACTGGTTCTCAAAAATGTGGTGTCTGGACTAGCCGCATCAGTATCACCTGGGAACTTAACAATAAATATAAATGCTCAGGCTCCGTCCCACCTGAACAGAATCTGAACTCTGTAGGTGAGGTCCAGAAATCTGTTTTCACAATCTCCAGGTGATTTTTATATACAACAGAATTTTGGAGCCACTGCTCAATAATGGGCTTTCTGGCTACTCCAATTTGTGCAAGGAGCCGTGGGAAAGTGCTTCTTAAGAACCTATGCCTGACTGAATTTGTAGTAATGATCGTGGTAAATAATAGCCATCTTATTTGCTAGCTAACTTAAGGACATTGTCCTTGAGAACTGAAGAAAAATGGATTCTGTTTCTTCTCCATGTGAGAGCTTTATCAATATCTTCATGAGAAGCTACCGGTATGTTTCTCTAAAAGACTCTCTTGTTTGTTGATTTCAGGCCCGGAGTCTTCAGTAAACATGGACCTGTACAGTGGAGCTCAGCGAGTGTGCAGGGCCTTCTCTGCCCTTGTTGATCAAATTGCCTTGCCCAATTTGAAGTGAAATGGAGTCCAGGCTCAAAGGCCTCTTGGTGTGATGACAAAATGCAGTTGCACAACTGTATTAAAAGAATTAAGACTTCTACCTTTCTTTTAATAGTTTAGTGTGAACTATGAAGAAAACAAGTTTTGTTTTTTGATCTCCCTCCCTACTTATGTATCTTAGTTCTGCAGTTCAGAGTGAAGGTTGGGGGTTAGCAGGGCGAGTAGAGGATGAAGAAGGAAGGAAGATATGGCAGAGTCAGATCTCTGCATGAAGGGCCATTCTTATTGTGAATACCTCCGGAGTAACATTCAAGTGTGTGACCTACATGGATGCATGCAACTGTCTTCCTCAAGTATCATGTAAATTACTGAATTGATGGCCTAATTTTCTATCTTGATGCTTCTGCTGGAGAATAGGCTTAGCAAAGAACTAACTACATACATACATACACACACACACACACACACACACAATTGAGTGCATGTAAAACTGGTAACATCTGAATAAATTTGGATTATACCACTGTCAGTTTCCTAGTTGTAATATTGTACCATAGTTATGCAAGATGTTCCCATTGGGGAAACTAGATGGAGGGCATACAGACATCTCTGTATTATTTCTTATAACTGTATATGAATCAAGTATCTCAAAATAAAAAATATAATATATGAATGTTTGTCGCTAAAATCCCCACATCCAACAAGTTTCACTAAAGCATCAGTGTGCCTCCTTTCTCTGTTACGTTGGATTAGGTTATAGATGCTTAACTTACTAATGCCCAAAGTAATAGCTAACCTTTTTTTGACTGTTAGAGCACTTAGTTTTTAAGCACTTTCTATGTGCTGACTCGTTTAATCCTCACAAGAAACCTAGGTAGTACGTTTCTCATTTTATGAGGAAACTGAGGCACAAAGAGGTTTAATAACTTGTCCAAAGTTGATTTGGCCACTTGATGAAGCTGGGATTTGAACTCAGCTTCTGAGCCTATACTCTAACTACTACTCTGTACTTCCTTTCAATAAACATTGTGGTGATTTCAATGTTTTTGTCTATTATCTTGAGATGCAGGCCATGTTACATTCAGAGAGGCTGTGGATTTTTATATGATCTGTAATTCCTAGAACTGTTTACAGAGTGAAATAATGTCCCATTGGATGGGATTAGGACTAGGTTATCCCTCTTCCATCTCATCCTAATAGTTTTTAATCTGCTTTTCAGCCTATCATAAACTGTTGGTTTTAGTTTTGTTGCTTAGCATAGTTACTCTTCTTTTCACTTCATCCCAGTTTGTTCCTTACACTTTTGGTAAGCTTCATCAGCAAGCTGCAGTCCCTGGGCCAAATTCGGCTTGCTCCCTGTTTTGAACAGGCTATGAGCTAAGTGTGGTTATTATATCTTTTTAAAACATTGAAAAAGTCCAAAGAAAAATATTTTGTGGCACCTGAAAAGTGTATGGACTCTGATTTCAGTGTCCATAAACAGAGTTTTATTGGAACACAACCATATTCATTCAGTTATGTATTGTGATAACTGCTTTTGTTCCGCCGAGGCCGAATTGATTAGTTACAGCAGAGACTGGATGGCCCAGAAAGCCTATAATATTTACTATCAGACTCTACAGAAAAAGATTGCCAATCCCCGTTGTGGAGTACCAAGGTGAGGGAAGAACAAAGGGCAGGCTCTTCTGCAAGCTCATTCTCCAAGTGTAGTTTCTCTTTGATGATTTATAAGAGATAGTGAATTTACGTGATAGTTTTGAAGAATATGATGAAAAACATTAGAAAAAGCACCATCAATGCAAAATCATGAGCCTATATGTTGAAAAAGTAGTCAAAGGGTGGCAGCTTTTTAATAAAATACTAATTTTCCCAAGGAGCCAAAAGCTGAGGCTGGGCCTTCTCCCCCACCTCTTTCCCCAAGCTTCCTTTTCCTGTTGTGAACACTCAGCTAATCCTCAAATGAAACTGTTTTCTGATAATAACCCTTTAGATACAATTTCTAGTTTAAGGAGGGCCCTAATCCTTCAATGAAAAGATTTACTGAGGCTTCCTTTGGACCTGAAAAAAGCAAGGGAATTGCTAACATATCTGAAATTCAAACTGGCTGTCAATCCTACATATTGGTTATAATAGAATGATTGGGGAGTTGGGAATAATTAGAGATAAAAATAGCATTGTGTCTCTAACTCAAATACATTTGCTAATTGGACTTCTCTGCTATAAACCTTGGTCAGGCCTGGTCATTTTTCAGGAAAATAATTATTTATGGGTTCTTCTCTTATAATGCTGTTCCTTTTATTTTGTTTTTCAAGGCAAAGTGTAACCACTTATAGAGTTATAATATTTAATCAAATAACAAATATGCTTATTGGGAAATAATTTGTACCTACTTACACTTAAACATTATTTTATTAGAGTTTGGATGTCATTAGTGGTAACATTAAATATTGAAATAAAGAGACTCCAATAACATTACCTGGGGTCCAGAGCTTTTATTAATTTTGTTTTCATTAGAAGAATGCTTTATTTGCCAGTTTTTTGTTCTGTTTTACTTTTTGCTTCATTCAGTATTCAAAAATATGCTGTCAAACAAGATTCAGATATCATAGATTGTCAGTAACTAGTAATTCCAAAATGTAGTCCCTTATGTGCCTGTGCATAAGCAATCCAGTGGTTAAAGTCTTGGAAGCCATGCAGTGTATTCAAGTTAAATGTATGGCACACTAGTTTATTAACATGTCAAGCATCCCAAAATGAAATATTAAATGAATACAAAGAATCTCAAGTCATCTCTGGAAGTTATTTAACTCCTTTAGACTGTGGGATAGACTGGCAGTAATGTCACCATTAGAAGAAACATGCTAGCAGCCTAAAATAAATAAATAAATAATAGAAAGCAGCTTTAAATAAGTATACTGAGAGAATTTGGGTTCATATTTATCTCTGGGCATTCCCACCATTTAAAATAAATAAATAATCAATAGTTAAGAAAAATGTTATATATATGTGTATTTAATTCCAAGGCATGAATTAGCTCCGAGTTCAATTTATTTTCTCTTTATTTCCAGGTTCACTTTTCCAATGACACTAGACCCACTCCTACGCACATGCATGCTTATCAAATCTTCAATCAACTCTTTCTTCTTTAGGAAGGAGGTCCTTAGAAGCTGAGAATATGTACCTGAAAGTAGAAAAGCGGAACTTCATAAGATCACCAAATTAGTTTCAGGTTAATTAAATATCAATAAATTATCTTTAAAAGGCAGGTTTGATGTTTCTGCCACTCCAATATCAAAATTCTCTATAAATTGATTTCAGAGGAATATATGTAAGTGTGTATTTGTGCAAAGTCTTGTGTCCTATGCAGTTTAGTTATATAATCTAAAACAAATACATTATAATAAGTACATTTTTGTCAATTAATAGGCATTAAAATATTTGCCTGATTTTAAAAAAGTGAAAAATAGTCATTATATACTTTTATATAGAAATATGAAGAAAAAAATGTAAACCACTCAAAATGTAACCTCCTAGAGATAACCATAGTTTGTGTATGCACACTTTATACTATAACTTATTTAACCACTACCCTATCGTGGGACATTTAGATTATTTCCAGGTTTCCTGTTACTATACATAATACTGCAATGAATAGCCTTGGATTGCATCATTGGCTGCAGCTCTAAGTGTTTCTTAACAGTAGATTTCTAGGTGGGTAATTGCTGAGTATGTGGCTTAGAAAATTTCTTGGAGTGGGTGAAGTAGAAAATCAAGCATTTGAGAGTCTATTTATGTTTCTGAACCATTGTTTTCTCTTCTGGTTAGTGTTTAAAATATAAGCACTATGAGCATTGGCCAGCTAGTGAGACATCAGCTGCAAACACCATCAGATTATAAATCTAAATTTTAATTTTCTCATCGCAGAGGAAAACAAAGACTCACTATTTTTCTAGAACATACAAAATGCCAGGCTCAGGAAGGCGGGCTTTTTGTCCCTCCCAGTGGCAGAGCAAGGTTTGTTGAAGGAGGAGGCCACCATTTTTGACACAAAGAAGAACGCACTTCAAAATTTCTTCATTTGCATTGAAGTCTTTACTAACCCATGAGTTACTCTCAATTCTGTTATTTTCTATTTGGGAGTCATCAGTATGCTCTTTCCCTAACACTCTCTCTCTCTCTCTCTCTCTCTCTCTCTCTCTGTGTGTGTGTGTGTGTGTGTGTGTGTGTGTGTGTGTCTGTGTCTGTGTGTCTCTCTCACCCTTTCTCTCTTTCTCCCTTGACATAACCCATCAAAATTTAGTGGTTAACTGGTTAACTCTGGGTACATCCTCTTCATACCTTCTCTTGGATACTTCAACCTTCAGCTATTATCCCATGCCTTTCTAGACTAAATAACAATGATCTTTAGAGGCTTTTCTCATAATGACATCTCTAGCCCTTTTATTTCTGAACCTTGTCTGTTCCTGCTAATCACTGTTACAAACAGCCATGGTGTCCAGGTCATCATCCAGCTCAGTCAACTGTCCTTGGGGTGAAGCTCTTCCAGGTTCTTCTCATAGTTAAATAAGTGCCTTTCATACATTTCTTTTTTTTATAGAATCACAGTACGTTGGAACAGAAAAGATGAGACTTTGTGTGTCATCTACTTTCCATACATTTCTTTTTCAGTTGAAAGAACTGATGGCTAAATTAGTTAGTTAACTTGCTCACGGTCACGCAGTAATTTGATTTTTTTTGTTTTCATATTTGTTGACTCAGTATTAATAAATATGATATATTAACATGCAAAATTACATAGGAGTTTTATGTTTTTAACAAAGTAGGATTCATAGTAAGATTTATCAAGTGCATTTACACTATTTGATTTGAAGACATCAAAATAACAAGAACCTTTTTGCATATTACGTAGACACTTATTTTAGTTCTTCTTGTCTTCTGACTTGATGATGTGATTTCCTTGAGAACTATGGAGACAAGCACTGCTTCACCTTCACTCCCGTCCCAACCTAACAACATATTATCCCCGAGGGACAAAAGAAAAAAAATATTGGAGGATGCATGCAGGTACATTCAGAGCCCAGTTGAACCACTAGAGATTTAATCAAGCCTCTTGAGATGAAATCTCAATGTTCCTGTAACTATTTAACTGTTGGACCTGGTATTTCCTTGACCCAAGACCCTCTTTGACTGTGGTTATACAAACCAAATGGAAAGTCTTGTTTCTTGGTCTGCAAACAATTTTTTGTGTCAAACATTAAAATAATCTCAATAAAGTGAAACGCTCACTCCTGCTATTTGGCTACTTGCATACCAACTCCCTAAAGTTTGCAGACCAGCTGAATCACCAACAACTCCGTAGCAAGATGAAGGAAGTGACTTCCAAAGCTGAAGCTGTCTTGGAGAAAAGCTTTATAAAATAAGTATATATACAACTTTTTGTCTTCAGCTGAATAGAAATAATATTTTCATTTATTTAGTAGACATTTCTTTGAGTTATTCAAAGTAAGTGCAAGATAGAAAAAGATATTGCTGGTGATTTGAGTAAGACAGCTAAATATGATTTTTTTTTTTTTTAAAGATAGAGTCTTGCTCTGTCACCCAGTCTGGAGTGCAGTGGTGCAATCTCGGCTCACTGCAAGCTCCGCCTCCCAGGTTCACGCCATTCTCCTGCCTCAGCCTCCCGAGTAGCTGGGACTACAGGTGCCTGCCACCACATCCGGCTAATTTTTTTGTATTTTTAGTAGAGATGGGGTTTCACCGTGTTAGCCAGGATGGTCTCGATCTCCTGACCTCGTGTTCCACCTGCCTCAGCCTCCCAAAGTGCTGGGATTACAGGCGTGAGCCACCATGCCTGGCCAATATGATTTTTAAAGTATGGAAGAAAAGGCCCTACAGACCATCCTCAGCAGTACAGAATAAAAAAAAACCATGGTCCGTACTGGTGCTGATGCCTGGGCAGCCTCTGTTCAAAATATTTTTAAAATATGGGTAACCAACATTTAAAAATATTCATTTGGTATTTCTACTTTAGTAGCAAGGCTGCTGAAAGAATATTTCCTCTAAAAATGAAATTGGTTTGAGTTACAATAACACTTACCAAAATAATAAACTTATCTGTAAATAATAGCCATGAATTATCTGGGTTTTTTGGATTAGCAAATCATGAGGATTTTTAATTACTAAGGTTAAAACAAACTAGATATATAAAAGCTCTAAAATATCTTGGGAAAGGGTAGCACTAGAACTACCACTGTTAATTGCTATTTTAATATGGAGGTTACAGGAATATGTAACAATTCTAACACTAAAATGTACAAATGTAAAAATTAGTTATGCCCCTGTTTTCTACTGTTGTATATATAATTCTAAAGAGTTACTGGCACTCAAACAGCCCTTGATAAAAGGTTTCAATGCTCATTGGTTGAAATGACATCAAAAAAAGATATCAATAATATGTTTAGGGTTCAGGCATCTCTCTGCTTACTCACAGAGGCTTACTCAACCTCATTCTAATTCTATAAGGGACTTTTTTTCTGTACCCTCAGACGAGACTATTTGAATATAGTATTTACTTCAATGAAAAACTCTAAATTTGTAGCAAGTTCCAACTTACTAAAAATTAATTACTCAGATTGCTGCAAGTTAATTACTTACTTGAGATTCATTCAAAAAGCAACATGAAGTGAATCTACATGCTGGCTGACTTTTTTACTCTTTATTTCTTCAACTGAATACCTCTCAAAGAGCCTCTCTATTTACATGAAAGCAATATTTATTTTCAGTTTAACAAGGGCAAGAATTTGTGTGCTGCAAATGTTTCCTAAGCTTATATTCAAGTCTTCTCAATTCCACGGCAAGTAAACACCAGGTTATGACTGCCAGTGTTCAGGCTAATAGTAAAAAATAATGTTGATCTTGGGGGATCTGTTTATACTTTTATGCTGTATTTTGGGAATCATGCTTTTTGTCTTTTCCTTCTGACTCTTCCTTGCTGCTGTTCACAGGAAGTATGAGGATGAGGACAATATGTTGATATAAACAGCTACTATGCAATGCAAAAAGAAGTATTATCTATCTTCCTATCAGTTATGTGCTCTTGGGGTTCACCTCTTGAGAGGAACATATATGACATTGGATTCCCCTAATGCCATTTCCCTCTTCCTCACAATTCAGCATATGCATACTTGATTGACCCTTTCAAAAGACGTGGGAGCTGGGGTTGACCACCTTGTTTACTCCTTGTGTGCTGTGGCTGCGCTGCTGAGATTTTCTCTTCCTCTCCAACCAATTGCCTCCTTCCTAAGCCATGGTTCCTAGAGAGCACACAGTCCACATAGATGTCCCAGAAGAGTTGGGCCAGATCCCAAAACAGTGCTCCATGCTTCAAGTTCTCAGATGACTTCAGGTAGATCATAAAATCCCAGAAGCCCGAAACAGTGTTGGAAATGCGAGGCTTCCACATTTCCAGGAGAAGCACTGAGGAGGATTCCCAGCACTGAGGATCAGCTTGGTTAAGAGCCAGCAAGTCTGTCTGGCTATGGCAGAAGAAAGGAGATACACAGCACATTCCCACAATGAGCAGGGAGCAGGTGAAGCTCAAGGGGCGGTGGATCCCTCCTCTGTTCCCAGGATCAGCCATGGCCCTAAAACTGCACAGGATGGAAATATTTCGTATCAGTCCCCGCTTGTGCTCTGCTCAGTAAAGAAAATAAGTATGCCCTTAATAACCTTACTTCCAGCAAAGGAAACACATCATTGTCACAAAGTAGGGAAATCTTAGCCAAGCTCCCATATCACAAGCTCCATTCTATCTAAAATGACTCATTGGCAGGCCAGGGAGTGAACATAAATCCAAGACAGTTAGGCCAAGACATATTCACTCCTAAGATGTGTTCCTTTACAAGATGAATGAATTAATCTGCTAATCTGTTTTTCTCTGGTGCAGAAGAATGTAGCCTAACAGAATACTAAGTGAACATTTAAAATTTTGCTTCATGGCTTTAACTATTCCATAATATCTTAGCGAAACCCGGCTCTCCTAATATAGGACTTATATATAATTAAGAATTTAAATATATTTAACCTTTAGATCCATTCCTGTTCACAGTGACTTTTAATTTTTTTAAAAAATACATCAGAATTGTCAAATGTTATAGTAAAATTAACAAAAGACAATGTGCTAAAAGTATGGATGAATATATGTGGAAACAAAGAGACATATATTCAACCAATTAGAGTAGAATCAATAAGCCATTTTACAAATACCAATAATGTTCTGCAATTCTGATATAACTTTCATAAACATAATGTTTTATAATCTCTCTATTGTTGCTATGAATCTCAAGGATTTTTTTTTAAAAAAACGTGACTCTCATTCAACTTTTCTGGCTTTCAATGTCTGTTGCCATAAAATTGAGGCATCCACATACCACTTTGAAATTTTTCTTTTGTTACCACTTCGGACAGGTGCAATGATAAACGATGCTCTTGAAATAATAATAACCTAAATGTTCACTTTTTTGCCAGAAAAACTGTATATATTCCTTCACAGACTATACAAAATGTGTATCACATTTAAACAGCTCTAACATAAAGAAAAAATAGGAAGGGCACATACAGCTCACTTTCAGGTTTGTATTATATTTCCAAACCTTTTAGATGTTAGTATCATGAAAGCAAGCAAAATACAGCTTGTGGGAATACTCTTATATTGGAATATTTAATGATAACACCATAAGTTGGATAATCTCTCTCTTCTGAACAGCAGTAGGACATGTTTAGGTACTGTTAAATAAATATTTCAGAAAGTGTCTTTGAACATGCATGTTCCTATATTGAAGAAGCATGTTAGAGATACAAGATTATTCAAAAACTATTTCCTCTATCTTTCATATAATGTATGCATTATCTCTACTTGAAATCATATTTGTTGTGTCCCTTTCCGAACTAAAATATCGAGGTACCTCAAAGGGTGGTTTTCCTAAAGGACAAGTCTAAGCTAAGTTTTCAGAGGGCAGGACTCTGTCCAAGGTACTGAAGTTGGCGTTATCCGGGACTCCCTGTCTGCTGGCGCCACGGCGCTCAAATTGGCTCCTTTAGGTCCCCTTCTAAATTTTAGGAGAGGCTTCCCAGACCCTGGAAATGTGTTTCTCTGAGTTCCTTGAACCTAGAGTCCTCCGTGCACCCTGCTACGAGCCCCGCGCTGAGTCTCGGCCCCGCACTTGATTCCGCAGCCTCACCCTCCGCAGGGCGGAGCTGCCAGGGACCCACTCTGTCCTTTGAGCCCCACTCACCTCCTGACTCGGCGGCTCTACTCCCAGATGGCACAAGGGCTTCCCTCCGCACTCACCCGCCTGGCCCCTTCCGGGTTCCCTCGAACGCGTGGAGAGAGTTCCCTCGAGTACGCGGAGAGGAAACGCTCAGGCTGCTCCCGAGCGAGTGGCTGTCCCCAGCTTCCGCGTCCTAGAGGCTACCGTGCCTCTACTTAAGCAGTGGGAGTGCTCGGCGCCTCTCCAAGTCTACGTCAAAGCTCCTGGAAACTGCCGCCACCTCTCGCCTCCAAGTCCATCTCCCGCACCCTCCTCTTCTCTCCCTCCCCGGAGAATTTCGGTTCAGGAAACCAGCGGGCTTGGCCACACACACTCTCATTGGCCTTGACCCGCACCCAATCTGCACCTGCCGGAGTTGAGCCTCTGTGCGGCTGGGCTTCCCGCTCCCACCTCGCGGGTGCGTGCCGATGCGGCGGGAACTGCAAAGTTAGGGCCCAGCTCCGCGCTGGTCCAGGGGACAGCAGGGGTTCCCGCTCACCACACGGGCCTCGTCCGAGAATAAAGGGGTGTGAGGGAAGACTGTGGACTCTTGGGGTCGGAGGAGGGACATGAGCTCCCTCTCGACACTCAGCAAGGGCTCAGAGGAAATAAGGCGCCTCCTCGAGATATTCCAGGTGTGAATTTCTCCTGCCTGTAGCCCTGGGCTGAAAGGAGAAAAACACCCCCGAGGGCAGAGATGAGGATAGGGACTTCGCCCTGCTGGAAGCTCCCCCTGACTGTCGCCAGGACACCCCGTTGTTTCCAGACCCTGGCCTGGGTCACTCAGGAGACTGGGTTGCTGCTGGCATCGCTTTGGTCAGCACCTCAACCCCCCAACAACCCCGCTCCAGATTTCACAGCAGGGTCCCAGCTTTCTAAGAAAAAAAAAGCGCCTGGGATTCCCTTTGATTCTCACCTCACAGCTACTTACTATCCCAGTCCCAGATTAGAGCCCTGTCACTGCTCCAGTGCTCCTCTGAGCATAAGTGCCCATCTTAACTGAAACACACCCAGCCAAGGGGCCTGAGGCAGAGGTCTTCCCTCTGCAAGTGTTTCCACGTTTTGCCCCTTTCCTGAAAATTCCTTCAGCCCCTGAAAACCACTTGTAGTCTCCACTAACTGAAGGCTTTTGTGCCAGCTCAATAGTATCCATGTTTACCTTCCGAGGGGCACAAGGCTTAGTAGTAAGATTTGCCGAAGCCACAGAGAACCAGCCCCTTCCCCAAGGTACCATTAAATAGGAGGTCTGAAGAGGAGTTCTGGGGGGCTCTGAACTATTCCTCCTGCTCAGAAATGATGGAGTGTACTTCAGTTTCTCTATGTGTGAGCTGTATCTAATATCTGCTTCTATTCACCCCATAGGGCTGTGGAAAAAGATCAAGGGTGAAGTCTTGGACTTGCTTCCTGAACTTTGAGGAGCTCATGCTTTTGGAGAAACATACTTCAGGACATCATCCAGGAGAAGTTCCCCAACCTAACAAGACAGGGCAACATTTAAATTCAGGAAATCCAGACAACTCCAGTAAGATACTCCATGACAAGATCAACCCCAAGACACATAATTGTCAGATCGAGAAAGCATTTGGAGGCGACTCGTGAATGTCTGGAAAAACGAGTTGTACAGGTATCCTAAAGCCAAAGGGTCAGGAGTGCAGTTTCAGGGGTAAAAGACAGTACAAGCAAAGGCAGGAAGGGAGTGCTCATCGCAGTTCATGCTTCTGGGGAGCGAAGTCAAAGAAAGGACTGTAGAGAGGGAAGGCCGAACAGAACAGAGGTAAAGATGTGTCCCCTGGTTTGGGACATGTCAATAGTTACATTACTGTTGAAAACATTCATATATAAACATGCAGTGCTTACTTTATTTTCAAGTGCCTATGTGTTAGGCACTATTTTACATGCCGTGTATATAGAAGGAACAAAACAAAGTCCTTGGACGCATGTAGCTTACATGCTAGTTGAGTCTGGAGTGGCGGCAAAAAAAATTATTTGTATTTTAATTTTAAAATTATATCTATACACATATATAGTGTATATGTATACATGTGCACACACATAATATATAATGATTTATGCTTCTAGTTTCTATGTTGAATGGTGAGTTTACAGCTATCTATCAAAAACAAACACACAACTAGCTAATTAAATAAACAAGTAGTGCCATGCATGAGTCAATAAAGTTTATCCATCATTCTGAAGCCCATGAAAAAATATATGAGGAATGTGTCAGATGTGATAAAAAAACAAAGGGTCAGCCAGGGGCAGTGGTTCATGCCTGTAATCCCAGAAGTTTGGGAGGCCGAGACAGGTGGATCACCTGAGGTTGGGAGTTCAAGACCAGCCTGGCCAACATGGTAAAACCCCGTCTGTACTAAAAAAAATACAAATACATACACAAAATTAGCTTGGTGTGGTGGCACGCGCTTGTACTCCCAGCAACTCAGGAGGCTAAGGCACGAGAATCGCTTGAATCCAGCAGGCGGAGATTGCACTGAGCTGAGATCATGCCACTGCACTACAGCCTGGATTACAAAGCGAGTCTCTGTGAAAAAAACAAAGGGTCATCAACAAAAGGTAAAGCAGGGAAAAGGATGATGGAGAAGAGCTATTTTATATAGAATACTAAAAGAAGCCCTTCCTGATAAGAAGATATTTGAGCAAAGACCCAAAAAAGTGAGAGGGTGAGTCATGCATAGTAAAAGAATGCTTCAGGCTGGGGGTGGGAAAACAACTCTGATGGCTTTGGAACAAGTGTGGTGTGAGAAGGGTGTTTTTGGGGCATAGTGGCAGGACATGAGGTCAGAGAAGTGACCAAAAATCCATGTTGGTTGCTCAGTAGAGAACAGACCAGAGAGGAGCAAGGGATGAGGAGGGAGCTCAGTTAGGAGCTGTTGCAATCAAGGTGGGATAAGATGGCGGAATAGATAAGGGTGGCAGCAGTGGAGAGGGTGAAAGTGGTCAGATTCTGAATATATTTTGATGGTAGAAGGGACAAGACTCGTTGATGGACTGGATATAAGGTCCAACAGAGAGAGAGAAGTTGAAGATGACACCAAGTTTTGGGGAATAAGTAAATGGAAATTTGAATTTCCATCAGCTGAAAGGAGAAATGGTTTGAGGAATAGGTTTAGGAAAGGAAAATAAGAATCTGGTTTTAAACATGTTGAGTGTGAGATGACTGACATCCAAATGGAAATTCCGAGTAGGTAGGGAAGAAGGGGGAACTTAAGATAAATATTTGGGATACAGTGCTCAGGAAAGAGGTCCAGATTTGGGATTTCATCAACATGTAGGCAATATTTTGAACCATCAGAGAAAAGTGTGGAAAGTGGCTACAACAGTAGGGATACAACTTGGGATAGAACCTGGAAAATGCCAGTATTGGAGTCACAACAAAGAGATAGGAGGAATCAGGAGAGTGTGCTGCCTTGGAAGCCAGTAAGATAGAGCTTTTCACATAAAGAAGAAATCAACCATATCACACAAACTCAGCAAAGGGGGTCAATAAAATGAAGATGAAAAAATTCCATTGGATCTAAAAAATAGCAGGTCACCAAGAAACTTGTTAAGGGCAATTTCAACTAAATGTTAAGGGAGGAGAAGTTGCGGTGGGCTGAAGCAGATATGGAAGGTGAGAAAATGAAGACAGTGCCTGTGGAGTATTCTCCACGAAGTTCAAATAAGAGGGAGAAAGACTGGAGTGGAAGGTTAGGAGTTGGGCCTTGGCCATGTTTACAGGCTGAGGGAGAGAAACTCATAGAGAGAGAGGGGTTGCAGATTAGGAGAGAAGGATGACTAGTAACCTCAGAAGAAACAATAAGCAACAGGGGTAAGAGGATAAGGAGGAGCCAGACTATAACAGAAGGGCAGAACACTTGCCCTTGAAAACAGAGGGAGAAAGGGAGGTTCTCTGTTGATGTAGATATGTCTACAGGTAGTGTGGTGGGTAGGAGGTGCAGAAGTTAAGAGACACGCGACGAATGGTCTCATTTTCTCAATGAAGTAAGATGCACAGTGATCCACAAAAAAAGTGAATGAGGGCAGGTGTTAAGTAGGAAGCTTAAAAAGAGCAGAAAAGCTGTGATTAATCTTTGAAGGAAAGAAGAGAGAGGAGAGAGGAGATAGACTAAAGAACAGTACTCAAATCCCAGGTAAAGTTTGCATCAATTTGTCATAAACATTTTGCATGCTTGTATGGCTTTTATGAGGTAAAATAACATAATAGTGAAGACTATCATGCTATGGATCCCTCACTTGTTGTATGTCATTGATTCTTAGAGGCAATGCACATTTAACATTGCTGAAATCAGGATATATCTGTCAACTGATGGCACCTTGTAATTAGAATTGCAGCATTTTCTTTTAGTTTTCTTTTTTTAAATAATGAGATGTCTACAATTTGATATAATCAAGTGCTTTTGATTTGATATAATGCTTTGGGCAAGTTAGTTAATCTTTGTGAAACAGATTTCTTGCCTGTAAAATGGGCAGAAATGTTCCTCATGGTTAGTAAGAATAAAACGAGATCATATACAGAAAACACTTAGAATGGTGCTAAATGTAGCAAGACTTGACAAATATTAGTTATTTTTTTCCTTCTACAATGCTCATCTGACTGAATGTAGGAGAAAAGAATAGTCATTACGCCACCGATTAAAGGAATCAAGGGTGTAAGCAGGCTAGAAAAAGGAGTAGAGAAATGAAAGACTGGGAGGAAAGGGGGGAACTGGAAGTCTCATTGAAGGCAGAGAAAACAGGTATAAGTGGAGTAAGGAGAGGGGACACTGAAAGGCAGGAGAGGGAGATTCATGATTCAGATTTCAGAGGTGGAGATTTTCCCATTTTTGTGCTCTGAATCCTAAGCACAACCACTGAAATAAGTGGCTAAGATGAAGTGATAAAGGCCACTGTAATTGAGCTCCACCTTTCTTATAAGTCTGAAAATAATGAATTGAAATGGTCATCCTATTTCATAGAAGCTGAAGGTGTGTGACATCACCATCCTAATCAGAAGGCCTAGAGCAGCTCTTGACAATGGGAATAAAAATTATTTTAAAAGATAATTTTTACGTCTAGCTGGTATCTGCTCATATGCTTTTTTTTCTTTAATATAACAGTCATGTGTTGCATAAGGATGATGTTTCAGTCAACAACGAACTGCATATAAGACAGTGGTCCCATAAAATTATAATCTATATTTTTTACTTTACCTTTTCTGTGTTTAGATGCACAAATACTTACCATTGTGTTACAATTGCCTACAGTATTCAGTGCAGTAACATGCTGTACAAGTCTGTAGCCTAAGAGCAATAGGCGATACTCTATAGCGTAAGTGTGTAGTAGGCTATACAATCGAGATTGGTATAAGTACACTCTATGACGTTCCCACAACGACGAAATCGCCTTATGATGCTTTTCTCAGAAAGTATCCCCTACGTTAAGTAATGCATGACAGTAATTACTTGGGACAGGAAGTTTTCACCTTCAGTATACTTTTGTACTGCCACCCTGGAATATAATGTCCTGATTAAACATTTCTAATAAATATAAGTTATCAACTTGCACTTGTAAATTAAGTAATCATCTTATTGAATTTTTAAATTTAGAATAAGAACCTAACCACTACATACTCTGTTGTAACATATATTTCTATTTCTTGGTTATTGGGGCAACTTGGCAAGATTCTTGGGAAGGGGAATATATGTGGGTTTTTTTTGTTTGTTTGTTCTTGGTGTTTTTTTTTTTTTTTTTTTGTAGACAGAGTTTTGCTCTTGTTGCCCAGGCTGGAGTGCAATGGCACAATCTCAGCTCACTGCAACCTACGCCTACCAGGTTCAAGCTATTCTCTGCCTCAGCCTCTCAAGTAGCTGGGATTACAGGTGCCTGCCACCACACCCGGCTAATTTTTTTTTTTTTTTTTGGATTTTTAGTAGAGATGGGGATTCACCATCTTCACCAGGCTGGTCTTTAACTCCTGATCTCGTGATCCACCCGCCTCAGCCTCCCAAAGTGCTGGGATTACAGGCCTGAGCCACCACATCTGGCCAAATATATGTTTTTTAATCCTGATCCCCACTCTCAGCTTGATAATTGCAAGAGGAAAATGACATTCCAATTCCTGCATTTAGATAAAAAGAAAGCCACCACCCAGCCATTCTGTTGAACACATAAGGATGCTTAGTTTGATGTCTTATCATTGTGGTTTCATTTTCACAGATTAGACTCTCTCTAGCAAAGGCTAACATTTGGACAGCACCTACATTTTACAAAACATTATTTTCATATACATGGTCTCAGATGATGTCAAAGAAAACACCATTTTTTTTCCTCCCTATTTCCCATTAAGGGATTTTTATTGGGTCAGTTAGTTGATTAAGAGTGATGGTTCTTTTTCTGAAACTTAGGTTGATTCACTGTCATTTATCTGTCCTAAATAATGTGCATTGTCTGTCACTCTCTATTAACTTTACCATATAGTCTATCCTTATTCCTCTACTTGTCCCCCAATATCAACTAGGAAGGAGCATAGGGCAGTCTCAACTGCAGAGAAAATAATTTTAACGATTTTCATCTGAACTCAGTTCATCACATCATCATTCTGACTTGTTAAAAAATATTCAGAAAACCAATGGTCATTTAAAATTACATGATGCTAAATAACTGGTTTGACTGGCATTTGTCACCCAAAGAGTTGTTTCAGCTTTGTGCAGTTGCAGCCTAAGGCTAAAGGATGACTAGTTGAAAAGTAAATTGCAATTAGCTGAAGGTGCCCCATGGGTAGATTTTCTGATTTTTGCCACTTGAAGCAATTCTCAAAGACATTAAAAAGGACTTCTGATTAGTTTTAATGAAATTCGAGAGCAGTTATATAGGTAGTTTGCATCTTCAGCAGTGCATTAATTTGCAAATGATGGGGACAACCTTTAAGAATAGGGTGCTTCTTTAACATTTAGGATCAGATAGTAAAAATAATTATTTTTCTCTCATTCTTTGTGCTTTTCCATCATTTGGAAATGGCAACAAACAAGGACAATTTCCTGGAATGCTCATTGGGGTAAATGGATGAGTCATTCTTAAAGTGTCATCAAATTTATACGGACAAGTTGCAGTGAAGTAGTCAGATGATATTGGACATTGATTCCAAAATGTGTGAAAAAGGAA
This sequence comes from Pan troglodytes, assembly GCF_028858775.2. NCBI lineage: Eukaryota > Metazoa > Chordata > Mammalia > Primates > Hominidae > Pan > Pan troglodytes. Next base: position 108,865,538 of record NC_072411.2, on the reverse strand, counting down.
AGTTACTTGGGGATACAGGAATAGTTCATTCATGTTTTTTCTGCTTGTCCAGCTGAAGATACTGTAGCTGTAATAATAGATGTAGTAGTGTTTTTTCCCCCCAGGATACTTATCAAGATACTTGCATTCTTTGACCATTCTTTCAAGCAGGTTTCAAAACCCACAGGGATTCCTTTGGCTTTGCCAAGAGTTGGGTTTTTCTTTTGCAATTATCCCAGCAGTTCAAGAGTGACTATTACAGATACCGACTTTCAGAATTCTCCTATCTTTTGTCCTACTGATTTCCAAAAAAGACTACAATATAATGAATTTGTTTTCAATTTGGTTTATATACCAAGGCAACAATGACAAAGGTCTAAGATTTTAGAATTGTAAGTTTCCTTTTCCTAAGGCTTCAATTATGATGGAATAGAAAAAAACAAAACAAAAACCAAACCAAAACAAACCATTACATTTCTACTTCAACATATGGGAAGCAGGAGGATTCACAAAGCTTGGGGTCCAATGACAGTCATGGACTTTTGCCAAGCTGAAAACATCTGTGAAAAATGAGGATATAGACCTATATGTTGAATGCATAAAACATCTTACAGTTTGAGCAGGGCTTCTGGGATGAGGAGCTTTCCTTGACTCATGTATGTCTAAGGGAGTTGGTTCTGCTGTGCACTGTTACCATACAATTTTGTTCATGCTTGCATTATTTGCTTAGTGTATTCTAATTGTTATACATGCCTATCTGTCTCTCCTCACCTTCCCACTGCTACTTAAACTAGACTATGAGCTCCTTCAGAGTGGGAGTCACGTCTAACCATTCTCAGCCTTAGAGCCCAAAACATGTATGATAATGTCCTATTCAATGTTGGTTGAATTTACATATGAGAATTGCCCCTTTTTGAATCTGAGGCTGGAGATGTGAGTGTCATTAATTAACTTTGGTGAATTTTCTTTCACATGTCTGGACAGTGAAGTAAAAATGTCAGTCAACTAATTTAGTTTTTTTCTTCATCCAGTGCCCAAAATGTTAATTACACTTTTGCTGAATGAGGATACTGCTTTGTTGTGATTAGGAACACATTTTCTAAAGTGAAGTTTCTGACTGAAAGACTATCATCTGAAAAGTAGATGTCAGGTATAAAAGTATAAAACCATTTTTCTCTGAGAAAAAAATTCATATCCAATGATAAGATTTTAAATTTTTGTCATTAGAAAATTAGAAATATTCAAAATCTAGTTTGAGATCATTTTTGTAACATGGTGCATCAGCTAGGAATGCATTAAGCTGTAAGTAACAGAAAAACTGACTACATGTGGCTGCTGATGTTAGTTCAGTGGCCCACGGATATCAGTCCTACATTTCCACAATTTTCTTGACCTTTCTTAAACCCGTAGGTTGGTTGCCACAGCTCCAGACATAAAATCTATATGTCAGGCAGGAAGCAAGTGGAAGGATTGCTCCAGCCCATCCACATCTGCCCCCTTTTAAGGAAGAAAGTAAAAGCATTTCAAAATTAACCCTCAACAGTAGACATAGGCTTGAAATTCAAGAACTATAACTAAATCACATGGTAATTAAGAGAGGCAAACAAGTTTAGGCAAAAAGACCTTCAGTGGGAGAAAGTAAAGTACTTTGTCCAAGGAGCTGAGAATGGCTTTCTTTGGAGACAGCAAGTTTAATACAAGGTAATGTGAGCTGATGGGAAACCATGCATTGAATAAATTCAAGCTTAACCCTAAATTGCGATAATTTCTTTTCTGCTTATCTTTTTATTTTCTTAGGTCTGGACTTATTCTCTTAAAAATGGAAGTTTATTATTACTCATCAAACATTATTTATTTGAGAAATAGAGGATGCTGGTAAGAATGCAATGATGGTTCCATAAACTATTTGGGACTGCATCTGAAAGTCCATCATTTCTAGGACTTTAAACAGATCATTTCATCATTGTTCTCTGTAAATTGAGTGGGTCCAATTAGGTAATCTCAGATTTTTTTCTTGCTTTATCAATTTATTATTCTATGATTTGGGACACTAATCTATTAATTCAATAAATGTCTAGAAATCCTAGTGTTTAGCAAATTATTAAAATTAAGAACTAGAGTGGTAAGATCACCGTAGAAAAGAGTTAAACATTGATATATCTCATGAGAAGCAATTACGCTCCTTGATATAAATCAGAGAGAAATTCTTACACTTGTACACTAAGAAATATGCACAAGAACATTCACAGAGACACTATTTATATGGAAAATACAGGGAAGAACTCAAATGCTCAAAGAGTAGGAAATGAATAAATTGTGGTATATTTACACAATAGACGATTTCACAGCAGTTAAAATGAATGAAGTACAGCTAGTTGGAACACCACGGATGGATTATAGAAAAATAATATTGAGAAGGAAAACATAAGTCCCCAAAGATTATATAGAGAATGTCAATACCCTTTTTATAAAGTTATGACACTAAAACTTAATAACACATTTATTAATAATAATAAAAATTATGTTTAAAAAGTATGTTTTCAACAATAAAACCATTGTTACCAGAATCAAGGTACTAATTACATTAGGGGAGAGGAGGCCAAGAACATGATAGAGGAGTTTAACATAGGCAATATTAGTTACTGTCAATGTTCTAATTATCGTTTTGAGTGGTAGACTCATGGATATTTATGATTTTAAGTAAGTATGTAAGTATATAAATACATATATGCATGTGAAAGGCCAATGGACTAATGATAGGGTATATCAAAATATAGGGTATATCAATGATAGGGATTATGATTAAACCCATTCTGTGCACCTATATTTCAAGTAAAAAAAATAGAAGTCCATATTGCCTATGGAACTTCTTTATTCTCAGCTAATGTTCTTCATTCCTCATGTAAAACAGATGGTACAAACATTAATTCCCCAAAAATGGTAGAATTCTCTTGGTTATTTAGGATGTCTTCTATTAAAGAACCTAGTTTATTTAACTCATGTTAATAAAACAAGGAGGGAAACCACAAATATATCACACACTGTCCTGAACTCTAGTTGGGATGCCAACAGGGAGGACAACAGTCACTGTCTATTTTCTGTGACACCAGTCTCACCCCTGCTCCTTCACCGAAGTGAGGTCAGGACAGTGAGATGTGAGGGGTCATCCATAGCATCTTTCTGAGCAAAGAGAAGATTGTTGAGATGACCAAATACTTGCTATTTCAAACCACATTCTCTACTGGGTGCCATCAAAGATCATCACGATATGTTTTAAACCACTGATGAATCCACAACCTAATGGAGAACACAGCAGACAAGAGTAGACAGAGTACAAGGCACTAAAATATAATGACAGACATGCACAAACCAAAGCAATTCACTTGTTTAATATTACACGAGCACACGCACACACACACACATGCCATCTGTCATGGACATAAAGGAATACATCAATGGATAAAGTTAGCAAAGTCTTTGCTCTCCAGGAACTTCCATTTCTCCTGGAGGAGACTAACAATATTTAAGTGAACAAATAGATCAGCAAGATAATTTAAAACAGCACAAGTGAAACAAAGACAATAAAAGCATGTATTATGATAGAGATCAAGGAGAAAAACATTGCGTTAAGATCACAAACAACTTCAGTCCTCCTAACTTTTGAAGACCTTCAATCCATGCTGGCTTTGAAATTGTATCAATGCTCATTTGAACAAAATCACAACGCCTTATGTTTATAAAATGGATCATCCAAACTGAATTTTGTATTATTCAAATTCAAGTGTCATTAGGCATGCACATCTGAAACCACTGAAACCTAACCAAAGTGTATGTGGAGAGCTTAAACCTCTTCACCATTCAGTCACTCTGCAATCAGGCTCCTGTTTAGTACTCTCCCCTTCCTTAAAAACCTTCAGGATGACTGGTGCCCCCCACTCTCCTGCAGTAACTAGCAGCTACTGAAAAAGAGTCCATTTCTTTCAACAGGGCCATGCTTCTCACATGTCTGAGGGTTATATCCTAAGATAAATTAAATGTATGTGTATATACATAAGCACAGATTTTTAAAGACAAGTTACATATTCAAAGATATGTTACACTATATATTCAAATACTCATACAAATAATCTCTATCCTATCTGTGTATCCTATACTGAGACTAAATTTCATACCTAATGCACATCTTGAAGTAGCCATCCATATGTCACTCTGATTTAATAATCATGCAGAGCCAGGCACGATGGCTCATACCTGTAATCCCAGTATTTTGGAAGACTAAGGTGGGTGGATCATTTGAGGTCAAGGGTTCAAGACCAGCCTGGTCAACATGGTGAAACCCCAACTCTTCTAAGAATACAAAACTTAGCCACGCATGATGGTGGGCACCTGTAATCCCAGCTACTCAGGAGGCTGAGGCAGGAGAACCGCTTGAACCTGGGAGGCAGAGGCTGCAGTGAGCCCAGACTGTGCCACTGCACTCCAGCCTAGGCGAGACTCTGTTTCAAATAATAATAATAATAATGATAATAATCATGCAGAAAACTTCTAGACTCTAACAGAGTTGTGACATCAACTGCTGATTAAGTTTTAGTGAGAAGTTTATAATTTCCTATATATCTTCCGCTGATATATGAGTTTGTAATTTTTTTCAACTCATAGACCTGATCTAGAGTTACTCTCAGAAAATTGACCACCTTTGCTCTCAAACACGACATCTGCCCTTGATATACAGCATAGCTTATCTTCCCCAGTAGAAAAAGAACATTTTGGAACAAGTTTCCTGACTTTAGTCAGCACTTCTCCCTCACTGGGTAACAAGTACAAGTGATGGAACTGTTCAGGAGATCTATTACACAATCATTGCATCGATCCCTTTCAGGACCAGAAGGGTACCATGCAATAACCCACACTAGAAGCATTTGCTTTAGGCATTTCATAAAACCCAGCAGTGTTTGTGATGGCTTGTTGGTGCTGGTTGTGAAGACTGTTGAACGCTTATCTTTTCTAATTATAAACATTTCAGATGTAAAAGTCTAGAATAGGGGAGGAAATTAAAACAGCAAACAGAGTTAAAGCCATGCTCATCTGCTAATAGATCCAAGCCCCCTTTCTCTGGTCATTTTTGAAAAGTCATATTTACTGACTGAGGTGTGACCCCTCCCTGCCATTTCTAAATCACTGTAGTTTAAGCACACTCTGTAGAGACCCACAGTCCCCGGCAGCTTTCCAGATACCACACTTCTTCTCCCTTTCTCTAAAATTGTTCCTAGGACAAAGGTCAGCCTCACAACACATTCTATAGAACAACCTTTCTCACAGTGAATAGTAGGCATGAAAGCATCCACAGGCCCCCATATCTGGAGGCAGGAAGAGCATTATGAGGGGATGGGATTATTCTTTCGGGATGCTTCCAGGACTTAATTTTTCCATGGTGGAAAATATCGCTTGTTTTCAAAAGCAAGATTTCACCATTATTTTTAGCTGTCGCTCACATTTTTTGTAAGGAGTTCTGTTTTAGATATTGATCATTTTTTGTACAAGCAATTCAAAATTTATCTTTATCTTTCACTAACATAAAAGTAAATACATGCAAGACTTGGTAACCAAACGAGTTGTAAAGCTACTTAGCTAACTATCAAAATATTGCAGAGATTACCTACGTTACAAAGTATTTGTAATAGTCCACTAATATAAGTGATATGTGACTTGTGGATATATCAGTTGTTTGCCTTTCTGCATAACTTGAAATTGTATACATGTAGTCAAAGGACTTCCTTCAAAGATGTTCATCTGTAATTCATTCATCTGAAAAAGCAAAAAGCTTTTTATTCCATATCGGCAGCTACCCACTAGGTATATATGCTGAGAACAAAGCAAAAATTGACTGAGTTGACTACATTTTCCTCCTTTCATCGGATTATTTGGTCTTATATAAATATGTGAATACAAGGCCTCATATTTTTTAACTTTAATAAAGAAAGATTTATTTATTTCTAACCGCAACAAATTAAATGTGGCTCCAGGCAATACATTGCCAAGAAAGGAGAAGTTATACAACTTTCTGAGAACTTGGTGAATAACAACTAGAGCCATTTTGGTTACCTGTACCCATTCCTTCCTACTTGGATTGCCTCCTTTCATTTCGTATGCTCAGCTCACACTTCTCAAAATACTAAATGCTTGATGAAATGTCTTAAGCATCTCACCTCTTTTTTGTATGACACCGAGCATATAATTTGGAGACTTGAGAACAATCACAACTTTCTTTGTGTTCTACCTGTGATGACCTTCTGCTCTTTTGTCATAGTGGCCCAGGAATAAGGTTTTTCTGTGGAAAGCTGTTAGGAAGTTATTGATAAACAGCTACTCTGCAGATAAATCAAAATTGGTTTCTAATAAGTACAGGAGTGTAATTCTTATCTCTTGTTCCTGGAAGACCAAAAATCTTGCAATTTCAGCTTCAGCCTCAAGAAAGTACAACTGTGGTTGTAGTAATGGAAGTAAATGTTTCCTTTTTAAAATCATTCTTTTGCAACACAGAGATATTATCAAACACTTCTTTAAGTGTGGACTTCCTAGTTTCCCTCAAAAGTGTTTTAGGTATCCTATTAACGTTCCCAGGTCTTTGGTAGTTGGGTTGTGTGTTATCCATTATTGAGTCCCCATCAACTGGAATCATGGCTACAATGAGAAGAGCTGATTCATACTTTCTTCATCAATTCTGTTCTTGGAACTAACAAAACTCAGTTCTGCTCTCAGTAATCTTTTAGCACACAGTGCCCATCTCATGGAAATAATGGTCTCTCAGGTCATTTATTCTATATTTTTTCTCAGTCTCTTTAGTCTCCTCTCTTCACCTCTCCCTTGCTTTCCCTTTCTATGCTACTTCCCCTGGAAATTGCCTCAAGTTTTTCTGGTTTCAATTATTTTATAGCATAAATGATTATGGCTTAAATTATGACTTAAACTTTTGAATCTTACATGGTTCTCAAGTAAATATTTCTGTGCTAGCCTCTCTGATGAGTTCCATGCTCTCCTTTCAATAGCCTGCTGGACATCTTCACCTAGATTCCCTTTAGCCCTTCAACTCCAACAGATCAAAATGGAATACATCTTTGCTCCCTAAACCAGGATCTCTTCCATAAAGTCACCATCAGCCCAATCACCAGATATCAAACCTGGACTTTATTTTTTACTCTTCCCTGCCTCTTGCTTCCCAACATCAACGCACAGTTCTGTCGATTCTACTCGTGTGATCTTTCCCTTCTTCATTTTGCATTGCTGGAGCCCTGTGTCAGGTGTTCATTATCTTGGACCTGTGGTATGGCCTTGGCATCCTAACTGTTTTAGCACCTCTTGCCTCTCTTACCCACAGTCCATCTTACATATGACTGCCAGATAGCTTCCATTACTCTGATCCTCAGAAGCCTGCTCACAACTGCCTGCAGAACCAGTTCCACACTACTGTTCAGGATCTCTACAATCTTACTCAAAGTTACAGTAGCTCACTCCTCACTTCCTTCCCTCCCCCTTTATACACTATGTGGTGATAAAAACAAACTGGTGATTGTGCCAGATGGAGTTTCCCAGGAAGCAGTCTCTGGGGCAGAGATTAGCAGGCACAGTGTTGATTTGGAGTGCTTTTCTACAGCTGTGGAAAAGAAGGAAGGAGGCAGGATTGGGCGAAGGGAGATGAATTTCCATACAGGAAATGTGTTGGCAAAGGAAGAGCTTTTGGAGCTAGGATGTCTTTTCACAGATGTCCTGAGTTGGGGTAAGAGGGCTTGGCCTTGAAACTCTCATGTTGATAGTCATTGGGCGCAGTCTACTTTGAGGAAGGCAGTTTTCTTAAACAGAGGCATTCCCCAAAAGGGCCAACTGCAGATGCCCATCTTTCCCTGATACTCCCAGTGGATAGAGAAGGAAACACCATATAACCCCTTTATTCCCTGAAAGTGGGCCTGAGGAATAAGCCCATCATGGCACCTATCCATTTACCCCCATCCACTCCCACAATCTCACATTGGCACTTTTCTTTAAGCTCAGTGGCAGGCTGCTATCTGTCTCTCAATGCCCCTTTCTAAACTTTTTTCTTTAGGAATACTCCTTCCTCCCCGTTACATTTTCTAGCCTCTCTGCACTAGATGTGCTTATGTTACTAAGTTTTAAGCACTCCATGTGATAAAAAGCGATATTCTCAACTGCCAGATTGGTATCCAGAGGAACTGGTAGGCCTCCTGTGTCTCCTCCTTTCCCTCCTGATTCCTGGAAGGCAGACAGGGTGATGGGAGCTGGAACAGCTCATTCGTTCCATGAGGTGAAGGCTGGTGCAAAGGATTGCACAGCAAGAAGCCAGCAGGTGTGTAGGGCCTCCCTGCCAGCTCTGGACTGCTCATCATGGGGAGGAAATCTTCAATCTTCTTTAAGCCTCTGGTATTTTGGTCATTGTTACATCAGCTGAATTTGCGTATCCTACCTAGCTCAAGTGTTTCTTCTCCATTTCTCTCAACATTTTTCTCTCCATTTCCGTATACCTGTGGTTTACCAGTTGTTCAAATGCTACCTCCTCCATAGAATTTCTTTGCTCTCCTCCCTACACCCCTAGAGTGGGGATGCCGAGGTGGTTCCTCTGTTGATTTTTCATAATTATTTATTTGTATTTTCCTTACCAAGGGTGACACTTTCATCATAAATGAAATTCTTTCCCTATTCCTTAGCCCTTTTACCAAGCTGTAATATCTGGTAGGATATCTGGGCATAACATTTTCTGACCCACCATGTGCAGCAAAGAGTCTTTTACTTGGTGGATATCTTTACTACTTGTTGACTGAATGAAGTTCTTTTTAATATGAGATTCGAAGTGGCATTCCTGTGACTTTTCACTCATCAGTTTTGTAACAGAAAACTGTTTCACTCATCAGAGGTAACAGAAAAATCCCGTTTCTTCTCACAATGACTCCTAGAGACATTTCAAACTGCTTAACATATTCCCTCTCAGGTGGAGTGGCCTACGAATGAATTTTCAGCCTTCCCTTGGGTCTTGTGCACACACACCCACTCTCTCTTGTTCTAACAAAAGGCTAGAATTTACATTTAGAGAGTTAAGGCTTTCCAAAACAGATCTCCTGGTGGTGACAATAAATAATGGTTCCAGCAGCACTCCCAGCAGAATCAGCTCATAAAAGTAGGCAGCAAGAGATTCTCTCTGAGGATCTACTGCTCCTCCCCCACTGCTCATGTTTTGGTGTCATAAGTGCTATTTTCCATGTTCTCTTGGGTCCAGAAAAGGATTCAAACTCGGACTGCCGGTGGCATGATTATGACCCTGGCACTTACTAGAATGGTGATTTCAAAAAAGGTGCTAAACCTCTCCAATTGTGAATTTTTTCAACTACAATTGGCTATAACACGGTGGTGTGCTCTGTAGTCCCAGCTACTCGGGAAGCTGAGGTGGCGGGATCCCTTGAGCCCAGGAGTTTGAGGCTGCAGTGAGCTATGATCATGCCACTGCACTGAAGCCTGGGTGCCAGAGTGAGACCCTGTCTCAATAAATAAATAAATAAATAAATAAATAAATAAATAAATAAATAAAATGGGAATAAAAAAGGGCAATAAAGTGATGTAATTAGAGGATGGGCTCTGGAGCCTAAAATACCTGGGATTTCATCCCAGCTCTACCACTAACTGGAGCTCCCATGTTCTCTGTAGAGAGCTTTTTAAAGCTCTCTAGAAAGCTTTAAAAAGATCAGGAAAGGCTTCACGAAGGAGGTAGTACATATTTCAAGTGACACTTGGGGATGCATAGGAATTTGACTGGGCTTTGGTGGGCAAAAGCAGTCTTCCTAGTAGTATAAACAGGTTAAGCCAAAAACCAAGAGGCTAGAAAGTACTTCTTTGCCCTAAACATACTGTCCCACCCTCTTTTGAAGCCACCAGAACATGGCACATGGCGTGCGCGTGCACACACACACACACACGAGCAGGGGAGACAACACAAATCCTCTGCAAGAACCACTGGCTGCCTACTTTGTAGGCTGCTTTTGTGTTCATGGGAAAAACCAAGAAAATGATGAGTTCAAGAAATTTACAAATTATTAATGGAGATTATAAAGTGGTGATGATATTGATTTCAATTTTCTTCTTTAAATTTTTCTTTTTCTCACATTTTCTCCAATAAACATGTAGGATTTCATAATTATCAGAAAACAACAATTAAAAAAAATAAACAGTTTTTCCTTCCTGCTGGATTTTTCAGCTTCTGTATTTCTTTGCTCAGGAATCCTTTATTTCCCTGGATCCAGTATATTACGTGGGGCCTCTGGATTAGCTAGATCAACTAATTCATCCCTATCTCCAATTATCCTTGAGAATCGAAGACAGAAAGGAACACTGTTTTAAGATTTATGCGGACCTAGTCAGGTACTTCTGGTTGCCAGGTAGCAGGCAACCAAAATCAACCACAGCATTTTCTCTAATCACTGGCTCAGGATCCAGGCAGCCACTACACTGCCTTAGTGAACATCGAGACAAAGCCTCAATGAGCAATGTAGGAATGCTCCTCAATTTGAGGAATGAGCCTCAATTTGCCAATATAGGTTTAGTTCATCTCCCATAAATGAGCATATCTGAGTAAGCTTAGTTATTACACAAAGCACCACCGTCACGAAGTATCTTTAGGCAGGCTCTCTTTGATACTCTGTGGCTTTCAGTGACTGCCTCCTATCCACATAAAACAATAGTTAAGTCAACACTGTAAGTGGCAATTCATAAGAACGTCTGCCTGAGCCTTCACATGGCACCCTGTAACCCTGACTGGAAGCAAGGCCATGTCTGCATACTCACTGGAGCTATCAGCTGATTTCAGAGGGCAGACATAAAAATGTGCTATTATCTTATGTAGAAGCTACCCCGCTAGGTGCCAGTAGACCCAATCCTATGTGAAGTCAGGTTCTGTTTTCACCATCTTGATCCACAGTGTTTAAAAAATATGAATGAGTTTTACAATTTTTTAAAAGGAAATTTCATATAAAAGCCTGGATTTCTGGCTTCTCTAGAAAAATAAATGGAATGGGCAATGACTGGGCCACTTTTCCTCATAGTGACAATTGTCTGGAGCTGAGTAGAGGCTGCTCCCTTCAGGACAAGGTGTATGGTCTCCAACTCAGTTCAGCCTCCCTCAGCCCTTGTCTCCTCCATTGCCCTGTTCAGCTCATTTTGGTAACTGACTGGCTCCTGTAGACTTTAGCATTTGTGACCTTTGATTTGTAGCCATTTCACCTATATAGGAAAAGCAGTTTAAAGCTATTGCATACAATCCATTTGCTATCTCTATAGGAGTTACAATGGCTCTACAAGGCTGTGTCTGTTGCTGGAAAACAGAGGCCTCCCTGATGTCATTTATAATCCAAGTTACCTTTTTCTGTCCTTACCCTGAGTTATAGGCCTAAAGAAGCAAGAACCTCTGCTGCAACCTCATTTACCTCCTGAAGACTGGAAGCTATTTAAAGCTCCAAAGAGATCTGAAGAACTCTTCATATACTCTTGATCATTCAGAGAGATTTTGTTTTGTTTTGCCTTGTTTTTGTAGGACCAATTGCTTTACTTGGCGAATTTGGCTTTCAATAATCATCACAGTCAGATAAATGTTCTCCTAAGGGTGGACTCCATGGGGCCACAAGTACAGTCTTTATCACACCAGGACACGTGTGTGTGCACATGCAATCAACTGCTAAAGGAGCATCAGCAGGAAATCTGTTTTCATGTGAAGAATCAAGGCATTTCATTTCTCTCCAGAAGTCATATACATGGCCAAAAACTTGTTCTAGTCAAGGAGTCAGAGCTGTGGATGGGCTTCTGAAGAGACTGAGGAATGATAACCTTCTCTCCAAAGCTTAGCAGATAGACAAATGCTAATTTTGTTTCACCAGAAGCTCAACTATACTTAGAAAATGATGTTGACCCCTAATTAGTGGAAGGATATATTAAATGATGCTTTAAAAGCTTTTATTGTTCTTCTTACCCACCCCCTCACTCCAGACTGAGATTAGCTAGGAATTTTTATGCTAAGAAAATATTAGAGGTTCACAGGCCAGGTCAAGAAGCCCTCTTTGTCATTACTGACAGTCTCAAACACTTAAGACTGATCCATCATGAGCACATCGGTGGAAAACTGTCTAAAAATATGAGGTTTTAACAGAGATCATAATCTTCACACAAACAAAAGATACTCAGAGATCTGGTGAGGACAATTCTGAGCATTACGGGTTGTTGTGCTTGCAAAGCATTTATGAATGGATTCCCCTAGTCCCACCACCAAAACGAGCAAGCCCTGGTTAAATCTCACAATAAGGGATCACAGTATTAGGCCCAATTGCACAGGCACAGCCTCTTGCTCAACTGCCACCTTTTCTGTGAAACTCTCCTTGACTCCAGGATCAGAGACAAAGCCTTGCTCTTCTCTTCTTCTGAAGCAACTTATATTTATGTTTATTATGGCACTTGCCACATAGCATTGCATGTTGCATCTTGCTCACAAGATTGAACTCATCATGTGTCCTTGGAGCCTGACTACTGTAGGATTCTTACAGATCAAGAGGTTGTAGAAAGGTAGGAAAGAAAGAAAGAAGAGAACGGAGGAGGGAGGAAACTGAGGCTGAATGGATGGGACATTTAGCTCTACTTACCCAAGGGTCTGGGTGCCTCCTCCTGGGTCTTGCACTTGTTGCTTCCTGTGCCTTGAATACGTTTCCCATTTTGTTAGACTGGTGAATTCTTGTCATGTTTCAATATAGTTCAAAACTTACTTCTTTTGGAAAGGCTTCTGCATCCCTCGCCCACCTGCCCATCAGTGCTCTTCTTTTTACTCCCAGCACAAGAGTAGCTTTGTTTACTCATCACCTTGGGTCTAGAAATTTTTTTTTTAAACATGTCTCTTCCTGCTAAATTGTGAGCAACTTTAAGCCAAGAATTTACTTTTGTTCCTTCAGTTCCTAGGAGTTCCTGGCATAGCATAGAGACATAATAAATATGCTGAATGAATAAATGAGTGAGTGGAACTCCCTAACCTTTGCACATTAAACTAAAGGGCACCTATTTTACATTTTAAAAGTTACTTGGGAATTCCAGCATAAGCATATGGATTATCTACTTATTCACATCAAATTTTAACTCTAGGTTTGCTGCTCTATTATCTAGGGAGTTTCTGGGTCACCTTTCTCAACCAGTTACCAAGGAAGCATGGAGTAGAACTCATTTCAACGTCATCCTCAAGAACAGAATGACTTAAAGGAAAACACAAGCAAAAACAAATCATTCATTTAAAGTCAAATATAAACAACACTCAAATACTCTAATAAGCTTTCTAATTTTAAGTATAATATTCATGCTATTTTAAAGTGTTTCTATATTCATTACATGAAATGACATGGAAACGAATGAATGATGGGTAATGGACGTAACATTTAAATAAGATTGTTGGGCCTTGAGTACAAGAGGTTCCTCTAGGGGACCTTTAAGGTGACTACAAGAGGATGAGTCAATGAGGCTACAAAAAGAAACAGGTTTGAGATCATGAGAGGTGGGCAGGAGTTTACGTTGTGTTATTAAGTTTGAGCCTTAACTTACAGGAAATGAAAAGCCCTGCAATGCTTTCATCAATGTGGTCAGATTAGCAACTGTGTGTCAGTGCAGTCGATATATGTGAGATACATGTGTCTGTTAAGGCCAAACCAAGGCACAGCAATGGGATGGAGAGGAGACATATTGAAGACATTCATGAAGAAGGGATATAATTTGGTGACCAATTCCATGGGAGCTGTGAAGAAATGCCTTCCTTAGAATGTTTTTTATAATACAATTTATATAACCAGATTTCCTTCTACTTTCTTTGTTGCTTGATTACAAATTTGGTACCAGGTCCAAAGTGTGGATGTTATTACTAGCCATCCACTCTTAAAACTCAGAAGGGAGACACTAAAAAAAAAAAATCTCTAAGCGATCCTAAGGTAGGGTTTTTTCTGATTTATAAGAAGCAAAAAATTCCAATGAATCCAATAAAACTGAATCCTAATCAGGCATATATTTATCATTAATCAGAGATTTTATTTTGTGCCATTGACTGCTTAAATTTTCAGTAAGCCTTTGGATCCATGCTAAAACTCTGATGATATCAGGCACATGGCCATTTAATCAGCACTACAAGAGGAAACAGAAAAGGGGGTTTAAAAGAAATGATTAAAGCATAAAGCTACAACATTCTACGTTAACGAAAGTTTTAATACACATTTGACTTAAAGATGCATACAATGACTACTGAATCTCCATTCATAGGCAGCCAACAAGATATGAATGAATTTATTAATTTCAAACAAAATTTCAGGTAGTGCACTTAAAAAATTACAAAGCACTTAAAAATGGAAACTAACAATGGAAGCAACAATGACTATAAAACATGATGGGATAACTTTAAAGAAAGGGTTCAAGTATTGTTTGTAAAGTTCTTCAGACACTAGTCTTTGAAAAGTTTGTGCATTTCCCATCTTTGCATAGTAAAAAACAAAAACCACACACACCACTTGGTAAAACTCCACTGCTCTATGTGATTCATGTTTCATAACATGCACTTATGTGTACTGCTCAGTTATCTAGTAGGAGCAGCTCTAATTCAATGGGCTCATGCACTATCCCAGATGAGCAATGAAGTTAGCGCACGTCTCCTCATCCGGGTGTCATTAATTAATGCAGCAAAAGTAGAGCAGGTGAAATGGGAACTTGATCATCACTTAACACTAACTCTTGTTGGGTAACATTAAACAGTGATACACTTGTGCTGTGAGCTCAAATTAATAAAAAAGAATCTCCACGCCACAAAAATTAGCAAATGAATGGCAGGTGCAAAACAAAATACAGCAAAGAGTTTGAAACTACATAACCTAATACCATCAAAAATAATTATAATCCATTTTTACAATTGATATGGTTGCATTAACTTTCATATTCATACACACATAGCTTAAAGCTTGTGTATTTTACATATACACAAATAATTTAACATTGGAGCATAGGTTCGATTACCTATGAAATTGCCAGTGTAACAAAAAGTTACACTGACATTTGCCATATGTACATAATATTTGGGGACCACTGTGGTCTGATTTAAAACATAACATCGCACATTTACAATGTTGTTTGTGAAATGCTTAAAAGTTAACAATAGAGATTTAATTTGTTTTGTAACCACCATGATTTTGTTTCTGTTACGTCACCATGGTGACTCTGGAATCTTAGTGAAATGTGTATGGTGTACTTCACAGCAGTTTAGTATCTACTAGAGAGTAGGACCCAGCAACAAGGAAACACTAAGCAATGCAGCAACAGGAAAAGATACCAAGTATTCTGAGTTTCCTCCAAGCTTTCTCCGAGCTGAAAGAGCCATTGCCAATGACTAGAGGGATGCTACCTGTGTCCTATGAAGCCAGGAGTAAGGCTGAGAGGCCTTGTAGATAGCCCTGTTATTACAAAATAAACGTACAGCTAGTCCTAGAGAAAGCCCGCCTACCTGCGTAGCACCTATTACTCAGAAAGCAACAACATGATAAGATGTTTGGTGATGGTCTATTGTAGAATATAGAAATTAAAGTCTCTGCTCTATGTTTGTGGTACTTCCCCAGTTAAAGACACCTCGGGGGAAAAAATCCCCACTGTGTTAAGCAGTGCATTTTTAGGACATAATACTTTCCAAAATCAAAGTTGTAAGACGGATAACATGAATCTTGCTGAAAAGGGACCAGGAGCTAAACCTAGCAATGGATTTGGTGTCATGAAGAAGTGATGAGTAAAACTGCATGTTCTTTTCCTAAAAAAAAAGGGGGGGCATTAGAGAAGTAGGGGCTCTTTGGGACAGTCTTTACTAAAGCCCATCTATAGATGGATGCTCACTGAAGTGATCACGTACAGGTTTGTACATTAAAACAAAGCCGGGACCAAATTTCTTCAGCTTATTTACTTAACACGTGACAGAAGCTATCTTGACCATATTTAGAAGAAAAAAATCAGTAAAAGTGAAGGAAACTCAGAGGGACTTGGAAAGCCCAGATTACATCTGCAAATCTGGCCGGAGGGAGAAGAACAATGTGGATTTGTATATAGTAGAATCCCATTATAATCCAGTGCAACGGTCCACTGATCAGTAAAATGCCAGAGGTCAAACAAGGTTTCTTGAAAGCACAGCACAGCATAAAAGCCTATTTTAACAATGCGGATACAAAGGTAACTGCTCCTTCTATTCCTATTACCACTTTTCCAATAGGGTTCTACCATATATATTTTGAGGCAGGAAAATGAGCATGGATGAAATATTGACACTAACAAATACAAATAAAATGGAAAGCTTAATTTTTTCCAAGCTTTTAACATTAAAAAAATTTTTTTTATTTAAGGCTTTAAGTTTATCCTCCTTTCACATTAAAGACAGGGAAAGAAAATTGTCAAAACCGAAAACCAAAATCATGAGCTTGGCACTTTTGTGATTAATCTGAAAGGGTGTCTACTTTCTTACATTATTTACATAGGTTTATAATGACATCAAAAAATTTTCGAAACTTAGTACATATATTTCCATTTACATAATTTTGTGTCTTTGATATGGGTTATTTTGTTGTTTATGTCCCCCCTTTTATTTTTGGTTTAACGCACACCAACTTTAAACTGCACGTGTTTTGTGCCCAAACTCCCTGCATCTGTGGCTATATCTGTCTTTTTAAGCAAGCCCAAGAGTCATTGTATAACACGTTACAAGAGAGAAGGACAGAGACAGAGAAAGAGAGACAAGAAACAAAAAAGACGGGGAGCAAAAAATCAACTCAAGTTTACAGAGAACCTTTACAAGGAAAATATCTCAATACAGACAAGTGAAAATGATGTGTCAAAATCTCTTATTTCCATATTTACATTTATAAAAGAACTATACAATAGCATCATTGTTCAAATTCCAGCTCCCATTTCCAAAGGATGCTCAGTCCAGGAGAAAACACAATGGGGAAAGTGAATCAACAAGAGCAAGGTCCGTGGAGTTCTGCCCTGGCCTGGTCTCCAATGGGGAGTGGGGATTATAGAGGGTGGGAGGTGGGGGGTAAGAAGTGGGGCTCCGAGAGGATGGGGTGTGGGGACATGTTTAAGTGAAGAGGCCCAGGCAGCTTCTTTGTGTTCATCTGTCATCTTCACCTTAGGAATTCTGTTGCAGGTTTTGCTGAGAATTGGCTTGCTAGCTTGTTGTATATATGCCATGCAGTTTTTACCCTTTTGAAAATTAGATCTTCATGCCACTGGAGTTTGTCATCGGTAGTAAAGAAAAAAAAATCATGCCAAATCATTTAGAAGATATTAAGTGCCAGCAGGCTGAGGGAAAAAAAATCATTTACTATTTTTTTTAATGATTCCTTTATTGCATTTAATTTTTGTGTGTGTGTTGTTCCTTCGTCCATTAGGGAAAAAAAAGATTCTGGAACAGTTCTTTTTATAGCATGGTCTTTTGCCCCCTCCCCCGTTTACTGACAGGTGGTGAATGGTGTTCTTTGACATTATTTCCAAAAGAGACAGTTTTCTTTTACCCCATCCTTGTCACCCCAACTTTAGCTCCGTAGTCATTACCACCCAAAGGTTTTGTTTACAAACTTAATAGTTCCAGTAACACTGCTGCGAGTATGTCATACCCAGAATCCAACAGTGCAAGGCGGTGTCCATCCAGCGCAGCTGATTCAGATGGGGCCTTGCTGAGTAGGATCGAACCTTCTCTTCTTGACATTTCTTCCAGAGTGAGTCAAAAGAAGATGCAAGCAGAGGGGGAAAATCCACAATATTAATCAGATGATGATGACAGAATGGTGATGATAATGACAATAATGCTAGTTCCAGAGCAAAGTAATTAACTCACATGGAGGCAGTCTCCAAAATAACTTGAAATTGAAAGACAGAACAGCTAATGTTTTTGAATGTCTTCACAACATACCCCCTAGAGTATGTCCTTTGGTGAAGACCAAACGAAACTTTGGGTTGTTTATTTTAAATCACAGGAAGACTCTGCGGCCCAATTTGTCTCTTATTTGAGAAATAATCACACTGCTAATTCATTAGGTGAAAATTATTACAGGAAGGCCTCTTCCATGAAGGAGCCTATTGGGAGAACTAAGAAAAATGGAAAGTCTCATAGCTACTTCCCTTCAGGCTTATAGCAGTTCTATAGCAGTGAACTGGCCTTTACCAAGGTGGCAAAAGAGCCTCGCTCTATTCAGTTATCTTGCTGCCTTGGGTGTGTGAGCTCTTACTCCACTATAGAACAAGCATTTTTTATATCTAGAAAGTTGAAAAACAGAGTGCATAGTAAGACAGTACACTCAAAGGAGAGTGGACACAGGTTCAGGTTAGTTAAGCAAATGCAGAATTTAGCTTAGTTGAAAATCCGCAAGTTAAAATGCTTTGCTCACAGTGTCCAGTCTCCTAAAAAGTGGCTCCTATGTTTAAAGAGAAAAGAAAGAACCAGCAAGACACTACAAGGCAACAGTAAAAGTTGGTTGCAACCTCCCCATGGTCTGGCTTTATGTGGGGCATCAAGCAAGGGGCTCATGCATTTAGTCTGCATACTGGGCGGGTGCAACGCTACTGCCACCGAGGCATCATGCAAAACTGGAGACTGAGGAGTCCCCAAAGCCCTCACTCCCCTGCCCACCGACTCAGGGCCAGCTGGATACCCTTACAGGCCCTAAGTATCAAAGCCATTGCGATATATTCCTCCTCCCCCACAAGTAATTCAAAATAAAAACAATACCAAAGCTCAAAATAGGTATAAAGGCATCCTGCAAAGTTCTTATTTTTCCCAAGATGGTCACTTTGATGCTTCTCTTTTGAAATACCAACATAAAAGTCTTTAAAGAAAACTTGTCTTTTCTTTTTAAAGTTTACATTAAAACGTCTTCATGAGTGACCTAAGTGTGTGACTCATTGGCCTAGCAGGTAACCATTGCAGCCAACACTATCTGCAACAATGCTGTTTACTTTTCTTCATCATTCCCACCCAGCCCTCTTTTAAGTCAACATTCTTGAAAGCGGGCACTGCTGATGCTGCCCAAGAAACCAATGTGAAACCAAAAGGCAAGTATCCCATAATGCATCCTCCACCAAGTTAGTTTGCTGCAGAGCACAGGGTTTCCATCTGCCACCTATGTTCATATCCCTGGAAGGTAGAGGTTTAAGGAGCCATACTCTGTGAGTCAGGGAGGAAAAACAGAGACTGCCTGACCTTGTGAAATGACCCTGAAGGACAAGAGGCCCCAATCTTGTGAGCTATGTATTGCTAGAACTCAAGATAAATGTTAAACTAAATTTCCTCAGTAAATCCAAATGTAGAGGAAAGGGCAAACCAAGCTAGCACTGTGCATGTAAATGACTATATTGCCCACATCTAAATTCCTTTATTCGAATTCGGGAATGACCGATAAGTAGCCATGTCCAAGGTCATAACAGCAATGCAGTCCACTTTTAAATGGAGATAGGAAATTCCATTTCAGCCTGGCACACAGACAACCGCTGGTGTCCAAAAGCTTGTGCTCTTTTTAAAAGCTGGTTTTTGAAGCTTAGGTTGCACCTTTTTGCAGAAATATTGCTCTACAGGATCACTGGGTTCCCAGGTCAGACAGAGAGGCTGAGCCATCCTGTAGAACTGTATCTTTCTGGATGAAAATGGACTCTGAACACCAATGGGGCATTCCAGGACCTTAGCTCTTCCACTGATGTCCCAGCAGGGGGAAAGTGAGCTCCTCTACAAGGGAGGCGACACTGCGATGAGGACAGAGATGAACACTCCTGTGGCAAGCGGACTGTGAAGGTGCCTCACACATAAATTGTAAAACCATCACGGCCACTGTATGTTGAGAACGGTCTGAATTTTCTCTATGAAAAAAATATTCTTTCAGTTCAATTTTAATGTGAAAGTACAACTACTGAGGGCAGGTCCTTGCTGTCTTTCTTCATAACGGTTTCCTCTGAATACCCTCCGCTCACTAGGATTCTGAAGGTAATTAACTTTCTCATAACCTGTAAGGTATTTCTGGATCATTATAAAACACTAGCATAATCCATAAAGCTTACATTTTCACAGCTTTCATCCATTTTTACTACTTCTGAAATAATCTGGACTTTTGTCTACAATATACATTATACACATAACATCTACACAAAATTAAAGCAAGACTCTTTCCGTAACAATAACCATCTCAGAGCCGTAAAGCCTTTAGTTCTTCTTTCAAGGGCATATATTTATCCATGGTTAGCACATTCTTATCATTCTATGCTGAGTCACCCCCTGACGAAGTGTCCCTAGCCCAACCCCTCCTAGGCCACCATACACTGAGCTCACTTCCCTGGGGTGCTGGGGCAGGGAAATGCACCGATCTTCCTGGCCAGCCTGGTACCATGAAAGAGAAAGTGCCTAACCCAGGAGTCCCAGGCATTAAGGGAATCAGGCTTCTCATTTTGAACTGGGATACAGTCATGGAATTCAAAAAAACAGCAGTCTGGTTATCCTCCTCGTGGAAAGACTAGCCAAATTTAATTCAATTTCCTAATTCAATAAAAATCAAAAGGCCCCCACAAAAAATGGTGTTTACTCTTTTGAGAAAATACAATTAGCAATATTAAGTTCCTTTCAAATTTTATCTGACTTGACATTCAGATAACTCTTTTTTTTTGAGACAGAGTTTTGTTCTTGTTGCCCAGGCTGGAGTGCAATGGCGCAGTCTCGGCTCACTGCAACCTCCGTCTCCCGGGTTCAAGGGATTCTGTCTCTGCCTCCCGAGTAGCTGGGATTACAGGCGTGCACCACCATGCCCGGTTAATTTTTGTATTTTTAGTAGAGACAGGGTTTCACCATGTTGGCCAGTCTGGTCTCGAACTCCTGTCCTCAGGCGATCTGTCCACCTCAGCCTACCAAAGTGCTGGGATTACAGGCATGAGCCACCATGCCCAGCTTCAGATAACTCTTAACTTTGCTGGTAATAGTCTAGATATAGCTCTTTTTCATTTTGTGTGAGTACATAAACAGTCTTTTAACATGTCCAATAAAATGGAACGTAGGCCAGACAGAATCTCTTAAATCCAGAGTCAGGCTCAGAAGAGCTTTTAACACAAATAACTTCTCAGAGAGAAGGAATCACGTATGATAATTACACAGACTTATTAATATTAAATTAACACTTTTAATGTAAGGAGTAGCTATGCCAGGCCAGTATGGCCACTGATGAAATCCACTTTGCCACTGAATCCCATGGACAGGGCAAGTAGCAGGAGAGTAAGACGTGGTGATGAGGTTCTACAGACTGAGGTGTTACAGTATCACTGGAAAAGCTCAGTGTTCATCCTGTAGTCCTTTTGATTTCAATTTTCAACAAACCATGTCATTATTACCTTCATTTCTTTTCCTACCATCACCTAGAATTTCTCTTTTCCTACCACCATCACCTACTAATGTGCATGTAAAACCCTACATTCAAATTTAGGGAATATCAGATAAATAGCAATGCCTAAGGTGCTGAAGACAATCCTGTTCACTTTTAAATGGACATATGAAATTCTCTTTTCATATACTTTTCACCTTTCCTAAGCTTTAGGGAAGATGCTACTAAAATGGTCCTGCTTTTTCTAATGTCCAGTAAAAGCAACAGCTCTAACAGTCGAATCAAGCAGTATCATCATTTAATGTTGGGTAGGTGTCATGAGTCTCCATGAGTCAACTAGGACAGAGGTTTGCAATCCTCTGCACCACAGCTCATAACTTTATTCTTGTGTGTGGGTGATGGGGAAGAACAGGAGCATGGGGTGAATGAAAATAAATGCAGATATAGAAGCAGAGCAAATTGGTGTGCCACATGCCTATGTTCGTTTTTCACAGGATTTCATAGAGAAATTCCTAAGACCCTCAATACCTGGGACTCTACGACTAATCATACCCTTAGTAACCTCATACTTCTGGAGTATGAAATTAAGCAAAGTTGGCTGGGCACAGTGGCTCATGCCTGTAATCCCAACACTTTGGGAGGCCGAGTCTGGCGGATCACCTGAGGTTGGGAGTTCCAGACCTGCCTGGCCAACATGGAGAAACCCCATCTCTGCTAAAAATACAAAATTAGCTGGGCGTGGTGGCGCATGCCTGTAATCCCAGCTGCTCAGGAGGCTGAGGCAGGAGAATCGCCTGAACCTGGGAGGCGGAGGTTGCGGTGAACTGAGATCATGCCACTGCACTCCAGCCTGGGCAATAAAAGCAAAACTCTGTCTCAAAAAAAAAGAAAAAGAAATTAAGCAAAGTTACTACCCATAACATTACACAATATGTGAGAATATTTTTTAAAAATCTACCAAATAAAACATTTAAAAATTCTTCAGGAAATCCACAACCTTGCTTGTGGAAGTCTTGCTTGCATTAACCAAAGCGGTCTGACTCAACTAATCTACTAAAAGGAAGTATGTAATTTAAATCAGTATTATTTTCAGATTATAATAATCTTGATACATCTTTATTATCACTTCACACACACAAATGTGCACACATTCACACACATGCACACATTTTCATGCTTTTTACCACCTATTTCAGAGGAAATAATAGTTTAAGGAAAGAACTTTAAAGAATGGCAGACAAGGTCAGGGCTTAGAGCATAGCTGTATTTCTCATTTATACTTGGGCAGGTCACGTATAGTATGATACTTCTACATCTAAACTACTCACTAGTACACCTAAAGAAATGTGACATTAGGAAAATATAGTATTTTCCCTGAGTAGTTACTGTATTTTCCTTTAATCAAAAAGTTGACATGCCCTCAAATTGTTCAGGTTACCTTACCAACTTTTCTTCTAGAAACAAAAACCTGGTATCAGGAGGGATTCCCAGTAGCAGAATTTAGAACAATCTTTTGTACAAACTATTTTCAACTTCTGATTCTAAAGGAATCTCTTTTTAAACGTTTACATTGAACTCAAACCCAAAGGCTTTCAGTTCAAATAGCAAATAATTATACTTACGAATTATCTCCAGACTAGTAATCTCCAGAACTGTCCAAGTGGTGGGAAAATCTAAACATTATCATTCAGCACCAAAAGCCTTTTATTACAAGGTAGAAGTGTTATTTAAAGCTGAACACAAACCACACAGTTACTACTAAAATCTAAAGCAAATTAAGATCCTCAGGTAGCAACCAACAGTCACCCAGGAGTAGCACATTCTCCAAATCTAAACTCCTAAAGTTACATGTTCTGGAATTATTCTTAGTCTTCATCGTTTTCTTTGCTTCGGGGCATGAAATACTTCACCCTATTGTGTGTCTTTCTACACAGTTCTCCCTGAAAGTGATTATCAGAGTTACAGGGCACAGGAAGGGGCTTTGACTCAGCTCAGCAGTACAGGTCCCTACACAGCAACAACCAGGCAGCAGTCAGCAAAGGCTGTTTCTCATCTCACTAAGTGCTGATCCCCCACCTTTTGTTTTCTGTTCTTGTGATAACGAGATCTCTCTCTCTCTCAGATATAAAGAATCTTTACAGGGCCTAATCCACTTATATACACAGTGATAAAGGCTTTTCCATTTTTCCCCAAAGAAACATGCAATTCAAGCTGTGAGCTAGGCCAGGCCACTGTTTTGAGGTCCTGCTACAGAATAGTGTGCTCTTCTCTCCAAACACTGCAATGATAAATTTGGCATTGCATATGGCTAGACGGCAAAGACGTGTAATAGACTGTTTTCCAGGCCTTTGAAACCGGGATTTCTTAACGCCAAATGAGGCATAAGCCTGGGCATGATCCAGATTTATTTTTCTTGAGGCATACTAATGAAAAGGTTCAAGGAAGCATTATAAAATAATAAGAGTATGGCAGTACTATAATGTTCAATGACTTTTTCGTAGCAGTGGAACACTAAGAAAAGTTTTGCTTGAATTAGGTCCGCCCAAACGAAAACATATTTCTTACTAGATGCCACATGCGTGACTCACTATGTGGGCAATATTTTATTAATACCAAAACAATAAATTTAAATATGAGTTGTCCATTTTATGAGTGTGTTTTTGAAAACACACTGATGCCAAGACTACTTTACTAAACAAGTTCAACTCTATAAATATACCGAGAGAAAAGACGTATAATTTTATAATACTATTTCAAGTTAAAGGCACTCAAAAACTGTAGACTTACTCAATAAATCTTAATATGATAACAAATTAGCAGAAAATGTTGAATGTATTTAAATCATCTTTGGTTTCTTTAATCAGCTTCTAAAAATAACACTTTAACTGGCTGAAACATATTGAATTCAAAATCCCAAATATAAAACATATAAAGTTTATAATTAAGGCAATTATTCAGATAGTTCAGGGCAAAAGCTTCCTCTTTTGAGTAACCAGATGCAGGCAAAGTGGGTTTTGAATTTGGGTAATGGTCTTATTTCCCACTTAAATTTGTTTCTGTGAATCTGGCTGAAACTTAATTTATCACAGGAGGCACAGGAGGGCTTACCTACAAATCATAATCATCAACCCACTATAGCATGAAAAGGTATAAAAAGCAATTATCCAATGATTCTGGAGTGTAGAAATATCCAGCCTGGATAAATCAGGTTTAAAAATTTTGATCACAATTGAAGTTTATTTGTGAATACCCAGTGTGTCTATTTAAACAATCTTAGTTCAGTAAGCAGTGTGCAATCCAAACTAAAAGGTCACTATGAAAACACACCAGGCCTACCTGTCAGGTCAATATTTAGTCCTTGATTAGAAAATACTAAGTGTCACAAAGCCACATTTTTCAAATTCTGATTTAAAACCAATTCAGTTGGTTGAGGATTATACAAATACTTTTAAAATCTGTTTTCATTAAACTATAAAGCTTTTCAAATCACAAAGCTACATATACTATGTTACATATGAAAAATAAAAGTAATGATTGCATAATTACTTAGGTTGTGAAAATTTCAAAATATCAGTGGACTACAAACAAGTTTTAAACAGATACAAGCAATTTACATCCACTTATTTCCAACTACATGGTTTCCTCGATTTCCTGTGTAGAAATGAATGTATCTCAGAGTGCCTGCTCTTACAAGCTGGACTGTCTTCTACCAAAGAACTTCGTTGTTCTCCTTAAAAATCAGTGTATATGAATTCCTTCTACATTTCCACTTGCCTGAAAATGACAGTTGAGGGTCCGTGTTTCTTCATTTCTAACCCATTTCTGAATAAAAAGACTTATTTTTTGCAGTTTGACTGACAGAACCTAAGCTCTTGTAGCAGGAACTCAAAACTTGGTTATGTAAGCAGAAAAGAGAAGTGCCAGAGCCACTGAGAAGAAGACATGCGGCGTTGCTTACTTAAATCCCCAGCCTGTGCCCCCAAGGACAATAGCTGCTACCAGGATGGCACCAGCGATGGAGCCTATTATGAGATTGGTGGCACTAGGACCTGTGACAAAGGATCATGGGAAGAGTCATATGAACCAACCACTTTCGTTACCACAAGGGAAAGGCAGTTAAGCAGTTTCAGGAAGTAAATATCCTGTGTAAAAGACGGCTAAACATTTAAATTGCCTTTATTTACTTAGCTTAATTGCATTTTAGATGCTACGGTGAGCGTTGCTTGGATTTATATGCCTTTAAATCTAAAGTTTCTGCACCATTGACAATTAAGTTCCATTAAATTCACCTTTCACAGAATTTGAAGCAAATAGGCCCCACTTGTTGTCTTTACACATCCTTCTTCTCTTCCCCTCTCCCAGTATCATGTATCAAATAAGTAAAAGCACAGAGAGAACACCATCGCATTCAGACAAGCTCCATCTGACTCACAAATGGGGGCATGGAGGAAAGGAAACACATTCTGCTACAATGCCCTTCCAAAAAGCACCTAAAAGTGGTCTGAATGCTAACTTTTTAATTCCCCACTTGGAAACAGTTAAAATTTAGCAGTCAGAAGGAAGTCAATACAGATCTGACTTTTGAAGCCTTGCTCTCAAAGATACACTTCTTCACTATCCTTACAGTGGTAAAGACCAAAATGGGGTTCCAAAGGCAAGATATAAGGAAGCATACATCTCATTTGCGTAATTTTGGGGAAATGGTAAAAAGATTCCTTAGATTCAACTGAGAATAGCTTTAAAGTTCCCATTGTTACTAACAGAACTTTCAGGCTTAGAGATATAAAAAAGCAGAGAGCCAAAGGACAGTAAGAAAGAAAAGACAAGGTGGCATTTCTATCAATTGCTAAGGATAAGAGCTAATCCATATCCTAGTTAACTCCTGTCCACTCGCTCACTCCTCTCCTTAAGCTTAGCATTTTAAAATCTAAGCAACGTTAAACCTAGTATAATAATTACTTTACATATCCCATCCTTCAGGATGCTAACATGCAGGTACAGTGTCCCCTAACAACAAAATACTTTCAGTCCTATCTATCCCTGCTCCAGGAATCACAAAGCCAATGTTGCTAGTTTCCCTAAAATCCTTGAGTTTTGTGTAAACATTCATTTCTGTGTAAAAAATTCTCTTTTCTGCTCACATCAGTGCCCTCAACTGTGTACATAAATGGATGCCACTTTTGGCAGCACACAAATTGCATGCATAATGTGTTTTTATTCGGAGACCATCCAGGGCTTGGTGGGCAGGTAGAGGACAGCTGCAATACAGTCTCGGGGTGCAGGTCTCTTTAGGCTCCTGGGCTTGTGACATGCTCTTAAGACTAACCACTGACCGTCTAGAGAACGAATCTCAGTTGCCTTTAGAGATACACCAATAATAATAATAATAATAATAATAATGAGAGCCATAAAAATAGTTTAAACAGCTACCGTATTGTGCACTTACTATGTGCTGGACACAGTACTGAACACTTGACATATAGTATCTCTTTTGATCTTTACAAAAATCGTATGAGGTGGGAACTATGACTATCCTTGTTTAATGGATGAGGAAACAGGCTTCTAGAAGTTTGTGAGTGATAGAGGCAAGATGTGAACACAGATTTGTCTGACCCTAAAACATATCCTATAAGTCAAGGGTCAGGAAACTGGAGCCCACAGACCAAATCTAGCCCCACTGTCTGCTTTTGCAAAAAAGTTTTATCGGAACACAGCCACGCACATTCATTTACATATTGTTTATGGCTGCTTTCATGCTAAGACAGCATTGTTGAGAAGTTGTTACAGACAACCCTGTAGGCTGAAAGCTAAAACTATTTACCATCTGGCCTTTTACAGAAGTTTGCTAACTTCTGTTTTAGAGAAACTTTATTCTACTTACATGTATTTCCTCCCCACAATTCAACAGAGAATCAAATTTCAAAACAAATATTAAAAAAATATATAACCATGTACATACTCTATGCTTTGGATATGATTTGCACTTCGTCCGCTTCAGAAAACATAGGCTAGGATTAGAATCAACACATAATTCATGAAAAATGATTCCTGACATATAAACTAAGGAGTAGAAATTAAAAAAAAAACTGCCCATGGAATTCTTAGTGACTGAATGAACATTACTCTATCAATTAAACTAAGAAATGTTGAGACAATCTATATTGTACTACATTATTTTTTAAAAAACTATATTTCTTGAGCAATTATGCTAAAACTTGGAATTTGATGGGGAAAAAAATCAGTAAGCTAAGAGAAAACTAGTGCTCATAAACCAGGAATAATAACAAATCTATCTTTAGAAAAAATATACATACACTTACACAGACTTACCTGTCACAATTAGAAATAGTCACAAACGAACAAAACTGGAAATGATTGATGAAAACAAATGCTGATAACAAGGACTATGTTTTACAAGAAAGGCCTCTTTGATTTTACCTATCTCTAAGACTTCAAGGAAGGATTATTAAAATTCATCCTTTCAATTAGTACATTTAAGGACACCAAAGTTACAGCCAATGTATAATGTTAAAAAATGCATTTGGGATGATTTTCAGAAAACTGCCATTTGTCAAGGAGGAATTTCACATAAATGCATGCATGGAGCTGGCCCCGAAAAAGGAATGTTTCTTCTGTATATAATCCAGTCAACAGATCCAAGGGGAAATTAAAACAGGACAAAGTTTTTGTCTCTAAATATTTTTATCCCTGTTATGGTCTTTGTTTTCTAATACACAAGGAGAAACAAAATCTCTTTTCTAGTATTTCTAGCTTCCCCTGTGCTAACCAGCTTCACAGTCCATAGAGATGAGATGTGAGTTGGAAGATCTAAGTCTGGTCAAAGTCCTTGAATCCAGGAGAAAGAAGGCTCATGTCATCTTCAACACAAGGTGTGAACTATGAACCTGCTTCCCTCTTAATGCTATTTTGGTCCCCGGGTCTCCCAATTCCAGTGTGTAAGAGGAGCACCCATTTGTTCTAACCAATGGGACTATAGAAAAACATATCTGATATTCACAATAAGCCCATGATTTGGGATGGGTGAGTCAAAGATATCTAGTGATTCCTGAAGATACTAGTAATTCATTCCTGGGCCACTTTGAAGTGTTACCACCACCACAGTAGACAGAAAAGACTGTGTAAAGGGTTATGTCTGCCATTCTTAAATATTCTTTTTCTAATTAGAGAGAGAAGAAAAAAAATCATGATAATATTTTAATCTACAGATTAGCAATCTCAGGAAGCAATGTGCCCTGGAGAACTGACAGCTATTCTGAGGATGTGGATCAAGTACAGAGCACCCTAAATCAAAGCATCAGGAGAACTGTATTTCTGTGACAGCTTAATGGGCAAGTGGCACACAATATATTTATTTACACCCTGGCTACTTTTAAGACGAATCCACCAGGTGATTTGCAGCTGTTCACTTACGGTTATACAGGTTTGGATTAAATATTTTTTCATTCTTAATGCTCCTTGCTTCCAAATATTTATGTAGACTTCAATTTTGAATTATTAACCTATTTTATAGGAAAAATAGGAAGGCAGTATGCTAAATATCTTCTTTCTAAAAAATTAAGCTGCAGCCTCCTGTATCATTCTAAATAAATGAAGAAAACATTAGTAGCTATCATTTTTATTACCTTTAAAAGGTCCTATAACTGTTGCTAATTGCTAGTTATATATGTAAATTTATTTGACTGGCACAGATTAACTTTATTACAAGAATCCTAAGAAAACACACATATAAAAGCATTTTTGCCAATAAATGGTTTTAAAAAAAGTCTGTATTTTAAAATTACTTCTACAAAGTGGAGGAGCAATGGAAGTGTTGGGACTATTGCCTTAATTATGAAGATATCAGAAGCACACCCAGTGTTATGTTATGCCCCACATTGTTCCAGACAGGAGAAGGTTCTACATGACACAAGAAAACCACAGGACACAAGCAACATCCAAATCACACCACAAGGTGCACTACCACAGGAAACACAGTCAACAGGACGAGACATGGAGTCAGGTACAGGCATCGCCTCACACATCAGGCACCACACAGAAACACTCTGAAACTGGCAAGGATGCTTACTCTATTCCCCACCCTGTGCCTCCAAAAATCACCCCCAGGGCCAGAATGGTGCCGGCCACGGCCCCTATTAGCCTGCTTGTGGCCATATTCACTGTGTGGAGGGAAAATGGAGATTTTTTAACAAAGGAAATTACATACTAATTTCACTAAAATACAAAATAATCTATTCAGGACATGCTTTCAAAGTTGGCTAAATATTGAATTTTTTTGCTGTAAGATTTGAAATTAAGATCTACATACACATTGAAGATATTTGAGGATAACTGTGAATTTACCTTCAAATTCTGCACACCCTACTTTTAAAAAACATAATTATCTTAAACATACTTATAAATACATAAATAATTCAATTTGTTATAGTTCCTACCAGATGTGAGGTAAAATTAAAAAGTAATTTAAATTGCATAACAGCAAATCTGTATTTTAATTACAAAAGTAATGAACCATTAGTAATTGTTTATAAAATTCTCAAACTGTAAAATATGCCTAAGAAGCTACATCTTTTCAAAATTCAGAATATATCATTCAGTTTTGCGAAGATCCTTAGAAATTCAAGACAGAATAACTTTAAAAGTAAATACATGTTTACCTGGGAAGTTATTGAAAAGCGTATTTCAGATAAGTCTGCAATATTTGGATTTCTGTCATAGTATTTAGACATTTTGTTTTTTGTTTATTAGTAGTCTCAAGTGGATAAACTTATAGAAAGTTAGGGTCTCTGGGAAACCGTATTAATTGCTTCAGACCACCAAGTGGTAGATGACTATCAGAGTGAGAATCTGAATAACTTTATGTCACTGCTTCTGTGTACAGCTTTCCAATCCTGGAAAATGGGGCTGGAATGAGTGGAGGTCCCCAAGGTTCCCTCTACAAAGGCAAAATGAAGTTTGGTGTTAAAGTAGGAAGACACATTGTTTGCAGTTGTGTGTCTGTGCCTGTGTGCACACAAGTGTGTGGACATACATACACTTTATTTCATATTTCTATAGGAATCAAAAGGACTGGCTTCAAATTACCTTTCCCATGAAAACAGAGATTAGCTTCAACAAGGCTGCCCTTCACATGTATTGTGTGCTCTGAGACAGTGAAACGAAACAAAGATCCACGACTCAAAGCCACCATTTTTTAAGGCTTACAATTGGGCTCACTGACATTTTTAGCTAAATATTTTCCCAGAGGAAGAGAAAGAATCTTGGATTTCTAACCCTGTTAATTAACTGTATACTGCTTTATCTTATCACAAGATAATAATGTGAGGGAGAAATTCTAGTTTTATCATTGACTAAGCACAACCTGGTTTCTTAAAAAACAAACAAACAAAAAGATGGGGACACAACAGAGAACAGAAAAGTCCCCCGAGAGTGTTGAAGGCTAAGGGAAGAAGACCAACACAGAAGGTGGCAGCAATGTTTCCCCACTATGACAATACATTAGAACTCAAAACCACCTGAACTACTCCGATTTTCAAGTTATGGAGGCAAACACTGGGACTGAAAGGTATTCAAAATATGAAGCCTCATTTTTAAAAAGACCTTAGAAAACCCTTGCTTTCAGAATACTAAATTAACTGATATACATTATTTGATAACTTTTTTTTCTTTTTTCTTTTTTTTGAGATGGAGTCTCGCTCTGTCGCCCAGGCTGGAGTGCAGTGGCATGATCTCAGCTCACTGCAACCTCTGCCTCCCGGGTTCAAGCAATTCTTCTGCCTCAGCCTCCCAAGTAGCTGGGACTACAGGTGCGCACCACCACGCCCGGCTAATTTTTGTATTTTTAGTTAGAGACAGGGTTTCACCATATTGGCCAGGCTGGTCTCGAACTCCTGACCTCGTGGTCTGCCTGCCTCGGCCTCCCAAAGTGCTGGGATTACAGGCATGAGGCCGCCGTGCCTGGTCATAACTTTTTTTTTTTTTTGGCTTAAGTTTCAGGCATTGGTTCTCAGAGCTGCAATACATGACAGTCCTATGACTTCTGCAATTTTTATATAAGCCACCTATGCTAAATAATAGAAAAAACCCTCTCCCATAAATTGTGATACTAAACGAGTGTTAATTTTTTAGAAATTAACAATTTCTAAAAGACAATTAAATTGTCTTTGCTATGGATGTAATTTCTCACTGCAGAAACAAGACAAAATCATGTAGGTTTTAGAAATGCAACCAGAGGACGAGACATTTCTACAGAGGCTTCAAGTGGGTATTCAAGATGAATAGATATATTCTGTAATCTCCAATGAGAAAGAATAATTTCCTCCACATTATTAGCTGGTAAGTACTCTTAACGCTAAAGCAAGTTAAAAGCGGGAAAAAAAGCTTTTTCAAAAGCATCCCTACCCTCCCTGTTCTCTCTCCCTCCCATTACTTTGAGTGACACAGTATCCTGCAAATACATGTAAAGTGCCATTTGATTCTTTGTCATTGTACTGAACATGGTTGTCTCTTAAAGATGTGAAGATTTTCTTTTTGTCGATTCTGCTTTGCTTTTGTTCTCTTCCTTTAGAGAGTGCTGAACTTTGTTTTGGCAAGTAGGAACTTGTGCATCACCTTGACATTAATTAACTGAGTAGCTCACGGGTGGGTGGATTTTTATAGGGGACATATTTGAAAACAAAGGTTGCAGCTGCTTTTCATAGCTACAAAGAATTTATCATCTCATTGAAAAAAATTCTACTTCTACACTAATTTATCTATTCTGTAATTTATTCATTAATTCATTCATTACCTACTAAATACCTTTTTTTTTGTTCAAGGAACTACGCTGGACACACGATGATATATCTTATTTTCCTTCTCATCCTACCAAACCTGGAGATGGAACTCTTAAAGCTTCTAGCTGACAACACAATCCTTTTATTAGGAACTTAACTTTGCTCCCTAACTCTTTGATACACTTACTTTTCAGTATAATGTGTTTGTGGAATCTGTTTATTACCTAGCAGAATGTTTTCATTTTTGTTTACTTGCTTATTTCCATTACTTGTTGGTTTATTATTATTTTCAGTCTTGGTCCCTGCTATCTAGGTTTACTTGTGCTAAAAGACAGAATTTTTGGTAAGTATAAAATATCAAAAACTATAAATTTTCTCCTTTTCTTAAGATTTTCTATTTTATATGTAGAATTCCTTTATAGACATGTCATGCTTCAGACATTTTGAAAATGTGCTGTTTTGAAATTGAGTGGGTTTTTTTCCTTATTTTTAGAGAGTTTCCCAAATAAGAAGATGCATTATTTCCCCCAAGTGATTCCAAAGGGGGTTAAAATCCTGTATCTTTTGATACTTCACAGGCAGGAGACATCAAAGTCATCATTTGTATTCCATGGACCAAAGTGCTTTCTTCAGGGATTTATTATTCCACTACAATTCAAGACAAGAAAAGTAAATACTAAATAAACTCTTTATATACTAGTGTATAATATTGGTATGTAGCTCCATATTTCAATACATTATACATACAATCAGATCTCCTGTTTTCCATAAAAGAAAAAAACAAGTTCATTTTTAGATACATGGACAAATGTCTAAAAGGATGCAAAATAAATGATTTCATGTAAGAATATATTTCAGTTTATGCTGTCAATGAAAATAGGGTTTTCTGAACTGAAACAAAATAAATTCACAGTTATTAAAAAATTTTTAAACTTGATATATCCTTGGGTTATTGATAAGGCCATTGTTATTTGAGAAAAATATCCAGGTAGCACATAATTATACATGAGCATAATCATATATGATAAGGATAACTTCTCATATCTAATCATCTAAACTATAAAATCAAAGATTTGTGCACTGACGAAGACAGTCACCAAAAGGATATATTGCAAAAGGTAAATGTAAACACTAAATACTCCTCAAGGTTAATACCTCAGAAAATAAGACTTCAAAACTATTATTTTAAAAATACTAAATGATAATAATATAATACTTCCTTTCTTATCTAATTCCATAAAAAGCACCATTGACAATAATGGATCAGCTAATAAGCTTGATTACTACCTGGTTATTGTTTCGCTTTCTATTTACTATTGTGCTATGAGAACTAGCAGAATAACTTAATATTCAGCTTTTTTTTTTTATTTTTTTTTTGAGAAGGGTCTTACTCTCTTGCTCAGGCTGGAGTGCAGTGGTGTGATCTTGGCTCACTGCAACCTCTGCCTCATGGGATTAGGTGATCCTCCCACTTCAGCCTCCCAAGTAGCTGGGACTATGGGCACATGCCACCACAACTGGCTAATTTTTTTATTTTTTTATATAGACGGGGTTTTTCCGTGTTGCTCAGGCTGGTCTGGAACTCCTGGGCTCAGGCAATTTGCCCACCTCAGCTTCCTAAAGTGTTGGGATCACAGGAGTGAGCCACTGTGCCTAGCCTCACTATTCGACTTCAAAACAGGAGTATGGAATAACAGAAAAAAGCATTTGGCTCAAGATAAGGTGATTATGTTATATTATTGGCTCTGCCTCTCACTCTTTGTTAACCCTGAAAACTAACTTAGTTTCTTCATTTGTGAAACAAGGGGTCTAGACTGAATTCTTTCTAAGGCCCTTTTCATTTCTGATTTGATGAGTGTGGTTGTGATGAAAAGGTCTGACCAAAGCTTCCCAGGAATATCTGCCCATACATATCACTGAAAACATTACCTATGTCCCAGTTTCTCTTCCTTCTTACAATGGTGATGTAAACTATCAAATGAGAAAAGTTCC
The DNA here is from genome assembly GCF_028858775.2 of Pan troglodytes. Lineage (NCBI taxonomy): Eukaryota > Metazoa > Chordata > Mammalia > Primates > Hominidae > Pan > Pan troglodytes. The sequence continues at coordinate 108,831,331 of NC_072411.2, read as the reverse complement.
ACTGTATTCTATAGTAAGCACCTTGAGAATGTGTCTACATACAGACAATAATTGGGGTGCTTGATGTGGGTCTCCCTGTAACAGGAGAGAATTCTAGGTCTTTTAAACAGAGTTAAAATACATTCTGTCCTTGTAGAACAAAGCAAAATAATTTTCTATAATGATTTCAGTGGAAACAAGTTGAGAAAAGGACTAGGCTTAAAAAATATAAAAAATTAAAAATAAACTTAAGAAAGGGTTTTTGCATGTGAAATGAACAATGTAGAAAAAATAAATAATGTGACAAAAATCTTTTTTAAAAAATCCTTGCTCACATGGTTTGTGCTTTGAGATCTTATTTCTTGTCTTTCAATAGTTTGGTTTGAGAAGTTGGCGTGAATAATCTAGCATGCCTTAAATTATGGGTCCATAGTGGACAACTGTAGTAAGTACAGGGTGACTACAGTGGCAATGCTTTCAGGTATGCTTTCAGTCCTCACACAGGAGAGGTTGAATTTCCTATTCTTCCAGGAACTTATAGTTAAAATAAAAGAAATACACAAAATACATCAGTTCATTTCTGACATTCTCAAATCAGTGAAGACGGAGTCATAGAATTCGCCTTCATTTTTACTAATTTGGTCTTAATCCAAAGGGCAGTTGGGTACAATTTATCTTTTATGCCCATGTTCATGATTTTTAAGAAGGCCATATTTTCATTATGTTTCTTGAATTTTTTTCTCTATATAATGGAAGCACATTGAAATTAAATAAAACTAAGTATTTTTAATACTCTTACTGCACCTATACAGAAAACCTTCATCTATGCATATGATTGGCCACTGTGGGTGGTGCCCATTATAAATGGCAAGCATTTGGGGAGGGCCCAAACACTGTGCTCAATCAGGCAGGTGCCAACCAAACCAGTTGGATCGTGAGAAAAATGATACAACATGCAGTTTTTGGTTTTTTTTCCTGAGACAGTGTCTCACTCTGTTGCCCAGGTTGGAGTGCAGTGTCGCGATCTCAGCTCACTGCAAGCTCTGCCTCCCGGGTTCACGCCATTCTCCTGCCTCAGCCTCCCGAGTAGCTGGGACTACAGGTGCCTGCCACCACGCCCAACTAATTTTTTTGTATTTTTAGTAGAGACGAGGCTTCACTGTGTTAGCCAGGATGGTCTCGATCTCCTGACCTTGTGATCCGCCCGCCTTGGCCTCCCAAAGTGCTGGGATTACAGGCGTGAGCCACCGTGCCCGGCCACAACATGCATTTTTTGAGAAAAATCTTAGTGTCTCACACACTGCTGAGCCTACAGTCAGTAAAACACTGATTGTTTTAATAACTTGAGTCCATTACCTATTACTCTTCGGCAAGGCAACAAAACAAATGAATATGGATAAACTGAAAAGTGGCACTAGCATGCACCATCTCATTTCCTTTGCATATTTCAAAAGAGAAGAGTGTAATATTTATGGAGTGTCTGTGTGCCAAGCATACGCTATCTTTTAAATAGTAGACAGTCAATAAATATTTGCTAACTGAATAAAAAGAAAAGCACATAATTTCTCACTTGGAATCTTCTTTTAACCTGACAATCAAAAACAAAATAATAAAATCTACAACAAAGTTTTAAAATTTTTTAGTTTCTGTTTTACCAGTATATTAATAGATTTTTTAAATAGAGGTTAAAAAGATATAGATAGCTATTACAGATAAAAGCTATTATTTACTTGTACTAAAATTGCTTGAATTTTCTGGAAATGTAAATATTTATAAAAATAACTAGGTCATTTATTTCATTTAATGACATTTTCAATTTAATCAAAATTATTAGAGATTCATAAGGTTTTTAATAATTTTAGAACCAATAGATAACTTTGCAATGACTCCATTGTCTTCATTAAAAATGAAAAAAGAAAAATGCAACAGGAAAGAAGCATACCAGAATGCTTATCTCTTTTTTTTTTTTTTTTTTTGAGATGGAATCTCGCTCTGTTACCCAGGCTGGAATACAATGGCACGATCTCGGCTCACTGTAACCTCCACCTCCCGGGTTCAAGCGATTCTCCTACCTCAGCCTCCCCAGTATCTGGTACTACAGGCACGCACCACCATGCCCGGCTAATTTTTGTATTTTTAGTAGAGATGGGGTTTCACCATGTTGGCCAGGCTGGTCTCAAACTCCTGACCCCAGGTGATCCGCCTGCCTGGGCCTCCCAAAGTGCTGGGATAACAGGTGTAAGCCACCGTGCCTGGCCTCTTTTTTGGGGGATGAGTAGGGGGCTCAGTGTCTCACTCTATCACCCAGGCTAGAGTACAGTGGCACGATCTTGGCTCACTGCAACCTCTGTCTCCTGGGTTCAAGCAATTCTCGTGCCTCAGCCTCCCAAGTAGCTGGGATTATAGGCATGTGCCATCGTGTCTGGCTAATTTTTGTATTTTTAGTAGAGATGGGGTTTCACTATGTTGGCCAGGCTGGTCTCGAACTCCTGACCTCAGATGATCCACCTGCCCTAGGCCTCCCAAAGTCTTGGGATTACAGGCGCGAACCACTGAGCCAGGCCCAATAAGGCTTATCTTGAGCACCTCTGAGTTTTAATATTTTCCGTATTTTCAAATTTTTCTACAATAAGTATGTATTACTTGAAGGATCAAAAAAGTTATTTTTTTTTAAAGGTAGTGTGGGATACTACCACATTAAATGGAGAGAGTAAAGCAAAACAAAACAAAAGGCAGCTGTGAGTACTCTTTCTCTAGAATGTGACTTTCTTTACTTAATGCCTCCAAAGATTTTTAGGCATGGGTGGGTGAAGGAACAGGGAATAGATATTATAGAACCAGACAATTAATAACCCCCTACTCTACTTAAAGAAAAAAAGGCAGAGTCTAAGTAAATTTAGCTCTGCTCATCCGTTGAGGCATCTTTATACATCACTTGAGGAAATAGCATCTAGATCTTAAAAAAAAAAAAATCACAGACACACTGTGGAGAGAAAATTTGGAAAGAATGAACCTTGGCTTCTCTTGTTAGAGCTTAAATCTTCTCTAAATCTAACTTCAGAAGGTGGATCCAAGAATTTTTTGTTCTAGTTTTAAAGTAACAAAAGACTAAGTGTAAAAGTGGAATACGTTCCCTTTTAGAAACAGAAGAAGGAGAACAGAAATAGACTGTGAGGGTGTGATTATGATTCTTACAGAATTTTAATATCATGGGCATATTAAGCAAATGCATAAAATGTGTTTTAACACACCCACTATTACTGAACAATTCACATGCGCCTGAATCAGCCTAAATCTCTTCAGGAATTGAGGACTACAGAGCTTCATCTGCATCTGAAATCATCTTTTCCCATATAAACTATACTGAAGTTCAGAGAGTTTCAATAAACTTTCATCCAAAACTAAGCTGATCTAAACGGTACTAATCCTATATGCATTTTCCTACCTGTCAGAGAAAAGCACGGCAGTTACAAAAAAACTGTTAGCAGTACCATGATAAAGAAGCTGATGTACAATGTCATCCCTGTATATAAAAACTGGTTCTAGTATTTCCTTGGTTTCTTAGGTACAATGTAACAGATGCTGTAGTAGGCCTGTTTGTGACTGATGGGTTTTCTAGATCTTTGAAAATTGTATGAGGGGTTGAGAATTGGGAGAATAATGAAAAATGATTACCATACTCCTGATAACACAGACTACATTATAAGATGATGTAAGAGGCCGGGCGCGGTAGCTCACACCTGTAATCCCAGCCAAGGTGGGTGGATTATGAGGTCATGAGTTCAAGACCAGCCTGGCCAAGATGGTGAAACCCCATCTCCACTAAAAATACAAAAATTAGCCAGGCGCAGTGGCAGGTGCCTGTAATCCCAGCTACTCAGGAGGCTGAGGCAGGAGAATCTCTTGAACCCAGGCAGCAGAGGTTACGATGAGCCAAGATCACACCGCTGCACTCCAGCCTGGTCGACAGAGTCAGACTCTGTCTCAAAAAAAAAAAAAAAAAAAAAAAAGATGATGTAAGAGGGGCGGGCGCAGTGGTTCACACCTATAATCCCAGAACTTTGAGAGGCCAAGGCGGGAGGATCACTTGAGGCCAGGAGTTCAAGACCAGCCTGGACAACATAGTGACATCTTGTCTCTACAAAAAATAAAAAATTAGCCAGGCATGGTGGCAGGATTCTTGGGCCTTGCAGTTTGAGGCTTCAGTGAGCCATGATTGTGCCACTACACTCTTACCTGGGTGACAGAGCAAGATCCTGTCTCAAAAAAAAAAAAAAAAAAAAAAAAAAAAAGATGATATAATGGATGGGAAGAGAACAAGAGTCTGAGATCAGGCACTTAGGACTTAGGTCCTGATCCCGGCCTTGTCTCTCACTACCTGGGTGACTACAGTAAGTGACCTGACCTCAGGGTCTGGGCCTTCTCATCTGCGAAAATAGAGAGTGGTCCTAGGTGGCCCCCGAGTCTCTTTCTAATCCCAAAATTCTAATTTCTCTCCTCTTAATGACTGATTAAAACAAGGGTCCAGATCTCTCACATTTTCTTTGAAGAATGAAAGTTCTATGAAGAATTCCAACTCCTTCCTAGTCAAAAGAATGTTCAAAAAGAGCTTGTAAGGTGACAACTTCCTTCTGGAGAGATTCCAACATTGAAAAGTAACCAGAGCCTCATGTCAGCCAAAAAGATTTGATCTATTAGAAAAATGGCATAGCTTAGACAAACTGCAAAATAATTTGTGACTACAGAAAGAGAATAAGGTTTAAAGAGAAAAAGAATACTGTATTAAAGAAAATGTGTATATTTACTTCTTCCCAATCTCAGTTCTAGACTAAGAAGTAATTCAAACACATTTTAAAAATATGATATATCAGAATCCTTAATTTGGCAGTAACATAAATTATATACTTTAAAGGCAAAAACAGATATTCTTATGTGTCTCCTCTTAAGTCAATCAGAATGTTATACTGGTGCATTGGAACAGTGTCAACGAATTCAGTATTCCATGAATTGAAACCAAAATCACACAAACCCTTGGGTCCTTCATCCTTGGGGGGGTGAAGGTTCCTAACTGGATCCCGGATACTGCAATCTGTCCCTGCCCAGGTGAAATCACAAATGCAGGTGGCTTCATTACTACACACCTGTGAAGAAAAAGGAACAGATATGGCATTTTCACTGTATTTTGTAGAATAATAGTGATAAATGTAAAAGAGACACAGGGGCAGGGAGGAAGCTTTAAAAGCTATTTGGAATTTCTTTTTCAAGTTTCCCATGGTCTTGATCACTAGACACAAGGTAATAATGCATAGATCAAACTGTGTAACATTTTTTCCCATTAATTAAAGAAAAAGAGTAAAAGGAAGAAATTCTTCAATTATTTATCTTATTATTTATTATTATTCTTAAATTGAATTATTCATGTTATTCTTAAACTGAATCATGATATTACTTAAGTATACAAATGTCTGATAAGATACTTTTTTCTACTTTGTTCAGAAGTAGCTTTTTCTAGGAACACACTTTAAAAACATATACACTTACTTCAATAAATTAATAGACAGTGGGCTCAAAAGCACTGCTGGAGATAAAAGGCCAGGAGACATAAATCACCAGTGCCTTGTATGACCTCACCGTTACCACGTCCAACACCAAACTCACTTGGTGGCACTTTCCCTGCCCAACAAGGATTCCCCCCCACCACACCCCCACACCCCTAGTCCTTGGTAACCCTCTTTTCTCAGTCAGCCAAGCTGAGGACCCCAGAGTGATCTCTGTCTCCTCCCTGTTTCTCCAGGGACCCACCAGCATGCTGGAATGGAACTGTAATCTAGAGGAAATAAATAACGATGAGCAAACTAGAGACAGGAGTGTTTAAACCCTTATCTCCCTGAGAAATACATTCAGAGATGATAAAATCAAACAAGGAAGCTTTTTAATCTGAAATATTCTAATACCATGATTGTGATTAACAAGGCTGAATTTGGCCTTTTTTGTTGTTGTTGTTGTTGAGATGGAGTCTCGCTCTGTCGCCAGGCTGGAGTGCAGTGGCTCGATCTCGGCTCACTGCAACCTCTGCCTCCTGGGTTCAAGCGATTCTTCTGCCAAAGCCTCCTGAGTAGCTGGGACTACAGGTGCCCACCACCACGCCCAGCTATTTTTTGCATTTTTAGTAGAGATGGTGTTTCACCATGTTGGCTAGGAGAATGGCTGAAATTAAAGTCCAGTCACTGTGACCATGCCAGACCATGAAGGTTCCAGCTGTCACATTGATACCTACTTACCCCATGGCCCGAACAGACTTTACCCTTGGAATCGAGTGGACAGCTGCTCATATTTAGGGCTTGAATTTGTAGGCACTTCCGATCTAAACACATCATAGACGGGCCACATGGCGTTCCATCTTCTACATAGCCCACATCCGTATCATCATCTAAAACTACATGAGCACCACTAAAACAAGAAAGATATCCATATAACTATTTGCACCACACTTAGAACATCAACATGAATGAGGCTTGCTCTTCACAAAACCGATGAGGCTGTCAGTGGATGTGGATTTCTCCTAGCATTTTCTTACTCCTCTTCTTCTTCCCCTTTCCCTACCTTTCCTTAATAAAAGAGCATGAAAAAGAAACACTCTTCATTATCATTATTACAGTACACATCAACAAGAAAAATGTCATTTGCACAAAGTATATTCTAAATCTTCACGTGTTTTCAAGACCCAACATTAAGACTAAAGGAGAGAAGTATCTATATGAGAACAAAAGAAGCAAATATATCATTAGCTCTCCAAGGCTTTCAGATGTAGCATGGTAGAAAAAAGCAGATGATGAACAAAAACAGCAAATGAAAAATATTTTGAAAAGTATTATTCTTACTTCAGAAGATCTGATTATCCATAATTGAAAAACATAAACAAATCAGTTATTTTCTATTGATATTTACAGACATGCCTAGCTTAATGATGGGGATAACATTCTAAGAATTGTGTCATTAGTCAATTTTGTCTTTGTGCAAATGTCATAGAATGAGCTTACACAAACTTGGATGGTATAGCCTACTATACACCTACACTGCTAGATGGTCTAGTCTATTGCTCCTGGGCTACACTTCTGTATAGCATATTACTGTACTGCATACTGTGGGCAATTATAACACAATGGTAAGTACTTGCCTATCTAAACGTATCTAAACATAGAAAAGGGGCAGTATGACTTTTCTATGTTTAGATACGTTTAGATAGGCAAGTACTTACCATTGTGTAAAAAATTTCAGTCAATGACAGACCACATATATGACAGTGGTTTCATAAGATTATTTCATGTGTTTTAGTGCTTACTTCTAAAATTTCAAAGTTAGGTATAATTTGAATTTGAATGATAATGCTATAGTCACTAATAGAATATCTTGCTGAATATTTAACAAATATGCTAGTTTAGTATATACAACAATATAATTTAACAAGGCTATTTTATCTAAAGGCATGAAAACACACATTCAAATAAAGCTTGTATACGTCAAAGTAACTAGCTTTAGAGACTACAAATTTATTCCAGGAGGGATCTTACTAAGACCCTGTTAGAATTGTCTTCAGAGCCATTTAAAAGCAAGAAAAAAAAAAAGTAACCATTTGACCAAGACAGCATTAGCCAATTTAGTACCCAATGAATTTACTAAAATTACTTTTGGATAATCCCAAATCTTATATTACCTCACTTAAGGTGAAGATATGGTACTCTAAGGATACTAAAAGTTTGCAGACGCTGAAGGCAATTCTGCAGGGGGAAGGCCAAAAGTGTTTTGAGCAACAACAATACCATTGAGTAAGAGAACAGTATCTTCGAATTATAACTACTTTGAAGGGAACAATACCTATTTGGAATATAATATGACTCCCTGGCTAAACAAAAATAAGCCTCATATCTACATGCCTTGTACTCACAGACAACTGGATATCAAATGTTTGCTTATAGGTATACATACTATTTTAATAAATATTTTCTATATGTGATTAGGTACTTGTTAAGCCATCTTCCAAACCAGACATACACTTCATAAACTATAGCTTAAATTGTTTTTCTTTTCAGTCACAAAATAAATACACACACAGTGTTCAAAATAGTGGCATACTCTAATGCTTAAAACTTTAATAATGGGTTAGAATGAACACCATAATTCTACTCTTAAAATTATGATGACAAAGAAGGCCATATTACTACTAACTAGTATAATTTTGAGCAAATGTAAGCTGCAAGTCAATATACAACTTTGTTTCTTTTTAAGTGATTGTCAATATGAAAGGTGATAATAAAATCTAAATTAACTTTCCTCTTGTAAAAACTAGAAAAATCTTTGATTTCTGATTTTTTTGAAATTTCATTTTGTGAAATTTGTAATTCTCATGGCTTATTAGGTCTTCTAATATTTAATATGTTACCTGCAGTCAATCACCCGGCCTTGATGGTAGAAGGAAGTTGGAATGATCTCACCCTGAAGTTGACCAATACGTGGAGCTCGAGTAAGATTGGTACAGAGTAAGAATCCACAGAACACATCACTGAACATGTGTAAAGAAAACAAACAGACCAGACAGGAGGAATCAAGCTCAAAAAATCAAAACGATTCGGTCCACATTGATTCAAATTTTTAAAATATTATCTTTCTTTCTAAACAAAAACATTTGATCATATATCATTGGTAGGTGATAACCTCCTCCTTCTTTGCTAAGAGGATCAGTTTTGTTTGGAACAGCAAAGTGCCCAGCCCTGAAAGGTGGATCATGACTGCTGTCTCATCTATTCTTGGTACTCCCATTCTCGACGCCCACTTTCCTATCCATTCCCCCTTCTCGTCTTCCTAGAGTTAAAAGTGGCCCCTGGGTTGTGAAGATGTGAGGAGAAGCTGGCTAGGGAGTGGCTGGGAGGATTTTGTTTTCTGGATAAAAGGTTAGAGACTGACAGGGAGAAGACCTTTTGCTCCTATCCCTACTTCCTACCTTTGAATGTGTAGCTTTTGTATCCACTTTACAATCATGAGTTCACAAAGCATAAGGACAAAAAGTCAACATGCTAAGGGTTACAGGATGGAGGGGCAGAAATTATCTGGGTCTTTGGTGACCTTGTTAAATTCATGCACCATGAGGACCTCTACCTCCAGTCTATCTGTTAAATAAACAATGACTCCCAAAAAATGGGCAAAGAATTGAAGTGGCACATCACAAAAAAAGGAAATCCATGTCCAACAAATGTACAAAAATGTGCTAAATTCCACTTGTAATCTGGGGAAATGCAAATTAAAACCATGCTAATATAGCAGGTCACACCCACCAGAACAGATAAAAGCAAAAAGTCTGATAATACCAAGTGTTGGTGAAATATGGTACAATAAAATTCTTATATACATAATACTGATGGTAGAATTTACTAGTTCAGCCATTTTAGAAAACAGTCTGACATTATTTGGTAACAATGATAAGATCCCCTATGACTTAGCAAATTTTCTACTTATGTACAGGCCTTACAGAAAGAGGTACAAATGTGCACTAGGTTACATATACAAGAATATTCATAGCAGCATGGTTCCTAACAGCCAAAAAATGAAAACAATCTAAATGTTCATCAACACAGAATGGAGAACTAAAGTATAGTATATTAATTCATTTGTGCATTTATAAAAGTGAAACAAATAAATAATAAAAATGAACAACAGACAGCTATACACACCACAGAAAACTCTTAAAATTCTGGACTTGAGAAGCAAAATACAAAATAATACATGAAGCATTAGGGATGAAAACAGGCAGTAAAACTCTAAAGAAAAGCAAGAAAGTGACTGCCACAAAAGTCAGGATGAAGGTATCTGCACTATTTCTGGGATGCTGCAATGTTTCATTTCTTGACCCATGTAGGAGTGACATGGGAGTTCACTTCATAATTATTTGGTAAAATGTATATTTACTTGTTATTTATTTTTATGTTTATACATTTCACAATTTAAAAAAAAAATAGAGATGAGGACTCACTATGTTGTCCAGACTGGTCTTGAACTCCTGGACTCAAGCGATCCACTCGCCTCAGCCTCCCTAAGTGCTGGGATTACAGGCATAAGCCATCGTGTCTGGTCATATATTTCATGATTTTTTCAAGTTTCAAACACATTAATTTCCCTTAACTTATTGGGGATTGGGTATTCTATTACCAGATACTCAAAAGCTATCCTTTACAATAATCTAATCCAATGCCTCTCAAACTTTTTGAGGTCATGAGACACAGAGAGATAATCAGATTCTCTAGGACATGGAGTGAATGAATAAAGCTAATCAAATTCAAGATGTCCAATCCCATGGATTTTGACTACTTCAGGCTCCCCTTGCTCCTATCCCCTGACACCTCAAGGACTGAGGATCAACACCTTGGAACATCTGTGCTTCACTTATGAGACATCAGATAAGAAGCTCTGTTCTCTATTATTTTGGTTTAATTTTTTAAAAATTATAGTCAAAGATTTGTTGCCTACTGTGGCCTCATCCATCATCAAAGACTAAATGGAAATGCAAAGTTTTGTAAAATATAGCAGAGATCATTAACTGAGAATAAAGCTTCCCTTAAATTCTTGCTCTGCTTCAAAATTAGGAGAATTTTCATTGCTTTAGAAGGAAAAGGAAAGAGGTTTGGGCTATTCCTTAATGATTCCATTGTTCCACAGTAATTCAATTAACCTTAATAACCTAATTAATGAGAATTCTAACTTTCCTCAACTAATCAAATAAATATCAGGCTGGATGTGGTGACTCACGCCCATAATCCCAGCACTTTGAGAGGCTGAGGAGGGCGGATCACTTGAGGCCAGGAGTTCAAGACCAGCCTGGCCAACATGGTGAAACCCTATCTCTACTAAAAATACAAAAAGTAGCCGGGCATGGTGGCAGATGCCTGTAATCCCAGCTACTCAGGAGGTTGAGGCACGAGAATCATTTGAACCCAGGAGGTGGAGGTCGCAGTGAGCTGAGATCATGCCACTGTACTCCAGCCTGGGTGATAAAGCGAGACTCAGTCTCGAAAAAAAAAAGAAAGGGAGAAAGAAATATCAATGTGCTCTGAAAGCATCTCATTTCCTGAGTAAAGATGGCTTTAATATGTACTAACTAGATGCTTTTTGGAAGGGAAAAAAAATCTCTGGTGTAGATATTAGATATCTGATTAAATCAAATGTTACTACACTTGTGAAATGATAAAAAACAGTAAGATTTCACATTGGTCGCAAAAATATATACGGTCTATATAGTTTGCATTTAAACTACATGTATACTACTACACTCATAGGCCATATATTCTAGTAAAAGTAGAAAATTAAAAGCTAGTATTAATTTGTAATGCTCTGGCAAAGTATCTCGTCAGAACAAAAATGAAGTAAAATGTGGCACCTGAGAAATTTTCTGAATTTTGTGGAAATGGCATGAATCTGTAGCATAGTAACAGTTTAATCTATAGCCATTTGCCTCTAGATATAATAATACCTATTGAAAATAAATACTTTAAATTTTGGAATGGTGAACACTTGGAAAAAAATCATTAGCATTTATTTTGTGCTCATTTTGCACTTGCATAAGAAGGGCTTCCAAGTCCAGTGATTATGCCCTTAGAGCTGACCACTCACTGTTTGCTGCACTGAATCCACCGGTCTCCATCCTTCCCGCAGTTTCCCTTCTCAGTGCCTTCTGTATTCAGCTTTTCATAGCAGAACTTGTCAGACCCTGCAGCCTCTTTTGGAGATAGGCAAGAGAAGAAAATTAATTTTCATTTTCTTTGTTATCCATAACCAGTAGTGTGCCAGTAAGTGTTTCACACCCGATTCTCCAGAACAAGGAAAAAGAACATCCTGATTTGTAGCATTTGCAAGTTTCCATGGTATAAATTCTCCATGGCTGATTTCACACTCAATGTAATATCCATGGGCTTGCAAAATTCCTGAAAATTTAACAATTGGCTCTTGCAAGCTAATACAAAAAAGCTCCAAAACAACACTGTTTTTAGCCTGAGAAACAAATTTCTCTCCAATCCTTGTTGGTGAGTTTGAGGATGGAAGGTGCGAATGATTATCAGCAGGAATTGGTGAAGTGACTGACACACAGGAAACTAACATTCTTAATCTTGTTTTATATCAATATTAGGAGATAATTATAAAGTCGTAGCCTATTGAGATTGTATGTTGGCACCTGAGTTTTGATAATTAAACCTTTCAAAATACAAATATGTCTATTATCTTTTCTCTGTCAAAACTAAAGCACTGAATGTAAATCAGTCAAATAAACGATATTTGCCAAACTCTAAAATCACTCATGCCAGAGCCCTGTTCTCATTCTGTGTGCTTTCTTTTCCTTTGGGGTGAACCCAGCCTTGGCTAGAAAGGCAGACGCATTTCTCATTCTTCCCCCCGTCTGGCCCTCATGAACTGATATTATTGGAGAGGCACTGTAAATGTCAGGAAGAGGATATGCACATGAACTTTTACGGAATGTACTAAGAATCACAGCCATGTACCTATCTGCATCTCAGGAAGTACATGCATCTCTTCACTTTGAAGTAAGACAGTAAATGACAAAACTTAAAAAATAAGTCTGGTATTTTCCTGCGGTAAAAACCAGAAAGCTAACTTGTGTGTGTGTTAATGGAAAAAAAGGGGGTCAAATGTTAAAACCAAGGTACAAAATAAATCACACAAGTGGCTGGATAATCACACTGTACTCAACCCAATCTTTGCAAATGAATGCAACACCCCTTCTCTGAGAGCCACAGCCACTAAATGGCACTGCTCAGTTCTGACAAGTACCCAACTTAAGCAGTTGTTTTCTATAGTTTTTGTGACTAAGATTCACAGTTCTCTTTATTCTCATCCTTTCTAGATTTTTTTAAAACATCACTCCAAGCTGTGCATCTCTCTCAGCAAGACTGGCAGAGAAGAACACTATTAAGAGAAAATGGTATGTGTAACCGCCAAGCAAGGAGATGCGACCTACTTGTTCCCCAGATGTACTGACACTGGTTGTCTCTGGTCTTGCACTCGCCATTGTAGCAGCGGCCCTGGGGACAGGAGCACACATGTGAGGCACACAGAGTCAGTTTGTCTTCCCCAACGTTTTTACTACAATGTCTCCTTCTGGTTCACTTGGATAAAGTTTTTTCATTTCATACCCTAATATTTTTATAGTGACCAGTAAGGATCACAAACATCTCAAGAATAACAGTTAAAAATTTAAAACTCTAAACAGAACTCATTGTACAGCTCTCTAAATGTAAACTAAACATCTACAATTTGAAATTTTACAGCAAACAAAAATTGGTACATTTCTGTGAGAGACACCAAAATGATTTTTAGCTTCTTTTGTGTATGGATGGTTAGGAAACATCAAATCTGCATTTGACATCATGATACTCACCTGTAGGTTATAATATGGCTTCAGGGGAAAAAAAACTCATGACAGATTGTCATATTTTCTTTCACACACCAGGCAGGCTGAAATTACTGAAAGATGGTCACAACTCAATAAATGAGACTCCCAGTTCTTCAGCCATTACATTCTTTTTTTTTTTCCTCTTAATCTGGACAATTTGTCACCAGAGGTAAATATATTTAATATTTGGCATAACATGAAGCAACTCTAAATTAGAATCCCACTATAATAATTTACTTGAGTAAAATTCCCTTCAAAGTTATATTAATATTTATCAAAAAAGGAAAAAAAACTTTCCAATGAATCCTTTTTAAATTACACTTAAAATTTATAGCCCAGCATACCTGATTTTGATTGCATGCATATCCGTCTTGCTTATGAAGATTTGGTGGGCACTGCAAAATATTATCTTTTTAGTTAATATTCAGCATGCTAGGTACCTTCAGATAATGTACATACTATATATAATGCAAGCATGGTGGATATATGTAACTAGAAACATTGAGAAAAACACATGCAACTCCTTAAATACGTTATTAATTCAAATTATTTATCCTATTATTGGTAAAATAAGTAAGTAAGGGCCACACAGTGCATGCATTTTATATGTTTCCTCTGTTTAGGTGAGATGGACCAGAATAACAAGTCACATTCACTTGCCTACAGAGTTAAAAGTAGAAGAGATTAAAATGGACAATGAAGGAAATGAATCAGCTTGGTACACAGAACGGACACATTCAAGAAACTAATTTACAAGAAGTTGCTCAGCTCTCTGAAAATGTCAAATCTGCATTTGACATCATGACATTTTACCTATAGGCTACTTTAGTGAAACAGAAGAAATACTCTGCCTTTCAACACAAAGTAAGTGCTATATCTCCATTATATTAATAGTTCTGACCTCTTCAAACTGCAGACATGTTACTAGAACAGTCTGTGATGTGATGGTTATTTCTTTTTATAGGTCTATTTATCAAATCATTTTTTAAAGAAATACTTCATTTCCCCCCAAAGTTACTCTCTGTACATTTTATTGACTACATTTAAGAGAATGGAAAAAGATCAAGTCAAAGGCCCTGCTACAGAGTTTAAAACAAATACAAAAAGAAAAAAATATGCAGGCATGGCAAATAAATAAGAAACAGCAGCGTGCACTGAGGTCCTCCCTCAGTCTTCACCTTCTCAGTAAATGATGTTCCATCCTTCCAATTGTTCAAGCCAAAGGCCATAGTCATCTTCTATTCCCCTCCTCTCTCACTCTTCCTCCATCTAGTCTGTCCATAAATCCTGCTAGTTCTATCTTCAAAATATAATTCCAATCTGACCCCTTTTCTCCACCTCCACTGCTCACACCCTGTCCAAGCCACCACCACCTCTCACCTGGATTACTGTAATAGCCTCCCACCTGAGTCCCTTGCTTCTATCCTAGTCACCTTAGAGTTTACCTTGCTATCAGAGTGATCTCTTTAAAAAGGTAAATACCAAATCACATCGATCTTCTGTTTCCCAGCTTACTCAATGACCTTCCAAGCTCAACATGATCTGCTCCTATACTTTCTCACCCCGTCATCTCTGTGACATCATTTTCTGTTCACCCATGGCTGATGTGACTCCACGTGGACACGCCAGTCATGCTGCCACCCACAGCCTTTGCCTTTGCTTTCCCGTTGTCGCTCCGGATTTCTGCATGGCTCATTCCCTCACCTTTGTTAGAGCTTTGCTCAAATATCATCATCCCAAAGAGGCCTTTATAGAACCTATGCTCTTCAAAGCTGCAGCCCCTCCAATGCTGGCACTCTCTGGGGCTGTGCCAATTTAGGATAAGGGCTTTAAGGGCTTTTTATTTATTTATTTATTTTTAGAGAAGTCTACAAGTTTTTTTCTTTGTTTTTTTTTTCTTCTCCAAAGCACTTATCACCAACTGACAATTCATAAGTTTTACTTACTTGTTTGTTCATTATTGCCCCATCATAATGTGAGCTCCATGCAAGCAGGATTCTATGTTTTGTTCCTTACTGCTGCCCTAGTACCTACAACAACACCAGGCATGTGGCAGGTGTGCAAGTACTGTGAGCTCACAGAGAAAATAAATGAATGACTCAATAACCAGATACGACTATGTTATTCTATGCTGCACATATTGAGCCATTTATCAAGCTCACCACAGAAAGATAACAGAACTAATTTAGCATTCCTAAGAAGCAGTAATTTCCTAACAAACATTCCAAGGCAAATGCTTTGGTTCTACACCTTTCTAAAGAATAACATACTCTCATAAATGTTTCATTCGCCACAGCTTTTCAATCTGGTGAGTATTCAAGGGATCAGCAGTAAAAAGCAGAAATACACAACTACACAAGAGCAGAAATCCCTGTGGTTTCTTTAATCCATCCAGAGCCACTCAAAATGCAATCATTATCTCATTAATCAACTATCATTAATTATTCACTCACTCTTAACCTAATGCAACCAGTGATCGGGATCATGGCGGACAGGAGGCAGGACTAGATTGCAGCTCCGGACAGAGCAGCATGCGGAGGCCTGCACTGTGAATTTTAGCTCCAGATGGACTGCAAGAACAAACCAGCAATCCCAAGAGGACCTACAGACCCTCTGAAGGAAGCAGACTGCTCCTGCAGGACCCAGGAGACACCCAAATACTGTGAGTGCCCCAATTGTGGAAGTGGGAACACACACCCCTGCTGGAGAAGCTGAAGGTCTGTTTGCAGGAAAAGTTTCCGACTTTACCTGGAACTGAGTCAAGCTAGAGAGCCAAGCCAAATACAGGGGTAGAGGGAGCAACAAAAAGGCCCTGAGAGTTCACTGGGTCCCCAAGCAGCCCATTCCTGCCTAGCACCATAGGGATCCAACGGGAAGGTGGCCAGAGGAGCAGGGGGTAAAACTCCACAGGGAGAAGGAATTCTCTAGCGGAACTTTTTAACAATTTGAACTGGGCGAGAAGCCTCCTGGCCATAACTTGGGGGAGGGCACCAATCGGGTGTGCAGACTTCACAGGCCGGGGAAGAACTAAAGCCCTTTTTTCTTGAAGCTGGGACCATCGGGTAAGGACAGGACTAGGCGTGTCTGAGCTCAGACTCTCCTTGGGCGGGTCTTGCTGTGGTTGCTGTGGGGGATGGGGGTGAGACTCCCAGGTCTCTACCTAGGAGGATTATGGCTGCCTCTGCTGAGTCGTGCAGGTTGTCAGGAAAGTGGGGGAAGCCAGGAGTCACAGGCCTCACCCAGCTCCCACACAAACTGAAGAGCTGATTATAGTGGAAGACAAAGGGCATACCATCTTGGGAGTTCTAGGGCCCTGCCCACTGCTGGTCCCTCTCCACACTACTACAGCTGATGCTTTCTGGAAAGCACGACCTTGTGGCAGGAGGCCAACCAGCACAAAAATAGATCATTAGACCACCAAAGCTAAGGACCCTCATGGAGTCCATTACACCCTCTGCCACCTCCATCAGAACAGGCACTGGTATCCACAGCTGAGAGACTCGCAGACAGTTCACATCACAGAACTCTGTGCAGACAACCCCCAGTACCAGCCTGGAGCCGGGTAGACTCACTGGATGGCTAGACACAGAAGGGAGACAACAATCACTGTGGTTCAGCTCACAGGAAGCCATACCACAGGAAAAGGGGGAGAGTACTACATCAAGGGAACACCCGTGGGACAAAAGAATCTGAACAACAGCCTTCACCCCTAGACCTTCCCTCTGACAGAGCCTACCCAAATGAGAAGGAACCAAAAAAACCAACTCTGGTAATATGACAAAACAAGGCTCTTCAACACCCCCCAAAAAAAACACACTAGTTCACCAGCAAGGGATCCAAACCAAGAAGAAATTCCTGATTTACCTGAAAAAGAATTTCAGGAGGTTAGTTATTAAGCTAATCAGGGAGAGACCAGAGAAAGGCAAAGCCAAAAGCAAGGAAATCCAAAAAATGATGGAAGAAGGGAGAAATATTCATGGAAATAGTAACTTAAAGAAAAAACAATCAAAAATTCAGGAAACTTTGGACACATTTTTAGAAATGTGAAATGCTCTGGAAAGTCTCAGCAATAGAAATGAACAAGTAGAAGAAAGAAATTAAGAGTTCAAAGACAAAGTCTTCGAATTAACCCCATCCAACAAAGAAAAAGAAAAAAGAATAAGAAAATATGAACAAAACCTCCAAGAAGGTTTGATATGTTAAACAATCAAACCAAAGAATAATTGGTGTACCCGAGGAAGAAGAGAATTCTTTTTTTTTTTTTTTGAGACGGAGTCTCGCTCTTTTGCCCAGGCCAGAGTGCAGTGGCACTATCTCGGCTCACTGCAACCTCCGCCTCCCAGGTTCACGCCGTTCTCCTGCCTCAGCCTCCTGAGTAGCTGGGACTATAGGCGCTCGTTACCACGCCCGGCTAATTTTTTGTATTTTTAGTAGAGACGGGGTTTCACCGCGTCAGCCAGGATGGTCTCGATCTCCTGACCTCGTGATCCGCCCGCCTTGGCCTCCCAAAGTGCTGGGATTACAAGCATGAGCCACTGTGCCTGGCCGGAGGAAGAGAATTCTAAAAGCTTGGAAAACATATTCGAGGGAATAATCGAGGCAAACTTCCCTGGCCTTGTGAGAGACCTAGACATGCAAATACAGGAAGCACAAAGAACACCTGAGAAATTCATTGCAAAAAGATCACCTAGGCACATTGTCATCAGGTTATCCAGAGTTAAGACAAAGGAAAGAATCTTAAGAGCTGTGAGACAGAAGCACCAGGTAAACTATAAAGGAAAACCTATCATATTAACAGCAGATTTCTCAGCAGAAACTCTACAAGCTAAAAGGGATTGGGGACCTATCTTCAGCCTCCTCAAACAAAACAGTTATTAGCCAAGAATTTTGTATTCAGCAAAAGTAAGCATCATATATGAAAGAAAGATACAATCGTTTTCAGACAAACAAATGCTGAGAGAATTTTCCACTACCAAGCCACCACTATGAGAACTGCTAAAAGGAGCTCTAAATCTTGAAACAAATCCTGGAAACACATCAAAACAGAACCTCTTTAAAGCATAAATCACACAGGATCTATAAAACAAAAATACAAGTTAGAAAGCAAAAACAAAAAAACAAAACCAAAGCACACAGGCAACAAAGAGCATGATGAAAGCAATGGTACCTCACATTTCAACACTAACATTGAATGTAATGGCCTAAATGTTCCACTTAAAAGATACAGAAGCACAGAATGGATAAGAACTCACCAACCATCTGCTGCCTTCAGGAGACTCACCTGACACATAAACACTCACATAAACTTAAAGTAAAGGGGTGGAAAAGGCATTCCAAGCAAATGCACACCAAAAGCAAGCAGGAGTAGCTATTCTTATATCAGACAAAACAAACTTTAAAGCAACAGTGGCTAAGAGACAAAGAGGGACAGTATATAATGGTAAAAGGCCTTGTCCAACAGGAAAATATCACAATCCTAAACATATATGCACCTAACACTGGAGCTCCCACATTTACCAAACAATTACTAATGACCTAAGAAATGTTGGCCAGGCGTGGTGGCTCACACCTGTAATCCCAGCACTTTGGGAGGCCAAGGCGTGCGGATCACCTGGGGTCAGGAATTCGAGACCAGCCTGACCAACATAGTGAAACTCTGTCTCTACTAAAAATACAAAAATTAGCCAGGCATGGTGGCACCTGCCTGTAATCCCAGCTACTTGGGAGGCTGAGGCAGGAGAATCACTTGAACCTGGGAGGCAGAGGTTGCAGTGAGCCGAGATCGCACCACTGCACTCCAGCCTGGGCAACAAGAGCGAAACTCCATCTCAAAAAAAAAGAAAGGAAGGAAGGAAGGAAGAGAAAGGACATAGACAGCAACACAATAATAGTGGGGGACTTCAATACTCCACTGACAGCACTAGACAGGTCATCAAGACAGAAAGTCAACAAAGAAACAATGGATTTACACCATACCTTGGAACAAATGGACTTAACAGATATATACAGAACATTTCATCCAACAACTGCAGAATACACGTTCTATTCAACAGTGCATGGAACTTTCTCCAAGATAGACCATATGATAGGCCATAAAACAAGCCTCAATAAATTTAAGAAAACTGAAATTACATCAAGCACTCTCTCAGATCACAGTGGAATAAAACTGGAAATTGACTCCAAAAGGAACCTTCAAAACCATGCAAATATGTGGAAATTAAATAACCTGCTGAATGAGCATTGGGTCAAAAACAAAACCAAGATGGAAATTAAAACATTCTTTGAACTGAATGACAATGATGCCACAACCTATCAAAACCTCTGGGATATAGCAAAGGAAAGTTCATAGCCCTAAATGCCTACATCAAAAGGTCTGAAAGAGCACAGACAGACAATCTGAGGTCATACCTCAAAGAACTAGACAAACAAGAACAAACCAAACCTAAACCCAGCAGAAGAAAGAAAACAGCCGAGATCAGTGCAGAACTAAATGAAATTGAAATAACAACAACAACAACAACAAAATACATAAGATAAATGAAACAAAAAGCTGGTTCTTTGAAAAGATAAATAAAATTGATAGGCCATTAGCAAGATTAACCAAGAAAAGAAGAGAGAAAATTCAAAAAAACCTCACTAAGAAATGAAACAGGAGATATTACAACTGACACCACTGAAATCAAAAGATCATTCAAGCTACTATGAACACCTTTACACACATACACTAGAAAATCTAGAAGGGATGGATAAATTCCTGGAAAAATAAAACCCTCCTAGCTTAAATCAGAAAGAATTAGATACCCTGAATAGACCAATAACAAGCAGTGAGATTGAAATGATAATTTAAAAATTACCAGCCAAAAAAGGTCTAGGACCAGATGGATTTACAGCAGAATTCTACCATACATTCAAAGAATTGGTACCAATCCTTTTGACACTATTCCACAAGATAGAGAAAGAAGGAATCCTCCCTAATTCATTCTATGAAGCCAGCATCAACCTAATACCAAAACCAGGAAAGGACATCACCAAAAAAGAAAACTACACACCGATATCCTTGATGAACACAGATGCTAAAATCCTTAGCAAAATACTAGCTAACTGAATCCAACAACATATCAAAAAGATAATCCACCATGATCAAGTGGGTTTCGTACCAGGGATGCAGGAATGGTTTAACATACACAAGCTAATAAATGCAATACACCACATAAACAGAATTAAAAACAAAAATCACATGATCATCTCAATAGGTGCAGAAAAAGCATTTGACAAAATCCAGCATCCCTTTATGATTAAAACTCTCAGCAAAATCGGCATACAAGGGACATACCTCAATGTAATAAAAGCCATCTATGACAAACCCACAGCCAGCATAATACTGAATGGGGAAAAGTTGAAAGCATTCCCTCTGAGAACTGGAACAAGACAAGGATGCCCACTCTCACCACTCTTCTTCAACATAGTACTGAAAGTCCTAGCCAGAGCAATCAGACAAGAGAAAGAAAGAAAGGGCATCCAAGTCGGTAAAGAGGAAGTCAGACTGTCACTGTTTGCTGATGATATGATTGTTTACCTTGAAAACCCTAAGGACTCCTCTAGAAAGCTCCTAGAACTGATAAAAGAATTCAGCAAAGTTTCCAGATACAAGATTAATGTAAACAAATCAGTAGCTCTTCTATACACCAACAGCGATCAGAGAATCAAATCAAGAACTCAACCCCTTTTACAAGAGCTGCAAAAAAAAAAAAAAATACTTAGGAATATACCTAACAAAGGGTCAAAAAACCTCTATACTAAAACACTGCTGAAAGAAATCATGGATGACACAAACAAATGGAAATACATCCCATGCTCACAGATGGGTAGAATCAATATTTGAAGACAAGCATACTGCCAAAAGCAATCTACAAATTCAACACAATCCCCATCAGAATACCACCATCATTCTTCACAGAATTAGCAAAAACAATTCTAAAACTAATATGGAACCAAAAAAGAGCCCACATAGCCAAAGCAAGACTAAGCAAAAGAACAAATCTGGAGGCGTTGCATTACCTGATTTCAAACTATACTGTAAGGCCATAGTCACCAAAACAGCATGGCACTGGTATAAAAATAGGCATATAGACCAATGGCATATAGAACCCAGAAATAAATCCAAATACTTACAGCCAACTGATCTTTGATAAAGCAAACAAAACATAAAGTGGGGAAAAGGACACCCTTTTCAATAAATGGTGCTGGGATAAATGGCTAGCCACATGTAGGAGAATGAAACTGGATCTTCATCTCTCACCTTAAAGAAAAATCAACTCAAGATGGATTAAGGACTTAAACCTAAGACCTGAAACTATAAAAATTCTAGAAGAAAACATTGAAAAATCCTTCTAGACATTGGCTTATAGGCAAAGATTTCATGACCAAGAACCCAAAAGGAAATGCAATAAAAACAAAGATAAATAGTTGGGACCTAATTAAACTAAAGAACTTTTGCATGGCAAAAGGAAAAGTCAGCAGAGTAAAGAGACAACCCAAAGAATGGGAGAAAATCTTCATAATCTATGCATCTAACAAAGAAATAATATCCAGAATCTACAATGAACTCAAACAAATCAGTAAGAAAAAAAAATCCCATCAAAAAGTGGGCTAAGGATAGACAATTCTCAAAAGAAGATATACAAATGGCCAACAAACATATGAAAAGATGCTCAACATCACTAATGATCAGGGAGATGCAAATCAAAATCACAATGCAATACCACCTTACTCCTGCAAGAATGGCCATAATAAAAAAATAAAAAAAACAGTAGACACTGGTGTGGATGCAGTGAACAGGGAACACTTCTACACTGCTGGTGGGAATGTAAACTAGTACCACCACTATGGAAAACAGTGTGGAGATTCCTTAAACAGCTAAAAATAGATCTATTTGATCCAGGAATCCCACTACTGGGTATCTACCCCGAGGAAAAGACGTCATTATTCAAAAAAGATACTTGCGCACAGATGTTTATAGTAGCACAATTCACAACTGCAAAATCATGGAACCACCCCAAATGACCATCAACCAACCCAAATGCCCATCAATCAATGAGTGGATAAAGAAACTGTAGTGTGTGTGTATGTATATACATACATATATATATATGATGGAATGCTACATAGTCATAAAAAGGAATGGATTTACAGCATTTGCAGTGACCTGGATGAGAGTGGAGACTATTATTCTAAGTGATGTCACTCAGGAATGGAAAACCAAGCATCATATGTTCTCACTGATATGTGGTAGCTAAGTAGTGACGCAAAGACATGATAATGATACAATGGACTTTGGGGACTTGGGGGGAATTGGGGAGGGGGGTGAGGGATAAAAGACTACAAATATGGTGCAGTGTATACTGCTCGGGTGATGGATGCACCAAAATCTCACAAATCACCACTAAAGAACCTACTCATGTAACCAAATACCACCTGTACCCCAAAAACTTATGGAAAAATAAATAAATAGATTTGTAATGTTAAAAAATAAATAAAACTAACACAACCACAGTCAACAGCAATGCAAAAGCAATATTGCTATTAGAAAAAGCACATCAGGATCTAAAATTAATTTATCAGATTTTACTTTTGTGATGTTTCAGTTAGAAAAAAACCTTGTGCAGCCAAAAAACACATGAAAAAATGCTCATCATCACTGGCCATCAGAGAAATGCAAATCAAAACCACAATGAGATATCATCTCACACCAGTTAGAATGGCAATCATTAAAAAGTCAGGAAACAACAGATGCTGGAGAGGATGTGGAGAAATAGAAACACTTTTACACTGTTGGTGGGACTGTAAACTAGTTCAACCATTGTGGAAGTCAGTGTGGAGATTCCTCAGGGATCTAGAACTAGAAATACCATTTGACCAAGCCATCCCATTACTGGGTATATACCCAAAGGACTATAAATCATGCTGCTATAAAGACACATGCACACGTATGTTTATCGCGGCACTATTCACAATAGCAAAGACTTGGAACCAACCCAAATGTCCAACAATGATAGACTGGATTAAGAAAATGTGGCACATATACACCATGGAATACTATGCAGCCATAAAAAATGATGAGTTCATGTCCTTTGTAGGGACATGGATGAAATTGGAAATCATCATTCTCAGTAAACTATCGCAAGAACGAAAAACCAAACACTGCATATTCTCACTCATAGGTGGGAACTGAACAATGAGATCACATGGACACAGGAAGGGGAACATCAGACTCTGGGGACTGTTGTGGGGTGGGGGGAGGGGGGAGGGATAGCATTGGGAGATATACCTAATGCTAGATGACGAGTTAGTGGGTGCAGCGCACCAGCATGGCACATGTATACATATGTAACTAACCTGCACAATGTGCACATGTACCCTAAAACTTAAAGTATAATAATAAAAGAAAAAAAATGCCCTTATTCTAAATTGGCATAGCCACATGTGAGATTTCTAATCTATTTGGTTTTAGTTTAGGCTAATAAAAGACAGTTGCTTATCACGGGAATGTTTAACGAGGGAAATTAGGGAATGTACTATGTTCTCTGGGGACATTTAAAACAGGAAAACCATAAATCTGTGCACTTTATTCTGCTTATGAGCGGAGCATTGGATTCAGTCTCTAAATGTCATTCCAGAACCTTCCTTGTACATTATGCTATACAGGATGGTTCACTTGAGGCAGGCAGGCTTCAATAGTGCAATAGCATTTAGAAGTGTTTATTTTAAATTATGTTATACTACCCACTTAGATGACATATTTCATAGCACTAACAAAAAACATTTCTCCTATTTCTCCTATCTTTCAAATATCTGTATTACATCCACCAGTATTGTTTGTCAAGGATTTCTCTTAATTACGTAAGTATTGTTTATTCTATTATAAACTGTAAGTTTAATAAGTAGCTCTGAGGCATCAGTAAATGCTAATATAAAAATTAAGAAAAACACATTATGATGTAAAAGAGATAAAGTCATAATGTTGCCTGTAAATACTGATTCTCAGAGTTGTAGAGATTCCATTTTCTTAATTATTAGTAGTATTAATTAAATTCAAAGCTCATTATTTCTTAAGGAGAAAAAGAAGAATTTTGGGGGGTTTTAACTCCCTCTACTTCTATTTTAGGTTCATCCTGATCATGCTAGAAAAATATTAGCAAAAATATTCTATTCTAATATGCTACTGAGAAATTAATTTAACAGTATAATTTTCAGCTTAGATACATGCTATAAAAAGAAAAAATGTTTTACTTAGACAATAGAATATTAGGTTAAACAAAGAGTTCTCATCATAAAAATCTTATTTCTAGTAAATTCTATGGCACTTAAAGAGTTAAAGATTGAAATGAAAAAACTATACCTCTAAAAGGGCTGAATACACAGAACTAAAACCATATATGGTAAACATAAAAATAGTAGTATTCTACAAAGCTAAAAATGTAACTCTGAAACAGTGTATCAGTATTGTCAATACACGTCATTAAACACAGAACCTACAATTCTCATACTTTGTCATTATATTACAGAAAATTGCAAAAAAACCTATTTATATATTGAAATGTAAGAAACAGATATGCATAAAAATCATGAAAACACGGCCTGAACATATTTCACTGTACCATTTCTTTAAGAGGGTCCATCTGAATTGAATTTCAAATAATATATATCAACACCTTTACAAAAATGTTACTTAGGAACCCTTCTTTCTCTCTCCTCATTTTTTCTTCTGGTTAAGGAACTCAGTGTAACCCCAGCTCCCCTACTCCTTACTCACTTCCATCATTGGGAGGTGGAGTGACTGACCAATGATAAGCTTGGGAAGAAGAACTAGGCATTCCGCCACAGTTCTGCCATTCTTTTAGAAGCAAGCCTACCCACATAAACCATGCATTTTCCATTGCTCCCCCGTGCCATACATTGTCCTTCTGGACCCAATTTTGTCAGTAACCTGTTGCTATAGCCTGAACTGGGATCTTAAAGATAACTTTTAGCCCTCACATTAAGCTACAGCCTTCAACTTGGCCATTTTCAATAATAAAAGTGATATTTTGACTGCCCAGTGTACTCTATTGGGAGCCTCTTGGAAAGCACAATGCCTAGCAACAGGTAACCCCACTTTTAGGAGCTTGTCCTGAGGAGCTAACCCTGAACAAGAAACACTCTTTTAAAAATGCACAAAGATGTTCACTTCTATACTACCAATAATAAACTGCCAAAATCTAAATACCCATATTGGGTATAAATCAACTGATAAACCCACATGACAGACTCTCATACAATTGTGAAAAGAATTAACTATAAAAACTGTGTAACAGTATGGGGAAATGCTTTTAAAATAATGTCAGAATTAAAATGAAGGTAGAATGAAATCTAAAATTCTTTCCATGGCCTACATGTCCCTACCTGCCCTGATTCTTGACTTCCTTTTTGTTTCTACTATTCTCCAGCTATCCTTGCTTTCATTCCATTTCATGGAGAAGTTAAGCTTCTGTACTCACTATTTACTGACAAGCTCCTTCTTATTTGTGTCTCTGCTTCCATGCCATGTCCTCCAGGAAGAAATATTTGATCACCCTATCTATCACATCCTACCCTATACTCTTTCCACTTTGCCTTATTTTATGCTTTGTACTTACCACCGTCTGATTTTTTATTTACTTGCCTTTCTATACCCAGCAGAATGTAGGTTCCACAAGAGCAAGGCCATGTCCCAGCATTTACAGCAGTGCTTAACACAGTAGGCCCTCAACAAATACTCATTTGAATGACAAATAAAGACATAGTATGTATAAATTAAACACATAAAATAATAGGTAAATTAAAAACATAAACATTAGGTAAAGAAGGAATTTTAGAGGGCAATATTAATTATGTGGCAATAATCTTAATGGGAAGAAGATCATGCCAAACCACATAGGCCATGAAGCCAGGGCTACATCTGTGGGACAGACACGGCAATGGAGAATTAAGAAAGGTGGACTTCTGCTCCCAATCCCACTTTAACCAGAGTAGTGCTGCTTATTCCTTATTTTCTACATTGGGCATCCATCCAAATTTTGTCTAATAAATAGTTTTGTGGCTTTAAAATGTTTGAAAACAGCACATTAGTGCTTCATCAATGTGAGTGTACTGTTTAAGATATAAGGACCAGAAAAGAAAACTCAATTAGTTGGGTATAAATCATATAAAGATAACTAATTATGAAGGAGAAATTAGGAAGAAAAAAAGATTTAGGCCCCTCCTGCCAAAAAAAAAAAAAAAGAAACCCACACCAAACTTTCCTAAAATAAAGGTATGGTAAAGAGCTAGAAATAACCAGAAAACCAAGCAAAATAAAACATAAAACAAAGCATATTCACATGTGCAATCTATACTGAAAGCTTTAAAATATGTACAGGTTGAGCCAGGTTGAGGGAGCTTCCCTAATCCAAAAATCTAAGATCAGAAATGCTCCAAAATCTGAAACTTTTTGAGCGTTGACATGATGATGAAGATGACGTTGTTAACACTGCAGAAGTGCCTATGGACATATGGTGAAAGTGTGTGATGGGCTTTGTGAAGAACGAGAGCCAGTGTGCATTCATAACAAGAAATCATGCCAGTTTATATTTGGTTGGTGCAAAAGTAATTATTGATTTTGCCATCAAAAGCAATGGCAAAAACCGCAATTACTTTTGCACCAACCTAATAAAATCAAAGAGAGACTTCTAAGCAAAAACTCTGTTAATGAGGCAGATGACTCTGGAGGAAACATTTTAAAAAGCCATCCAGCAGAATGCCCCCTTATCCGTAGAGGACCCACTTCCTGATCCCTCCACTGCTTCTGATGTTTCTTAAAAAAAAAAAAAAAGTAAAATACATCCTACAGTAACCTTTTCAAAGGTTTAAAACACGGCATCATAAGTGGTGACTGAAAGCCTGCCATTTTCATTGTTGCTGTTTTTCAACAGCTGATACAGTTATCTGGGTGATGTTACTGTGCTGCTTGGTGAACACATTATTTTTTCAATGTCTTAATGCATGTCCAATTTTTTTTTTTTACCCTTAAGTAATTAGGTGTGAATAAGTACAAGAAAGTAATTGCCTATTGGTAGCATACAGATTCAGAGTCAGGAATGATGGTGATGCCAAACAACCACTGATTGTCCACATGGGTGGCTGAGATAGTGATATCTTTGCTTTCTGAGGGTTCAATGGTTCAATGTACAGAAACTTTGTTTAATGCACAAAATTACTTAAAATATTACATAAAATTACCTTCAGGCGATGTGTATAAAGTGTATATGAAACATCCATGACTTTCATGGTCAGACTTGAGTCCCATCCCCAAGATATCTCATTATGAATATGCAAATATTCCAAAATCCAAAAAATCTTAAATCTGAAACACTTCTGGCCCCAAGCACTGTGGTAAGGAATACTCAACCTGTACTTACAAGTAAAATGTATTACCAAAAACTCAGTGCGCCATACCTGACCAGAGTCTCCAGTACAATATTCAGTAATATCACACTCGTTCACAGCATCCCGGCATTCATACCCTCGTGGCTGAAACTGCAAATCAAAATTCAATATTAAGAGTTAGCATTACGTAATATTTCAGAGTTATTATAACATTCTTAGACTCACCAACAATGCCTATACTCTCGCATAACTAACACCAAACTCTTTTTAAGAATTAGCAAGACAGAATATCCTATTGCAGAATAGAAACAAGACCCAGATGCTACCCTCTACACTAAAGATGAATCATCAACCAAAGCTTTAAATGTTCAGATTTCAAAACCCACTGTTTCAGAGTACTATTTTCAGAAAACAATGTGACGGAAATCACCTAAAGAAGAAATTCTGGTTTGGCTTAAGACAAAATAGCAAAACACTATAATATAAACATTTAAGATCTCTCTGAAGAATTCACATATATACCCAACCTTCATTGAATTACCTATTAGCATAGATATTAAACTTTCTTTTGCTAAACACAGACAATCAAATTTTAATAAATTCATACGAATTACCTTTAGTAATGCCAGGGAATGCCTTTTGTATACAAAGCATTTTATTTGATGAGGGTGTGGGTAAAAGGTGAAGGAAAGAGCCCATTGCCCTCAAGCAATTTATAATCTGGTTGGGGACATGAAGCAAGGAGAAATAAGCTAGAAACTTCTAAATACCATAATGCATAATACCCCCTAATATTGAAACAAAATCATAAAATTATGTAATTCTATGGTTATAAGAAATATTAGAGGTTATATATATGAGAAAAGGGAAGATTAAAATGAGTTTTCAAAAATAACTGGTGGTCTCTGTAGATGGAAGACTGTGTATGTCCACACACACACACAAACCATGTATATACACATATGAGTGTGCATTCATATGTTACTTTCCTATCTCACTTTCTTGCCTTTACAGGGGATTTTAAAAGCCCAATGGGAAAATATGAGCACTAGCTTTTATGTTCAGGTCTAAAATAAATTAGGGTAAGTTTTGAAGAAAAATGTTATAAGTAGGTCATATTATTAAAAAGACCACAGAAATTGTCTCCCCTCTATTCAATAATTTAATTTGGATTTCATCTATGTTAGTAGGGCAACTCTTTTGGAAGCAGTTTAGGTATATTTTCCTAATGAGGCATTGGAGGATAAGATGGTTGGTAGTGAATAATAGTAGAGATAAATGTTGCGGCCCACAGAATTTGAGATTTATCGATCCTAGAAAACTGCCAGGCTAATATGTACACTGTACCCAAGAAATTTGTGACAAACTACACAAATGCTCAGTGTACATACTGAGATATCTGGCTAATCTGTCAATTAAAAGAAAGATGAAACTGTCAGAAAACTCACAAGACATGAGGTATTGTTACAGCAGGGCCCGTCGCTGCAGTGAGCCCCGTTGGAGAGGGAACATTTCTTACAGCATAATCCATAGCATTCCTAGAGAAAACACTTCACGTGAGTAAGCGAAGAGCCTTACCTGCTGGTCATTCATATTCTCTCCACACGTGGCATGCATATTCCAAATGAGAACATTTATACAACAGTAAGCAAATATTCTGGGAAAGAATTAATTACTTTAAACAAGGATAGATTCCTTCCTGCCATACTTCTCACCAAAGTAAGATCTTCTATGAAAGGACTTCAATAGCAAATAGAAAGCTTAATTTTTTTTTTCCTTTTTGTTTTTTTGAGACGGAGTCTTGCTCTTTCGCCCAGGCCGGACTGCAGTGGCACTATCTTGGCTCACTGCAACCTCCGCCTCCCGGGTTCATGCCATTCTCCTGCCTCAGCCTCCCGAGTAGCTGGGACTACAGGCGCCCGCCACCGCGCCTGGCTAATTTTTTGTATTTTTAGTAAAGACGGGGTTTCACCGTGTTAGCCAGGATGGTCTCTATCTCCTGACCTCGTGATCTGCCCACCTCGGCCTCCCAAAGTGCTGGGATTACAGGCGTCAGCCACCGCGCCCGGCCGAGAAAGCTTAATTTTTAGCAGGCAATTCTCCTCCAATTAGCTCCACTACATTCTAATACCCAATCTATTTTATAAAGATAAAAATAATATACAACACGGAAAGAATGTTTTATGATTTGGTAAAACTTATCTGAGATGAATATGAGCTATAAATTTTTAAGAGGTAGGGAATTTAATTAGAAGAATCTATTAGGTTTGCTCAGACAAGGCCATAAGGACGTGACTGATTCCAACAGGTCTGAGTTGAATTAAGCACTAATCAGAGAGATGAGAAAGAAAGGCAGTAAGACCACAATCAATGTGCTGGCCTCTCACAAATGCTATACCTGTTTGCACCAAGTAAGATCTGTGCTGTAAGTATAGAAGGTTTCTTATACCTACCACATGAAAACCACAATCACACTCCTCCCCAGCTTCCACGTATCCATTTCCACATTCCGTGGGCTCAAATAGCTAAAGAGATTAGGGACAGAAGGGAAAAATGTTTCAATTTATCACAGAAAATCAGCACATCAACTGGGCCACATACAATGGCCGTATAATCAGCTATCATGTGATATTCTTCTTTGATCCGTTGTTGTGGCATCTTATAAATGATGACTGTATGGGAAATACTGTTCACTTATTAATAGTACTTAAAAATATATCTGAAATGGGGCAATATCTCTTGGGGGATTCTCTGGCTGTGGGCTCCACAGATGAACTCTAGCATTAGAGTTACTTTTCATGGAGACAAGCTGTCAAGAGGAATAGATCACTTTTCATATTTGCTAATGGAGCTAAAATGCATTGCTAATAAGACTCACAGATATCTAATTTGCTAACTTGTCTCAAGACAGCTGAGAAGCCATAAAAACTGTCAAAAAGATAAATATGCTTCAGTCATAGCCAAATGTGATATGTACAATCAAGTAAATGCAAGTAAACTTAGGGGGAAAAATGTTGCTAGAAATCCAAGACCATCATTCTCACTGAAAAGAAATCTCAAGTGTCTGCAAGCATAAGACACATGTATGGATATATAGAAATCTCTCAGTCATTCCTAGGGCAATAGAAGAGTATAATTTCCAGAATAATCTAGTCTACTGGTGCCATGAACTTGCTTGCCAGATAAACTATATTATAGAGCAACTGTAAAGGTAGTTGACTGTTTATGAGAAACATGCCTGCTTCCCATTCCAGGGGCAGTGGGGAGGGGGGCAGGATTTCTCTGGGCATAATCACTACACCTTAAATGAAGGCTGGAGCAGCACACTCCAACCCAAATGCTCTGAGCCCTAAATATGAGAGGGAGAAACTGACTCCATCCCCAGCAGCTGAACACACCTCAAGGAAGCGCTGCCTTCCAATAAATTCACCTGAGAAAGAACTGATCCTCCTTCCACTTCCAGGAAGGCAAAACTATTACGAAAAGCAAAAGTTTCCAGGCTACTTGGGTGGGACTCCCCCTGTGGAAAAGTCCTATGAGCAAAATCAGCATTGCACATCTCTGTGTTATTTTGATCAGGAGGCAGGAGAAACTGGAAAAGGGAAGGGCTGACTAGAACATGGCCTGCACTTTATACCAGGCTCCCCCTTCTTTCCTTCTTAGGACTCTGCCTCCATCCTGAGACGGGTCACTATCTCCAACCGTGTGGAAAACATGGCAGTGGGGAAGATTCCTAAAGCACAGAAAATATGCACACATATAATGTAAAAATAATACACACACAACACATGCATATACATACATTCAAAACGCTTGGGGGAAAAAGTCACTTCTTTGATACATACATATAAACTATTCCACTGGCATCCATAGTTGTTTATTAACCATTGTACTACGTAGTTTAAAAAGACATAATTCCATATTTACTAACTTTTTAAAAAATAGATTTATAGTTATTTTTATTTCATTTCCAAGTTATTAGAATAATTTTCTCCTAACTCATAGACAATTTCAGAAATCCATTGATGGATCTTTATGCATATGCTAGAAACCTTAACCTTTCCAAACAAGTGAGAGTTGTTTCCTCAGGCATGATGCTTATAATTAGCTCCTAAGCTACAAGGTGGGTAAAATTAGCCATGTACATTACAATTCAAAAATGCCAGCAGCTCACATTAGTTCATTATTACTTATTTCACCCATTTTGAACACTTTGAAGCTTTTGGATTTCTGTTGCATTGAAATCAACGTTATGAAAGGCAGGCAACTGACTTTCACGACGCAAGGTCACTTTGAAAGTCCTATTTCTTTTTTCCACAGCCATACTAAGATTCTACACAGATGTCAGGCATCAAGCCACCATCTCCTGACTACGTAGTGTCACTTAATTATGGGTTTAGGAATAAATTATCCTGTTAGTTACCACATTAGTTACTGATTTAAAAAAAAAGGTTAACATTATTTCGCTGCTCTCTCAGTTTGCAAAGTATTAAACATTTTGCATAGCAAAGAGCTATATTTGACTCATGAAGTAGTATTTTAAAAAGAAATACGAAATTTGCCATGTTAGAATTTCCATACCATCTGCTAATTAGCATTGATCCTATCTTTTGCCTGCTGAGCAACTTCATTTCCAAACATGCTACTGCAGGTCTACAGCCCCAATTTATGCAAAAGCTTTGAAGCTGGTGAGTTTGAGACTTCCAGCTTTGCTGAAGTTGAGAGAAGTACGATGCATTTACCATATTCTATATAATAGTCCTGAGGGGCCTGGGACACACCCTATAATCAGTTAATATTTCTGCAACAAGACTTATGAATATTTACCTTATGAGGTATAAATATTTTCAGTTTAGGACAAGTTTTACTGTCAAATGTGTTTTTCACAAACATAAAAAACACTTCTGAAAATTTTCAGTTTTCTGAATTAAGAATACACGAATAAGGGATTGTGACACTATATACACAAAGTTTGATGAGATGCCAATTGACAATGTGGCCCTCTCCAGGTAAAGAGACAATGCATTATAAACACGTATGTGTATTTATGGTATCCATAAATACCTTGGGTGATTTTTTGGCTCGCTGATATTCATAAGGAACTAATGTCCCAAGAGGACAAACCACTCAAAAAAAAAAAAAAAAAGTCAAGAAATTAGTCAGGCCCTGCATGGTTTGGCTCTGTGTCCCCACCCAAATCTCATCTTGAGTTCTAATCTCCACTGTTGAGGGAGGGACCTACCTGGTGGAAGGTGACTGAATCATGGGGGCGGTTTCCCCATACAGTCTTCATGATAGTGAGTGAGTCTCACTAGAGCTGATAGTTTTAAACTGTGGCACTTCCTCGCACTCTTTCTCTCTCTCCTGCCACCTTGTGAAGAAGATGCCTGCTTCCCCTTTACCTTCTACCATGATTATAAGTTTCCTGAGGCCTCCCTAGCCATGTGGAAATGTGAGTCAATTAAAACTCTTTTGTCTATAAATTACCCAGTCTGAGGTAGTATCTTTATAGCAGTGTGAAAATGGACTAATACTTGTCCCTAGAAAGAATGTCAAGGAGAAATGGAATTTTTATCAGAGAAATTAGTTAAAATAATATTTTATCTTAATTTAACCCACCATCTCTTAGCAGCAGGGTAAAAATCTTAACATGAAAATCTCAAAGATATTTTAATTGAAGGATTGTTTGCTCTTTGGAAGGGAGGATTTGGGAGTTCTAGCTAGCACTGAAACACCGGAGACTGAGAATGCTGAATCTATGGTTTTGTCATTCATTTAAACAGGACTCAATCTTTAACATGATAAGGACTTTTAAAACTAAATATTAATCTGATTGACAAGAAACCTGCTTTCCAAGACAGGCGTCTGATATCCAGCACTGTTGCACTGTAAAACACTGGAGAAATAATATACTTTCTTAGTATGCTTTCTAAGTTACTAACCTTTGTTGGCCTGTTGAAAAGGCAGGCTCCACCTCCTCTCTGTAAAAAGTCTCTATACTCCAAAATGCTGCACTTTGAAAATTTTCGAGAATGGGACACCCTGAGGAAACAAAGAATCAACTATGTAAATAATTTACCAAAAGCAATCATCAGAGAAGAAAATTAAAACCCCTAAATTAGAACAAAATGTTCACTTTGAATCCAAATGAATCTACACAAATTTTGACAAGGGACTTATGTTCAAATTGCCACTTAAGTACATGTGGTGGAGTTTGCAGAGATGGAATTTCAAAGAAAATCAAAGATTTGGGGGCTACATTACAACCTCCTCAGCAGTCAAGCCCTTTTGTGACCAGGCTTGAAATGTTTTTTAAAAAGCTCATTACAAAACCTCTTCAAATAGGCTGTATTTTAAAGTTTGTTAATTTTTATTTGCTATATCTCATTAAAGTCAAGCATTTTTTTTTTTTGGCCTCTGTTTTCTGAATAAAAGGAGCTCATGAATGTACTAGATTTTACATTGGAGGAGAGAGTTGTGAGGGCCAGTATATTAAAGACTATATCATGCAGGCCAACAATGCATTCAGGTAAACAAGGAAACCCTAAAGAGGTGTGTTAGATCATATATGTATATGCACATATGTTTTTAGTATGTATATGCACAGTGACAACAGAATTGGGGTACGCTTCCATGAATAATGGCTCTTTATTCTCAATTTCAAATACTATTTGGTGATATTCATTATTAATCAGGAATAGAAAATGAGCCTTTCTGTGAATTTCTTAATCAAATATAATATCTCTATGTCAGAACACAGGGGAACATTATACACATGGTTAGTTAAACTGAATCACACACACGCACACCTATTCCTCAGGAATACAGTGCGTGATTGTAACAGTGCTTGACTTGCGAGTGACAGGCCACTTATTCTAGGAAGTAATTCAATAATTTTATGCATTCTGATGTATGAAGGTAGTTTACAGAAGTAGGTGAAACCTGCCACTGTTGATAGGAACCTCTTAGAAAAACTATATAGAAATGTATTCTTGAGAAAATACATGTTAACTTTAAAACATTTTATCTCATTTAAAACATTTTATATATTTTATTATATAAAATATATTAAAGATATTATATGTTATATATATTATGAAGAGTCATTGTAAAAACTTCAGAGATTAATTTAGAAGACAGAAGACATCTCCCTATAGAACCAATATTATAGGTGTTATCTTCTTATAGTAGTCCTCAAAAAGCCTGGTTAAGCCATAAATTACTAAGCTATGGAGTAATAGGGAACCGTGGAAGCTAAGGGTTTCACGTTTTAAACTCTATTTCTAGAAATGCGTTCTAAAGTAGCAGGGATAATGGCCTACTGTGCAAACCTTCATGCCCACACTCCTCCCCAGGAGTTGGACTCCTAGGAGGGCTGGTGGAAGAAAACAAAGGAGCTCTGTCCAAGTAGGTCAGGGCCTCTGGCAACCAGAGGGACGGAGGTAGGACCAGAAATGGTTGGTGTGTTGAGCAGGTGTCTGGCATGGCAAAGAAAGCAAAAGAGGCACATGGGTGAGGAAACCTCTCCCCTCTACTAGGAGTGGGTTATGGCTTAGGGGGTCTGGGGGCAGTGGCTCCCATGAGGCAGGGGTCCCTGTGAAAGAGGGCAATATTTCCAGGCCTTGGTTCACTGAAGCAACAGCAGCTCTGGGGAAGCTGCTCTAGTTCCCAAAGTATTCACAAAAGAAAAGTTAGGGGATGTTCAAATGTCTATCACTAGAAGACTACCTGATTTAGATACAATAAGTCTGTCTTAATTTTAAAAAAGCTTTATTGATTTATAAACAGTAAAGTTTAATTTTTATTACCGTAAACATATATATTTACGAGTTCCTTAAAATGTAAATTGATGACTAAATTGATTTTCACTGACTGCTTCAGGTAGATAACCAACTTTTAATCTAAGTGTACTAAAAAATTAATGCCTCCACTAAACTTAGAAGCCTTTAATCATGTGCTTCCTTTAAGGGTTAATAAGAAGTAGAAGGTAATACATTTTACTTTTATCACCAACCTTAAATAAAAAATTAAAATACAAAGTAAATTGGATCTTTCAGTTTAAAAATATCAGACAATTAATTATTCATTTTATATTGTGCTTAGCCTAAAAGACCAATACCCGAGAGACCTTGTTTCTAACTCTACACAGCAATTTTAGCAAAAGGCATATATCAAATGCACGCATAATGAAAATTTACCCTGTTTCCTCCATGATGCAGCCACCCCAGGATTCTGTGCAGTCACATTCTGGTCCAATAAAACAATAAAAGCAACAGAAGAAAAAGGAAACAAAGAAAGTCACATATTTATTTGGTATTACAACTCCTACAATAATTCTTTATTACCAATTCCATGTCAGTCAAATAGACACGGAATGTGAAGTCTTACAGAACAAAATTTCTTTTAAATCAATAGTTCCTTATCCTTTCCAGAATTATAGGTTAATTCCTAAGAAAACAGCTGGCAAGAAGCAAAACTGTGCCTCTCTTCATTATTTTTGTAACTCTGACAACTCAATTTGGTTCCTAGTTCTAATGTTTAGTGAAAAGTTACCCTGGTCTACAAATCAGACAGCCTGAGTTCTAGTCCAAGATCTGTCATATGAGAGTCCCATAGGCAAGTAACTTAGCATTTCCTGGGTCTCAGTGTTTCTACCTCTAAATGGGAATAACACCTTTTTGTCTATCTCCCAGAGTGGTTGTGGGGTTCACACTAGACGGTGTACCTATGTGCTGTGAATTTTAAAGCTCTGTTGCACAAACACAACAGATCATCACTGAAGTTTTCTAACAGAGAATGCTCGAAGTTAGAGAAGAGAATTCAATTTGTTAGAGTTGAAGTGAGGATGAACAAGAGACTTGAATGAACACTATGCTAAAAGGTTTAGTGAAAGAGAGCAATCTAAAACAGAAGTGTACATAATCACTTAAAAACAATTATAACTTAACTTCGATACCAGAAACTGACATATTGATATTGTGATGGGCTCTTCTCTTCATTAATTTTTTCCTGTTTCTCTTTTCTATACCTCTCTCTCTATCGATATATCGATAGAGAGAGCAATATATATCAACGTATATATAGAGAGAGAGGTATACATCTCTCTATATATACCTATATATATAGAGAGAGGTATATGCAAAGATAGACTTCCAAATGGATTTTTTAAACTCAAAGTTTAGAACCAATGAAATAGCTACCTAAACAAACAAGTCACAAAGAAATAAAGAATTTTAGGCCGGGCGCAGTGGCTCACACCTGTAATCCCAGCACTATGGGAGGCCGAGGTGGGCAGATCATGAGGTCAGGAGATCGAGACCATACTGGCTAACACAGTGAAACCCCATCTCTACTAAAAATACAAAAAAATTAGCCGGGTGTGGTGGTGGGCACCTGTAGTCCTGGCTACTCGGGAGGCTGAGGCAGGAGAATGGCATGAACCCAGGAGGTGGAGGTTGCAGTGAGCCGAGATCGTGCCACTGCACTCCAGCCTGGGAGACAGAGTGAGACTCATTCTCAAAAAAAAAAAAAAAGAATTTTAGGAAGGAGGGAACGATGGCAAGCATTAGTAATGAAGTCTACTTCTCACCCTATTCCATCATGCAACTCAGTAACACCTCTCAGCTGACTCTAGCACTGGCCTCCTCCCAGATTCAAGATTTCTAAACAAGTGCATAAACCTGGTCATACACCTTTCTGGTTTTAAGGTGTTTATGCCAGATGGTGAAACTCTAAACACTTCCTTTAATGTGTACTAGGTGTTTCCTGGGAGAGCAAACACTCTGAGCAAGATAATCAATGGAAGTTTGCGGAGGTTTGTGAAATGCCACCAGACACTTGTGATGACTATCTTAATGTACCCATAAAGGGAATTGAGAAGCCTGTGTAAATATAATTTGTTTCAATTTTCCACAATATTATGCATTAATGAAAAAAAGAATATAAAATATAGAAGGATATTAAGGTAGATTTTTCCTTTTCTTCTCTAGGGAGGTTGGGGTGGTAAGTGAGACCTTTACTCCCAGTGTCTCATATTTTCAAAAAATAGGAAGGCACTTTCACCTAATTTCTAGTTAAGTGAATAATATGAGTGAACACTTTGGTCTCTCTTTCCACCGGATTGCATTAGGTCGTTGCCCACTGCCATAAAAATGTATTAAAAATTATATTTTACCACTGGGTTTGTATAAAGATAAACACAATCTGGGTTGAATTTTATTCTGATTTTAAAAGAAATTAACATTTTTCATGGACCCTTCAGATTACTGTGAGCCCTAGACCCTTTGCCCACTAGAAAATTAGCCCTGTCTTTCTATCTACCTCTCATCTGACTAACGAAAAAATGACGCCTAACAGTCACTGGCTATGTTTTTTACCGATGGGATGTGTGGCCCTATTGGTTCTCCTTTTTGGACCTGCCTCGGCCACTAGAGGAGAATCCTATCCTCTACCACCTGTTCCCATGCTTAAAAGGCCCTGGGGCAGGGTCTTCCCTTGCAAAGCCTTTTTCTCCAACTTCTCTGATGAGACTAGGTGGGTAAATTTCATTAGAGTTTAAAGATGAGCTCTCTTTGACTCTAGATCTAAGCTATTTCCCAATCCAACTGTGATCTCACTAAGCTTGTGATGGAGCTTAATCTAGCACCTTGTACGTCTGCTCAGCTGCTAGAACCCTGAGTGTGAGAGTATTCCCTGCCCCCATCCCCACGTTCTGCAGTGTGAGAAAGAGCTGACTCATTCCCGGAGAAACTGGGTATGATTTTATGGATTTTGAAAGGGAAATTTTTACAACCTAAACAGATTAAAAATTACCTTAAGTTGCTTATTTTCTAAATATTTTAGAGGAAGGAGATATACTACAATTAAACTATAATGACTGGAATGAAAAATATTTATTTATTGACTGGACATGCATTATACAGACAGAATGGCACATGAAAATGAGTAAGAAGGTCAGTGTACATACTTGGCTTTCTGCTAGAAGGTTCCCATTGGATTCCAAGGTTTTGAGCCAGGCTCTGCGATAATACTTGTGCCACTGCCATTGGAAGACCATACTGTTTTTCAGAGTTGAAAGTGTGTGGGAGACATTTGAGAGAGTGCACAAAGCTAGTTATTATTTCTTAATTGTTACCACAAATCTTCTCAGTTCCCTAAGTAGAGCCTGTCAGTATCTTAAGATGGCATATGCTACTTCTCACCTCCTCTTTACAACTGGGCCCAAGAAGCAGAAAGCCCCTCTTACTATGTGATATCTCTCAGAATTTGAAGCTCTCACATTGAAACATAAAATACAAGTCACAAAAGGCTGTGCTCCAATTCAACTTATACCAAACTAAGAATAAATTTAACTTACTAAAATATGTCAAGAGAGGTACCCACTAAATGGGCAACTGGGATAACCTGGTATAATATACTCCAATATTATTCCAGGCTAATTGTAGGCTATTGACATAACCTGGTATAATATATTTCAGTATTGACAAGAGTTTAGATATAATTGGTTATGCTTTTTGGGTGCTGTTACCAATTAAGAATTTCCTTTATAAAACTGAAAGTATTAAAATCTGAACAATGAGATTAAGGAAATAGGTGTTTGAGTTCATTCTACAGATAGGTAGGTAGAAGGCATGAAAATGAAAATATATACATAGGGAGAAAAAAACATACAGTACTGATATCAGAAATCCTTTGATTTTAATGAGTTAAATTTAACATAGACAGAGGAGCATTATAACAAAAAAAAGTCAGGGAAGGATTAATAAGCTTATAAAAGCTTAACATCTTATCTATAGAGGCCTAAAAGTCTCCAGGCCAATCTTCAGCTGCATTTGCCTGATATATACGAAAAATTGTCATTATGACACCAAAATATGTCACTATGAACCAAAAGGACCACGTTGGGTTCTATTTATTAGTAATATAAGCCACTCATGCTACATTTGCCATGTCATCATTCTAAACAAGCACGAGAAAGGATGTAAACTGGGCCATAGGGAAAAAAGAGAACAGATGCAAAGATGAAACTCTAATTGGTAAAATTTACCTCATTCACACCAACTCCTCTTGTGCGAGAACAGACACCTCCAAAGTAACTCAGACTGCTTCTCTTATAGTGAAATGTCACCCGCCTTAAGAAAAAGCAGTGCTATCAGAAAACCAACGTGGTGGACCATCATTTCATACTCTCCCAAAATATGTCTACCCTCCTACATGGAACACCCCCAAACCATCCTCCTCCAAGAAATCAAAAACTGTATTTCAACTACCTTAAAATTTATGACATAATTACCTTTAAATTTGTTATGTTACATAATTTCAATTGAGCAAGCACCAAGTACCTACTAAGCATCCTGTACTAGCACAGGAATTGAAAACACCAAGATAAACAGACACAGCTCTTGACTTTTTTCTAGTAGAGAAATATCTAGCAGTGATTAAAAAGAATTAATATTGCTGATTATTAAAAATTGCTGATTAAAGACTGAAAAAACAGGAAGTCAACGGTAACGGTGGGAGGAAAAGAAGGAGTGGTTTGGTTGGTTTGATTCCAGGACAGAACCTTAGAGGACTATCTGAAAATAGCTTTGCCATGACTGGGGAAGAGAATAGCTTATTATATTAAAAAGAAAGTATAGAACCCTTTTTCCTTAGTAGTAGAAACTCAACTGAATGGTTCATCTAAAAGGACTACATTTGCTAGCCTCTCTTGTAGCTAGGTGTGGCCCATGTGACTAACACCTAGCAAATGATTTGTTCATGAAACAGACATGTGCAAGCTTTCAGGAAACCTGCTTTACAGCAGTCAGCTCGGCTGGAAGGAGTACCCTTTTGCCCTTCTCCCCACATGTCATGCCCGCTGCCAGTAATGAAGGCTGGAGGGCCAGCAGGCATCCTAGATTGTGAGTTGATCTTGAGGATGGAAGTTAAGGGCTCTAAAGGTAGATATTGTGACTGCAGAACCATCAGCATCCCAGCATGGGATATCCTAACTCCATGCTTCTTATCTAACAGACAAAGGACCCCACAGCAATCTTGTTCAAGTCACTATTTTCTGATATTTAACTTAACTGAACCAAAAAAGGGATAAGGATAAATGTCAGACCAAAGACTACACTAAAGGCTGAAATGAGTACGTACGAGATGAGGTGCACAGCATCAGCATGCTGCTTAATGCGCTGCCGGTATTTTGAGAACTCATGGAGCATCTGCACAGGGTTGGTGGTGATGTCAATCTGATCCTTCTCAGTCCAGGTCTCTACAGCCACCAGGACAACCCTGGTGTTGAGCTGCTCCTTGTAAATCTGAGGGTATACAACAGGACAGGTGCAGGAGGAAAACACTGGGTCAAACATGCACGATCAGTGAGTCAGAGTCAGTGGAAGGACAGGAAGGGGGAGGTGAGAGAACATGGGGTCATAATTAGCCCATTATAGAGAATCTTCTTTTCCTTTCTTTTTTCCAAGAGCAAAAATAAAGAAAGAACAATCACACAATTTGGTTTCAACTCTCCTATAGGGTTATTTCGATCCCAGAGCAATACATTCACTGTCCTAGGGAGAGACAGTAAGGATTCTAAAGCCAGGGCATAAATTTAAAACATCGTTCAGTAAAATCACCCTTTCAAATCTCATAGCAGGTAACAGGTTGGAGCCTGATATACCAGTTCTGAGTAACTGCAGTGCAACAATTTATTCCTGCTGGATTGGAATGAATCACTAAATCTCCAGATAAGCACCAAACAATATAGCTGGCTTACCCTTGGAGGTCATATTATATGAAAAGTAAAATAACACTGGGAGAGAGAGAGACTCAAGGATCTGAGGCTAAAAAACAGCAGATCCCTATCACTCATCTCATCCTCACCACTGGGTGGCATCACCCACAATATTTAAATTGTTCCGTTTCTGCTCTCTCTCTACTTTTGGCCCAGTAGCTAAACAATTCACACAATTAAGCAACTTCAATGAATGCTGTCATTTTGCCCTGTTTTCAAACTAATTAAGAAAACAATGGGCCAGGCGCGGTAGCTCACGCCTGTAATCCCAGCACTTTGGGAGGCCGAGGCGGGTGTTTCACGGGGTCAGGAGGTCAAGACCATCCTGGCTAACACGGTGAAACCCCGTCTCTACTAAAAATACAAAAAATTAGCCAAGTGTGATGGTGGGCGCCTGTAGTCCCAGCTACTCGGGAGGCTGAGGCAGGAGAATGGCGTGAACCTGGGAGGCGGAGCTTGCAGTGAGCTGAGATCGTGCCACTACACTCCAGCCTGGGCGACAGAGCAAGACTCTGTCTCAAAGAAAAACAAACAAACAAACAAACAAACAAACAAAAACCAATGGATGATCTTTGAACACACTGAAGAAGGGGAACACCATTATGCCTAAATCAAATTGAAGCTATTATATAATGACTTTACAACAAAAACAAGTTAAATGTAATGTCTTTTAAAAATTAGTGGTCAGCTTCAGAACCTTATGTGGTAACCCAAAATAAAAATTACACTTTGCATGATGTAACTCTATTCAATTATGTTGAAATGACTAATTCAGAGATGCTACCAAGTAAACAGCTTTTGCAGAGGAAAAGATGTGGTTAAGATTCTCTTTTCCACATTCACTTGTGGTTTTCCTCTGAGAAGATAGACAAGAGCTGAAATTAAAGAAAATTAATAAACCAGGTGTAAATTGGCACTGAGATGCAATCCTAACTCTATATGAGATACTCGACGCACATCCACTCATGTTATAGTTTTGTGCAGCTGTGCCCACCAGGTACATAACATACATATGTTATGAGTATTTACATGATTGGAGGTTTGTGGACTGCTTAAAAGGCAGAAAAGAAGGCAGCTCTTTGGAGTAAATAAGTATCATTTAGATATTTGGCAACTTATAAAAAATGGTGGGGTTTTTTTCCCATTTAAGAGGGAACACACAATAAAATATCAGATAAAAATATATTTAGCTAAGCAAAATAGCACTTTACATTACAACATATGGAGTAATATTCTATATTTAATTTCTGACTAGTCAACTGAATTATTCATTGGAACATAATATATAATGTTCATATCTATAGAGTTCTAACCTAAGGCAGGAAAAAGGCAGAAAATCTTAAGCTTTTCTGTAATTCACAAAATAAGTGAGGAAAACATATCAATATTGAAGATTTGTACAGTTAGAAGTCTTTGTAAGGAGATACATATTTTATTCTTCCAAATTAGTTTTATTTGGGGACTGCACTTATTTCCATCATCTAGAAATTAAGTATGAAATATCACACTAATGGGAGCACTAAAAAAATATATTTGTGTCCTTAAAAAAATTTTTTTTGGTATTACCTATATTCTCCAAACATACTCTGCTTCAATCCATTTTTTCTTCTCTGTTACCACCATATATTTAAGAAAAGCCCAGTTGTTTCTTTAAAAAGTCTCATTTGCCAGTATAATAGCAAATAGATTTTGGTAGCTATTTCTCCACTGTTTTTGTCCTCCACAGACTGGGGGCAATAATGTATAGACGCAACTCAGAAGCAACACTAATGTATCTTTGGGATTCCGGGAATAACTCAGTCATCTGAAACTCTCAGAGCACTACTCTGTGAAGCGGACCATCCTATAATTCCTTAGCCAGATGAGCTTCAGGATTGTATTTTTAAATTTGTTCAAGAAATACCTAAAGTACAAGTAAGCAAATAGAGATAAACCATTCCATCTTGGCACACAAATTCAAGAAAACCAGGATACTTACAGAATCCACAAGGTTGACCACGGACTTTGCAAAGTTGTTGGTATGTGCATGAGAAGAGCGATGCTTCTTATACTAGGGGGGAAATACATACCAGTCACTGCCAAATCATAAGTGAATAATAAATTTCAAAATGCTGTAAAAGCAGAAATATCTCAGTAATAGTAGAAATATGGATTTAAAAATATATAATTTAGTTTGTGGTATACTGGATTTGGTGGTGTTACTTCTCTGTTAGGTGGCAAAACTCTGACTATCTAAAACATGATGTTAGCTGGGCAGCATGGCTCACAACTGTAATCCCAACACTTTGGCAGGTGGAGGCTGGAGGACTGCTTGAGGCCAGGGATTTGAGATCAGCCTAAGCAACACAGTGAGATCCTGTCTTTACAAAATTTTTTTCAAAAAAAAACAAAAAAACCTACGATGTTCTGAATAATAGTAAGGACCTATAGAAATCGATATGAGAAGCTTTATACCTAAAAAGTAAGTTTTAAATTTAGTCTTAATGTCTACAAATTCAATCCTTTTGTTTTCATTGAAATGACATTTTGTAGCTTATACAAAAGGCTTAACCCACTTGTCTCACTTTAAATTCAAGGCCACGCACAGATCAAGAAAATGTCTTTGTCAGTGCTTTAGATACTGTCCATGATATGGACAGCATTTGCCAGGCATTTAGTGTATCCTTTCAGAGGAATGCCTCCTCCAAATGAAGCCGTTTGCTTTTGACTGCTCAAAGTCAAAACAAAGAGAAGACAAAAAGTAAAAATGAAGTGTGCTGAGAGTTTATGATTGTTTATGTTTATTTAAGAAATATAGAAAAGTAAATTAATAGAGTAATTCTACAATGACATCTGGAGGGCTACGTTTTTAGCAAGGAGTAGTACGCTTTGCTTAATGTCTTCAAGAGGACATTTGAAAACTGAAGTCTACCATAGGAAAATCATGCCCTCTACTGGTCCATGAGGTTATTATTTCTACAACACTAAGGAAAACAAAACCTACTTAAAACCACAGACTCAGATTTGCACAAGTCTTTGAAATTTACCTTCAATTATAATTATGAAAATAATGCATCTTTCATAAAGATTCAAAATATTTCTACATTAGAAAATTCTTTTGTCCTTTGCCCATTCGCACCCTATATATAACTTTTGTCAGATTCCCTTCATTTCATTCTATC
The DNA here is from genome assembly GCF_028858775.2 of Pan troglodytes. Classification (NCBI taxonomy): domain Eukaryota; kingdom Metazoa; phylum Chordata; class Mammalia; order Primates; family Hominidae; genus Pan; species Pan troglodytes. The sequence continues at coordinate 108,786,519 of NC_072411.2, read as the reverse complement.
TCTGTGACTATGTTTTTTAAACAAAGAATACATATCTCAATGTTTACATATCTAATGTTTATTTTTTATAACAACAAAAACACTGATTACCCATAATAAATGCTAAATAAATTAATATTCTGCTATTATTATAGTATTCATGAATACATAACTGTTGGTATAATATTACTATTACTGTTCATGTTATTGCCACTACTGTACATCATAATCTGACCCAAACTGTCTGTATTTGTGTTCTTTTAAAGTAAACTGTAATGTGTGCATATAACTGGGTCATAAAACATCCTATTAATCTGAAATTATTCAGGCATTATAACACATTTTGTAAACTTGGCATAAAGAAGTTTCTATAGATAGCTCAGCATTTTAAGTTGCCTAGCAAATTCCACAAGCTGAAAACTTTCCAAGATATACTTAAGAGTAAAAGGAAAAATATTAACATTAAGTTCCTCTGGGATGATGAAAATGTTCTAGTTCCACTGAATTGTGGATTGAAAGAGAAAACATTAGCTGATATCTATTCTTCTAATGCAGTGGTGTTACACACCTATTAAGATGAATTTTAGTTTGCTTCTGAGTATTAATTTGTTATTTTATTGAGATTTCTTTTTATAGCATAATGATCATGGAAAACATGACAAGTTTTAAAACATTTCAAGTTTTAAAAATTAATAAAATGAGGTACTTTAAAAGTCTATCAAAATGTAATGTTTTAAATTTATTTCATATTTGTAATTTTCAATCCTCTGATTTTCTTTTTAGAAAAATTATTTTGCCTGTCATTGTTATGTAAATTAGAGAGTGCCAAGAATGGAAACAGAGATACCTGTTGGGAAGCTACTGCAATAGTCCAGGTAAGAGATAATGGAGGCTAAACAACTGTAGAGAGAAGTGAATTCAAGTACCACTACGAGGGTAGAGCTCCCACGACTGGATGATGTATAGGATGTGGAAGGTGAGGAAAGAGAAGAATTAAAAGGTAACTCCTAGGTTTTGAACTTGAATGGATGGGGGATTGTGGTGCCACTTAAAATAATAAGAGAGACTAGAAGAAGAGAAGTTTAGGACTAGGGAACTAAGAGTTCTGATTCAGAAGTTCTATTCAAATCGACACTAAAGTAGAGATATCAAATAGGCAGTTCTGTATATGAGCACAGAACTTAAGGGGCTAGAGCTAAAAGTAGGGAATAACGAGCTTAAAGTCATGATCCCACTTAAAGACTTGAGGCTGGAAGTTGTTACTTAGGTAGAGAGTATACAAAGAGAAAAGAGCCCTGAACCAAGCCCTGCGGCACTCACATAATTCCAGAGGTCAGATTTTAAAGACTAGGAAGAAATAGCCAGTGAGGTGAGAGAGCTACCATGTCATAGAAGCCAAGAGATGAAATAAAATTTTCAAAAAAAGAGGGTAATCAACTGTGTCCAATATTGCTGAGAGAGTAAGACAAGGACAGAACAATGACCACTAGATTTGTTAACTTGAAGTGCCATTTAATTGGACACCTAGGGTTTAGTAGAAACTGTAAGTGTTTCTCCTGAAACAAATATTTGCTCCTCACAACTCTATGAGGTGGGTTTTATTATCCCCAAATAACTTACTCAAGATCACACAGCTAGAATTTAAATCCTTCTAGTCTCTAGGTTGAGGGAGGAGGTAAGCTGGTTCAGTTAACAATTCCTATAAATAGTTTATGTATATTCCTAACAAATCATGATTATTAATGAAAACTCAAAATTTGTTAGGTGTATATAAAATGTAGTGGTTTTTAAGTAAGGAAAACCAAGTGAGGTTTAAATTGAAAAATATTTAAATTATCCTCACATATTTACATTTATTGACGCATAGTTAAGTATGTAGCAAAAAACGTACGCAAAACATTTGCTTTTCATGCACTTTATGCACTTTAAAAAATCTCAACCAATTTTCTATTAGAATAAGATTTTTAATATTTATTTTTAACTTAAGCAGCTCAAAGACATGTTTGCAGACTCTTATCAAGGCTATAATTGGCTTGCAAATGAGGTTCCACCAGCCAGGTACTAAGATACTTTTTACCAAATTGAGGGATTTTTCTTTTCTAATGGAAAGCCACTGATAATGTGATACCTATTCAAAATAAGATATCTGCATTTTTTTCAGGCAGCCAACGTTAAATCACTCTGAATTAAAGGGATAAGCTTGAATGCAAATGTAGGCAGAATGTTTCTATTTCCTGCATGAATTAGAACTAATTTTGCATATAAAGAAAAATATGCAATCACCATTTATAACAAAACTTACTTTCACATTTCTGATCAGTTTAAAACAATCTTTATTTAAACTGGTTGCTTTTCCTTCCTGAACACATGCAATCCTTAAGAAAACTGTCTTTTGAAAAAAAATAAGATTAGAATCTGGTTTTTCAACCCGAAGGTGAGAATTATCAAAATAACTATTCTGGATCGTATAGTATAAAGACTGTAAGATGAGTACTCTCAGTGAGATGATTATCCTAAAGCCCAGCAGCAAATCCCCACATATTCAGAAATAAATGTATTAATTATTCTAGTTCAGTTTGACTTTCAACATGTGAATTTAAGTACTTTGATCCAGTAAGTTCTGATATACTACTGAAGTGGCAATCAAATTTAAAAACAACCTTCATCTCATAGAAAGCATACCTCAAAAAATTTTTTTCAGCTCTCAAAAAAAAATTCTTATAAAATGACATACGTATTTGGGACTATTATGGATTAGAATGTAACTCTGTCTTAAAGCAAAAGGAATATATTTAGTTCTATTAGCCAAGAAGTACTATTTCTTTAAATAGTAGAAATCTTAGGCAATTTCTATTTTAGGCATTATTACCACTCAAAAATAAAAGCTTTCCTCTTTTTTGAGACGGAGTCTCACTCTGTCGCCCAGGCTGGAGTGCAGTGGTGCAATCTTGGCTCAGTGCAACCTCCACCTCCCGGGTTCAATCAATTCTCCTGTCTCAGCCTCCCGAGTAGCTGAGATTACAGGTAAATGTCACCACCTCTGGCTAATTTTTAAATTTTTTTTGTATATGTATATGTATATGTGTGTGTGTGTGTGTGTGTGTGTGTGTGTATATATATATATATTTATATTTTAGTAGAAATGGGGTTTCACCATGTTGGCCAGGCTGGTCTCGAACTCCTTACCTCAAGTGATCCACACGCCTTGGACTCCCAAAGTGCTGCGATTATAGGCGTGAGCCACCACACATGGCCTTTTTTTCCTTTTTAAACATTGATTCCCTCTAAATTTATCAGTACAAATTACAATTCTTTTTCCTTGTTTCAAAAACTGATGACCATATCATACCTACTTCTCACCCATTTTAATAATAGTAATAATAGGCCAGGCATGGTGGTTCACGCCAGCAATTCCAGCACTTTCGGAGGTTGAAGCAGACAGATCACTTGAGTCCAGGAGCTCAACACCAGCCTAGGCAATATGGCGAAACCCAGTTTCTACAAAAACAAAAATACAAAAAATAGCCAGGCATGGTCATATGCACCTATAGTCCCAGCTACTCGGGAGGCTGAAATGGGAGGATCACTTGAGCTGCGGAGGCGCAGGTTGCGCCGAGATGAGATTGGATCACTGTACTCCAGCCTGGGTGACAGAGTGAGAACCTATCTCAAAATAATAACAATAATAATAATAATACTAACAACAATAATAAAATGAATTATTAAAATTTACCCTTAAAAGATTTGATAGCCTAAATAAGGAACTTTATCACAGAACATGTGACATGGTGTGTAGAAATTTTCTACATATAAAATAATATTTTAAGAAGTATGCTATTTTATTATTCATAAGAATAAGGTTATTTAAATGTTTACCATTGAGAAGGGTTAAAAAATAAATTCAAAAAATATGTTGTTTTAACAATTACCAAAAAACTATAACTATTTAATTGTAATTAACACTTAGTAGTAACTGTTTCCTATTTTGCACAGTTACTGAGATTTGCTCTTTTGATTGATAGCTTCATGTACTTTCCTGATATATTATGGTAGAACAAGAGATTTGGAATTGCAAGTAAAGGTTTGAGAACAGATTCTATAGATTAACAGCTATTTGAGAATGCACTTTGTGCATTCAAAGACATTGAATATATCTTAATTATTATTTGCACTACTCTAAAAGTATTTATATAATGGATGTTGAAAAAAGCTTAGGCTTCAAAAGCCATAATTTCACAACATGCCACAATGCTTAAGATTGAGAATCAGCTGGGAAAAAAAATCTCAATGTTCCAATAAACAAAAATAATTCAGATAAAAAAACTATCTTGGGGTTTCAAGCAAATTAAAGTCCTTCAGAAACTCCTATTTTAGCCTTTACTGTCTAAAATGACTGCCTACACATCTGGCTTTCCTTTCCACCAAAAAGGACCTCTCTTAAATTATATGTGTTCTGATAAATTTTGCTTCTTACTAACATCTCAAGCAATATATTTAAAGGCAACTGGAACAGAAAATAAATGTGCATACAAAAGTAAGAGGTATTCTATTGATATTCAACACAATTAAACTGATAGTTAATGGAAAACATCCATTAAAGTAGAAACTTAAAAGTTTAAATATAAATTAAGTCACTATTTTTTTAAATTTCTAGTTTCAAGGCATTCTCTGAGTAGGGCCAGGTAATTAGAATTTCACATCATTTTAGCATGAAGCACAACCTTATCATATCATGTACTAATCTAATTTTGGTTTCCTTAAAGTAAAACAAAGACTTAAAGATAATTCCAAAGCAATTTCAATTTTTGTTCCAATCTTTCATAAGTTTGTCACCAATACCTGATTTCTATGCATTTTTTAAAAGATTCTCATCTATATAAAGTCTTTTCAGAAGTGCAACTTTGTTTTGATAAAACAAGTACTCTTTGCCTTAGAGTTTACAACTTTTAAAGTTCAATCACATAACTACAACAGAGATTACAATTGGCCTAAACAGTCTGGGGAGTGTGGCAGTGGTTGCTGGAGCCAGCTCCCATCAGATCCCGAGAGCCAGCTAGATACATCCTCTCCTAACTCCGCATCAGTGATCTCACTTTGATAGCTTGAAATCAGCTATGGTGGCAATATTTACACCACAGATATCAGCAAACATTATAAATCAAGAGAGCTAGGTATTAAAATTTACCAGCACACCACTAGTATTGGGTGTACTAGTATATAGCCTACTGACCAAGACTCTTCTGGGCTTCAGGCAAGTAATTTTATAAAGGAAATGGTTAAGTATAGTTAACGGAGTTTCTATTGTATCTTCAAGAGGGGAAAATGAGGAACAATGAATGTTTTTCATATATCTTTTAAGTGTTACTGAAATGACATATTCAATCACATTTTACTGCCACAGAAGTTAACACGAGATTATTCATCTTTCCAATATTTAAAGACGATAAGTCATCAAAGATATTCACTTTAGATAAACCTTTATTTTATATGTTTGCCTCCTACAATTGTATCTACCATAAGCATAATTAACTAGCAAGAAAAAATAACATATTAGCAGGACAAAAGCATGGAATAAAATTAGAAAGCAGTGACCAAATACATAGATGAAGAAAAGTAGAGAATAAGAATTTTAAATGAAGACAAAAGATGCCAGATAGCTAAATCTATTAATTATAATTATTAAATGTAAGGAAAGTTTAGAGTTGTGAAAATTCTATAAAACTCAGAGTCTCCAAACACCAACAGATAAATCAAGTCACTTAATATGTCTGAATATCTTGGGGTTAGTAAGTAAAAAATAATGATTATAAAGTAAAATGTATTCTTTCTTAAGTAAGCTATCTGTTCTAAAACCCACTGACTCTATATTCTTACCGTTTTGTGATCATTAACAATCATAAGTTCCAAATATTTCATTTCTTCAAATATACCACGTGATGGCTACGGAAAATAAAAATATATGGTCAGAATGGTGATTGACATAAAATCTCTCTAGTGCTCACTGTTAAGTTGTAGATAAGACTTTGAATTTCAGAACAACTCTCTGCTGCCTACTTTATAAACACCTTAGAAGAAAGTTGGTCAGGCAAATTTTAAAAAGTGATCATAAAATATGGGTACATATTCAAGTATTTAGAAAATAACTGTATTTTATTATTATTAAGGTACTTACTTATCAACATAGAAAACAGTCCATGTTGTTGTATATGGTTTTTATATGTAAAAATATTCTAGAGAAAAATTATAGCATAATTATGTTAAAATAAATAAATCTCAATTTCACATTAAAATGTGATAAAATATTCATATTTACTTAAAACGTCAATGAAAATCTATGTAAAACTCATTTAATAAGAATAGCATAAGTTATAATTACTTCCAGATATATCTGATACAGATATCAATGTAGTTAAATAGAAACATTAACTCACTCGAGTGAAATTCTAAAAATAATACGCTAATTCTTAACCGCTCAATTTCTCAAAGGAACAAATATTGGCAATTATTACAGTCTAAAGTCTTCTAAATTAACTAGATAATCCTTTAAGAGTAAGTATTTTAGCCTTCATTTGGACTTTTATTTCTTTTTCATAGTTGGAAAATTATAACAGTGGCTCTTTTTTCTTTATGTACATAGTCATTGATCACTTTATATTTGATGAGGTGGACTGTAGGGAAAGAACAGTAGCCATTGTAAAACGTATTATTACCAACCACATCTTTATGAATGAGCTAAAAGAGATCTAATAATAATTTATATAATATATAATAAATGTATCCATAATTATCATAAGAGTTTCATAAAAGGGAGGAAAATTTAAACTGGAACTAAGTTTTTGATGGCTGGTGGTCTATTTTTTTCACAAAAAAATACACTCAGCAAAACATTATCTAAAATGTGCAATTTCTACTATAGTTACTCATTAAGTTATCTAGTAAATTACCATGTAATGTATAAGCTGTGGAATTAATTCTCAGTTACATAGCATTCACCATGTAATTACTAAACAGTCCCCATCATTACAGCTTTCTATCCTATTATGAAAAGACCAGAAACATAATTTCAATTACAAAGCCCCTATACGTTTATCAATACATGTGAAGTATATAACAGTAGTTGATTATACAATTATATGATTTTTATTTAGAAACTGTTATATTGCTAATAGTCAAATAAATTCATTGTGTTCTGAAAAACACATACAGCTTTAAAGTTTGGTGTAACAGAGTTTTTAATCTGAAAGTAATATAAATAAGTATGATTAGCCAACATTTCAAAACCTAACTCCTCTCTCTAGATTTTTTATTAACAGAAATGTTTTATATGACGCTATATAAGCCATATAGAAAGAAAAGTCTGCTGTACTTTAAATAGAAAATAAAATGCACTGCAATTATCATCAGAAAACACGTAGAAAACAGAGCTAAAACAACACGTTCTTTAGATGACGTTAGGGTTCAGAGACTACCGTAATCAGTTTGAATCACTAACAGAAAGAGATCAATAAAAAGCAGTGTGTTAAGGCTCAAATCATAGGGTTTTTTGTTTATTGTTTTCATTTTTAAACAACAGTCCCCAAAATCTGAACTGTTTTAGGTACACTTAGATAATGTGGGGTGATAGGCACATGACTTCATTGAGTAAAATAGGCCCACCCAAGGCTCAATGCCACACTCACATTCACTGCTCTCTTCCTTCTTTTCAACCACTGTAATTCAGAGAGAAAGGGCCACTGGTCACCTCTTTCCATAGCTGCAGAAAGGAAAAATTAGTATCAAAATTTTATGCTTATTTCAATGGGAGTATGTTTTAAAATATTACATGAAGAAACAGTGGCACTGATAATATATGTCAAACTAAGGTGAAAAAAAAGCACACTGATCGTTATATATTTCACACTCTCATGACCACAAAGATAGTTCAAATGTAATTTTGTCCCAAACATCAAGAAAACATAATGTTCAAGATTCATTAGAAGATGCATATTTGATATACAACCACTTGACAATATCTGAAAATTTGACAGAGTTCTACTATGTCTAATTCATTTTAGCATTCAAAATAATGTATGGCATTAGCTTTTGCATAAATTATTAAAGACTTTTAGCAGTAATATACAGAAATAAAATCACATGCCCCAACAATCAAAAAGAAGCTTCTTCCAACATTAGCACACTTAAGATGTGTCTGGAGCAGAGCATGAGAGGGAGGCAATCCAAGCTGGCTCAAGAGCAGCAAACTGCCAGGAAAATTTCAGGATGAACCTCACTGTAAATCACTGTACTAAATTTGGCCACACTTTCTGGTTCCCAAGGCAGCTTTACTCAAAGTCTTCATGTTTTAGTCTTTGCATTGGAAATGACTCTCCATGCCTCTTTACACGAGAGCCACCACTCATTCCAGTGCTGATCCACGATGTTCACCCCAGATATCAGACCAATTCCACTTCCAACAAGCCTGCATATCTACTGAGCTCCACCAGGTAAAAGCTCATACTACATAAAATATAATCGCTATTTTTAGTTAAAACTTACTGAGATTCTTCATTTGCTTAGAATACTGTCCTGCCAAGGTTTTCTGGATTATATGTGGTCGACCTGTGCTTTTCTGAAACAAAACAATTGTAGGCAATTTAGAAAGCAAGATGTGAACAAGCCTCTATGAAACAGTGTTGGAACTTTCTCTAATGTCCTTCCTAAAATGGGAATATTTACATGTCAGTTTTTTAGCTATCAAAAGTGAAAAGTATATGTCTTATTGAAATCTTAATTTTAAATAAAAGAGTATCATCTAATTGCCCCAGTTTAGATAAAAACATAGTGTTACTGGTTACTCTTAAATCTTAGCTTTCTTTAAAGCTATAAATGGGAAATTCACAAGAAACACAAAAAGTCAATAAACATGTAAAAACATGCCGAATGCTTTCATATTCCTTCAACATGCATTTTTTTAATGAAGCACCAACTTTTGCCATAAAACTGATGAAGTTTTAAAAATTACGATATCCATAGTTAATTACCATTGTAAGGCCAAAAGCACTCTCACACCTTGCTGGCGAGAGGAAATTGGTGGCATAGTGTGAGAGAGAAATTTAGTAAGGTATATCAACAAACGTGAAAACATTTACATTTTTTGCCCTAGAAATTATGCTTTTAGGAATGTCTATTACCATTATTCTTATTCCTATTAGCTTCCATTACTGAGTGCATAGTATGTATCAGGTACTGTTAATGTACACATTATTTAATTTAGTCCTGACAAAGACGCCATATAGTGCATGGTTTATCCCTATTTTACAAATGAAGATATTGAGGCTCAGGGAGATACATCATTGTCTTAAAATTATCTTATAAAATAATGATCCAATCTATTTTTAAAAATATATGGGACTATGTCATTGAAAACTGGAAGAACATATTCTGAAACATGACAAGAAGTTATCTCTGGGGGACAGGATAATGGAAAATTACTATTTAAGTATTTGTTTTGCTTTTCCAAATTTCCTATATTAGTTTTATAATCAGAAAAAGTTATAAAAAAGAAACTTCTTAATAGGTTACATAAAACTTATAACAGTTTTGCTATTCATTTATTACTTGAGAGATAACATGAATTCTCATTAGAAATATCCCATGCATATTACTTGACTTATCGCAAAGCATACTAAAATCAATAATATCTAACAACAAACATCAAAATATCTAAAATTAATTACAGTAAAAATCGACTAAAGTTTAAAGCACTATTCCTTTCCTCTACCCATAGTGTGGATGAGGACAAATCATTACATAACCAAAAGGTAGGCAACAGGAAGGAAGGCAAAGAGAAGGCAATTTGCATGTAACAATCAGGCCCTGAATAATATGATCACAAGTAAACAATGCAAAACCAATGCTTTAAACATTATAACAATAGTTTATATTTATAAATCCTTATGACAGTTTAATAGACATTGTCACCTACATTTATTAATTCATCAAATCTACAAAATTGCCCTACTATGAATGCATTAAAAAATTATCTCATTTTATACATTTAAAAAACTCTAAGGCTTAAATAGTTATTATTTGGGAATCTGTGTTTTGTTCTTTGTGGATTTTGTTAGGGTACCAGGGCCATTAATCAAAGCCAGAAATCAAAGTCAGAGTTTTTGCTGAATGAGTCGAATAATTTTGCTGTACACAGATGATCTTTCCTTACTGGAGTGAGATAAATAACATTTTACTTAATCAAAATGTCTTTATCTAAGTGGGCTGTCTTCATTACCTGATAATTTTTATAGTTACTAGTTGAAAATGACAGAGGTTTATTCAAACACCAACCCTTTAAAACTTTTCTGCATCAACTTTGAAATTTACCCCATATTCATACATACATCGCCATAACCAAGACAACAAAAGTTTGTCTGTTCAGCTTTTATTATCAGTAGCCTATCTAACTGTTAGCTGTTTCAAAATTAATTAATTAATTTATTTATTTATTGAGATGGAGTCTCGCTCTGTCGCCCAGGCTGGAGTGCAAAGGTGCAATCTTGGCTCGCTGTAACCTCTGCCTCCCAGGTTCAAGCGATTCTTCTGCCTCAGCCTCCCCACTAGCTGGGATTACAGGCTCCCGTCACCACGCCCAGCTAATTTTTGTATTTTTAGTGGAGACAGGGTTTCACCATATTGGCTGGGCTGGTCTCAAACTCCTGACCTCGTGATCTGCCCACCTCAGCCTCCCAAAGTGCTAGGATTATAGGCGTGAGCTACCACGCCCAGCCCAATTTTATCTAAATTTGAAATCCCTAAAGATAAAAAATGTTTTCTGTTCCCCATCAAATAACTGCAATAATCTAACTCTATCACTCACAAAATATTATTTTCCCGCTACAGTTCTTTTCACTGATCTGACTTCTGTACTGTTACCTCTCAGTGCCTTAATCTCCTCCCATTCTCCCCCTTGTTCACTCCTCTCCAACCCTGTCAGGTTCCTCAAAGCTCCTCGAACACCCTAGGCACACTCCTGCCTCAAGGCCTTTGTATTTGCTCATCTTCTAGAATGTTCTTCCAGCTCTCTAATTTCCTTAAGTGCTTCATTCACCACTTGTCTTCTCTTGGTGGACTTCCCGAAACTGTGTATGTATAAAAAATTTAACTCCATCCTGGCTAACAGGGTGAAATCCCGTCTCTACTAAAAATACAAAAAATTAGCTGGGTGCGGTGGCGGGCACCTGTAGTCCCAGCTACTTGGGAGGCTGAGGCAGGAGAATGGCGTGAACCCAGCAGGCGGAGCTTGCAGTGAGCCGAGATAGTGCCACTGCACTCCAGCCTGGGCGAAAGAGCGAGACTATCTCAAAAAAAAAAAAAAAAAAATTTAACTCTCCACTCTCCTGGCTTCACTTTTTCTCCTTACCATGTATCACTATCTAACATACCACAGGTAATTACTTATTCATTCTGTGTATCCCTATCTGCCTCTGTAGACTATAAGCCCCATTTGGCTCAATCTCTGTCTATTTTGTCACCAAAGTATCCCCAGAACCTAAAATAATACCCAGCTTGTAGTAAGCCCTCAATACAATATTTACTGAATATATGTCAAATTTTAAATTTGATTGCATTCTATTAGCAAGCAACACTATTAGAGCATGTGATTTCTTGTCTAAATCACTGGTTTGTGCATGACTCTAAATATTATTTTCTTCCCTATCTGTAAAGAAAACTAAGTATTCTATAATATAATCATAGTTCAGCCCACAGATTTCCCCACTAAAGATTTTCAGGTTCATAAAAGTCAAGTACATTCTTATAGTCACACAATTGTCTAAAGATGACAGTAAGAATGAAAGCCTTTTTTTTTCTAATTTCAATAGGTTTTTGGGGAACAGGTGGTGTTGGGTTACATGAATAAGTTCTTTAGTGGTGATTTCTGAGATTTAGGTGCACCCATCACCCAAGTAGTGTACACTGTACCCAATGTGTTTTATCACTCACCACCTTCCACTTTCCCGAGCCTCCAAAGTCCAATGTATCATTCTTATGCCTTTGCGTCCTCATAGCTTAGCTTCCACATATGAATGAGAACATACAATGTTTGGTTTTCCACTCCTGAGTTACTTCACTTATAGTAATGGTCTCCAATTCCATCCAGGTTGCTGTGAATGCCATTATTTCATTCCTTTTTATGGCTGAGTAGTATTCCATGGTGCGTGTGCATGTGTGTGTGTGTGTGTATCACATTTTATTTATCTACTTGCTGATTGATGGACATTTAGGCTGGTTCCATATTTCTGCAATTGCAAATTGTGCTGCTATAAATGTGTGTGTGCAAGTATCTTTTTCGTATAATGACTTCTATGAAAGCTAGTTTAAAGTAAGGAGGCTGGCTAATACAAAACAAAATATCCTCTCTGCTCTTTTCATAGACTGGGAAGGACTAGGATTTGCTTCAGAAAACCTATGTTTGATGTCTTTTACTATCCTTTACGGGTACGTGGGCCTGGCATGTGCAACTTAAAACTTCAAAACTCAGGGTACTACTCTAAGTTTGAAATAAGTTAACATGTACAAAGGCACTTTGAAATCTACACTCTTTTCTCTTTTCTTCTCAAAGACAAAGTTGCTGGAGGAGTAGAATGCCATCAGGCAACTGATGGCATAGACTCACCTCATCATGAACCAGCTCTAGTGGCTCTATCATATACACGAAGGTATCATCTTCAAACATGCCACTAGCACAAAAGAAACCACACAAAGGAGGGAATAAACAAACACAGGAAATGGCAAGAAATAGCAAGTGAGCTTCATTATCGTGTCTTCAAAATAAAGAGTATAACTGAACAAATCCCTTTACACTGTCACAAATTTAATTCATATATCTGCATGGAGTCCCAGTGTGGCCCCAGCACTCTATTAGGCAGCATGGAGGCTATAAAAATTATAAAAGTATACATCAAATGCATGCGAATTATACCTGATAAAACTGATGTTTGAAATTCAACAGACAGATTAGAAAATTACTCTGGGATAGGACTATTCACTCAGTGGCAGTCTCTAAAGTAATTATTCCAGAACCATGTACAACTATACAAATTTCTAATTATGCAAATTCAATATCATCTGTAAGAAAACAGATTCTTTATATATGAGAATAATCTAAAACCATCTGGTTCTGAAGAAGCAAACAGTGGTATCTTTATGCTTATAAATTCTGAACTGCCATCAAGCAGTATGACTCTATGTCATACAAATTACATTTAATTTTCAGGGACATAAGGTTTTTTATAAAAGGGCAAAAAGTTTCAAGATTCTTTGTCATCACATGGCCGAAACTAAGTCTTTATATGAGGTGCTACTGTGTCCAGGTCTAAAAGGTGCCAACACATGGTTTTGTTAGAGCCCACCCCTAGGTCAATGTGCGAACCCCTCTCTTTGTCACCCCACCCTTGCCTGGCTAACTCCAAACTCCAACTTACTGTTAGGTCTAAGTTTCTTAGATCTAAGGCCTACCGACTCTCAAGTCTAGCTGTAGGTCTAACTGATATGTCCTCTGGAATATGCCGCTGGGAAACCTTCCTGGACTAGGTTTTGCCACTCCACAAGCATCTGTCCTTCCCCTTTACAGCTCTTAACACAATGGTGATTAAACATTCATCTATGTAATCATTTGGTTAATCTCTGAATCTCCTGCAAACACTAAGTGTTCAAGAGGACAGGGACATTGCCCTCCTTGTGCACCACTCCATATGCAGTCCCTAACACAGCACTGGCACGGAAGAGTCACTAAAATATATATATCCATAAAAGGGAAACTGGAAAGGGTCAATGAATAAAATGCCAATGAGATTCTCACTTACTGAAGTCCATTGCAGGTTGACAGAGCCACCTTGGAGTCTTTGACGCCTCTGATGCTTCCATGGTAGTAACAGTGCTCTCCACCCTGGAAAGCAGGTTTCATTGATTGGTTGTATTTTATGCATTATGATTAATTCTTTGGGTGCTTCCATAAAGCAAAAAGAAATGCAAGGATGGGCATATATGTGCACTGTATTAATAACCCTAGAAACTCCTCCTATATAAAGTTGCAAATAAGACTAGGCAATTTTTCAACTTTTTTATAACAAGCATGTGTGTGTTAAATTGAATGAAGGAGAAAAGGCTTTAAAAAACAATGACACCAAGGTAATTAATAAAACATACATTTCTTAAGTATGTATTGTAGGAGTACAGGTACTTTTCAGATGTTGTTATAGAATAGGGACTTCCACTTGACTGAAGAGAGACTCCAAAAGTTTGTTTATAATCATTTTTGATGGAAAATTATACAATATCTTATTTGTTTTCTTACCTTTAAAAATTAACTTTAAAAACATTTTAGAAGCAATATATGAATGTAGTTTTCAAAGTCAAATAATAACTACAAGTTTTATTTTTAAAAAAACACAGCAGTTTCCTTTGTCCCTCTTTCCCCTCCACCTCCAAGGCAACCATTTTTAATGTTTTAAGCTGTTTCTTCTGGTGTTTGGCTATATATTTTTGAATGTTTATACTTTTATGTTCTGACTAATTCCATTTTAGAAATTATCTACCTAATATAGGATCTCAAAAACCTCTCTCACCCCCAGTACATTCTAATTCATATCACCAGTTTTAGTTAAATCTATATTCATTGTTTATGTGTACACAAATATTGTTCACAGCTCTGCCACTATAATTATTGTATTTTCTTTCTTGCTCCATTTTTATTTATTTATTTATTTTTAGAATTTTTGCTCCTTTGTTGTACTGGGTACTCTGTGACACTTTTATTTTTATTTTTTTCCTGGAGACGGGGTCTTACCCTGTTGCCCAGGCTGGAGTGCAATGGCGTGATCTCAGCTCACTACAACCTCCGCCTCCCGGGTTCAAGAGATTCTCCTGCCTCAGCCTCCTGCTGTGACATCTTTTAATCAAGAAAACTATGCACTTCAGTTCTGGGCAGCTTTTTAAAATAAATAATAATAAATTTTTATTATTTATAAAAATAATATTTATAAATAATATTTATAAAAGAATTTTATAATAATAAAAATAATAATTTTTATTGTTTATAAAATATAGCTGAGAATTCTCTCCTATCCATTTTTTTCCATACATGAGCTCCTACCAGACTAGGGAAGTCCCCGACTTCCTATCTGCTTATCTGGCTCCACAGGGCAGGCAGTGAATTGGGGACTTAACCGCTCTACATCTACTTTCAACCAATTTTTCTTTTTTCAGATGCTTTTATTTCTGCCTTTCTGGGATAAGTGACATAAGTTGACTTGTTTCTTCTTGGTTTCCCCCCATACGAACTTAGCAGAGCATGAAAAGCTCAAAGCTAAGAGTCACCCCTCATCCACTTTCCATCTCCTGAAATTTTATGGCTACATCTCACCTGCTTGTTTTCTCTTCTCCTGTCTTTGTATTGGTGGGTTCATATCCTTTTTTATCCCCTAACTGTTATTTAGGTGGGTTATCGGGAGAAAACAGAGATAAATATATATTTATACAGTCAGGGATTGGTTCTAGAACTCCTACATATTTCCCAAATCTGCACATACTCAAGTCTCACAGTCGGCCCTGTGGAAACCACATATATGGAAAGTCAGCCCTCTATATGCACAGGTTTTGCATCCCACAAATACTGTGTTTGGTTGAAAAAAGTCTACATATAAGTGGACCCGTGCAGTTCAAGGACAACTGTGTGTGTGTGTGTGTGTGTGTGTGTGTGTGTGTGTGTGTGTGTGTACAGTGAAGGGCTGCTTTTCTTTTCTTTTCTTTTTTAAAGACAGTCTCACTCTGTCGCCCAGGCTGGAGTGCAGTGGCATGATCTCAGCTCACTGCAACCTCTACCTCCCAGGTTCAAGCAATTCTTGTGCTTCAGCCTCCTGAGTAGCTGGGATTACAGGCATGCACCATCGTGCCTGGCCTTGAATCACTGTATTTTTTTAAACTTAAATGAGACTTCAGGCAACATCCAATCTCTGATGTTTATCATCATAAGAAAGTTTTAATAGCTAAATTGTGTAGTTATATTAAGCATTATAAACAATTTGGTAGCTTCCAATTTAGTATTAGTACTAGCAGTATTAGAGGATTTTCTGATTTTTTTATTACTAAATTAATACCAAGTTTTTAAAGAGTACTATGGAAAAATATTATTTGGTAACACTTCAGACCACTGCAAAGTAAGATCTTGAGTTATCTCATATAAAATAAATCCTGAGAGAGAAAGAGCAATCCATCTTGGGTGCCAAGCATAACAGAAGTGGGCCAGTACAGGAAGCCCACTTCTAAAGGGCACTGGCAATCATGACTTTGGACAGTCAGCTCCAGGGGTGCCTTCCACCCAGGGATCTGGCCATCTTCAACAACCATTACCTCACAGTGACTGCTGTCTCCATGTACCCATATGGGGACAGAAACAAAGTGCAAAAGGCTCTTCTAAAAATAACAAAAAGACAAACTGATTCCCACATCTTCAGGTTCTCAAGTCCATGTTTCTTTCTCCAGTTAGGAAGACCTCAGACAATTAAAGAGGGCTGGCCCTGACCACCTAGGAGTGGGTCACAGACCTGTGACTTGGCAAATGGCAGCAGGGACAACCAAAAAGGGCTCGATTCAGCCCATGACACAAGTCTCTGTGCACCCATACAGACATCAGCATTTTCGGATCCAAAACTGTCAGTTAATTAAATTCAACAGAAATGGAGCATCTGATAAGTGGAAGTTATTGGCTAGTCACAGGAAATTAAAAATCCTAGTATGCTCCCTACCTTTCTCAGCCTGCTACTTGCACATAGCTGAACACTCCACAAGCCATATCATGCTCAAATAATAACTCTGCTCCCCAAGGTTTCCAAGCTCAGAATCCCACTGGAACCTACCAGGCTTCCTCTTCATATACTGAC
This sequence comes from Pan troglodytes, assembly GCF_028858775.2. NCBI lineage: Eukaryota > Metazoa > Chordata > Mammalia > Primates > Hominidae > Pan > Pan troglodytes. Next base: position 108,769,627 of record NC_072411.2, on the reverse strand, counting down.
ACATTGAAGCCATGTCCATCTTTTAAAATACTTCCTAATCAGAAATGGCTGGGGATAATAACTTTGTGACTCTAGTGATAACAACTTGTAGGGGAAAAAAATATCCAGTTCTCTGGTATTACTAATCTAATAACAGGAACTGGACAGGCATCATGGCTCATGCCTGTAATCCTAGCACTTTGGGAGGCCAAGGAGGGAGGATTGCTTAAGCCCAGGAGGAGTTTGAGACCAGCCTGGGCAATGTAGAAAGACCCTGCCTCTATAAAAATAATAATGATAATAATAATAATAGTAATAATAACAGGAACTGTTTGATTCTACTCATTTTAGTGGAAATAGAACCAATAGTTTTAATTTGGTTTTTAAAAGCACCCCACCTTTGTGTCTGTTTAATTATTCCATCTGCATGGTAAAGTTCCATCAGCCAGTTCTTTACTGCTTATGAAACTCCCAAAAACCTGGACATTGATAGTGACCATACACTGATATTTTCAATCTATTCCTGCAGGTCTGAATAAACATTTGAAAAGAAACTACACAGTCCTTAACTAGAAAATGTGCATATTATGATATCTAGGTTCTGAATATAATAATAAAAACTACTGACACTATACTCAAATGATTATTCTATATACATATCTTTAAATTCTTCAAGCTTATCAACTACTAGGATATGCTAAACTATTTTAAAAATCAGTGAGCTGATAACAAATGAGAAATAGAAAAAGATATCTATAATGGGACATGTATACCTGATTTTGAGTACTGCAGAATAAGGAAATAAAAAACAATAATTTTGGAGACTTGGGGAACTTGAGACCCCCAACACACAAATTATTAAATAATTTGTTTAATTATTTACCTTCATTAAATTTAATGGGGAAAATGTTCTTGCAGTAGTTTAATAAAGTATTAGAACAGTTTGGCTGTACCAATGCTACGTAAATTTTTAATAGTTCACATAAATTATACTATTCAAACTTAAAATAGCTTTGTGAGGACTAGTGTCATCTGCTATCTTGATTTCTTGGGGCATTTTTTAACCCCGTGCTCCTTTCATATTCTATAATGTACTCCGAATGTTGCCAGGAAGGTCAATATTTTGAATGATTAATAATAATTTCAACTTTATACTCAAAATTCAAATAACTGATAATCCTGGATCTAATTTAAGTGATTTAGTGTGGATAGTTCTGTTTTCCTTGTTATTGCTTAAATTATTATTTATGCAGTGGTAAGAAACTTTTTAAAAAACTGGCTATTAATTCAAAGACTAGGGAAAAAATTCTAGTGTACACACAAGTAAAAGAGTCATTTTTAGTATAGGAGTGGAAATACAAACTTTAAGTTATCTCTGGTTAGAAACAATACAAACACGAATTTTTAAACCCAATTATGGCAAGCTGAGAGGCAGTAAAAAAGAAGAGAAAATAGATTTAAAAAATAGTCTGAAAACTTCATTAAAATATTACTAAAAGAAGAGGGAATGAGAAAAATAAAGGAAAGGAAGCAGAAAGAAGTGGGGGAAACACTCAGAAAAGGGAAGACAGGCAGACCCGTGTGTCTGAAAATACCCTGACTCCAATACAGCACCTCGGCCAGACTCTGACTGACTTCTGCAGGGCCCACCCTCCCTTACTCATACACTGGACAGGGTCTTCAGAACACGCACTCCTCCAATCTCCTCCACTCTGCATCAACCCTACCTCCCAGCCAGGAGCCACGCGCACAGAGACCTACTCCACCTGATCACAATCCATGCTCTCCTGCTGCCAAAAACCCTTCACTCTTAGAAGCGAGCTTGGGCTGAGCTGTGATGATGATTTGATAAGGAAAGCACAAAGAACATTCTAAAAGGGTGATGTGGTTATACTGATAAAGAAAAGAATAAAGGTGAGAAGAGAACACAGGACCCACAAGGGCAGGGATCTTTATCTGTTTGGTTCACTGATACATATCTAGTACCTAGAACAGGAACTATGACCTCAAAAAGGTCACAGTACAAGGTAAATCAATATTTTTTCTGCTTTTTTGTTTTTTAAAAGTTGTATATATCAGGCCAGGCACAGTGGCTCATGCCTGTAATCCCAGCACTTTGGGAGGCTGAGGTGGGTGGATCACTTGAGGTCAGGAGTTCGAGACCAGCCTGGCCAACACGGTGACACCCCGTCTCTACTAAAAATACGAAAATTAGCCAAGCGTGGTGGCACGTGCCTGTAATCCCAGCTACTCGGGAGGCTGAGACAGGAGAATCTCTTGAACCCAGGAAACAGAGGTTGCAGTGAGCTAAGATTGCACCACTGCACTCCAGCCTGAACAACAGAGTGAGACACTGTCTCAAAAAAAAAAAGTTGTGTATATCTAAAATATACAACATGATATTTTGATATACATAGTGAAATTATTACTATAGTCAATCAAATTAACATGTCTTATTTCTACCTCACAGTTACGTTTTGTTTAAGCGTGTGGCGTGACCACCTAAAATCTACTCTCTTAGCAAATTCCCATCATACAATATGACTGACCATAGCCCTCATGCTATCCATTCCATCTTTAGACTTAGAGCCTATATAACTGCAACTTTGTACCATCTGACCTACATCTCTCCAACCCACCACCCCACTCCCACCCCTCCACCTCCTGCCCCTGGTAACCACTGTTCTATTAGGTTGGTGCAAAAGTATTTGTGGTTTTTGACATTACTTTCAATGGCGAACACCGCAATTGCTTTTGCACCAACATAAATACATATTCGACTTTTTTAGATTCTACACATAAGTGAGGTCACAGAATATTTTTCTTTCTGTGTCTGGCTTATTTCAACACACACACACACACAAACACACACGCAATGGAATGGCATTCGGCCTTAAAAAAGGAGATCCTGGCATTTGCCAAATATGGGTAGACCTAAAGGACATTATGCTATACAGTAAAACCATATTTGTTTAATGAATGAACAGGAATGGCTTATTCATGAGCATATGTGACAAGACCAATCCTAAAGGATTCTTGTTTGATGAAGAGGGTGGGTAAATAAACTCTTATTCCCCACCTGGGTTTTTTATTGTTGTTGTTATTTAGATATAATTCAGAAATCATAAAGTTTACCTTTTTAAGTATAAAATTCAGTGTTTTTCTTCGCATATTCACAGAGTTGTATAACTATCCCCACTATGTAGTTCCAGAATAGTCTCATCACCTCAGAAAAAAGTCCTGTAACCATTAGCAATCAGTTTCCATTTCTCCTCCCCTCCACTCCACCAGGCCCTGGCAATCATGAACCTACTTTCAGTTCCTATGAATTTGCCTATTCTGGACATGTCAAATAAACAGAATCGTATCATATGTGCCCCTTCGTGTATGGCTTATTTTACTTAGCATAATGTTTACAAGATTTATCTTTTGGTGTAGTATGTATCAGTGCTTCATTTCTTTTATGACTGAATAGTAATTCCACTATATGGATATGCCATATTTCCCTTATTCCTTCATCAATTGAAGGACATTTAGGGTGTTTCCACCTTTTGGCTACTATGAATAATGTTATGAACATTTATGTACAAGTTTCTTTGTGGACATATGTATTTAATTCACTTGAGTATATGCCTAGGAGTAGAACTGCTGGGTGATATGGTAACTCTTTGTTGAACTTTTTGAGGAACTGCCAAACTGTTCTGCCAAGCAGCCACACAACATTTTACATTCCCACAAGCTATGTATGAGGGTTCCAATCTCTCCACAATCTCGACAGCACTTGTTATTGTCCATCATTTTCATTATAGCCATCCTCATGGGTATGAATTGGTGCCCACCCAGGTTTAAAACTAAATGACAGAGTGACATAGAATTGAAACATCAAAATGTCACCTTCATTTATTGTAGAGCTATACTGGAGGAGAGGATTAGTTAAGAATCTAATAGGCCTGCTAATGCTGCACCCAGGAGTTAGCTAGCCTTACCCACCCAGGCAGAGACAATGTGGGACAACCTAACCCCAGCCACATACACACATGTGGGTGGCCACAGTACAATTCAGAGAAGAGAAAGGTGGAGAGAATGTACTCTTCTTGTAGGAAGGTAGATCCTACAAAAAAAAGAAAAAAAAAGGGAGGGAGGAACTGGCTGCACAGACATACTTTCCCAGCAGCCAAGCCGCTCTTCCTTCCCTGAGCAAGAATGAGCAACGGAATAGGAAGACGCCAGGGTGAGGAAATAGACCTAGGAAAAGAAGCCTTCCCCACCTAATAATGATAGTAATAAGGTAGAGGGAAGTTGGGATGGAGGCACTTCATCTATTTATTCATCATGACTGCTGACGTAAGCAGAAGAGAAATCAAAGTATTAGTAAGCACTTACAAATATGTATTAGCAGCTCACCAAAAAGGACTTAATAGAAATATGTTAATTTTGAAAAGTACTTTCATAGTGTTATGTTGATGCTTATTATTTTATAAGAACTGAAATGCTAAAAATTAACTTATTTAAATAGGCTCATCAGCAAAGTTGGTCAACAAATATATAGTACTTGAAACATGCTAAGAGGGTGGATCTTAAATGCTCTCACTACAAAAAAAAAAAAGATAACTAGGTGAGGTGATGGGTGTGTTCATTAGCTTGAGTGTGGTGACCATTTCACAATGTACCAACATATCAACCTGATGTTTTGAATAATACATACAATTCCTATATATACAATTTAAGTTACATACCTTAAATATATGTAATTTCTATTTTTCAATTATATCTCATTAAAACTAGGGACGAAAAAGGAAACTAGTCACAAAGGCCCACCTATTATATTATTTCATTTATGTCCGGAATAGGCAAATCTATTGAGATAGAAAGTCTTAATAGATTAGTGGTTACCTATGGTTGGTAAAAGAGAGACTGGGGAGCAACTGTTAACAGGTGGTGTGGTTTCTTTATGCAGTGATGAAAATATTCTAAAATTAGATTATGTTGATGGATGCACAATTCTGTAGATATACTAAAAACAATTATATGCTTTATGATACATAAGTTATATCCCAATAAATTTGTTTAAATAAGAAAAGTAAATAAATTACTTTTTAAAGTTGTAAAAAAATCAACAAAATAGTTTTATTATATATTATGTGCAAAGCACTGGTAGGAACTTAAACAAAAGCTATTGCTCCATCAAGTGCAGAACAAAAGTTCTTCCTTATTCTTGGACTGATACCTAGCATTCATATTACACGCTTCTTTTTGACCTCTCCAGCTCCTATATTTGCTTCACATGGAAAGAAGCACTTTTAACCCACGTCCATGCAATAAAAGTAAAAGCCAAGACATTAATCTTTTCTTAGTGAGAAGTAAGAATGAGAGAGGGGCTTGTTAGTGGTGAAATGGGAAAACCTAGACAACCCTCTTTGCAAAGTATGGTTGCAACTAATTCCTGGGATGCTGTCAATATCCACATTCACATTTAACTTCATAGCCAAATAGACTGTTCTTTAGTTACGTGGAAAATATTGTGTGTCTACATGTGTGTGTACAATGTGTGCATGTACTTTTCTCTAAACAACTTGAGATCTTTGAGCCGGGCGCGGTGGCTCACGCCTATAATCCCAGCACTTCGGGAGGCTGAGGCGGGTGGATCACAAGGTCAGCAGTTCGAGACCAGCCTGACCAACATGGTGAAGCCCCGTCTCTACTAAAAATACAAAAAAAATTATTTGGGCATGGTGGCAGGTGCCTGTAATCTCAGCGTCTTGGGAGACTGAGGCAGGAGAATTGCTTGAAACCAGAAGGTGGAGGTTGCAGTGAGCCGAGATTGCACCACTGCACTCTAGCTCTGGGCAGTAAGAGCAAAACTCCGTCTCAAAAAAATAAAAATAAAAAAAACAATTTGAGATCTTTAGGGGAAAAAAGGCTGCATTATGTGAAAGTAAGTTTAACCTAGCCATTCTTACATATTAATTTCCTTTTCTGGTACTCTGTACAAAGATTTTCTGAAGCAGCATAAAAGACAATCTTCATGAAGTTTATTTACAAATGCTTTAAAAATATATATATATGTAATGGTGGGAATATGAATTTATACAAACTTTCAGAAATAAAAATTGTTAATATATATGAAGAGTGTTAAAAAATTGTACCAACTCTTTGACCCAGAAAATTCCTTTCTCAGAATTAATTCTGAAGCAATTATAAGGGATGTATTCAAAATGTATCTGGAAGGCCTTCCCTTGAAGTTATTCGGATAGTGAAAGATTGGAAAGAGTCAAAATGTCTATCACCAAGGCATTTTTAAACATATTATAACAAATGAATTAGAAATAATATTATGAAATTTTTAAAAATTAAAGGTTTAGAAGATTACTTAATATATGCTAAAATATTTAAAATTTTGCTACATTTAAAAAATCTTGATATAAAATAGTGTGCACCATATCATCTTGGGTTTTTCTGATGTACATAAATACAGACACATAAAAAACAGACTGTTAGTTCATTATCTATGAAGCACGTAAGTTTGGGTATATGAGCTGTTTGAAGAAAATGGGTCATGAAAGAGAGAAAAGCAGTGAACACAAAAACAAACTGCAGTGAACACAATTTCTTTTGCTAGAGCTGAAATACCTTTTAAGTTTTAGTTACAACTGATATCAGATTTGGAGTGTCTTATTAATGATAAGGTCTCCTTTTGGGACCTCAAATGACCTCTGGAGGCCAATTAGCTATTTTGTTTCTTTAAAAAAAAAAAAAAAAAAAAGTAACTAAGTGCCTTAGTGAGAAGTCTGGATCAGGTTTCTGTGTCCTGCAAATGTGGCTCATTTGCTGAGTCTATAAAGTTCCCTGCAATCTTGTCTACTCCAGGCTCATGATTCAGCATCTGCAGTGCTCAGGGCCCTGGCACAGCTGACAGAAGCTTCAGTTTGTACAAATGCCAGGAAGCTTGTTCCCGCGCTTGATTTAGCTTTTCTGCTCACTTTCCACAGCACTAACTTTTAGGGAGACTCAACAACCCCCAAATGCAACCTAAGGCAAGAACTGACAACTAATAAGAATGATACATGAAAGTTCTTAATCTGTGGCACAAAACTCAAAGGCTGGAAAACACATCCAATTACAAATTGAAATGTTATAAATCCTGAGACATGCCAGGGCCTCCTGAGCAGTATTTATAATGAAGGACACCTATAAACATTTGCTGAGAAGCCATCAGATTGAAAATCCCAGTTACCTATATGGCACAAGTCCACATACGGGAAAGGTGCTACTTTTATGCTGACATGTGTTAGCAATCTAGGAAAAAAACAAACAACAAATCCAGTGAGGTTTCCCCACTTTGTTTCCTTTCTGGTGCCCCCAGTAACTGGGACACTGCTCAGGTTCAGTGGCACTTGTTGATTCCCTAGAAGTCAGAGTTTCTTTCTGTAGCCATTCTGGGGATCTTCACCCTGACTGACGGAGGTCACTGTTTCTTACATACAAATCATCTCTCTCTCTCTCTTGCTTTAATCCAAATCCACTTGCTCTTTATTAATCCTCCCTGAAGACAAGAAAGTTCATCTCCAAATGAAGGAATCAGATACCCAAGTACCCTCATATTCAATGTCCCGTGGCCTTAAGCAGGCTTATTTGCCCTCTCTCTGCCTTAATTTCTTCCATAGTACAGCAGGAATAATAACATCCACCTCATAGAATTGTTATGAAGGTTAGAGAAAAAGTACTACCTAAATCTCACTTCCCCCACCTGTCCTCTGCCCTTCTTGGGCAGCAAAGTCATTTGCACTAAAGAATCGTTCTAACAGCCCATCCAGTCTTCTAATCCAGATTCGATGGCCATGAGCCTCATCCTTCTTTACTAACTACTTTCAGGTGCTGATATGGAACTGTATAGCTCTTTATACTATCACAAAAGGTACTGCATGTATAATCAAAACAATAAACATTTTTTGTCCTGAATACCTAACGTTACCTCAAACATTTGTATATTTTAATAAATTTCTGCTCACTAAAAATAGTATCATTGTAAAAGAGCACAGGTGATTTTACTGAGACAGACGTCAAAACAACGCAGTGTGCACTGATCAACTCTATGATAAGCACATTTATACTAGAGAACTTGCCGACGCCGGTAACCGTACCTTAGAGTACTGTGGTTTCCCATTTTCGTAGTGAATCTCCACATAATCAGAAGACAACAAACCACTACAAAGGAAAGAAAATAGAGTGATTTCTGCATCTAAGACACTTGGAGGTTTAAAAACAATCGGCTCAATAAATGAACGTGAGGGGCATGCAAACCAGAAATAGCTTCAGTCCATGGTTAGTACAGAAACAAAAACAGGTTATCATCGAGTTTCACACAGTATCCAGGAATAAATTACTCCCCAATCTGCGGGGGAAAAAAAAAAAAAAGACAAGACACAGACAATCTAACGGTGAACTCTTTTTTTTTTTTTTTCTTTTTGAGACTGAGTCTCGCCCTGTCGCCCAGGCTGGAGTGCAGTGGCGCGATCTGGGCTCACTGCAAGCTCCGCCTCCCGGACGGTGAACTCTTTTTATTCACATTATTCAGGATCTGATTGATATGTTAATTAATACAGAACAAACCAAAAGGCAAGTAACTTGAGGAGACAGATCCTATAAAAATTCCACAATTATGCCCTAAACAGTTGGAATGTCATAAAATGTAATCACCAAGGAAGAGTATAAAGCAAAGGTCAGCAAGGGTTTTCTATAAAGGCCAGGGAGTAGATATTTTAGGTTTTGTGGGCCATGCGGGCTCCACTATAACTACTCAGCTCAGCCATTATATTGCAAAAGCAGCCACGGGCAGTATGTAAACAAATGAGCATGGCTGTATTCCAATAAAACTGTATGGACACTGAAATTGGAATTTCACATAATTTTTATGTGTTATGGAATATTATCCTTCTTTTGATTTTTTTCAACCATTAAAAAATACATAAAACAAGGCCAGGCATGGTGACTCATGCCTGTAATCCCAGCACTCTGGGAGGCTGAGGCGGGTGGATCACGAGGTCAAGAGATCGAGACCATCCTGGCTAATATGGTGAAACCCCATCTCTACAAAAATACAAAAATTAGCCACGCGTGGTGGCGCGCACCTGTAATCGCAGCTACACAGGAGGCTGAGGCAGAAGAATCGCCTGAACTCAGGAGGCGGAGGTTGCAGTGAGCCGAGATCATGCCACTGCACTCCATCCTGAGAGACAGAGTGAGACTCCATCTCAAAAAAAAAAAGTATATATATACACACACACACATATAAACATTCTTAACTTGCAGACTGTACAAGTTAAGAATGGCCAGAGATTGCTTGTGTGCAATAGTTTGCCAATTCCTGGGATAAAAGAAAGGGTAAGGGGTCAGGCACAGTGGCTCACACTTGTAATCTCAGCTTTGGAAGGCCAAGGCAAAGAATTGTTTGGGGCCAGGAGTTTGAGAACCAGCCTGGCAACATAGCAAGACCCCCATTTCCAAAATATTTAAAACATTAGCCAGGTGTCGTGGCATGCACCTGTGGTCCCAACTACTAGGGAGCCTGAGGTGGAAGGATTGCTCGAGCCCAGAAGATCGAGGCTGCAGTGAGCTACGATTGCACCACTGCACTCTAGCCTGGGTGACAGAGTGAGACCCTGTCTCAAAAGAAAGAAAAAGAAATTTAAAATAAATAAATAACAAAGGTTAAGAAAGTCATTGAAGTCAAATAGTGTTTAAAACCTATTTTTTAAATAGGCAAGTTCCCCAACTTGTATGTCAAATGGAGATGGTCAAGAATGTGAATCTCATAGAACATTGTGAGGATTAAAGGAAACCATGAATATGCAGTACTTAACTCAGACTATGCAGTACTAGGCTAAGTACTGCATTTCTTAGCCTAGTACTTATTCAGTACAGAGTACTGAGTATGCTGATTAGGTACACATTAATTGGCATTGTGGCAGTCACTATTTTTATTTTAACTCAACTTCTTAAAACATATTTCTCCCTATACAATGTGGAAATACAAAATATGTGCCTCCTGAAGAGCACTGGATTATTAGGGCATCTAGGTTCCTGTTTGGGCTCTATCACTAGGAATAATGACAAGTGATAACTCGCATTTGCTGACCACTTACTATGGCACAGGTACTGTTATAAGGACTATAATGGTATTAACTCATTTAATCCTAATGGGAACTGAAGGACAAGAGTAGGTCCCACTCTAAGCCAGCTGTATGCTCTAAACTTGGGTCTTTATTTCTTCTTATGCAAAAATGAAGGGCTAAAGCAGAAGATTCCTCAGCTCGTGCCCTATTCTGCTATTCTGATTTTCTATAATTTTGCCTCATAGTAGGTTTTCTTGTTAGGAAACTGTGACACTACTTCTTTAGCTGAAAAATGGGAGGACTCAATGATTTTGCATCATTTTGAGAGCTGCATCTGATGCATTCTAAAAATAATCCAGTGAAGAGGGCTGGAAAGGGGTGTTGAGCACCAGTCAACAGAGTAACTGGGGGCCTCCTGGGTATGTTCTGCGTATGTCCTGTGTGTGCTGAAGGACAACCTTTCCAACACAGAAAGGAAGCCAATGCTTAAACTTTAGACATGTTTCCCATTAAAATCACAAACCAAATGTGTACTGAAGGATAATTCTACACTTGAAACTAAATTGTGGTATGTCTACTCATTCCTTTTTAAAAATCTCAGATAGTAAAAGTAATGGCAATTACTGAACTCTGTATACATGGGGAATATCTCACAGGGTGCAGAAACTTATTTCACTGCTAGTTAATTAAGTTAGCTACCAGCACTATGATATACATAGATGAAGCTGGTGATGGTATCATTCTTCTGCGGAAAGCTTCTGCAACACCAGGAGGCAGAGAGGTCTCCCTAACTACATTCCAACTGTGTCTCTCCACAGGTAATTTACTATTTTCAACATTTTCAACCACACAATCATTGGAGCATGTCTAAGAGTTGGGAACAACGTTATCTTAATTTTGCCTGTAATTACAAGGGCATTCTAACCATGAATTCCCAAATCTGATAAAGGTCACTTTAATTATCCTATTTCCCTCTTTTAAGGGTCTCTTCTTCTCATGAACATACCTGTTTCTAGTCTCTCTGGCATTTTAGAATCTTAAAGAAGAAAAACAGCTACTTTTCAGGAGGTCTATGGCAAATACTGAGAGAAATACACCACCATATGCCCCTCCTCACCATGCCAGTCCACTCTTCTACTTCCTATAAATAGCACACATCCCCATTTACTCCATTCTTTCCTTCTGTCTGACCACAGCCAGCCTCCCTTGAAACTAATTCTTCCACTCATCACAGTACCCCTAGCACCTGGCATAATGCCTAATGCATAGTAGGCCCTTAATCAATATCTGCTGAGTGAGCAAACATCTACCAACACCTGCTATAGGGGCTTGGAAACAGGGTGAAAAATGCAACTTTCAAATTGAAACTAAGCAAAATCAGCACAAATGTGCAAGATTGAGCACCTCACTCAAAAATATTATTTTGTAATCTCCTTGAGAGTGAATTACATCAACTGAAATGTAACCTAATTAATTATAAAAGTCTTGAAATAATATTGAAATGTAATTTTTAATGATGGACAAGAAACACTAAAAAGGGAGAAGGGAATAGTTGATTGTGCAGTGGTGTCTCCAGCCCCACCCAGCCAGGAAGGAACCGGTAATCTATGTCTCCACATGCCTGAAGATGAGTTGTCCTTTCCTCCACCTCTGCTTTCTGTAGTCCTAATACAATTTCCTGTTGGAAACACAATGTTCTGAAATGCTAATACTCATCTATTTAGCAATTGCGGACCCAAACATAAACTGGCATTTTACTTTGTTGATCAGCCAATTGGATGTTTGGTTCTGAAGATGCTAACAACTTGTGGGCAAACTCTGAACATCCTAAATTCTAAAATAAACATCTTTTTTCAATCACTGAAGCTACAGAAAAGCTGTATTCTCTGGCTACTTCCATGCTTCTCATGCAGGTTATCTGTTGAAAGAGGAGTGACCTTTATAAGTAAATGAATAAACGTAGGATGGAAGTTCAAGCCAGTGAAAGAAAGTGGAAGAACTAGAACAAGGAAACTCTTGAACCCACTCACTCTGCACCTTCATGGTGAATCTGCACCACTAAAGTGGTGAAAACTCTAGGAACTCTAGAATGAGACTAAATATGATTTTACTCAAAATATGAAGAACATGTAAGAGCAGGAGAATATAAAACTATTGAAACATGACAAATGAGCCAAGAATCAGGTCAATGAAGGGAACTGTGGCAGAAATAATGCTGTGTGTCCACCAAATGCTATTTCATTTTCCCCTTCCTGGCATCCTGATAAGACCACATTTTGCAGGTTCTGCTGCAGTTAGGTTAGGGCCAAGACAATGGATCATGGCTAATGAGAGATGAAGGAAGTGATGTCTGTCCCTCTAGTGTGACCACTAAAATCCCTGCAGGATTATCTAAGCCCTCTCTTCCAAGGCAACCCTGGAAGCCACATGCTCCAGATGGCATAACAGAAATATGAATGCAGCCTAGACCCTTTCATCATGATTTGGAGAAGAACTGTCTAAAAGAGCTACACAACTTGCACTATATCGCAGTGTGGGGAAGAGATAACATTTTACAGTGCTGAAGTCTCAGATTTCATGTTTGTCACTGAAACATTGTCTAAACTGTCCTAATTTCAGGATTTATCACAAATATCTTTTAGAAATCTATGTTCAAAGAATTTCACAATCATCAGCAACTATACAAGCAGAGCTGCTATTATATTTAGGAATTGGAAATTCACAAAAAGAGATTTACCTCAGGAAAGTTTTATATGTATGTGTATAGACGTGTGTGTGTGTGTGTGTGTGTGTGTGTGTGTGTGTGTGTATTTGTTGGAATCCTTGAATATGAGATTCATGTTTCTAATGTAAGTAGACACATAAACAGCCATGTGGTCAAAACTCCCAAAAGTTTATATCTTCCATTACAAGGAAGTTCCATATGGAGAAGCCAAGGATTCTAATAATTGGAAAAGTTAGGTACCAAGATTCCCTAGTATCTAGGAAAGCTATTAACCAAGAAGAGTAGATTCCAGTTTTTTTGGAAAATAACTTGAACCCCTTACTTTAAACAAAGAACCAGCCAGATGCGGTGGCTCATGCCTATAATCTCAGCATTTTGGGAGACTGAGGCAGGCGGATCACAGGGTCAGGAGTTTGAGACCAGCCTGGCCAACATGCTGAAACCCCATCTGTACTAAAAATACAAAAATTAGCCAGGTGTGGTGGTGAGCGTCTGTAATTCCAGCTACTCAGGAGGCTGAGGCAGGAGAATTGCTTGAACCTGTGAGGCAGAGGTTGCAGTGAGCCGAGATCACGCCACTGCATTCCAGCCTGAGCGACAGAGCAAGACTCTGTCTCAGAATAAAACAAAACAAACAAACAAACAAAAATATGCTTCTCTTTGGAGTAATTCTGGTCAGAAAAGTTTAAGGGCAGGCTGATCAAAGAAAACAATTGTTCAGAACAAGACGACGTGGCCAACTGGGCCTTGGGCTATGAGGAAGGCTACTAGAAAAGATATACATTGGACCATAAAGGAAATCATTTTTTCTACATGACTTAAAATCATTTACTTCATTGTAAAAAGTGGTTGAACTATCAGTCTCTGGAAGTCCTTTCTAGTTTTAAAATCTGTATTCTCTGAAATTTTGTATTAAGCACTCAGTTTATTTCTAACTAGGAAATTGAGTGAGTTGCTGAGAACAAGCTTGTCTGAAGGAACCTAGAGGCCCACACAGCATTTCTTCACCAGCAGAACTAGGTAAAAAAAAGTCTAGATGAATAGTAGCAAGCACCAAGGCCTAACAACTGGATGGCCATATAATTTATCATCCAAACTAGGGCATTTCTGGAAATGAAAAGAGGCATATTAATAATTGTGCCAGGACAACAGACATACATAAACCAGGAAGGGCTATCCTGGGAAAACTGGGGCATATGGTCACCCTACCTAAAGGCCAAATTTAAGGTATACACATCGAATTCTACATGGAAGGTCAGGTTGGTCTACAAGGTGGAAAATACTCAAAAGCTGAGATTCTAGTAAGCAAACAGTCTGTGAGTATGTCTTCTCCTCCAGTTGCTTTTGGGTTCTGTCATCATACTTCACATGGCCACTGATACAGTTTGGCTGTGTCCTCACCCAAATCTCATCTTGAATTGTAGCTCCCATAATTCCCACGTGTTGTGGGAGGGACCCAGTGGGAGATCACTGATTCATGGGAGGCAGTTTCCCTGATACTGTTCTCATGGTAGTGAGTAAGTCTCATGAGATCTGATGTTTTATAAGGGGAAACCCCTTTCACTTGACTCGCATTCTCTCTTGTCTGCCACCATGTAAGACATACCTTTCGCCTTCCACCATGATTGTGGGGCCTCCCCAGCCAGGTGGAACTGTGAGTCCATTAAACCTCTTTTTCTTTATAAATTACCCAGTCTTGGGAATGTCTTTATTAGCAGAGTGAAAATGGACTAATACAGCCACTGTTTTAGGAAAGCCTTGAGTAGGTGCCTTAGGCTCTCTCAGTGCATAACATCAGTAGGTGGATCTGGGCAAGAGGAGTCAGCAGTGTAAGTTGTGGAAGTCAGGAAGCTATGAGATCACATTCACTGCAAGACACTGAACTTGTCAGGTGGTGACTAGCCATGCACCTTGCCATACATCTTTGTTCCTAAGTAAACAGTAGCACAAATACCCTAATTCAATTCTCAGTAGTAAAACATGTAAGTTACTTCCATATGTGTTCAAATTGGGACTGGAACAGAAGTTAAACAAACAGTAGAAAAATTAAATGATATCTAGAAAAGGAGTACCACAAATGCCCATATTTCTCATGCAAAGTCAGTCATCTGATTATCTGCTGCTTGAAAGTACTTAAGTTCTCAGTACTGGGAGCCCTAATCACACCTAAATGAGCGCTGACATTCATCCAAGAAGTCTCCCACCACCCCTTCCTTCCAGGTACACATTTCATTCATTTAATGACAACCAATGCTGTCATTGTGGAGACTCTCAACTTCATGGAGCCTCGAGCGTAGTGACATTGTTATGGCCAAGGCTCCATGAAGCCACAGTGAAGCATCGTGCCCGCTCCCTCTTTCCATTAGAAGCTTCTCTGTTTTGTCCTTTTATACACATATTTTAAATTCACTAGATAATTACTGTAAGTGGTAATGCAGACACAAAATTTAAACTCAATACATTCATATAAACATAAGCTTGTATCCTACAATTATGCTTGCTCTTATATTTCTTTTCTTTTTGTAACAGAAGACTTTAAAAGTATAACAATTTTTCAACCATTACTTTTCTAAAGTTTTAAAAAAAAATTAGACTCATACCACCTAAAATAGTTTTCATACCAAAAGTTGTTTCAGCTAAAAAATAAACACTCCTTTGAGTGTAAACAATACAGTAAGAATTTTAAGCTACGTTAAAAGATCGAGGACATGGAGAGGCTGGGATTTAAGCATGTAGCAATGATATATTAAGTGGGTGAAAATAATTATAGGTTGCATAGAGGCTTTGTGTTAAGTCAGACAAAGATGGCATGCCCGGCAAGGGCTGGTAAGTGTGGGCACATTTCATAGGAACAGAACTGCAGGCAGAGAATGTTCCTAGCATGAATAGGTTATAGAGGTTTTTCTTTGGGGGTAACAAGAGAAATTTAATGATCTCCTAAACCATATGAGAGATTGCAGTGGAAATGTAAATGTGTAGGTACTCCTGCATCTCAGGTAATGGTCCCATTAGCCATAATAAAGTTTAGAAAACCCTAGTATAATGAGGACAAGAAACATAGGCAGGCCTGCAAGCTAATTGTAGAGTGGAGAAACGAAGAGTTAGGAGACTTGAGGTGATATAAAAGCTGAGAACCCTCACTCAGCTGGCTTGATCAGCCTAAAAGCCAGTGAGAGTTCCCTTCTGAGGAGGGTGGTATCAGAAGAAAAATCTTTAAATAAAAAATGAAAGATGTTTCATTTCTTCCCCTTAACTTAAAGCTCGACCATATGAAGTGGATAACACATTTCTAGTTGTGGCTACCAGTGTCTCTCCAAGTTTCCAGTAATTTTGAGATTCCTTTATGACAGAATCATGGTTACTTTCACAATCTAGTTTTACCCCCGTATGTCATAAAACCAAAAAAAAAAAAAATTAAACACAAGGAAAACTGGATCCAAATAAAAAAGGCCTATCTTCTGCACATAGTTACACATCACTGAAATGCTATGATGAACAAATTTCAAAGCTAATAATGAATATAGTTGGTGACTATTGCTAATCCAGCTTCTTTTCTGATACGTCCAATATTTATTAACATAACTATAAAGCAAGCATCACACATAGAGAAATTGCAGAGAACAGAAGAGGATCCATGATCAGCTTTGCCTTCTGGTAACCTTGTACAGAAGAAACTACTCTCTTCCAAGTCCAGTTTTTGCCACATTCTAGGAAAAGAACTCTTTTCATTTTTTTACTTTTTTCTTTCTTTACTTTTTTCATTTTTCATTCTATACAGAAAAACTGCACATCTGTTTATATGGTGTTCTATTCTTCCTAGGTATATATAAAATAGCCAAAAGAATAAAAAAGAAACCAACAGAAAAACTATCAGAAATAATAACAGTTAAGTAAGGTGACTGGTTACAAGATAAATATGCAAAAACAAAACACATTTCTAGATGTACAACCAACAAAAAACATCTAAAAATAATCTAGGGGGAAAAGTTTCTACTAACAACAACAAATTTTATATGTGTACAAATATAGTTGAATTTATTTATATATGTATAATGTACACAGAGATATATGTATATGAATATACATACATATATATTTACATACATATATATAACCTATGAATAAACTTGGATTTAAATAAACATGAAGAATTATGTATACAACATGCAACTCATGAAAAAAAGAAAACAAGAAATATTCATGGTGATCAATCATATACCAACCTACAGCTGCACTAGCAATAAAATACCTGTGAATTAAAATAATGAAAGAGATCGTTTTCCCCCATCACTTTAGAAAATAAAAATGAATGACAGTAGCCACTGCTGGCAAGGATGTAGGAAAACTGGCATGCAGAGGGCAATTTGGCAATAGGTATCAAAAGCCCTGAAAGCATGTTCACCCTATAATCCACAAGTTCCACTCATAAGGGTTTCCTGAGGAAATGACTAGACAAAAAACAATACATGCATGATGTAGGTGAGAGCAGCTTTCAAGGCTTTCACACTTAGAAAGATGTTCACAACATCATTCAGTGAAAAGAAAAATAAAAGAATACTATGCTTGGCAACTTTTTAGAAGTATGTTTATATACATACATTCACATATAGAAAAATGTCTGAAAAGGTGTATACCAAATGTAGCAGTGAGCTACTGTTTCCTGCAGAACTTTCAACAGTTTTTATTTTCTTTCTTTTGCTTAACTGTATTACCCAAAATTTTTACAATGAATGTATACTGCCATTTTAAGACGAAACCACAATACAAGCTATATTTTTAAAGGAAAAGAAGCATAGTTCCTTTAATAAAGGAATTATTTAATTAAGGACTAATTTCGAGTCCAGGAAACACCAGGAACCACAGACATTCACAATACCACCACCTACCATGCAGGGAGCAGCAGCTGACCAGGCTTTCCCTACATCCCCTAAACTCAATGAGACAGATGTTCCCTGAATATCGGCTGGTGGGAGTAGGTAAAGACAAAAAGAGAAACAAAATGCCTCTCACCGTCAAGGTGATTATAATCTCATTGCTAAAATAAGCCAAGGCAGCAGTTAGCCTACTACCATAAATAACAAACAAAGCATCAAGCAGCCCTCAAGGAGAAAATTAATTTCAATTAATATGATCAGGGAACCCTTTAGTGAAGAAGCAGGGCTTAGGCAGTCTCTACGATACAATTCGGACAGGGAAATATGGGCAGGAAAGAGAAGATCCTATAGACAGGGACCACTGTGTACAAATCCATGAAACAGGAAAAGGCAAAGAGGCCTATTCAGGGAAAAGCTAAAAGTCCAGTTGAGCTGGGGCATCAGTGATACGGGGCAATAGTGTTGAAAAGGTGGGTTTAGAAACAGTGATCCACAGGCTTAAGCAAGGGGTAGGACTTTCAAAGGAAAGGGAACTCTAGAACCAGAACTCAGAACTTGGAAGGCTATTTATAAAGGCTGAAAGCAAGCAGAAGCTGCAAAGACTTCAGGACCTGGGAAGGGCTGAACACAGATAAGATTCTTTTACTGGGTCAATTAGAGCCATCAGCAAAGTAATTAATGTTAGCAGCAGGAGAGAACGGCAAGAGACCAGCAAAGACATTAAGGAGCAGCCTCTCCACATATGAAAACCTGTGGCTTTAACTGTCCTCCACTCATTCAATTAACGGCCGAAGATACTGAGTGAGAGAAAAAAATAAGAAGAAGAGAATTAAAGAAATGATTAACAAAGATAAAGGTTTTTAACTAAATGTTGCCATTTCTTTAAATTCTTTCACTGTAAATTATAGATGTTTGTCCTAAAATTTATTATGCAAATGCTAATGTGTACTTTGTAATTTTACACTGTTTTAATAAAGGAAGAGTAAGATTTTTGTAGAACTACTACTATTGTCTTTTGTGTGCTCTCTTCCTCTCTTTTTGTCCTACCTAGGAGAAGCCCAACTCTTGATTTCTCCTGCACCACCACAACCTGAGCCTGGAATATATCTACTGGCTGAACTGAGACAGGGGCCTCTGTAGAGCAAATCCCCAAGAGACAGACTGAGGGCACGTCTGCACAACCCTGTAAAGTAAAAGGCATTTGAAGTTGTCACCCTTGATTTCTCTGTACTATACAGAAAACAATATTCTGTGCAATCATGGTACCCTTCATACATATAACACAGGAATGTTTAGAGATGATAATCTTGCTCCTTTTTATTGTTTATTTTTTTGAGGCAGGCTCTTGCTCTGTTACCCAGGCTAAAAGGTGGTAGAAATATCACGACCCACAGCAGCCTCAACCTCCCAGCTTCAAGCAATTCTCCCACCTTGGCCTCCCAAGTAGCTGGGAACCACAGGCATGTGCCACCATGAGTGGCTTATCTTTTTTATTTTTTTGTAGAGATGGAGTCTCACTATCTTCCCCAGGCTGGTCTCCAACTCCTGGGCTCAAGCAATCCTCCCTTCTTGGCTTCCCAAAGTGCCGGTAATAGAAGCAATAGCCACCTTGCCAGGCTGGTTCTTCTTAAATAGTAGATATGTTTAAGTAATTGTCACAATGTAGCAATTAGAAACATACTTCTACAGTAATCTCAAACCAGTATGGTAGATAAGAACACAACCTACCAAGAAGAGAAAGAGAACAGAGAATTTTTAATGCTTTCTTCATGTGGGTACAAAACTACTATCATACAAAGTGGCAACTATTTTTTTAAGTTATCATTTAGAAAAATGACCTTCAAATAAGCCCACCTTCTGAGCACATTTCATGGCATCACAAAAATTGTTCATTGGGACTTCGATTGTTTAAAAAAAAGTCATGATTGTGCTTTGTTTACCTAAATCACAACTAATTTCTCTAACAAACAGAATTTTCATTCTTCTAAATTATGTACCATTTTAAAATAATAACAAGCTAAGATACCTCTGAAAATTACAGAATATATTGGAAAAACTATCAGTCATTTGTAGCTTCTTTGGAAAGGATAATTCTTCCAACTGGTGTGGACTTTCAGATTCAGTGTTGTTTATGAGCGTGGTAACCGGCCCTTTTTCACTGTGCTGTCATATCCTGTCACAGGGGAATGCCTGAACTAAACAGGCACCCAGGAGCTGACCATCTCTGAGATCTCAGAGAAGTAACTAACATTGTCCAACTAGTCTTCTCCCTTACAAAAACCAAGAATGTTGAATTATAGGGTCTCTAAGAAAACTTCTAAGTCTAAAAGAGTGAATATGAGTATGATTGTCATCATCTCCTACCCTAAATATACACCTAGGCTAAACTGTAAGTTGAGGACTATTAACACACACATCTATTTGATATTTTCATCTATTTGATACATGCTTTGTCAAATAATCAGCTATTGCATACTGGGATGACTTCAGGCCCATCTTTTTCAGAAGGTGCTGAAAGAACAGTTCTATTTGTATTGCCTATATGCTGTAAAGAGCTGCTGAAATTTTCTTCTAATTCTACATATTTCTATGTACCTCAACTAAAAGACTGTACCCCAATTACCAAGATGTAAAGTGATACACTCTTTCTACAGATTAGATTGATAACAAAATTCCTTTACATAGAAATTAATCTGAGAGCTAATGATCAAGATCTGCTAAAGCCACAGTTGTATTAACACCAAACTATTTAAGTGGTCTGCTGAAAATCAGACAACACAATTAGAAAACCATCACTTAATTGTAATTAAAACAAATTTAAAAAACCTGAGAGTCATGCTAACATGTTTTTAATCACAAAGACACTAAAAAACAAATATACTGAAAATATAAGTACTCATCCAGCAAAATCTTATAATAAGCAAATTTGATGACAATTGATATCACTTTGAAAGACATGTATAAAATAGTGATTAGAGGTGCATAATTTAATCTACTCCAGGCTAATTATAGAGTCTAGACATTTTGCATAATACTAAAACTGAATTTTTATCTTTTAACTATTATTAAGTATTTACACTCGATTCTCTAAATATATGTCTTGAGATCATTTTAAATAATTATGAGCACACACATTCCTTCTATCCTAATTAAATATAATGTGCCAGTAATAAAATCCAGTGGTAGTAGAAAAATGCAGAACAGATCTATAAATCAGAACTTTAAGACAATTTGTAAAAATGAGCATTTTTCCTGCAGCCAGACAACTTTCATTAAATGGTCTTAAATTTTCAGCCCATGTAGACCATCTTACTCACATTCACAAAGTGCCTTGCAGTGTTTGGATCAAAAGCAAAACCTTTGTAAGATTCCAGAAGCAGCCAAATCCCAAAGAGACTGACACAGAAAAAGAGAGAAACTATTCTATTTAGGTCTTTTAGAGGGACTATTTTTAATTTAATCTTAAAACCAGACATTTTTAGAACCCTGGTAGAAATGCTAGCATTAACTGTATATGGTCCATTATGGCGAATTTACTATCAGTATCAGTTCCAGGAACCAGAATGGTTAGGACTAGATAATATATGAGAAAAGTCCTAAATGAACTGATTCACATCCAGGAAAGCCACACCAAGGTTGGTAACTCATGACAGGGGTAGAAAAATGAAGTGGCCACTCCAGGAAAAATCCAGAAGCTTGTGGTCTAGCAGAGTCAAAATTCTGGGTCAAGAGAAATGCCTATAAAGGCTAGAGATCATACCAGCCTGTGGACACTAGAAAAACAAACAAGACTCTCCAAAATAACCAACCCATAAAAAGGACAGGCACCACATTGCATCCACAGTTCTTGGTATAGCTGCCTACACGGAGTAGGCATTCTAACGTTTGTTGATGAAGAGTCAACAAGTCAAGCAGCTCAGAAAAAAACAAGACGGCACACCATACTCAAGACAGGAATCCACAGGAACCTGAGGGTCCTAGAGGCAGGGCTTAGCCCCCAGGTAAGCAATGAGGGGTCTGAGGTAGCACACGGCAGTGGCAGCAAGAAAACTTTGAGACTCGGGCTACTTTCTGTCTCTATCTTTTGTAGATAAGTATCTGTGAAGGCAAAAGTCAATCCCAGGCAGTCAGCCCATGAAGACTGGGAATGTGAGGCTGAAAGAACAAAGGATGAGAGCAGACATGACTGCAAGATTACTTCAGGAACAGTCCTCTTTAGTTTATTTCAAACAGAGCTTTACAAAGAAAGTGCATACGTGTGTTTAGGTGTATGTGTTGTGTGTACGAGCGTGTTTTTTTATTTTAGCAAGCTTACTATTATTTTATTTTTATTTATTTATTTATTATTATTTTAGCAAGCTTACTATTGTAAGACAAGGAAATGCTGCTGGTGTATGTCCACAATGATCAGGAGGAAATGAGGTCAGAAGAAGTTGTCTGCCCTCAAACTGCTAGGCCAAAATAGAAAATTTCCAATTATTCCTTATCAAACAAGGGTAGGTTGGGTGCCAGCTCACTGAATATTTGCATTATATGTACGTGAACTTTTCTTTTTACACTAGTTCTAATTTCAGTGACACAGCACGAATAGCTGAAATCCTTCAAGAGTGAACGTCTGTGCCCTCCCAAAATTCATATATTGAGGCCCTTAACCCCCAGTGTGATGGTACTAGGAGATGGGGCTTTTAGGAGGTAATTAGGTTTAGATGAGGGCAAAGGGGTGAAGTCCTCATGATGAAATTAGTACTCTTTTTTAAGAAGAGACCAAAGAACTTTGTCTCTCCCTCTCTCTCTCTCTACCATATGAAGACACAGCAAGAAGGTGGCTTGTCTATAAGCCAGGAAGAGGGTCTTTGCCAGCCACTAAATCTTGAGGTGCCTTGATCTTAGACTTCCTAGCCTCCAAAACTGTGAGAAATAAATGTTGTTTAAGCTTCCCAGTTGATGAAATTTTGCTATAGCAGCCTGAGCAGACTAAGACAAGCATTAATTCTCTCCTCAATCCTAAACAAATTATTCTTTTGTGGAATGTTAGGAAAAAAACGCATTTACATTATCTTTATTTTTTTCCTGAAAATTCTATTGTTACTATTTTTTATCACTACTTGGTTTTTTCTTTCTTTTTTTTTTTTTTAATAAAAATGTCCAAATCTTCCATGTAAGCTTCAGGATGAGAGGTTACCTTGGGTAGGAGTTGGGGTGGGGGAACGTGACTGAGAGGAACACAGAGAGCTTCTGAGACACAAGCAATGTTCTATTTCTCAACCTGGATGGTGGGTATATACGAATGTCCATTTTATTACTCTTCTTTAAACTGCGTGAATATATTTTCCACTCCTTTATGTGTACATTTCATAATTTTCATAAATTAGAGGAAAAGAAACCCAAAATGTTTACAGATAATAGAAAGAGAAGAGCCCAGCCCAATTCTGACATTAAAAATTTTGAGTATGAGACAAAATGAGCCAGAAACAGACCCAGGAAAAAGCCTCTGGAATTAGAAAGCTGTCACTACTAAGACCAGAACAGGAAAAAAAACTCTAAAGAACATGTGGGAGGTGAAAAGCACAGAGAGAACAAAAGGCAACTTTCTCCTTCTCTAAAAATAGCAAGCCTATTAGGCCACTTTTAGACTCCAGTCTAAAAGTGTTCACATAGGAGTCCATTTATATTAAAACAGTAAAACTTAGAAAGGAAAAAGTTCTTGGAGGATGCCAAAGCATGGAAAAGTTCAAAAATTTCACGAAATAATAGACCAGACAGGATTTGAACTATATCTGACTTTATTACCAAAATAGTGAACTATCAGACCAGAGAGCTGTAGGAGCAGAAGATTAAAGGGTAAGACAAACCAAATCCTTCCCCACACTGTTTTTTTCTATGGAAGGACACAGGAGCAAAGACTGTGTATGGTGCAACATGGAGCAAATCTCATGGAGCAAATCTCATGGAGCGTGCCACCACAACAAAGCTGGTTTCAAAATAAAATGGCAAGGGAAATTATCCCGTGCCCTTCCCTGGAAGAATGTGCAAACTTATATTTGATTTTTAAAAAACAGATCTTGCTTTCAATCACCAAAACTGCCGTGGCTGGAAAATATCAATCTCAGTTGTTTCAATGATCACTAGAAAACATATTTCTGAGTTCATAATGACAATAAATGTCTTCCTTTTCTGACTCCCATATTCTCCTACTGTAATAAGAGATGTTTGTACACAGGAAGGTGAAATTCATGGATGATAACACCAACAGTGAATCTAAAGAAAAGCAAGACCTATGATCACGACTATACTGAGATACAGGCATACCTTGGGGATACTGCAGGATCTGTTCCAGACTACCACAATAAAGCAAGTATCACAATAAAGCAAGTTACACAATTTTTTGGTTCCCCAGTGTACATAAAAGGTAGGTTTACACTATACTGTACTCTAGTCTATTATGCATGTAATAGCATTATATCTAAAAATACTTTATTGCTAAAAAACGCTAATGATCACCTGAGCCCTTCGGCAAGTTGTAATCATTTTGCTGGTAGAGGGTCTTGTCTTGATGTTGATGGCTGCTGAACTGAGTGATCAGTGGTTGCTGAAGGCTAGAGTGGCTGTGCCAATTTATTGAAATAAGACAACAATGAAGCTTGTCTCATTGATTGACTCTTCATGAAAGATTTCTCTGTAGCATGTGATGCTGCGTGACAGCATTTTACCTGCAGCAGAACTTCTTTCAAAATTGGAGTCAATCCTCTCAAACTCTGCCCAACCAAGTTTATGTAATATTCTAAATCCTTTGCTGTCATTTCAACAATGTTCACAGCAACTTCACCAGCAGTAGATTCCATCTCATGAAACCACTTAAGTAACTCTTCATCCATTCAAGTCTTATCATGAGATTGCAGCAGTTCAGTCACATCTTCGGGCTCCACTTCTAGTTGTTCCTCTCTTACTATTTCTACCACATCTGCAGTGACTTCCTCCACTGAACTCTTGAACCCCTCAAAGTCATCCATGAGGGTTGAAATCAACTTACTCCAAACTCCTGTAAATGTTTATATTTTCACCTCCTTCCATTAATTAGGAATGTTCTTAATGGAATCCAGAATGGTTAATCCTTTCCAGAAGGTTTTCTACTTATTTTGCCCAGACCCAATAGAGTAATCACGATCTATGGCAACTATCACTTTACAAAATGTAATACAAAATGTATTTCTGAAATAATAAGACTTGAAAGTTGAAATTACTCCTTGATTCATGGGCTTCAGAATGGATGTTGTGTTATCAGGCATAAAAACAACATTAACCTCGTACATCTCCATCAGCACTCTTTGGTGGCCAGGTGCATTGTCAATGAGCAGTAATATTTTAAAAAGGAATCTTTTTTTGTCCTGTGCCATAGGTCTCAACAGTGTGCTTAAAATATTCAGTAAACCATATTGTAAACAGATGTGCTGTCACCCAGGCTTTGTTGTTCCATTTATGGAGCACAGGCACAACAGATTTCGCATAATTCTTAAGGGCTCTAGGATTTTCAGAATGCTAAATGAGCACTGGCTTCAATTAAAGTCACAAGCTGCATTATCACCAAACAAGAGTCAGCCTGTTCTTTGCAGCGTCGAAGCCAGGTTTTGAGTTCTCCTCTCTAGTTAGGAAAGTCCTAGATGGAGTCTTCTTCCAATAGGAAGGCTGTTTCATCTACATTGAAAATCTGTTGTTTAGTGTAGCCACTTTTATTAATTATCTTAGCTAGATGTTCTGGATAACTTGCTTCAGCTTCTACATTAGCACTTGCTGCTTTACCTTGCACTTTTATGTTATGGAAACAGCTTCTTTCCTTAAATCTCATGAACCAAATTCTGCTAGCTTCAAACTTTTCTTCTGCAGCTTTTTCATCTCTCTCTGTCTTCATAAAATTGAGGGGAGATATGCTCTGGATTCAACTTTCACTGAATGGAATGTTTTGGCTGGTTTGATCTTCTATCCAGAACATTAAAACTTTCTCCATATCAGCAACAAGGCTGTTTCACTTTCTTATCATTCCTGTGTTCACTGGAATAGCACATTTAATTTGCTTCAGAAACTTTTCCTTTGCATTCACAACTTTGCTAACTGACTCAAGAGGCCTCGGTTTCAACCTGTCTCAGCTTTCAACATGCCTTGAAACTATGCTTAGTAATTCCTACCTTTTAATTTCAAGTGAGAGACATGTGACTCTTCCTTTCACTTAAACACACAGAGGCCAGTATAAGGTTGTTAATTGACCTAATTTCAAAATTGTTGTGTTTCATGGAATAAGGAGGCCAGGGAGGGAGAGAGAAGGGGAATGGCCAGTCAGTGGAGAAGCCAGGACATACACATTTATCCATAAAGTTCACTGGATTCTATGGGTACAGTCTGTGGTACCCCAAAAACAACCATAATAGTAACATCAAACATCACTGATCACAGATCATAATAATTTAAATAATAATGAAAAAGTCTGAAATACTGCGAGAATTACCAAAATATGACACAGACAGAGAAGTGAGCATGCGCTGTTGGAAAAATGGTGCCAATAGACTTGCTCAATGCACGGCTCCCAAAAACCTTCAACTTGTTAGAAGCACAATATCTGCAAAGCACAATTAAGTGAAGAACATAAAACTAGGTATATCTGTGCACTCATTTTATATAGTTCAAGGCACTTCCAGATGCTTTTTGCTCAAAAAGAAAGTCTTTTTCAGAGTTTCTATTTTTTCATCAAAGACAATACATTACATTGTTAGACTATTTAGAACATCCAATAATTCTAAAAAGGGTTATTCTAGGAATGTCTTCACATGCATGCTCAGAGGGTCAGATCAGTATTATAAATTGTTCTATTTTTATACAAAAGTTTTTAGATCTTGAGGCCATGTAACGGCACTCAATAGCCTTTTCAGCTGATTATAGTATCTAAAACCAGAGGACATTTTTGAAATAGCTAGCAATTTAAATACCCACACTAAACTGCAATTTAAAATCAGAAATGATGAGTGAAGTAATAGCATAATGAGGCTTTTTTCCTTTTTTCTGTGTCTCATGCCTGATCATTCTTACAGTTCTTAACTAGAGAAGAATTTGAATTTGTTCGTCCTTTAAGAGGCTATTAAGCAGCCTGTTTAGAAAATTGAAAGTAATTCTAATTTTTAAACCCATAATCTCATGAAATAAGCATGTGGCTATCAGTTCTCTTTATCTCTTTTATGTGAATTCTAAGCATTACACCATTTCTTACAGTTACCTACATTTCACCACATATGTCATTGAAATTACCTTCTAAATATTCCAAATCCCAGTCATCTCCACCTAGTGTTGAATAACTCAGTGAACGTTCCTAGTTAACAGAACCTCATTCGTTACTTTGTCATCCAAGGCCACTGACACTGTAACATACCTAGGGAAATATGTAACAATCAAAATACTTCCAGGGAATGAAAATGTTTCCTTCCCTCTCATTTTCTGTCTTAGACTATCATTAATTTTTCCTTATTTGGATTCCTTGCACAGATAAGTTCCTCATAAATAGCAACAAAGGAATAAAAAAAGAGGAATAAAAAATTACTACACATTCCCTATAGAAAGAAATTAGTCCAATTTCAAGCTGCTAAAAACTACAAAGCTAAATACTGAGAAGTCTAAGCCAACACATGCATCCCCAGAATTTCAACAGGTCAGGGGACCTTCTAGGGGTGAAGTGAAGAAATGTGAAAGTTCAAACGCCTGCTTGCCACACAGAGCTCCAAGGAGGTTCTGCTATGAGCTCCACTGACCTGATTATGCCCCTAGGGAGGGAGGCACCCCTCCAAGGCAGAGAACAACAGACTGGTGAAGAGTGATCAAAACAACAAACTCCAAACAAGCTGTGGAACCCTGGCTCACTCTTCCCTCCCTGTCCCCACTGGCTCTCCTCCCCACACTCTGCTTCAGCAAATAGCTGTCCCCATGCATGGAAGAATCATAATGAGAAAGAAGAGAACACAGATAACCAGGAAGAAAAGAAAGAAGGAAAGTAGCAAACCGCGGGGGAGATGAAGGATATGCATCATAAGAAAACAGAGGAAATGTTCAAATACTCTGATCTCAAAGAAATTATAGAAAGAACCTCTTTTGTAAAAGGACTTCAAAGAGACATCATAAAAGAACATGAAAAGGCAGCTGGCACAGCTCAGGAGAGAAAAAAATGAAATAAAAAATAAATAGTACAAGGGTGCAACCCAAATTAGAAAAAGGAAAAACAATGAAAATACAGTCAGGAATCAATGATAAAATGGTATAGAGATGATAGACAAAAAAGATAAAAGATACATCTTGTTGGTAGGTACTCCTAAATAAAACACATGGAAGAGAAAAAAATAGGTAAAAATATAACAGAACAGAACTTTCCTAAAATCAAAGAAAGACTTGAATTTGCAGCTCAAAAAACTATACCATGTTCCTGGAAAAACTGGTAAAACAATGAACATAAATAGTGTTAGTACACCTGGAAGTTACTGATAAAGAAAAATCATATGACCATCTAAGGCTGAAAAAGCGAGCTCTCTAAAAGGAAAAACTAGGTGGCCTCACACTCACTGAGCAAATCTCCAGCTTAAGCTGAGCCATTTCTATAAAGTCCCAGGGAAAGTATGATTCAAAATTACATGTCCAGCCAAGTTATTCTTCAAACATTTCCCAACTGTTGAAGAACTCATGAAATACAACACTCAAAAGTCTTTCTCAGACAATCTGCTTTTTAATTAATTCCAGTCAAGCCAAACACAAATAATCCAGGAAGTATGGAGAAACCATGCTAAAAAGACCCATGATGGGCCCAGTTATTTTAAGTAATTGGTATTTATTGTGGTTACTAAACAAAACACAAATTTAATAAATCTTGGCAATGTAAAAAGAATAGTATAACAGGTGAGAATGAAGTGAAAGAAGTCTTAGTATATAAATTTCTTCTCTTCTTAAATATACAATCTGAGGCATTTCTTTTTAAACGACTCCATACAAAGTTCTTCACAACTTTAGTAGGATTTTTTTAGCAAGTAATATGTTTTGTTATAAAGAAATACAGTATTTGTCTGATCTTCACCAATTCCTTCCATTTCATTTGTTTTTCTTTTAAATTTAATATTTATTAAGCCCCAAAAGAAGGTGCTCATAATTAGAATCACAGACCATGAGTTCCTCCATGTATAATTCCTCCTAATGTGATTTCATGCACAGTATATGCACTTCATAACTATGATGCATAATTAGAAAGCAAAAACTAGGAAGGAACTAAAGAGACCAAGTCTAGGAAATGAGTCTCAATTCAAGACTAACTGCAGTCAATTGGGTCTGACAATCTACAAAACTATGTTGATAAAGATTCTGAGCTCAAGTCTGGGATCCAAAGGAAAGACTCCTACAACTATTAGTTAATGTCAAAGCCACGGGCTCAGGAGGAGAGAAGGAATCACTCGTGTCACACAGCCACTACTGATACTTGTCTTCATTACATAAAACTTATTACCATAGTTTATTTTTTGTTATATAATTTTAACTATGAAAATAATACAAGTTCATTACAATGTCAAAAATACAGAGGTAAAGAAAATACAGGCTGGGCGCAGTGGCTCACACCTGTAATCCCAGCACTTTGGGAGGCCAAGGCCGGCGGATCACCTGAGGTCAGGAGTTTGAGACGTGCCTAACCAACATGGTGAAATCCCATCTCCACTAAAAATACAAAAATTAGCTGGGCGTGATGGCGCATGCCTGTAGTCGCAGCTACTCGAGAGGCTGAGGCAGGAGAATCGCTAGAACTCAGGAGGCAGAGGTTGCAGTGAGCCAAGATCAAGCCACTGCACTCCAGCCTGGGTGACAGAGCGAGACTCCATCTCCAAAAGAAAAAAAAGAAAAAAGAAAATACAAATAATCTCCCCCTGAAAAATAAATTTAATATTGTATTCAAATTTTGTTAAATTTAATCATTTATATTTAAAATATCATTATAGAATAATCTCATATGTGTACACTATCAAGCCTTCTATCAGTATACATACAGAGTTCTCCGAATTAAGTTTAACAATATTAATAATGGTTACTTCTGAATATGAATCTGTTTTTCACTTTTTCTTTGTATTCTTTTTGTATCGACTTGACATTTTATAATGAACAGTCACTTTTCCAAAAACATCTCTTTACAAAAAAACTGCTTTTGATTTAACAGCTATTCTTCTATGTCTCAAAAGTACAAAGACTTCTGACAATGAAAAAGAAACTAATATAAACATCTATTGCTATCTTCTTTTTATATGATGGTTTGGTGACAACAGGTCTCTAACTTCACTATTGAGGATGAACAAGTAACTTGGGATATTCATTGCTTCATCATGACAAGCTGCCATTTTAATGAATCCTTGGTTTTGGACAAAACTTTGCCAGCGATCTCAGAGAGAAAAATTGAGAAAATTATTCATAGAGTTACTAAGGTGCGTTTGTTACAAGTCTTATGTTGTTGATGACTTCTCAGAAATAAGACAAGGTCTTTACTACTCAAATACAAAATGCCTATTTCAGCACCTGGAACTTAGTAGGTACCTCAATGCATGCTATGTATAGCTTCATTAGGTGATATTTGAAAAGCAGGGGGCTTTACTAAGCCCCTTCCTTTTCTTTCTTCTTTTTCTTTTTTTTTTTTTTTTGGAGACAGAGTCTCAGTCTCAGTCCAGGCTGGAGTGCGGTGGTATGATCTTGGCTCACTGCAGCCTCTGCTTCCCAGGTTCAAGCGATTCTCCTGCCTCAGCCTCCTGGGTAGCTACGACTACAGGTGTGAGCCACCACGCCCGGCTAATTTTTGTATTGTTAGTAGAGATGAGGTTTCCCCATGTTGGCCAGGCTGGTCTCAAACTCCTGACCTCAGGTGATCCACTCGCCTCTGCCTCCCAAAGTTCTGGGATTACAGGTGAGAGCCACCACGCCCAGCCTAGCCTTTTCTAAGACCTGTTAGTAAAGTGATAAAAAGTGAACTAGGCGGCCGGACACAGTGGCTCACGCCTGTAATCCCAGCACTTTGGGAGGCCAAGGTGGGCGGATCACGAGGTCAGGAGATCAAGACCATCCTGGCTAACACGGTGAAACCCCGTCTCTACTAAAAATACAAAAAATTAGCTGGGCGTGGTGGTGGGCGCCTGTAGTCCCAGCTACTCGGGAGGCTGAGGCAGGAGAATGGCGTGAACCTGGGAGGTGGGGCTTGCAGTGAGCCGAGATTGCGCCACTGCACTCCAGCCTGGGCAACGGAGCGAGACTACGTCTCAAAAAAAAAAAAAAAGTGAACTAGGCAATTTATTTATAAAGGAGAAAAACTCTTTGTCTCTTCTTCATTTCATTAAACCCTTACCTCCACTGAGAGACAGACCTAGAAATGAGGGAAGCCCAAGCAGGCTGCACAGGATCATTGGTCTGCAGATCTGTGCTCTATAATCACCATTGAATACCAGCCTATAAATTTATGGGCTAAAATAAAGTCTATCAGGAAATAAAAGACCCGGGAAAGCTTAAAGACACCTATAAACTTAAAAGGCAAGTTTGCATTTTTATATCAGTGAGACCAAACAAAAGTATTAGACTATGGCTTAAAAATACACAACAGTGGACATTCAGACAAAATCTCATTAAGAAAAGTACATTTTTTAATGAAGCACCCAGGAAAAAGCCATACAATAAATCCTACTGTATTAGTACTTTCTCGCATTGCTATAAAGAAATACCTGAGCCTGAGTAATTTATAAAGAAAAGTGGTTTAATTGGTTCACAGTTCTGTAGGCTATACAGGAAGCATGGTGGCATCTGCTCAGCTTCTGGGAAGGCCTCAAAAAACTTACAATCACAGTGGAAGGTGAAGGTGGGAGGCCGGCATTTCACATGGCCAGAGCAGGAGGAAGAGGATGCAAGGGGGGCAGTGCTGCATACTTATAAGCAACCAGATTTCATTAGAACTCAACTCACTATTGTGAGGACAGTACCCAGGGGGATACAGTGCTAACCCATGCATGAGAAGTCTGCCCCCATGCTCCAATCACCTCCCACCAGGCCCCACCTCCACCACTGGGGATTACAATTCGACATGACATTCGGTGGGGCCACAGATCCAAACCATATCACCTACCATGCAAGCATCTGACTGCAACTTATCATATGGGATGTCATGGTTTTATCAATGGTCAAATTTTAAATATACTTTCTTATAGTTAAAAAAAATAGCCCTGCATTTATATCTCACTGTGTGAATGTTGAAAAGCAAGAGTCCTTAAATAGATGTGAATCTCCTTTTATTGCAAGGTAAGGTACAATCCAATCCAACATTTTTCAGATGCTCTGAGCACCTTTTTCCATTTTTAAAAATGATTTCAGCCATCCACTCTTTTTCACTTATACAGGTTTATCTAACAATTAATTTTGACAAATACCTGCTGTTTCATGTCAAAATGCAAGTATGATTGATTGGAAAACAAGATTTTTCTCATTTTACTTAGATAAAACCAAGGGGCATGACTACACATCTGCTTAAAGAATTAGATTGTTTTGTGAACAGCAGAGAAGTTAAGAAAAAAATGCAAATGATGATTAAGCATGACGGGCTTTACCCTTCAGAGAGCAAATATCCATAAAAATAAACAGACTAGATCTGCAATCTAAAAGGTAAAATCCAAATGAAGGTATCTGTTTACCTCAATATGGAAATATAGATTTCAAGCTGTAACTGACGAAATGCTTGAAACAGTAAAAACCAAACAGTGGGAACCTAGGAACGTTAAGGTCCATGACAGCCTGTAGTGTGAGTAGGTGGACAAGGCCTGGAGAAAGACTCCTAAACTGAAGTTTTCTTCTGCCTAGCGAAACATCAGCCACTTGTTGAACCTTGAGAGCAAAGGCTTAGCCCACTACATTTCACTTTTCAGCTGAAGTTACTACTTTTTGCATCCCTATTCTGCTTTGCTTCTACTTTATTTTCCTACCATCCTATAGGGTCCAGGGTCAGCATGTGGTAATGAATCCCCACCCATAAGCCTTTTCCTCTGCAAAAGTTGCTTAAATATGACAAAGAATAACCGTGTAGAAAGATACCACCTTTTGTTTGCAGAAATTGTTGTGGTGAGGCAAAAACAAAAGGCTTGTCTAGAGACTTGGTAAGAAATTTCATGAAATCTGGTAGCCTCTATGAGGCATATGTTAATTTAACAGGAAATAAATTATTTTGTCTTGTCTGAGAACTCTAGACTTTAAATCTAACCCTTCTTAATGTGATGATCCATTCTATAAAGTGTCAACACACAACTAAAAAAGGCTGGACCTTCCCAAAAACCAATGTAAATCTGTGTCACCCACAAAAATCCCACATTCTCTCTCTAAGGAAAAGGAGAAAGCCCGGTGAAAATCTGGATATCCTTTGCACTTGCAGCTAGATGGGGGTGCCTCTTTAGACAGCCGGTGGAGATCCAGAGCCAGAATGCAGATCAAATCAACCAGATGTACAACTTAACATTCAAGATCTAACTCCTCCATGCCTCAGTTTCATCATCTGCAAACGGGGATAATAATAGTAATATGGTTTGAGTCTGTGTCCCTGCCCAAATCTCATGTAATCCCCAATGTTGAAGGTAGGGCCTTGTGGAAAGTGATTGGATCATGAGGGAGGATTCACTCTTTAGTGCTGTTTTCGTGACAGTGAGCGAGTTATCACAAGATCTGGTTGTTTAAAAGTGTGTGGAACCTCCCCCTTCTCTCTCTTCCTCCTACTCTGGTCATGTAAGACGTTGCCTGCTTCCCCTCACCTTCCGCTATGACTGTAAGTTTCCTGAGGCCTCCCCAGCCATGCTTCCTGTAGAGCCTGCAGCACCAAGAGCCAGTTAAACCTCTTTTCTCCATAAACCCTTACCCAGTTTCAGGAATTTCTTTATAGCCATGTGAGAACAAACTAATACAAATAGTAACTATCTCCCCGGTTGCTGTGAGAACAAAATGAGTTAGTTCATATAAGGCACTTTGGACACTATAACACACACTGGAAATGTGTAGATTATTAGTGATTAAGTTGATTATTAGTGTTATTTTGCCTGGATTCCAGGCCCTGTTAACTTTGAGCTAAAATTTTTATCCTTTTGCTGACAATTCTGGAGGTGAAAACCAAATCTAAACTACCATTTTAGAAGCTTTAGTTTGCAAATACATACCTCCTGGCAAATTCTATAGCTAGTAGGTTTGATAGCCCCTTCTTCCCCTATAGGCCACTTGGCTCTTACCAAAGTCAGGAGAGGAAGTCTTATAGCAATCAAATCTGGTACTGAAGACCTCAAAACATATTCTCAGTCCCAGAATCTTCATTAATGTTTTGACATACTTATTCTTCTTTTTACTTAATCTTTACTATTTAAATATTCTGAAATATTTAGGTACAGACGGTACATTTAATAATTCCACATACATAATCTACAGCTTACACATATAAGAGCCCTATAGGCAATACTGTCCCTATTAGTAAAGGAGAATGACAAGAGCTATGGGCTGAAAGTCCAGAGTCCTGGGTTCTAGGGCTCAACACATCCCAAGGGGACCCTGGACAAAAGTGTCCACTACTAAATTTCTGGGTCTTCATCTGTAGATGGTGGAATTTGGTACAAACTTTGTAACTCTACAAAGTATGTGTCAAATTAATAGCTACATTTCTAAAGTTATTTTGCTAAAAACTGAAATAAAGCCCTTTGTTTTCCAGATTTCAGATTCACGATACTCTTAAGTACCTGGAACATGGCCAGCATCTAGGATACAAAGTTGAGTCTTCAAAAGCACTATTTTCAAGGCAGGGCATTTCTTACACTTGGCCAGAGAAGACCTCAAGTCTTTATTCAAGGTTACTAACCCATGACTTACATAAAATGCTACTAATTTTGGTTATTTCTTATTCTGGCTCTAACACATTAAAAAGGAACAAATTAGTTAAGAGCTGGGCTGATACAACAGGTTCACTCAGGGCAAATATGATAACCTATATAACAAGAAAACAGTCACAAAGCCTATCATATTGCTGATTAAACAGGCAAACCAATAATTTTGCATATTAAAAAAAGTAAAATTACATCTAATACATTCTATCCAAGAAAAAATGTATTTAACATATTATAGAGGATTTTTAAATGGCACCTTTTTTAAAAGTTGTATTAAAGATATATAAAGATTATATCAAGAAATAGATCATGAATATATCAAGGAATATATCAAAGATATACCAAGGATATATAAAAGTTATATCAAGGAATAAATTTGAGTTACCTGGAAAACCTACTTAATGTGTAAAACTCCATTCCCAGAAGCCTGTATAAATGAGGCTTTACAATATAAGACCTTTCAAAATAGTCCTTTATAGGTTTTAGGTGATGGGGAAAAAATTAGGTCAAAATTTACGTAGTTGCAGCACAGACTACTGTGTTAGTGAAGCCATGATAACGCTGGGTGGTTTTTAAGTAAAACCTTACTTAATGCTTCCATGAATAGCAAAATAGGAAATAACAGACTGTTCACAAATCCTTACAGCAGCCATTAAAAAGGCCAAAATCAGAATTGACTTATGACAGAATATTTGCAGAAGAAACTGATTATTACTGGTCATGTAATAGAAAGTATACTTTGCCAAAGGAATGAAACACCCGTTAAATGCCTATTATACATGCCAGTCCCTTCACATACTGCACCTCAATTAGCCCTTCCATCAATCTCAGTTTTCAGTTTCATAAACTGAGGCTCAGAGTGGTCTCACGATTTCCCCCCAGTGGCAGAATCAGAATGTAAGTCAAAATATTTAGCTATAAATCTAAAACATCTACCATACCACACTATTAATTCACTCATTATACAAACATTGACTGACCCTCTACCTTGTGTCAGGCCTAGTTTTAGGAGCTGATAAGCAATGTATTTCTTTTTCCCTCATCCTTTTCTCACTTCATTATCTCCTCTCCTTTAACTTTCAGACAAGTACCTTCTTGTCTACTGTAAGAAATCATCCATTCAAACCTGTACTCTTATTCCACATGTACTAAGGTCTCTTTGGGTACATGGTATGACACTTAGCTTTAAATAAACATGAATCTAATCCTGTAAATATGCTCCTCCTTTTTAATTATGCTAACTTTTCAAATTACCACCATGACAACATTGGACAACACAGTGCAGGAGAAGAGCAAAACTCCATTCATCTAAGGATCACAGTGGCCTGACCAAATTAACGCAGTCCCAAAGGAACTAATTTATACTAAAGGAGATGCTGCTTCACTTCATAAGGTTTAATCTTACATTTCTGAAATCATTAATCAGTAAAAATAAGCAATTAGCTTCCCAACATACAGAGAGTAACTATGCCTAGGGAAAAAAAGTCATTTAGTTCATCCCAAAAACAAATATGAGATTTGAACACTCTAGTGAACATCAGCTTTGCTCAAGAGGAGATCAGTGCAGCCCTTCTGGAGGACGATCCTGAAGTACTTCATCAAATTAAGTACACACTGGCCCAATAAACCAGCAACACAACCACAAGCCATATTATAATGTACATGTATAAATCAGGATGGATAAAGCCCATTGGCCTATACAGCCAATGTATATGTATATGTATAAATGGGCTCTATCCATCCTGATTTATACATATACATTATAATATGGCTTGTGGTTGTGGAGAGCCACGGGGAATCTACATATCTCCCCCTGGGGGATGAAGCAGTTAGAGACACAATATAGGGTACTCTACCACGGTTAGATATAAAAATGTACACAGGTTTACAGACAGACCTTTAAACATTGTATTGAGTAGAGATCTATAGCATAACACTATTTTTATTAAATAAAATTACATGCCCACAAACTGTAATTTTTAAGAACACCTATAATAAAAAGATCATGTAAAACACATCGGGTTGGTTGCCTCATTAGGATATGGGCAGGGAAAATAAGATGGGGACTGGAGATAGATAAAGATAATGAAAACATTAAACAATACTGGGGCTTTGCTCAGATCAATGATCTAACATGGCATAAATGTGAAAGACAAGTAACAACAGCCCTCTGTACCTGAAGTTCATTGGAAACCCAAGGAGTATCACTTAGAATCACCAAAACATACGATTTACAAGTGTTTGACTTCTTTTCTACAGTTCTTCAAAGTCGATGGAAAAATACCAATTTTTGGCCAACATTTGTATTACATATGAAAGAAGCAATAAGCTGCATGTCATAATTACAAAACAAAAAAACAAACAAAAAACTCTTTTAAATCCATAAACACAGAAGAAAAGTTTCTGCTGGCTCATAGGTAACACAGGAGAAAATAACTACAGTTATTTATAAAATGTTTTTAGGTAAAATCATCAAAAGGTGACCTGTTTTGAACAAAGACTATGGCCAAAGAGCCAGTTTAAACAGCATGCCCTGTTTTCAATCGCATTTGGAAGATAGATGTGTTAAGAATAACAAAAGATAACAATAATCACAAAATTGTGGTATTGCATACTGATGGTTTCTAAATCATTTTTTATACACCACCATCATTCCCCAAATCAAGGCAAAGGAAGTTAGTGCATTTTTGACATTATTCTTCCCAATGCAACCAGATACAAATTAATTTTTGGCATCAAATTTAATTTTTAGAATAAACTAATATTTTCTGTAAAGAAAATACTAAAAACATATTTGTTACTGCATTTCAATTCTAACCAGAATGCTAAAACATTATATTTCAATGAAATTTTAGAAATAAAACTAAATTATATTTAACACATTGGTTTTATATTTAATAATGGGTAGGTATTAACTTCTCTCTTAACAGACAGTATTAACTTCAATTCATTTGTAAATCATATTGAGACAGCAAAATCTGGCAGAATTCAACCTGAGATTGCTATCACCTTGCAAAAAGTTCTTATAGACTCAAAATATCCCTTTTCAGACTATAAAAATCTCCTGCTGTTTCATAGTACTGGACACTGGCAGGAAGAAACTATAAATAGCTTCTTATGTGCTTAAAATATAGTATTTTTCATGCCTTAGAAAAGTTCTTTTTATAATTTTCCACTCTTTTCTTGGCAAATGATCTGTATTCTTATTTTATATTCTAGGTAAACACATACGAACAGAACTTTGGCTATTATCTTTGGGACAATAGCAATGTCAGGAACCAATTTCCAGGAGGTGCTGATAACTGAATGAAGTAGCCTAATGCTCCGTCTCCATGAGTGAGTTGCTTTAAGTGCAAAAACTGAAACCAGGGGATAAAACGTTACAGAATGACATGAAAAAAAAAGTACTTGATAGCAATCAGCATAGTTTAAGAATCAGCTACCTAAGTCTGGAAGTGTTCAGGAATACACCAGAAGAGCTCTCAATGGGGATAAGAAGAGATTCGAAAATCAGCTAGGGAGTTAGATTGCAGGACATTTAAAGATTTATCTAACCTCACCATGTCATGATAAAAAGGAAGCTCATTTTTAAAAAGCTACAAGTTGTTCTTGGAAACAGGAAACAAATACACAAACATACATGTAATCGTTTTCACTGAGGTATCACAATCAAAGCTCTTTTCAATTCAGTAGCCTGTATAAATCCCTGCAATTCAAACACTACACACAACTAAGTCAAAAAAAAAAAAAAGTGAGTGGCTCACCTCTTAGCCTTCTTTAATATATTGACTTTAAACAGGAAAACACTGAAACCCAACTTTCAAAAAAGAGGTTGAACTATGCTTTCTTCAACAGTAAGAAAACTGTATCTTCTACTAAAAAAATAAATAATTAAAAGCATGAGGTTGTGACACTCAAAGCCCTACCAGAGGTGGCAGATGAGAGAGGGTGATTCATCAACAGTGGATAAAAATGCTGGCAGGAAAGTATCTCCCAGCTAACCAGGGATCCCTCACACAGGTGGAAGCAGATGGCAGTAGATACAGCTCAAAGATACACACTCTCAGGTTCCTGGAGGTCCCTTGATGCCAAGGGCAGAGGAAGGACAAGACTAACCCTCAGGATTGTGCACAAAGGAGAGGAGATGGGCATCCATGCTTCTCTGTGAAAGGTATTACCTATAGAGCTAGTAGTCAAATTATACTAAGAAAAACATTTTGATTACAGACCCTGTATCATTCACCGCTGAGATAGAGATAAATCTTACTAATATACTAGGTTTTGTTTCCCTTCTAAAAGCTACTTTTGAGCACCGATTTTTCATGAACATAATATCCATTATCATGGCTAACTACCTGCATGTTGGTGCTACACACATGTGGAGTAATATCTAAGGAATTGTGTTATTTTTGTACTTTGAGAGTCATATAATTTAATCATTACTTACCAGGAAGTTGCCTTCAAAGAAAGAGACAAAAACACTAGTTTTATTTTGCTTCCTATATGGCGTGGCTACCATGACAATAGATCTAACGCAACAATGAGTACGAGATCATCTACACTGATATTAGTATCTGATCAACACAACAAGGCATTAAGCTAGCCTTATATTCTGGGCCTTATAGGAAGAAAGAATTTTCTGCATAAAAAATAACCAGCAAAAATAAATTTTCAAACAAGTCATGCAATATTTTAATAATAAAAAAATACTTCCAAACAGCATATCTTCAGGAGAGATAAACTCAAAACAAGAAAAATGTAGTACGGGTGTTGTTCACGGTGCTGGGTGAAGAACAGTTTGATTCCTTTAATCCGCCAACCTGAAAACTTTGTCTCAAACTGCTTTTATTGAAAATACCTCACGGTGTCTTAAGGTTTGCTCATTTTTTCATAGTTCACTGAATCAAACGTATACAAAGAACCCAGGAATTCAAAGCTGCATGAAAATAGACATATTATTTACTTCTAAAAGCACTGTTGTCACTAGATGTTTACATTCAGACATGAGAACATTAGTGATTTCACAGCAACAGAGTTAACTAAACCTCTCAAAGGAGTAAGATCACATGTAAATTTTTTTTATTTTATTTATTTTCTTATTATTATTATACTTTAAGTTTTAGGGTACATGTGCACAACGTGCAGGTTTGTTACATATGTATACATGTGCCATGTTGGTGTGCTGCACCCATTAACTCGTCATTTAGCATTAGAATGCTATCCTAATGCTATCCCCTCTCCCCCTACCCCACAACAGTCCCTGGTGTGTGATGTTCCCCTTCCTGTGTCCATGTGTTCTCATTGTTCAATTCCCACCTATGAGTGAGAACATGCAGTGTTTGGGTTTTTGTCCTTGCGATAGTTTGCTGAGAATGATGGTTTCCAGCTTCATCCATGTCCCTACAAAGGACATGAACTCATCATTTTTTATGGCTGCATAGTATTCCATGGTGTATACGTGCCACATTTTCTTAATCCAGTCTATCATTGTTGGACATTTGGGTTGGTTCCAAGTCTTTGCTATTGTGAATAGTGCCGCAATAAACATACGTGTGCATGTGTCTTTATAGCAGCATGATTTACAATCCTTTGGGTATATACCCAGTAATGGGATGGCTGGGTCAAATGGTATTTCTAGTTCTAGATCCCTGAGGAATCACCACACTGACTTCCACAATGGTTGAACTAGTTTACAGTCCCACCAACAGTGTAAAAGTGTTCCTAGTTCTCCACATCCTCTCCAGCACCTGTTGTTTCCTGACTTTTTAATGATCGCCATTCTAACTGGTGTGAGATGGTATCTCATTGCGGTTTTGATTTGCATTTCTCTGATGGCCAGTGATGATGAGCATTTTTTCATGTTTTTTGGCTGCATAAATGTCTTCTTTTGAGAAATGTCTGTTCATATCCTTCACCCACTTTTTGATGGGGTTGTTTTTTTCTTGTAAATTTCTTTGAGTTCATTGTAGATTCTGGATATTAGCCCTTTGTCAGATGAGTAGGTTGCAAAAATTTTCTCCCATTCTGTAGGTTGCCTGTTCACTCTGATGGTAGTTTCTTTTGCTGTGCAAAAGCTCTTTAGTTTAATTAGATCCCATTTGTCAATTTTGGCTTTTGTTGCCATTGCTTTTGGTGTTTTAGTCATGAAGTCCTTGCCCATGCCTCTGTCCTGAATGGTATTGCCTAGGTTTTCTTGTAGGGTTTTTATGGTTTTAGGTCTAACATGTAAGTCTTTAATCCATCTTGAATTAATTTTTGTATAAGGTGTAAGGAAGGGATCCAGTTTCAGCTTTCTACATATGGCTAGCCAGTCTTCCCAGCACCATTTATTAAATAGGGAATCCTTTCCCCATTTCTTCTGTCAGGTTTGTCAAAGATCAGATAGTTGTAGATATGCGGCATTATTTCTGAGGGCTCTGTTCTGTTCCATTGGTCTATATCTCTGTTTTGGTAGCAGTACCATGCTGTTTCGGTTACTGTAGCCTTGTAGTATAGTTTGAAGTCAGGTAGCTCGATGCCTCCAGCTTTGTTCTTTTGGCTTAGGATTGACTTGGCAATGCGGGCTCTTTTTTGGTTCCATATAAACTTTAAAGTAGTTTTTTCCAATTCTGTGAAGAAAGTCATTGGTAGCTTGATGGGGATGGCATTGAATCTATAAATTATCTTGGGCAGTATGGCCATTTTCACGATATTGATTCTTCCTACCCATGAGCATGGAGTGTTCTTCCATTTGTTTGTATCCCCTTTTATTTCATTGAGCAGTGGATTGTAGTTCTTGAAGAGCTCCTTCACATCCCTTGTAAGTTGGATTCCTAGGTATTTTATTCTCTTTGAAGCAATTGTGAATGGGAGTTCACTCATGATTTGGCTCTCTGTTTGTCTGTTATTGGTGTATAAGAATGCTTGTGATTTTTGCACATTGATTTTGTATCTTGAGACTTTGCTGAAGTTGCTTATCAGCTTAAGGAGATTTTGGGCTGAGATGATGGGGTTTTCTAGATACACAATCATGTCATCTGCAAACAGGGACAATTTGACTTCCTCTATTCCTAATTGAATGCCCTTTATTCCCTTCTCCTGCCTGACTGCCCTGGTCAGAACTTCCCACACTATGTTGAATAGGAGTGGTGAGAGAGGGCATCCCTGTCTTGTGCCAGTTTTCAAAGGAAATGCTTCCAGTTTTTGTCCATTCAGTATGATATTGGCTGTGGGTTTGTCATAGATAGCTCTTATTATTTTGAGATACGTCCCATCAATACCTAATTTATTGAGAATTTTTAGCATGAAGGTTGTTGAATTTTGTCAAAGGCCTTTTCTGCATCTATTGAGATAATCATGTGGTTTTTGTCTTTGGTTCTCTTTATATGCTGGATTACGTTTATTGATTTTCGTATGTTGAACCAGCCTTGCATCCCATGGATGAAGCCCACTTGATCATGGTGGATAAGCTTTTTGATGTGTTGCTGGATTCGGTTTGCCAGTATTTTACTGAGGATTTTTGCATCAATGTTCATCAAGGATATTGGTCTAAAATTCTCTTTTTTCGTTGTGTCTCTGCCAGGCTTTGGTATCAGGATGATGCTGGCCTCATAAAATGAGTTAGGGAGGATTCCCTCTTTTTCTATTGATTGGAATAGTTTCAGAAGGAATGGTACCGGCTCCTCCTTATACCTCTGGTAGAATTTGGCTATGAATCCATCTGGTCCTGGACTTTTTTTGGTTGGTAAGCTATTAATTATTGCCTCAATTTCAGAGCCCGTTATTGGTCTATTCAGAGATTCAACTTCTTCCTGGTTTAGTCTTGGGAGAGTGTATGTGTCGAGGAATTTATCCATTTCTTCTAGATTTTCTAGTTTATTTGCATAGAGGTGTTTATAGTATTCTCTGATGGTAGTTTGTATTTCTGTGGGATCGGTGGTGATATCCCCTTTGTCATTTTTTATTGTGTCTATTTGATTCTTCTCTCTTTTCTTCTTTATTAGTCTTCCTAGCAGTCTATCAATTTTGTTGATCTTTTAAAAAAACCAGCTCCTGGATTATTGATTTTTTGAAGGGTTTTTTGTGTCTCTATTTCCTTCAGTTGTGCTCTGATCTTAGTTATTTCTTGCCTTCTGCTAGCTTTTGAGTGTGTTTGCTCTTGCTTCTCTAGTTCTTTCGATTGTGATGTTAGGGTGTCAATTTTAGATCTTTCCTGCTTTCTCTTGTGGGCATTTAGTGCTATAAATTTCCCTCTACACACTGCTTTGAATGTGTCCCAGAGATTCTGGTATTTTGTGTCTTTGTTCTCGTTGGTTTCAAAGAACATCTTTATTTCTGCCTTCATTTCGTTATGTACCCAGTAGTTATTTAGGAGCAGGTTGTTCAGTTTCCATGTAGTTGAGTGGTTTTGAGTGAGTTTCTTAATCCTGAGTTCTAGTTTGATTGCACTGTGGTCTGAGAGACAGTTTGTTATAATTTTTGTTCTTTTACATTTGCTGAGGAGTGTTTTACTTCCAACTATGTGGTCAATTTTGGAATAGGTGTGGTGTGGTGCTGAAAAGAATATATTCTTTTGATTTGGGGTGGAGAGTTCTGTAGATGTCTATTAGGTCCGCTTGGTGCAGAGCTGAGTTCAATTCCTGGATATCCTTGTTAACTTTCTATCTCGTTGATCTGTCTAATATTGACAGTGGGGTGTTTAAGTCTCCCATTATTATTGTGTGAGAGTCTAAGTCTCTTTGTAGGTCACTAAGGACTTGCTTTATGAATCTGGGTGCTCCTGTATTGGGTGCATATATATTTAGGATAGTTAGTTCTTCTTGTTGAATTGATCCCTTTACCATTACATAATGGCCTTCTTTGTCTCTTTTGATCTTTGTTGGTTTAAAGTCTGTTTAATCCGAGACTAGGATTGCAACCCCTGACTTTTTTTGTTTTCCATTTGCTTGGTAGATCTTCCTCCATCCCTTTATTTTGAGCCTATGTGTGTCTCTGCACGTGAGATGGGTTTCCTGAATATAGCACACTGATGGGTCTTGACTCTTTACCCAATTTGCCAGTCTGTGCCTTTTAATTGGAGCATTTAGCTCATTTACATTTAAGGTTAGTATTGTTATGTGTGAATTTGATCCTGTCATTA
This sequence comes from Pan troglodytes, assembly GCF_028858775.2. NCBI lineage: Eukaryota > Metazoa > Chordata > Mammalia > Primates > Hominidae > Pan > Pan troglodytes. Next base: position 108,725,888 of record NC_072411.2, on the reverse strand, counting down.
TGATGTTAGCTGGTTATTTTGCTTGTTAGTTGATGCAGTTTCTTCCTAGCCTTGATGGTCTTTACAATTTGGCATGGTTTTGCAGTGGCTGGTACCGGTTGTTCCTTTCCATGTTTAGTGCTTCCTTCAGGAGCTCTTTTAGGGCAGGCCTGGTGGTGACGAAATATCTCAGCATTTGCTTGTCTGTAAAGAATATTTTATTTCTCCTTCACTTATGAAGCTTAGTTTGGCTGGATATGAAATTCTGGGTTGAAAATTCTTTTCTTTAAGAATGTTGAATATTGGCCCCCACTCTCTTCTGGCTTGTAGAGTTTCTGCCGAGAGATCAGCTGTTAGTCTGATGGGCTTCCCTTTGTGGGTAACCTGACCTTTCTCTCTGGCTGCCCTTAACATTTTTTCCTTCATTTCAACTTTGATGAAATCTGACAATTATGTGTCTTGGAGTTGCTCTTCTTGAGGAGTATCTTTGTGGCGTTCTCTATATTTCCTGAATTTGAATGTTGGCCTGCCTTGCTAGATTGGGGAAGTTCTCCTGGATAATATCCTGCAGAGTGTTTTCCAACTTGGTTCCATTCTCCCCGTCACTTTCAGGTACACCAATTAGACGTAGATTTGGTCTTTTCACATTGTCCCATATTTCTTGGAGGCTTTGTTCGTTTCTTTTTATTCTTTTTTATCTAAACTTCTCTTCACACTTCATTTCATTCATTTTGTCTTCCATCGCTGATACCCTTTCTTCCAGTTGATAGCACTGGTTACTGAGGCTTGTGCATTCATCACATAGTTCTCATGCCATGGTTTTCACATGTACATTTTTAACCTCAGCTAAAATATCAGTAGTACTCATTTTTGCAGCTTATAAAACTTCTGGCTGTTAAAGCTGTGTCAGGTTGAGATACTAGTGGGAAAAAAGATGCAAAATAGCTAAGTTGTATCAACAATCCATCACTTCCATTTATCCAGTAAGCATTTGATATCAACCACTGAATGGCCAGCTAAAATAAATGGATGCTCAAAAAGTTATTGTCCCTCACCACACCCAAAAGTACTGAACTACTCACCCTCAAATTAGTCATCCTTCAAAACAGCTCAACCATCTCCTCCTCTGTGTAGCTTTCCCTGATCCCACCCTAAACTGTGGGCTCCTTAAATGAACTGCATCTTATTCTTGTTTCCCTATGAGCTAGCATAGTGCACAGGGAGGGCAAATGCTAACAATCATATAAAGAAACCCTTTACCACTGAACAGCTTTAAAGGGCAAACTTTTTTTAGGGTCAAGTATTAGCTCAGTCCTTAATGAATAAATATGAACAGTAATAAGGAAGAGCCTCAGACACTAGTAAGTTTCTAAGAATCCCTTGGTTGGTCAAAGGGTTTCAGTTTCCATTTTGCAGAATCAGTAAGTTCAGTGGATGTAATGTGCAGTATGGTGACTATAATTAATTATACTGTATTGTATAATTGAAATTTGCAAAAGGAGATCTTACATATTCTCAGCACAAAAACAGAAAAAAGATAACCATCTGAGGTGATGGATATGTTAATTAGCTTGAGCGTGGTGATCATTTCACAATGTATACAAAAATTAAAACATCACCTTGTATACCTTAAATATGCATAATTTTTATCTGTCCATTATCTTCAATAAAGATGAGAGGGGGACATTTAAGAAAAACAAGAAATCCTGGAGATTTACAAGAGATATAGTCTATTCTTATGCTGTGAGATCCTTCTGGTCACATGTAGTTTAGTCTGATTTATTGGATGTGTGAACTCACTTGGGCAAAAAAGAAAGGAGGAAGAAATGAAATGTGCTCTCTACAATGTATTAGAGATTTCCACCTTCTTATTTGAAAGATATTCCTGTAAAATGGAAAAATATATTTGTAATTATATTAAAGGACGTGAAACTTTTTGTAGAAATTGTTTCATTTAAAAAGCCAATATAGGCTAGGTGTGGTGGCTCACGCCTGTAATCCCAGCACTTGGGAGGCCAAGGCAGGTGGATCACCTGAGGTCGGGAGTTCGAGACCAGCCTGGACAACATGGCAAAACCCTGTCTCTACTAAAAATACAAAAATTAGCTGGGCGTGGTGGCGGATGCCTGTAATCCCAGCTACCTGGGAGGCTGAGGTAGGAGAATTGCTTGAACCTGGGAGGTGGAGGTTGCAGTGAGCCGAGATCGCACCACTGCACTCCAGCCTGGGTGACAAGAGCAAAACTCCGTCTCAAAAAAATAAATAAATAAAAAGCCAGTATAGACTATTTTGTTTTTAAACACAATCTAAATATTATATTAAGGCTCATGGATATCATCATGGATGAAGAATTAGAACGAACTTGTTAAAGAGAGTACTTTTATAAACAGCCCATAATAAACCATAGTTAGGATTCTTATTTGGGGATTCTAATTTATAATTAATTTTAAAAGATTAGGAGAAATGACTCTAGATGATGAGATTCTAGTGTATGAATCATCAAAAAAATGGTTCTAAAATAACACAATTCTCACTGGCAACAGATGACCATCAAGAGTCTCAATGAGCCAGTTCATGTGATGTCAAGCCCTTACTTTATATAAATCTATGGAGAACCAAGAGGAAAATTTAATAAGTTATTGTTTGGGACTAGATTTATGCAATGAATAGTAGTATTCAAAATAAAGCAAGGTTAAGACACAAATGATATAAAGTTTTTTATTTCTGTAAGGTTCACCTTGGTAGAGCTTTTCAAACACATTTTTAGTCAGACTTCTTTATCACTGAAAACGTCTGCTATGGTTTGAATGTATAGGTCCCTCCAAAATTCATGTGGAAATTTAAACCCCACCTATGAAGAGGTGGGGTCTTTTCAGGGTGATTAGGCCATGAGAGCTCTGCCTTTATCAATGAGATTAATGAGATTAATGAGATGATCAATGAGATTAATGCCCTTACAATAAAGGCTTTGGAGAATTGCCTGGCCCTTCCATATGGCTCTTCTGCCATGTGAGGACACAGCAACAAGGCACAATCTTGCAAGCAGAGATCCCTCACCAGATATCAAGGCTTGGTCTTGGATTTCCCAGCCTCCAGAACCATCAGAAGTAAATTTCTATTGTATAAACAATATATAAATATTGCCCAGTCCATGGCATTTTGTTGTAGCAGCACAAATGAATTAGATAATGTCTCAACTCTCCAAGGCTTTGACAATGGGCATTCCTAGGTCTGTTCTTGGCTGTTACTTACTAGCTGTGTGGTTCTGCTCACCTCTCAAAGCCTCCATTTTCTCTCACTCCATGTCCCAAGTTTCTTGCTTACCTTCAGGCCTCCACACTCTCTCCCCCTTCAAGCCTTTTCTGACCACCTCTTAAACATGCTTTAGGCCTGAGTTGAGACATTTAGCTCCATAAACATTTACCTCGCTATCCATTTCTACCTCTAATCTGGGTTAGGTACCCCTCCTATGTGGGATAAAAACATCCTGTACTTTCCCCATCACAGTACTTCTCAGATTGTCATTAAATGCCTACAGATTTGTCTTTCCTCCTCCATTGTTCTATAAGCTTCATGAGGGAAGGACTTCTCCAGGCAAACTTTGACAGTGCCTGGCACTTAGCAGGCACTCAATAAACATTTGTGAAATAAAAGTGCTCGGAATCATTCATGAACGGCTTCTGTCAATGGAAATCTATCCATCAACTCAGGTTAGAAAGAACTTTATGCACTTGGCTAACACAGAGGGTCAATATGAGAAACCCATTTAAGAAACATAATGGTTGCACACATTAACCATTATGCTGTTGAATGCCCTACTACATCAGGCGTCAAGGGATAATTCCTCTTTGACAAGGAAACATTTATATCTCTAGAGAGATAAAATTCTTTTATCAGATAATGAAAATTACACAACCCACTATCTTACCTTTCTCACGTAACTGTCAGAAAAGTAAGATCTCATTTCAGTAACTACTGTAATAAACTTATCTCAGATGCTTGGTCACATCTAATTCTCTGTGCTTTTCAATTTTTTGTCACAATTAACTTCTGCTGGAATTTTTATACATTATTTGTCTTTGTCTTCAAAAGACCAAGAAGTGCTCTGAAAAAATGAGTCAAGTTCAGATTTTATTTGCCCACATTCTGCATTGGGGTGGATACCCGCAAAGGGTCTCCTTTTATCCACCAGTCAAGAAATAGTCTCCTGACTCACTAGAGATGTCTTTTATATCCTAGGTAAGATAAACAGTGTAATATGATCCCATCAACAATTAAATTCTTTTGATTTTGCTACAAATTCTTAGTTGCCATACTTTTTATTCTCCTGCTAAAGACTGTAGCCACAGGGTCCTCTTTTCTGGGCAATCCCAGTTTTCTCATCTCCCAGAACCTAGAAAATCTAAATCTGGCTCCTGTGGCCCTCCTCATTTCTCTAGCCTGGTGCTTAATCTCCCTGGGTCCCAGTCACCCACAATAATTATTGTTAATAGGCAAGCAGGGGTAGGAGCAGGCAGAGGGCAAACATCCATTGAATTTCACCACCCAAGAGTTATGCTGGATTTTGTTCATCTATGAAAATCAAGAATCAGTATATAAGTATCAATGGTTTGGTTGTGATTTTATTTTTAATAATCTTGTTATGTTTAATTGTGCAAGTCATTCTCAAACCATTTTGAAAGTAGGTTGCATAGACACCCTAAGTAAATAGAACCAGAATCTACTAAAATTTAGACAATATTTCTTTTATTGTATATGTTTTCAAGATTTTCTGGACCTGATCTACCAGCATAAAGATGAGTCATCAAAAGCAAATGATAATACCCAAGGCATTCAATATGGGTTGACTCAGACCAGAAATGTCTGATCACCCTGATCAGAGAAAATATGGCAACAAAAAGAGCTACCTGGCACTCTAGAATTAAAATGTTTAGAAGTAGACAGGAAAGGGTGGCTTCAGGAGAGAAAAATCCATAGCAACTCATTCCTACCAGCACTAGAAAGCTTAGAATACTATCAGGCCTCTAGGACATATAAAATGCAATATTTGACTACATCATATTGTACACAGCACAGTGGCAATCAATATTTACAGCAACTTTGGGGATACCTGCCTCTTAAGATTCTTTATCATCACACACTTTTTCAAAACTACCAAAACAGTTCCAATCATCCTAAAGTACCTAAATGCAAAAGAAACCACAATCTCTCAAAACAGCACTTGAAAATCATAGTATAAGGGACAAACAGTTTTACCCATTAACAAGCAGCACTTAATGCTGAATGTCTCACTGCAATAGGTAAGCAATAAGTGAATTAGAACGGTGTATTAGTTTGCTAAGGATGCCACAAAGTACCACAGACTGGTAGTTTAACCAACAGAAATGTATTTCCTCACAGTTCGGAAGGCTAGAAGTCCAAGATCAAGGTGTCAGCAGGGCTGGTTTTATTCACAGGGCTCTCTCCTTGGCTTGCAGACAGCCGCCGTCCATCTCACTGTGTCTTCACATGGTCTTTCTTCCAACACACTAGTGTCTGTGTCCAAACTTTCTCTTTTCATGACAATAGTAATATTAAATTAAGGGCCACCCAAAAGATTTCATTTTAACTTAATTACCTTTTTAAAGACTTCATTCCAAATATAGTTACATTCTTAGGTACTAGGGGTTAGAACTTCAACGTACGAATGCGGAGGGGGAGACACACAGAGCATAACAGATGGTTCTACTCAACAAACAGCATTATTTTCAATCCTATTTGGGACCTTCTGTGCTTTCCTCATATGGTTACAAATTGACCAAAATAATTCCACTCTTTTTCTCACTTAATGTGAACAGACATGCAATCATCAGAATTAGGTTCAGCTCACTTGCAAATTGGTAGTCCAGTGCTGTGACCACAGCAGCCATGGTGAAGGAGACTCCAAGCAGACAGCCCATGCTGGAGTCCCTGCATGTGACTGAATCTCGCCAGCCCGCATGTTACTCAGCAGTAAAATGGGGATAATCACATCTTCCTCACAGGGTTATCAAAGGAACTTAAATAGGAGACTATGGGTACACATAGGGCTTGGCACAGTGTCTATCACCATAATAGAAAGCCTTCCTTCTGCAGATCTCTTGAAACTGGGAAGTAAAGCATTTAACCTTCGAGTTAGCAGCATCATAAACCCTGAGACTCCTGAAATGGAAAGCAATGTTCACATAGTCTCCTCTAATTCCTTCGGACTAAGGCCCAGAGTGTGTGACCAGCTCTCTGAAGCAGAGGTGAAATTGGAAGTCTTGACTCCAAATTCCTAAGGCCAGTGCCTTCCCTGATTCCCTCTCTCAGACGTGTAAGAGAAATGTCAGCAGTGAGCATGATGGGCTGCTAGTTGGAGAGAAAAAGGCCAGCAATGACACAAAAGGCCTGCCAATCTGGATTCAGGAATCACAAAAATTTAGAAACCAAGACGTAAGACAGCAACACCACAGCTCAGGCTGGTATAGGTCAAGGTGCCTCAAGCTGTCCCCAGCCACAGCTCCTGACTCCTGTCCTGGTCTTACTCGACCACAAGAGAAAAATGAGGCAGGTGGCCTGTTTCTTCTCCACATGTTCCTTCTTACAACCATATTTAAGTTCAATCTCCAAATCCGCAGAGCTGAAAAAAACATTTAGCCAAATAAAGCTGAATATCCCCCTTAGGATCCAGGGACTCCCACCAGGCAGTTTGCCTTCTGTTTGCAGCTTGGTAATTCAGGTTCTTTAAGAGAGGGGGCCTCACCAGTCCTGACTCACCCCAGGAGTTTGGTGCTTTTGGGCTTCCACACCTCTGCCTGCCACTTCCTGTGGAGTCTGCGTCTTTCTCCTTCCCACACCTTTCAAAGTCTAAAGCACCTGCTATGGGCTCCACTGGGCCCTGCCACTATGCCCTTGGCATTCACTTCCACACACTGAAGGCAGCTGACTGGAACTGCCTGAGACCCTGGGCCTGAGGGCTTTGTACTCTACCCAGGAGGAGGTAGTAAAGCGTTACTGCCCCAAGAAACAGACTTCAGCCAACAACAGCCTGGCAGTTAGTGGACAAAACTCTAGCTCCCTGCCTCTAGGTGGGATAACTCTCTGGCACGAGTCCACAGACTCCCAGAGCTCTCAGTGAGAATCCCAGCTGCCCAGAGGAGTAAACAGCTTGAGAACTCACCCTTTCCTAGCTCCTTCCTCCTTGTCTCAGGGTCTGCTACCAGGGGACCCAAAACCAAGGCAGCCGCCTGTAGGAGTCCCATGGAATCCCACCTTCCCCAGAAAACCTTCCCTCATCACCAAGATCTCTCAAGTCACTTTCTATCATGTTTTAACACTATTCGTATACACTGTAATCTCATTTCTCTACCACAGGCTCTTGAAGACGAGAAATTCTTTCATACAGCTCTGAATTCCCCCGTGTTGCTCAGCACAGTGTCTTACGCAAACGAGAAGCTCAATAAATGTTTGTTGACTGAATGAAGAATGAATGAACCATGTCAGTCAGCAAGAAGGCTGGGCTCTGTATTTAAGCTAACTGAAACTATATCAGTGTAGCTGTCTGCTTCTTTCCAAAACACAGCGTGAACTGCTTTTAACGAGCAAATTACTGCATGCATGTATTTCTTTAAATCAGCATTTTCTAGATATTCATCTTAAATCAAACACCTCTGATTCCCAGAAAATCAGAATAAAGATTTTTTTCCTAAATCCAAAACTACCTTACTCTCCAAGTTTTGGGTCTACTCCTCAGTTTTGGGAGTCAGCCACCCAATGTGGATGTCTTACACTGATTTCACCCAGAGTTCTCCCTGGGCATCATTCAAGATGAATGTACAAAGACATGTCACATCCCCACACTCTCTCGCTGGAGTAGCGTTCTATTAAGAAGGAACATAATGCTTCCTTTTTAACAAAGAAGGCATTACCCTTGATGCATCCTAAGAATTATTTCCTCTCTGTATCAGGCAGGGGCTAAAAGAAGCACAGGGATTTCACTTCACAATAAACAGGACAGCATGCTGAGGACCTGGGTGTTCACCTCGGACCAGTCAGATGGCCTGGAAACTTAAATACCCACATACATGCAATAGCCTGCAAGTCGCGTCATGTTCTTTAATGGATGTCTGGTGAGCAGCTCTGGGAAAACTGGACAAGTACCAAGTGTCTTGCGAGCATGCTTTCAACTCAATGGAAGTATGTTATCTGAATTCCCAGTGCTCACTACCTTGAGCACCTATCAACCCAGGGCCTGCCAAATTGTCTCCATTTTTTTTTCTTCAGCCTACTTTGAAGAGAGAAAAGATTACATAGCAAACCCCTCCCTTCTCACTTAATAAAGTCAGAAAAAGACTGACTGAAGCCCAAGGGAAGACAAGCAGCATTTCTTATGACCTGAGCTGCTCTCACCAGATCATAAGTTCCATGAGATCAATGCCTCTTCTCCTCAATGTAGAATCCCCCAACATCTCAGCGCAGTGACTGCCTCACGGAGGTAATAATAATTCATTGTCAACAAACACGTGCAAGCACCACATGTTATCTCATCTAATCCTTGCAACAACCTACAGCTTCGGAAGGAAACTAAAGCTTAATAAGCTTAGAATATATCCAAATAATGGTATATTACTCAGCTACAACATGGATGAACCTCAAAACATTATGCTAAGTAAAAGAGGTCAGTCACAAAAGGCTGCATATTGTATGAAATGTCCAGAACGCGAATGCATGGAGACAGAAGGTAGATTAGCGGTCACCAGGGGCCTAAGGCAGAAGGGAATGGAGAGTGACTGCTAATGGGTACAGGGTTTCTTGGGGGTGATGAAAATGTTCTAGAATTAGATTGTGGTGATAACTGCAAAATTTTGTGAATATAATTTTAAAACACTGAATGGTAAACTTTAGAAAAGTGAGTTTTATGATAGGTGATGGTGGTCGTGGTGGAGGTGGTAGAAGAGAAGGAGGAGGAGGAGGAAAAGGAGAAAGAGGAAAAATGAAGGAAAGGAAGAAGTTAAGAAGCTTGCCCAAGATCAAAGAGTTACCCATGCTTTCAACCATTGTGCCACTCTAATCACGGTTATTCTCAGTAAACACTTGCTGAAAACACCAGCAAATATAATTATGGGTAATATAGGCTTTGGCATAATTCTGATCACACACAGAGAAGAGACAATCAATCCTCAGACCTTCTGAGACTTCCAAGGACTGATAAACATTAAGAATTGTTGCTCTAACATCAATCATACCTCAATAAAGTGGATAATAAAAATCAAAATAAAAAATATCTAAAATGCTTGTTTGACACTAAAAAAAAAAAGGAAAGACAAGAAACGTTACCCTAGTGATCTTTTCAAAATCTTCTGTAACCTGGAATAACGGCTATTTTAGAGGAAACACTAAACAAAATTTTAAAAGAGGAGCACCCTGAAAGGAGTGTAATTAAAGGACCTCTAAGGCCATAACTAGGACCTTTGGGGCTAAATAAAATAGAAATCTGACCATGTCTCTTCCATGCTTACTGCCATCCAATGGCTTCCAACCCACACTCCTCACCATGGACCACAGTCCTTCATCGCCTGACTGCACAGCTGCTTCCTCTCTGATCTCGTCTCCTCATTCTCCCACTATCCCCTGCCCTGCACTGCATAATGGCCTCTGCCCTTCTTGAACATCCCACATCCTCCTTAGCTCTGGCTGTCTTGCTGTCCCAGCTGTGCAGAACCCTCAGCCTTCCAGCAACGTGTTGTGGCTCCTCTTTGACAACCAGGGCTCAGCTCAGGTTCCCTCCTCAGATAGGCCTTCTTGCTTCTTCTGACCATCTAAATCATGCTGGACACCCCACCTCCAGTCCCTCTCCATCCCATATGTCTTTATGTGGTGGCCCACTGTTTGCCTCCTCCTCTGGAATGAAGCTCTAAAAGGGAAGGCACAAGTCTTGTCTATCTTATTCTCAGCAACATCAGCACTGATAACAGCCAGAGGCACATAGCAGATGCTCACTCAACATTTGCTGAACAAATGAATAAAACACACAGCACTGCCATGAGATGCCTCCACAAGCCAGATGCAAACCAGGCTCTCCTCTCAGGAACTCCTGTCAGGTTAGTCCTCACAAGCTGGGCTTCTGGGCCTGGTGAGGTCACCAACTCTGCAGATTCTATGGTCACCACCTGGATTAACTTATGGTAACACCTTTATGTGCTCATTCCTCCACACCCTGAGCCCACATACTTACCAGACACCTTTCCCTCCTTTGATAACTTAACACCTCTGCCTGTAATGTAGCAATGATCATCCTATAGTGGAAATGAGGTCCCTTTTTCCTCAGAAGCTCTTTTGGGTCCTCTATTACTGACTTAAACATTCTACTGACTCTCTACCTTTATTCTAACACATATCAAACTTTTTGGTTAATCCCAGACAGAAGTCATCTAAACTAGAGCCCACCCCCAGCAACACATCTCATGTTCTAACACAGTTCCCTCATTTCCAGTTCATCATGCCAGGCTTGCACACTCAGGTTGCACTCAGAAAGCTCAGGACAGCATGAGGGATGTATTACATTAGTCCATTCTCATGCTGCTCATAAAGACATACCTGAGACTAGGTGATTTATAAAGAAAAAAAGCTTTAATGGACTCATAGTTCCATATGGCTGGGGATGCCTTATAATTATGGCAGAAGGTGAAGGAGGAGCAAAGGCATGTCTTACATGGCGGCAGGCAAGAGAGCATGTGCAGGGTAACTGACCTTTATAAAACCATCAGATCTCGTGAGACTTATTCATTACCACAAGAACAGCAGGGGAAAAACCCGCCCCCGTGATTCAGTTACCTCCCACTGGGGCCCTCCCATGACACATGGGGATTATGAAAGCTACAATTCAAAATAAGATTTGGGTAGGGACACAGCCAAACCATATCAGGGGAGATAGCACATGAGTGCAGCTCTCATGGCCTCTCTCTCACTGCAGTTAGTTTTCCCTTCAGAGACCTCCATTTGTCCCCAGTTCATAGCCTCCTCTTGACCTCATCTCCCTTCTAACCCAGACTGGATCCTGATACTTAACTACGCAAGTTATTCATGAGTATTCAAAGAGCTTTGCCTACACTGTTCTTCTTCTGTGCTACCACAGAGACTGAGCCCTGGGTCCACACTACAGTCTGCCTCCTTCATTCACACTCTGCAGTGACAAAGCACTCCAATTTTTAAAAATAATACAAATAAAATATAAAAAACACCACCAGAAAGAAATACACAAAGACTAACACATAGCACATGATTTCTAATGAAGGTTGCTCAAAAATTCTTGCATTTGACCTTGATGGGCTTCCTCACTCATTCTTCCCAACAATTTTGTCATTTTCCTCAAGCCCCAACCCAATCTCCCTCTCCATCCCAACCCCTACAGTAGATAACTTCAGAAATGTGTTTCTTCAACTCCATCCCCTCACCTGCAAGTCAATCTCCACCTGCACACACCCTACAGCTTCACACCAGTGCAGGACAACCTGTCTTTACTGGTTCAAAACTAAGTTCTGCCCTTGGGCTTTGATCTCATTCCCTTCAGTCTCTACCCAGCTCTTGCCCTATAGATTATCTCCTCTCTCCTTTCTGCATCTTCAACCTCCCACTCTTATCAGCTCCATCTCTCAGTCCACCAAACTTGCTCTGTTAACTTGCTCTGTCAACTTGCTCTGTCATCATTAAAAAGCCCTGCCTTGATCCCAATGTCTTCTGCTCTCTTTTCTTCTCATCCAAACCTCCTCAATGGATATTTGCTGCCTCCACATCATCTCCTCTCATTCACTCCCAGCCTATTGTAACCCGGTTTCTGTCCCGTCTCATTTCCCCCACCCCAGAGTTTCATTGAAACTGCTGCTTTCCAACCACCGGTGACTGCTCAAATGGCAAATCCAAAGGGCAAATTTTGCCTCTTACCTCATTAGATTATTCTACAGCATGTGCCAGTAGATGACTCTACTGCAGATGACACTGTAAATCACACCTTCCCATTTTGAAACTCTGTTTAATCATTCTCCTGATTGTCCTATTTCTCCAATCACTCCTTCTCAATTTCCTTCATGGGTTCCTCCTCTTCTCCCCTCCTCTTACCTGTCTTCTCAGCTTCTGTCTCCTTACTCTACCTACCCTCCCTGGGTAACCTCATTCACAGCCATGTTGGTCATTAACATTTATATAAAAATACCTACCAAGTCTACTATCTCTAGCTCCCATCTCTCCCCTGAGGTTATATCCAGCTACCTCCTAGACATGGCCACATGTATGTCCCAAAGTCCCTCAAATCTATCATGTCTCTTCTGATGCCACATTCTCTTCCCTTCACCATTTAACCTGTTTGTTCCCTGGTACTGCCCATTTTAGCTAGACATCACCCTCAAACCAACCAACCAATCGAAGTACCTCTGTTGGCTTTAACTAACCTCTCTGCCTTGTTATCCACATGGAGCAATCCTAATAATTTTTATCAACTGCAGATTTATTGAAAGTATTCCCTCTCCATGCCTCTTAGCACTTCCTGAGAACAGGACCTCTGTTTATTCCCCTGACTTGATTTTTCAGTCTAGGGGATAATGGCCCAGCACTGACACGTGAAATACCAGAACTTCCATGAGCTGAGCTGTCCCTAGGCTTACCTCTCCCAACTCACCTTCCTCGTCTCAACCTTGTCATTTATGAGGAAGGTCAACAAAAGGCTCATGCTCCTCTAACATGCCACACTGCAACGTGGCCTTGCCTCTTCAGACATACTATCTCACATGCCTAGAACACACTTCAAGATTTAGCTCAAGCATCACCTTTCCCAAGACGCCTTTTCACACTCCTCCAGCCTGAGAGCTGCCGCTCCTTGGTGCTACCATAACATTCCATTTTAACCTCCAGCATATTTCATACTCTTCTAAAATTACGTACTTGTCTATCAACCTTCCCCCAAGTAGACTCTAAATTCCTCAAGTCAGGGACTGCTCATAATAGGTGCTCAACCTGATTCCTTTGCATGCTAAATGTTACTGATAACTTCTGGCACATTTCCAGACCTCTAAGTACCCTGGCCATCCCATATGACCCTTTCTCTGCCATGTACTAATTGACTGGGAGGCTCTGCTATGGCTGAGATATTTTATTGCTCCAAACACACAGCAGGGTTGGTTGTGATCATCTGGCTACAGTTTGAAATGATGGTCTCCACCACAGTAAGAGTTAAAGGAATTGAGGACTTACACTAAAATTAGCTCTATCTTGCCACTCAACATAGTGTAAGATTTGGCAAGACAAGTCCCTTAGGCAGACAAACTGCTGACACAGCATGGTAAAACAGAACTCAACCAAAGAGGAAAACCTGCAATACCTTTACATAGGCAATTCTGAGTTCTGCTGATTCATTCTGACTTAAAGCTGCAATAACACTTGGTAAGGAACACCCAAGCTGACTTTGCATTTTTTTCTGCAGAGCTCACAGAATTTGGCATACAAAAAATTTAATAGTTGTTCTTTATGATCCTTTGCAATTTCTCAAATATTGGTTGTGGTCACTTACATTATAGTGTTTGATAGCATTAACAGGTATTTTTCTTGCAAAGATGCAGTCCTGATCAAAATACTGACAAAAGCTTAAAATACTGACTATAATTTCTGTAACTCAAGAAAACCATATAGAAAATCTCTTTCACCAAAGAAAGGCTCAGTGCTAGATCTATTTGAGGCTGAAGAGCCTTAGTTAAGTCAACAGCTCTTGTTCACACTTTGTACAAAGACATCTGTACAACTGATTCCAACTTAGGAAACAGCATTTAAATATCAACAAACACATGCTCAGAGACAATCGGGTAAATTTTCATCAGGACCAAAATTTCTAAGAAACCATATTAGAGCAAATTATAAAGCAAAGAATCTTCTCAAAATAGGTATTTGCAAGTCATCACTTACTCTGTTCTTCCCACAGAAGTCATGCGAATTGCATTATAAAGAGTAAATGGAAGAAATTTCTAGACTGTAGTCAAATTATACTTGAATCAGTAAATTTATCATGCTTCTTATATATAGTGATGATTATAATTAACATTTAATTAACTGGATTACTTCAAATATTTATTCCATTTAAAATTATAATATGTAAGTGCTGTGTTTGAGATGCTTAACATGTTAAATATCTTTTATTTTGGAAAAAAAAATATAATTCATTCAGAATTTTATACTTTACATGCTCTATAATAATCTGCTAGAAAATAGTTGTTAAACAACAGACATTATTTTGACTAAACCGATATTATAAAAACAAAGCTTTATTGCACCTGCTTCTTAAGAAGATTATGTCTAAGTACTCACTTGTTCAGTATGAGGTCAAGAATGAATTTGGAGCCAAAGGCTTCAATCTGGAAGCTTGCCTGGGCCAGATGGACAGCCTATGGATTCAAAAAGACAGAAGAACCTTAACTTACTTTCCTGTCTTTAAGACAGATTATTATCAAGAATGATATTTAAGACGAATAACTTTTATGTATCAGTTCATTTCCTTATGTATCATCATATAGCAATTCATTTCTTTAGGAGACTAGATACAATATCATGGTTTTGCTAGGAAAATCTAAATATTTGGGTAGCAAAGAGCTAATAAGACAACGCATCCTTGAAAATGAACCCACCAAGATAAAAACCAACAGCATATTCTGCTGGACTTACAAAGTGACCGTGATGAATTATGCAAAAGTCTGACTAATTAAAGCTTGATTTCAGCCCGTTTTGTGCATAAAGCTAAACAACTCTTTCTGCACACCTAAGTGAAAAATCATGTCAGTGCTCTGCTCTTCAGCAGGAATTAGAACTTTCTTGGAACGTTCTCTAAATGATGTATCAGCAGAATATGACAGTAAAATGGGAGAGTACAACCTTGTAACTTCAGAAAGCACTTAGAACCTGGCCTTTTGTGAATACTGAGAGCTTATGTCCCCCTTTAAGAGTCATATGTTTATAAATATTGTCATTATTTTGTCTTAATTCAAACTACAAAGATAATTCCATCTAAACATGAATCCTATTTACTAGATGTTAAAGATTATTAGGGCTCACAGAAGCTTCTTGAATATTGCAAATTAACAAATCAATAAAGTTTTGTCAAAGTATTAGCTAACATAAAACTCTCCTTTGTCACACTATCAGGAAAAAAAAAAAAGAACAAGGCTAAATGAAACACCTACACTGTACTTCCTTGACTCACTAACGTCCTTCCTCCAGAATTGCATTCCTAAGGCACAGTGGGTGCTGCAAATCATCTGTGAAGTGCTTCATGCATGGTAACTGGACACCAGCATGAACACACCAGGCATCTCCCTCCCAGTACTTTCTATTCCCACCTTCCCCCCAATACTACCCCATGCTCCTCTTTGCCTTCCCTGTATTTATGATGATTGAAACTCTCCCCATCCTTCAAAGGCGTCCCACCTGCAATGCTTTTCACGAAGTCTTTCTTCACACAGTCTTCACGCTCAGGGCTTTGGAAGCACTTTATTTGTGCTTCCCTGTCTCTCCCTTTCCCATCCCTCCCCTGGGTGGTAAGCTCCACAACATATATCACAGGGGTCTTGCAAACAGGTCTAGATTAATGACTCTTCCCCAGCATATCTGACCTTCCAAGTAATTCACCAAATATTCATTGTCAAGATCTTTTTGCCATACCAAACCCATAAAACACTATAAATAAACCATGACTTATACTTTCAGTCAGGCACACTGCCAAATCAGATAGTCACTCAATAATAATCCATAAAATGTAAAAAGGAAATTAACAAATATTAAATTTTAAATACAGAACAATGAGAAACAAGGCTCCTAAATCCTTAATGCCATAGGACACCAAGTCAAATTCCAAACAACCTTCTAGAACAGGGTCACCATACTTGTGGGCTTCCTGTATCCATACAACTCTGAGTGAGAGAGAGAGAGAAAGAGAGAGAGAGAGAGAAACTTCTGTCAAGTGTGGTCTCTGTTATCCACAACAGAACTCTATTCAATACAAATATCCACTAGTCTTCAAATTCATTCTGTACCTTGAAGCATTAATTTTTGCATAAAGATATTTATATTGATGAATAATTTGTACAAGGAGAGATTTTTCAGCTCTAGATCAAAAAAGCTTTAAGTATGTAAAATTTACTTCCTAAGAATAAGATAAATCCTTAAGTATAGTTTCTCTTAAGAATATTATACAGTAGAGATGAGTTCATTAGTGGCACCCTGGTCTAAAAGAGCTGATAAATATACCTCCTTGAACATCTTTATAAACACTAAGAAGAACTTGACAGAGACTCAGTAAAAGGCTTATTTTATAGCAAATAAGTGATGCGACAAGTACAAACACTGACAACACTCTGTTGCAAAATAAGGTAATCTGGTGGTAAATGTAGTACCTTCATTTTACAGAATTGTAGGAGTTACACAATTTGATAATTGCTAAAATAGGTTTATACCAAGTCAATGTGACTAGCTTCAGTTTAATAGAATTTAATCAAAGAGCTAGTAAATCATACTGGGTTTTCCTTTTGCTTTTGCATTCAATCATTCCACACAAACATATTAAGTCCTGCTTTGCATATAAAGATAGCTGGGACACAGCTTCCGCCCTCAAAAAAGTGATGGTCTCCAGAGGGGCAGGTAGAACTGTCAGCCTCAGCTTGTCTAATGGGCCACAGGGACCATGGCTGAACCCCATCCAGGCAAAGAGAGGTGCAGAAAGGATCCACTGACAAGGTGCTATTTGAACAACAACTCAAAAGATGAATAAGAATCCACGTGTCAGAGAAAGAAAAGACACTCAAGGCATGGAGGAAAACATTTATAAAAATCGAGTCAAAATGAATGTGAGAAAAATAAGCTTTTTAAATTTTTTAAAAAATGAATATGGCCTGTAGGAAAATGGTTTTCAGATGAAATGTCAAACAATGAATCTGAAAAGGTGGGATGGAGACTGGCAGGCTTCACGTAACATGATCAGTGACATTTATGATCGCAAACAAGAACATGTGGCCAAGACAATGAGCCTTCTCCTAAATGGCCACTCCCTCAAACTCACTCAGCACCATTTCTGGCACACGCCATCATCATCATCATCATCATCATCATCGATTCAAACATCTTAACAGATTACTCTCCAGAACTGAAGCAATTTATCATGCCAGCAACAAGATATCTGTTTATCCATAGGAAAAAAAAGAATCTGATTTTATTACCTTTATCAGTAAGAATGTTTTAATATTTTAATTCTAAGAGGAAGCACATTTTCTATAAAATGATTTAAGATTTCCTCACCATATTCATCTTCTTTGTCAATGTATCAAATGGAATTAGTTTCATCTAATACATTTATATCCATTTTAAGTCATTTAAATATATCGATGTATGTTATTTTGCTTACATTCTGTTTCTCTTTCCATTGCTATACATTCTGCAAGTGCTTAGACAGTACAGATTCTTCTCTATACCAAAATAAATACCTGACAAGTGCTACTTTTCCCTATCATTTTATTTCTGCCCTGTCTTAGACACAATTAAAATAGTGTTTAACTTCTGGATGCTATGCAGTCCATTTCAATTTGTCACTTTTTCTTTAACAAAATATTATACAGTTTTTATATATGCCCATTTTAAATGTTTTCAAATCATGTAAAGTGAGTCATTATTTTATAAACCACATTGTTGTTTTATATATATATATATATTTTTTTTAACAGAATATTGGCTTGCTTCTTCCAAATGGTAGAAAAGTTAGAAGAATGGCTGGGATGAGTACAAAGTCTTACAATATACAGCCATATCATTTTTGGTTGATTTAACAGATTTTAGAGATAATGAACTGACCAGCATCACTGAAATCCATTAAAAATACAAAGACTACCTATAGTATTGTTCTTCTTTTACAAAGGAACTATACAGTGAGGTTTAGAAATGTGTTCAGTAATACAAAATCAGATCCTAGGAATGCTTCAGAGAAGAGTTCATGAACCACATATTAGGTCATAATCAGTTATTTTCTCTTTCGGGATATCTGTTAAACAGCCTTGCTTTTATAAGGACACTCACTATAATAGCACTGGGGAAGAATGCAGGGTTTTATAGCCAAAGAACATCATTTCACAACAAGAATGAGCATGTCCCTGGGCTCAGAATTACCACCCTGAAGGACTGAGAACAGCTGCTGCCTAACCACTTTAGTATTTTTCTTTTAACTCAGAATCTGGCAGAGGGAAATTACAGGAGCTCTGAAAAGAAAAACAATTAAACTCAATTATATACACAAACCTCCTTCACTGGAGAACAGTTTACACGTCTTAGCAATGTGCTTTTGTTTTTATTTTTTCTTTCTAGTGGATGGCATCTAATGGTATATTAAATAACTTTAAGAAAGCTATTGGGTTCTTCGGCTAAGACTTGTTTCTCACCTCACCATCAAGCAATGTTATGACATTAAGCAATCATACATGCTCAACTCTGTGTAGGGTACATTAAATAGGCTCAATAGATACTATTATGTTTTCTTGGGACTTATATTCTAGAATAGCTAATATAGACATAAAAACAAGAAGAAAAATAACTCTATATCTAATCATAAAAATAAAAGGCAGCCATTTGCAGGATATACATGTTTTCATGCAACTATGTTTCACACATAATAGGTGTTCAAACAGTATTCTTCACTGCTTGGCAAGAATTTGTGAGTTCTGTAGAGCGTACCCATAACTAGAACTGAAAATGGGAAATAACATTTTCCCAGAATTCAAAAAATATCATAAGGCTGAATTTCTACTAAATTGTAAAATTTAGTAGAAATTGAGCAACTTGGGTAACTGAGTGCCTACACTATGGATCATCACATCTTCTGAGACATATATTTCACCTTAGTATGCTCTAAACCAGTGGTCCCCAACCTTTATGGCACCAGGGTCCAGTTTCACAGAAGATAATTTTTCCACGGATGCGGTGGAGTGGGGGATGGTTTCAGGATGAAACTGTTCCACTTCAGATCATCAGGCATTAGATTCTCATAAGGAGTATGCAACCTAGATCCATCGCACGTGCAGTTCACAATAGGGATCATGCTCCTATGAGAATCTAATGCCACTGCTGATCTGACAGGAGGTGGAACTCAGGCAGTAATGCTCACTCACCCACCATTCACCTCCTGCTGTGTGGCCCAGTTCCTAACTGGCCACAGCCTGATATTAATGTGACCTGGAAGTTGGGGACCCCTGCTCTAAACTATAGGTGGTGTGAGAAACATAACAGAATTTGGAAGTGGTTTCCTGATCTTAAGATATACTCAGTTTATTTAGGGAGATATTCATTTAAGTAATGAACGAAACATGCCCAAAGTGGAATATCAATAGACAAGAAAATGTTTTACAAACAGAGGTAAGAAGCCCTTTAGGGTATCAAGCAGGCCTAAGCAAACACCAGTGGAATGATTCACATTCAACTTCGTAAAGAAGAGGGCTACAGGTCTCGGCTTCAGGAAAGAGGGCATTAGAGACAGCAAAAGGCAGTAAGCAGATGCCTGTCTTCTCTGTTTATTCTAACACAGAAAAAACAATGTTTATTCTATGTCTGTTAAAACACTGAATATAGCATCTACACTGTATACATGTGACAGGTGTGTGAGTGTGTGTGTGTAACCATAACCTTTTCAGGAAGTATTTTATTTCCTTTATCTTGTTGCATACGGTTCTTTTCCTTACCTTTACAGTTTTTCAATAGACCCTTCAAGAGTTTCTACTCCATTATCTTCAAATATGGTGGAGAAAGGTCATAGAATATAAAACATCACCTTTTTTTGAGATTCAGGACATTTTATAATGTTTCAGAGAAGGCAGATTTGAAAATTCACCAACTAACAAGATGGGAGGAGGAAAATTCGCTAATTTGATGCTAGAGGGACCCTGCCTTTGTCATCATGGGTTGAGCTGCTGAGAACAAGAGTCCACTTCACCAGGAAGACTTTCATCAGCATGGCTGTTTGGTATGTTTTTCTTTTCATACGAAAACAGTAGGCACAGAATCCAGCATCCCAGATAATTAAATATCAATGAGAATAAAATGTCAACTTTAAATTGAAATAAGTTTGAGGAAAAGAAGTCACTTCTTTTCAATCACAGAGGTTTTTCTCAAGAGGACTAGTTTGGACCTATCCTGTAGCTGGAGAAACATAGAAGTCCAGCTTGTGGATCTTTTTCTGTATAATGCAAAAATCCAAATATGTAAATATATCTTAAAAGTTTTGAAGTCCAAAATAAAATATCAGCAGACCATTTTTAATTGTAATTTTGTTCTAATCCCTCATTCTAAATTGATACATTGGTGACTGCACAGGTTTGTGTTATGATAAAAATAATAATGCCTCACATTTCTTACATTTTAATCATCTCAAAGTACTGTCATGTCTATCTAGAACACAGCACCCCATGCAATTGGTACAGCAGACATTTTTATTACCCTTTTATAGAAAAGAAACTTTTTTAAAGGGCAGAGAGAGATTAACTAATGTTATTGTCCAAGGTCATAGATCAAAGGAAGAAACACGAGGTGTTAGTTTTAGTTAAATGACAAAAAAGTGGCATACTTATGCCAGAAGTCCTTACATCTGCAAGCCTCAATGTTTTCCGGTCAGTAAAATACAAATAATAATAGCTTAACAACATGATGTGTGCGAGGATTAAATAATACAATAATGCAACTGACGGCCAGGTGCAGTGGCTCATGCCTGTAATCCCAACACTTTGAGAGGCTAAGGCAGGAGGATCGCTTGAAGCCAGGAGTTCAAGACCAGGCTGGGCAACATGGTGAAACCCTGCCTCTATGAAAAATACAAAAATTAGCCAGGCATGGTGATGCATGCCTCTAGTCCCAGCTACTCAGGAGGCTGGGGCAGGAGAATCACCTGAGCCCAGGTGTTTGAGGCTGCAGTTAGCCAAGATCATGCCACTGCACTTCAGTCTGGGTGACAGAATGAGACCCAGTCTCAAAGAAAATAGCAATAATAATAATGTGACCAATGTAGCTCAGCCACAGTGAAAACGCTCAGTCATTTAGGAAGGAGACAGTAAAGTAGGAAAAAGAGAAAAAAGAATACAGTAACATTTTGGAAGGGTATCAATCAACCCCACCCTAAAGTTCCCTCCCAGGATAGTTAGCCACCATCTAGCAAATTCCAATGTGCATTTATACTCAGCAAAATTTGCAAATTTTGTATTTTTATTGCTAATTACCATTATGTATTATGCTTTGACCTTGTTCAAGTTGTCATGTCTTCAAAATAATATGAATCATTTTCCTCAGAAGTGAAACAGCTGCAAATGCTACATGAAGGCAGTTCTGCAAATTAGGGTAATTTGCTGAACATTCTTGCCATGATGCATTTAAACAGGTAGTTTGAAGGAGAAAAATATTATCATGTTTTCTTCTACCATGTTCCAATTGATAGTATTATGGGCTAACCAGCAACAATTTGTATTAAATACCTACCTTATGTAAGATACTAGAGCAGATTAGTATAGGAGAGTTAGTTTTGTTTTTCTGGTTTTTTTGTTTGTTTGTTTGTTTGTTTGTTTTGAGACAGGGTCTCACTCTGTTGCCCAAGTTGGTGTGGAGTGGTGCAATCACAACTCACTGCAGCCTTGACCTCCTAGCTGAAGCAATCCTCCCACCTCAGCCTCCCAAATAGCTGGGACCACAGGTACATGCCACTGCTCTCAGCTAATATTTTTATTTATTTTTTCATAGAGATGGGGTCGCACCATGCTGTCCAGGCTGGTCACAAACTCCTAGGCTCAACAATTCACCCCCCTTGATCTCCCAAAAAGTGCTGGGATTATAGGTGTGAGCTACCATGCCTGGCCGAGAATTAACACTTAGATCAAAAAGATCATAATATGGTTAAGGAAATCAAATGAGTAACTGCAAAGAGTGAAAAATATAATATGTCAATTAAATAAGAATTGTTATTGTTGTTGTTGTTATTATTATTATTATTATTTTAGAGATGGGTCTCACTGTGTTGCCCCAGCTGGTCTTGAACTCCTGGCCTCCTCAAGCAATCCTCCCATCTTAGCCACCCAAAATGCTGAGATTACAGGTGTGAGCCACTACACCTGGCATAAATATTATTTGTAAAGATACCACATACAATATAAGCATGATTAATTACCAAATTTGGAGTGAGGGCAACAAGTGCATTTGAATTTGTGGAGTGAGTCTGCTGGGGGCTGGAGAGAGCTGAGAATGGCTTATGAGGAAGACTTTCTCTGCATTTAAAGAAAGAATTCAGACAGCTCTTCTAGGATTTATTTAATAGAATGAAATTATAAAGTGTTAATAAGTATTTGCTAACAAATAAATGCTTAAGAAACATGCTTTTAAAGTAAAACACAGGATGCCTTCCATTCTGGAGTGTTATACTGCAATGTGGATTGTGGTGTGAGTTAAACATGACAGTTTATCATAAAATAAAGCATTTCACAAGAATGACAAGTAGGGGGAAAACATACATGCCTGAAAAATGCCCGAAAACATACATGCCCGAAAATGTTAATCAATCTATCTTTTGGCCTTAAATTAGGAAGCTTAAGTCATACCCTTTGAAGGCTATTACAGAAACAAGACCAAAGCATCAACAAAGCACACTCTTCTCACAACCCACGATGAACATCTCCTACTTAAAGGAAGCAGATCACTGTGTGACTTTGTTCTCTGTGCCAACCTAGCCGAAAAAGATGGAACTTCTACTCTAAAAGAAATCTAGCCAATATTCGATTATGCGATCTGATGGTACAGAAAAAAGGAAAGCTTGGATTTATGGATTTGTCAATTTTAACTTCTGACCAAATCTTATACAAGAGCTCTTTTCTAAATAAATCAATTTTAAAGAGATTCCAAATTCATCTTCCTCTCTTTTCTTATGTACCTCAGTTTGAGGTACTCTTTTTTTTTTTTTTTCCCCCTGAGATGGAGTCTCGCTTTGTCATCCAGGCTGGAGCACAGTGACATGATCTCAGCACCACAACCTCCGCCTCCTGGGTTCAAGCAATTCTCGTGCCTCAGCCTCCCAAGTAGCTGGGACTACAGGTGTGCGCCAATACACCCAGCTAATTTTTGTTTTTTTTTTAGTAAAGACAGGGTTTCACCGTATTGGCCAGGCTAGTCTTGAACTCCTGACCTCAAGTGATCCACCCACCTCGGCCTCCCAAGGTACTGGGATTACAGGCATTAGCCACTTTGCCCAGCCGAAGTACTCTTAAATATGCAAAAGATGGACGCTGAAGAGAAAGAGGAAGTAGGCACTGATAATCCAAATACATATTCCAGTCAATCACATTAGCCACACTAAATATTTCTTTTTAAAATTCTTCATGGCCAGCCAAAGAAGAGAAGCTACATTTAATCTTATGGTGGGTGTGGGGGAGGTCAAACTAAGATTTTCCCTAGTGATTATTTAGCAACCCTGGAGGACTCTGTAACAATACACTTTCACTGACAAAGCATCCTTGGACATGTATATGAAACGTCTTCTATACATTTACCGTTAGTGATTAATGTTTGCTGGATATTAAACTGGCAATGCCAACTAAGGAGAAAGACTGAATTACAAGCCTTTGGAGCACTTGCTATTTAAAATGGGTAAAGCAGCACAAGTATCACTACAGCAGTATTATTTCACTTTCATATATTTTTTGAAAGATGAGTAAAAATACAACTATGACAACAGTTACCATGGAAGCGGTTTCTTTCGGCTGCCTTCCTGAATAGTAACATTTAATGTGGTGCATTAATCTAGTAGCTGAGGTGTGATTCACCTTGTTCTTTTTCCTCGTCAATTCCTACATCACCAAACTGCACAACTCCAAGGAACACTTCTCTCTCTGCTAACACTTGTGTCATAAAGCAAGAACATATTTTGTCTTTCTAGCCAGAATTATTGAACACCCACTAAATAATTTAAATAAAAGAATAGAAATAAAATATAAGTTTTGGAAAGCAAGACACCAAGCACCATGCTTAGTGTCTGTGACTCATTACATGGCAGTTTTTTAAATTTGCTTATATAATGTGAATACTATTCTAAAAGAAAAAAAATGCCTCATGTGAGGCAACCCTCCTTAAGGAGTCCTACTTCCCTAGTCTGCCTACTCTGGTCCTTGGAATTTTGACTATAACAATCCAGTGGACTCATGTCAATGCAAGTATCAATCCAAGGCAATAGAAGGTTCTTTAACTTGAGTCTTTATGATGACTACACAAGGATTCGTTAAGAATGAGACATTCTGAAATACAAAATGAAAATTATGGTACAGTAATTATACAGTTCATTTTAGCATTGTTCTACCTAGCAAACCATAAATGATATAGAGTAGATTCAAATATTAACCTCCAATTCTCCCTCACTAATAAATTACTGAAAACATGTAATCAAAGAAGGCTGAGCAGACCTGTCCAGGCCAGAGCTCTCTTCTCTTGAAATACCTCGATTCACTGATCCTTGTTGGTAGGTTTCATACTGTTTCTACCCAGTGATTTGTGTTGGGATCTCTATACCAGAGCTGATATTTCCATTTGCAGAATTTTTCAGGCTCTGCTTATGAGACTGCTCAAAGTTCATGTTAAATATACAGTTGTTTGACAATGATATTCCTAAGTGGTCTTTGCTTTCCTTGACTACCCTCAGCAAGTTGCACATTACTGGGGCAGAGATCCCTTTTATCTACAGAGAACTACAGCTACAGATTAGGAAAAGTTCAGTGTTCTCTGGTCCTCAGCCATGTCTGGCTCTGTCCTTTGCACTGAATTCTGACCTTATCTACGACTATGGATGGGTTGTATTCTACCCCTCTGGATGAAAAGAGTAACTTTCACATTGGGAGTCATGCCAAAAATGGATTTCTCCATTTTACAAAAATGCAGGTGCCAGTAGACTTCCTAAGTAACATGATTAAGGCCTGTTCCTCGACATAGAGGCCCACAACTGTCCTGTTTCACAATTTTACTCAAAACAAACATGTGTACTACACATACTTTACCCAAGCTAGATGTAGAAAAGCTAATATTGATATGTGACCTCATGTTCTCTAATATCGAACTTCCACAGAGCTCTGGAAACGATCAACCACTCAACCTGTATTTGCACAATTTTTAAAACTAACATTTAGAATACTGACCACTATGCAGAATCTCCTATTTTCATACGCAAATGATAGGTCTCACCACGTCCATGTAATGTTTTAGGCCTATTAAAACTCCATTTTTTTTTCTAAATGTGAACCTAGAAATTACATGGAGCCTTGAAGACATATAGAAATAAAAATAGAATATATCTATTATGTATCTGAGGCATATATCTATTTCCTCAGATTATATATTACCTTGTTGGCTTCTACATCATAAATGAAATCATTTACTCATTAAGCAAATAATCATGTGTGTCTACCACATTTCAAGCAGAAGCCCTGGCCTTCCAGGGTTTACATTTTAGGGTGTGTGTTTTGTGGGGGATGGCTAATACAACCAACAATATAAAGTAAGTTAGATAGTGATGAGTGATATAGGTAAAAAGATTAAAGTAGACAAGAGTCAAAATAAGTTAGGGAGTTTTTAGAAGAAAGAGGTGACAGTTTTAAATAGGATGGTCAAAGAAGGAGTCTTTGAAAAGCTGATATTTGAGCAAAGACTAGGTGAAGGTGCAAGTCATGTAAATACCTAAGGAAAGAGAATCCCAGACAGAGGGAACAGCTAGTTGTAGAAGCCCCGAGGCAGGGGCACACTTGGTCTATTCAAAGAATAGCAATTAAAAGGCCAGTGTGGGTCAAGCAGAGGGAGACTAGAGGAGTTGTGCAGGCAATAGTCACAGAAACAATGAGGGGTCAATTGTGTAGCACCTTGTGGGCCACTGTATGAACTCTGCCTTTTATTCTGAATGAAATAGTAATTTGCTGAGAATTTTGAGTGAGGAATGATATGATCAGGTTTCCATTTTTTAAAATTCACTGGAAGCTATTGTGCAGACTATGCACTAAAGTGGTTAGAGGGCAAGGGAGAAGCAGAGTAGCCTTAAGAGACTTTTGCAAAATAATCCAGGTAGGAGGTGATAGGGGTTTGACTTGGGAAATAACAGTGGAGTTGATGAGACTTGGTCAGATTCTGGGAAGACAGTGAAGGCAAAGTCAATAGGACTCACTTACAGAGTAGACATGGATTATAATGAAATAGAGGAGACAAGAAAACTCTAAAATGTCTGGCCTGAGTAACCAAAAGGAGCAAGCAATTTATTAAGATGGGGGAAAATTGCAGGAGAAGGAGGTGGTGGTAGGAATTCAGGACCCTGAATCTAAGTTTGATATGCACATTACATACCCAAGTGGAGTTGTGAATAAGCAGTTAGATATAAAGAATAAATCCTTCAAACTATGGTATGGTTTGGACCTGTACCCCACCCAAATCTCATGTTCAATTGTAATCCCCAATGTTGGAGGTGGGGTCTAGTAGGAGGTGATCATGAGGATTTGATCAAGAGGACGGTTTCTCATGGTTTTAACACCATCCCCCTTGGAGCTGTCATCGCAGTAGTGAGTTGTCATGAGATTTGGTTGTTTAAAAGTGTGTGGCACCTCGTCCCATCTCTCTTCCTCCTGTTCTGGCCATGTGAATGACTGCTCCCACTTTGCTTTCCACCACGGGTAAAAGCTCCCTGAGGCTTCCCCAGAAGCAGATGCTGTCATGGTTCCTGTACAGCCTACAGAACCATGAGCCAATTAAACCTCTTTTCTTTATCAATTAACAGTCTCAGGTATTTTTTTATTGCAATGTGAGAATGGACTAATACAGAAAATTGGTACCAAGAGTGAGGTATTGCTATAAAGATACCTGAAAATGTGGAAGCAGCCATGGAACTGGGTAACAGGCAGAGGCTGGAAGAGTTTGGAGGGCTCAGAAGAAGACAGAAGATGGGGGAACATTTGGAACTTTACCTAGAGACTAGTTGAATGGTTATGACCAAAGTGCTCATAGTGACATGAACAGAGATGGCCAGCCTGATGAGGTCTCAGATGGAGAAGAGGAACTTATTGGGAACTATAGCAAAGGTCACTTTTATTATACTTTGGCTGGACTGTGCCCCTGCCTTGGGGATCCATGGAACTTTGAACTTGAGAGAGATGATTTAGGATATCTAGTAGAAGAAATTTCTAAGCAGTGGTGTTCAAGATGTGGCTGCTTCAAACAACTTATGCTCATATGCATGAGTCAAGAAATGAACTGAAACTAGAACTTATGTTTAAAAGGGAGGCAGAACATAAAAGTTTGGAAAATTTGCAGCCTGGCCATGTGGTGAAAAACGAAAAGCCCATTTTCAGGAGAAAAATTCAAGGGGATTGCAGAAATTTGCATAAGGAAAAAGGAGTCAAGTGCTGATAGCCAAGAAAATGGGAAAAAAGCCTTCAAGGCATTTTAGAGACTCTCACAGCAGACCATCACAGGCCCAGAGGCCTAGGAGGGAAGAATTGAATTGTTTCACTGGCCAAGCCCAGGGCCCTGCAGTCTGCCTCAGGACACTGCTCCCTGCTTCCCAGGCACTCTAGCTCCGGCCAGTCATGGTTAAAAGAGGCCAGGTACAGCTCAGGCTGCTGCTTCAGAGGGTGCAAGCCATGAAACTTGGCAGCTTCCATGTAGCATTAAGCCTGCCGGTGCACAGAGTATAAGAGTTGAGGCTTGGGAACCTCTGCCTGGACTTCAAGGGGATATATGGAAAAGCCTGGATGTGCAAGCAGAAGCCTGCTTCAGGGGCGGAGCCCTCATGGAGAACCTCTACTAGGGAAGTGCAGAGGGGAAATGTCAGGTTGAGCCCCCACACGGAGTCCCCACTGGGGTACTGCCTAGTTGAGCTGTGAGAAGGGGTCACCATCCTGAAGACCTCAAAATGGTACATCCACCAGCAGCTTGCACCCTGTGCCTGTAAAAGCCACAGGCACTCAATGCCAGCCCTTAAGAGCAGCCTTGGGGGCTGAACTCTGCAAAGCCACAGGGGCAGGGCTGCCAAGGCCTTGGGAGCCACACCTCACAACAGTGTGCCCTGGATGGGAGACATGCAGTCAAAGGAGATTATTTTGTAACTTTAAGGTTTAATGACTGCTCAGGTGGGTTTCAGACTTGCATGGGGCCTATAAGCCCCTTTCTTTTCGCTGATTTCTCCCTTTTGGAATGGGAGTATTTACCAAATGCCTGTACCTCTATTGTAATTTGGAAGTAACTATCTTGGTTTTGATTTTATAGGTGCATAGGCAGAAGGGATTAGCGTTATCTCAGAAAAGACTTTGGACTTCTGAGTTAATGCTGGAATGAGTTAAGATTCTGGGGGACTGTTCAGAAGGCATGATTGGATTTTGCAATGTGAAAAGGACACGAGATTTGGGAGGGGCCAGGGTGGAATTTTATGATTTGGATCTGTGTCCCCACCCAAATCTCATGTTCATTTGTAATACCCAGTGTTGGAGGTGTGGACTGTTGGGAGGTGATTTGATCACGGAAGCGGTTTTCCATGGTTTAACAATATTCCCACTGGAGTTGTTGTTACAACAGTGAGTTCTCATGAGAGCTGGTTGTTTAAGAGTGTGTCACACTTTCCCCCCATCTCGGTCCTACTCCTGCCATGTAAGACACCTTGCTCCCACTTTGCCTTCCACCATGAGTAAAAGTTTCCTGAGGCCTCCCCAGAAGCAGATGCTGCCATGCCTCCTGTATAGCCTGCAGAGCCATCCCCCTTGGAGCTGGCATAGCAGTAGTGAGTTGTCAGGAGATTTAGCTGTTTAAAAGTGTGGAGAGCCATAAGCCAATTAAACCTCTTCTTTACACATTACCCAGTCTCAGGTATTTCTTTATAGCAATTTGAGAACAGACTAATACACTAATTAAAGATATATCCTTTAATGTTTACTGAGTGAATAAATTTCGTAGTAATGGACAAGTGAGTAAATGAGAGACATATGAATGAGTAAATAAATAAGGGCATATTAGGGATAAAAAAATTCTAGTAAATGAATAAAGGAGGGTATATAATTCTGTGGATAACTTACTGTCTGATAGAGCTAGAGTTTAAATGAGAAACCTAAGATAACAGAGAAAAAATTATAGAAGTCAATTGTAAAGCAACATACTAATCGGGTTTTAAAATCAACATTTTTAATTAGGACAGTGTCACTTTGAAAACCGAGATATTATGCACTATAAACTTCCCAAAAAGAATTCAAGTCCAAGAGCATCACTTTCTTATGTCTTGTACATACATGTTAAAATTTCAAAAGAATGATCAGCAAATGAAGACACAGCTCTCTAACAAACCACATGGATCACATGCATGAATGTATA
Source organism: Pan troglodytes (assembly GCF_028858775.2). Taxonomy (NCBI): domain Eukaryota; kingdom Metazoa; phylum Chordata; class Mammalia; order Primates; family Hominidae; genus Pan; species Pan troglodytes. The sequence continues at coordinate 108,696,497 of NC_072411.2, read as the reverse complement.
TATATTAAACATTCCTAAGAAACAACATAATGTTTATCTTTGATTTTCCGAAAGTTCATTTCCATGTTCTGGAAGTCATGATATCTCTACTGCTTCTAATATTTCAAACATGTCACTACTTTTAGGCATACATCATCATATACATTGTCATATACAATATCTCATTTTAGGAATTTTGAAGGCATAAACTTATTTATTTTTATTTACTAACTATATCTCCCATCTTAGAGACCTCATTTTAAGTCACAGAAATTAAGATATATCCCACATCCTACTAAATAATGTAGGTTTCTCAAAATCTCTTACCAATTTCATAATTAAAGTTTATATTGTGAAATTCAGGAACAAAAAGATTCTGAAGCATTATATAAATCACTTCATTCCTACATCTGTTCTCCGGGCTGCTACTTAAGTCACCAAATGACAGCAAGAAGACTTTTCTTGAATTTTTAAAAAAATTCACAGTGCTTCAAAATATTGTAATAGTGCCAAAGAATAAAAAACAAACAGAGCAATTTTTACAATTTTATATGATTTCAATTACGGTTATTTCAGATGATGTTTTTAATTACCTGAAATAAGCAAATAACTATATCTGGGCAATATTCAATTAGCCATAATTAGAGAAAACATAATGCTATTAATACTTGATTAAGAGCTCAAAATAAAAGCTACTTACAGTACATTAATTTTTTCCAAAAGGAGAGGACTATAATAAATTTAACACTTTTATCTTGGCAAAAAGAAAATTTTATAATCCATTTAAATGAAGACTTCAAGCAAACTCTTTTTTTTCTGCTTCCTATTCCAGTGAATACTAAATTAGCCAATTTCCCACAAAATAAAAATTATAGAATCTGCAAGAACGTAGGCCAGATGCAGTGGCTCACACCTGTAATCTCAATTCTTTGGGAGGCTGAGGCCAGAGGATGAATTAAGGCAAGGAGTTTGAGGCCAGGCTGGTCAACGCAGTAAGACCTTTTCTGTACAAACAGTAGGAAAAAATAGCCAGGCATGGTGGTGTGAGCCTATAGTCCTAGCTACGCAAGAGGCTGAGGATTGCTTAAGCCCAAAAGTTCGAGGCTACGGCGAGCAATGATCACACCACTGCACTCCAGCCTGAGTAAAAGAGCAAAAACCCATCTCTAAGAAAAAGAAAGAAAATGTTGTAGTACTTAGGGCAGAAAAAAACTAAGCTGGCTGGTTCACTGAGCAACTAGATGCAATGTAGGAAACAGTGCTGAGTGACAGAAAGATAACAGTTGCCATATTCCTAACTGATAAGTTTACAAGTTCTACTGCAGGGTTTCTCTACCTCAGCACTATTGACATGTTAGGCTAGATACTTCTTTGATTTTAGGGGACTGTCCTGTGCCCTGTGGTACATTTGGCAGCATCACTAGCCTCCACCCACTAGATTCCAGTAGCCTCCCCCGCCCAGTTCTGACAACCAAAAATATCTCCAGACACTGCCAAATGTCCTATGGGGGAGTGTTGGCAGCAGGGAGCAAACTGGTTGAGAACCCCTACTCTCTATGTACAGAAGATGTATGTATAGCTTCCTCTAGATGTGTTGCCTCAACACAAAACTCAACTTTTGTTTCTTTTTATTATTATTATTATTATTATTATTATTTTTTGAGACAGTCTCACCCTGTCACCCAGGCTGGAGAGCAGTGGTGCGTTCTCGGCTCACTGCAACCTCCGCCTCCTGGGTTCAAGTGATTATCCTGCCTCAGCCTCCCAAGTAGCTGAGACTACAGGCACGTGCCACCACGCCTGGCTAATTTTTGTATTTTTAATAGAGACGGGGTTTTGCCATGTTGGCCAGGCTGGTCTCAAACTCCTGACCTCAGGTGATCCACCCGTCTCGCCCTCCCAAAGTGCTGGGATGACAGGCGTCAGCCACCATGCCCAGTCAAAATTCAACTTTATTTTCAAAGCTTATTTTCAGCTGTCACCAAGGCCCTTGAAACAAAACAGCAAGAAGTAACTGATGCAAACAAAAATGGGAAGTTTCGTTCTTTCAACAGTTAAATATAATCCAACCGAAAAGAACTAGATTTTTAAAAATATATAGCCATACAAGCCTTCCCCCCAAATTAAACTACAGGTTTAAATCTGTCAAATGAGCTCATACGTATCCTTCAAAAAATAATAACAGAAGAAATATTGCAACTATCTACAGAGTCCAGAAATTTGATCTTCAAAAAAGCTGCTTAATATTGCTTTCTTTCTCCCAAAGTGGCAGCTTCATATTGTCTTTTGAAATGTCATTTGATGACTCAAAAGAAAACAACTATAATTTAGACAGCAAGGAATGAGAGGGAATAGGTCTCTATGTAGCCTCTGAAAGAAATTACTAAGCTGTTTTTCCACAATTCACGTAATATAGTCTCTCCATGGGTGAAACCCCGAGGTCTCTACATACCACTTACCTGGTGAAGGCTCCCACATTTCCATCTCATCCTGACCTGCCCCTGATCCCGGGGACAACGAGGTTATTAACATATGCACACAGATGACCAACAGTCCTCCTGAGCTGAACAGGCTCAGTTTCCTGTCAGCCTCCTAAACCTTCCTTTTCGGCCCCACATTGGGACATAGCAGCACTATTCCCCAGGACAAAGAATAGTAGTCATTTTTGACTGCTGGATTATTTCCTGCTGCTACCCTAACAAATTTCCCTGGATGTCAGGGCTTAAAACAACATAAATTATCATCTTACACTTCTGGAGGTCAAAGTCCAAAATCAAAGTCTAAAGTTTAAAGTTAAGGTGTTGGCAGGGCTGGCTCCATCTGGAGGTTCTAGGGAAGAGCCTGTTTCCTAATCTTTTCCACCTTCTAAAGGCTGTCTGTATTCCTTGGCTTGTGGGCCCCTCCTCGCATCACTCAAACCTCTGTTTCCAACATTACATCTCCTTCTCTCTGACTGTATCAGGGCCCTTGTGATTACACTGGGCCCACCCAGATAATCCAGGATATACTCCCATCTCAGTAGCCTCAATTTAGTCATATCTACAAAGTGTCTTCTGCCATGTAAGAGAACATATTCACAGGTGTTGGAGATTAGGATGTGGACATCTTTAGGGGAATCTGTCTACTATAACTCCTCTCCTCTTCTAGCCTACAATAATCCAAAATGTATCCCAAATCTACTTGCATCCCTGCAATTCCTCTGCTCATCACCCAGTGCAGTCCACACCATCACTGCCTGGACAAATGTAAACCCCTCCCAACTGGTATCCTTGCAGCCACTCTTGCCCCATCCAGTCTGTCTTCCAGAGAGCTGCCATAATGATCTTATTAAAATATAAATCAGGTAATGTTATTTCCTTGTTTAAAACCCATCAGTGGCTTCCTGATGAAACCACAACAAAATCTGTATAGACTCTTCCTCCTCTGGCCCCTTCTTAACTTTAAAAAAAAAAATTACAGAGCAGGAAATATGCAATTTTTCCTTCACAAAATGTCTCTCCATCCCTCACCATCAACCTTCTGAGGCTTTGTATGCCAAGCAGGAGCTCCCGGAAAATCCTTAAATGGGGGTACTTGGGTTCCAGCTGTTCTTGCTGAGTCTCCAAGTTTACTTTTCTCCCCAGGGGCAGAAGACAACAACTGAACACAGAATTCTAACCCTAAGTCCCGCTGCTCCAAGTCCTTTTCAAATGTAAAATGACCACAGCAAATTCAAAATAAGTAAGGAAGAAAAATCGAAGTGGTAGGGCGAAAAGGGGAAGAACACCATAGTGTGATACAGTCTTTGCCTTTCAGAGCAGGCAGACAAAAGATAGTACTTAGGTTGAAGGATCTAAAAATAGGGTAGAGATAAATTATTTAACGTTGTGAGAACTAAAAACAGAAATGTAACAGCCTTTGGGGCGTGCTGGGAGAGAAATTTTCAGTTTTCATATTATATTTTTATGAACTCTGAATTCTTAGACCATGTAAGTAAATATACCAGAGTAACCACCAATTTTATATGACATATTTATACTAATTTTACAGGTGTAAGTGTGCATGTGTATGCAAATTGGTCATCAGTTTTTCACCTCCAGTAACATTCCTTTGCTCTAGGCTCCCAGCACTCCTGTTTAGAATTCCCAGACCAGAGACTGTCTGTTTCTGGACTTCCTGGCGGTAAATCAGGACTTTCTGGACTTCCTAGTGATAAATCGAGGTAGTGTGATCCCCCCAACAGCCTCTCTGCTGACCACTGTTCCTTAGCCCCTCTCCTCTGCTTCTATTTTGCAAAAGCTCTTTTGTCCCTGAATCATCTCACACCAGCCACTCCTGAAGGCAGCTACTCTTTTCATTTTCAAGCAATAAATGTCCTCACTTCATAATTCCTACTCTCCATCTAACATGCCCAAATCTCAGGAGGCAGCTTGTCCACAAATGCAACCATGATTTGGAATAACAAACAATCCCTAATTCAATGGCCCATACCCTCATTTCATGTCCTCTAATAAATACCCAAATGCCTTTTACTGGAGGATATTTCAAAGAATTTTAGAGCCATAAGGGATTCTAGAGAACAAACGCATCCAGATCAAAATCACCTGAGACTTATAAAAATGCAAACCACCAGACCCCATACAGACCTACAAACTCAAAATCTTTTCAACAACTTCCCCAAGTGGTTCCAACTCACACTAAAGTTTGAGATTCCCAAATCTAATTCAACCTCCTTATTTTTAAAATTAGGAAATTTAAATCTAGATATAAGTGTCTTACCCAAAACTGGCTATCTATTGCACAGCCAGTCAATTATTCTACTCATAGTCTGGTCTCCCTTTTAAAGAAACTTATGAGATAAAATATGCAAAAACAGAAGGAAAAAACCTCAAGCCAGACGCGATGGGTCACGCCTGTAATCACGCACTTTGGGAGGCCGAGGCAGGTGGGTCACTTGAGGTCAGGAGTTCAAGACCAGCCTGACCAACATGGTGAAACCCCATCTCTTCTAAAAATACAAAAATTAGCCAGGTGTGGTGGTGGGGGCCTGTCATCCCAGCTACTCAGGAGGTTGAGGCAGGAGAATCACTTAAACCGAGGAGGCGATGCTGCAGTGAGCTGAGATCACTCCACTGCACTCCAGCCTGGGCAACAGAGGGAGACTCCATCTCAAAAAAAAAAAAAAAAAAAAAAAAAAAGAAGAAGAAAAAGAATGAAAGAAATTAAAGAAGACACAAACAAATGGGAAAACATTCACAAGGGAAAGGATGGTCTTTTCAACAAATGGTGTTGGGAAAACTAGACATCCACATGCAAAAAATTAAAATAAAGTTGGTCCCTAACCTACACCATTTAAAAATTAACTCAAAATGGACCAAAGTCCTAAACATAAGAGCTAAAATGACTAAATTCAGCAGGAAACAGAGGGGAAAACCTTCATAACATAGGATTTGGCAATGATTTCTTGACTATAACACCAAATGCACAGGCAACAAAATAAATAACAGATAAATCGGACTGCATCAAAATTTAAAACTTTTGTGCATCAAAGGACTCTATCCACAGAATGAAAAGCCAACCCATAGAACGGGAGAAAATATTTGTAAATCATGTATCTGGTAAGGGATTGATATCCAGAGTACATAAAGAACTCCTACAACTCAGCAGCAACAACCAAAAAAAACACAAACAACTAGATTAGAAAATGAGCGAAGAATTGAAAGACACTTCTCCAAATAAAATGTAAAAATGGCCAATAAACACATGAAAAGATGTTCAACATCACTAATCATTAGGGAAAGGCAACCAAACCACAAAGATACCACTTCATACTCATTAGAGTGGCTAATATTTTTTAAAAAATAAATAACAGAAAATAACCAGTGCTGGTAAGGATGTGGAGAACTGGAACCCTTGTGCACCATCAGTGAGATTATAAAATGGTGCAACCATCATGGAAAATGCTATGGAGGTTCCTCCAAAAATTAAAAATAGAATTATAAGCGCACAACTTTTTATATCTCATTAGTTTTGCTAGGGCATGTGTTTAAATACACAAACATAAAGAGCACTTCCTGCCAACCAACTATAACAACTAACAGTAGCCTAATTTTCTTCAGTGACCACATTATGATTGGAGGTGGGGAAAAAAAAAAGTCATTCTGAGTAGATGGGAAATCCCTGGAGGTTGAGCCAAGAGTGAAATAATCCAATCAGAATTTAAAAAGGATCATTCTGCCTGATATGTGTGAAACAGAGGAGAACCAGAGTGATAGGAGAGGGACAAAATCAGGGAGAAGAGAAGAAGATACTCTAATGGTGCATGTGAGAGATAGTGGGTTAGACCAGGTTGGCAGCAAAGAAGAAGTGGCTGGATCTCTGGATAGTTTTTTAAGGGAACACAAAACTTCATGGCTTGGCATGATGCTTGAGAGGAAGAGAAGGCAAAAGGTTTTTGGCCTAAGCAACTGGAAGGTGATGTTCCATTTAACCAGATGGGAAGGATCTGGGAGGGACGGGCTAGGGTAGATGATAGTACAATCAAGAGTTCCATTTTGGGTATGTTAAGCTTGAGGTGCCTATAAGACATCCAAGTGGAGATATAGGTTAAATAGTTGGATATGTAGGTCTGTGTATCAAGGAAGAGATTATGCTTTCTGTGAAAGAACAAAGATTCTCAAACGATTACATCACAAACAAGTGCTTCATACAAATAAGTTAATAAATGTTTAACACATTACGGTGTGAAAATATAAGGGAAGTCCAAGAACTCTGAAAAACTAAATGGAAAAACAAATTTAAGATCTGATGGCAGACAAGATAATTCATAAATATACTATTTGGGTAATAATCCTAAAATGCATTAGTAGGTCTTAAAAGGATTAACATCCCAAATAAAAGAATAAATAAGGATATAGTTATAGTTAATCAGAAGGGTAAAGAATAATAATTAACCATTTCCAAAAACTGTTTAACAAACCACTGCAAAGCCAAAAGTAATAAGACGGCATCATCTCAGTATCACACTGGTTCTGAAGGGAACAAGTGACAGTACTTACGCAGCCCAACGGTGATAAATGCTTCTAACTACAGTCTAAATGTTCTGCAGAGATGAAACTCCATTACATTACACAGGGCTGTCCACAGTAATTACCAAGTTTACTAACTCTCATAATTTTAGCCATAATTTATAAGAAGAGGGGAATCAGTGTATTAACTCTTCTTGGTTAAGACTGTTAAGACGCAAAAACCAAAATCTTATCTCCTTGTCATAACATATTCAATTGTCCTAGTGTCCAAATAAAAACAGAATTTATGTCTGATATTTCTACCCTGTTAAATTTCTTCTGGGTTGGGAGGTCTATGTCCTATTCTATTTGTCATGGTTTTATAATTGTTCCATTTCATTCCAAAGCCAGAAAACTACCAAAGGCAGATGAAAGTATTTCTTAGGTTTGGTTTCATTTGGTGAGTTGGGGAAAAGAGAGGAGAGGTGGGTGGATGTCTAATTGGAATACATCTTGGGGAAATTATCATCTGAACGTGTGCTATTTATAGTATGAGTATTTGGGGCCATACCATACCCATCCTGACAATTAGCTCCAAGAAGCAAATGGTTCACCTTGACAACCCACTAAAATGCCTAATATCCAAGCCTGACTTAGAGTGCCCTGATTATAGGCAAAGGTTTATGGAAAACTTCTTTACACCCCTACCGTACAACTGCCTCAATGTGGTCCAGGGCTTGCAGCCTCTGAGACATCATGTGCATCCCAATGTAGTCTCTCCTTCTTAGGTGTTCACTTATGTCTGAGGTAGACCAATCAAGCTCATCTGCAGCCATACAACCAGAAAGACCCTGAGAATCACCCCTCGCCACAACTGTCTCACAATTACCCTTAAATCTCCTTTCTTTTTTAATGAAAGAAATACGTTATTCATGAAAGAGCAGTTCACAACTTGGATTCCCTAAGCCTCTGGTCAGTCATTAATCGGTAACATTTCCCATGTACCTCCTGTATGCCAGTCACTGTGCAAACCACTTTACATGGGGGATGCCATGTAGGCCAGCCACAGTCTCTGGGATGGGCACTATTATTATGTCCATGTGATTGATAAGGAAGCTGGGGCTTAGAGGGGCTAAGTAACTTGTCCAGTTCCAGATAGTTGGTAACAGCTGATCTGTCAGACCTCCAGAAACTTGACCTCCAACCATTCTTCCTCCAGAAGAGAGAAGTCAAAGGAATTTCTGACATTCTATACAGCCTAGCAGCACAATCATATTTATCCTGCAAATAAATGGCTACATTGGATTGTTAAAATGCCAATTTCCTTGCTTTGCACCAAAATATGATGTCAGTGTAGAAACACTGGCTATACTGCATTTCACATGCTGACAAAAAGTTTAAATTGGGTGTATATCATTTCCTTAATTAGTAAAAAATAAAGGGTATATTAACCAGTTCTAATTAAATTCAGTTTATTTTGAAGACCTACTTCTTCAAGCAGCATACTTCTGTATTAGAAAATATTTTTCAAAACAAAAAGAAAATCTACTTCTAGAATGGTACGAATGTCTGACATATTATTTGGAAACACCAAACATAACCACTTTGTTCCATATACAAGAAAGAAGGAAAAACTGCTAGAGGAAAATGAAAATTAAAGAAGGAAAGGTAAGCAGATAAGCAAAATATTCTAAAAATGCTAGTAGTTTAAACAAGGTTATTTATCTGGAGTACTCATTTAGGGAAGGAAAAAAAAAAAGATGAGAAAACCAGTTGGTCATAGAGGAAGGCCAAGTGAGGTGTGTACACATGCATATAGTTCAGCTGCAGTTAGTTCACAGGTCTTTATCATCAAGAAGAAAGGTGTCTACAAAGGACAGAAACTTCCCTATTCAACCCACAGATGTGTGAAAAAAGAAACAAGAGACTGGAAGTCTATAAACCACAGTCCTGGTGGTTTTGGTCACGCTAATAATTCTTAAGACCTCCAGCAAACTGACCTGACTTGTTTGGGCTTTTGACTCATTCTCTGGTTGCATTTCCTCATCCAGAACACAGAAATAATAATCATCTTGGCAGTTATGCTGCAAGGACCATGTGAGATTATAGATATGAAAGTGCCTCAATAAAACCATTCAGGTTCCATAGAAAGGCAATATATTATATTTATTACCAATGCATTGGAGAGTTGAGCTAAAGTTGATTTCATGCATTCTACTTACCTGAAAACATAAAAAGCAAGGATAAACATGGGAAGAGAGGACTCTCTTAAGCATTGATTGATTCACATTGTTAATGGAGCCCATCTGCAATACAGCTATTATAGTATATGGTATTAGCAGGCCTGCTTACAATTAAAAGACAGCACAAAGCACCCGATTAAGTGATCCAGACTACAACTTGATGCAGTAAATTATTAAATAACCACACTAAGGGAAAGGAGGTTCTAAAACAGGCACTGGAATTCAACAGATACTCAAAAACCTCTATCTCCATGGCTCTGGAATGTTCTTTATGATGTCTCTAGCTGTGCTTGGATTTGACTACTTCTAAATTTAATCTTTAGCCCCACTGAGGGCAAAAAGAAGTGGTCCAGGAATACGTGACTACCTTGTTCTCACTACCATCTAAGATTTTTTTTTTAATGTGGCAGGATGACTCCCTCACTGTCATGCAGATAAGCAAAAGTGAGTGTGCCCAGCTATATAATTACAGATCAAAGCTCAAGAGCAACATAGTCACTGGTCCAAGGTTTACATGATTGGCTCTGTGCCTGCATGCAAATATCATGTTGAATTGTAATCTCCAGTGTTGAGGGAGGGACCTGGTGGGAAGTGACTGGATCATGGGGACGGATTTCCCCCATCCTGCTCTCATAGTCACCAGTCCAGGGTTGATATGATTTGGCTCTATGTCCCTACACAAATCTCATGTTGAATTGTAATCCCCAGTTTTAGAGGAGGGTCCTGGTGGGAGGTGATTGGATCTCGGGGGTGGATTTCCCTCATGCTGTTCTCATGAGAGTGAGTGAGTTCTCATGAGAGTGAGTTCTCATGAGAGCTGATGGTTTAAGTGTGTGGCACTTCCCCCCTTGCTTGCTCTCTCTCTCCTGCTCCACCATGGTAAGGTGTGCATGCTTCCCCTTTGCCTTCTGCCATGATAAGTTTCCTAAGACCTCCCAGTCATGCTTCCTGTATAGCTTATGGAACTGTGAGTCAATTAAACTTCTTTTCTTCATAAATTACCTAGTCTCAGGTAGTTCTTTATAGCAGTGTGAGAACGAACTAATACAGAAAATTGGTACCAGGAGTGGAACATTGTTATAAAGAAACCGGAAAATGTGGAAGCGCCTTTGGAACTGGGTAACAGGCAGAGGTTGCAACAGTTTGGAGGGCTCAGAAGAAGACAGGAAAATGTGGGAAAGTCTGGAACTTCATACAGACCTGTCGAATGATTTTAACCAAAATGCTGATAGTGATATGGACAGCAAAGTCCAGGCTGAGGTGATCTGAAATGGAAATGAGGAACTTATTGGGAACTGGAGTAAAGATCACTCTTGCTATGCTTTAGCAAAGAGTCTGGAGGCATTGTGCCCTGCTCCAGAGATCTGTGGAACACTGAAATTGAGAGATGATTTAGGGTATCTTGTGGAAGAAATTTCAAAGCAGCAAAGCATTCAAGATGTGACCTGGCTGCTTCTAAAAGTATGTGCCCATATGCGTGAATGAAGAGATGGTCTGAAACTGGAACTTATATTTAAAAGAGAAGCAGAGCATAAACGTTTGGAAAATTTGCAGCCTGACCATGTGGCAGAAAACACAAACCCATTTTCTCAGGAGAAATTCAAGCCTGCTGCAGAAGCTTGCCTAAGAGGAGGTGAATGAAAATGCCTCCAAGGCATTTCAGAGACCTTCATGGCAGCCCCTCCCATCATAGGTCCAGAGGCCTAGAAGGGAAAAATGGTTTCTTGGGCCAGACCTGGGCCCCACTGCTCTGTGCAGCCTCAGGACATGGTACCCTGCATCCATCTACTCCAGCTCCAGCCATGGCTAGAAAGAGCCAAGATACAGCTCAAGCTCTTATTTCAGTGGGTCCAAGCCTCAAGCCTTGATGGCTTCCACGTGGTATTGGGCCCACATGTATGCAGAAGGTAAAAGTCAAGGCTTGAGAACTTCTGCCTAGATTTCAGAGGATGTACGAAACACCTGGCTATCCAGGCAGAAATCTGCTGCAGGGGCAGAGCCCCCATGGAGAACCTCTATGAGGGCAGTGCAGAGGGGAAATGTTTGGTTGGAGCTTCCATACATAGTCCCCACTGGGGCACTGCCTATTGGAGCTGTGAGAAGAGAGTTACTGCCCTCTAGACCTCAGAATGGTAGATCCATCAACAGCTTGCACCATGCACCTAGAAAGGCCATGGGCACTCAATGCCAGCCCATGACAGCAGCCACAGAGGCTGTACCCTGTAGAGCTATAAAGGCAGAGATGCCCAAGGCTGTGGCAGCCCATCCCCTGCATCAGTGTGCCCTGATGTGAGAAAGGCAATTATTTCAGAGCTTTAAGATTTAGTGACTGTCCTGCTAGGTTTCGGACTTGCATGGAGCCTGTAGCCCCTTTATTTTGGCCAATGTATCCCTTTTGGAATGGGAGCATTTACCCACTGCCTCTACCCTCACTGTATCTTGGAAGTAACTAACTTGTTTTTTATTTTACAGACTCATAGGTAGAAGGGACTTGCCTTGTCTCAGATGAGACTCTGGACTTGAACTTTTGAGTTAACACTGGAATGAGTTAAGACTTTGGGGGAACTGTTGGAAGGTATGATTGGTTTTGAAATGTGAGAAGAACAGGAGATTTGGGATGGGCTAGGGTGGAATGTTATGGTTTGGTTCTGTGTCCCCACCCAAATCTCATGTTGAATTGTAATCCTTAGTGTTGGGGTAGGGACCTGGTGGGAGGTGACTGGATCATGGGGACAGACTGCCCCATGCTGTTCTCATGACAGTGAGTTCTCACGAGGGCTGATGGTTTAAAAGTGTATGGCACTTCTCTCTCTCTCTCTTTCCTGCTATGCCATGGTAAGACTTGCTTGCTTCCCCTTCACCTTCCACCAAGACTTTAAGTTTCCTGAGACCTCCTAGCCATGCTTCCAGTACGACCTGTGGAACTATGTGTTAATTAAACCTCTTTTCTTCATAAATTACCCAGTCTCAGGTAGTTCTTTATAGCAGTGTGAGAATGGACAAATACAAAGGTCCTATTTACACTTTGGTTCACTGGTTTGTTTGAACTTAACTACTCTGTAATTAGTGCCTATCAGCAGAGAAGACTTGTTTGAATTTCCATCCTTTTCATTTCTAAATAAAAGGCTTAGAGAACACTTAGATCTTAAGGTAGATCTTGGTAACAAACATCTTTCACAATACACATGGCTTGAATTTATCAATGTGTAATGTTCCAGATGAGGAAATTAGCCTCTCTATATTCTTTAGCCATACAGGACACCCATATAACAAAACTTTATTTGAAACATTGTGCTAATTCACAGGTTCACATCTGTCCCAGGCTGGGGTGCCCTGTGATGGAGAATGAACCTCTCATGTCACTTTATAGAAAGCAAAAGTTTTATTCAAATTGGCCATGAATTAACATGATTGTTTTTAATTTCTCATTATTCTGAGTAAAACATAACTGGATCTAGCCTTTTTATAATAGCATTTCTACCATTAAATTTAATTAAAATCATACTGAATTTATACAAATTCTAAATACAAAGACTCCCTTGTAAAATTGAAAATTCACTCAGTAGATTCTGAATGAATGAATTATATGAATGAATGAGTCTTTCATAAGGTTAAAGGGTGCCCATGTCAATTGTGAACTGAATACTTTGTATGAATAAAGCCTTATAATTGTATACATTCTTGAAAGGAATAAAATATTTTCATTTAGAAAACTGATATTCTACAAGCAATTAATTATTCAGATCTTAAAGATGGAGATGACATGATGTTCTGAAGCAGGAATTTAACAGAATTTGGACTTGAAAGTCTAAGAACACATTCCTGATAGATTCGGTTCTTGCCACTGGTCACAGGGGTTTTCTATAACTAGCCCGAGGGTTTGGACAGAAATGAATAGAATCATCCAAAATTATAACCTGCTATGGACTGACCTTTGGGTAAACAGGCCTGGAAAAATGCTGAAAGGAGAAGGGAACAGCAAATGTGTGGTGTAAGAAGGAAAGCAGCAGTTCTTCTCAAGAGACTTTTACATCCTCTCCCTGGCTCCAAGAGGAAAATTCATCTAGCTGAAATTATGCTTGTTGAATGTGGATAAAGGGAGTCACATGATGAAATAAGTGTTCCATAAAGATTAATCTGTCAGCAGTGGGACTGATGGATTGACAGAGAGAGAGACCAGAGGCGATGACAAGAACACAATGCAGAGAAGGGGGGAGGGATGGAGTCATGGGAGACACGTCAAGACTTAATCAGCGACTATTTATAGGCAGGAGAGAGAGGAGTCAAAGATGACTCCCAAGGTTCACTCTTAGATAGCTGGGAAAACTGAGGGGCATGGCTGAGAAGGATGAGGAAGGCAGGAAGGAGAGCTCTCTTCCTGCATGATTTACCTTCACACAGGGCATCACCATTGGGCAAATGCTCCTGGGTTATTTTTTCTTTTTAATTTTTTTAACTTATTGTAGACACAGGTTCTGGCTAGGTTGCCTGAGTTGCTCTCAAACTCCTAGCCTTAAGTGATCCTCCCACCTCAGCCTCCCAAAATGCCTGGATGACAGGTGTGAGCCACTGCACCTGGCCTCCTGGGTTATTTTTTCACCAACTGTAAAGAGAAGGACAGTGGTCCACCCTGCTAACAAAGCCTGAGAATAAGTGAAGACAGAATGACACTAATAGTTACATAGTTAGCAGGAATGAGTCAACCCGTGAGCAGAAAGCATTATTTAGGGACACATGCTGAAGCAAGACTTTCAACAGCACAGCTCAGCTGTAGGCTGCTGGAAAGCAGTTAGCAGTTAGACCAAACCAGGATGAAATGTCCAAAAATGGTCTAGACTTTATGGAAGAGAATAATCAAAGACAAGGATCCAAACTCAAATGCCCAAAGGGACCAGAAATGCAGAAGGGTTAGTGTTAGCAACAAAGAATGAGGGCACTGCAGTAAACAGCATGTGTCATCCTATCTAAAGAGGAGCCACGTCTTACCTGTAGGTGGGTTACTCCCTAGGTGAATTACTCCCATCCAGGGCCGTAAGCCCAATCTTCTGATTCTTCAAGAGAAATCATCACACCCACCACTCTCTACCATATTATGCCTTTTTATCTTCTGCAAGCACGTGTCAATACCTAAAATCTTCATGTGGTTGTCATTGCTGCTCTGGACATGTTTATGGTCTGTCTCTTCCTACTAGAAGTAAAGCTCGCTGGGGAGCCACATAATTGGCACTCATCTATGCTCAATCAATATGCGCTCATCTCTTGACTTCCTAGGACTTACAATTTGATATAGAATAAATCCAGACCCCCTTGTGTCTTCACAGTCTTCACAACCTTCCACCTTCACTTCCTGCCACTCCCAATACACCCTACCTCTCTTCAGCATGAGCTCTGCAAAGGGAAGACCTGGATTCAAATCCTGGCTCTCTCTGCCATTTACTAGCTATTTGTCCTTACTGAAGATACTAACTATAAATCTCAACTGCTATGTCTATAAATGCCTATGTCACTGGGTGCTTAGAGGAACTAAGTAGGATATTTAAAAATTGATTACAAATGTTACACTAGGCCAGGCACAGTGGTTTATGCCTGTAATCCCAGAACTTTGGGAGGCCAAAGTGGGCGGATCACCTGAGGTCAGGAGTTCAAGACCAACCTGGCCAACATGGTGAAACCCCATCTCTACTTGAAACGCAAAAATTACCTGGGTGTGGTGGCACACACCTGTAGTCCTAGCTACATGGGAGGCTGAAGTGGGAGAACTGCTTGAACCCGAGAGGCAGAGACTGCAGTGAGCCAAGGTCGTGCCATTGCACTACAGCCTGGGCAACAGAGTGAGACTCTGTCTTTGAAGTTTCCTACACTTGAGTTTCCCCTTCTTGCACTCACCACCCAAATAACCTGCTACTACCCAAGCAAGTCAGGCCTTTGCACCTGGAGCCTCTCCTCTGCCGATTCTGTGGCTCTTCCTTTCTCCACCTTCTGCACAAACTTAACTCCTAATTGCTCTTTAGGGCCAGCTCAATTGCTTCTTCCTCTATGAGGTTTTCTTTGACTTCCCTAGGCAACGGTTATTCTCTCCTTTGGATGCCTACAGCCTTCTGTTCCTTCCACTAGTAACTGCACTAACATAAACCACACATCAGCGGCTACCTTGATTCTGACACTCCACCAGTGAGCAAAGGTAGGGACAAAGTGTTAGTCTTCTTCGTTTTCCCCAGAGTCTAGCACAGCGCCTGATTCAAAAGAAGTATTCAATAAATGTCTGCTGAATCAAACAAAACTGAACACCTACTATGTGTAAATCTGATTTACTGGAAACTATTTGAGTAGAAAAACACATCTTGCTCCACCATAAAAATAACAAAAACTACCAGCTCTTGATTATCACAATCACATTAATGATGGGTAGCAGTGAGAGACATTATCTAAAAATTGTTGATACAGGTATTTTTGCTACTTTAGGTAGTGTAAGCATATAGTTAGTGTGACTTATGCAGTGCTAAAAACTCAAGACCAAAATTATCTCTCCTCAGTAGCAGTGAGGAGCACAGTGCCAAAAATACTTGAGTATTTTGAGGGTCCTTTTGAATTTTAGTTTGATTATCACATGAATTCCATGGGAACCCCTATACTCTAACATATAAGTGTTCAATCATCAATTCATTCCACAGAAGGCCTACTACATGCCAAGCATTACAAGTAAAATCATTACAAGCCTGAATTCTATATATTACAATTTTGTAATGACTGCTTAGGAAGACGTGGAAAACTTGGGAAGGCTGTTTAGATAAAGGCAGCTCTTTAGATAAAGTCTAGGCTTGCTAAAGAAACTTCCAGAAGGGAAATCTTTTCCCCATGTTCCACAGTATAAAACTTTCTATTGATTTTTAAAATTAATTCCTTATAATAAAGGTCATAAAAATATATGTTCCAGAATTGTAAAAACGTGTGCTAACATCTCATGGCAGAGACAGGTGGGAGTCTTCATCCTATGTTCCTCTTTCTGTTGTCCCATACCAAAAACAATGGAACAACTGGTTTCTGGAAAGTCAAGAAATGTGGAACCAGTCCTATCCTAAAATAGAGAAGGAAACAAAAATAATCACCAAGATCTAAATTCACTTAAACTTCTCTCTCTTCTCTCTTCAACCTGGGGTGGTAGGTAGTAGAGAAAGCAAAAGACTGAGCCACACAGGTCAACTAAAGTCAGCTTTCCCCAAGGTCCGGTGCTATGCATCGTGCATCTCCACAATCCCTTCCCAACCAGAAGAGACGAGAATCCTAAGGGAGCATGATATAGGACAAGTAGCTTTTTAGGGGGTTTTTTTGTTTGTTTGTTTTTTGAGACAGAGTCTCAGTCTGTGGCCCAGGGTGGACTGCAGTGACGCTCACCGCAACCTCCACCTCCCGGGATCAAGCAATTCTCATGCCTCAGTCTCCCAAGTAGCTGGGATTACAGGTGCGTACCACTGCGCCTGGCTAATGTTTGTATTTTTTTAGTAGAGATGGGGTTTCATCATATTGACCAGGCTGGTCTCAAACTCCTGACCTCAGGTGATCCAACCGCCTCAGCCTCCCAGAGCGCTGGGATTACAGGCATGAGCCACCACGCCCAGCAGGACAAGTAGTTTTTGACTAAAGTTTCAGGAAAAGCTTCCTTAACTCTCCTAGGAACAGACCACATAGGATTATCTCAGAATGAATGAATGAATCTAAAGTGTTTCTCCTGCTTTTAAAATGTATGGTCCATTTTATTAATATATTGCATTAATGGTTAATAAAATGCTTATATTTAGTAATCATACAATTCCATTTATGCCCATAAAAGTCTCTACAAGTGAAAAAGATCGATCTTGATAACAAAGTAAGAGATATAAGAAAAAAGCAATGTTTTTTCCTTCTCTAGTCTCACACAACACTTAACCCAACACTTCTGACATCTGATGTATGGGAGGGTTTTCCCCACACACCAAGTAATTCTGCAGATTCTCCATCACATACCACTTCGGTGTCCTCCAATTCAATTCTGACACTCTTAGCCTGGAGACAGCGTCAGATCCACCAGTTGAAGGCCTAGTCCCACAAGCCTACAGATGCCCACTTCAGATGCCAATCTCAAGCCCCAGATGGAGGGCTGTGCTCCTGACAGATCAGCTATAAACTAGGGTAGCCACAATTCCCTTTAATTAATTTGCTAGAGCGGTTCACAGAACTCAGGAAATACTTTACTTACACTTACCATTTACATAACAGATATTACAAAGAATACAGATGAAGAGCCAGATGGAAGAGACACATAGGGCGAGGATCTTCAATGCCCTCCCCAGGAACTCCACCCTCCAGGAAGTTCCACATGTTCAGCTATCCAAAAGTTTCCAGAACCCAGTCTTTTGGGTGTTTATGGATGCTTCCTTACATAGGCATGACTGATTAAATCACTGGCTATTGGTGATCAACTCAACCTTCTGCCTCTCTCTTTGGGGTTGTGGGGTGCAAATCCCAAACCTCTAATAATGTGCTGGTCTTTCTGGTGACCAGCTCCCATCGTGAAGCTATTTAGGGACCCCCAGCCACCCATCATCTCATTGGCATATGAAAGACACTCATCACTCTGGAGATTCCAAGGGTCTTCGAAGCTGTGTACCAGGAAACAGGATAATTACCAAATACATTTCACAATATCACAAAGCAAAATTAAATTTTTCCATTTCAGACCCTAATACTGCTACACGGCAGGAATCTGACTTCCTAGCTAGCAAGAAAGAATTTATAATAAATCATCAGAAAATAAAATTGTCTTTAAAGAATCTTGAATTTGAGTAAGCACCAAAAATCAAGGAATACAGCATTTGGATCCAAGGTGTCAAAACTCCCTGCCTGCTCTGGACTACCTTGGTTTATGCCTACTATCCTGGCATAATTATTAGGAGTGCCCACTTCTACTTTAAAAAATGGCACAGTTTGGACAACTGGTTATACATCACTCTATGCAGATAAAAAAGATTTTTCAACACTGTTTGACAAAGAAACATTAAGGCATTCAGAAACATTAGCATGCAAAGAGGTGGTTTGCACAATCTGCTTTTACACTCACCAATTCTGGAAGAGTTAATAAACATGTTAACTTTCACAGCTATAAAGTAATAAAGATTGATCAACATTGAACATTTATGAAATTTCTTCAGACATAAATGTGGAGCTTGGCCTTGCAACCTATATTTGGGAATTTCCATTTCCACCTCTACCCCTAGTCTAGGGATCCATGAGAAAGGCACAGTGATTCAGCATTTCTAAGGCTTTCATTAAAATGTGCTTCAGTGCAATGAAATCAGGGGAGGGAAAAAAAGGTACATAACACAGATATTAAAAACTTCTTTACATAAAAGCAGAAATGAAATTCTATACTTTCTTACTGAAACATTTCTAAAGCAGCAGAACTGGCAAGTGTCTCTCATCACTGTTATTAAGCAAGTCATCCTAAGATACAGCAGAAAGCAGATGGAACACTTTTTATCAACTACTTCAAGAGATGCTTAAAAACAGAAGTAAAAGGGAGATCACAGAACACAAAGGGTAATTTCAAGGCACCCACCAAACAACAACACTGTCTATACCTGTACGGGAGCACTTTTAGAATCTTGCTTATCTCATTTTCCTGCCTCCTGGAGGATAGATCATGTCTTTTCATCCTTTTAACCTTTATCTCTTATCTTTGAATACTTAGCATACCGCTTGCATATGAGAAAGGTGCAACAAATGTTTATAGAGTTAAACTAATAAGAAAAATGCTTTCAAACACGATTTCTGTAGAAACATTCTTTTCAAAGTACAGTATAAAAGAAACCCAACTACAATTGAGGGTGGGGGGAGGATGAAACAGAATCATTCCAAGGGCAAGCAGGTGATCCACAGTGAGAAGTCTATTCCTCTAGGTAAGCGGTGGGTACAGGTTTAACAAACCTTATTATCACGGAAGTCAGGTATATTACAGTCAAACCACGTCCCACCAAAGAAAACAGCCACATAAGGTTAAACTATAAGGCAAGCATTAGTCATAGCCTCAAACATCTGAGTTATTAAAAAGTGCCACTGAAATTTCAAGTCTCTGCTGAGGAGGGCTTGAGCATTCTTTGAAACAGGCTTTGAGGCAGCTGTTTTTCCTTCCTCCAGCATCCTAAGCAAAGGTGCTGGAGTTTGAGAACTAACCACTTAACTCTAAAAGGTCTCATTCATAAGGAAAGCTATAAAAGCCTCAATGCATTTTATCAAAAGGGCCTTGGATTTCTCTTCTTTAAAGACAACACCCATTTCTCCTATCAATAAGACAAATGAGTTAGACATGACCTATTAGTCACCCCATTAAGTTATATAGGAGCTTATGGAGAAAAGGGCTGGCTGAGAACAGAGACACATTTATCTCACGGTGGGTAGCAGCCACTTCAAAATAATGTGAAAGAAAGTTCACCTCTCCAGTAATATTCAAGGTGAAGGAAGCACTTTCTCAGAGACCTAACTTGTAAAAAATAGTAAAAATTAAACATTCAGGTCACCTGAATTTTATATTAGCTGCTTTACAACATAGGAAAATCACCCAAAAGCCTTAAATTTCTAGCTCCCCATTTGTAAAATGGGGATAAATACTGTTACCACTCACCTATATTTTAGAAAACTAATAAAAACAATGATGTAAACTGCAGATACTTTCTTAAATTCTAGATGTTTAGACAGTTAATTGCTAACTGTTGTTCTCACCTGAACAAGTACAGGTCAAAATGAAACATTTAACATACAGACTCTATTTTCTGCTCCCGATAAACGACAGAAGAACCAATAATCCATTGTGTAAATCTGCTCGGGGTTCAAAATAATATTAATTCAAGTAAAGAATAGTACACAGGGAAAAAGATCCCTTAAACTCTTTGGATATTAAACATTTGTCTTCTACTGATACCTTGGTAAATATCAGTTCCACTTTCTGAACTAACCTGAAAGTAAAGCAACTGCTCATAATCAATGCAGAGTAGGTACTGAAGAATTATGCCAATCAAAATTGGTCTTCATATTATGCAAATAATTTGTGTCTAGTCACCATAATCTTTTTAAATGTCAAATTGTTTACCTATTGAAAATACAACAGAAAAATTTTTTTTCCTCCTACTGATCAATTAAAGAAACAAAGAGACTGTTTAAACACTCAATTTCTAAGTGGAAAGACTGATGGAGACACTGCAGCCAAATAGCTTCTTGAAGCAATCTTGCATGTGCAGATTGAAAGCAGTTTTTATATCATGGGAGGCAGTTTTATATCAAGGCAGAATACTGCACCCTTACATAAAGCCTCACAGAAACAAGTTAGAATCATAAACACATTCACTTAACTACTGTTCAGTGCCCAATGTACCTGAAAGATACATGGATATCATTTCAGGTATCAGAAAATTCTAGTTCCAGTTTAGTCAGAGAAGAGAAACAACAGTCTTATCCCAGTAGATCCCAAGTTAATTCCTTCCAGTTTCTCCCCTATCATAATATTAATTGCTTTCTTAATAAAATGCTGCAGTAAAATTTGTGAACTCAGATTCTGGCAGAAAATCAAATCAAAGGAAAACTCTTCATGATAGTTACTTTTGCATAGCCAGCCTCCTGCCTACCTTATTATGTTTTTGCTGGTGTCTTGCCTTTGTGTCAAGAACGTGATAAGGGCTTTCCGAGTCTTGGTTGATGTAATATATGAGTCTTGAAGGCAGTGTGATTTCTTTCTGCATTGCATTGCTGTAACTGATATTACTGCTGCTATTCTGTTGCAATGTATTGTCTTCATCTGCCAGGACTCCCAAATTTTTTTCTGCAGTTTCATTCCAATGCGGAGCTGGTGGAGGTAGGGGGGTGGGGGAGCAGAAAATACAAACATACACAAACACACACATATTTACCCCATAAATACATAAGCACTAAAATGCATTTTTCCTTTAATTGCAAACACAAAGTTTTCTATTTATAAGCAGCTAAGAAGTAGAGCTAGAGTAAAGCAAGTTATTTCAACAATAAAATGGCCTGGAGAAGTTAATAAATAGCCAATAAGGCTTATACAACTGTGCACTATTTATTTTGATTTATGTCTTACATATACATTTCTAGTCAGACTCAAATCTATACTTCTAAGTGTTGGGGGGGGTTGTAGAATGAACTTGAGGGAAGAAGAGTCATTAAATGAACATGTTCAGGGGTCCTGCCCCCGATCTCCACCCCTTCTCTGAGTCCACAGAAGCACAACTCTACTCTGCCTAGTGGCATCCCATCCAAGAGCTAAGAACGCTCCTAAGATAACTTGAGTACTGAATTTATGGATACCGAATATTAATCGACTCTTTTAACAAAATGGACAATTCCCTTCTCTTTTAACTTTAAGATGAGCAAACATACTTTGCCATGTAAGGATACAGATGCTGGCAGCTTCCCAATTTCTTTTTATTTTCCTGACAAAGCCAGCTTTCTGCTTTCGGTGACTTCCAATCATCAATATATAGAAGATGGTATTATATTAATTGTTCATTATAATGACAAGCACTTTGAGAAATCAGAACCAAAGGTCGTGCATGAAGTATGTCTTCAGCACCTTAATTCTTTGGTCCCCGAAGTGTGCCTCCCCCACCTTAATTCCAACCGCACTGAATGCGCCGGATACGAAATTTGAGGAAACAGCCCATTGCCACTATTATCACTACATCCTCCCCGCATTCACATTAAGGTACCACGAAAGTAGCAACTTGCTCCCTCGCTGTATTTCCCATCCACTGGTTTCCCCTCCGCAAGTTGCACAGAGATCGCTGAGGGACCCAGGATCCACTAAACACCTCCCAGTGGAACCAACAAGAATTGGAATGGGTTTTTCGCGAATGCAACAGAAACGGACTTCCAAAAGTGAACTGGGATGAATGGGGGTTTGGGAACGAGAAGGGTGGAAAGACAGGCAGGGAGGGAAGGAAAGGCCGAGCCGGGGACAAGCCCGGAGCACACGGACCCGCGCGCCCTTCGCTTTCCTCTGCAGGGCCCCGCGGGAAAGCCAACGCAAAGGGCACGGGGCCATACCCACCGCTGGGCGCAGCAGCCCCCCAGGCGCGGGGCCGGGACGAGGCGGCGAGCGGAGGCAGCAGGAGAAGGACGAGAAGCAGGCGGCAGGGCGGCGTGCGGGCCGGGGCGCTGGCAGGCACCGAGCCGGCGGGGCCGCGTTGGGGGCCGCAGGAAGCGCCGGCAAGGCTGCAGCCCGCCAGGGGCGGCTGCCGGGAGCTGCTGCCGGGCGGCTTCATGGCTCATAGCTCCCGGGCGCCGCTCCGTGTGGCCGGCGAGAGCGCCGGGCTAGCTGCGGGGCGGCCGCGGGCGGAGCCGGTCACGCCGGCTCGGCGCGCATGGTGCCGCGGCGGGCAGGGGGCTCCGGGCTCGGGGCACGGGGCGCGGGGCTCGGGGCTGGGCGGCGCCCCCTTTCCCGGCTCGCCTAGCCTCGCAGCCACTCCCGGGGCGGGACGCAGAGGAGTCCAGGGGTCCTCGCCGCTCCGCCAACTTGGAGCCTCCCCAGCGGCTACTCCCTCCCTCGGCGGGCGCGGCCGCTTCAGCGACTGCTGGGGCTGCCGCCGGGCCTGAGGATGCTGAGGCGGCGCGCGGGAGCGAGCGGCGCGGGGACGCGCGGAGCGGGCGTGCGCCCCGCCCCCCGAGAGCGCGCCCGAGCGGGGCTTCGGGTGCTGATGCTGTTGCTGGATGCTGTGCTGCTGCTGTTGCCTGGCCCGGAACGCACTGCGCATGCTTTGTTGGGGGGCGGGGAAGGGGGTAAAGCAGCAGAGTGATGCAGCAGCCCAAGCAGCATCGGAGGTGACGGGTGGTACCTCAAAAGATGGGGGCGGTGGAGGGGGAGCCGGCAGTCACGGATAAGCCAGAAGAAAGAGAGTACGGGGGTTTCCAGGCCAGAGACAGGGATGATCGGGAGAAAACAACCAGCCGAAGTCCACCTCCCTTTTCCACCACCCCAGACTTCACATACCCTCTCCTATTCCAACCCCTTCCTGCTCTGGATAAACTAAGGCCACGCATTTCCTTCTTAATCCCTTATTTATTTGCTTCCTGCATGTAAATATAAAGGATTGCAGCCGGGGAGGTAAAAATAGCGCGGCTCCTCATTCAGATTGCCAGCAGCGGGTGGGACTGCGGCTGAGAAGAGCGTTTGCGCCGCAGGCTGGCGCGGAGTGGCAGGAATCCCCCGCGCAGGGGCGCTCCGCCCCGGCCCGTGTCCTCCCTGCCGGTGCCTGGGGTCTTTGAGGAAAGCACAAGAAGCCGGACGGTGTTTGCTCAAAAGTTCAGAAAGTATGACTGGGCATATTCGGGAAGGACTTCGACATTCTGGCGGGGAAGCAATACAGAGATTAGAAACGAAGTGTGTGGCAGCTATCTTGGGAAATCCGTTGTTTGTCAACCACGGGGATGGGCACACATTTAGGAGGACACATTTCTATTTTTGAGATCCAGTCCTGACTTCTGCAGAGGAAAGGGGAAGTTTTCTCTCGTTGCTGTAAAAAATGTAAATCCCTGACTTCGGTGGGTTCGCAGCCACTAAATCTGATGGCTTCAGATAAGAGTCTGTGGCATATTTCTGCCCCCAAACTCTCATAATGCAAGCATTCATTTATTCACCCTCCCAATGACAATCTGAGTGATAACAATGTTGTCTTACTCCGACATCCACGGGGTGAGGGCTGGGGTGGAGAATTCCATGATTAAAAGAAAGAATGTGGGTATAAAAGTGCCATGGCCATGACAGAACTCAGTGTTAGCCATCATCTTCTCCACTCACACTTAACAAAGAGAAAAGAAGAAGACATATACGCGCGCACACACACACATTACAAAACTGTTAGGTAAATATTGAGATAACTTCCTTTCTATGTTGAGCTAGGATATTATTATCACATATTTATTCCTGCAAATTTGTAATTGTTGCTACCTCCCCCATGTGAGGGCAACAACAGTTTTCCCTTCTGCACACCATTGTGTCCCTAGGACCTCACACAGTGTCTGAGGCACAGAGAAATCGCTTGGAAAATATGTACTAAATGAATAAAGAAATGGGTGATACACACAAGCAGAAGTCACACTTGGGGCAGGCTAGTGAACACTCTAGCCCCACCGGAGTGCCCACTGCAGGTCAATGTTCTTAGGGTTGTCTCCCTCAAGTCAAGTATTCTCTGGCTAGGTTTTCCAAATTTATATTTGACACAATATGCATCCTGAAAAGGGGCCTGAGAGAAAGCAAGCCAGAAAGGAGATGTACAAGCAATGAGAAGGGAGAGGGAAATGAAAGGTGCAAAGCACCCAGATGCAAGTTACTTGAAAGGCATCTCTTGCAATTCAGTGACAACCTCTTAAAGTCTGTTCTGATAAATAAACCTACCAGCCAACCTGGACTGACCAAACCCACCCACCAGTTACAACACATCATTTCATGCACTTGGGGTATGGAATGAGGATTCAATATAGTTTCTTTTTTTTTTTTTTTTTGAGATGGTGTCTTGCTGTGTCACCCAGGCTGGAATGCAGTAGTGTGATCTCAGCTCACTGCAACCTCTGCCTCCCAGGTTCAAGCGATTCTCCTGCCTCAGCCTCCCAAGTAGCTGGGATTAGCTGGGATTACAGGCACGTGCCACTACACCCGGCTAATTTTTGTAGTTTTAGTAGAGACGGGGTTTCACCATGTTGGCCAGGCTGTTCTCAAACTCCTGACCTCAGGTGATCCACCCACCTCAGCTTCCCAAAGTGCTGGGATTACAGGCGTGATCCACCACACCCGGCCTCAATATAGTTTCTAATAAGGGGTTGGGGTATTTACAAAGAGGGATGTTGTCTTATGTACTATAGTCAAAAGACTGCATTTATTTACAGAACTTTAATGGTTACAGACATTGCTAGAGTCAAAATAAGATATCAATAAATGAAATAATGAGTCAGAGAAAGAGTACATTACTTAGAAAAAATTTACTGGAAGTTTAGTTTTTAAGCCATATATTTAAGGGAAGGTTAAAAACAGAATCAAATATTAACTGATTAAATAATTTAATTGGTCAACTTGGTAGAGTTAGTAATATTCTTATTAGGTAGTTCAGAATTTTTATTTTTATAGAGTTTACTTCTAAATATTCCCCTCTGTGCTTTCATAAGATTTAGTGACTTGCTTAATCACTTGCCACCTACTGCTTTGCTCTGTATTTGTGTATGTGCATATCATCATTCTTCCATCAAAAAATACTGAGAGCAAGGCTGTATCTTGGTCATCTCTGACTCCACAGCCTAGTATAGTACCTGGAATCAAATCAGCATTCATAGAGGGGCACTCACAGGTAGGAAACAGAGGGATTCAGCAAGATGGACTGGAATAAAGAAATATACCAGAAGCTTGAGTGCTATAATGGCCCTGGTTACAAATGTGTGTTGGATCCTAAGGCCATCAGAGGATCACTGGAGTGATCTAGTCACAGTGGCAGACATGGAGAAATGCTGCAGTCGTAGGTGAAGGCAGGTGGCCAGAAGGTCCATGGGAAGGAAATTATACCAGGCAATATGGACCCTAGGTAAGCACCATGAGGGGTGCATGTGAGCAATACCCAGGAAGGGTTGTCTTACTGTTCACAAAAATGGTCCATTGGTCTGGTGAGGGAGGAGATAAGAAGGTCTCTATTTGCCAAAATCTGTTTCCAGTGGTAGAACTGGACCCACTTTGCAACCAGTGAGAAGACTGGGTCTGGACAGGAGCAAACAAAGGACAGAAATAGAAATATTAGATGTGGCAGGCCTTGGCCTCAAGAGGGCTGAGATGCTAGGGGAGAAAGTAGAAGAAGGGGATGACAGAAGAGAGGTCCAGAGGGTAAAATAAGTAAAAAAGCAGGGGAAGGTAGCAAAGCAGACTTACAAGAGCAATTGGAATGGAATAAGCATTTGCCCAAAAAGTCAAGGTCAAAGAAGGTGTGCAGCAAATTAGTGGATGGTGCTGATACTAAGAGAGATCTAGGGAGTGAAAGCAAGAGCATGAACAAGCCTCAAACAGCAGCTCTGGCTCAAGAGCAGCTTATACCCAGGAGCTCGCTGGGACAGCCTGTGTAACAGAGCCAGCTAGAGAAGGTTTCTCAGCCTCCTTTTAGAATAGCTGTGAAGACTGATTTTACCAGCGGAAGTGGATACTTCAAAGGAGAAAAGACAATGCATTTCTTCATGAAAGTAAAAAGTGAGTGTGCTTCATTATTGGTACATGCCACGTGGTTCAGGAGTCAGCAAACATTTTCTGTACAAGGCCAGATAATAAACATTTTGGGCTTTGTGGGCCATATGGTCTCTGCTGCATTTTTTTTTCTTTACAAACCTCTAAGAATGTGAAAACCATGCAGCCTACAGGACCTGGTTTGTCAGCTAGCCATTTTAAAATCTCTCTCTCTCTCTCTACATATATATATATATATATATATATATATATATATTTACCTTAAATATATATACCTTATAATATATACTATATATATATATACCTTAAATATATATATGTAAGGTTAAATTTTTTTCATCAACTGTATTATGTCCTGTGCATATAAGCAGAAAAAGGGAAGGAAGCGTGTGCCACAATATAGAGGGCTCTAATTCTAGAAAAGATTGCTCTCCATTGTAATTTAGATAGTTGTTTAATCAGTCAGTAGTCACTAAATTCTCAAAAGATGTTCATCATTTGAAGGGATTCCTTAGGAAAGAAGTATTTCTCCTTTTGAAGCCAATTCTCAGATGATGATAATGGGAGAAAAGTCAGAAATCATTCACCAAAAAAAAAAAAAAAAAAATACAGATGTCAAAAAGATTCTAGACATTTCTTTTGTTTTTCCAAGCTATACTTTCTTGTGAGTAGAGGATGCTGAATGGATGCTACAGCCATGAGTGGTCAGAGAATGGAGTAATACATGCACTCTAGTCCTTCCCAGAGCCTGTCACCATCTGGGATCTGCCTGTGTTCCTCAAACTCAATCCTGTAGAGTGGCCATGCGGCAGGGAATACACACTCCTGACACAGAGCCACACCCCATGTCACAGGCAACCTTCAAGTTCATGAAAATAAGTCTGCAAGTCTGCAGGTCTGTGTTAATTACACCACTGCTCATTCTGAAGACCAGGACAAAGTGGGACAATTTCAAAAGTCACTGTGTGACTAATTTCAACACGACTGGGAAAAGAAAAAGTATTCAATACCAAAAGAGCAATGGCAACGGACATTTCTAGGGGAGTAGCGGAACAGACAAAAATGTGTTACAATGTCGAGCATGAAAATATCCGAAGAAAGGTAACCACAGAAGAAACCTAAAATTGAGTTCTTAAAGGAAATTATGTTAAAAGGAGTTTAATTAGGAATTCAGATAGTATAAGATAAATTTGAAAACAGTTGATTTTCCCCCACTCTAAAACATTAGGCTTGTTTATCTAACAGTTTTGTGTGTTTACAAGCTGGGCACAAAGGGATACATGAGCATGTCATGGTGATTCGTGGTGATAATATGTGCTCTGCAAAACTTGGAAGAATTGTGTTTATTAAGAATAATCGCTGAGTCAACACGTAATCATTAAGTCCTCACTGGGTCACAGAGCAGCACTAGGAGTTTCTACAGAAGTAAATTACCACGTCCTACTGGGGGTGGGAGTGGTGGCTAAACTATAGCAGCTGAATTTCATATGAAAAGGTTAGAACCCCAGCAAACAGAATTAATATGCTAATGTAATCCCTTCCACTTGCATAATAGCAATGGCTAAGTCCTTTAACAATGCCTGCTTTAATTATTACTGTGCACTTACACACTGCAAAGTGCTTTTGTCTATATTATTTTACGTGATCCTCAACATTGTGACACAGGGCAGTTACTGTTATTGTTTTTAGGAGCTCCACCTTAGAGGTAAGAGTGCTAAGATTCACAGCTCTTTGCAGGGATCCTCGATCCCTGCACATTCAAATCACCTAGAGAGCTTTTTAAAAAAAACTTTTATACATTGTAGGTGTACAATGTGATGCTTTGATATACATAGTAAAATGATTACTACAGTCAAGCAGATTGACATATTTGTCACTCACATAGCTACCCATTTTTAGTATACAATACAATATGAATAGCTGTAGTCCTCATGCTGTACATTAGCTCTCTAGACTTAGTCATCCTACACAACTGCAACTCTGTACCTTTTGACTACATCTCCCCTAAGTCTCCCTCCCATCCTGCCCTCTGCTGCCCTCCACCCTTGGTAGCCACAATTCTAGCCTCTGTTTCTATATATTCGACCTTTATTTTTTAGATCCCACATATCAGCGAGATCACACAGTATTTTTCTTTCTGTGTCTGACTTATTTTATTTGGCATAATGACCTTCAGATTCATCCCTGTTGTCACAAATGGCAGGATGGCGTTGCTTTTTGACACTGATTAAAATTTCGTTGTATAACTGATTTGATCTTTGCAAATTATATGAATGTATTAAATGATCCCATGTTCCCTGAAACTACATGCATCTATTATGCAGCAATTAAGAAAGAAAAAAATTACATACATACACAATTATAATTTCTTTATCCAATCATCCACTGACAGACACCTCAGTTGTTTCTATATCTCAGCTATTGTGAATAATGCTGCAATGATCACGGGAGAGTGCAGATATTACTACAAGGTGGTGATTTCACTTTGTTTGGGTATATAACCAGAAGAGGTACTGCTGGGTCATATGATTGTTCTCTTTTTTTCTCTTTTTTTTTTTTTTTTTTTTGAGATGGAGATTCACTCTTGTTGCCCAGGCTGGAGTGCAATGGCACGATCTTGGCTCACTACAACCTCTGCCTCCCAGGTTCAAGTGATTCTCCTGCCTCAGCCTCCCGAATAGCTGGGATTACCGGCATGTGCCACCACTCCTGGATAATTTTGTATTTTTAGTAGAGACAGGGTTTCTCCATGTTGGTCAGGTTGGTCTTGAACTCCCGACCTCAGGTGATCCGCCAGTCTCAGCCTCCCAAAGTGCTGGGATTACAGGTGTGAGCCACCGCGCCCGGCTGGTTGTTCTCTTTTTAATTTCTTTAAGAACTTCCATGCTGTATTCCACAATGGCTGCACTAATCTATTTGGTTGGTGCAGAAGTGCCATTAAAAGTAATGGTGCCGGCCAGGCGCGGTGGCTCACGCCTATAATCCCAGCACCTTGGAAGGCCGAGGCAGGCGGATCACAAGGTCAGGAGATAGAGACCATCCTGGCTAACATGGTGAAACTCCGTCTCTACTAAAAATACAAAAAATTAGCAGGCGTGGTGGTGGGCGCCTGTAGTCCCAGCTACTCGGGAGGCTGAGGCAGGAGAATGGCATGAACCCGGGAGGCAGAGCTTGCAGTGAAACGAGATCACACCACTGCACTCCAGCCTGGGTGACAGAGCGAGACTCTGTCTCAAAAAAAAAAGTAATGGTGCCATTAAACATAATGGCAAAAACCACAATTACTTTTGCACTAACTTAATACATTCTCACCGATGGTGTACAAGAGTTCCCTTTCTCCACACCCTCACCAACATTTATCTCTTGTCTTTTTGATAGTAGCCATCATAACGATGTGAGGTGATATTTCATTTTGAATTTATTTTGCACATAGAGAGCTCTGATACTCTACCAATTCCTGAGTGTTTGGGATTTTCAAGACTAGGGCTCAACATCAGTGTTTTTTAAAATCCTCCCAGATTAATAAAATGTGCAACCACAGTTAAGACACACTGGGTAACAAGATTTCCTTGAGGTTACGTAGCTCCTCAGCATCAGAACTGGAATTCAAACCCTGAATTGGAATCCTGTGCTGTTCCCAAGGTTTTCTTTCCTATTTCTGCTTTTATCACAAGTTAACCTTGGATAAAGAAAGATAGAAAACAAGTTTAATATAATTGCTGGAGGACCTAAAAAAATATAGAATTAGAAAATATTTGAGCCAGAAGTTATCTCTGAGATCATCTAGGAGTCCAAACTCATTGTTGTGCAATTATGGAAACAACGGCACAGAATTTCAGCTCGTTTCCCAAGGTCACACAACAGTCTGTGCAGAGCTGGGACTAACATTCAAGCCTTTTTCTGGCTTTCCAGTACTTTCCATAGTGTTTAGTACAAGGTTTGTTTAAAAAAGTGTTTTGGCTTAGAAAAATCCCAGTCAGCCTGCCATGTAATCCATTTCCAGTCTTCCACGTGACACTGCTTTGTAAAGAGAAGAAGGATACAGCTGTGAGGTCTGGGTCCCTACATCACCGATTCCTGTAAGCCCAGTTCCACAGCTTGAAAGGATAAAATAGTCTCATTCTGCAGCATGAAGAAAGCCCAGTATGCAAGGAAAGTCCCACATGTTTGGAGGTAATCCACCCAAATAAAACACCTGTCTTTCTCCTACTTCTCCTGTCTTTTGTATCTCAAATACAAAAGATCTCAAGGTGATTTCCAAGGAACAATTTTCTTATCAGATGAGTTTCTCATATTACCCTTATTATGTCTTACAAACTCAACAACTGCAGCTTCTTAAATTCCATTTTAGGTAGTACCAAATTTGGTGAGAAACATAAAAGAATGCAGGAAATAATAAAAATAAAATAATAACAAGAAGAAGGCAGAGAAAGAGAAGGAATCATGTGTGTAGCATCTACTGTGTGTCAGATGCTTTGTTAACTGTTTTAGCTGGATAATGTCACTTACTCCCTTTACAACTTTATGAAGGAGCTACTATTGTTACTCTCAATTTTACTCATGAGAGAACTGAGGCTTGGAGAAGGTAAATAACTTGTCTAAAGTCTAAAAAGCAGGGCTGGGTCAGAAATCTGTGTATGCCTGACTCCAAAGAATAAACTCCCAACCATACCATAATGACTCACAAATACTATCAATCTATCAAGTGTAATAATAAAAATCACATTAAAAAAACTGCAGAATTCAATCTTCTACCAATTCCACATTTCACTAGTGATCAATTTCGTTTAAAATTAGAGTTAAAACACACACACACACACACTGATGTTGTCTAATCTATTTGACTACAGCCCCAAAGCAAACCACCTGAAACAGTGTCTTCAAAGGAAATATAACATTTGAAATCATGGTTCTTGGCTATAAACCAACTTTACACTTTATTTTTGTCTGTTTAAAACCACTGACACAGCCAGGCGCGGTGGCTCATGCCTGTAATCCCAGCACTTCGGGAGGCTGAGATGAGTGGATTATTTGAGGTCAGGAATTTGAGACCAGCTTGGCCAAAATGGTGAGACCTCCTCTCTACTAAAAATACAAAAATTAGCCAGGCATGTTGGTGTGTGCCTGTAATCCCAGCTACTCAGGAGGCTGAGGCAGGAGAATCACTTGAATGCAGGAGGCGGAGGCTGCAGTGAGCCGAGATTGCACCATTGCACTCCAGCCTGGGCAACAGAGTGAGACTCCGTCAAAAAACAAACAAACAAAAAAAAACCATTGACACATTCATCCCCACACAGAACTATTCTGAATTATGTTCCTAACTTCACATTAAAGATTTTTGAATGCAGCCATTCTATACAATTCTTCGTATAATTCCAAAACAAAACCTAATTTGTTTCTTACATTGGAATACCTCTCTATAAGAGAAGGCCAAGATCTCCACTTACCAGATAATTTATTTTTTTCTAAATTTTAAGTTAACCAACATAGCTACCCATTAAATTTAATAGGATCAATTATAATAGCAACATTTATTAACCACCTCCCCATATCAGATAACATCAGCTTTTGCCATATTAAGATGTTTAGATTTCTAAAGACATAATTGTAAAAGCTTAAGCCCTGAACAGAAGTAATTAAATACTTTTATTCTGCTATTGTCCTAAGAAAAAAAACAGCTAACATTTTATGGCTCCTTAAACCACACAACATGCTTTTGTACACCTAACGTTATTTAGTGCATTGCAGTGCGTAGGCCAGTGCTGAACTAGCTGTATTATTTCTGTTGGATTGTCATGGGATTTGACTATTCATGACATGGATATGGACATGGCTTAAAGGCAGGAATCAAATGAAAGAGACTAGCAGTCACTTCTCCAGAAGGAAAAGATAAACTCTAGGATTCTCTAGATCTAAGACTTTTTATTTGCTATTTTGATAAATTACCTGAAAGATTGCACGTTAAAATGCCCAGTCATGCAAAAAAACCATTAAGTTCTTCCAGGTATTCAAATGTTTGGGTGAACTGGGATAAACTATAAACAGAGTTTCTGAGGCTTTAGGACATAAGGAAAAGCTGATAAAGGAATTTTAATAACAACAAGTAAGTTTTGGAAAAAGTAGTCTAAACTATTTGCATATCTAAATAGCCATTCTTCCCACCTAGAAACATCAGTGCACACATAGATTATTATCCAAATTACAACTGGCACTAACACACTCACACACACACACACTCATCTCCAATATGGGAAACAGACTGTGGAGTTAATATTGACTATTCCTTGAATGGGATAAAACAACTTCATCTAAAAAATGCCAACATCACAACATTGGTAACAAAATAGAAAATATCAAAATTACACCAAACTCTGATGTACAAGCCATATAAAGGAATTGGATACAATCCAGGAAAAATCATTTTAAATGACCAAGCTGCTGCCAGATGAAAATCTAAAAAGATAAGAATTGTACCATCTGGCAAGATAAAGAATGAGAGAGAACATTTTCTAAGGCTTTAAAATCATGAGCAGTGTAGATAAGGTGAACATAACCATCCAAATCCTGAACTATTTTAACGAAGGGGTAGCATCTGAAATTTGAGAGCGATATTGTGAGCAAATAACAAGCAATACTGCACATAGTACTTTATTAATTTGTAGTGGACCTCTGTTGGGGAACCCTCCCTGTTCAGATATCAGAATTAGGCCCAGGTTTTTCTCCTTAAATACTGAATGGAAAAGTCATAGATGTACTCAGGTGAATTCGCAAAATTATCAGCTCAGAAGTTCTTTAAATATAGTGATTATTAGCTGACATATTGAACACTTACTGTTTTCCTATTACTGCAAATAGCTTTACATGTATTGTTTCATTTAATTAAATATGATCTTCCCATAACAGACTTAGACATTATTTGTGAACATGCCACTTTAATTTTTTCCTTATCTTTAGCTCTAATGGGTGGTAATTTAATCTATTTGGCACAGTTTTCTAAGCATAGCTGAAAAAAAAGTCTAGATGTCTGGTGATATAAGATAATGTAAATAATAAACATTATTTTCACCAAGTAAAAAATAAAAATAAGAAAGTAAGTCCCCACGGCCATGTCTATCCCTCATAACCTTGTTCCCCAGGTCCTCCCCCAACCCACCCATCACAGGTCAGGAGCCTGATACATTCATTTAGGGTCAGGAGCCTGATACAAGCTGGACCACTCACAGCGGCACTTCATCTTCCAGCCACAACTGATCGGCTCAGTGAGGGCAATCAAGGTCCTTACTGGGGACTGTTTTTTTTGTTTTTTGGGGTTTTTTTTGAGACGGAGTTTCACTCTGGTTGCCCAGGCTGGAGTGCAATGGGACTGGTTTTTTAACTGGATAAAACGGGATATAAAGCTCAGCTGCTCTGTTTCCCATTCTACAAAAGTCGAGGATAACATCTACTGCAGTGAGAGGCACTAAGAAGGTTCTGGCTAAGAAGAACAGATAAATTATTTACCTAACCATGACGCTTTTGCAGTCATGCATAAACTAAAAATATCTTAGACAAACTCAAATGTGTGATCCTTCTAGTCCTTACCAATAAACAGTCCCTGAAAGACACAACAATGCAAGGATTGGACAATGGCTGTTTTATGTATTTATTTATCTATCTAGTATTTGAATATTACAGAGACTAGTTTTGAAAAAGAATAGTCTCTACTTTAATTATAGTAATAAGGTCAATTAAATGATTTTTTAATATTTCTGGTTGCTAGAGAAACTTATTAAAAACAACAGCACCAGGATGGTGTGATGGACATGAAGTTGAGCTGCTCAGGTGCCCCTCAAGGAAGGCTCATTAACACAGCTGCGGGGAGTGTTGTCAGCAGACAGCCCTCAGCTCTCAGCCTTTGTAGAGGCTATTTCAGTAGTGAAGAGCAATGATGTCCCAGGGTCATACCATTTCTAGGATGAGCCACAGCCAATAACCGGTTGAGGTGAGGATATAAAGACCTGGCCATATTGAGTAGGCTTACTAGATTTAGCAATAAAATTACAGGATGCCCATTTAAATTTGAATTTCACATAAACAATAAATGACTTTTACTATAAGTAAATCTTATTCAAAATTTGAATATGAAATTCAAACGTGCAGCATTTTCTCTGGCGACCCTAATGTTGCCCCAGTGCAACACAACTCTGATGGGCCATTCTCACCCCAGAGCTCCCTGTGGGGTGTGCCAAATAGCTCTTAGATCAGCTAGCTTCTCCCCCTGCCTCCCTCCTTCCCAAGGCCATTCCCTAGAAAGCATCTTGTATGTGAAACTCTGTCTCAAAATTTGCTTCCCAGAGAAAACCGACCACAGAGGCATCAACCTTCTGTTTTGCCCAACTTTTAAAAAATTCAGATCATAAAAACCATACCCCAAAGGTATTTTGAAGTCTAAAATGACAAGAAAATGATTACTACATATTTTATTGATGGTTATATTTTAATAGTTTTTAAAGTATTGATTTAGAATATTAATAATCATTATATAATAATATAAATAATACATGTTCATGAAAATAACTATTTTCCAAAAGAAAAAGGGTGGTGAAAAGAGTGGATTCTTTTATATTTTATATTTTTGCAAGTTGCTTTCTTGAGTGTATCATTACAAGACTGGTGGATTTTCATATCTGCTCATGCATTTAACTTGTTATTTTGGTTGAAGTATATGAAAAAAAGTAAACTTTTCAGATAATTGTAGATATTCATCTTTAACATAAACTAAAACTACACAAGTGGTAGTTTCTTAAAGGTTAGTTATGATATAAAACCTGAAACTTTATCATCGTTGAATTAAATCACTGTTATATTAAGATATGTAGGTCTATCTTGCATATTTGACAGAACGTATTTTGGCAAACATATTCACTTTAAATGAATCATATATATGATACAGTAGAGCTAGAGTTTTTCTGGGTTTTATATAAACTTTACAACGTATTTGAGCCATTGCATAATCAACATGTATATATATTCCTTTCCTCTTTATGGAACTTAATTTTATTATCTTTTAAAAAGAAATACTGGCAGTAAATCTTTGTTATTTGTTATGAGATTTCATGTTCTAAGTCAAGAAAGCAACCCTCAGTTATAACATTGTTCTTGTGGGAATTCATAATCCATTTTATGATGATTTGTTTTATTAAAGAATTTACAAGAAATGCATTTTAGCAAAAATTGAGAACTGCTGAGAGCAGCAGAAAGGCAGTGAAGTGCAGTGGCAGGACCAGGCAACCCAGGACCGAAGGGTCCAGGATCAGTCTTATGAGGAGTTCAAAAAGTGGTTTACGTGGAAGCACTTGGTAAAATGCAACATACTGCAAAATGATCAATTATTATATTTGAGAATTTACATTTAGTTAAATGTTGTTTGCTAGTTGCTATAAATTATTAAATGGAAATAGGTGTGGCATATGTCTGTAATCTTTGATGATGTTTATGTCATAGAAGAAAACCATGCTTTATTGTAATACAAACCTTGGGGCAGATCGTAGGCTGAAATTTGGTGATACCCAAGGATGCATATCTTATTCTGGAACATTTCCCAGAGATGCAGCAACATTTGTAAGCCTAATTTTCACCCCGTGAAGTAAAGCACTGCATATATCTAGGTTATATTGTACTGGTTTTATCATTATTAACATACATATTCTTTATGGCATAAAGGAGCATCTAAGGCCCCTTGTCACTATAACATAATAGCAAATGTTCTTACGCTTTAGTGGCTGTCAATCACTATAAAGAAATGAGATACAAGCCATGCTCAATCAACAAGATGAGGCAAACACAAAAGTAACCCACCTCCAGTCTAGTACAAACTTTATATAAAGGTGACAACAGTGATCAGAATTCCTAGTTGACAAAGTTCATCCTGCACCCACTCTGCAACGCACTCACACTTTGTTCTGTCCCACCCCTACCAGTCCCTCCCCTTCCCTACCAGCATCCCCCGTGGCCCTCCGCGCCCCCCTCCATTGCTCCTGTCTCCTCACCATCCTCTACATCTCTTCCTAGATTCTCTAGAATCATATGACTTACCTTCTCTCTTGTGGATTGGATTTCCTTGGCTGACTATGGGGAATATACTCATCTGCAGTGGCTTTGGGATAACTTCTCATCAATTAAGCCATGCCAAGCAGTTCAATACGCCAACCAAGAGCCATGGAGGGTGCTGTGAGGTCATGTTAAGTAGTGACTAATGAGAACAAGCTGGAATAACAAGACTCCTAAGTACTCAAAGGACCCTT
The DNA here is from genome assembly GCF_028858775.2 of Pan troglodytes. Taxonomy (NCBI): domain Eukaryota; kingdom Metazoa; phylum Chordata; class Mammalia; order Primates; family Hominidae; genus Pan; species Pan troglodytes. The sequence goes on along the minus strand of NC_072411.2, from coordinate 108,659,752 downwards.
CCTTCCCAGTGAGGGGAGTGCTGAGTCGGAGAAAAACAATGCCTCCAACAAATTTGGCCATGTTCCATTTGGCCTGGGATCAGGCCTGTCTGCAGCTTCTGTTGGCCATTTTTGCATTTATCGCCTGATAAAAAACCTCACATGGTTGTTCCCAAGCGAGAAGAAATATTACTAGAATAAAATGTATATAATAAAAACAGCATATCACTAAAGAAACATGGTCATATTTAAGATGAGATAAAGTTAGATAAAATGGCCAAAAGTTACAGAGTTACAGAAGCTCTGAGTCAAGAGTCACTGAATTCATCCTCCCTCCCAGTGGAGGGGACTCCCTGTAAAACAAGGGTTGAAAAGTCGCATTCCTATAGGGACTAGGCAGGTAATTTAAAAAGTAAAGGTACCAGGCAATAAGGAATGGCGAAGACTGTGGCAAACAAGAAAACACGTGCCTTTCTACATCAGGCCACCCTTACACAGCTCTATTCAATTGTTATCTTCAGGCAAATGGGCCCAATGCTGCTAGATTTTCCCATTTTTCAAGAGAACCTTGAAATCTAGATTTTGAGTAACTTTAAAATGTTTAAGTGTTTACTCATTCTACTGTTTTGAAACACTGCCTGAAGTCAAAGAAAGCATGAAAATGGACCAGATCTGGCTCATCGTAGTGACTTCTGCTCTATGAAAAACCTGTCTAATAGCCCGATATAAATTTCAGCAGCTCTAATCCTAAGCTCTCCCTGCAGTGAACCAAAGCTCATATTGGCACAACTTCCACTTTAGATTATATAATTCTGTCCTATGGATCAACACAGAATAACCCTATTCTTTGTATGTATTTCCTTTTTGTTCTTGAAATGTTCTCCAAAAACACTGTCTAAGCCTTTACTTTTACTCTTACCTTTGCTAATACACCCAGTCTCTTTTTGCTCTCTAAACTATCTTTTTGAATTTATCTATTACTGTTTTATGCTTTTCTTTAAATTGTCTTCATCTTGCCCCTTCTCAAGTATCTACAGTGAGTCTCTACTGCCTTTCATTTTTAGTGTGTCTGTGGTCTGGCCCACGGTTACCTATTTAAATCTCCCAGTTTGTACCTTCTGCTCTAACATATTGTTGGCAGGAAATGATTCTTCCATTCCTGATGTTTCTTTCCAAGGAGTTGGAAGTCTACTGCAGTCTACTCCTGCTTTTCTCTGTCCCTGTACTGTTTCCATCTCTGGTATACAGAAGTGATTTAGCTGATGAGTAAATTTGAGAATAATAAACTGGGCATGCTTACATAAGCTTTCTTTTCTCCTACCTTGGAATTTCCTTTCTCCTACTGGGATTGAGATACCCACAGAGAACAGAAGTCCTCCATCAGTAAGAGTGATATTTTGGCCTCCACCTGTCTTTTAACTTGTACAGAACCTAGTTAGAGAACTCAGGGGTTATTTATTGTGCCCTCTGAATAATGCAATTCACCATGTTCCTTCCCAGCTAGGGAGAGTCTGAAATCTCATAAATCATTACAACTAAAAGGTAGTGCCTTTACAGCAAAAGAAACTACCATCAGAGTGAACAGGCAACCTACAGAATGGGAGAAAATTTTTTGCAATCTACCCATCTGACAAAGGGCTAATACCCAGAATCTGCAAAGAACTTAAACAAATTCACAAGAAAAAAATCAAACAACCCCATCAAAGAGTGGGTGAAAGATATGAACAGACACTTCTCAAAGGAAGACACTTATGCAGCCAACCGACCCATGAAACAATGCTCATCATCACTGGCCGTCAGAGAAATGCAAATCAAAACCACAATGAGATACCATCTCACACCAGTTAGAATGGTGATCATTAAAAAGTCAGGAAACAACAGGTGCTGGAGAGGATGTGGAGAAATAGGAACACTTTTACACTGTTGGTGGGACTGTAAACTAGTTCAAACATTGTGGACGACAGTGTGGTGATTCCTCAAGGATCCAGAACTAGAAATACCATTTGACCCAGCCATCCCATTACTGGGTATATACCCAAAAGATTATAAATCATGCTGCTATAAAGACACGTGCACATGTATGTTTATTGCAGCACTATTCACAATAGCAAAGACTTGGAACCAACCCAAATGTCCATCAATGATAGACTGCATTAAGAAAATGTGGCACATATACACCACGGAATACTATGCAGCCATAAAAAAGGATGAGTTCATGTCCTTTGTAGGGACATGGATGAAGCTGGAAACCATCATTCTCAGCAAACTATTGCAAGGACAGAAAACCAAACACCACATGTTCTCACTCACAGGTGGGAATCGAACAATGAGAACACTTGGACACAGGATGGGGAACATCACACACCGGGGCCTGTTGTGGGGTGGGGGGACGGGGGAGGGATAGCATTAGGAGATATATCTAATGTAAATGACGAGTTAATGAGTGCAGCACACCAACATGGCACATGTATACATATGTAACAAACCTGCACGTTATGCACATGTACCCTAGAACTTAAAGTATAATAATAAATAAATAAATAAAAGTAGTGCCTTTAATCTTGCCCCAGGTGGTCCTGCAGCCTTTCAAAGAGCTTAATTAAGCCCATAGTAAGGAATATTGTATTTTACCAGGTTATATTGTAGGTCATAGAGAATGTGATTCTGCCCTCCCCACCATCAGCAGCATGGGGTGTGTGTGTGTGTGTGTGTGTGTGTGTGTGTGTGTGTGTGTGTTGGAGGGCAATGAAGAAAGACTAGTTGACTCACAAAATGTTTGTTCTTGCCCAAGAATCTGTGGTTCTGAGAAAGACAAAGACCTAGAAGAACATCCAGATGATCGGGAGGCAGTGTTTCCTACCTTGGTCACATCAGATTCAACAACAAAGTCCACTCACTGTCTGACAGAAGTGACCAGCCCAGTGGTTCTAGTCACCTCAGGCCTCATCTAGGTGCTCTAAAGGCCAAGAAGCTCAGTATCTTAACACAACCATGTGCCTATGCACATCAGCTCAAAAACTCTGCCTTAAGTCCAGTGACCATAGCTTATTTGTCTTTATTTCCCTAGAATCTAGCAGAGGGTTCTAGCACTCAAAAATCTTTATTGAAAGATAGACATGGGCTGGCGCGGTGGCTCATGCCTGTAATCCCAGCACTTTGGGAGGCTGAGGTGGGTGGATCACCTGAGGTCAAGGAGTTCGAGACCAGCCTGGCCAACATGGTGAAACTTCGTCTCTACTAAAAACACAAAAAACAAGCCAGGCATGGTGGGGGGGACGCCTGTAATCCCAGCTACTCGAGAGGCTGAGGCAGGAGGATTGCTTGAATCCGGGAAGCGGAGGTTGGATTGAGCCAAGATCGCATTGCTACACTCCAGCCTGGGCGACAGAGCGAGATTCTGTCTCAAAAGAAAAAAGAAAGATAGACATGAACACACAGGCTCCTTCTAACCCCAGGGAATGGAAGGTGCAAGATTCAAATAGCCGAAGTCCTCAGAATACTGTCCTGACTATTCAGAATCAGCTTGATCAGAGAAACTTGATGTTAATACTCATCTGTCATTTGCATGGATTTTTTTTTAAATAATAAAATGCAGGCGACAGTGTCAGACAGGCACACATTCATTGCTGGTAGGAACACAAACAGGTGCCACTATTCTGGAAATGTGAATCATAAACCTTAATGTTTTCATACTCTGGGACTTTTAAGAATTTTTCCAGAGGAAAAATTCAAAAATGAAAATAAAAATTTATACCTAAAGATATTTATTACAGCATTATTTTGCACAACAATAGGGCATTAGGCAAATTATCATGTGATGGAATTTTATGAAGTTTTTTGGCATCATTTATGAAGAGTTTTGGTGACATAGGAAAGTACTTCTCTTGTACTATTAGGTGATTGAAAATAGAATACAAAGTGGTATATACATTTTAATTTCAACCATTTAAAAATATATATATACATATCGATATTCCAAAAATAACCAAATAATCACTGAGTGATAGGGTTATCGACAATTATTGGTTTCTTGGTTTCTTCTCTTTACCTTTCTTTTATTTTCTTACTTTCCTTTTTTTTTTTTTTTTTTTTTTTTTGAGACAGAGTTTTGCCCTTGTCTCCCAGGCTGGAGTGCAATGGCATGACCTCAGCTCACTGCAACCTCCATCTCTGAGGTTCAAGCGATTCTCCTTCCTCAGCCTCCCAAGTAGCTGGCATTACAGGCACCTGCCACCACACCCAGCTAATTTTTTTGTATTTTTAGTAGAGACGGGGTTTCACCATGTTGGCCAGGCTGGTCTCGAACTCCTGACCTCAGGTAATCCACCCACCTCAGCCTCCCAAAGTGCTGGGATTACAGGCGTGAGCCACCATGCCCGGCCTACCTTTCTATATTTTCTAAATTTTCTACAGTAATACTGCCTTAGTTTTATAATCATAAAATATTTAGTAAAATCATATTTATGGGATCTGTAATGAGATGGTAAATTCTTATAACAGTAAGCAAATTAAGATGCATAATTGTATATATAATATGACTACAACATTTAACCTTTGTAAAATATATATTTAGAAAGGAAAACTCCAAAATAATAACTGTGGTTGTTTTTGGGTAATAAGATTGAGCAATTCTCATTCTCCTTTCTACTTTTCTGCATTTTTCAATTTCAAACAATGAAAATATATTGATCTTATGATGATAACAGCAATAAAATTTCGTGATTTTTAGTTCAAAATTTAACTCAGGCTTATTTTGGTAGAATTTTCAAAGTAGAAGATTAAGGAAAGCTAAGTTGGAGGAGGACCTAATTATTATTTGAGAAAGAGCTCTGGCAAAAACGTCAGTGAGATTAAAACAGTCTCATTGTAGCTTGAAAAAGACCCCATTCAACTCGATTTTCATAATCTAGTCTGCAGTCACTGTTAGACTTGAGAACAACGGTTAAACTTTGACATTTTCTGCACTCTAACTTTTCTTTCTATTCCAACAACTCACAGCTATGTCAATTTTTACATTTAAAGCATCTCTGGAAACAAGAAACAATGTTTAACAGACATAAAGACAATAAAAATACAATGTCTCCTTATTATCTTTTTCATCTTCAACATGTTTTTACTAAGATTCATTTGTCAAGAAATGACAGATGTGGAGAGTTTACCAAAAAAGGACACAGCCTTTAGCATATAATCAGGGAGAATTTCTTTCTACTGATCCATGTTGACATTAACTAGCAATAAGGTTGCTTGGCATTTCCTCCCTGGAAGTGAATTTGCCCCGTTACTGGAATATCTTTCTTCCGCTTCATAAATCTGATAGTGTGAGCATCAGGAAGCCCTGTTACTGTCCAACACTACTTCTAGTGGGCTAGAAAATAAGCAGCTCCATGTTTATGACAATTCTGACTACTTAGGGGTGAAAAGAAACAGAAAAAAAACCAAGAAGGCTATCAAAATGCAAAATAATTCAAATGGCAAAATTAATCTCTTCCAGTTTTTGGAATATAATCTGCCAATCACTTTGTGTTTTAATGTGCTGACAGTGAAAAGAAGAAATTAATCTCAAGAAGCATTTTAGCTGATAATGAATTATCAATTTGAAACTAAGATATTTATTCTAATGGAGCATGCAATATATCAGAGAAAGTATTTAGCAAGAAGTCTCCTTCCCCTCATCCCACCCTGAGGCTATAACACTGAGCTGCTTTACCATTAACACAGGAATTCACTGATACACTAGGTCTTTTGAAACCTGTCCAAACATTTCTCTCTATTCTTTCTACTCACACAGTAAATTATCATGAGATGGAATTTTATAAAGCTTTTTAGGCATCAATTATGGAGAGTTTTGTTGACATAGGAAAGTACTTCTCTTGCACTATTAAGTGATTAAAAAAAGATTACAAAGTGATACAAAGTTATAATTTCAACCATTCTAAATATATATATATAAACAAAATATATATATATATATACATATTAATATTCCAAAAATAACCAAATAACCACTGAGTTATTATGGGCAATTATTGGTTTCTTCTCTTTACCTTTCTATATTTTCTAAATTCTCTAATATTAAAGTGAAAAATAGAATGTGTACACAGATAAATAAATGTCAAAGGGCTGTGGAGTAAAATATGAAGAACGGAAGAAAGGACATTGTAGCAGAGGATGCTAGCTGCTCACCAATATCTAATTGCTCTCTTTCCTGGGCGCACAGGTAAACTACATTTCCCAGCCTCCCCTGAAGCTATGAGCAGTCAGTCACGCGGCTGTGTTCTGGCCAATGGATGCAGGCAGGAGAGAGACATCACTTCTGGACCTGGACCAGAACAACCTCCATGTGCAATCCAGTCTCTCTGGCTTCACCTGCCAGTTGAATGGAGAAGTCCTCAATGACATTAAAAAGAAAAGGAAAGAAAAACTGTGAGGAAATAACAGAGGAGAGCTGCCCAGGAACTGCTTGTCCACAAATGCTCATATTGAACTATTACATGAGCAAAAACTAAACTTTTATTACGTTAAGCCACTGAAATGTTGGGGTTGTTTGTTTTAGTAGTTAGTCTACCTTACGACCATAATTACATCTATTTAAACAACTGTTGAAACAGCCATCCACATAGAGAACTTCACCTATGTTATATCCATGATGAAAAGCAGAAACTTAAAAAATGACAAATTTGTGTTTTCAGCCCACAGATAAATAATTCAAATTACTGTTTGATTTCACAAATCCCTTGTTCTCTAGATGTGGTGAAACATTTAAAAAGTTTTTGCTAACTTGGTGGCCATCAATCTGAGAACATCACATCACTCTGCATAGGATGTGATTAGATTTAGATTTGGAGGAAGACATCACAGAAGAGGTAGCATTTCAACTCAGTCTTGAAATATGAGAAAGAGCAAAACATGTGATTAGTGTCCAAGAATTTTAAACAGGAAAGGGTTCTTAAGATAAGAAAACTAAGAGCCAGAGAGGCTGGAACTTGTCCAAGGTCACACTACCATACTGTAGCAATCCTTGGTTTAGATGAGGAATTCCTTCACTTCCAGGCTAATATTTCTTGTCTTTCCCATTTTCCTCCTTATTAACTCACATAGCAAAGTATGTTTTGTGAATTGTCTGTTCTTAGGCAATGACTGCATGCATTTTCAAAATTTTTAATATCTGTCTACACACACACATGTTCATAAACATACCTGCATGTATGTAGGTATGTTCCTAGCTGAACCACAGCAGATCCTCTAATACAATTGTGTCCATAATTAAGGAATACTTCTCCATTCCTGCTGACTTCAAATTGCAAATATCTAGCCACATACACTATGTGGTAACTAGTCTCCTAAGATGGACACCAAATTTCACGCCTCGTGGTATCCATGCCCTCGTGTGGTTCTCTCCTACACCGACTTAAGATTTCCAATCGAAAGTGGTCAAAGTGGCACGGCACCAATTTCAGCCTTTAAAAGGACTGGCTGCTGCTTCTTCCTCCCTCTTGGAACATTCCATTTGTGGAATCCAGAGCCACAGTGTAAGAAGTACAGCCATGTAATTAGGGTGGGCGCAGTGGCTCATGCCTGCAATCCCAGCACTCTGGGAGGCTAAGGCGGGTGGATCACTTGAGGTCAGGGGTTCGAGACCAGCCTGGCGAACATGGTGAAACTATGTCTCTACTAAAAATACAAAACTTAGCCAGGCGTGGTGGCACATGCCTGCAATCCCAGCTACTCGGGAGGCTGAGGCAGAAGAATCGCTTGAACCTGGGAGGTGGAAGTTGCAGTGAGCTGAGATCATGCCATTGTACTCCAGCCTAGGCCTGGGTGACAGAGTGAGATTCTGTCTCAAAAAAGAAGGAAGGAAGTACAGCTACATGACTAGAAAGACCACACAGAGAGGCCATATGGAGAAGGAAAGAGACCTAGCTGTCTCAGGATCCCAGTTGCAACCACCAGTTGACCCCCACCACAGCCAACATCTTACTGCAGCCACAAGAAAGATCCCAGTTAAACCAGTAGAACTTCATGGCTGTGCTCAGTCAACCACAGAACAATGAGAGCTAATAAACTGGTTATTGTTTAAGTACTCATAAGTTTTAAGTTTAAGCAATACACGACCAAAACAGAACTTGATTCATAGAAGTAGGGTGTTGCCATAACAAAACCCTAAAACATATGGCATGGGCTTTGGAATTCAGTGGCAGGCAGAAGCTGGAAAGCTCCTTAAGGAGGTGAATAGTGAAGGCTCGAAGGACACCGAAGAAATTGCTATTGGAAACTGGAGAAAACGTGACCTGAATTATGTGCAGACCAATTAGCAAAACTATCCCCTGTAGCATGGAAGACAGGAAGAATATGTCGTAAACAGATAGCTCTGGCTAGGAGATTTTCAGTCAGAATGCGGTCAGCTTCTCTGTATCCATGGGTTCTGCCTCCACAGGTTCCTCATCCATTGGCTCAACCAACCATGGGTGGAAAATACTCAAATAAATAATAATAGTACAGCAATAAAAATAACACCCATTTTTAAAATGTAGTACCACTATTTACATAGCATTTACATTGTATCTGATATTATAAGTAATCTAGAGATGTTTTAAAGTATACGGAAGGATGTGCATAGTTTATATGCAAATACTCTACCATTTTATATAAGGGACTTGAGCATCCTCGCATTCTGGTATCTGCAGTGTTCCTGGAACCAATTCCCCACACATATGACTGTATCAAAAGCACCAACTGGCTTCTTTTGGCTGCCTGTGTTAACATACAGGAGGAGAAAAATGAACTAAAAAAGTAATTCTTCAGTTTTTAACCAAAATTAGGAGAAAATATACAGAATTTAGGACTTTCTGGATTCAAAAATAAAACTTTCTCTTTTCTAGCTCCTCCAGGCAGCAAAAGATCCTGGAAGAGATGACCTCACAGCAAAGATCAAATCCAGGACTCTTCTGGCAAAACATGATCCCAGGAGTAATTTTGCATCAGTGAGGTAGCCAATTTGTTGAGACCTTAGGAAGTGTTGAGGATATTCCTCATAGACCCTTTTATCTACACAGAAAGACTTCTAAGAACCTTAAATGGTATGTCTTATAGACACTCTCACCCAGACAATAGAGCTTCTAAGAATATTAAGACATTGTCCCACAGCACCCTGATTCACAGGCCAAGGTAGAGGGGGTCTGTCTCAGAAACAATTGTGTATGTGGCTTCTGTCTAATCGAGTGACCCTGTAAGGTTGATAGGACACTGGCACAGTTCAAGAGAACTGTACCATCAGCTTGGACTAAAAGATGCAAACATAGTTTAAAATGAAAAGAAGTCTGAGATATGTTCATCAGCTTGCTCCTTTCTGCCCGTGGACGCCGCCAAAGAAGCATCGTTGAAGTCTCTCTTCTTCCTGCTGTCATGTCTAAGTCAGAGTCTCCTAAAGAGCCCGAACAGCTGAGGAAACTCTTCATTGGAGGGTTGAGCTTTGAAACAACCGATGAGAGCCTGAAGAGCCATTTTGAGCAATGGGGGAACACTCACAGACTGTGTGGTGATGAGAGATCCAAACACCAAGTGCTCCACGGGCTTTGGTTTTGTCATATATGCCACTGTGGAGGAGGGGGATGCAGCCGTGAATGCCAGGCCACACAAGGTGGATGGAAGAGTCGTGGAACCAAAGAGAGCTGTCTCAAGAGAAGATTCTCAAAGACCAGGTGCCCACTTAACTGTGAAAAAGATATTTGTTGGTGGCATTAAAGAAGACACTGAAGAACATCACCTAAGAGATTATTTTGAGCAGTGTAGAAAAACTGAAGTGACTGAAATCATGACTGACAGAGTCAGTGGCAAGAAAAGGGGCTTTGCCTTTGTAATCTTTGACAACCATGACTCTGTGGATAAGATTGTCATTCAGAAATACCACACTGTGAATGGCCACAACTGTGAAGTTAGGAAAGCCCTGTGAAAGCAAGAGATGGCTAATGCTTCGTCCAGCCAAAGAGGTCGAAGTTGTTCTGGAAACTTTGGTCGTGGTCGTGGAGGTGGTTTTGGTGGGAATGACAACTTTGGTCATGGAGGAAACTTCAGTGGTCATGGTGGCTTTGGTGGCAGCCATGGTGGTGGTGGATATGGTGGCAGTGGGGATGGCTATAATGGATTTGGTAATGATGGAAGCAATTTTGGAAGTGGTGGAAGCTACAATGACTTTGGCAATTACAACAGTCTTCAAATTTTGGACCCATGAAGGGAGGATTGGAGGCAGAACCTCTGGACCCTATGGTGGTGGAGACCAATACTTAGCCAAACCATGAAACCAAGGTGGCTATGGCTGTTCCAGTAGCAGCAGTAGCTATGGCAGTGGCAGAAGCTTAGCAGGATAGGAGAGCCAGAGAAGTGACAGGGAAGCTACAAGTTACAACATATTTGTGAACCCAGCCAAACACAGTGGTGGCATGGCCTAGCTGCTACAAAGAAGACATGTTTTAGACAAGTACTCATGTGTATGGGCAAAAAGCTCGAGGACTGTATTTGTGACTAACTGTATAACAGGTTATTTTAGTTTCTGTTCTGTGGAAAGTGTAAAGCATTCCAACAAAGGATTTTGAAATGTAGATTTTTTTTTTGCACCCATGCTATTGATTGCTAAATGTAATAGTCTGATCGTGATGCTGAATAAATGTCTTTAAAAAAAATGAAAAGAAGTCGCTGGGCCATAAGTTTATATTGATAGAAAGAAAGCTGAGGAAGCTACTCAGCTGTAAATATAGGCCATTTCTTATGCAAAAGGAAAGATGACTCAGAGGGTGAAAACAAAAGCCTAAATGGTGGAACCAAGAGCCACAGAGGACCACTCTAGAGAGTAGAAATGAATTTTGGTCAAAGAATTGGCAAAATTTTCTCAACTTGATTTCAGAATTGCTATGAACCAGTAACTGCTCTATGCTTCCTGTTTTCCCTTTCACGAATGGGATTTCTATTTCAGTTTTTCATCACTGCCTAGCCATTGTATTTGTGTTTTGGGTGGGAAGCGGATTATTTGTCTTTTTACTTCATCAGTCTTCAGGTTGATGATAGCTGAACCCAAGAAACCTTAAGCTCGCCTAGATATGATTCAGATGACATGATCCTGGATTTAAAGCCCAAACCTGATGCCGTGGTATGAGTAGACTTCAATGGCCTTGGAAGGGAGAAAAATGTATTTTGCATGAAGGAAGGACATACATTATTGAGAAACAGAGGGTGGACTGTGGTGGCTAGTCTCTAAGGATGGCCATCCATTGTACCATGACACTCAGTATTCATATCCTTGCATAAAACCCTCCCACATTGAATCTGGGCTGGCCTGTGACTTGAGTTAACCAGTAGAATTCAGCAAAAGTGATGCTACACTATTTCTAAGCCTAGCCTTTAAAAGGATGGACTGATTTTTTTTCCTCCATCTTGGAATGCTGGCTTTGGGAAACCCTAAGCTGCCAGGTAAAAAGTCCCATGACAGAGGCCACATGGAGTGGCCATAAGAACAGAAGAGGTCTTCCAACTCAAATGTCCACCAATGATAGACTGGATTAAGAAAATGTGGCACATATACACTATGGAATACTATGCAGCCATAAAAAATGATGAGTTCATGTCTTTGTAGGGACATGGATGAAGCTGGAAACTATCATTCTCAGCAAGCTATCACAAGGACAAAAAACCAAACACCACATGTTCTCACTCATAGATGGGAATTGAACAATGAGAACACATGGACACAGGAAGCGGGACATCACAATGGGGCCTGCTGTGGGGTTGGGGGAGGGGGGAGGGATAGCATTTGGAGATATACCTAATGTTAAATGACGAGTTACTGGGTGCAGCACACCAACATGGCACATGTATATATATGTAACTAACCTGCATGTTGTGCACATGTACCCTAAAACTTTGAGTATAATTAAAAAAGAAAAAAAAAGAACAGAAGAGGTCTTGAGTCTACTTAGAGAATGAACAGGCACATTGATCGCAGTAAAGTCCAGATGACTCTAACCACAGTCACCAACTGACGGCAACCATATGAGAAATTCCAAGTGAAACGAGCAGAACTGCCCACCTGAGTCAACCCATGAAACTATGAGAGATAATAAAACGATGGTTATTTTAAGCCACTAGGTTTTAGAGATACTTGTTAACAGCAAAGATGATCAAAACATACTTATTTGCATGACTCCCGAGGACTCCATGGCAATGAGTTTGAACCTATGTACAACCAAGTTTCAGAAATATATAGGCATGTCCAGTGGGCTTGGGAAGAGGGCCACCATAAGCCAGACTCCAGAGAGGAGTCTGCCACAGTGAGCCAGGCCTGAGGATAAGTGTTTAATAGATGGAAACATTTGTTCTGAGTTCAAATGAGGCTCAACTCAAGCCACCCTCATCCAACCACCTGGTTCCCTATATACTATGGGGCTAAAAAGCAAAAGCAAGATTATCAGAAAAAAAAGTTATAAAAAAAAACCTTATCATTATGAACCTAAGCAATTCTGCCAGAAAGATATCTTTTTTCTCTTCCACCTCACTCTCATCCCTTGTCCCAATCCCTACCGAAGAGTGGAGCAAAAAAAAATGTAACCAACAAGCCAGAGAAAGGAGTGAACACCAAAGGTGGGAAACAGGTTAGTTCCCCTGGGTACACACTCCAAGTACACCAATAGAGAGGTTAGGCACCATCAATGTGGTGGACAATGTGGACAAATCGTTATTAATAATTAATGAGGGACAATGAGGGAAGCTGCCAAAACAGAAGGCTGGCAGACATAGGATGTTGACATAAACTACATGAGAAACAAACTCCCATTTTTGTAGATTCACAGAGAGAAGAAAGATTGAGGTAAGGTGAGAAGGTAAGGTGAGCGATGCTATTAATTGACTCACATATAGGGAAAAACAGTTGAAGTCATCTCATCCAGGAGCCAGAAGCTTGTTGGGGACATTTGGGTTACATATGTGAATCCTTTATTGAACTTATCACAGAGAGCAAATACCTTATTCTTAATCATCTTTCTATCTGTAGTTCCCAGGACCATGCCTGGTACAGAGTAGGTCTCAATCAGTATTGGCTTAGAAATATTATGGCAATCAGAAATAAATAAAAAAGTGGCTTGGTGTGGTGGCTCACACCTGTAGTCCCAGCACTTTGGGAGGCCGAGGTGGGCAGATCACTTGAGGTCAGGAGTTTGAGACCAGCCTGGCAAACATGGCAAAACCACATCTCTACTAAAAAATACAAAAAAAAAATAGCCAGGCATTGTGGTGCAGGCCTGTAATCCCAGCTACTTGGTAGGCTGAGGCAGGAGAATTGCTTGAACCCAGGAAGCAGAGATTGCAGTGAGCCAAGATGATGCCACTGCACTCCAGCCTGGGCAACAGAGTGAGACTCTGTTTCAAAAAAAAAGAGAGAGCTGTTTCAAGATGGCCGAATAGGAACAGCTTCAGTCTGCAGCTCCCAGTGTGATCAATGCAGAAGACGGGTGATTTCTGCATTTCCAACTGAGGTACCTGGTTCATCTCATTGGTTCTGGTTGGACAGTGGGCGCAGCCCACAGAGGGCGAGCCGAAGCAGGGCGGGGTGTCACCTCACCCAGGAAGCATGAAGGATCAGGGGATTTCCCTTTCCTAGCCAAGGGAAGTCGTGACAAATTGTACCTGGAAAAATGGGACACTCCCACTCAAATACTGCACTTTTCCAACCATCTTAGAAAACGGCACACCAGGAGATTATATCCTGCCCCTGGTTCAGTGGGTCCCATGCCCACAAAGCCTTGCTCACTGCTAGTACAGCAGTCTGAGATCGGCCTGCGAGGCAGCAGCCCAGCAGGGGGAGGGGCGTCTGCCATTGCTGAGGCTTGAGTAGGTAAACAAAGTGGCTGGGAAGCTCGAACTGGGCAGAGCACACTGCAGCACAGCAAGGCTTGCTGCCTCTATAGGCTCCATCTCTGGGGGCAAGGCATAGCTGAACAAAAGGCAGAGAAACATCTGCAGACTTAAACATCCCTGTCTGACAGCTCTGAAGAGAGCAGTGGTTCTCCCAGCATGGTGTTTGAGCTCTGAGAACAGACAGACTGCCCCCTCAAGTGGGTCCCTGACCCCCATGTAGCCTAACTGGGAGACACCTTCCAGTAGGGGCTGACTGACACCTCATACTGCCGTGTGCCCCTCTGTGACAAAGCTTCCAGAGGAAGGATCAGGCAGCAATATTTGCTGTTCTGCAATATTTGCTGTTCTACAGCCTCCACTGGTGATACCCAGGCACACAGGGTCTGAAATGAATCTCCAGCAAATTCCAACAGACCTGCAGCCAAGGGACCTGACTGTTAGAAGGAAAAATAACAAACAGAAAGGGATAGCATCAACATCAACAAAAAGGACATCCACACCAAAACCCCATCTGTAGGTCACCAACATCAAAGACCAAAGGTAGATAAAACCACAAAGATGGGAGAAACCAGAACAGAAAAGCTGAAAATTCTAAAAACCAGAGCACCTCTTCTCCTTCAAAGGATCGCAGCTCCTCGCCAGCAACGGAACAAAGCTGGATGGAGAATGACTTTGACAAGTTGACAGAAGTAGGCTTCAGAAGGTTGGTAATGACAAACTTCTCCAAGCTAAAGGAGGATGTTTGAACCCATCGCAAGGAAGCTAAAAACCTTGAAAAAGATTAGACAATTGGCTAACTAGAATAAACAGTGTAGAGAAGACTTTAAATGAGCTGATAGAGCTGAAAACCATGGCACAAGAACTACATGACACATGCCCAAGCTTCAATACCTGATTCAATCAAGTGGAAGAAAGGGTATCAGTGATTGAAGATGAAATTAATGAAATAAAGCAAGAAGTTTAGAGAAAAAAGAGTAAAAAGAAATGAACAAAGCCTCCAAGAAATATACGACTATGTAAAAAGACCAAATCTACGTTTGATTGATGTACCTGAAAGTGACGAGAATGAAACCAAGTTGGAAAACACTCTTCAGGATATTATCCAGGAGAACTTTCCCAACCTAGCAAGGAAGGCCAACATTCAAATTCAGGAAATACATAGAACACCAAAAAGATGCTCCCCAAGAAGAACAACCCCAAGACACATAATTGTCAGATTCACCAAGGTTGAAATGAAGGAAAAAATGTTAAGGGAAGCCAGAGAGAAAGGTCAGGTTACCCACAAAGGGAAGCCCATCAGACTAACAGTGGATCTCTTGGCAGAAACTCTACAAGCCAGAAGAGAGTGGGGTCAATATTCAACATTCTTAAAGAAAAGAATTTTTAACCCAGAATTTCATATCCAGCCAAACTAAGCTTCATAAGTGAAGGAGAAATAAAATCCCTTAAAGACAAGCAAATGCTGAGAGATTTTGTCACCACCAGGCCTGTCTTACAAGAGCTCCTGAAGGAAGCACTAAACATGGAAAGGAAAAACTGTACCAGCCACTGCAAAAACATGCCAAATTGTAAAGACCATCGACACTAGGAAGAAACCGCATCAATTAATGGGCAAAATAACAAGCTAACATCATAATGACAGGATCAAATTCACACATAACAATATTTACCTTAAAAATAAATGGGCTAAATGTTCCAATTAAAAGACACAGACTGGCAAATTGGATAAAGAGTCAAGACCCATCAGTGTGCTGTATTCAGCAGACACATCTCATGCTCAAAGACACACATAGGCTGAAAATAAAGGGATAGAGGAAGATCTACCAAGCAAATGGAGAACAAAAAAAAGCAGGGGTAGCAATCTTAGTCTCTGATGAAACAGACTTTAAACCAACAAAAATCAAAAGAGACAAAGAAGGCCGTTACATAATGGTAAAGGGATCAATTCAACAAGAAGAGTTAACTATCCTAAATACATATGCACCCAATACAGGAGCACCCAGATTCATAAAGCAAGTCCCTGGAGACCTACAAAGAGACTTAGACTCCCACACAATAATAATGGGAGACTTTAACACCCCACTGTCAATATTGGACAGATCAATGAGACAGAAGGTTAACAAGGATACCCAGGACTTGAACTCAGCTCTGCACCAAGTGGACCTAATAGACATCTACAGAACTCTTCACCCCAAATCAACAGAATATACATTCTTCTCAGCACCACATCGCACTTATTCCAAAATTGACCACATAGTTGGAAGTAAAGCACTCCTCAGCAAATGGAAAAGAATAGAAATCACAACAAACTATCTCTCAGACCACAGTGCAATCAAATTCGAACTCAGGATTAAGAAACTCACTCAAAACAGCTCAACTACATGGAAACTGAATAACCTGCTCCTGAATGACTACTGGGTAAATACCGAAATGAAGGCAGAAATAAAGATGTTCTTTGAAATCAATGAGAAAAAAGACACAACGTACCAGAATCTCTGGGACACATTTAAAGCAGTGTGTAGAGGGAAATTTATAGCACTAAATGCCCACAAGAGAAAGCAGGAAAGATCTAAAATCAATACCCTAGCACCACAATTAAAAGAACCAGAGAAGCAAGAGCAAACAAATTCAAAAGCCAGCAGAAGGCAAGAAATAACTAAGATCAGAGCAGAACTGAAGGAGATAGAGACACAAAAAAACCTTCAAAAAATCAATGAATCCAGGAGCTGGTTTTTTGCAAAGATCAACAGAACTGATAGACTGCTAGCAAGACTAATGAAGAAGAAAAGAGGGAAGAATCAAATAGACATGATAAAAAATTATAAAGGGGATATCACCACCAATCCCACGGAAATACAAACTACCATCAGAGAATACTAAAAACACCTCTATGCAAATAAACTAGAAAATCTAGAAGAAATGGATGAATTCCTGGACACATACACTCTCCCAAGACTAAAGCAGGAAGAAGTGGAATTTCTGAATAGACCAATAACAGGCTCTGAAATTGAGCCAATAATTAATAGCCCGCCAACCAAAAAAAGTCCAAGACCAGACAGATTCACAGCCTAATTCTACCAGAGGTACAAAGAGAAGCTGGTACCATTCCTTCTGAAACTATTCCAATGAAAAGAAAAAGAGGGAATCTTCCCTAACTCATTTTATGAGGCCAGCATCATCCTGATACCAAAGTCTGGAAGAGACACAACAAAAAAAGAGAATTTTAGACCAATATCCCTGATGAAGATCAATGCAAAAATCCTCAATAAAATACTGGCAAACCGAATTCAGCAGCACATCAGAAAGCTTATCTACCATGATCAAGTCGGCTTCATCCCTGGGATGCAAGTCTGGTTCAACATACACAAATCAATAAATGTTAATCCTTCACATAAACAGAACCAATGACAGAAACCACATGTTTATCTCAATAGATGCAGAAAAAGTCTTCAACAAAATTCAACAGCCTTTCATGCTAAAAACTCTCAATAAACTAGGTATTGATGGAACGTATCTCAAAATAATAAGAGCTATTTATGACAAACCCACAGCCAATATCATACTGAATGGGCAAAAACTGGAAGCATTCCCTTTGAAAACCAGCACAAGACAAGGATGCCCTCTCTCACCACTCCTATTCAACATAGAGTTGGAAGTTCTGGCCAGGGCAATCAGGCAAGAGAAATAAATAAAGGGTATTGAATTAGGAAAAGAGGAAGTCAAATTGTTCCTGTTTGCAGATGACATGATTGTATATTTAGAAAACCCCATCGTCTCAGCCCAAAATCTCCTTAAGCTGATAAGCAACTTCAGCAAAGTCTCAGGATACAAAATCAATGTGCAAAAATCACAAGCATTCTTATACACCAATAACAGACAGACAGAGAGCCAAATCATGAGTGAACTCCCATTCACAATTACTTCAAAGAGAATAAAATACCTAGGAATCCAACTTACAAGGGATGTGAAGGACTTCTTCAAGGAGAACTACAAACTACTGCTCAATGAAATAAAAGAGGACACAAACAAATGGAAGAACATTCCATGCTCACGGATAGGAAGAATCAATATCATGAAAATGGCCATACTGCCCAAGGTAATTTATAGATTCAATGCCACCCCATCAAGCTACCAAAGACTTTCTTCACAGAATTGGAAAAAACTACTTTAAACTACTTTAGAGTTCATATGGAACTAAAAAAGAGCTTTAGTCATGTGAGGGAAGCTCCTAGAAGTCTTCTTTCCATGTCTGTTAAATCTCAAATATCTTCAGCTTAAAATAATTTTCATACCAACTGTAGGGTTCCAAGTGGGTCCCCATATCCCTTTTATATCTTAGACTAATCCATAGCCACATTGACATTCCTCCGTGTCTTAAAATTTTTTAAATGTCTTTATGTCAGAAAACTTTCAGTTTTAATCATAGAAAACCCAACTCAAATATATTTTAAGTATGAAGGAGAATTTCTTGATTCACCTACCTGGAAAGTTCAAGAGTAGATGTTACCAAGCTCTCTTTCTTCAGCTATCAGCTTTGCTTTCTTCTATATTGGCTTTTTTCTCAGGCAAACTCCCTCTTATGGTGGGAAGGTGGGAAGGAAGCCCCTCTCCCAGTTGCTCTAGCAAATGTGTCGAATTAGCTCGTGAGCTTAAGTGAATAATAGACCCATCAATGGACCAATTACTGTGGCCAGTGTGGTTCCAACTAGCTAAGCCCAGGTTATACGCCCACCCCTGGACCATGCTGTGGGCTCAACTTTTCTGAAGCTCACATATTTACAGGAGTAAAGAGGTTGTGCTGCTGCAGAAAAAGAGGTCAAGATACCTAATGCTAAATGACGAGTTAATGGGTGCAGCAAACCAACATGGCACATGTATACATATGTAACAAACCTGCACGTTGTGCACATGTACCCTAGAACTTAAAGTATAATAATAAGAAAAAGAAAGAAAGAAATGAAAAAGTTATAATGACCTGAACTGGAGTCAAATATGCATTATGGATTCATCTGTTATTTGGAATGGCCCTTTGTGTTTAAGTCAAACTATGATTGCAGTATGTCAGGTGGAAAAGTCACTGGTAAATACTAAGAGTAAAATATGAGTCATCCCAATTGACATTGGCTATAACTCAACCAAACTGGGGGATGTCCAGAAATATAGTCAATCGGTGATGGGAGAGAGGTGTGATAATGAGTCTTTTTACTATTATAGGAATCCATTTGTCTCATCAATCACCTTCCATGTGCAGAAAGCTAAGGGGAATAATACCATCTCCTTAAGAAAGTGACAGATCAAGACAAAGCACACACACTTACTGAGAACCAGTTTACACAGTATAGAAAGGTCCTGTTAATTATGTTACTTCTCCTGATACCTTCCTTAATAAACACCCTGAGGTTACTAGGATAACATGAGGAAGTCGGAGCCTAGTCTGACTAATGGATACTCAGGAAACTTTATTGATTTCATGATACCAAGCTCCAGGACTCAACTTTGATAAAGGTTATATGAAGTATTAGATTGGTGCAAAAGTAGTTGCGGTTTTTGCCATTAGTTTGAATGGGGGAAAAAAAAACCGCAATTACTTTTGCAGCAACCTAGTATGTCCCTCTCCGTGGCACAGTACTTTTCACAATTCCTGCCCAGTTCAGTTTCTCCCTCCTATTGTTACCAGACCCCACCACTCACCCAAGTTAGCCTTTGGGTCGGGGTTTTCCTTAGTATTGTCGCTTCCTGGTCGCCAGAAAGATGTTGCCGGACCCCATGGGTCGGTATGGACATGAAGCAACAATATTAAGGAAACCCCCGACCGAAAGGCTAACTTGGGTGAGTGGGGGGGGTCCAGTAACCTCTTTCTGGTGAACCACTGAAGGGACTATAGTGCGGAAATCCCCGACCCAAAGGCTCACTTTGGATAAGTGGGGTGGGGTCTGGTAACGTCTTTATGGCGAACCATGTTAGGGATGATACTGAAGGAAACCCCCAACCCCCACCCCCCACCCCCACCCAAAGGAAATAGACTGCAGCACTGATTGGCCGATTTGGGGTAAGTGGTGGGGTACCCGGGTAAATGATGAGATTGGGTTAGAGGCCCAATTTAGGACCATGTTTAGCATATCATCAAGAAATAACCATAAAAATGGGCAACCAGGGCCGGGCGCAGCGGCTCACGCCTATAATCCCAGCATTCTGGGAGGCCGAGGTGGGTGGATCACAAGGTCAGGAGATTGAGACCATCCTGACTAACACGGTGAAACCCCGTCTCTACTAAAAAAAAAAAAAAAAAAAAAAAATTAGCCGGTCCTGGTGGCACGTGCCTGTAGTCCCAGCTACTTGGGAAGCTGAGGCAGAAGAATGGGGTGAACCCGAGAGGCAGAGTTTGCAGTGAGCCGAGATCGAGCCGCTGCACTCCAGCCTGGGCGACAGAGTGAGACTCCGTCTCAAAAAAAAAAAAAAGAAAGGGCAACCAGCAGCTCTCGGGGCTGCTCTGTCTATGGAGTAGCTATTCTTTTATTCCTTTGCTTTCTTTGCTTTCCCAATAAACTTGCTTTTACTTTACTCTATCAACTTGCCCTGAATTCTTTCTTGCGTGAAATCCAAGAACCCTCTACTGGGGTCTATCCGCACCCCTTTCCAGTAACACTGTCATCATTCAAACCACACCCAATAATAATTAGGAAGACTATTGTCAGGAGAAACTGCAAATATAATTTCCTTCAATTCAGTTTGGGTTTTTTTTTTTTTTTTGGATGGGGGGGTAGGTGTTCAGGGAACACATCTTTTTTTTCCAGTTACACTGAAGTATAACAAATAAAAATTATATGTATACATATATTTACAGTACACGCGATGTTTTGATATGTGTCTAATTGTGAAATGACTACCACAATCAGGCTAATTAACATGCTCATCACTTCACATATATTTTTTGTTTGTAGTGAGAACATTTAATTAAGATCTACTCCTAAACAAACTTCAAGTATAAAATAACAGTATTTTTAACTGGAGTCACCTAGTCACCATGCTGTGTATTAGACGTATGGAACTTATTTTCCTTCAGTTCAGTTTTGTTCATCTTGTGGAGTCTTATCCATTGTTTTCTTTTGGGAGACTCTTGTACCTACCCATTAGCTGTGGAGAAACTCCCAGACAGGTCTATATCCTCGCACAGCCTGAATCATATTGCATCTCCAACATCCAATAAATACTAACTTTACATAAATCCTAAGGACACTATTTAACTATACACCAAACACTAAAAAAAAAAAAAAAAGATAAAGAGCATCTCTTGGTGTTGGCCACTAAAATCCATTTTACCTTCTTCTGGTAAGTGAACTTTTTTCAGAACTCGTCTTTCACCTACTTTCAATATGTGAGCTTCAGAAAAGTTGAGCCCACAGCATGGTCCAGGGGTGGGCATATAACCTGGGCTTAGCTAGTTGGAACCACACTGGCCACAGTAATTGGTCCATTGATGGGTCTATTATTCACTTAAGCTCACTGAGCTAATTCTACACATTTGCTAGAGCAACTGGGAGAGGGGCTTCCTTCCCACCTTCCCACCATAAGAGGGAGTTTGCCTGAGAAAAAAGCCAATATAGAAGAAAGCAAAGCTGATAGCTGAAGAAAGAGAGCTTGGTAACATCTACTCTTGAACTTTCCAGGTAGGTGAATCAAGAAATTCTCCTTCATACTTAAAATATATTTGAGTTGGGTTTTCTATGATTAAAACTGAAAGTTTTCTGACATAAAGACATTTAAAAAATTTTAAGACACGGAGGAATGTCAATGTGGCTATGGATTAGTCTAAGATATAAAAGGGATATGGGGACCCACTTGGAACCCTACAGTTGGTATGAAAATTATTTTAAGCTGAAGATATTTGAGATTTAACAGACATGGAAAGAAGACTTCTAGGAGATTCCCTCACATGACTAAAAGCAGCAACTTGTGGGAAAAGAGGCTTCCATATACTCCTTCTTTAGAGCAAGTCTACTCCCAAGAAGAAAACTGAGAGTACATGTACCATAAATCTCCTCTCTGGAGGAGTTTCATGGCCATGAAGAAGACAAAAAGACTGAGAGTTCCTGCATAAACAAACGTGATCATAAACTTTCTTATCTCCTACTTGTTCTCCTAAAACCCATTTTTCTTTCCTAAAGAAATCTATTTGTTCTTCCCGTAGAAGTCTTTTCTACCACCTCCCTTTTTCCTAAAGGGGTAGGTATATAAACTTATTAAAATTATTTATCAGGCTAGCTACTTCTTTTGTTAGTTCTATATGCCTATGAATAACAAGCCTTTTCCTCTTGTTTGTCTGTCTTTTGTCGGTTTAATTTACAGGCCTCCTGTTATTGAACATAAAAGGGTAGAGGAAAAGTCTTTTCCTCCTGACAAAGACAAAAGGAAGAGGATAAATGCTGAGGTATCCATGAGCTGCCAACTCTGGGTACCCAGTTCCCAGTTCCACCTGCATAGCCACCTTTAATCAGGGTAACGGACAATAAGCAGACCAAGTCAAAGAAACATGCCATTTAAAAACAAAAAAAAAAGAGTAGTAATTTTTACATTAAAAAAATGTGGCCAGGCATGATGGCTCACATCTGTAATCCCAGCACTTTGGGAGGCCAAGGTGGGTGGATTGCTTGAGCCCAAGCGTTCTATATCAGCCTGAGCAACATAGTGAGACTCCATTGCTACAAAAAATACAAAAATTAGCCAGGTGTGGTGGCACACGCCTGTAGTCCCAGCTACTCAGGAAGCTGAGGCAGGAGGATCTCTTGAGCCTGGGAAGCAGAGGTTGCAGTGAGCCATGATTGCACCACTGCACTCTAGCCTGGGCAACAGAGGGAGACCTTGTCTAAAAAAAAAAAAAAAAAAAAAAAGTTAATGATTTTCAAGTACTTATGGATATTTACTTAAACAATTTCTTAAGTTGACATTTCACCACTTTGTGAACTCCGAAGAATGCGTTATCTGAAAGTACACTAAAGCATCTATCATTCCTTAGGAAATGGCCATCATCTGATTCCTAACTGGTCTACTATTTATATGTTTTGCTGACTCATGGTTCTACCTGAGGCTGAGGGCTTCCAAACTGGCTACTGGGCACTTCAGTCTAAAATCTCAGAAAAAAACTGATCATCCCCATTCCCTGATCACTCCCAACCTCCCAACATCTATATCCCCTAGTGATTATCTGATCTGTAAATTTCCTTTTATTTGAATGCCGAATCTGTCCCAGAAATACTTCCAAGCCATGGAACATTCTATGACCAGCTGGAATTAAAGTTACGCTAACAAAGATCTTGGCACCTTCTCTTGCAGGTTGTAAAGTTATATACAATAGTCCTTGCTGGATCTCTAAGGTCTACTCTATCTTTATTTCCATAGTAGATAATTTTAATCCCTAGAAATTACAAAATAAAATAATGTTTATAAATTGATGCCAAATTTTAAAACAAGCTATCTATAAATGCTTGGTCCAGAAATAAAGCAAATTATTAGTAAAATTTCCCTATATGCCCCCTTTGGATAATTTTCTACATCCTCCTGGCGTTCTGAAAGTCTTCATCACAATTCCCCAGGAGGGGACATCTTCTGGGCTGCTCTCTCTGGTTTTACTTTTGTCTCTTTTTTCCACTCTCTTTCCCCATTTTTTTCTTGTTCAATGTCTTGATCTCCAGATTCTGTTCTTTGTTTGCCAAATTAATTTGTAGATGAATTCTTATGTGACACAATTGCATTTTAATGTGGATATTCTAAAGAAAACATCTTAATCTACGTGAATTGGAATTTCAGGCAAGATGGAAAGTGACAGAGATGCAATTTGGGGACAGAGATGCCATTCAAGTGCCTGCTCCTCAAATCATATCTAGAAGTATGTGTATATTCCACTGGCCCTACCTTTGCCCATCAGGTAACATTATTGATCAAGATCTAGCAGGAGAAGCAGCAGCCTCAAGAGAATTGAAGCATCCACCATCCTTGTAGAATTCATCTTTTTCTGACCATGCTTAGAACAATCATTTTGCAGATTTTTTAAAAAATTCTTGCTTTCAAGTTGCATCAGAAAGACTATTATGTATTTTTTTAAAAAAACAAGAAGGAAATATACATGTCCATGCCAGGGCAAAGCTCTTTTTTTCCCTACCAAAACCCCAGGCCACAGGACCCTCTAAATAGCAGCCACAGATGGCTCTCTCCCACTTTCTGGCTTCTGTAAATCTAAAATAAAATTCTAAGCCCCCAAACCATCTAAATGGACCCCTCCTCTCAGCTAAGGTCATTCCAAAGGTAACCTAAAAAACCAGTTCAGGCTATAATGGGAAGTGCGGGTCAGACATGCCTCATTATACTCTCCTCTCTTTTGGAATTCAGGCATAGCTGACCAGCATTAACATCAACACAGAGACCTTAAGACTGACAGAACAGACTCTTTAAGTCTGATAAGAAACATTTACAATGTATTCCCTTCTATTGATGCTATCTGCATAATGGGAACCCTGGTCTCCACAACGCTTTATCTTAACCCAGACATTGCCTTCCATTGATTCTAAGTCTTCAGACAATAATATAACTCTTCCAACCAATTGCCAATCAGAAAATCTTTTAATCTACCTATGACCTGGAAGCCCCTGCTTTGAGTTATCCTGCCTTTTGGGACTGAACCAATGTACGTCTTACATATGTTGATCGATGTCTTATATCTCCCTAAAATGTGAAAAACCAAGCTGTAGCCTGACCACCTTGGGCACATGTTCTCAGGATCTCCTGGGGGCTGTGTCACAGACCACTGGTCACAACGAAGAGCTGAACTCTTCGTTGACATTTCCATTCTCTATTTCCAAATTTCTTGATGTTTTTTGCCCATCCTGGGGCTTCCATGTGGACCTTCGCTCCCTACCCTGTCTCCTCAGATTGCTGGCTCGGGTGGACTTCCAGCTTTGATGGCCATTTCTTAGGACACTGTCTTGTGGTGATTGGTTCCCTTCAGCTCCAAGCACTATGGCTCGCCTGGCAAGTCCCGCCTTGCTATGAATCTACCGAGCTAAGGAAAACACAAGTGTATATTAGTGAGCCACACACATATTCTTCTGAAAGCAAAAACGATTTCAATGAACTTCCTCTCAACTGAAAAGCAGAAAAACATGAAAACGACACTAATTCAGGCTAAATACAGCCTACATGATGAATGAAATATGGAATTCATTTTTAAATGAAATGTTTTCCTTTTATATATAGTAACTTAAATTAGGCTTAACATTTTATCAGATATAGGTTCTTTAGAATCTGTTTTTTTTTTTAATTTTAAGTTCAGGGGTACATGTGTAGGATGTGCAGATTTGTTACATGGGTAAACGTGTGTCATGGTGATTTGCTGCACCTATCAACCTATCACCTAGATATTAAGCCCAGCATGCATTAGCTCTTTTTCCTGATACTCTCCCTCCCCACCCTCCTGACAGGTTCCAGTGTGTGTTTAAATGCATAAAATAAGAGTTTTTATTCATTTAAATGGCCTGTTTAAATGAATAAAATAAGACTTCTATTTGCAACCCGCCCACTCCAGAGCTCCCCACTTCTCTTACCCTGTTTCTTTTCTTTTTTTCCCCAACAGCACCATCACTTTTAGAAACACTAGATGATTTAATTATTTATTTTTGTTCACTATGTGCCCTCGCTAGAATATAAGCTCAAGAGCCATGAGATTCTTTGTGTTTTTCACTGATGTATGCCAAACACCTAGAACAGCACTCGGCACATTACACATCTCAAGTAGAATTGATTGACTGAATGAATGAGAATTAGCCAGTCAAATCTAAGTATACAAAAAGGGCTTGAGAGATTTCAGTTTTTTCCATTTCCCCAGTAAATTTTTTTAGTATTATTCATTGACATATAACTTTTGTTGCTAGGTCCAAATAATCACTTCTTGTTCTTCTTTATCCCCTTAAAGACCTGAAAACATAATTTTTAAATCACTTGATAGTTTTACATTATTTTGTATTTCATTAGGAGCGGATTCTTCTCCTGATTGACGATTTTGTTACTGTCTTTTTTAGTGGTAGTTTTCCTAATGGAAACTATTTATATTTGGGTTGGTAGACTCATCTTGGGTGGAGCTGTTTGTGTTGTAGTTTTGTTTGGGTTGTTTACTTGATCTCTGGTCACCTCTCCCTGTGTATAAGTTTTGCAGTTGCCTCCACTCAGCCCCCAGGGAGAACTTTAGCATGCAAATTCAGAACCAGGTCTTGTTTGGAAGTATGGTGCTCCTAGCCCAGAGTGATGGGACTATTGTAGATCTAGTTACTGAGCCAAATAGATCCTGCTGCTTGACTTGCTCTATTTCCTCCCGTTCCCTACAGAGATTCAGCTTTATAAAGCCACAGCTTCAAGAAGTGATCAGAGTGGTTTCAACCTCCTTTCATGGTCAGGCAGGCCCACCTAGCCTTTGGTTTTACACAGTGATGCTGGCTCTGGTGCCCCACCACATGTGGGCCACTTTGGTTTTCATTGCCCTGCAGGAGTCACCCTCCTCACTCTGCCTATTTCTGGACCTACAGCCCAGCAGGCCTATACTGCAGTCCAGCTTACCACTGAGTGTTTCCATTTCTGGCCCATGAAAATGTTGAGCTTTGGGGTTTTTTCCACAGCTATGTCTATTAAGTTTGGAGCAGAGAAGAAAATTTTAAAGATATACACACAACACCACTTGATGGGGAAGTATGGAAAGAAGACAAAGAAGGGTGCAGCTATAGACAAATCTGTAGATCAGAGATCAGAAATTGAAGAACATCACAGTTTTGCTTAAGGATGGCCCCGCTTTCAAAGACATAAAAATAATCTAATCAAAGGTAGCAGGTATGTCAGCTGAGGAATGAATGATGCCCAAACGCATATTCACTGTAAGATTCTAATACACAGACTTTCAAACAAGAGGAGGAAGGAGACAAAACGGAATTGCCAGGATGTCAATCAATCCATGCAGTTGTCCAGGGTCCCTGCTTGTCAACTCTCATGACCTTAAACCCAGTTAGAAGGAACGTGATCAGGAGATTAATTGTGATACTAAATTCCAAGTTTCATTGAAAAGTCTATCACTCCCATATACACTGGTGCTTCTTCTTGCACAATTCAGAAATTTGCACTGAGGCTCTCACCAATCCCCAGGAATTTCTTAGGTTCTTTTCTTCCTATTTGTGTTCATTCTGCATTTTAAAAACTTCTTCATTTGCTTTTATATTTATCCTCATATTCTTGGTGCCCAAATGCAGCACAACATATAAACTGAGCTGGAGCCCCAAGAGAGCAGGTTGTGCCTTCTTGCAACAGTGCTCTGCCTATTTACAAGAGGCATCTCCAAACACCCTATGTTCTTGGCCTTATATTTCCCCTAGACCCAATTTCCTGCTTCTCTCTATTTCTCTAACTCCCACCAGATACCATGGTTGGCTGGGTGGATGGTTTGTTGGTTTGTTTTAAGTCTGATGATGTCGTTTATGCTGAAGATGCTACTGTTTTATACTTTGGAAATGTTTCATCCTAATAGTCCTCCTCCCTAGGTTAGATTTTCCCTCTGCCTCCACGCTTATGTCAGCTGGAGAATCCTCCCATCAACACATTTCTGAAGTGGAGTTATTGTTGGTGATGTTTCTCAAGTCTTTAGTGGTGCAGGAAAAAACAACATGTCTTCTTCTATGTGTTTTCTAGCTTCTGTTCAGACCAACAGAAATACTGCTTTCCTGACCTCATTTATTTATTTATTTATTTATTTATTTATTTATTTGTTATTTTATTATTATTATACTTTAAGTTTTAGGGTACATGTGCACAACGTGCAGGTTTGTTACATATGTATACATGTGCCATGTTGGTGTGCTGCACCCATTAACTCGTCATTTAGCATTAGGTATCTTGACCTCTTTTTCTGCAGCAGCACAACCTCTTTACTCCTGTTGTTCCATATCTTTCCCCCCCCTCCCCCAAGGATGCCCTATCTCTCTTTCTCTCTCACACGTTCTCGCTCTGTCACCCAGACTGGAGCAGTCACGGCTCATTGCAGCCTCTAACTCCTGGGGTCAAGCAATCCTCCCTGCTTAGCCACCTGAGTAGCTAGGACTACAGGCACACACCACCACTCCCAGTTGATTTAAGATTCCCTATCTCTTTCAGGTAGATTCACATATTTTCCCAAACTTCATCTATTCCTAATGTAATCTCATTCCTTCTCTACAACATGTAAGCTTATACCATTTGTCTAATCGATGTCATCCTTCCCAGTATATTCTCTTTCCACTTAACCTCAAGACAAAAAGACTATTCTTAAAGCTAGTCCTGTTTCCCTTCATGTTTCAGATTCACCACTTCCAAAGCCCAAGCAATACTTTTCTGATCCTCTATCAAATTTTGAATCTTTCTTCTTCATCTATAGTTTTTCTTCTGCCTCTGAGCAAACATAATATCTATAGCCAGAGTGTTCTGGCACCAGAGGCCTTTATATTTTCCAAGATGACAAATTCGTGTATAGAAAGGGTCTACTTAAAATATGTATGTGTGTGTGTATAGAAAGCGATATATTTAGATCAATATAAATGAATATTCTTACAAATATGTGGTAAAGAGGATTTCTTAAACAAGAATCAAAAAGCAAAATGAAAAACAAGCCCCCCAAAATGAGAAACTAAGCCGATCAACTTGATTGCACTAACATTTAGGCCTGTATGACCAAAGACTCCACGAAAAAAGCTGAAAGCTAAGCAAAGCTGATTAGGAGAAAGTATATGCAGCATACTTAACAAAAGATCATCTCATAGATTAATAAGAAAAAATCAGACAATGTAATAGAAATCTGAATAGAGATTATAAACAGATGATTCACGAAAGAGAAAATGCAAATGGCCAATAAACATGAAAAGATGCTCAATCTCACTAGAAACCAGGGAAATGCAAAGTAAAACAATGACATACTGTTTCTCTCCCTTAGATTGGCACAAAGGTTTAATTTTATTTAAGAATTTTTACAAGGTTTTCAGGAACTGGGTACTCTCAGATACTGCTGTGGGAATATAAATTGGTTGAAGTAATTTGCACATAGCCTACAACCCAGCAGTTCCACATATAGATTTCTATTTGAGAGAAACTCTGGCACATATTCACTTTGCAGACACTTATTCAAAGGTTCCAGGCAGCACTGTTTGTAACAGACAAGTATTAGTAGCAATAACAGTTAAAAGGAATATACTAGATCTATTTGTATCAACATGGATAAATCTCAAACATCACTGCTAATTGAAAAAGGCAAGCTGTAGAATAAAATGCATATGACACCATTATGTCAAACACACACATACTGATGATACTAAAATGATATTCTGAAAACTAAAAATACCAGTTACCTCTTGACCTCTTTTTCTACAGCAACACAATCTAATGCTTTACTCCTGTTGTTCCATATCCATTTCCCCCTAAGGATTCCCTATCTCTCTCACTCTCTCTGTATTAGTCTGCTCTCACACTGCTGATAAAAACATACCCGAGACTGGGTAATTTATACAGAAAAAGAGGCTTAATGGACTCACAGTTCCACGTGGCTGGGGAGGCCTCACAATCATGATGGAAGTTGAGGAGGAGTGAGTCACATCTTACATGGATGGCAGCAGGCAAAGAGAGAGAGAGCTTGTGCAGGGAAACTCTCCCTTATAAAATCATTTCAAAACCAATCATGCCTTCCAAACTCTTAACTCATTTCAGCATTAACTCAGAAGTCCATAGTCCAAAGTCTCATCTGAGACAAAGCAAGTATCTTCCATCTAAGAGCCTGTAAAATCAAAAGCAAGTTAGTTACTTCCTACATACAATGGGGTATAGGCATTGGGTAAATGAAGCCATTCCAAATGGGAGAAATTGGCCAAAACAAAGGGGCTACAGGCCCCATGCAAGTCCAAAACCCAGCAGGGCAGTCAAATCTTTTTTTTGTTTTGTTTTGTTTTGAGACAGAGTGTCACTCTGTCTTGCCCAGGCTGGAGTGCAGTGGCATGGTTTCAGCTCACTGCAGCCTCTGCCCCCTGGGTCCAAGCAATTCTCCTGTCTCCGCCTTCCAAAAGCTGGGATTACAGGTGTGTGCCACCACACCTGGATAATTCTGTATTTTTAGTTGAGACGGGGTTTCACCATGTTGGCCAGGCTGGTTTCGAACTCCTGACCTCCGATTATCCACCCACCTAGACCTCCCAAAGTGCTGGGATTACAGGCGTGACCCACCGTGCTTGGCCTCAAATCTTAAACCTGCAAGATGATCTCCTTTGACTCCATGTCTCACATCCAGGTCAGACTGATGCAAGAGGTGGGTTCTCATGGTCTTAGGCAGCTCCGCCCCTGTGGCTTTGCAGGGTACAGCCCCACTCCTGGTACCAATTTACTGTATTAGTCTCTTCTCATGTTGCTGATAAAGACATACACAAGACTGGGTAATTTATACAGAAAAGGGAGGTTTAATGAACTTACATTTCCACATGGCTAGGGAGGCCTTACAATCATGACAGAAGGCAAGGAAGAGCAAGTTACATCTTACATAGATGGCAGCAGGCAAAGGGAGACAGAGCTTGTGCAGGGAAACTCTCCCTTATAAAACCATCAGATCTCATGAGACTTATTCACTATCACGAGAACAGCATGGGAAAGACCTGCCCCCATGATTCACTTACCTCCCACCCAGTCCCTCCCACAATACGTGGGAATTCAAGATGAGATTTGGGTGGGGACACAGCCAAACCATATCACTCTCTCTCTTTTTTTTTTTTTTTTGGTGGGGGGACAGCAGCTCATTCTGTTGCCCAGGCTGGACTGCAGTGGTGCGATCATAGCTCATTGCATGATCTATGGGAAGAAATACATATCACAAGTAGTAAGTAGAAGAAAAATAGCTAACATTTATTAAGTGCTTCTACGTGCCATATGGTGTTTAAGTGCTTTACAAATATTATTACATTTAATCCTTAAAATCACCCTATGAGGTAGGCATTAATATCCATCCTCCAGATAAGAAAAGTCAGGCATAGTCAGGTTAGGTAACTTGCCTAAAATTGCACAGCCAGTTAATTAGTTTAATTTGAGCCTAAGCAATCTGGCTCCAGCCCTTCCTTACTACTCTATTGTAATGCCTGGGATATGGCATCAGGGTCGTTGGATAGTGCTCAAAGATGATTTAATGGCAGCTTTAGCTGTAGGCTCCCAGTTTTTTGGAAGGAGAAGGTATTTGGAAATCATTTATATAGTTAAAAATCAATTTTAAATAGGAAAAGCAATTATTGATAAATCTTAAATGCAACCACCTCCAAAAGGAAAAGAGGCATGAATGAACAAAAAGAAAGGAAGAAAGAGAAGAAAGAAAGAAAATGGCTTTTACGGATCTTCATTTGTCTAGTGATGAATTTCATAACTCTGATTTATTGAATAATTTTAGTGCTCAAAAATCCCTGCCATTATCAGGATTCATCTCAGCCCAGGTGGAACAAAGGGAGATAAGAAGGTAAACAAATCCCTGGGGTTGTTCCTCCTGTCCATCAATGCCAGCACCACCAGTCCAAAATTGTCTACAGTGAAGTTTTGTCTGTTTTGAGACAAGCCTTCCTTTGCCCTTGAAATTAATTCCTAACCTACTACAATCAGTTCTGTCTCGTTACCCAGAGGATGTTACCTGGCCCGCAGTCATCCTTATTGTTTGTCTATAATGGAAAGAAAAGGCAATTCCAATCAAATTGCAATTAAAGCAAGGAAATAAGGAAAAGTTTTTCTTCTTCTTAGAAACCATCCATTGCCCCCAAGACCTTCCAGGGGGCAGCAGGGCACAAAGGTCTCAGTAAAGCCCTCAAGCTCTTTCATCACCCAGTTGAATAGGAAATCAGTTTTCCTAAAACGCCAATCAAGGGGGGAAAAAAAACTACAAAATGAGCTACAAAAGAAATTTTGCAACCAGGAACCATATTTAACCTTTCCTTTAGCAAAGAGAAAGTTCCAGACCCAAGCATAGTGACCTAAACCGTGTTCCTGGACTTGACCAATCCAATATTAGTAATCAACTACTTTGTGGGTGGAGTAATAGCTGAGGGAAGTGAGATTTGAGCTCCCCCACGTGGCAGAAGCCTTCCATTAACCCTGAAGGGGGTGAATGGATTTTTTCAGACTAGCCTAGATTTCTCAGGTCTATGTGCAATTCACTTATCTTCTTGGGATATAAGTTTTTTATAGCATTTTCTGAAATAACATCTTGTGATAAGACTTCTTGCCCTATTACACTGAATACTGCAGTGATTGTGAGTGGGATTAGCCCAGAATATCTTCTCCATAATAGACAGAATGATCTGTTTATTTCTATCTGTTTTTGCCAACCCACACTACACTTTTTGTGCGAACTCATTTTTTTTAGCAAGTTTTTATTTTCAGGGCCGTGTTACAACTAATTTAGTATCTGATTTTCCAAACATTCTATGACCAAGGAGAAAAATAACTCTAGCATGTGTTGTTCTCTCTAAGGTGGTACTTAAAATAGGGCACATAGTCCTATGAATAAGAATAAAATAAACCCTATTGGGTTTGATACATATTCCTCAACCCTCAAAACACCTTAGGAATACAAAACACAGAACTTCTTGGCCACAGCTTGCAGTATTTTTTCCTCCTCTGTCTTAGGAACTCCTTCCAGATATAGAATAAGCCTTGAATTTGCCAGCTCTTCTTGCTACTGCAGCATATTTTCTCATTCCCAAGAAAATATTCTTTCTCTTAAAGAGTAAAATGACAAAAATTAAAAGTCAAACCACAAACTGGGGAAATATTGCACTTATATATGATAAAGCACTTACATAAAACTATCTGAGAAAGACTACCTTCCTAATACATAAAAGAATATAACAATTATTTCCCAGAGAGGAAACGCTGATGCACAACAAAATTTGGAAATGCTTAACCCTCTAGAGAAAGTTTAAAAATACAAATTAGAATAATATAGCACCTTTTTTCTATTATACTAACAAAGACATTTAAAATGGAGAATGTTCTATCTACATACAGTAGAACAGACACCAGATAATTTGCTTTTAAAATTGATTTGGAAAAATACCAAGAGCGGCCTTAAAAATATTCATACCCTTTGATCTCTGGGGTTAATACTAAGAACATAATACAAAATAAGGGAAAAGCTTTATGCACAAATATTTTTATTGACATACTATGGCTAGAAACAACCTAAATAATCAACATTAAGGGATTGGTTACTATTACAGTTTTTCTTAGCCTACTGATTTTCATTTCTGGTTCCACATTAAAATCACTTGGTTTGCTATATTTTTACAATAATGATTCCTAATCTTCATATCAGAACAACTGAATCAAAATCTCTAGGACTGAGACATAGGCATATATGTATAAAAAGTCTCTGAGTGGCTTTCATGTGTAGCCAGGGTTGAAAACCACTAGGCTGAAGAAACTATGATAGATAATTGTGCAGTAGAATATTATGCAGCCAATAAAAAATGCTTCCAGAGTTTTGAAAAAATACATACTTTAGGGCCGGGCGTGATGGCTCATGCCTGTAATCCCAGCACTTTGGGAGGCCGAGGTGGGTGGATCGCTTGAGTTCAGGAGTACAAGACTGGTCTGGGCCACACAGCACCTTGTCTCTACAAAAAAAAAAAAAAAAAAAAGCCTGGCATGGTGGTGTACACCTGTAGTCCTAGCTACTTATTCAGGAGGCTGAGGTGGAAGGATTGCTTGAACCAGGGAGGTTGAGGCTGCAGTGAGCTGAGATCTTGCCACTACACTCCAGCCTGGGTGAAAGAATGAGACCCTGTCTTGACAACAGAAAAGAAAAAATATATATATTTTATTTTGAAACAGTTCTAAACTTACCAAAAACTTGCAAGGTTGGCATAAAGAACTTTCATGGACCCATCATCTAGAGATGCCATTCAAGTTTGGCCAACTGTCCCAGAAACATCCTTTGCAGAAAAGAATGCAGTTCAAGATCTCAACATTGTTCACAGCTGTTATGACTATTTTTCATAACCTCAATATTCTTTAAAGATTATAGGACAATCACTTAGTAGAATATTTTTCAATGTGGGTGTGTTGGGTTCCTCAGGATCACTCCAGGTTTGATGATTTGCTAGGAGGACTCAAGGACTCAGCAGATGGCCACAGTCGTCGCTATGATTTATTAAAGCCAAAGAATAAAAAGGAAAATTAGCAAAGGGAAAAGGCACAATGGGCAAAATCCAGAGAAAACCAGGCAAGCTCCCAAGAGTTCTCCCCAGTAGAATCATACAGGATGTGTTAATTTCCCCAGCAATGAGCTCTGATAACACATGTGAAATGTTACCTACCAGGAAGCTTATTAGAAATTCAGTGCTCAAGGGGGTTTTATTGTGACTGGTCACATAGACACTCTCTGTCCAGCAAGTACCAAAATTCCAGACTCCCCAAAGGAAAGCAGAATTCAACACAATCCTCATTCTTTGTACAAGCAGTTGAGGCAGAGTGAGCCACTCACTGTGTGATGGGAACACTCCTTAAATCCAAGTTCCCAGATACCAATCATGGGCAACCTTGCAAGCAGGCCTTTCTAAGGATAGCAGCCCCAGGCCTGCTATGTTAATTCTTGTCTACACAGTGGATTTGTTTGATGTTTCTCATAATTAGACCCAGGTAATATATTTTTGGCTGGAATATCACAGATGTTGTATTCTTTTCATTGCAACTATTGGATGGAGCATGGCATCTGTTTGTTTCTAGTCTAATTCTATTTTTCATGTGTGACTGCTAACAGCTTTCAAGCCCCACTCCTCTTTCTTCCTCTTCTGCCCTACATCTTGGCAAGCTGATAAGAAAGCCTGGGTGATTCCTTGTTTGATGCTGGTGGGAGGTTCAAAGCACATGAGCCCTGTCCCATAACTGGTAACCCTCACCCCAGCCGGAGCCCATTAACCACAATAAAAAATCAAAGCCAGTCACCCTCTGTTCTTTCTTAGCCATTTCCAGACCTGTTTGGGAGCCTGCCCTACTCTTCCCAGAAAGCCTCAATATATGAGTAATAAATAAATCTCTTTTTATCCTCTTGGGGTGTGTGTATGTGTGTGTGTGTGTGTGTGTCATCATCAGTCTCAAATCTAAACCAGTTTTAGAGGTGAAGGGTGGTCCATCTTGCACCTATAAAAGTCTCATTCCTGGTGGTGTTAACTTTTCTTGGTCAAGACAGTGTCTGCCAGGCTTCTACAACTAGAAAGTCATGTTTTTCCCCTTTTGTAATCAATAGATATTTTCTGGAGAGATAATTTGAGACTATGTAAAATTTCATTTAAACCCTACTTTCACCCACAAGTTTGGGTGTCCATTAAGGTTAATTATTACTGTGATAGTTGTCAAATGGAGACCTTCTGATATCATCAATCCTTCTCCATTTATTAGTTGGCTTTCTACTGTAAGGGAGACTTCTCTTGCCTTCCCATTTGTTTATTCATTTATTCATTTATTTCTTTTAGCAGTGTGGAGCCACATATTTGTATTTTATTCAGTAGATTAGAATCTGTAACTGTCATTACTTGTCTTGATGCTCAAATCACCACATGTGGCCAATGAAAGCCTCTTTAAACTGGCTTCTGAGAATTTTTGTTATCTCCTCATTATTGTTTGAGAATTTCTTTGCTTCCTAGCACAGAAGGATATTCAGGTTCATCTTGTACATTCCCTGCCTCAGCCCTGGAATCTGATGTTTCTCCAAGAAGCCCTGCTTCCTTTCATTGAAAAGTGATATTAACAAGTCAAAATCTAGATGCTAGATGTGCTTGTTATAGCTGGGGCATGACTATTCCCAGGCCCTTTCTGTGAATAGAGGTAGGATGTGTATGAATGTACACACACATCAAATCTCTCTGTATTTGTGTATCTGCACACATAAAAACCATAAGGTTCACACTGATACCACAAAGTCTAACAACACAAAGTTCATTCTGGTTTCCTTTTATTTTTCTGTAATTGTATTCAACTCCAACAGTGAAAAGCCTGGCTCCTCTTACATGAATCATCCTGTAAATGGCCAGACTTTCTGCAACCCCCTCCTTCTCTCACCCAAAACTCTAATTTGAACCTGCCTCTATACGCTGCCTAACTTGTTTGGATCTGCCTAATGGCTTTTTGTTTTACAGCTTTATGGAGGTATAGTGGATATACAGTGAACTATACATATTTAAGTGCACAATACATTGAGTTTTGACATATGTATATGCCCATAAAATCATAACCACCATCAAGATAATTAATATATCATCCACCTCAAATAGCTTCCTATGCCCTTTTATAATCTCTCCTTCCTGCCCCCCTCCACAATAATCCTCTGTGTTCCCAGGCAACAGCTGATCTGCTATCTGTCACCATAGATTAGTTTGCATTTTATATAATGGGATCACACAGCATGCACTCATCTTTGGCTTCTTTCACACAGCATAATTATTTTGAGAGTCATCCATTCTGTTACATGGATCAATAGTCTATCCCTTTTTATTGCTGAAAAGTATTCCGTTGCATGGATAAATCACAGCATGTTGATCTATTCACCCACTGAAGGGCATCTGGGTTGTTTGTAGGTTTTTGTTGTTGTTTGTTTGTTTTGAAATGGAGTTTCGCTCTTATCACCCAGGCTGGAGTGCAATGGTGTGATCTCGGCTCACTGCAACCTCCTCCTCCCGGTTTCAAGCGATTCTCCCACCTCGGCCTCCTGAGTAGCTGGGATTACAGGCATGCGCCACCATGCCTGGCTAATTTTGTATTTGTAGTAGAGACGGGATTTCACCATGTTGGCTAGGTTGGTCTTGAACCCCTGACCTCAGATGATCCGCCTGCCTCGGCCTCCCAAAGTGGTGGGATTACAGGCGTGAGCCACTGTGCCCGGCCATTGTTTGTAGTTTTTGTCTATTGTAAATAAAGCTGCTATGAACATTCACTACATAGGCTTTATTTTGTGAACATAAGTTTATTTTGTCTTGGATCAATGCATAGAGGACAACAACTGGGTTGTATGGTAGGTATAGGCTTAAATTCTTCAGAAACCAACAAAATGTCTCCCCAGTACATCGTGCCATTTTACATCAGCAATATATGAGAGTTCCAGTTAATCCACATCCCTACCAGTACTTTGTAATTTTAACAGGTTTTATAACATTAGCCATTCTAGTGGGTGTGAGGTGGTTTTCATTTGCATTTCCCTAGTGAGTAAGGCTATGAAGCATCTTTCCATGGGCCTATCTGCCATTCTTATATCAACTTTTATGCAAGTTTGGCCCATTTTTCACAGGTTTTTTTATTTTTTATTTTTTGGTCTTAGGATCCTGGAGTTGTAACGGTTCTTTTTATACTGTAATCTTTTGTCAAATATCTTTCAAAAAGATATTCTCTCATTCTGTGGTTTGCCCTTTCACATTCTTACAATGTCTATGATGCACAAAGTATTTTCATTTTGTGGTGAAGTCCAAATAATTGACTTTCCTTTTTTATTCCTTTCTTTGTATGCTGTTTTAAAAACTTCAACAAAAACAGATCACCAAGGTTTTCTCTTATGTTTTATTCTAAAAGTGTTATTGTTTTATTTAGGGATATGATCAATTTCAACTTTATTTTCCTGTATGATATGACATAAGGGATAAGGTTTATTTTGGTATCCATGTAATTATTTTTTTGTTTTGTTTTGTTTTTGAGACAGGGACTTGCTCTGTCACCCAGGCTGGAGTGCAGTGGCACGATCTTAGCTCAATGCAACCTCTACCTCCGAAGCTCAATTGATCCTTCCACCTCAGCCTTCCAAGTGGCTGGGACTACAGGCGTGTGCCACCATGCTCAGCTAATTTTTGTATTTTTTCGTAGAGATGGGTTTTCACCATGTTGCTCAGGCTGGTCTTGAACTTAATCTTAAGCCCAAGTGATTTGCCTGCCTCAGCCTCCCAAAGTGCTGGGATTACAGGCATGAGCCACCGTGCCCTAACTTATATAATTTTTCCAGTGCCATTTTGTTGAAAGACTCTCCTTTCCCCCACTGAATTGCCTTGGCAAATTTGTCAAAAATCAATTGACCATATATACGTATGGGTCTGTTTCTAGACTGTCTATATTGTTTCATTGGTTTAGTTTTTTCACTTTATGCTGATACTACACTGCCTGGATTACTGTATCTTTGTAATAAGTCTTGAAATCAGCCCCTAAACTTTCTCCTTATTTTACAAAGTTTTTGATTATTTCAGTTTCTTTGTATTTCCATATAAATTTGAAAGTTAGATTGTCAATTACTTTTTAAAAAATCTTGGAATTCTGGTTGAGATTACAACTTAGGGAAACTTGGCATCTTAACAGTACTTAGTCTTTTAATTAATGAACATGGCATAGGTCCCCATTTAGCTAAATCTCCTTGAATTTCTCTCTGTAATGCTTTATAATTTTCAGTGTACAATCAAGGCACATCCTTGGTTAAATTTATCACTAAGCATTTCATATATTTAATTGCTATTATAAGTGGTATTCTTAAATTTCAGTGTCTGATTATTCATTATTGGTATACAGAAAAACAAATGATTTTGTCGTATAATATTATGTATTGATCTTACTAAACTCACATACTAGTTTAAATAGCTTTCAAAATATATTCTGTACTTTTTGTCTACATAAAGGATCATTTCTTCTGTGAATAAAGGCAAATTTAGCTCCTTTTCTTGCCTTATTTCACTGGCAAGTAGAATATCTACTATAACATTGAATACAAGTGGTAAGAACATATATTTTTTACTTGATCCTCATCTTAGGGAAAAAGTATCCGGTCTTTTACCATTAAGTATGATGTTAGCTGTAGGTTTTTGGTAATAACCTGTAGGTTGAGTAAATTCCCTTCTGTTCTGAGTTTGCTGACAGTTTTTTAAAAAATCAGGAATGGATGATGG
Organism: Pan troglodytes; assembly: GCF_028858775.2. Taxonomy (NCBI): domain Eukaryota; kingdom Metazoa; phylum Chordata; class Mammalia; order Primates; family Hominidae; genus Pan; species Pan troglodytes. Next base: position 108,620,897 of record NC_072411.2, on the reverse strand, counting down.
ATTTTGCCAAACACATTTTATTATCAGTTGAGATGATCTATGGTTTTTCTTTTTTAGTCTGTTAATAAGATAAATAACTTTTTTTTAACCATTCAGCAAACCTTCCATTCTATGGATAAGTCCCACTTCATTATGACATATTGTCCTTTCATATATTGTTGGAATCAATTTACTAAAATTTCTTAAGAATTTTTGCATCTATGTTCATGAGGTATATTTGTCTGAACTTTTCTTTTCTTGCAAGGTCTTTGTCTAATTTTGGTGTCAGAGTAATGTTGGCCTCAGAATCAGTTGTGACATAGTTCCTCCTCTACAGTTTTCTGGAAGAGTTCATGAAGAATTAGTATTATTTCTTTCTTCGAAGCTTAGTGGACTTGACTAATAAAGCAGCTAACACTGCAGTTTTCTTTATAGCAAGGCTTTTAACCACAAATTCAATTTCTTTAATGGATAGAGGACTACTCTGGTTATCTATTTCTTCATGAGTGAGTTTGGCTAGTTTGAGTTGATCAAGGAATTTGTCTATTTCATCTAAGTGGAATTTATTGTCATAAAGTTATTCATAATATTTATATATTATTCTTTTATCTGTAGGACCTATAGTGATGTCACCTCTCTCACCCATGCTTATGGTAATTTATGTCTTCTCTATTTTCTTCTGATCAGTTGGGTTTGAGATTTATTTACTTTATTAATATTCTTATAGAACAAGCTTTTAGTTTCACTGATATTTCTATACAATTTGCCTATTTTCTATTTCATTTATTTTCTTATTATTTCCTTTCTCCTGCTTCCTTTTTGTATAGTTTGCTCTTCTTTTACTGGTTTCTGAAGTTTCTTGATGGTATGGATGTCCTGCAGAAGCTAGGTTCTTCATCACAGAGCTGGCCAAGAAATCAGAGAAGCTGAATGATTCAGGAGAATGCAGAGCAATTGCAGGTGAAGCCCTGCTTCAGGATAAATGTGGTGAGTTAGCAGATAAGAGACAATGTATGTGAGCAACCAAATGGCTGCTGTTTTTCTTCTGCACTTCAAATAGCCCATAAGAATCTCTCCTGTGGTCTACTCTAATAGGGTATATACAGGAAGGGGAACTACAAGAAATTTAGTTCAGTCAATCTACGTCAACCCAATAAGAGGCCATCACAAACCTACTTGTGTCTTTATATTGAAAGTGAGTTTCTTGTAGCCAGCATATACGGTCATGTATCAAATAGTAATGTTTCAGTTAATGATGGGCTATATATGGAACCAATGGTGGTTCCATAAGATTACAAAACTGCATTTTTACTATACCTTTTCTATGTTTAAATACACAAATAATTATCATTGTGCTACACTTGCCTATAGTATTCAGTACAGTAACATGTTATACAGGTTTGTAGCCTACGAGCAATAGGCTATATCATATAGCCTAGGTACATAGAAGGCTATACTGTCTAGGTTTGTGTAAGTACACATGATGATGTTCACACAATGAGGAAATCGCCTAATTAGGCATTTCTTAGAATGCATCCTTGTTGTTAAGCAATGCATGACTGTAGTTTGGTCTTGCTTTTTTTAAAAAAAAAATGCAGTCTGACTACATTTAATTAGAGAATTTAGAACATTTACATTTAATGTGATTGTTGTTATGATTGTGTTTAAATCTACCTTCTTTGTTTCTTTTCTAGTAGTACCACCTATTCTTTTTTCCCTTTTACTTCCTTCTTTTGGATTAATTAATTTTGATTCTATTTTTTATCCTTTGTTGGCTTAGTAGCTATAACTTCTAGTATTGTTTTTGTAGTGGTTGCTTTAGATTTTATATTACACATCTAATATTATACCATGTTATGTATAATATTAAAATGCTACGACAGTAAAGTTCCAGCTCTTCCCATTCTGGTCTTGGTCTTGTTTTTACACTTTTTACTTTTTTATTGTTATAAAGTCCATCATACTTTGTTTTGCTTTAGTCAGTAATATTTTAAAGAAATATTTTAAAGCCAGGCGTGGTGGCTCATGCTTGTAATCCCAGCACTTCGTGAGGCCAAGGTGGGAAGATCACCTGAGGTTGGGAGTTTGAGACCAGCCTGACCAACATGGAGAAACCCTGGCTCTACTAAAAATACACAATTAGCTGGGTGTGGTGGTGCATGCCTGTAATCCCAGCTACTCAGGAGGCTGAGGCAGGAGAATCACTTGAATCCGGGAGGCGGAGGTTGCGGTGAGCCGAGATTGCACCATTGCACTCCAGCCTGGGCAACAAGAGTGAAACTCCATCTCAAAATTTAAAAAAGAAGAAAAAGAAAAAGAAATTTTTAAATAAAAAGAAAAGGAGGCCGGGTGCAGTGGCTCACGCCTGTAACCCCAGCACTTAGGAAGGCCGAGGTGGGCTGATTGCTTGAGCTCAAGAGTTTGAGACCAGCCTGGGCAACATGGCAAAACCCTATCTCTACAAAAAAATTACAAAAATTAGCTAGATGTGATAGTGCGTGCCTATAGTCCCAGCTACTTGGGAGGCTAAGGTGGGAGGATTACTTGAGCCCAGGAGGCAGAGGTTGCAGTTAGCTGATACCTCGCCACTGCACTCCAGCCTAGGTGACAAAGTGAGACCCTGTCTTCCAAAAAAGAAAAAAGAAAAGGATTTATATTTACCCACATTATTTATCATTTCTGGTGTTCTTTATCCCATTGTGTAGATTCAGATTTCCCTGTGATATCATATTCCTTCTACCTGAAAACTTCCTTTAATATTTTTGTTCAGGTCTTTTGCTGATTAAGCTTTCAGTTTTTTATATCTGAAAAAAATATTTCACCTTTATCATGATTTTAATGGTTTTATTGAGATATAATTCAAATACCATACAATTCTCCCTTTTAAAATGTATATTTCAATATTTTTAGGATATACACAAGATTATGCATCCATTGCCACATTTCTGTTCTCCCTAAAGAAATCCTAACTTGCTTTATCTGTCACTTTCCATTTTCTCCTCCCACTTCCAGCCCTAAGCAACTATTAGTCTACTTTCTGTCACTACAGACTTGCCTATTCTGGATATTTCACATAAGTGGAATCATAAAATATCCAATCACCTTTTACTGTTTTTTTCACTTGCCATAACATTTTCAGGGTTCATGCATGTTGTTGCTTGTATCAGTACTTCATTTCTTATTATTGCCAAGTAATTTTCCATTGTATGCATATATCATATTTTACTTATTCATTTATCACATGATGAATATTTGAATTATTTTCACTTTTTAATCATTAGGAATGCTATGAACATTTGTATACAAGTTTTGTGTGAATATAAACCTAGGAATAAAATTGATATGTCATGGTAACTCTATGTTCAATACACCTCCACTGTATGACAAATATTTTTGCTGGCTGGAGAATGCTAAGTTGACAGTTTTTTTCTTTAAGTATTTTAAAGTTGTTTCTACACTGTCTTCTAACATGCATTGTTTCCAGTTAGTAGTCTGTGATAATTCTAATCTTCATTCTTTTTTCCATATGTGTCTTTTTTCTCTGGTTGCTTTATTATTTTTCTCTTTATTACTAATTTGATTGTGATGTGACTTAGCATCATGCCTCTTATACTTGGCATTTACTGAGCTTCTTGAATCTGTGTGGTTTAGAGGTTTCATTAAACTTGGGAAAGTTTTAGCCATTATTTCTTTGATTTTTTTTTCTGTTCCCACTTACTTCCTTTGGGAACTCCCATTATGTGTGTATTAGGCTGCTTAAACTTGCCCTAAACTCTCTGAAGCTGTATTCACTTTTATTGGTCTTTTTAATTTGTTTCCTTTTGAATAGTTTCTATTGCTCTGCCTTAAGTTCATTAATCTTTCCTTCTGAAGTGACTAATCTGCTGTTAATTTCATTCAATGTATTTTTTCTTTCAGGCATTGTAGTTTTATCTCTAGAAGTTTGATTTACAGTTAAAAAATATCTTTCATGTCCCTTTTTAACATACTCAGGCTATAGTCTACCTTCTTGACCATAAGAAATATAATTACAATATCTGTTTTAATGTCCTTTAATTCTGTCATCTGTATTACTACTGAGTCTGTTTCTATTGATTACTTTTTTCATTATGGCTCATATTTCCTGCTTCTTAGCATATTTGGTAATATTTTTATTGGATCCCAGACATCATTAATTTTATCTCGTTAGGTACTGGATTTTTTTTTTCTATATTTTTGTAAATATTCTTGAGCTTTGTTCTTGGAATTAAATTACTTGGAAAGAGTTTGATCCTTTGAGACCTGCTTTCATACTTGTTTTATACAGGATCAGAGCAGCTTTTAACCTAGGATTAATTTCATCCTACTGTTGGGACATTATCCTTCTGAATACACTATCTTACATCCACAAATTATGAGTTCTATCCACTCTGGCATGTGGGAATACAAACTCTTCCAAGCCCTATGTGAATCCCAATGGTTTTTCCTCCTAGAAAACTTGAATAGTTTCTTCACACACACACATGCTGTTCAGTACTTAGATGAAAACTCAAAGGGGATGCTCTTCAGATCTCCAGAGCCTTCTCTCTGTGCAGGCCTCTCTTCTTTGGTATTATGTCTCATGAACTCTAATAGCCATGATGTGCTTGAACTCACACTACCCCCTCCTAATACGCTAGATGAAAAACCCGGTTCTTATTATTCTGTCTTGTCCAAAAGCAGAAGTCTCCTTAATGGTATTTGATAAGGAAAGAGGGAAGACGATAAACACTTTTAAAGAAGACAATGGAAGGGAAGAGAAGAAATGAAAGAGGAAGAATAAGAATTGTTTACATAATTTTACTAGCATTGGAGAAAGCTTATGACAGTGCTAATGTTTACAAAAACAAAATCATACATACAATATGGTCACAATTATGAAACAAAACAAAAATAAAAACAAACCTGGGCCAGGACTGAGAGAGACACTAACAACACTTGCCCTTGGGAATAGGATTGTTCTTATTTTTAGTTTTTCTATATTTTCCAAAGTTTTAGAAATAATAATTTTATAGCATTTTTATATTGAAGGAGAAAAAAATGCAACTGAGATAAACTGGATCCACCTTAAAATAAGAAGGGAAATAAGGAGAAGAAGAGAATAAAATACCCTAAATTTTGTGACAATTTTTTAGGTAGAAGGATTCTATGGGTTGTCATATTAAGATTAGAAATTCCACTTTGTTGACTTATTGAAATGTTACCACCACCACCACCACCAAAATGTAGCCCTCAAGGATCCAAGAGACTTGTACTTCCAAATAAGTTGCTACACAATACTAAATAAGATTATCTTCTCACTTATACTGACCTAAAGACTCTCCAGTGATAGTCAGTAGCTAAAGATCCTCTGGCATCTGGCATGAATGCCAGAAATCTGGCTCTAGCTATCTAGATTCTTGACAATGTTTTGATAGCACAAATAAGTTTTCAGAGTGGAGGCTTAACTTTCCGGTGGCATTTAAACGCTATACAATTCAAAGACAAAGAGGAAGTTATTTTAAACAGAGCAAGGAAGAACAAACAAATGTGTAGGGGTTGGTGCACACAAAAACCTGACTGTCTTTGCCAGACTTGTATGTAGCATGTTCTCCACTATGCTTCTCTTACATCTTGTGGATATAAATTCAGTGTTTGCAGTATTTAAAAAGACGTCGTGTAAAGATCATTTATCTGAATGAACGTAAAATAAGTCTTTCCCCCAAAATGCAAACATTTTGCCTCTTGTTCATTGATTCCCCAGCAAAATTCAGTGTTTCTTCTTCTATGTAAACCTTGTATTTGCTATGGCTAACTCAGTTTTCTGCTTTCCTGTTCATACATATTAAAGGACTCAATGACATAATTGGCTTTGCTTTTCACTCAGTTGCTTAGGGCTTATAAAAATAAAACACAAATACCCACAGCTGTTCTAGGCAATCACTCAGCTCTTTGGAAAGAAAATACAGATACAGAGACAGGTGGTTCTGCTCTAAGCACAACATTCAAAATTAAGAGTGGAGAGACTGCAGCTGTGTTTCCAGGAGAAAACTAGCAAACTCCAAGACTTTCTATGCTAAATACAGTTGCATATGGACACCCAGGATCAAGGGAGTGGCCTTTCTTGAGTCTTGCTTCTCCAGAGGTTGACCAGGATATCCAAAGTCTTACTCTATGGGGATATTTCAAGATTTATGATTGCTCAGTGGCGGTGGTTCAGCAGTCCAGATAATGGAGAGCTGACAGCATGCCGACTGTCAGATGGTGAGGTTAGCAAAGAACACACAAGGAAGTCTACCTGCCCTTCTGTCAGCTAGTCTGATTGCAATAAGAAATGAGTGATACTGTCTGGTTCTAGTCTTAATATACTCACAGCATCCAGCCTAGCCAAAGCTTCTGACTGCTACCCAAAGAATGTGAGACCACAGAAGCTATGACTCCTGTTTCAAAACTGGCTGTCCTTGCTGCCTCCAGCTCCCTTCAGCTGCCCCTAGAGCTTGCCTTACAACTCCTTCAATCTCAGTACTACTGTACAACTGTTTTCAACTTCACGCACTTCTCTGATTTCAAACTTACCACTGAATTGGGTTCGGAGTCCCTATGCCATCTCTAGTCCCAGGAACCACAGTTCTTGCCAGATTAGCCTTCTCCCAAGTGGTGGGAGACTCAAATAGCAGCTTAAACCTCTATATGATTTTTCTACCCTATATCCCCATAAAGCTTTTCCATATCAATCCAGCCATTGATTTATGGGCTATATTGGCACTTATCAAACATTTTTACAGCAATCCATCTATCCCACTCATTCTAATTTTCAGCAGAAAAAAGAATTTGAGAAGAATAATCAAGATTACAACGATACAAGAAAAAAATCGAACAAATGAAAAACCTAATGATGATTTTTATACATGTTAATAAATATTATTATATGAATGAATATGAGCATAACAATAAAAGCCATTACCAATTCAAGTGAACACTGATAGTTGGGTGTGATGGCTTATGCTGTAATCCCAACACTTTGGGAATCCAAGGCAGGAGAATCACTTGAGGCCAGAAGTTCAAGACAAGTCTGGGCAACATAGTAAGGCCCAAAATAAAAAAATAAATTTAAAAAAGAACATTGTAATCTGCTTTTATGACTTTTGGGGTTTTTTGAGTTTTTTTTTTTTTTTTGGTGGGGGGAACAGTTTCCCTCTGTCACCCAGGCTGGAGGGCAATAGTGAGATCTCAGCTCACTGCAACCTCTGCCTCCTGGGCTTAAGCGATTCTCCTGCCTCAGGCTCCTGACTAGTTGGAATTATAGGCATGTGTCGTGATGCCCAGCCAATTTTTCTATTTTTAGCAGAGACGGGGTTTCACCATGTTGGCCGGGCTGGTCTCAAACTCCTGACCTCAAATGATCCACCTGCCTTGGTCTCCCAAAATGCTGGGATTACAGATGTGAGCCACCATGCTTGACTTGCTTTTATTAATTTGGATTTTTCGTTTTGTTTTGTTTGAAACGGTTTCACTATGTTGCCTGGGCTAGTCTTGAACTTCTGGGCTCAAGCAACCCTTCCACCTCAGCCTAATGAGAATTACAGGTGTGTGCCACCATGTTTGCTCTGCTTTTATAAATTTGAATAATTTTTTTTTTTTTCGAGACGGAGTCTCATTCTGTCACCCAGGCTGGAGTGCAGCAGCGCAATCTCAGCTCACTGCAAGCTCCATCTCCCTGGTTCAAGCCATTCTCCTGCCTCACACTCCCAAGTAGCTGGGACTACAGGTGGCTGCTGGCACGCCCGGCTAATTTTTTTTTGTATTTTTTAGTAGAGACAGGGTTTCACTGTGTTAGCCAGGATGGTCTCGATCTCCCGACCTCATAATCCACCCACCTCAGCCTCCCAAAGTGCTGGGATTACAGGCGTGAGCCACTGCACCCAGCCAAATTTGTAGTAATTCTTAAGAGGAGAGAAGATTCTGGGAAGACAGCATAGTAGGAAGCACCATAAATCTGTCTCCTCAACTAGTAACAATTGCACTGGCAAAATCTGTCTGATATAAGATTTTTTGAACTCTGGCATCTATTAAAGGCTTGTAACTTCTAGGAAAAGGCACGGATGGTAAATTGAGGTTAATTTTGGTCAATTTCAGCTCTTATAACAGCAACAGCTACCCATCCCCCACCATGTAGTCCCACAGCAGACAGCTGTGTACATGTCCTGGAGAGCCTGCATGTAAACTGCAGAAGCCAGGATGAGCAAAAAGGATCATGTCTTCCAAATATCATGAGTCTGTGCTCTAATTGCTGATTGCTGCTTCTGATCACAGAGATGCAGAGAAAGTGGCAGGTGGCCATTGTTTTTGCACCTCCCCCCCTGCATTATTGCAATCCTGTCTCCCATGACTGAAGTGACTTCCAGGGCACTTAAGGGGCTGCCATTTTAACAACAACACCACCACTTTATTTTTCTTTGTTTCCTTTTTTTAGGAGCCAGGCACTGAAGACTAGGACTTTCAAAAGCAGCTGGATATATGAGGGAAATTAGAACATCACTGTACAAGCTCAGGGAAAGCCCAGGCTCAGAAAGAGCCTAAGAATACCCTTAAGTTCATGCTTCAGTCTGATCCTTGGCACAGAGATGGTGTTCAACAAACGACAAACAAAAACAAAACAAAACAAAAAAACAGCAAACTTTGAGGAAGGGAGAGAATCTGATTTCTAGAGTTAACATACCATTAGATTAAAATGTCAGATTTCCACAAAAAATCACAAGGCATATAAAGAAACAGGAATACATGGCTCATTCAAAAGAAAAAACTAAACCAACAGAAACTGTTCTTAGAAAATACCTGATGGCAGATCTACTAGACAAAGACTTTAAAACAACTGTCTTAAAGATGCTCAAAGAAGTAAAGGAAGACATGGAGAAAGTCAAGAAAATGGTATATAAACAAAATGGAAATATCAACAATGTGATAGAAAACCTAAACACAAACTGCAAAGAAATTCTGGAACTGAAGAGTACAATAACTGAAATGAAACATTCACTAGAAAGATTCAAATGCAGATTTGAGTATTTGAGCAGACAGAAGAAAGGATCAACAAACTCAACAAACTTGAAGATAGGATAATGGAAAGTATTGACTTGAGTAACACAAAGAAATAAGAGTGAGGAAAAATTAACAGAGCCTAATGGACCTGTGTGATACAATCAAGCTAACCAATAAATGCATTGCGTGGGTCACAGGAGAACAGAGAGAAGGAGAAGAGAGCTATTTGAAAAATAATGGCCAAGAACTTCCCAAAAGTAATGAAAGACATAAATATAAACATTCAAGAAGGTAAACTAACTCCAAGTAGGATTAACTCAAAGGGACCCATATTGAGACACAATACAATCAAACTGTTGAAAGCCAAAAAAAGAGAGAAAGCAGCAAGAGAGAAGCAATTTGTTATACACAAGGAATCCTCAATAAGATTTTCGGCAGATTTCTCATGAGAAAGTCTGGAGGCCAGCAGAAGTGGGATGATATATTTTAAGTGCTGAAAGAAAAAAAACCTGTCAACCAAGAATCTTGTATCTGGCAAAACTGTCCTTCAAAAGTGAGGAAGAAATTAAGACATTTCAGATAAACAAAAACAGAAGGAGTTTATTACCACTAGAGCTGCCCTACAAGAAATGCTCCAGGGAGTCCTGCAGGATGAAATGAAGGGACACTAGATGGTAACTTGAAGTCATATGAAGAAATAAAGGTCTTAGTTGAGGTAAGTATGTGAGCATTATAGAAGCTAGTATTATTGTAACAATGGCTTGTAATTCCACTTTTTGTTTTCTGTATGACTTAAGAGATTAATACATTTTAAAAGCAATTATTAATCTAAAACCTGTAATTATTGTAACTTTGGTTTGAAACTGCACATTTTGTTTTCTACATAATTTAAGACTTGCATTTTTTAAAGTATTTTTTTATATTACAATGCATTATAATTGTATTATAATTATTTTTATAATACAATGTATTATTGTTTTTATAATACAGTGTATTATAATTATATTCTAATTGTTTTTATAATACGATGTATTCTAATTGTTTTTATAATACGATGTATTCTAATTGTTTTTATAATACGATGTATTCTAATTGTTTTTATAATACGATGTATTCTAATTGTTTTTATAATACGATGTATTCTAATTGTTTTTATAATACGATGTATTCTAATTGTTTTTATAATACGATGTATTCTAATTGTTTTTATAATACGATGTATAAAGATATAATTTTGTGACATCAACAACAAAAAGAATAAGGATACAGATATAAAGGAGCAAAAATTTTGTATGTTATTGAGGTTAAACTGGAATATTCAAATTTGAGTGATATGCCTTGAGGATGTTAAATGTAACCCTTGATAACCAAAAGGAAATAGCTATAGAATATACACAAAAAGAGAAAGAAATTTAAACATTTCACTACAAACAGTCAACTAAACACAAAAGAAGATATGAGGAACAAAAATGTATAAGACAAATGGAAAACAAATAGCTAATTGATAGATGTCAGACCCTTCTCGTCAGTAATTACTTTAAATGTAAATGGATTATACTCTCCAAAGACAGATTGAAAGAATGCACTTAAAAAAAGATCCAACTATGTACTATCTACAAGATCCTCATTTTAGATCCAAAGACACAAACAGGTTGAAAATGGAATGATAGAAAATAATATTCCATGAAAATAGTAACCAGAGGAGGGCAACGGAGGATATGCTAATAACATACAAAATAGATTTTAAATAAAAAAAAGTTTACAAGAGACAAAGAAGGATATTATAATAAAAGGTTCAATACAGCAAAAGATAACAATTATAAACAGCTACATAACTAAGACCACTAAAACATATGAAGTAAAAATTGACAGAGTTGAACATTGATGAAATAAATTGAAGACAAAAATAAATGGAAAGATATCTCATGTTCATGCATTGGAAGAATTAATATTCTTAAAAAGTCCATGCTACCCAGAGCAACCTATAGATTCAATGCAATCCCTATTAAAATTCCAATGACATTTTTTGCAAAAATAGATAAAACAATTCAAAAATTTGTATGGAACCACAAAAAAACTCTGAATAGCCAAATCAATCTCAAGCAAGAACAAAACTCCAGGCATCACACTACGTAATTTTGAAATATACTACATAGCTACAGTAATCAAAACAACATTGTACTGGTGCAAAAAACAGAAATAAAAACCAACAGAACAGAAGAGAGAGCCCAGAAATAAATCCATACATTTATGGTCAACAGATCTTCAACAAGGATGCTAGGAACACACAATGGGGGAAGAACAGGCTCTTGAATAAATGGTGTTGGAAAATCGTATATCTGCATGCAGAAGAGTGAAACTGGACCCATATCTCATACCTTATACAAGAATCAAGTCAAAATGGATTAAGGACTTAAACTTAATACCTGAAACTGTAAAACTACTAAAAGAAAACATAGGGGGAAAGCTTCTTGAAATTGGTCTGAGCAATGATTTTTTTTTTTTGGATATGACCCCAAAATGACAGGCAACAAAAGAAGCAACAAAAGAAAAAAATAGACAAATGGGATTACATTTTCACTTAAAGTCTTCTACACAGCAAGGAATACAATCAGTAGATGAAGAGACAACATACGGAATGAGAGAAAGTATTTGCAAGCCATACATTTGATAAGGGGTTAATATCCAAAATATATAAGGAACTCAAACAACTCAACAGCAAATAAATAAATAAAACCCAATTTTGAAATGGGCAAAGGATCTTAATAGACATTTCTCAAAATAAGACATAAAAATTGCCAAATGTGTTTGAAGAAAATGCTTAAGATCATAAGTCATGAGGGAAATGCAAATTAAAATCACAATGAGATATTGTCTCACACCTGTTAGAATGGCTATGATCAAAAAGACAAAAGATAACAAGTGTTGGTGAGGATGTGGAGGGAAAGGAACCCTTGTACACTGTTAATGGGAATGTAAATTAGTATAGCCATTATGGAAAACAGTATGGAGTTTTCTCAAAAAAAAAAAAAAAAAAATAGAAGCCAGGCCCAGTGGCCTGTAATCCCAGCACTTTGGGAAGATGAGGAGGGCAGGTTTCTTGAGGTCAGGAGTTTGAGGCCAGCCTGGGCAACATGGTGAAACCCCATCTCTACTAAAAATACAAAAATTAGCCAGGCATGGTGGCGGGCGCCTGTAATCCCAGCTACTCAGGAGGCTGAGCCAAGAGAATCACTTGAACCTGGGAGGCGGAAGTTGCAGTGAGCTGAGATGTCACCACTGCACTCCAACCTGGGTAACAGAGTGAGACTCTGTCTCAAAAAAAAAAAAAGAAATTAAAAATAGAATTACCATATGGTTCATCAATCCAAGTTAGGGAAATATAATATATCCAAGGCAAACAAAAGTCTCATCTCACACAGTTATCTGCATTGCCATCTTCATTGCAGCATTTATTCTTTACAATAGCCAAAATATAGAAACAACTGTTGTTTGTCAACAGATGAATGGGTCACGAAAATATGGTGGGTATGTGTGTGTTTGTGTGTGTGTATGCATATATATGTATATGTACATGTACATATATACGTATACATGTATATGTATATATATACGTATACATGTATATGCACATATGTATGTATATACGTATATGTGCATATATAAGTATATGTACATATATGTATATGTACATGTGTATATATGTATATGTACACATGTGTATTGTGTATATGTACACATGTGTAGTGTATATGTACATGTGTGTACATATATGTGTGTATGTATGTATATGTGTGTGCATATATGATAGAATACTATTCAGACTTTAAAAGAGAAGGAAATCTTGTCATTTGCTACAATATAGATGAACCTGGCTTAGGCTAAGTGAAATAAGCCAAGCATAGAAAGACAAATACTCCATGATCTCACTTATATGTGGAATCTAAAAGAGTTTAACTCATAGGAGCAGAGAGTAGAATGGTGGTTGCCAGAGGCTGAAGGGAGGGGTGCCAGAGGAAAGGGAGGTGTTGGTCAAAGGATATAATGTTTCAGTTAGACAGGAGGAATACGTCTAGTACTGGAAGTTCTAGCCATGGTAATCAAGCAAGAAAAAGAAATAAAAGGCATCTAAATTGGAAAGCAAGAAGTCAAATTATCTTCATCCACAGATGATAGTAATCCTTAATATCAGTACTATGCTAAGCCATACTGGAGCCTGTGACAAAAAGAAAAGTCAGTGATACTGATCCTATTTTTATTTTAAAATTTGATGCTTTGTTTGTCATTGGATGTTTGCATTCATTTTTATTTTTAAAATACTGCATTAAAGTACGATTTCTTTTGAGTAATGAGTTTTTTGGTGCTCCCTTATATTTTGGATTCAGGATGAGTGCCTCACTTGCTTGACCCCAGCCTGGGCCTTATTTAATACTCAGCATGACTATGTAGTAGTCTTAGTCATACCTGAAGATTATGTCATTTGCTTATGAGAATGGAAGGAAAATCTTACATCTATCGATCCTTTTCCAATCCATCTGGAGACTTTTTCCCATCTAGGACCTTTCCACTTGCTTGTCTTTAAGTCTGAATTACTCTTCACATCTTCACATAGTTGGCTGCCTCTCCTCCTTCTCAAATCAAGTGTCTTCTCAGAAAAACCTTCACCAAACCACTTCTTCTAAAAATAGGTCTCCTTTATTATTTTCAACCACAGAATCCTATTTGTATATTCCAAAGCACTTAAAAATTTGTACGTATGAACTTGTTTGCTGACCTCTTTATCATGCGTTTCCCCCATTACTCTATACACTCCATGAGGGCAAGGACACTATCTGTCTTGTTCACCATTATGTCACCATCACCTAGCAGACAGCCAAGCACATGGTAGGTTCTCAGTGTATATTCATTGAATGGATGAAGAAGCTAAGGAAACATAGAAACACAGATAGGTTGGGGACCTTCATGAGCAAGAAGGAAGCTTTTGTTCTGCTTCATGCTGAACATCTGGAATGCCACCACCTGGTCAATTGCCCACCATCCACCAGGGACACAAGCTCCTCAAAGTAAATCAAGTGGTGAGCATAGTTTGGGAAATGTGACCTGGATGAGATTCAGTTATAGTTGAAGGCTTGGCTGGTGGTTACAAGAGAAAGTGCTAGTCAGGGAAGAAGCTGTATGGGGAGGAGCGTTCTTGGGCCGGGGTAAATGGAAGTCATAACCAAATCTCAAGGAGTTTACACAATGTCAAATCACACTAGGCAATAGCTTTAGCTTTGAATGCTTTCAGGCCTGGCATGAACGAGGTACAGTAAGGAGCCAGAAGGCACTGTATGAACCAAGGGCTCCCCTCCTCTCGATACTACAAGGTTATATAAGCAAATACACCAAGAGACATATTTTGTCAAATGCTCTTTCTGCATCCATTTAGATGATCATATGGGAGGAGAAGAAGGGTAAAAACTGAAAGACCAAAGATCCAAAAGATGATTTAAATCATTGCACTGGGCTAAATTTGTTTTTTTTCCTTCCTCCTGCCTTGCAAGAAATTGTAAAATAGACAACTTACGTTTTGGAAAACTAAAATATCTAATTTTCTTAACAGATTCAAGTGACAGTGTAAGAACATTAAAAGATTTCACAGCAGGTGAATGAAAGAATCCTGGTGGACTATGGTTTGGGAAACCAAATCATAAACCATGGGTCTATATGGCTTATTTAAATGCTATTCATTACTGCCTTCTTGTCTGGTTTTAGGATGATTGACTTATAGGTCCCTAGAGCTGGGAGAAACTTGGTTATCAGCCAGGTTTGTTCTGCCCATGCACAGCAAGTCAATCACTGAGAAGAAGAGTTTTGCAAAAGAGAAAGAGTTTATTTACAAGGCAGCTAAGCAAGGAGGCAGGAAAACAGGTCTCAAATCTACTTCCCCAAAAATAGGGCTTGAGGGTTCTTATGGGATAGAAATCTGGGTAGTCCAATGTATGGGTAAAGGTGATTGACAGGTAGTAAAGGTGAGGTAATTGGGGTTTCTGTGCAAATGTAATTAAGCTACATGCTTTTCACAGGACACATGTGCAGAAAATGGTGGTATTATATTGATCTGAGGTGAAATTTTGGCCCTCTGACATCAAAATGTCACTCTATAGGCACCTGCACAGGCCCAGCTGAAGGGTCAGTGGTCTCAACCAGCTTCAACTGAACAAGAGCTGCCCCATAATTCCTGAAAAACAACGTTAAACACCCATTACTATAATGACCCACAGTCAGAGATGTTATCTGTAAGGAAGCTAGTGGGAGTTTTAAGATCAACTAGAAGTAAGGGATTAAAAGCAAGCAAAGCAGGTTAGTGTTGGTGGGCTTAATCAGCTTAGCCCTTAGTTTCACTTTAGTGCTGATGTATTTCATCCTTCCTCATTTCACAAATGAGGAAACAGATCTTGTGATTTGTTCATCCCAATTTGATTCCTTTAAGAAGCCCATCCCCACCTAAGCAAGACATATTAGAATTCATTTGAAAGAAATCCTCCTCCAGGTTACATGGAGTCCCCCTGCCTTTCACCTGCCCTGCACCAGGCTCTCAATTTCTGTTAATTCTTCATGCAGCCCCTGTATCTGATGCGTAACAGTGCAGGATCTCCCTCTTCAGTGTGCTCTGACTGCCGAGCCTGCTCCATTTCTAAGCAGTTGCTCTTGCTTCAGCTCTGTGGTGATGTAATCTTATGAAGAGCTTTCTAGGTAATCTTCCCCCTGGTTTGATCTGGCCCCCTGGACTTCACACTGGTATATTGACCAGTAGGCTATCTTCTCAGGTCTGTCTTGACCTTGGCCATGAGAATAGATTTTTTAAAAATGTTTATACCTCTTGATTTCTTCAACTAAGATTATGTATTTCTTGAAACAAAGATTATTAATCTTCATTTTCTTCCCCACACTACCTAATACAGTTCCTGGTGATAAAAATATTAGTTAATTGATTTAATTTATTCCCTGACCACCAATACAGCCCTCACATTATATTCTGAGTGAGCAGAGTAGGCAGCTGCTGGTGTGATATAAATTTAGAGTTTAGGAAAGCTCTCCCAGCCCAAGGACTATTTCCCTCTGCCAGGATACCTAAAATAACCACATTACTCACTCCTTTGAGTCAAGGCCTTGAAAATTCTTGTTAAAATGCAAATGTCATCTGGGAGGGATAAATTGAAGCTATCAATGCCTATTAATAACATAGAATATTATTAGCTTAGCAGAGAATAAGAAAGATCTAGAATATAGAAGGGCAGGCTTAAGAAAGCCCCCAGATTTAGGACCCAGTGAAAACAAGAATAGCATTTTGGCAATAGGTGGATGCATTCTGAAAGAAACAAGGATCTCAGAAAACTAAAATAAGATGAGAGTAAAAAAGGACCTGTTATAGCACAAAAAATAGATTAATAATAACAGCTAATTTTTTTTACAGAGATGGGGTCTCCCTATGCGGTCCAGGCTAGAATGCAATGGCTATTCACAGGCATAATCATAGCGCACTACAACCTTGAACTCTTAGGCTCAAGCATTCCTCCTGCCTCAGCCTCCCGAGTAGCTGAGACTACAGGTCCATACCCAAATAACAGCTAATATTTTAAAGTACATACTCTATGCCAGGTAGTGGTCTAGGTGCTTTGCATGTATTTCTTCACTTTTCATTTTTTCATATGAGATAGACATAATTATTCATCACTTTCAGGTGAAGAAGCCAAGGTAGAGAGACATTTATTAATTACGGCCGGGCGCGGCGGCTCATGCCTGTAATCACAGCACTTTGGGAGGCTGAGGCAGGTGGATCGCTTGAGGTCAGGAGTTCTAGACAAGCCTGGCCGGCATGGCAAAACCCTGTCTCTACTAAATATAAAAATTAATTGGACGTGGTGGCCCACACGTGTAATCCCAGTTACTTGGAAGGCTGAGGCACAAGGATCACTTGGACCCTGGAGGCAGAGCTTGCAGTGAGCCAAGATCCTGCCACTGCACTCCAGCCTGGGTGACACTGAGACTCTGTCCAAACCACCCCCCTGCCACCCCCAAAAAACAAAATCAAGACATTGATTTGTCCAATGTTAGAAAGCTAGTAAGGGTGTGTACAGATGGAATTTGGACAAGCTGTCTGGTTCCAGGATCTCTTTGTTGAACCTCTGTGCCACAGGGTCACTGTGTTTGGTTGTTGCTTTCATTAATATGGTCCTGATTTGAATCACAGAAAGGTGCTGTTCACTCATCTCAGTCTCCCTTATCTACATTCGAGTAGTTTCCCAGTCCTAAAGACTCTATCTTTCAGTGTGTCTATTCCTTTCCATTTCTCCTACAACCTAGCTCAAGTTCCCTTTATTTCTTTTCTAGAAAGCAATCACTGCATGCCAGGCACCATGATATCTTATCTCATTTAAGCTTTCAATGAAATACTAGTAATTTCTACAGGAAGAAACTGAGGCACAGGAAGGTTAGTCACCTGCCCCACTTCCCAAAGTCACTCTATAAATACTACTCTTGGGATTTGCACCCCAGAGTCTGACTTCAGAGCCCATACTCATATTTACCATGTGATCTAACTACCTGGCTATCCTAAGAGCTTCCTACCTTGCCTCCCTTTTGCTGGTCTTTGCTTTGCCCCATCCCCACACCACAAACAATAAAGTCTACTTTGTTACTTTGTCCACACTGACTCCTAATCTGTCATTCAAGGCTATGGATGCTGAGACATCCACCTCATGCCACTCCAGACATAAGTACCTACAGAAAAGTCACTGATACATTTGATTACATTAAAAAAAAATGTTGGCCAGGCACAGTGGCTCACACCTGTAATCCTAGCACTTTGGGAGGCCAAGGGGGGTGGATCACCTGAGGTCAGGAGTTTGAGACCAGCCTGGCTAACATGGTGAAACCCCCGTCTCTACTAAAAATATAAAAATTAGCCGAGCGTAGTGATGCACGCCTGTAATCCCAGCTACTCAGGAGGCTGACACGGGAGAATCGCTTGAACCCATTTCACTCCAGCCTGGGTGACAGAGCGAGACTCCATCTCAAAAAAAAAAAAGTGACATAGGAGGGAAAACAGGCAATTTAGAGGCTTAAAGCCAATGAAAAACGTTTGAACTTAATCATAGTTGAAGAAATACCGGGCTGGGCATGATGGCTTACACCTGCAATTCCAGCACTTTGGAAGGCCAAGGCAGGAGAATCACTAGAGTCCAGGAGTTCGAGACCAGCCTGGGCAACATAGTGAGTCTCCATCTCTACAAAATACTTAAAAATTAGCCTGGCACAGCAGTGTGCACCTGTGGTCCCAGCTACTTGGGAGACTGAGATGGGAGGATCACTCAGGCTCAGGAGGTTGAGGCTGCAGTAAGCCACCCTGGGCAACACAGCAAGACCCTGTCTCAAAAAGGATGGAAGGAAGGAAGGGAGGGAGGGAGGGAAGGAAGGGAGGGAAAGAAAGAAGAAAGAAAGAGAGAAAGAAAGAGAAGAAAGGAAGAGAAAAAAAAAGAAAGAAAGAGAGGAAGGAAGGAAGGGAGGGAGGGAAAGGAGGGAAAGAAAGAGAAGAGGGAAAGAGAGAAAAAGAGAGAAAGGGAGGAAGGGAAGGAGGGAGGAAGGAAGGAAGGAAAAGGAAGGAAGGAAAAGAAAGAGATGGAGAAAGAAAGAAAGGCAGAAAGAAGAAAGAAAGAAAGAAAGAAAGAAAGAAAGAAAGAAAGAAAGAAAGAAAGAAAGAAAGAAAGAAAGGGCGGGAAGGCTGTTTAAATTTTTTACTTTTTATTTTGAGACGGAGTCTCACTCTGTCACCCAGGCTGGAGTGCAGTGGTGTGATCTCCGCTAACTGCAACCTCCACCTCCCGGGTTTAATCAATTCTCCTTTCTCATCCTCCCGAGTAGCTGGGATTACAGGTATGCACCACCACAGCTGGCTAGTTTTTGTATTTTTAGTAGAGATGGGGTTTCACCATGTTGGCCAAGCTGGTCTCAAACTCCTGACCTCAAATAATCCACACACCTCGCCTTCCAAAGTGCTGGGATTACAGGCAGGAGCCACAGCACCTGGCCTGACATGGTATTATTTCTTACCTATTGGTTTGGACAAAATTTTTAAGATTGATACCTAGTCTTGGAGAGAGTGGAAAAAGGGGTCTTTATAGACTATAGTTTGGAAAGTAAATTAGTGCAGCTTTTTTGTAGGGCAATTTAAGATTATTTACCAAAATGTAAAAAGCACATACCATTTGACTGAACATTTCTATAACAAAAAAATGTCTTCTATGGACATAGTTAAACAAGAATAGCTGCTCTAGGATGTTCACTGTAGCAATTTTTGGTAAGAAACCCCAATTACTGGTAAGTGGGTCATAGAAAATAAATTGTGATGTCATGAATACATTTCCAAAGATTATCTATGCTAAACTGCAATGGTCCCCAAATTAGGTTATAATCACCAAGAAAATATTATACCTAATATTTAATATATATTTATGTATTTTAACTTACCCTTCTTAAATCTACTTTTATGTATGTTTTAAAGTGTACATGATAGATTAATGTAGTGGTGTAGGTATATGATTTATAAATAAACATACATATGTTGGCATTAAATGACAAAAAGTGTTTGTTGTTGGGAATGCAGCAATTCAAATTTGTGCTGGAGATTGATATACAGGGTAAAGATCAAATGCCGTAGCATGTCACCCATACAAGGCCTTCAGCAACAGGGCTTTCAATTACCCTACTTCTCTCACCTCCTTTTCCACTCCTTTTTCTCTTCCCCAACCCAAGGCAGCATATGGCCCAGGAAACCAATTTACTCACGGGTTCTTAGTTATGTGTGTCTCTTGTGCTCCTACATGTTTCGCTGGGTGTACCAAGAACTCAAGGCCTTGACTAATCTTTACCAGGGCCATTTCTCAGGGTTATGTCTGAAGCAAGCAGCCTTCAGGGATGAGGCAATGTCTCCCTCTGGGACAAAGAGCAAGGATGTGGGGCCCCACTCAGAACCCTGGAGTTGGTATAAAGATTATTTTAAGTTGAAAACATTAGAGATTCAATAGATGCAGAAAGCCTTGTTGGAATGTCCCTTATCTGACTAAAAGCAGCAACTTCTAGGAAATGAGGCTACCATAAACTCCCTCTTCAGGGTGGGTCTTACCACCAGAAAAAAAGGCCAAGAGCAAATCTACCATAAGTACTCTTTCCACAGGAGTTATATGGCCATGGAGAAGATGGAAAAGACCACTAGCACCCACATAAACAAACTTTATCACCAGCTTTCTTATCTCCCAATTTGTTGCCCAGAAACCAATCTGTTTTTACAATGGAAGCCCTTTCTCCTCCCTCCTTTTCTTTAAGTTAGGTATATGCACCTCTAACTTTAACCACTTAATGAAGCTAGCTACTTTTTTGGTTAATTCCCATATGCATACAAATAAAACCTTTTTTCCTCCTGTTAATCTGTCTTTTGTCAGATTAATTTGCAGGCCCTCATTTAAAGAAATTAAGAGAATAGAGGAAAATTTTTCCCTCCCTGACAATGCACATGTTGCTTGCCATGATATAGATAATATAGCCCTTCGTAACTTACCCAGGAGTCTCATATCTTCTGCCAACATCCATGAAACCATAACAAACTCCGTAAATAGGGTGTAAGTAAATTAAAGATAAATCTTAGACTCAACAATGGAACATTTTCCTCCCTTCTATTACACTGCCCACAATTCCCTTAGCTTGAAATATGTTTTCTCCAGTCTTTGCTTCTTTGTGACTTCTTTTTTTACTTTCTTTTATGGATAATATAGTGTTTAAATCCATTTGTTTCCTACTGACTTCAAAATTATACTTTATATATTTATTCTCAGATGAATCACCCTTAGGTTATGCATAGGTTTCCCTCTGAAAAGTTTCATCAGTATCTCCTTACTTCTCTCAAACTACAAAGACGTCAGAATGCTTTAACACAAATCATATGTCCACTTTTTCCATGTTATCTATTGTCAATGAAAAGAATCAAACTCTGTAAAATATCTAAAGAAGTTTATTCTTAGCAAAATATAAGTGACCATGGCCCAAGAGGTCCTAAGAACATGTCCCCATTGTGGTTAAGTTACAGTGCTTGGTTTTACGTGTTTTAGGGAGACCTAAGACATCAACCAATAAATGTAAAGTACACATAGGTTTGGTCTGCAAAGGTGGGACAATTAGAAGCAGTGGGGCTTACAGGTCATTGGTGGATTCAAAGATTTTCTGATTGGCAATTGGTGGAAAGAGTTATTATCTGAAGACCCAGATTCGATAGATAGGAGTGTCTGGGTTAAGATAAGGGGTTGTAGAGACCAAGGTTCTTGGTAATGTAGAGGAAGCCTGCAAGTAGCAGGCTTCAGAGAGAATAGATAGTAAATGTCTCTCATTAGACCTTAAAAGATGCCAGATTCTTGGTTAAATCTCTTCTGGCTCAGAAAAAAACCTGAAAAGGGAAGAGGATTCTTTACAGAATATAAATTTCCCCTACAACAGGCAGCTTTGCAGGGCCATTTCAAAATACTTCAAAGAAATATATTCCACTGCACTCCAGCCCGGGTGACAGAGCAAGACTCCGTCTCAAAAAAAAAAAAAAAAAAAAAGAAATATATTTTGATGTAAAATACTTAGATACTTTCAGGGCCTGCTCCCTGTCATGTGATGCTTTACTAGAGTCAGGTTGGAATTTGATATCTTATTGCTACAAATAATCTATTTTGTCTTAAGATCTCTGTTTTAATGTTAATGCTGATCAGTTGTGCCTGAATTCCAGAGGGAGGAGAGTTATGATGAGGCCTGTCCAGAACACTCTTACCATTATGACCTGAAATTGTGTTTTTTGTTTTGTTTTTTGTTTCTTTATGTTTCTTTCAAAACCTCCTTGGCTGAGAGCAGGGGTCCATTTAGTTGGATGGGGAGCTTAGAATTTTATTTTTTGGTTTATATATTGTTGTCTTTTATTTTAATTTTACCTCATTTTATTTCCCTCCCCTTTTATTCATTTTTAAAATTGTTTTGTTTTGTTTTTGCTAAAAACAGTTATTCAGATTCACCCCATGCTTACCAAATGTTTTACTCATCATTACTTCATGCATCCCAATCCTTCTTTCTAGGTTTAATCTCTTTCTTGTATTGAAGTATATCCTTTAGTAGTTCTTTCAGCAATGGCCTGTAAGTGGTAAATTATTTCAGCTACTTCATCTAAAACACCCTTATTTCATCCTCACTCTTTGGAGACCATTATAGCAAACGTTTTTAAAACTTTAGCATGCATAAAAATAATCTGGGGAAGTTTGTTGAATGCAGTTTCTCAGGTCCCTTTGAGTTCTGTTTTAGTAGTTTTGGAAGGAAGGGGCCAGGAATCTACCTTTTCTACTAACTCTTCAAGTAATTCCGATGTAACTATGTCAAGCCTACACTTTGAGAAGAAATTAGGCTATAGACAGAGATAGCCATGGAAAAGATTTTTTGTTTTTTTACATTTTTAAATAAAAGTAATACATGCTCATTAAAGACATTTTTAGGACAATAGAGAAATAGGGAAGAAAAAGTCACTTAATTCTATCCAAATACAATTACTGCCAGTATTATGAAATAGAATTGATCCTCACCATGCAGAGGATCTGCAAATGCAGATTCTATATTTGCAAATTCTGCCTACCCCTAAAATTTATTTGTAACCCAAAAATCAAAACTTGTGGTCATTCATGGACATGCAGACAGCAATGAAAAGTTTGAGTCATCTGCCCAACCTGCGGGTGCTCCTAACTGATATCAAAGAAGGTCCTGCTCTGCCTTCTTGTTTCAGCTCCCATATAGATGTGATCAGAGGATGCAGAAGGTAGTGGGGCGGGGCAGAGTAGTTCAAGAAGCTCTAGCTCTGGGGCCAGTAGGACAGGGGCAGCCCATGCTGACATTTATTGCAACAGCCTTAGGCAAGTCTCTTAACACTTTTGAACCTCATTTTTTTTTCTTTGTAAAATAAAGAAAATAAAATCTACCAAGATGACTTGTTTTTAGGATTTAAGATCATAATCTATGTGAGATATGTGATATATGTGTGTGTGTATATCTATGTGAGATATATAGAAACATGCATGACTCATATAGAAACAATGACTCAGTATTCACTAATTCAGTGTTCACAGACTTTATGGAACATAACTACCATCAAGAGAATCAACCATATTTCCTTCTAGACTTTTTAATATGTGTAAATTTTTTGCAATGTTGCTGTTGAGATTTATATGATGCATTTATAAGGTTAGCTTCTCCCACTCATGATCATCTTCCTCTAGTGTGGTGGTTTCAACCTGGCTGCACATTAGAGTCACCTGGGAAGCTTTAGAAAACATTGATGCCAGCCAGGCATGGTGGTTCACGCCTGTAATCCCAGCACTTTGGGAGGCCAAGGTGGGTGGATCACCTGAGGTTGGGAGTTCAAGACCAGCCTGGCCAGCATGGTGAAACCCTGTCTGTACTAAAAATACAAAAATTAGCCAGGGATGGTGACAGGCGCCTGTAATCCCAGCTACTCAGGGAGCTGAGGCAGGAGAATCGCTTGAATCCGGGAGGCAGAGGTTGCAGTGAGCCAAGATCGTGCCATTGCACTCCAGCCTGGGCAACAGAGCGAGACTCCATCTCAAAAATAAATAAATAAATAAATAAATAAATAAAAAGAAAACATTGATGCCCAGACCCCATCCACAGACATTCAGATTCAATTGTTACAAGGCTCGTCCCAGGCATTAGCTGCATTTAAGAGCTCCGGATTGTTCTAATGAACAACCTGAGGTCAAATCTCTGTTTAATCTATTTGGAAAGGAAGCCCCTGGTCTCAGTGCACTTTGGAGTCATCCATTTGGCAGCCCCCTCTCCCTATAGTGTCCTGCTCCCCATCTCCCTGTGGTGTCCTTCTCCCCCACTCCCTGCTCTGTTCTTGCCATAGCTCTTTCTTCTGCTTGTCAGTGCCTGGAACTCAGGCCTACTGTCCTTCCCAGGGCAATGCTGCCATTTGTGCCACTGATCTGGTAGAAGGGTGAGGTAGGAAAGGCCCTACAGTGCCTTTACTAACTCACCTCTTAGTCTCCTCACAACAGTGTCCCACAAGGCTGGAAGAGAATAGCAGGCTTTACTGGGAGATTGGAGGCAATGAAAGGAGACTGCAGAGCAAAATGAAAACTGCCAATCAGGCACCAAAAGTGATTGCTTCAATCGTCTAAGGAAAAATCACCACCACCACCCAAAAAATGTTCACCCAGACCCCTGCCTCCTGCCCTCTTCAGTCCTTATCAATCCATAGGACACACCCTTAGTAGGATGTTTCCCAAATATGAGTTTCTGAGTCTAGAATAACATTCCATAAACAATGGAAAGGGATCTTTCTACCATTGTGAGATAAAGATATACTTCTTTTTTTCTTCCTGACAGTTCAGCAGGTAACCACTGAATCAAATGCACACACACACACACACGCACACATGCATAGAGAGAGAGAGGGGGAGAGAAAGAGATAGAGAAAGAGAGAGAAATTCACAGATAAAGCACATATCATGGATGTAGAGAAACATTTTCCTCAGTGTGCATTAACATAGCTCCCATATATATTGAAGATGATCTTTTACTTTATTATTCCAGTAACTTCAGCCTGGCTACCCCACAACTATTACTTAAACTCCTGCTTAGAAATCCTTCCTAGAGGCCTGTTAGTGTTTAATTGTCCCATTTATGCATCTTTCTTAAGCATCACAGCCACATGCCTCAATGGCCATGCTTTGGGTGCCACAAAGAAATAGCAAAACATTCATAAAATCTGCCCAGTTCAATGTCCTGAAGGATTTCCCTTTTGTTTTCTTCTAGTAGTTTTATAGTTTGAGGTCCTACCTTAAAATCTTTCATCCATTTTGAGTTAATTTTTCTATATGATGAGAGATAGAGGTCTAGTTTTATTCTTCTGCATATGGATATCCAATTTTTCCAACTCCATTTATTGAAGAGGCTATCCTTTCCCCAGTGTATATTATCAGCACCTTTGTCAAAAACTGGTTGGCTGTAAATACGTGGATTAATTTCAGAGTTCTTTATTCTGTTCCACTGGTCTATGTGTATGTTTTTCTACCAATACTATGCTGTTATGGTTACTATAGCTTTGTAGTGTTATAGATTTTGATGTTAGATAGTGTGATGCCTCCATCTTTGTTCTTTTTACTCAGGGTTTCTTTGGCTACTTGGGGTCTTTTTTGGTTCCACACAAATTTGAGAATTGTTTTTTCTATTTCTGTGAAAAATGTCATCAGTATTTTGATAGGGACGGTGTTGAATCTGTAGATTGCTTTTGGTAGTATGGTCATTTAAAAAATATTAACACTTCTAGTCCATGAACATAGGATGTATTTCCATGTTTTGTGTGGCTTTTTCAATATCTTTCATCAGTGTTTTGTAGTTTTCATTGTAGAGATCTTTTGCGTCCTTGGTTAAACTTACTCCTAGGTAAAATTTTTGTAGTGGGGACAATTTGACTTCCTCTTTTCCCATTTGGATGTCCTTTGTTTCTTTCTCTTGCTCCAACTAGGATTTCCAGTAGTGTGTTGAATGAGAGTGGTGAAATTGGGTATTCTTGTCTTGTTCCATTTCCTAAAGAAAAAGACTTCAGTTTTTCCCCATTCAGTATGATGTTAGCTATAGGTTTGTCATATATGGACTTTATTATGTTTAGGTATGTTCCTTCTATGCCCAGTTTGTTGAGGACTTTTATCATGAAGTGATGCTGAATTTTATCTAATGCTTTTGCTGTGTCTATTGAGATGCTCATGTGGATTTTGTCCTTAATTCTGTTTATGTGAGGTATCATGTTTATTGATTTGCATATATTGAACCATCCTTGCATCCCTGGGATAAATCCCACTTATCCTCACGTATTATCTTGTTGATGTGCTGTTGGATTGCATTTGCTGGCATTTTGTTGAGGATTTTTACATCTATGTTCATCAGGGATATTGGCCAGTTTTTTTTTTTTTTTTTTTTTTTGTCATGTCCATGTCTGGTTTTGGTATCAGGGTAATGCTGGTGTCATAGATCAGGGAGTTTAGAATAATTCCCTCCTTTTCAATTTTTTGGAATACTTTGAGAAAAATTGGTGTTAGTTCTTCTTTAAAGATTTGGTAGAAGTCAGCGTGAAGTCACCTGGTCCTAGGCTTTTCTTGATTGGGAGACTTTTTACACTACTAGTGGGAACCTAAATTATGAGAGTCATTACAGAAAACAGTATGGAGATTCCTTAAAAAACTAAAAATAGAACTACCATAGGATCCAGCAATCCCACTATTGGGTATTTATCCAAAGAAAAGGAAATCAGTATACTGAAGGGATCTATGCACCCCCATGTTTACTGCAACATTTACAATAGACAAGATGTGGAATCAACCTGTGTCCATCAACAGACAAATGGATAAAAAAATGGTGTGTATACACAATGGAATACTATTCAGCCATAAAAAAGAATAAAAGCCTATCATTTGTAGCAACACGAATGAGCTGGGAGGACATTCTGTTAAGGGAAATAAATCAGGCATAGACAGACAAATACCACATGTTTTCACTCATATACAAGAGCTAAAAAATTTGTTCTCACCCATATGTAGGACCTTAAAAAGTTGTGCTCGTATAAGTATAGAGTAGAATAGTGGTTACTAGAGGCTAGGAAGAAGAGAGGGAGGAAGGATAAAAGAGGTTGGTTAATGGATACCATATTACAGCTAGATAGGAGGAATAAGTTCTAGTAGTCTATAACACTGTAGGGTGAATATAGTTAACAACAATTTATTGTATATTTTTAAACAGCTAGAAGAGGATTTTTAATGGTTTCCAATACAAATAAATGATAACTGTTTGAGGTGATGGATATGTTAATTACCCTGAATTGATCATAACATATTGTATATATCAATATGATACACAATGTGTATCAAAATATTACACTGTCCCCATAAATATGTACAATTATACATGTTGATTAAAAAATAATAATTTTTAGGCCAGACACGGTGGCTCACGCCTGTAATCCCAGCACTTTGGGAGGCCGAGGCAGGTGGATCACTTGAGGTCAGGAGTTCAAGACCAGCCTAGCCAACATAGTGAAACCCTGTCTCTACTAAAAATACAAAAACTAGCCGGTGTTGTGGCAGGCGCCTGTAATACCAGCTACTCGGGAGGCTGAGGCAGAAGAATCACTTGAACCTGGGAGGCAGAGGTTGCAGGGAGCTGAGATTGCTCCACTGCACTGCAGCCTGCGAGACACAGCAAGACTGTCAAAAAAAAAAAAATTAAAGAAATATCAAAGCATTGAAAGCACTTCTTTCTTTCCTGTTACAGTAAATCATTTTCTTAGGGCATTTCAAAGACTAGCTTTTGTCAGTAGTAGAAGGCGATATGAGGATGTATTATCCTCCCATCTAGGCTACTTCTCTACCTCGCCTGAGGGTGAAGTGATGGAGATGAGAGGAGAAAAATGAAGGCTTCAACTCTTCTTCTGTATGTTGTGATTTTGAATTTTAACACAGTTTTATATTTTAATATACTTACTTAGCATTATAGTGTAAACACTTTCCCATGCTATAAAATAGTATTTTTAGTAGCTACAGAATATTTCATTGAATAGATATACAATGACTACTTAACTATTTCTCTATGTGTACATTAGGTTTCCCTCCAATTTTTCATTATCTTAAATAAGGCTGCAATAAACATCTCTCATATACAGCACTTTCCTTACAACTACTTGCTGAGGATGGATGCTTAAAAGTAGAACTGCTGGGCCGGGCTCAGTGGCTCACACCTGTAATCTCAGCACTTTGGGAGGCAGGCAAAGGCAGATCACACGAGGCCAGGAAATCGAAACCAGCCTGGGCAATATGGTGAAACCCCATCTCTACTAAAAATAATTTTTTAAAAAAATTAGCCAGGTGTGATGGCGTGCTCCTGTATTCCCAGCTACTCAGGTGGCTGAGGCATGAGAATCCCTTGAACCCTGGAGATGGAGGTTAAAGTGAGCCAAGATTGTGCTACTGCACTCCAGCCTGAGCAAGAGAGCAAGCTCCTATCTCAAAAAACAAATAAATAAATAAATAAAATCAGTTTAAATAAAAGTAAATAAACAAATAAAAGTAGAACAACTAAACTGGTGCTGTAGCATGTGCCTGTAATCCCAGCTGTTTGGGAGGCTGAGTCAAGAGGATCCCTTGTGCCCAGCAGCTTGAGACCAGCTTGAGCAACATAGTAAGATTCTGTCTCACAAATATATATACCTTTTGACCAGTAGGGGTTTGTTTTGTTTTGTTTTTGAGATGGGATCTCATCATGTTGCTCAGGCTGGGCTCCAATTCCTGGCCACAAGTGATCCTCTGGCCCCAGCCTCCCAAGTACCTGGGACTATAGTCACGTGTCACTGGGCCTGGCTTTGTTTTCTAAATTCTTGATAAATATTGGCAAACACTTTTCTCTGAAAGACACGTGTACATTTAGATCTTTACCAGAAACATATGAGACTGGATGTGGGTGATTTTAAAACCAAAAAAATGACATGATCAGATTTGTAAAAGGTTATGTCTGACTTCATGTCTGGGCCTAATTAGATGGGGGGGGTTATGGTAGTCCAGGTAAAGATGGTGAGGGCCTGGTAAGAACTAGAGGGAAGGTGCTGGGCGCAGTGGCTCACGCCTGTAATCCCAGCACATTGGGAGGCTGAGGCGGGCAGATCACTTGAGGTCAGAAGTTCGAGACCAGCCTGGCCAACATGGTGAAACCTCATCACTACTAAAAATACAAAAATTAGCCAGGTGTGGTGGTGCGCACCTGCAATCCCAGCTACTTGACAGGCTGAGGCAGGAGAATCGCTTGAACCCAGGAGGCAGAGGTTGCAGTGAGCAGAGATCGCACCACAGCACTCTAGCCTGGGCAACAAAGTAAGACTCCATCTCAAAAAACGAAACAAAACAAAACAAAAAAACAAAAACAAAACTGGAGGTAAGGCTTCTTTAAGTAGGCTTAGTCACCAGACAACCAGCAAAGAAGAAAGGCCTTTAAATTGCCACGTATCTATTCCACAGTTAAGACATCACATATTGTCTGCTGTGTTTGCTTGAAGGTTACTGCAGCATCTGAGGATCCTTGAGGATGTTTTCTGTTCACATAAAGATACATGATGCAGAAAGGTCATAAATATGTCACGTCATATTAAAGTAGGAAGAAGCACAGAAAGGCTCAGATATTTTTTACATTCAAGCTTTCATTTTTAAAAAACAAAATGCTTTCCTTACTTCATTTCTTATTGCAAAAATAAGCCATGCTCACTTTCCTACTTGGAATTGTCATGCTGCTTCTCTCACATCCTAGAGAGCTTTAACGTCTTTTTGATAGTTCTACAGCCTCAGAATAAATTTCCCTCAAGACCATTTTAGAGCCTAAAAATAGCTGTAGTGTTAGAGTTACCTTTTCCTTGAGTAAGAAAGGTAATCTTTATAAATCACTTTAAATTGTCCATTTACAACTAACTAGAACTTAAATCTCTATTTTAAAGTTCTTAAGCTTGCCTTATAAACCTAAATACACAAAGAGTATTGACCTAAACCCTGACTCTTGGCTATATTAACTCTAATTGTCAACTGCAGCAGCAATTTACTCAATTAAATGGGATAAAATCATCCAAGAAGAAAAAGAAGAGGAGGATGGCGAGAGGAGGAGGAAGGGGAAGGGAAGAAAAAGAAAGATGAAGAGGAAGAAAAATGCTTATTTCATGTAGTTTTACCTAACTTGTTTGGTTTATCCTTCACTTCCATGGAAATTTGCTTAGAGATTAAAAAATTAAATCTGTCTATAAGGGAAACATGGAATAATATTTCATCACAATAAATTTTAATGCACTTCTTCTTCATCTCTATGTATCTGTCTAAGTTGGTTCCTTCATATGTGATACTTCCACAAAAATTGGAAATTATTATTTTTACAACCAGCTCCCTCATTCTTGCCTTGTCCCTGCTACTGCAGAATCTGCTCCACATGCTTCATACAGTAAGTCTCATTTAAGGATAAACCAAAAGCTACAGAGTGTCCAGCACCTTCAAGAACAGAAGCAATTTCATCAGCTGATTTTCTGCAGATTATAACTGGCTTTCCTCTACTACCAACTCCAGTTTTTTAACCGACAAAATCACACTTTTGTTCAAAAATAGTGGTTAGCCCCAGCAAGCCTGCATAAATCTATTTACCCCCATAATATATCTATAGTATTGCATTTATACTACTACCAAAGTGATCACATACTAGAAGAAATAGTTACAGCGTGTGTGTGTGTGTGTGTGTGTGTGGGTGGGTGTGTGTGTATTTTAAGAGATGAGGTCTCATTCTATCACCCAGGCTGAAGTGCAGTGGCATGATCATAGCTTGCTGCAGCTTCCAATTCCTAGGCTCAAGCAAGCCTCCCATATCAGCCTTCTGATTCCCTGGGATTACAAGCATGAGCTGCCCAGCCCAGCTCTAGTTTTTATTACATTAAGAAGTAAGGTTTTCAACCAAACTTTTAAAGTGTCAAGTATCAGGAAGGCACTTCACTGGCAATGAGGGAAAACAATTGGAGGCTCAGGCACTACAAGGAAGGGAAGAAGGAAGGGAGGGGAGAGAGGAAAAGAGGAAAGGAAGAAGGGAGGAAGGGAGGGAGGGAATATAATAAATAGATACCTCATATCTATCATCTATCTATCTATCTATCATAATATGTAACTAAATGTAAACAAAGTTCCATATTTTGACCCAATTAGAAATCCAAAACTTATATGCTAAAGAATTTATATAACAAAAAGATTTTAAAAGGTCTGGTTGGCTTTTGTGCTTCTACAACACAGGTTTTAACTTAACTTTAGCATTTGTTACAATATACCAGTTGACAAAACTTCATGGATTTAATCAACACTGGGCTCAAATTATAGTCATTCATGGGAATCACATGAAATCTAAACACTGTGCTTCCCTATGATCTTGAGAAGGTAACTAAATATAATATAAAGAAAAAAATGGGTATGTCTCACTTTAACTATAGCCTTGCCTAAATTTCCCATAGTCAGAGTATCCATTGCTGTTTATATTGGGCATATATACTCTGATAAATTAAAATTAAAATAAGTTTATAGTGGTTACAAACTGCCTTGATAAAATGTGACACTGTGAACCCCCAGTTAAAATAGTTAATATGGCCCAACAAGTTAAAACTGGGCCTTCAAGAATTAAAATGTATTATGTATATATAGAGAGAGAAAATCCAGTTAATAAAGGGTCCCCATTACTTCTACATTTGAGAACTGATATGGTTTGGCTCTGTGTCCCTACCCAAATCTCCTCTCGAATTGTAATCCCCACGTATCGAGGGAGGGTCCTGGTGGGAGGTGATTGAATAGGGGGGAGGTTTCCGCCATGCTGTTCTTTGATAGTGAGGGAGTTCTCACTAGATCCGATGGTTTAAAAGTGGCAGTTTCCCCTGTACGCTCTCTCTCTTGCTGTCTTGTGAAGAGGGTACTTCCTTCTCCTTCACCTTCCACCATGATTTTAGGTTTCCTGAGGCCTCCCAGACATGCAAAACTGTGAGTCGATTAAACCTCCTTCCTTTATAAATTACCCAGTCTCAGGCAGTTCTTTACAGCAGTGTGAAAACAGACTAATGCAGAGAATTGGTACCGGGAGAGGGGCACTGCTATAAAGATAACCTGAAAATGTGGAAATGACTTTGGAACTGGGTAACAGGCAGAGGTTGAGACAGTTTGGAGGACTCAGAAGAAAATGGAGGGGTAGTGGGAGGGAGAGCATCAGGAAGAATAGATCATGGACACTGGGCTTAATACCTGGGTGATGGGATGATGTGTGCAGCAAACCACCGTGGCACATATCTACCTATGTAACGATTCTGCACATCCTGCACACGTATCCTGCAACTTAAAATAAAAGTTGAAGAAAAAAAATCCTTTATGTATTAAAAAAGAACAGAAGGAAGGCAGGAAGATATGGGAAAGTTTGGAACTTCCTAGAGACTTGTTGAATGATTTTGACCAAACTGCTGATAGTGATATGGACAATGAAGTCCAGGCTGAGGTGGTCTCAGATGGAAATGAGGAACTTAATGGGAACTGGAGTAAAGGTCACTCATGCTATCCTTTAGCAAAGAGACTGGCAGCATTTTACCCCTGCCCTAGAGATCTGTGGGACTTTGAACTTGAGAGAGATGATTTAGGGTATCTGGGGAAGAAATTTCTAAGCAGCAAAGTGTTCACGAAGTGTCCTGGCTGTTTCTGAAAGCATTCAGTCATATGCATTCACAAAGAGATTATCTAAAACTGGAATTTTTATTTAAAAGGAAAGCAGAGTATAAAACTTAGGAAAATTTGCAGCCTGATGATGAGGTAGAAAAGAAAAACCCATTTTCTAGGGAGAAATTCAAGCTGGTTGCAGAAATTTGCATAAGTAACAAGGAACCAAATGTTAATAGCCAAGATAACGGGGAAAATGTCTGCAGGGCATGTCAGAGATCTTTGCGGCAGCCTCCCCAGTTACAGGCCCAGAGGTGTAGGAGGGAAAAATGGTTTTGTGGGCCAGGCCCAGGGCACCACTGCTCTGTGCATCCCCAAGAGTTGGTGCCCTATATCACAGCCACTCTAGCTTCAACCATGGCTAAAAAGGGCCAAGGCATTTGCCATTGCGTCAGAGGGTGCAAGCTCCAAGCCTTGGCAGCTTCCATGTGGCACTGGGCATGTGGGTGCACAGAAGACAAAAGTTGAGCTTTGGGAGCCTCCACCTAGATTTCAGAGGATGTATGGAACTGCCTGGATGTCCATGCAGAAGTCTGCTGCAGGGGCAGAACCCTCATGGGGAATGCCTACTAGGGCAATGCAGAGGGAAATGTGGGGTTGAAGCCCCCACACAGAGTCCCCACTGGGCACTGCTTAGTGGAACTGTGAGAAGAGGGCCACTGTCCTCCAGACCCCAGAATGGTAGATCCATTGACAGCTTGCACCATGCACCTAAAAAGCCACAGGCACTCAACATGAGCCCATGAAAACAGCCACAGGGGCTGTACCCTGCAGAGCCACAGGGGCAGAGCTGTGGAAGCCCACCTCTTGCATCAGCATGTCCTGGATGTGAGACATGTTGTCAAAGGAGATCATTTCACAGCTTAAGATTTCATGACTGCCCCACTGGCTTTTGGACTTGCATAAAGCTGTGGGACCCTTTGTTTTGGCCGATTTCTCCAATTTGGAACAGGAACAGTTACCCAATGCCCGTATCCCCATTGTATCTCGGAAGTACCTAACTTGTTTTTTGTTTTATAGGCTCATTGGTGGAAGGGGCTTGCCTTGTCTCAGATGCTGGATTTAGAATTTTGGGCTAATGGTGGAATGAGTTAAGACTTTGGGGGACTGTTGGGAAGGCATGATTTTTGAAATGTGAAGAGGACATGAGATTTGGGAGGGGCCAGGGACAGAATAATATGATTTGGCTCTGTGTCCCCACCCAAATCTTATCTCAAATTGTAATCCCCACACGTCAAGGGAGGGACCTGATGAGTGATTGGATCATGGGGACAGTTTCTCCCATGCTGTTCTAGTGAGAGGGAGGGAGTTCTCATCATATCTGATGGTTTAAAAGCGGCAGTTTCCCCTGTGCTCTTTCTCTCTCCTCCTGCCTTGTGAAAAGGGCACTTTCTTCTCCTTTGCCTTCCACCATCATTCTAAGTTTCCTGAGGCCTCCTCAGCCATGCAGAACTGTGAGTCAATTAAAACTCTTTCCTTTATAAATTACCTGTCTTAGGGAGTTCTTTATAGCAGTGTGAAAACAGACTAATACAACAGCTCAATTTCACTTTGTTCTCAAACCTTTAAAAAGGTGGTGGGAGAGTTCGTGATGGATTGCTGTAAACTTAATGCTGTGCTCTCATGCATCAAGGCCCTAGACCCAATATCCAATATTATTAAGATTACTGATTCTATCCAATCAACAACTGGTAAGTAGTTTGCTATTATAGATTGGCTAAGATGTTCTGTTCAGTGCTTATTTAAACAATCTCTCAGCTACAGTTTTCCTCTACCTCCAAAGAGACACAATATGCCTTTTCAGGCTATCCATGGGGTACTCTAGCAGCTTTTTTGTCACATGCAATCGTTTCAGATAAGATCTTGATGACATCCAACTTTCTCCAGGAGCACAAGTAAAATGTTACATTGATAACGTCCTCTTTCAAGGAGATTAATTTGCCACACTCAATAAGGACATATAAGTCTTTTATCCCTTTGTAGGTCCTGGGGGCAACAGACACTGCATTTGCAAATTATACTTACAAATTATAATCAACAGGCACTCCTGCTAGTGCCTTCAAATAACTCCTTCATTGTATAGGCTTAGACAATCTCTTCTTAGGCCTCCTAGAATCTCTGGACCACTTATGATGGCCATTAGCTGCCCCAGGGTTTCGGATGCAAAAAGACTGCCCTTTTCAGCCTCATTCTATACACCATGAGAATAACAAATGCCTAACTACCTGCTGGGATGTCCTAGAAATAGAGGCTCTCACAGAACCTGAGCCTGTGACCCTCCATATTCAGCTGCCTGTTTTGCTTTGGGTCATGAAACAGCACCCACAAACAGCATGGCTACCAAGGCCTCTGTAAGACCAGATAGATCCAAACCTGGAGCCTCTGGCATATTCCACTTGCGGGAGGCAGTGGCTTCCCCTGTTCTCAGTCTCTTGCAAGATACCAGGTTGCTAGAGGAGGTCACCCCATCCTCAGACTCCTTGACTACATAGAAAGCCCTTTGGGATTACCTGGGTGACAAGTAATGGGAGTTTGTAGGCTACGCAGATGGCGCTGCCAACCTTCATATGTGATGGAGCTTGGTGGGATGTTGCTGCCTTCATCCCTTAGCCAAGATGTCCCTAATAAAGGACAGGACCCAGAAACAACACACTTGGCCAAACTTCTGGCAGGCCTCTTAGCACTGGACACCCTGGTCAACAAATGGCCCTATCTTCACACTTATTATAAATTATTGGGCCATAACCTAAAAATTGTCCCCTATAAGGTAAAAAAAAAAAAAAAAAAAAAAAAAAACTCTCAGAATTTCTTGCCTTGCACACACCCAAAATATAAATCAAAATCATATAGGTCTCCACATACACTAAGGCCACACTACAAGCACAGGCCAGGACACTCTTTATTCCCCTTCGAGTTACAGACATTACTGATAATACCAAGACACACACTTCACTCTTTAAAATACACACTGCTGGGCTCTTGAAAAAGAAATTCACTAGAACTTTCATGTCCCTGATAGGTGTCTGATAACCAGTTTAACTGAAAGACATAATGACCTCAAACAACTCCTTTCAAATTCCAGTTCAACAAATAAACCCCCAAATAAATTTCCAATTTGCCCTAGATCTTAGCTTATCTTTATAAATTTTCTTTTTTTCTTTTTCTTTTTCTTTTTTTTTTTTTTTTTGTTGAGATGGAGACTTGCTCTGTCACCCAGGCTGGAGTGCAGTGGTGTGTTCTCAACTCACTGCAGCCTCCACCTCCTGGGTTCAAGTGATTCTCCTGCCTCAGCCTCCTGAGTAGCTGAGATTACAGTCACGTGCCACCATGTCTAACTAATTTTTGTATTTTTAGTAGAAATGGGGTTTCGCCATGTTGGCCAGGCTGGTCTCAAACTCCTGACCTCAGGCAATCTGCCCGCCTCAGCCTCTCAAAGTGCTGGGATCACAGGTGTGAGCCACTGCTCCTGGCCTTATTGTTACAAATTTTCAATCTCACCCCCATCCTCTAAGGGCTGGAGGCCAGCAGTAGGGCACTCTCGTCCTGGAACTCATTCACTATAGATTATACTGCAGGCCAGGCAGCTGCTTATCAGATATGGGGCCTGTTCAAACTTAAACTTCCACCCAAAACAAAAATTCCTTTCAGGCGCAGATATACACCATTCTACTAAATGGTGGTCTTATTACTATTGGTTTTGGTGTTTTCATTGATTTATCCAGAGGCCCAAATCCTCTAGTAAGCTACTGTTCCAACCAAACATGGCAAATTCTGAAGCCCACATCAGTTCAAGCAGGTGTACAAAGTAGAGAGCAGAGAAGCTTTTTTTCCTGTAATGCACGATGGTGCTGCTGACATAGCAGCTGAAAAAAGTTTATATGGAATCAGACTTGTCAGTAGCAGAAATTTTGAGACCAAAGTGAACTCTACTTAGGACTCCAGGAAGTAGAGAATATCATTTATTCACAATAGTACTTTATATTCAATGGCCAGACTCATTTTTAACAGTGCTTTTCAGAATTAAGCGTTTCCTTGGGAATAAAAAGGGAGATTCACAGGCTTTGACAAGCAGCCTCCCACGGGCTTCTAATGTCTGATCAGAGATAAAAACTGTGAAGCATACTTTGTCATAAAATATCTGTCAGACTATGATTTTTATGAGATAATTTCAATGGGCCTTAAGATGTAGAACTAAGAAATCTTTTTTTTTTTTTTTTTTTTTTTTTTTTGAGATGGAGTCTCGCTCTGTCACCCAGGCTGGAGTGCAATGGTGTGATCTCAGCTCACTGCAACCTCTGCCTCCCAAGTTCAAGCAATTCCCCTGCCTCAGCCTCCCAAGTAGCTGGGACTACAGGTGCTTGTCACTACACTGGGCTAATTTTTGTATTTTTAGTAGAGACAGGGTTTCACCATGTTGGTCAGTCTGGTCTCAAACTTCTGACCTCAGGTGATCCACCTGCCTCAGCCTCCCAAAGTGCTAGGACTACAGGTGTGAGCCATCGCACCCAGCCCCCTGAATTCTTTCTTGCATGAGATCCAAGAACCCTCTCGGGATCTGGATCAGGACCCTTTTCCAGTAACACTTGGACATGGACACAATGCAACCAAACCCTTTGCTAGGGCATAACACAGGTGACCTTTACTCAATTCCCAATAACTCCACATTGACCTCTGAGACCTTGTCAGCCTGGCCTTCACTGCTGATATTTCTATCAGCATGTTGGTCACAACCATCTCACAGTCTCTAAGAAGTTTCAAACTCTCTATCATCTTCCTATCTTCTTCTGAGCCCTCCAAACTCCTTCAGTCTCTGCCCATTACCCAGTTCCAAAGCCACTTCCACATCTTCAGGCATCTTTATAGCAACACCCCACTCTTGGTATCAATTTTCTGTTTAGTCCATTTGGGGTTGCTATAAAGAAGTACCTGAGACTGGGTAATTTATAAAGAAAAGAGGTTTAATTGGCTCACAGTTTTGTGGGCTGTACAAGAAGAATGACAGTGGCATCTGCTCAACTTCTGGTGAGGTCTCAGGGAGCTTACAATTGTGGCAGAAGGATAAGCAGGAGCAGACATGTCACGTGGCAAGAGAGGGAACAAGGGGATGGGGGAGGTGTCACACTCTCTTAAACAACCAGGTATCTCAAGAACTCACTCATTATCATGAGAATGGCACTAAGCCATTTATGAGGGATCTGCCCCTGTGATTCAACACCTCCCACTAGGCCCCTTTTCCAACATTGGGGATTACATTTCAACATGAGATTTGAGGGGACAAACATCCAAGCCATGTCACCTGCTCCTGCCTGTCAGTAATGAGTAATAATGAGCCACCCAAGGCCTTGGAATATAGTCCATTTCAGTCTGACCAGTAGTTCCTATTCTGGGGAGTGATAATGACCATGGTCACCCCTCTTACCCTACTAAGGTTGGCAATTTATGGTTCCCAGGGAGGACTTGGACTTTCTAGGACCCATCCAACATAGGGAGGGGAGTTTTGGCAGCACTCAACCAAGACAGCAGGCAGCAGCACACAGCAATAGGGGGTCTTCCCACACGATGTCAGCCACACGGGAGAGCCAGTTAGTAAGCCAAGAGCAGGCTAAAGCTATGTTGCTGTGTCCCTCACAGTTGTGACCACACACCCTACTCACTGTACCAATCGTACTTTCCTCTCATTTGATCTTTTTGTGGGATTTGGTCCGGAAAAAGATCTTTCCCAGGAGAGTAGCTATAAAGTCTAGCCCTGCCCTGACAGGGCTCCAGGGAGGTGGTTGTGGATGTTTACAGTATACTTCACAGAATACTTCTTTATCTATCCTGGCCTAATGCCTACATTTCCAACCTGCGACCAGGTGTACCTCTCACAGGAAGCTTGTTTACACTGGCAGATACCCTTGTGGCTTGTGTCTGACCTGTGTCCAGTTTATTCTTACCAAGAGAGCCACTCTCTAGGAGAGCTCCGACTATAAGGAGAGTTAGGTTCAGGTGTGTTGGTCAGGTGAGACATAGAGGAAGTGGGCACACCAAAACACATGAAATAACCAAAGCATTTTATTACTCACAGATCCATGAGAGAAAAGCAGTGCCCATGAGGGCTGACAGAAAGTCCAGTAACAGTATGGGATTCAGCCAGCAGATGGAAGAAAGACAGAGAACCCCTTATCTGTATACATAAGGGGTTGTACCTACCTGCATTATAGCAGGTATGTACTATATTTGCAGAAATGCAAAGACTCAGTAAATCCTACTTCAAGATTGGTGGGGACCATGACAGGGGCAGAGACAACTGCTGTTCTCTGGTAAGCAGGTCTATGCAAACCTACCCCCAAAGGCCAAGGGTGCTGAGAGGCCAAAGAAAGAAGCAGACAAATTTAGTTTCTCAGAAAGAAATATTTAATAGAGACTTACCAGTGGAAGCCATTTCTCTGGTGGCCACAAGATGGTGGATCCCCACACCCATTCTGCAGAAAGTATTCTTTATATAGCAAGCTTTTAGGGTAAAACATGTGCAGCTAGTTATGCCTCAGACTTCCTTGTGAAATTCGTGACCACTGGGGAGGTTAGGCAAACATCCTTATGAGGGGTTATCCATGCTACAGGCATTGTTTAAATAACACTTTGGTATGTGGGGGTCAAACATCAATCATCATGGCAGTTTCACTTCAAGATGGCATCACTCTTGCCATACAACAGGCTGTTTTCCTACAGCCACTAATTGGTTAAATATATAAGGAGTTAGGGAAATTCTCAGGAAGGAGGTAAGGAAGGTTGGAATGGGTAAAGTGAGAATACCATCAAAAATAGTGAGTGTGGGTCATGCCCATAATTTCAGGAGGCTGAGGCAGAAGGATTGCTTGAGGCCAGGAGTTCAAGACCAGCCTGAGCAACATAGCAAGGTCCTATCTCTAAAAAAAAAAAAAAAAAAAAAAAAGTTTTTAATTAGCTAAGTGTGGTGGCTCGCATTTAATTCCAGTTACTTGGGAGGCAGGAGGATTTCTTGAGCCCAGGAGTTTGAGGTTGCAACCTGGATGACAGAGTGAGACACTGTTTTTTAAAAATGAAGTGAGCAGTTTTACTATGGAGATGAATGACAGTAGGTACCTGGCAAAAGTATTAATATTTGCCTAGTCCTGGGGACCTTCAACAGGATGACTTAATTGAATGGGATGGCTATCATGGTGAGGATTTCAAGTCTCATATCAAACTAGAATGGCAAAAATTGGAGGGCAAATGGATCTTTCAGTATCTCTTAAATTATACCACATACACAGATGGTAGATAAATAAAGGGAGGTTAATAAGGGAAATGCCTTTAGCCATATATATGGTAAACACTAGGCATTCAAACATGAACAAACCTAGATCCCAGTTTTAAGAACCATATATTACATATCCATCCCTTTTCATTTTGTTTTATTCTCATATTAGAGTGTAGCTGCGGCTGGGCACTGTGGCTCATGCCTGTAATCCCAGCACTTTGGGAAGCCGAGGCAGGTGGATCATTTGAGGTCAGGAGTTTGAGACCAGCCTGACCAGCATGGTGAAATCCCGTCTCTACTAAAAATACAAGAATTAGCTGGCGGTAGTGGCATGCACCTGTAGTCCCAACTACTCGGGAGACTGAGGCAGGAGAATCATTTGAACCCAGGAGGCAGAGGTTGCAGTGAGCCGAGATCTCGCCACTGCACTCCAGTCTGGGCAACAGAGTGAGACCCTGTCTCAACAACAACAACAACAACAACAAAAAGAGTGTAGCTGATAAATAGCTACTAAAATGCTCTCCAATGTGACCAAATTACTATACTCTATAGCAGGCCAGTCCCTTAGCTAAATTATAACTGACTCTTTCCTTTGAGCTCTGAATACGTGTGACCCAATCATGCTCTGAACAGTTTATATGCACAAGGATGATTACAGTAATTGCATTTACTGTAAAACAGGTACACCCTGTCGAAACTTACTTAATTCCGAATTACATTCCAGCCATTTTGTGTGTCCCTTCCAAAATAGAAGAAATAACATTCCAACTCTCATTAGGTCAGCAATGAAGATATTGAATTAAATCAGAATAGTGAGCAAGACAGTTTCAAGGAGCTCTCATTTAAAAAGGAAATTAGATGTTAAGCTGAGGAAAGGGGGAGGAAAATTAGTTCAAAAGACACTTGAGTTATGATAGCTCCAATATGGTACCATAATGACAGATTTCTAACCCATGATTAATTTAATCAGTCACATGATTAACCTGCCAGTTATGTCAAAATGAATTGGCCTGAATAATGAATTCTGAAAATAGTTCCAGCAGATGTGAAAGCAATTATGGACGGGAGTAAAGGAGGAAGGGAGGAGAGATTAGTTGAGAGAAAGGCCAGGGCTGTGGATGGGAAGTAGAATTCTATTCACATGCCATTTCACTGGCATTACTTCAGCACCATGGACTCTTCAACATAGCCTCAATTCAATGTGCCTCATAAATTAAGAAGTACCTCTAACTCCCAGCAAGTCGTTGCTTGTTCAGATTTGGAACCAATTGTTTATAAATGCAAAATTAGCAGTCATTTATCTATATGCTGTGATTTTAAAGATACTGGAAGGTCCATTTGCCCCTAAATGTTTGCATTTCCAGCTTGACATAGGATCTGACATTCTCACTATAATAACCCTTCCATTAAATTATATCATTCTCCAAAAAGTCTCTGGAAAAATGTAAATATTAGTACTCCTGCCTAGTGCCTACTGCCAGACCACCTTGTTGCCTACTGCCTAGATATCCTTCTACAGAGCACTACTGAATCTTTCCCAGTTGTCCAAGATAACTTTATGCATTTGTAAAGCCGACAGATCCTGGCTGGTCTGCAAATGACTAAGACAAAATAGTATGCATATTGTTAAATATGTGACTCCTGACAGACATAAGTAAAACAGGTTCCCAGTCCTCCTAGCTCTTTTAAAAATTAAAGGTAAGACTGTTTGTGAATAATCAAATCTTGCAGGAATGAAAATGAAGAAACTACAACTATATGTAAAAACATAGATGACTCCCACAAACAAATGTACAAAAGAAGCCAGAAATAAAAAGAGTACAACTGTACAATTCCATTAATATAAACTTCAGAAATGGGCAAAACTAAACTATAGCATTAGAAGGTCAAATTTGGGTGGGGGGTGCGGGTAAAGAAATGTAAATTGGGATGAAACAAAAGGGGCTTCTGGTGTCCTGGCAATGTTCTATTTATTGAACCAAGTCATAGTTATCTAGGTATTTACTGTGTTACAATTGACTGATAATTCATTTTCGCTTCATGTACTTTCTCTCTCTCTCTCTCTCTCTGTCTCCCTCTCCCTCCTTTTTTGAGATAGAGTCTTGCTCTGTCGCCTTGGCTAGAGTGCAGTGGCACAATCATGGTTCACTGCAGCCTCGACCTCTCGAGCTAAAAGTGATTCTCCCATCTCAGCCTCCTGAGTAGCTGGGACTACAGGCATGCACCATGATGCTTGGCAAATTTTTGTATTTTTTTGTAGAGATGGGGTTTCGCCATGTTGCCCAGGCTGGTCTCAAACTCCTGAGCTCAAGCAATCTGCCCACCTTGGCCTCCCAAAGTGCTGGGACTACAGGTGTGAGCCTGGCCTGTACTTTTCTTTATATGTAATATACTTCATCTAAAATCATTTTTAAAAGAAGCAATTGTTAAGTCAATTTCATACGTGGAATCTCAAGAGGTCACAAATAACCAAAACAAATCTTTAAAAAGAAAAACAAAGTTTGAGATCTCACACTTTCTGATTTCAGAACTTACTACAAAACTACAGTAAGCAAAGCAGTGTGGTACTAGCATAAAGATAGACATATAGATCAATGGAATAGAAAAGAGATCCCAGAAATAAACCCTTGCATATATAGTCAAATGATTTTCAACAAGGATGCCAAGATCATTCAATGGGGAAAAGACAGTCTTTTCAACTAAATGCTGCTGGGAAAACCAGATATTCACATGCAAAAATTAAAAAAAGAAATGAAGTTGGACTCTTACTTTAGACCATATATAAAAATTATCTCAAACTAGGTCAAAGACTTAAATGTAAGAGCTAAAGTTATAAAACTCACAGAAGAAAATTTTGTGTCATTGATTTTGGAAATGATTTCTTGGATATGATGACAAAAATTCAGGCAACAACAACAACAAAACCAGATTAAGTTGGACTGTACATATAAAACTTCTGTGCATCAAAGGACATGATTAACAGAGTTAAAAGGCAAACCACAGAATAAGAGAAAATATCTGCAACTGACATATCTGATAAGGAGTCGATATCCATAATAAATGAAGAACCCCTGCAACTCAACAACAACAAAAAACCGTGCTTTTTAAAATGAGCGAAGGGTTTGAATGGATATTTCTCCAAAGAAGATATACAAATGGCCAACAAGCACAAAAAGGATGTTCAACATCACTAATCATTAGGGAAATGTAAATCAAAACCACAGTGAGATACCTCATATCGTTTAGGATGGCTACTATTTTTTAAAAAACAAAATGGTTATCATTGGTGAGGATATGGAGAAATTGGAACCCTGTGCATTGTTGGTGGATAAAATGGTGGAGCTGCTGTGAGAAATGCTGTGGTAATTTCTTTAAAAATTAAAAATGGAATTACCATCTGATCAAGCAACTCCACTTCCGGTATGAACCCAAGAGAGAGGAAAGCAGGGACTTGAACAGATATTTATATTCCTATGTTCGTAACAGTATTATTCACAATAGCCAAAAGGTGGAGGCAAGACAAGTGTCCATCTACAATGTGATGAGAAGGCATAGTATTCAGCCTTAACAAGGAAGGAAATTCTGAGACATGCTACAACATAGACGAAACTTCACGATGTTATGCTAAGTGAAATAAGCCAGTCCCAGAGGGACAAATGCTGTATAGTACCACTTATATAAGGAAACTTGGAAAGTCAAATTCACAAAGAAAATAGAATGGTGATTACTAGATCCTGGGAAGAGGCAGAGAATGGAGAATGATTGTTTAATGGGTACAAATTTTCAGTTAGGGAAGACGATAAAGTTTTGGTGATGGATAGTGGTGATGGCTATGCAACAATGTAGTTATGTACGGAATGTACTTAATGCTACTGAACTGTAAACTTAAAAATGGTTCAAATGGTATAGATATATAGATTTTTGGGGGGTGAGATGGGGTCTTGCTCTGTCACCCGGACTGGAGTGCAGTGGCACAATCACGGCTCATTGCAGCCTTGATCTCCAGCCTCCAGGCTTAAGCAACCCACATACCTCAGCCTCCTGAGTAGCTGGGACCACAGGCGTGCACCACCATGCCCAGCTAATTTTCTGTAGAAACAGAGTTTTGCCATGTTGTCCAGGCTGGTCTCAAGCCCTTGGGCTCAAGCAGTCCTGCTGCCTTGGCCTCCCAAAGTGCTGGGATTATAGGCATGAGCCACTACGCCTGGCCAGTAAATTTTATGTTATGCATATTTTACCACTTTTTTTTTTTAAAAAGGCAACTACAACAAAGCGTGGCCCTGGAAAAGAAGCTGTACTCTATGCCAGCAGTTCACAAAAGTAAATGAGGACACTAGACTAGTGCCTGGCTAGCTGTTTGGGAATTATTTTGGGAGCTTGGCTAAAATCCAAACTCTGGGACCCACATCAATATTCTAACTCAAAATATCTAGAATGAGTGGGGCCTGAGCATTTTCTTATGTTCCTTTGGCAATTCTAATATGCAGCCTGCGTTGAAGGCTGTTATTCTGCAATTTCATCATATCAGATTTAGAGGCAAAAATGTGATTATCTATTTTTTGTTTATAACTGACTCAATCCCAAAAGTACTAATTTTATATGATGAAATATAGACTTTTGGTTATGCTTTTATATGACACTATGTTAATATTGAGGAAAAGCCCAAAGTCTATTAAATCAAGGTCTGAAATCTTGGCTTCACTGACAGTTTTTTAAAATAATTGATTAATGTAAATATTTGAAAATTATGTTTTTAGATATATTTTAACAACTCTGTTAACTTTGTGTTGAAACTTCTCAGAGGTCCATGAAATACTTTCTAAGCTATCAGAGAAATGTCATCTCACATTTTATCTTGGCAAATGCTGG
The DNA here is from genome assembly GCF_028858775.2 of Pan troglodytes. Lineage (NCBI taxonomy): Eukaryota > Metazoa > Chordata > Mammalia > Primates > Hominidae > Pan > Pan troglodytes. The sequence continues at coordinate 108,576,380 of NC_072411.2, read as the reverse complement.
CATTCTAGAAATGTCTGGTTCTTTGGTCATAGGCATATCATAGTTTATACTGTAAGTCAGCTTCCACCTGAAATAATCAGTGTCTTTTCAGTGAAAGCATTATACAGCAATTATATCCCATTTTATCTACAGATTAATTCATTATTAACAGCTTTATGATTTTACATTATTGATCAGTATCTTTCTGAAGCCAGGACATTTATTTAACTATATGTTAAATCAAGAGCTGAAAGATGTCTCTGGGCAATTCTTGGTAAATGTCGACACACGATAAAATGGAAACATTGACCTGAAATTGGAAGACCTAGTGTGTGAGATTGTGTGCCACCCAGGTCCTCTCTTCAAGACTAAGTACTCATGGCCTCAGCTGAATAAAAGGGACCTCAGCCAAAAGGTTATGCCTCTCCCAGGAGTCAGCCTGCATGCAATGACTGGGGGGCTCAGCCCCCTCATCTTTATCTGCACATCTCTGAAGATTCCTCCACCTTTAGCTGCCAGGCTAAGGCTGCATCAGAGTTCAATTTCTCTGCCCAATCCTGCTTCCCTCACTCCCAAGTACAAGCCTTAATAAATCATTTGCAATAGAATCTCCATCTCAGAGTCTGTTTCCAGGGAAACCAGACCTGCATCACTTCTATTGTCAACTAGTGATGTTGACCATAGTAAAGCCACTTAATCACCGCTCCCTCTGTAAATGAAGCAGTCTGAATGAATGGGCTTGGGGCCGCCAGGAATCTCCAATGCCACACTGAACAATGTTCTGCAGTGGCAGAGACCTGCCCTTGGGTATCACCTCCTGTGATCCAGTTCATACATTTCACAACCAATCCCTTTATATGGCAAGGTGGGGAAATTCTGTATCACTACCAGGTGCCTCTTTAAAATTCATCAGTTTCAAAGGTGCTTAGAGCCTGTCACTGTATAAAAAATGTTCTGGGATGAATATAGTCCTAGGTGATCAACTCATATCAGTTTACCCAGGACCTCCCTAATTTTAGCACTAATAGTCCCATGGCCCTGGAAGCCCCTAGTCCGATTGGTCACCCTACTGTAGCTTTATATGTCCCCTAGTCCCTTGGGCTTACAAAATTAGTTACTGGCCTTATGACTCTGGCTATCTGACCTGTACACAGGGCTGACTCTCAGTCCAAACCCACAAGTCTAGGTCAGATCTGCTTTACATTTTCGTGGCCCTCTCTATTTTTCCTGGGTAGGACTTATCACGCTGTAAGTATTGGTTATGTCATTATTTGTTTAATTTTTGTCTTCTCAATGAGACTGCAAGTGTCAAATGGACCTATGTGCCTTGTGCATGGCTGTATCTTTTGTGCTTAGCAGGGAGCCTGGCACATAAGCAATGATCAATAAATATTTGCTGAATAAACGAACGAAGAGAGAAGGAAGGAGGAGGGTAATGCCTGGGACTCACTCAGAGGATTAAAGACTAGGAAAGGATAAAGTGCAAGTTGGTCAGAATGAAAGTAGATGAATAAGGGATGGAGGACTGTATATATGTGCGTCCAATCTTGTGCCGTGTTTCCATTTTCTTGTATCATATCACTATGTTGCTAAACTATTGTTAAGCTTTTGGTTAATTCCAACACACAGATTTGACACATATTTACAATTTTTTCTCAGAGCAATTATTCTGTGCTTTGAATAGAGCAGACCCTCAAATTTATTTTTAAAAAGTGTTGTCTGAACAAGCAAGATGTGTCACCATGTTGAAGGTCACTGCATCAGATAACTTCCCTGACAAGAAGCTTTTAAGTTCTTAGGATCATAGCACTTTTTCTTAGCAGAGATTTGATCAAACTTCCCAATTATTCTTCACAGCAAGACAACTGCATATCTTGGTTCCCTCAAAGCAGTAGTATCTATGGATATCTATTTTTTCTCACTGGCTACTACTAACACATAAAGCGAGTCCTTCACTATCACCTGAAGACACACTGGAATTCTCTTTTTGCATATCCTCATGACGATTTTAAAAACCTTTTTAGTATAACTCTCCACTCACATAACAACTTCTTAATCTTGCTGTTGCTTAAACTGAAACTGGCCTCAATCAAAATGTGTCCTTAAAAAATATAGAACTTCGCCAGGCACGGTGGCTCATGCCTGTAATCCCAGCACTTTGGGAGGCTGACGCAGGTGGATGATGAGATCAGGAGTTTGAGACCACCCTGACCAACATGGTGAAACCCCGTCTCTACTAAAAATTAAAAATTAGTCAGGCGTGGTGGCATGCACGTGTAATCCCAGCTACTTAGGAGGCTGAGGCAGGAGAATGGCTTGAACCCGGGAGCCGGAGGTTGCACTGAGATGAGATCACACCACTACACTCCAGCCTGGGCAACAGAGCAAGACTCCCTCTCAAAAAAAAAAAATTATATAGTATATATATATATATATATATATATATAGTTGCTTATCAATAAATGTTACCCATTTCCAATAGCAAGTAATAGAAACAGAATTCATATTGAAAATGCTCTCCTTTTAGATTCCAATATAATAACGATTAATTTTGGAATGTGAAAATGCACTTTCCCAGTATGAAATACCATAATTGATTTCTGCCTTTTTCTCTGTTCTTATAGGTGACTTATATCCTTGGAACTTCTAGAGTTCTATAGAAGCTGAATAACTTCATTTTTCAAGCTGAAAGATTATGTTTTATCTCGTCAACCTATTTCTTACCAACTATAAAATATTTATAAAATTCCACTGATGAATTTGTTGCTCTAGCTTGTAAGATAAACCATATGAACTAAGTGATATAAGTAAATAAGTAAACAAGCCACATGATAAACAGATAATTGGTAGATTAAACAATTTAAATACTCTTTGTCCAAGCCTAATTTCAATGAAAAATTGTGATGTTTGCAGCTCCCAACCTCCTCAGGGTTCCTTGACTGAGATGATGAAGGCTTAAGCTCCTAGGAGAACAACATGCTGCAAGTCAGCAGCTCTCAAAGGATGACCTGTGGACTGTTGGGAATCTGGAAGACCCTTTCAGGGAGTCCATGAGATAAAAAATTAATTTTATAATATTACTAAGACATAATTTGGGGGTTCTGCTTCCGCCTCCCACCATGTTAACATTTCTATTGATATCACAAAGCAATAGTGAATAAAACTGCTGCCCCTCAGTACATCTCAAGATAGTGGCACCAAACTATGCTAGTGGTCCCCATATTCTTTACCAACATGTACTTACTGGAGGGGGAAAAGGTCAGTTTCACTTAATAGTGCCCTTGAAAAAGCAAAAAAAATTGTTAATTTTGTTAAATCTGAACCGTTGGGAACATGTCTTTTAAAATATTCTGTAAGATGAAATGGAAAATACGCAGAAGGAACTTCTACTGCATGCTAAAATAAAATAGTTTTGTCTCTAGGAAGAGCATTTGTGCAGTTGATTCGCGAGCTGAACTAGCTGCTTTTTCACATAACACTATTTTACTAGAAAGAACAACTGACAGGCACAATGCTAATTCAGATTTGGGTATTTGGCAGACATTTTATTGAAAATGAACACAGTGAGACTTCAACTTCAAGGAAAACAGCTGACAATTTTGTTACTAATGATAAAATGCTACCTTTAAAGTAAACACTAAGATTTTGGAAAACTTGTATCCGACACTAAGTACATAACAGTTTACCCATACTTAAAGACTTTTATGATTAAATTGGTAATAATATAACAAATGTGCTTTTTTGATATTGTATAATGAAATGTGCCAACATTTGAAAGATCTGCACAACTCAGGGAAAGGGTACTTTCCAGACAACTAATGCATAATGTTACAAAATCATGCATGGGTAAAAGATCCATTCAAAGTGCAAATTAGACCAATGGATTTGAATGTAAGAAAGTATAAAAAGATCACTAGCATGGGGCCAGGTGCAGTGGCTCATGCCTGTAATCCCAGCACTTTGGGAGGCCGAGGCAGGTGGATCACCTGAGGTCAGGAGTTCGAGACCAGCCGGGCCAACATGGTGAAACCCCATCTTTACTAAAAAGACAAAAATTAGCTGGGCATGGTGGCGAGCACCCATAATCCTAGCTACTCGGGAGGCTGAGGCAGGAGAATTGCTTGAACCAGGAAGGTGGAGGTTGCAGTGAGACGAGATCACACCACTGCACTCTAGCCTGGGCAGCAGAGCAAGACTGCATCTCAAAAAAAAAAAAAAAAAGATCACTGGTATGGTTTTACATTCCACATTGCAACTAATCTTTAAGAAACTACCACTTACCAAATTTTGGTGAAATTTCAAAGAACAAGATGAATAATTATCTGACAAGCTATTAAAATACTCCTTGTTCATTCTAATTTATATCTCTATGAAGCCAAATTTTCTTTATGGTTATATAGAAGCCACATTTTACAACAGATTGAATGCAGAAGAAGATATAAGAATCCAACAGTCTTCTATTAAATCGAACACTAGAATTTTTTTTTTAATGTCAAACAATGTCACTCTTCCCACTAATTTTTTGTTTTGGAAAATATAATTCTCTTTTATTTAAAATGTGTTATTTGTGTTAGCATATACTAGGATTATTGTTGCTGTTTTTAATTGAATTAATAAGTAAAAATGTTAAACCTTTCTTAGTTTTAATTTCTAATGCAATACATATCAATAGATGTAACCCAAAAGTTCTTTGGGATCCTTAGTAATTTTGAAGAGTGTGAGACATCCTGAGCTCAGAAAGCTTGAGAACTTCTACTTGAGATGCTAATGTACTTATTTTGCCCAAGCCAGTTTGAGTCTGTTTTTTGCCATTTGCAACAAAAGTCAGAACTGATATAGGGGAAGAGGAAAGGAGCTGAGTTCCAAGTTTAGGAACATTCCAATGCCAAGATAAAGAATCAGCCTCAATATTCAGAACAAACAACAAGAATTCAGTGAACGCAAAATATAGGAACCAGAGGTGATTGTGATAATTTAAGCCTTCCTTGCTCTCCCAACTCAAGGATCTATAAAAACACTGGAAACCAAGAGGTCAATTTGATCAGGTCTGCCTGCCCTTCTTGCTTGTGTTCACTTGCTTTTTGTGTTTTGGGTGTTTTTTTGTTTGTTTTTTGTTTTCTTTTTCCACGAAGCTGGAGGCCTTGCCACTGAATGTCAAAACTTAACCTTCACTGGCTACTTTAGAGGTAACATTCATAGATCACCATAGGAATGGCCGCTTTAGCTGTTTTTCAGAAACTTGGGCCAGCTCCTGTCCAGTTCAAACTAGTGGAGACCACCAGCCCCTCAACTGGGCCTGTGCAAGTGCCTGAGGGGTGGTTTTTTGACATCAGAAGGCCGAAAACTTCACCCTTAGATTATGGTAACACCACCATTTTCTGTACATATGTCCTACAAAATGCCATGAACTTCAGCTACATTTGTACAGAATAAACCTGTTGCTTCATTTTTCCCCACTACCAATCACCTTTCCCCACACCTTAGACCACCCACTTCCCTAATGCACAAACATCCCTAAGCCTTATCTTTGGGGAGGTGGATTTGAGAGCTGTTCTCCTGTCTCTTCAATCCGTGCCCTTGCAAATAAGTCTTTTCTCTTTTGTAAAACTCATGTCACAGTGATTGATTTACTACTCACAGGCAGAACAGACTTGGACTTGCTGGAAATATATTGAGGGCATTTTGGACTTTCTACCAGATTCGGAATTGAGATTTATTCAAAATATTAAGAGGAACAATGATTCAAATTGACATCTGGGTAACACATTGTTCAAATAAAAATTTTTTACCTATAGAAATTTGATTTCAAGAAATTATACCCAAAAGTCCATCACTGATGGACAAACCAAAGGGGGTATAGCTGTACATTGCAATATTATTTGACCATGAAAAAGAATGAAGTACTGATTCATGCCACAACATTCATGGATGAACCTTGAGAACATAATGATACGTGAAAGAAACTGGGCCACAGAGCAACATATTGTATGATTGCTTTTATTTATTTATTTATCTGTCGAGATGGAATCTCACTCTGTTGCTCAGGCTGGAGTGCAGTGGTGCAATTTTGGCTCACTGCAACCTCCACCTCCCAGATTCAAGTGATTCTCCTGCCTCAGCCTTCCTAGTAGCTGGGATTAAAGGTGCCCACCACCACACCTGGCTATTTTTGTATTTTTAGTAGAGATGGGGTTTCACCACATTGGTCAGGCTGGTCTCAAACTCCTGACCTCAGGTGATCCACCTGCCTCGGCCTCCCAAAGTGCTGGGATTACAGGCATGAGCCACCGCACCCAGCCAATTGCCTTTATATGAAAGGTCAGAACAGGCAAATTCATAGAGACTTAACATGGACTTGTGATTGCTAGGAAGCAGAGTGAGAGGAGATGCTGAGCGACTGCTGTGGGGGATGGGGTTTCTTTTAGGGATGATGAAAATGTTCTGGAATTAGATAGTGGTGATGGTTGTACAACTTGTGACTACATTAAAAATCAATTATACACTTTAAAGTGGTGAATTTTATAATATGTAAATAATGGCTGAGCTTTTAAAATTACATAAAATAAATTATAAACTCGGTGTACTAGTTTCCATGGCTGCTGTAACAAACAACTATAAAGGTGTAACCTGTGGCTTAAAACAACAGAAATGTATTCTCTCACAGTTCTGAGGCCAAAAGTCTGAAATCGAGGTGTCGGCAGAGCTCCACTCCCTCTGGAAGCTCTATGAGAGATTCTATTCCTTGCCCGACAGCTTTGGTGGCTGCTGGCATTCCTTAGTCACATTACTCCAATCTCTGCCTCTGTCCTCACATTGCCTTCTTGTGCGTGCGTGTGTGTGTGTGTGTGTGTGTGTGTGTGTGTGTGTGTGTCCCCTTTGTCTCTGCCTCTTTCTTTCTCTTTTTCTTTTTTTTTTTTTGAGACGGAGTCTTGCTCTGTCGCCCAGGCTGGAGTGCAGTGGCGCGATCTCGGCTCACTGCAAGCTCCGCCTCCCGGGTTCACGCCATTCTCCTGCCTCAGCCTCCCGAGTAGCTGGGACTACAGGCGCCCGCCACCACGCCCGGCTAATTTTTCGTATTTTTAGTAGAGACGGGGTTTCACCGTGTTAGCCAGGATGGTCTCCATCTCCTGACCTCGTGATCCGCCCGCCTCAGCCTCCCGAAGTGCTGGGATTACAGGCATGAGCCACCGCACCCGGCCGCCTCTGCCTCTTTCTAGTAAAGACACTTGTAGCATTTAGGGACCATCAAGATCATCTCATCTCAAGGTCCTCAACTGAATCATATCTGCAAAGACCCATTTTCCAAATATTCACAGGTTCTAGTGATTCTGAAGTGGACATATCTTTGAGAGTCATTATCAACCTACCACACCTGGGTTTAGAGATAAATAACTGATGTGGTATGGCAGCCATCCATGCGTGCCACTTGGATTTTCCTTCAAGAAATAACTTGCCTCTCACTCACAAGTGGGAGTTGCACAATGAGAGCACACGGACACAGGGAGGGGAACATCACATAGTGGGGCTTGTCGGGGGGTGGGGGGCAAGGTAGGGGAGAGCATTAGGACAAATACTTAATGCATGCGGGGCTTAAAACCTAGATGACTGATAGGTGCAACAAACCACCATGGCACATGTGTATGTATGTTACAAACCTGCACAACCTGTACACATATCCCAGAACTTAAAGTAAAATAAAAAAGGAAAAAACAACAAAAACAAAAAACGAACTTGCCAATCAGCATGAAGCTGTATATTAGATGGCAGCCTCCAGCTATATCACCTTCAGGATATGCCACATCATTTGAGCTGAAGCCGCATTCTTCTCAAGCAGTCCCAAGCCAGTAACTGAGTCTGGCAGATATATGAGAAGCTAGTCATTCACCCAGCATGGAATTCATCTCCTGGCAGTCTTTACGCCAGAGCTCCCCATTGGCTTGGCTGAGATTTAGCTCTTCCTCCTTCATCTACCTCTCTTCTCCTTCTCCTTACCTGCCTATTCTTATTTCTTCTCCCTTTTATATTTCACCAGGTTACTCTCATGAATCTCTTGCATTGCCAACTTGGACTTGGCATCTTCTCCCTTAGAGAAACCAGACTTAATCATTGATAACTGAGAGTGGTCCCAGACAGCAGATAGCAAGATGGACCTCGGGGATTAGGTAACTCACTTCCTCACTAGAAATGATGACCCCATGCCCCAGTGGCATGACTAGTCTCTGGTAGAAGGTAGGGGTCTGTTTGCTAAACTTTTACCAATGGTGACTCAGGACAGTATTCCGGTGGAGGCAACTTCTCTGGCCAGTGCAATAATTCAGGCAGTTGAGGGTGGATGATGCATACAAGGACAATGGAATTGGCTGGTTGTTATGAATTTGTATTGATGCCATACAATAGGATAATGAGAAATTGAAGGCAGTTAACAAACATTTAAAAACTAAGTATGAGAGCCAAAGGACCTCTCTGGCAGCTTACAAAGAGGCCTTTATCTCCTGTAGTGAGAGAACAGACACAGCTGTGGAGCAAATTCAGGGTAGCCAAACTTCAAAGACAATGAAAACTCAGCCAAGGCAAGTCTGTTATGCTAAGATCAGGGCTTTGTTTAGAAACTATGGGACCCTGAATCATGGGATGTGAATGAATCCTCAAAGACTTTGGCTGTCAGAACCTGCTGAGGTTCCCTACCCCTCCCTATTAAGAGTTAGTGATTCTTCCACGAGGCCCTATTTTGAGTTAGCATTTCCCCTATGTGAAAAGACCCCTCCCCTGCAAGACAACCGATCTCCCTTCAGAAGCTGACCCCACTTCTCACCTGGCTTCCAGATTGATAACTAGGGTTAAATCTCAACTAAAACAACTGGGCACATACTGGCAATGATAAGACATATTACATCCTAAAGGAGCTGCAAGGATTAGCTAGGATATACTAGCAGAAACCATTGAATTGGATTTTGAGTATGCCTGATCAACTGCTGTTTGTTTAAGAGTTTATTGACTTAGGAGCACTTTCTCAGAACATGGGATTTAACACCCTAGCAAGGGAATGGGACAAACTAACTGAAACGGTGGTTTTATTTTATTTTTTGAGATGGAGTTTCACTTTAGTCGCCCAGGCTGGAGTGCAATGGTGCAATCTCGACTCACTGCAATCTCTGCCTCCCGGGTTCAAGAGATTCTTCTGCCTCAGCCTCCTGAGTATCTGGGATAACAGGCATGCACCACCATGCCCAGCTAATTTTCACCATATTGGCCAGGCTGGTCTCGAACTCCTGGCCTCAGGTGATCCACGCGCCTTGGCCTCCCAAAGTGCTGGGATTACAGGCGTGAGCCATCACACCCGGCCTAAGAGTGGTTTTAAAAACCTGGAGAAAGTGATGGCCCATGCTGAGTGGACTTGCAATGCATGAATTGCTATAACAAGCAGGGGCGAAATAATGACAATGCAGGGAAATAGGCATGCTGGAATGTATGTATTATGTAGGGCCAGAAGACCAATCAGAGGATTATGCTTCATAGGAGAACCTAGAAGACACCTCATTCACAGAGGCCATCAGAAATGCAGTGGTTAGAGAAGTACCAGCATCACTAAGGAATTCAGTGGTGGTCCTCTTCCACAGTCCAGGGCTGACAAAAGGAGAAGCAATCTCAGAGAGTAGCTTGCTAATAGCAGTGGTGACAATGAGTCCCTGAAATAGTACAGGCCAGGTGGTGGTAGAAAACTGCCCAGCAGAAGTCCGCCATAAGGATAGAAAAGGGTACACCTGGGATCAGCCCAGGCAGAACAAGTAGCACGTGTGACCTGCCTGAGGCGGTAGCGCAGGCTCCCACTTCCTTCTTTAGCTTATACCTACTGGTCATACAGAGGGTCCCACATGACCAGCTGAAGTCAGAAGAGACAGCCTGAGCTTCATTTGTAAATGTGTTGGCTCTGTTTGTGTGTAAAAGCTGAAAATAAATGAGGCTGCTTTACAATCCCCTTCAGGACTGCCCTTGAAAAAGAGTAGGGAGAGACAATCTTTCCAATGACAGAAGCTTCACCAGGTACACTTGGTCATTCACTTTGTGTGGAAAGAGAGGTGGTCTGACATAAGAATACATATGGAATCATGGGCAGTAATTAACGGCGCAGGAGGCTGGTCAAGGGCCTAGAAAGCAAATTCTGAGAGACTGATGCAAAGAATTCTGGAGTAGGGGCAAGTGGGTGGACGTATGGAGATGAGCACAAAGTGTAAATTGTTGTATCACACATTAATGCCCACCAGAAAGCATGTACCAGAGAAAAGGCAACAAGCAACCAAGTAGATAAAATGGCTCAGCCAGTTGACATTAGCCAGCCTTCATTATCCATCACTTAAGAACTGGAAAGGGCTGGGTGCGGTGGTTCACGCCTGTAATCCCAGCACTTTGGGAGGCCAAGGTAGGCAGATCACCTGAGGTCAGAAGTTCGAGACCAGCCTGACTAACAAGGTGAAATCCCATCTCTACTAAAAGTACAAAAATTAGCCAGGCATGGTGGCGCATGCCTGTAGTCCCAGCTCATCAGGAAGCTGAGGCAGGGGAATCACTTGAACCCAGAGGTGGAGGTTGCAGTGAGCCAAGATCAGGCCACTGCACTCTAGCCTGAGTGACAAAGTGAGACTCCATCTCAAAAAATAAAATAAAATACAACTGAAACGACTGGCATGCAAATGGAGTAGTTACCCTGGCAAAGATGGGGAAACATATGGACCCAACAGCATAGACAACAGCATTTACTCGCCAGCGCTCATCTAGGTACTGTTATCACTGAATGTCTAATCTGCCAACAATAGAGACCAATATTGAACCCATGAGATGGCACTGTTCCTCGAGGGGACCAACTAGCCATTTCTGGCCAAACTGACTACATTGGACCTCTTATGTCATGGAAGGACCATTGATTTGTTCTCTCAGGAATAAACACTTACTTCAAATAAGGGCTTGTCTTTCCTGCCTACACCTTTCCTGCCAGCACCATGATCTGGGGGCTTACAGAAGCTAATCTGCAGGCATGAAATCACGCACAACATAGCGTCCAACCTACTTTATAGCAAAGGAAGTAGAGTAGTGGGTCCATGACCATGGGATCCTCTGGTCATACCAGACACAATGCCATCCAAAATGCAACCAGGCTGCTAGAGCTGGCTGGCTGGTGAGATGACCTGCCAAGACCCAAGCTGAGGGGCAACACTGTAGCAAACCCTGAAGAAGCTGCTCCCGATATGTGTGTGGAGAAGTGGATCTGCTTGGCATCGGAGGACTGTGGTAACCACGAAGTGCACCTCGTGGATCTCCCTTCAAGAACTTGAAGTATAAGGGCTCAGCCCATGATCCTCCTGGATAGCCCCCGGCTAATGACTGAGCCATTGCTGCCCGAGATGGAACTCATCTATGGGAAATCTTTATACCGGAGCTTTCTGGTGGGCTGGCTGAGACTTTCTCAGACAGGCACCATAGTCTGTGGCTCTTCCCACACAACCCTCTTTCTTTCCCCCATCTCCTTTCATAGGCATCATACTTGCACTGCATCTGAAGACTTCCTCTGCCTCCTCTCGTTCCTCCTTCTTTCTAGTTCCCAGGCAGTTTTGACAGGTGTCTTTCACAATACAGCTCTTGCATGTCTAACCCATCCCAGTATCTCCTTCCTGGAGGGCCTAAACTGACACGTGATCGATTTTTCTCCAATTTAATAAAATTAACTTATATTTCTTACTTCACCATCACCCCACCAATGGGCCTCTATATAACAGCACACAATGAAGTACTCATTAAGGATCTCAATTTGTACTGTTAGCTACAATACCTGCAATAGGCCTAAAGTCACTAATTCATTCATTCAACAATTATTTATGAAGTATCTACTCTATTCTAGATACTCTGGTACGCAATGGGAATACAACAGGAACTAAAACACAAAAAAGTTCTTCTCTTCATGAAACTTACATTCTAATGAGACACACAGGCAGACAGACAATTAAAAAGATAGACCAGGCTGAATGCGGTAGCTCATGCCTGAAATCCCAGCACTTTGGGAGGCCGAGGCGGGAAGATCACTTGCGTCCAGGAGTTCAGGAAGAGCCTGGGCAACATAAGGAGACCCCTTCTCTACAAAAAGTAAAAAAAATTAGCCAGGCATGGTGGTGGGTACCCCTAGTGCTAGTCACTCGGGAGGCTGAGGTGGGAGGATTGCTTGAGCCTGGGAGATCCAGGCTGCAGTGAGCTATGATGGCACCACTGGATTTCAGCCTGGGCGACAGAGTGAGACCCAGTCTCAAAAAAAAAAAAAAAAAAAAAAAAAGACCAGCAGAAAGATGCAAAAGATGCATATCGCTTTTTATTCCTCAATGGATTTGCCTTTCACAGTATGACAGTGCAAACATCAGCCTCGGCTTTTTATTATGAACAAATAGAAGAAACAACCATATGTACAATCTCTGTTGCATTTTTTTTCGGTAGAATGACTAAAATGGAAAGTTATTAGAGAGTATTTTTAAATGAAATTCAATGAAGGAGGAAAAACAAACCGTCTTCTGCATAATAAGAAGCCAAAAGCTGTGTGGGAATTGACACCACAGAGTCAGAGGGAGAGGACACACACACACACACGCACACACACACGAGAAGGCAATGTGAGGACAGAGGCAGAGATTGGAGTAATGTGGCCGAGGCATGCCAGCAGCCACCAAAGCTGTCAGGCAAGGAACAGACTCTCTCATAGAGCTTCCAGAGGGAGAAGAGGCCCGCCGACAACTTGATTTCAGACATTTGGCCTCAGAATTGTGAGAGGGTAAATTTCTGTTGTTTTACACCACAAGTTCCAAGTTGATGGTTGTTTGTTACAGCAGCCATGGAAACTAATATACCAAGTTTATAATTTATCTTATGTAATTTTAAAAACTCAGACATAATTTACATATAAAATTCACCCTTTTAAACGGTATAAGTAATTTTTAATGTAGCTACAAGTTGTACAACAATTACCACTATCTAACTCCAGAATATTTTTATCAACCCCCCAAAAAAACGCATTAGCAGTCACTGTCCATCTCCCTTTTCCTGTTTCCTAGCAATCACTGCTCTACGTCTTGAATTTGCCTGCTCTGAACGATTCATAGAAATGCAATCATACAAAATATTGCTTTTTGGTCTGGTTTCTTTAACTTAGCATCATGTTTTCAAGGTTCATTCATGTTGTAGCATGAGAGAAATTAACCCTTCCAGATTCCTTCAGTGTTAGGTATTTGAATTTTAATATATGTCAGTTATATACATAATTTTATTTATGTATAATTTTTTTTTCAAGGCCAATTATAAAGAAAAAAGAAGCAAGCTGCCACACCAAGTCTATGGCCCTCAGTGAATCTCAGGAACTTCTTCTGTCCAACTTTGAAAATTAGGGGAAAAAGCAACAAAACAAAACTCATACCCTACAACAAAGTATGGAAAATTAAAAGCTATCTAAGAACCAGGATCTGGACTTAAAAGTCTGTGGGCTAATCCCACAGAGGAGGGGAGACCAGCCAGGTGAGAGAGTGGCCCCCCCAGGTCTGGGTTGAGAGGCCTCCCACACTGGGATCAGGGCCCCATAAAGCAGAGAGCAGCAAGCAGGGCCAAGACCAAGGCCTGGTGGACAGATTCAATCAGAGGAGACACACGAGCCCTTTTTAGACTTAGACAATGTATTTCTTACCTAGACAGAAGGTAGCCAAAAGTTCCAGCTCCCCGTGATCCTTGTCTCATACAACAAAAAGGATGACCCAAAACAAAGGGGGCCAGATGATTGCCACGTGAGCTGTGGGACATCACATTGCTGAGAAGCTAATTCTAAACTTAAGGTAGGGAGTTTTATAGTCTGCAGCTGTAATCTAAGGCAGACTACTTCATACCTCACCAGAACCCAGGAGGCCATGAAAGACTCCAAAGAGATGGCCTTGGAGCCACTAATCACGGGCCTCGCTTTCTGTCATGTGCTGGGAGAATAAGGTGCTTCTGCCAAGACTCAGGTTAGCTGTAGTTCCAGCCTTTGCCTGCAGAGCCTATGTGGATATATCCAAGGTCGCCCAATGTGCCATACTGGAGCCATTCCCCTAGTGACCCCACAGGGAGCCTCTCATTAGGAATCTCATGTAAAGACAATAAATTTCTGGAGTTCTGTGTGTGCTTTCTTGCAAAGGACAGGAGGACACTGATTGTTCAACCAATCATACTCAGTAGGGACAGCCAGGGAGGCTAAGAATTCCTGATCTAGAGGTCATATGATTGTTAAACTGCACATAGTACCAGTTTAATTAATATTCTTTCCCACTTCCAAGATAAGGAAATTAGTGCCTGGGCTATAGGAATAATGACACCTAATAATACAGTCATGTGCCACAAAACAACGTTTTGGTCAAGAACAGACTGCATATATGATGGTGGTCCCATAAGATTATGATGGAGCTGAAAAATTCCTATCACCTAGTGACGTCATAGCCATCTCAATGTTGTAATGCGACATTACATTTTGTGTTTGTGATGATGCTCATGTAAAACTCATCATGCTGCCAGTCACATAAAACTATAGCACATACAATTATGCACAGTACATAACACCTGATAGTGGTAATAAGCGACTATGCTACTGGTTTATGTATTTACTGTGCTATACTTTTTATTGTTATTTTAATAGAATGTACTCCTTTTACTTAGGTTTTTTGTTTTTGTTTTTGTTTTTTTTCGAGACGTTGTCTCACTAGAATGCAGTGGAGTGATCTTGGCTCACTGTAACCTCTGCCTCCTGGGTTCAAGAGATTCTCCTGCCTCAGCCCCCTGAGTAGCTGGGATTACAGGTGCACACCACCACACCCAGCTAATTTTTGTGTTTTTAGTAGAGGCAGGGTTTCACCATATTGGCCAGGCTGGTCTAAAACTCCTGACCTCAAGCAATCTGCCCGCCTCAGCCTCCCAAAGTGCTGGGATTACAGGCTTGAGCCACGGCACCTGGCTCCTTTTATTTGTTAAAAGGTTAACTATAAAACAGCCTCAGACAAGTTCTTTAGAAGGTGTTTAAGAAGAAGGCATTTTTATCACAGGAGTGACAGCTCCATGCCTGTTACTGCCCTGAAGACCTTCCATTGGGCAAGATGTGGAGGTGGCAGACAGTGATACTGAAGATCCTGACCCTGTGTAGGCCCAGGCTAATGTGTGTGTTTGTGACTTAGTTTTTACCAAAAAAAGTTAAAAGTTAAAAAAAAGGAAATAGAAAAAAACTTATAGAGTATGAATATAAAAAAAATATTTTTGTACAGCTATACAAAGTATTTAATAAGTGTGATTATAACATCAAAAAGGTTAAAAAATTGAAAAGCTTAGAAAGTAAAAACATTACGGTAAGCTAAGGTTATTATCAAAGAAAAATATTTTTTCATAAATTTAGTGTAGCTAAATGTAGGGCGTTTATAAAAGTCTACAGTAGTAAACAGTAATGTCATAGGCCTTCACATTCACTCATCACTCGCTCACTCACCCAGAGCAATGTCTAAACTGCAAGTTCCATTTATGCTAAATGCCCTATACAGGTGTACTATTTTTTATATTTTATACCATATTTTCAATATTTTATACCATATTTATTTTGTTGGCAGTTTACTGATTCCACATATATGTTTTGAAAACTTACTATCAGCCAGATATTGAATCACACTGATATGGTTTGCCTCTGTATCCCCACCCAAATCTCATCTCAAATTGTAATCCCCACGTGTCGAGGGAGGGAGGTGATTGGATCATGGGGGTGGTTTCCCCCATGCTGTTCTCGTGATAGTGAGTTCTCACGAGATCTGATGGTTTTATAAGGCAGTTTTCCCTGCTCTTGCATGCTCTCTCACCTGCCACTATGTAAGATGTGCCTGCTTCCCCTTCCACCATGATTGTAAGTTTCCTGGGGCCTCCCCAGCCATGAAGAACTATGAGTCAATTAAATCTCTTTTCTTTATAAACAACCCAGTCTCAAGTGTGTCTTTACAGCAGTGTGAAAATGGACTAATACACACATGCTGGGTAGAAATTGGTGAGTAAACAAGGCACCATTCTCATGAAGTCTCTATGCTAGTAGGGAAGACAGGCACACAATAAATATATATACACAAGTGATGCTAAGTGGAAAGAAGGAAAACCATTTATTTCAGTAGGCATATTGACAGACACAAAAATGTAATGTACACAATAACTATTAACACCTTTAAGGAGTCTACATAACCTAGTGGACAAGGTTTACACATTTTTATTAAGAAATATATTTTAAAAAGCTTTTCAACTTTATAATTTTTATTTTATTTTATTTTTTCTTTTTTATTATTATACTCTTAAGTTTTAGGGTACATGTGCACAATGTGCAGTTACATATGTACACATGTGACATGCTGCTGCGCTGCACCCACTAACTCGTCATCTAGCATTAGGTATATCTCCCAATGCTATCCCTCCCCCCTCCCCCCACCCCACAACAGTCCCCAGAGTGTGATATTCCCCTTCCTGTGTCCATGTATTCTCATTGTTCAATTCCCACCTATGAGTGAGAATATGCGGTGTTTGGTTTTTTTGTTCTTGCCATAGTTTACTGAGAATGATGATTTCCAATTTCATCCATGTCCCTACAAAGGACATGAACTCATCATTTTTTATGGCTGCATAGTATTCCATGGTGTATATGTGCCACATTTTCTTAATCCAGTCTATCATTGTTGGACATTTGGGTTGATTCCAAGTCTTTGTTATTGTGAATAGTGCCACAATAAACATACGTGTGCATGTGTCTTTATAGCAGCATGATTTATAGTCCTTTGGGTATATACCCAGTAATGGGATGGCTGGGTCAAATGGTATTTCTAGTTCTAGATCCCTGAGGAATCGCCACACTGACTTCCACAATGGTTGAACTAGTTTACAGTCCCACCAACAGTGTAAAAGTGTTCCTTGTTCTCCACATCCTCTCCAGCACCTGCTGTTTCCTGACTTTTTAATGATCGCCATTCTAACTGATGTGAGATGATATCTCATTGTGGTTTTGATTTGCATTTCTCTGATGGCCAGTGATGGTGAGCATTTTTTCACGTGTTTTTTGGCTGCATAAATGTCTTCTTTTGAGAAGCGTCTGTTCATGTCCTTTGCCCACTTTTTGATGGGGTTGTTTTTTTCTTGTAAATTTGTTTGAGTTCATTGTAGATTCTGGATATTAGCCCTTTGTCAGATGAGTAGGTTGCGAAAATTTTCTCCCATTTTGTAGGTTGCCTGTTCACTCTGATGGTAGTTTCTTTTGCTGTGCAGAAGCTCTTTAGTTTAATTAGATCCCATTTGTCAATTTTGGCTTTTGTTGCCATTGCTTTTGGTGTTTTAGACATGAAGTCCTTGCCCGTGCCTATGTCCTGAATGGTAATGCCTAAGTTTTCTTCTAGGGTTTTTATGGTTTTAGGTCTAACGTTTCAGTCTTTAATCCATCTTTAATTGATTTTTGTATAAGGTGTAAGGAAGGGATCCAGTTTCAGCTTTCTACATATGACTAGCCAGTTTTCCCAGCACCATTTATTAAATAGGGAATACTTTCCCCATTGCTTGTTTTTCTCAGGTTTGTCAAAGATCAGATAGTTGTAGATATGTGGGGTCTTTTTTCCAGTTTTTCTTTATTATCTATTTGGTTAAGCATTGTTCTCATTTTAATTCTTTAGACATGGTTTCCTTTAGACTTTATTTTTATGTATATATTAATATTTATAAATATTATTTTTTTGAGAGAGGATCTCACTCTGTTGTGCAGGTTGGAGTGCAGTGGTGCAATCACAGCTCACTGCAGCCTCAACTTCCTAGGCTCAAACGATCCTCCCACCTCAGCCAGCAGAGTACCTGGGACCACAGGCATGCATGATGGGGTTTCACCATGTTGCCCAGGCTGGTCTTGAACTCCTAGGCTCAAAGCAATCCACCCACCTCAGCCTCCCAAAGTACTGGGATTACAGGCATGAGTCACTGCACCTAGTCTACAATATTTTTATATTTATCCTATAAATAATGTATATTTAATAGCTGGTTTAAAGTATTTGTAAGACCAAAAATTAGACCTCTCAGGGATAGTTTCTATTGACAGTTCTTTTCCTGTGTATAGGTCATGCTTTCCTATTTCTTTGCATATTTCAATATTTTTAATTGAAAACTAAGTATTTTAGATAATATAATGTAAAAACTCTGGAAATCAGATTTCCCCCACCCTTAGGGTCTGTTGTAATTGCTGTTTTGTTGTTTCTGCTGCTGCTATTTGTTAGCATAGTGACCTTCCGGGACTAATTCAATAGTCTTTATTCCCTGTACTGTACAACCACTAAAGTCTCTGCTCAGTTAACTTAGTGGTCAGCTAATGATTCGACAGACATTTTCTTAAATTCTGTGAACCAATAAATATTCCATTCTTTGCTGAGAAGCTCTAGATGTATCCATGTGTGTTAAGACATGCCCTCAACATTCAGGCAGCTTAGAACTCTGCCTTAGCCTTCACTTCCTACTTGCGCAGAAACTCCAATCAGCCAGAGGTGAAAGAGTAGGGCCCTCTCAGGTCTTTCACAGGCATGCACACAGCTTTGCACATTTATGCCACCTTTTAGATCCCCAGGAATGTATCAGAGCTTTTCAATGACCCTGTGGACAGCTTGTTCCCCAGATTTTTTTTTTCAAGTTTTGACCAGGCTCTTGTTTGTCCCATCTGGTATCACAGTGTCAAACCACAGAAGTGAAAATAACCAATGTGGGAGAAATTTTAGGTAAATATTCAATAAACCTTTGTGTTAGGATATGGTGCCAAGAAAAGTGAGGAGACAGAAATGATGCTGAGCCTCCTGTGTCATTCTCCCTGACCCAACTGCATTATGTTCATTTGGAGATGTGGGCAATTCACTAGCAGAATGGACTCTGCTTGAGAAATAGGCTCTCTTCCTTCACTCAGGATGAACTCCCAATGCCCCACTTACCATCATGCACTACCATCAAGCAAATTTTTCTTGAACTGATTTCCACACAGTTTTACTGTGATTCAGAAGAAAAAATTACTTGGCATGAGATGTTAAGCCTTAAATACAATATAATACAAACCCTTCTGTACATCCAAGAAGAAGATAGATTACATATTGAAGACTAAATCTGGATCATTTTTCTACTGGACAGTGGGGCTGAGGAAGGAAATCAGGCTTCATGACCATTCCATACTGTAATTTTAACTCACAGAATCTGTCTTAAAAATTCCTTAAGCACTTACACTGTTAACAAGTTCTATTGCTACAACACACCTGCACATAAAAGAAATGTTTACCCAGTTTCACCTATGGCAAGTGAAAACAGCTGTTTTATGATGGATATGATATTAAAAAAACCTACTCCAGAATTTAAATTTACACAACTTAAACTACAAAAAAATTAGAATCAGTATACTCAACAATCTCTATGAAGAAGCAGCCATTCTTAAATTAGCACTTAAAATGTAGTGGCCATTTTTCTTCAGAATAATTCTCATCAACATCTTTAGCTCAAAAGGAACTCACATATTTTTGTTTTGTTTTTATCCAGCCACTTATAACCATCCTCATGTTCTCTCAGATCTCATATGGTCATCCAGTATAGCCAAAGAAATGTCCTGGCTCCAAATGCAATCTGGCAGTTGCTATTGATTACCCTGGGCAATTTGGGGTTACTGTGATTTGTTCCTCAAAAGACTGTCACACATTATTATGCCACATTCTAAGTTAGACTTGAGATCCTTTCTCTGTAGGAACAAAAAGAAGAGGAACGTTGGAGCTCTGCTAGGTTACAGATGTGTTAAGTAGTAAGCACAGTATGAAAACCCGAAAACTATCAGTTATTATGGCCAAGTGGTTTCTCTGGTTCTATTAAGGCATCAAAGCTACCTCACTAACTCACCTAAATATATCCTAAACATAAGAAGGTCACTGTGTAAAACAGCAGTAATTATCAGTTACTAGGCTACCATTTGACACAGTGAAATAACCACATTCAAACTCAGATTTTCAAATAGTCAATCAGCTAGTAAAATAGGTCTAGCTCAATGGATGATAAACAGCACTCACTTTACTTATTTAATTATCTGTGACCAGTGACAACTCTCGGAAAAAAAAAAAATAAACCTTCTATTTTTCCAGGTCAAAAAAGCTGACAAAATCTCAACTCAAAAACTTAACATCTGATGAATATACCAACTTCTCCTTAGGATGTCATTTTTTTGCTGTGGCAAGTGAGTCTGTATAACACTATCCTGGTGCACCAAACCAACACAGAGAGCCTTTTCAAAATAACACAAACACAGGAAAACAATCTTTCCTGACAATGATCAGAAACAGCTTGCAATGGGTCTCAGGGAAGAAAGTGGAGGAACTGGTCAATGCCAAAGAGCAGTATCCTGTGTTAGCTATGAGTCTATGAATGATCTTTGAAAGCACAAGAATTATGTTGCAAGACCACTGACTTACCACTACTAAAATTCCCTCTCACACACATCAGTGCATGAGGGTGAGCAACCAGAGGCCTGTTTGGTTGACGCCTGGATCCCTGGCACCCACACATGGGTAAGCACGTAGTAGGGGTAGTAAATGTATGAATAAGTGATTGTCTTATCTATGAGTTAAAAGATAATTAGATAAAATTCACCGTCAATGCTGCCAGAAAATGTAACTATTTGTTGATAACTCAACCTCAGTGAGAGCCCCCACTTCTGTGATTATGAAAACCTTTTTCCCTAAGGACCAACACTGGGTATCTTCTATCATATTTACTCAAATTGACATCACATGGCTCCAGTTACAAAACACTAAGAATACAGAATTTTTGCTCCTCCCCTACAAAAGCAGATTATAAAGAAACATTAAACTGAGTTTCCACCAAAAAAAAAAAAAAAAAACTAGTTATCTTCAGTAAGTTTGCTATGAAATGCAAAGAAAGGCTGAGGAACTGCTCCATACTGAAGAAAATTAGAGTCATGCCAGTAGATCCTGGATCAAATCCTGGACCAGGAGAGAACATTCTGGAATAATCCCCCAAACCTGAACAAGGTCTGTGGAGTAGATGGTTTTATCAGATCAACACTGATTTCCTGATTTTGATGGTATGTGCTGTGGTTATGTAAGAGAGTAATTTTCAAAAAGAGTGTTCACCACAACCAGTACACCATCAGCAGTTCCTGGCTCTGTGGCTTATGGAGATTAGAATAATGGGCAACTTGGATAAAATTCTCAGATTCCAATTACCTGCCAGCAACCCACTGTGAAAGCACTGAGAACACAGGGTAATGTGTTGACACTGAAAATGAGAATTCACAGAACAGTGAAAAGAATGTCAGGAAGGGTAGTAAAGGGACAAAAAGTCCAAGGGAGGAAGCACAAGCATCCAGGTATGGAATAAGAGAACTCTAGAAGGCAATGGTCCTGTCTGGTCTTGGGTCTGGGCAGTTACCAAGGATAACACATAGGAGAGGCATAAAGGGAACAGCTAGGCCCAAACCTAGTGGTTTTCTCATATTTGCTACCAGGAGGCCAGGTCTGTGTTATTATTTTCATTAAAAACGAACTGTAAGTATTATTCTGCAATAAAAAGGAACAAAATACTGATCCATGCTACAACACAATGACAAAACATTGGGGTAAATGAAAGAAGCCAACAAAAAGGCCACGTATTTTACTACTCCATTCATACGAACTATCCAGAAAAGGATATACTATAAAGACAGAAAGTAGATTAGTGCTGGCTTGGAACCGGGGGGTGGGAATGATGATTAACTATAAACTACAATATGCCACAATTTTCTCATCTAATATATTGTGAAAATTACAGTATCTAACTCATAAAGGTCCTTCGAAGACCAAATGAGATAACAGGTTAAAAGCTTAGAACAATCTCTGGCACTCAGCAAGGGCTCAAGATGTTCACTCACACACACCTTTTAACCTTAAAATAATTAAACCTGGAAATAAATTACAACATTCATGTAATAAATTATAAACACAGAAAATTTTAAGTTTATAGTTACTTAAAGATTCAACAACAAACTATATTTTCTTTATATAGAAGCCCTTTGCTGAAAATGGACTTCCATTTTACATTTTCACTGTAGTAATTTTTTTTTTTTTTTTTTTTTTTGAGACAGAGTCTTGCTCTGTCGCCCAGGCTGGAGCGCAGTGGCACGATCTCGGCTCACTGCAAGCTCCACCTCCCAGGTTCACGCCATTCTCCTGCCTCAGCCTCCCGAGTAGCTGGGACTACAGGCACCTGCCACCACGCCCGGTTAATTTTTTGTGTTTTGTTTAGTAGAGACGGGGTTTCACCATGTTAGCCAGGATGGTCTTGATCTCCTGACCTCGTGATCCGCCTGCCTCGGCCTCCCAAAGTGCTGGGATTACAGGCGTGAGCCACTGCGCCCGACCATGATTTTTTATTATAAAGATTAGGGGCCGGGTGTCGTGGCTCATGCCTGTAATCCCAGCACTTTGGGAGGCCAAGGTGGGTGGATCACCTGAGGTCAGGAGTTCAAGACCAGCCTGGCCAACATGGTAAAACCCCATCTCTACTAAAAATACAAAAATTAGCTGGGTGTGGTGGCGCATGCCTGTAATCCCAGCTACTCAGGAGGCTGAGACAGGAGAATCACTTGAACCTGGAAGGCCGGGGTTGCAGTGAGCTGAGATTGCACCACTGCACTCCAGCCTGGGCGACAAAGAGAGGCTCTGCCTCAAGAAAGGAAAAAAAAAAAAAAAGATTAGGATGTTGTTTATCCTGGCAATAACATCTAGGCCAACAAACTCTGGAAGTCAGTACTACTGGGGCCAAAGGCACCTACCTCACTGACACACATAAACTTTCTCATGTTTTCTTGTATTTTATAATACATGCTGTGGTAGTGGAGGCTCCCAAGTTCTCCCTTCCCAGTAGGTGTCAACAGTGATATAGATACAGCCTCATGAACTCAGTCTTGTTCACGGGCCCTTTCAATACAGGTACACAAAGTGAAAAGCTGCTAATCCACCACTCCACCAGACAAATAAATGGTTTAATTTTAATCCTTTGAAATAACTACTGCATCGAATATAATCTGTATATCTTTGGTTAAACTACTTTCTCACTGGCATCAACATTTACATTCTCTCATTTATTATCTCTCAGGCCATTATTCTCTTATTCTTCAAGTATTCCCAGAAAAAGTTTCTAACATGAAGAGAGAACAGACAAATTTCAAGGTTTAATAAATTTTATCTTGATAACATCAAAAACAAGTTTAGCTTTTACACTGCAATATAAAAAATACATTAGTCTTCACATTAGTTTTACATGGAAATATATAATTATTTGAATATTTAAATATAGCTTTTCTTTAACCAAAAAAAAAAAAAAAAACAGTGTTACTCACAGCCCTAGTTACATAAATAATTTAAATGCACAAATGCAAAAACACACTTCACACGATATTGTTCACATACTGTAGAACTCAGGACAATTACAATAAAAATCTATGCAAAATACTGAACAAGAACAAGATTAAAATACTCATTATGGTCGTAATTTGACTTTTTACTATTAAAAGAATTTAATGCATTCTTGAATACACAAAAACATCAATTGTTTTATCTATTCTGCAAATTAAGCCAACATTTATTTAGACAAAGGGGCACATCTTGTATACTACCAAATTCTGAAAGTAATTTCCAATTTAATTTAAATTATAAGTTTCAACAATTTCAAGTTTTCAAGCTTGTCTAAAATAATAATGATTACAAGAACTTAGTAAACATTTCAAAAACTTTAAACAAAATCATCAGTACTGCACTGTACTTTTATGTCTGGTAATATAAAATTTAAATATAAACCTTCTCCCTGCCCCCAATGAAAATGGTACTTAGAAGGGCTTCCAATGTGAAAATGGTAACATTTTTACAACTTGAAATTTTAATTACTTGAATTATAGGAACTGTTCTCTCTGCATGATGTAATCACGATATGACACATCATAGGTACATAGTACACATTTTCATTTGATCTCTTGCTTTTAAACTTACACTGAAAGACTGTAGAATGTCTATTAATAATATTTAAGGGAACTATGTGTCTATTCCATAGGGAAAAAAGACACCAATACCCACAAATATCTTATATATCAGCTGTTTGTTTACTTCCTAGTCAGTAGGACAAAGCTTTGTTCCTAAATTAAAATTGGAGGATTATTTTGAACTACTGGCCCAGTGATCTTTTAAGAAGAGAAATGAAAATATATTTGTGTATGAGGAGGCAAGGTTGAAGGAAATGAGATATATGCTGCTTTGCAACTAAAGACAAAAACATTTGTTTTTAAACATAATTACTATTTAAATTTAGAAGTAAAGAAATCACAAAAGAACTCCATCATAGCATACACACAGGTTAAATAATGGCCCCTGAAATAAAACCACATTTAGAAACCAACTGTTATACTATATTTCATTATTTCTAAGGTAACACATTTTAAATTCTGAAATCAAGATATGGTTCAACATTGACCTTAGTTTCAATAAAATATGGCAGTCATACAATATAGTTGTAATTCATGTTTCCTCTTAACATTAATGATAGAAGATCCAGGATCTTGGCTTAACACGAATGAATGACAACTGAATGCATCTGTACCAACTCAACCAGTGTCCCTGAATAAAGGTTCTGGATCTATTCTGAGTATCCCAGACTCAAACTGCATCTCGTTAACATCTTTCATTTGAACTGTTAAAATCTGTTAACAAGTAGTTAAAGACAAACTAATGTATAAATACAGGTTTCCACTTGCAAAATGGGCCTCCACGAAGATTACCAGTTTTATTCAATTTTTTGAAATATTAAGTAATTTTCTGATGAGAATTAATGGCCTGCCCAAATATTACCAAGCCAATAATTTCAGTTCAAGTTATTAAAAACTGATATGGTAGGCTAGGCACGGTGGCTCATGCCTGTAATCCCAGCGCTTTGGGAGGCTGAGGCGGGTGGATCACAAGGTCAGGAGTTTGAGACCAGCCTGGCCAACATAGTGAAACCCCCGACTCTACTAAAAATACAAAAATTAGCCGGGCATGGTGGCGCACACCTGTAGTCCCAGCTACTCGAGAGGTTTAGGCAGGAGAATTGCTTGAATCCGGGAGGTGGAGGTTGCGGTGAGCTAAGTTCAGGCCACTGCACTCCAGCCTGGGCAAGACAGTGAGACTCTGTCTCAAAAAATAATAATAATAAATAAACATAAAAATAAAAACTGATACGGTAATGCCTAAAATATTTTTAGGGGATAAGGCCACAAAATAACCTGGATTTTCATATTAAACCACCAACTCTTCATGTAGAAGAGAGTAAAGGTGGTTAAAAAAAAGGGGGGGAATGCCTAAACACATGGGCAAAATTATTTTCCCCTTTAAGATCTAATAAGGCTAACCCAAAAAACCTAGAGACTGTATGTGTGCACGTGTCCAAACGATAAAAGTTAGAGACTTGCAGATCCAATTTAAATGAAGCAGGAGGAGTTTGTGTTATGCATTAAAAAAAATCACCAGTTTTTAAAAACTGTATTGAAGATTATGGAATCTCATTTTCTGGAATGCTTTAAAAAGAAAGAAAACTTATATTTTGTTTGTATTCATTTAAGTCAACCCCATTCAAAAGTTGACATAATTCATTATAATTCCTTCTTTTTAATAAGTTTGCTATATTCATTCTCACAATGTTAAATTTGCTGGCATGAGAGAGATAATCATAAAAAATAAGAGGGATATGATTTGAGGAACAAAATTCTATATACGGTGCTAAATTATTTTGTGACATAAATTAAGATGAAGTTCTTCTACAGAAAATGTTGGACAAAGGCTGCTTCTGAATCTTAAAATGAAAGGACTCTAAACACTAATTTTAAATGAATATAAAAATTCTGAAAAATAATATTTATAGCAAAATAGTTCAAGATTAGTTTTCTCACCAAAGCTGGGAAAGCTGTGTGCACAAAGTACCAAATATATTTCAACTGAAGTACTGAATCCTCAACTAGCCTGAACACAAAACCAACTTCTATTTTACCTCATTACCTCTCAGTTTGTTTGCTAGCCGAGTCATCATTCTCTCACGTTGTTGTAAACAAGATGAGCTTCTCAGATCATATGCTCTCACAGGTGTAGAAGGACCTTTCTGTCGGCCATGGTAGCTTTCATCAGTCTTCTTCCTCCTTCTTGCAACGCGGCAAGAAGCCCGCACAGGTCGCTTTGGAGGAGGATTTGCGATAGCGCTTGACAGCTCTTCGGCACCAGCTGGTGGAACTGAAGAGTTCAAAAGCACTTTAGCTGTTCTCTTCGCCTTCTTTAGCCTACTGACAACAGATTTTTTCTTCTTCAGATACCTTCCAAGAAAAGCGCTCTTGGACTGATATCTATGACGTAAAAAGACAGAGTATTTCGAAATATACTTTCTAATGATATCACTTGGTTTGGTCCGAATCCAAATTGACTGTTTCTCTGAAGCTTTTCTGGGTTTTTGCTGGAGAATAATTGGTTTATAAACCTTTTTGGGAAAACCTAGCTTATTACTACTAGTTGTCACTCTCTTTCCATGAATTTTCTTTTTACTTTGACTTTCCAAAAGCTTATTTCTAACTGATTTTGGAGAGATTTTGACAACATCACGATTTAAAAATGTTAGCTGGAAATTTCTTTTCTTTGGAACCTCACGAGCATGCAGAACCTTTGATTCTTCCAGAAACAGAGAAGAGTCACTGGTTCCCTGATGTGAATTAAATCCATATCTTGCCGGCACTGCCATTAAAGGCGCTGAAGCAGAGCCTTGTCCATCAGCATCATTATCTCCTGCACTGGAGTTTTGGTTGCTCCTATTAAAATGAATTTTAACCCAGTTACGCCTCTCAAACTCTGGTACTATTACACTCAGGGGAGGACTAATTACAATTTGCTTAATCAAGGGCTCATAATAATCAAAGATATTCCGTTTATATTTGCATATAAACCGAATATCATTATCCCAACTATGGTGCCTCATTTTAGGGAAAGGAAGGCCTTCACCCTCCTTCAGTTTAATATTTAAAGAAGAAAGAACACAGACTAAGGCTTTGGGTTGCATAGGCTTCAAAACTTTAGTACATGATGCAGGAAATTCAACTGTCCCAATTTTGACTTTCTTTTTGGTTTTTCTGTCATCCTGTAAACGTGAACACTTACTTTTTGGTGGGTCTTCCTCTTGTCTAATTATTTTTCTTTTCATCACTGGGTAATTCTTA
Organism: Pan troglodytes; assembly: GCF_028858775.2. NCBI lineage: Eukaryota > Metazoa > Chordata > Mammalia > Primates > Hominidae > Pan > Pan troglodytes. The sequence goes on along the minus strand of NC_072411.2, from coordinate 108,549,076 downwards.
CAACTGGTCTGAGTACTATGGCTGATTTTCGCTGTCTGGCATTGAGAAGCCACACGCCCCTTTTGCTTAGGAGGCCTCTCTGCTGGAGGATGACGATGGCATGGTTTATCTAAGGCCACTGACAAGTCATCAATATCTGAAATACCACAGACAATATCATCACTCTCTGACACAGCTTGAGTTGGTGCAGTGTCCTCCTTACCTTGCAAGTCAGCCCAGGTAACCTTTTTTTTCCCCTTCGAAGAAACTTTTTTGGTCTCACAGTCATCATCAAAGTAACAGTGGAAACGACCTTCCCTAAACTCCTTCACCAGAGCATTAATTTTTATGTCATCTTCTCTCATTATCTGAGACCATGTTTTCCCCACAAATGAAGGAGGTACATGAGGCAAGGCTTCAAGAACTGGTTCATCAGGATTATCTTCTATGACATCCTTTGCTTTTTTCAGGTTCCTTACAGAATCAACCTTGGGAACAGAGCTTGACTGGGAATCACGGTTCTTTTCTTTCAAGTCAAAAGATACCTTCTTACAAGGGTGTCTTTTCTTAACAGTTTCTTGAGGCTGATCAGTATCAGACAGAAGAGGGGGAGCACACTGAAAATTCATCTCAAAACCATCCGGTTCACAGCTCACTTCTAGATCTCTATGTTTTAGCTTCGAACGTTTTTTTTTATCAGCCCTTCGATAGAGCACTGACTTGGAAGAGGCACCAAAATCCACTGCAGAAGCACTAGACTGACAGCTCTTACCTTTTAGGCCAGCATTTCTTGTATCTTTCCGAAGGCTGGCTTCTTTGTGAGCTTTCTGCAGTCGGTGAGTCGTTCGATGAGAAGTGTCTTCCAAATTAAATTTTCCTTTAGAACCATTATATCCACAGCTCTTATCTTCTGAATCAATATATTTCACCATTTTCTCATCAGGTCCTTGTGACTCGTAAGTCATGGACTGATCAGAGGCATCAACATTAAAATTCATTTCAGAACCACAAGATTGACAACTTGGCTCTCCCAGAATAATATAGTCCTTCTTCCGGTTTATTATTTTGAAAGTCTCTTTGCATTGGTTTGTCATTGAGGGAGTAGAGGCTTTACAATTACATCTGACTTCAGAACCAAAAAAGTCACAGCTCTTATCTTCTATATCAATACATTCTGTATTTATACAGTTGATATCTTTGACAGTCAACTGAGGTGGGTCAGTCACTAACTGAAGGGGAATATCATCTGAAATTACTTCATAATCACTATCACTGGGCACCAGATCCACAAGTACCACCTTTGGAAGGTGGGTTTCTTTGACTGATCCTGGAAATTGGTTAACTACTATTTGAAAAGGAACATCAGAATCATACATCATTTCTGAATCACTAGGTTGATCGGTCTTTTCTTCCATGACAACATGCTCTTCCTTCTGAAGGTCTGCCTCTTTGTAAGACACTTGAGGTTGGTCAACTTCTGACTGAAGATGAACACAAGAATGACAATTTATTTCAGAACCACAGACTTCACAGTTCTTATTTTCTAGATCATTATGATCCTTCTTTTGCAAGTTTATTTCTTTGACAGGTACAGAAGATTGATCAGTCACAAACTGAACAGGAATATGAGAAGCATAACTTACATCAAAATCACCTAATTTATAGCTCTTATCTTCCAGGTAAATATGGTCTTCCTTCCAAAGATTTATTTCTTTGACAGGTTTTTGAAGCTCATCTGCTGCTGCCTGAAAAGAGTCATTGGAATCAGAACTTTCTTCAGGACTACAAGAATTACTGCTCTTATCTTCCAGACTGGCATGCTCCTCTTCCAAAATGTGTGGTTGTTTTATCACTGACTGAAGAGGGATATTTGAAACATAAATTATTTCAGAATCACTGGGCACATAGCCCTTATCATCCAGACAAACATGTTCCTCCCTCAAAAGATTTATTTCTTTATTCGCCCCTGGAATTTTATTAGTTACGGACTGAAGGGGTTCATGAGAATCAAAATTTATTCTGGAATCTGTAGGTTTGACAATCTTATTTTCCAAGTCAACATGCTCTTTCCAAAGACTGACCTCCTTAACTACTTCTTCAGGTTGGCCAGCCACTGGCTGAAGAACATCAGAATCATACATAATTTCAAAACCCTTAGCTTCATTTCTCCTATCTTCCGTGTCAACTTCTTCATCCTTCCAAAGGCTTATTTCTTTAACGGTTTCTCTCAGCCGGTCAGCCACTGACTGAAGAGGGTCATCAGAATCAAAACTTACTTCAGAACCACAACATTGATTGTGCTTACCTTCCAGTTCAATGTGCTCCTGCTCCAAAATAGTTATTTGAGGTCGATTGACTATTGACTGACCCAAGAAACCAGAATCCAAATTCATTTCTGAACAACTATATTGGCTGTTCTTAACTTCCAAGTACATATGGTTTTCATTCCCAAGGTTTACATGTTTAATAGCTACTTTGGGTTGATCAGCCACAGACTGGACAGAAACATCAGGATGATGTATTAATTTATAAGTACTAGGTTCATTAATCTTATTTTTCAGGCCAATAACCTCTTCCTTCCATTGGTCTATTTTTTTAACCGCTTCCTGAAGTTGTTCAGAATCAAAAGTTATTTTAGAATCACCTGATTTACTGTTTTTGTCCTTCAGATTAACATGTTTTTCCTTCAAAAAAGCTAGTTGAGGTTGGTCAGTCATTGACTGAGGTGGAACATTAGAATCCAAAATTATTTCAGAACCACTACATTTATCATTCTTGTTTTCTAGAACATATTGCTTCTTTCTGTTTATTTTGTTAACAGCTACTTGAGGTTCAGTTACTGAATAATGAGGGACACCAGAATCTAAACTTGTTTTTGAACCACTGAATTCAGTACTTCTACCTTGGAATTCAGCGTGCTTTTCTCTTTGAAGCCATGTTTCTTTGACAATTACTTCAGGTTTGTGAGTTGCTGCCTGAAGAGGGACATCAGAATCCAAACTTGCTTCAAAAACACTCTTATGTTCTAAGTACATGTGCTCTTTTGTGTGAAGGCTTATTTCTTTAATGGGATCTTCAGAACGTCCAGTCACTGAATGAAAAATGATATTATAATCCAAACTTACTTCAGAATCAATAGGTTCATTTTCCTTATTTTCTAAGTGTACCTGCTCTTCTTTTTGAGGATTTAGCTTTTTAACAGCTACTTCGGGAGAATTAGTCACTGAATGAAGAGGGGCATGGGAATCCGAACTTATTTCAGAACCACTGGGTTCATCATTCTTCCTTTCTAAGTGAATGTACTCTTCTTTCTGAATTACTTCTTTAACAGCTACTTCAGGGTGATCATTTCCTGAATGAAGAGGAATATCAGAATCAAAAGTTATTTCAGAGACACAAGATTCATTACTTTTACTTTCCAGATCAACAGTTTCTTCCTCATAAACAGCTACTTCAGGTTGGTCAATTACTGAATAAAGAGGAATATCAGAATCAAAAGTTATTTCAGAACTATCTGACTCACAGCTCTCATCTTCCAGGTCAATGTGCCGTTCTTTTCCTTCAGCATCCAGATGAGACTGCTCAGTAACTGACAGAAGAGGCGGGTCAGAATCAAAAGTCAACTCAGAGCTGGAGCAATCATAGCTCTTAACTTCCATGTCAATATTTAACTCTTTAAGATTTACTTCATCCAAAGCTTCTTGAGGCTCATCATGAGCTGAATGATAAAGAGAAGCCGGAGAATCAGAACTCAGAGAAGAACGGCTCGACTGAATACTCTTATTCTCAAGGTCAACATCCACTTTCTGAGGCTCTATTTCGGCTACTTGAGACTGGTCAGCTAATTGAGCATCAGCCTGAAAACCCATTTCAGGACCATGGGATTCACAGTTCATATCCATAAGGTCAGCATTCTTCTCCTTCAGAAGATTTATCTTTTCAACAGCCCTCTGGGATTCATCTGCAACTGTCCCAAGTGAGACATCACAATCAAGATGTGCTTTAGCACTACTGGGTTTACGCTTCTTATGTTTTAGGTGGACTTGTCTACCTTTCAGGTTTCTTCCTTTGACAGTCAGTTGGGGATGATCAACTACTGACTCAAGAGAAACATCACAATCAAAACTTGTTTCAGAACAACTCGATCCATAGTTATCAACCAAGCTGGTATGAGCCTTCTTCCGAAGTTTTGTTTCTGTGACAGCCACTGGGGGTCGGTCAACCACTGACTGCAGTGGGAAAACAGAATCAGCACTTACTTCAGAGCTACTGGAACCATAGTTCTTATCAACCAAACCAATGTGCACTTCCTTAGGAAGGTTTACTTCTGTTACAGATTGTTGGGGGTAGTCACTAGTGGACTGAGGTGAAGCATCACAATCAAAATTCGTTTCAGAACTACTAGATTCATAGCTTTGGTCAACCAGGCTAATATGCCTTGCATTCTGAAGACTTATTTCTTTAACAATCATTTGGGATTGGTTGGTAACCAAGTGAAGAATGTCATCACAATCAGAACTTATTTTAGAAACATAAGATTTATTATTCTTATACTGTACATCAGTACGTACTTCCTTGGAAAGGTTTACTTCTTTGGCACTCACTTTAGATTGGTCAGTCAGTGAATGAAAAGAGGAACTGCAATCAAAACTCATTTCTGAACCTCTAGATTCATAGTTATCTTCTTGGTCAATTTGCTCCTCCTTCCAAAGATTTAAGTCTTGTGCAGTCTCTTGGGGCTGATCAGATGCTGACTGAAGAGAGCTACACTCAAACTTCATTTCAGAACTCACTGAGCACTTCTGTTCCCAAAAGGCTGTCTTGTTAAAAACCAAATGCTTTTCTTCTTGGGTACAATCCATGTTAGAAAAGAATTCCTCATGGTTCTTTGCAATAGTATCTTCAAAGATTCCTTTATTAGAAGGCATGTCAGTTTTATTCAGGTTTACTGCTAATTTGGAAGGAGATTTAACTCTTAAGGAGCCCTTAGTACCCATGCGTTCATGGAATTTCAAGCCAGCTGATAAAGTTTTACCCTGAGATTTTACATCTTTCCACAAAACCAACTTATCTGAATTCATGTGTAAAGATTTCCTATTTGATTCTTTATGTTTCTGATAAGAAAATGAAGTAGTTTCTACATGGGATGATGGCACAGGATTTCTAGAGGCCCCATCTGGCTGTTCAAGATATTTCTCAACTTTGTTTGGGTCACATTTGCTAACTGAATCCAAATGAGCTGCTGGTGGTAAACTAGTTGTATTAGCTGTAACTGGTCTATCGTTAGAGCTTTCAGGTAAACAACTAGCAGGAGCATTACAAATCACTGGGGGGCGTACCAAGTTGCTTCTATTATTTGTAGCCTGACCAATATCTACTAGGTTACATTTTTTCACACTGGCCCCAATTTTATGAACAAACTCCAAGGGCTGCTGCTGTCCCTTCTCCAGTTTTTGAATAACTGATGGTCGAACTGAAACCTCCTGCGTGCCTTCCTGAGATTTATGAGGTCTGGAATGTAACTCTTCAATAGGTTCTGAAACCTCGGATGGTCTCTCTTCGGTAGCATCCTCATCCTCAACCTTATCCTCATCCTCTTCCTCTTCTTCAGAAAAAGCATCATCCAAATGCACCACTTCAGACGATGACCCAGTATTCACATGTGTCTCATCTTGTGTTGAACTAAAAAGAAAGGGGGGAAACTCATAAACATATTCTAATGTCTGTTTAAAATATTAAAATAGAGGCATAATAAATGTTATTTGCTTTCTGTTCTGGACTATCCTTAAAGGACAAGGAATCCAGGCAGTCACCCCAGGCTGAACACTGCATGGACCACAGGGGGGAATTACTGCAGAAGGTGGAGGTAGCTCCACCAATTGCTACTTAAATACAAATGGCCCCTAAACATGAATAACTAAACAAATAAAATCATATATTATTTTTCAGTTATCAGAGTAGTAAATAGCAAAAAGTTTGACCTATGTTACTTAACTTTGTTGCTTCAGTTTCTGCCTCCAAAAAAAGGGAATCTTACACTATTTTCCCTCATGAGAATGTTTTGATGAGTAAATTAATTGTTACATGTAAAGAGCATTAAAACAAAGAAACAGCTTGGCACATAGTAAGCATTCACAAATGTTAGCTATTATTATCTTAACACATTGTTTTGGTGCGGGTGTAAGGACAAAGGCACTTTAATACATTGTTCATAGGAATATAGATCAGTTAACAGTTACTGGTTAACCTCTATGTAGATTTGTAACCTCTACAAACAGCAATTTGGCAATGTCTATTAAAATTAAGAATGTACATACCCTTTGACCTCTAATTCCACTTTTGGTTTTCTCATGTGTTTAATGAACATGTGCAAGAATAGTTACTGTTACTTTTGAGCGGAGGGAGGGGTAATAGCAAATGACTAGAATCAACCTGAATACTCAGTAACTGGGTACTGGTTAAATAATTAATGGTATTTAATGGAATACAATGTGGTTTTTAAAAATAATAAAGCAGCTCTATATATACAAATAAAAACCAATTACTATAAACATTGTTAGTGAAAAGCAAGGGTACACAGAAAGCTACCATTTATGTAAAATAGAAGGGAAAAAAATAATGCACTTAGAATATCTGGAGAATGGCACATACAACTGTAGAAGTCTAGAGGTGTCAAGTGTTACCTCTAGGGAAGTGATTCAGGATGGCAGCAATTTAAGAAGACTTACTTTTGAACGTGCACTGTGAATTATGTCTATGTATATGTATTTCCCATTCAAAATTTAAATTTCATTATTTTTAAAAAGACCCAAAACTTTCATATCTAAAATCAGTCTATGAATCTCTTCTACCAGTATCAAGACAACATGTTTGACCAAAGCATTTCAGGGACTGTTCTTTCATGTACATAAAACCAACTGACCTAATGATATTGCCATGGCCTGAATTCTTAAAGTCGGGCAAACATTCATTCACGTAACAACCATCTACTAAGGACTTACTACTGCATTACAGGTACTATGCTAGGTACTAAGGCAAATTCAAAAAAAGTTAAGCTGCCTTTTAAAGACCATTCAAGTAGCTGCAGAAGGCAGACACATAAAAAATAATAACAATTCAAAGAGATAAGTATCATCACATCTAGACCTGTTTAAGAAAAAAAAAAAAAAAGATTAAACTGTCACAGCCAAGAGGGACCTAAAGAGACATTACAAGTTAATGTAATGTGGTATCCTGGATGTGATTCTGAAACAGAAAAAGTAGTAAAACTAAGAAAATCTTAGTTTAAGAAAACTTAGTTTAAGTAGAAACTAAGAAGTCTGAATAAACCATGGACTTTACTAATATCAGTTCATTACTTGTAACAAATATATCACATTAATGTTAATAATAGAGAAATTGGGTAAGAGAGTATTATAGGCACACTCTGTACTATTTCCTCATTGTTTCCATTAATCTAAAACTGTTTGTTTATAAAAATAGCCTATAACAATTAAAAATAAACACCTAAAAATTTATTGAATTTTTCCAATTTGAGATGTCATTTGTCTAAGAGAACATGCATACATGTGTCAGCCATATGCAATTTCATTTTAGCCTAAGTATTACTGTTACTATCCCATATAAATTTATTACCTTAATATTAATTTTGAATTTAGAAAATAAAGTTAACCCTGCATCAAAAGTATTGTGATGCAGCAAAAAACAATTCTAATTTTTCATACTTCTCAACAAGGACATTGCAGTGCAACAACCACTTCACTCTAGTTTTTCAGAACCCTAAACTATCTTCATTTGTCTTAAGGACTATCACAACATTCTCAAAATAAAACCAATTGTGCAATATGTAGCTAAGAAAAGAAAGAAAAGAGAAAAAAGAAAAGAAGGTATAATCATAAAATCATACAGCTGGTAAAATCCCAAGAAGGTCATGAACTGCCATCTGGATGCTTTGATCTGCATCTGTATTTGTGTGTGTATAATATGTTTAACAATTAAATCACAATCCACATTTAACTCATCATTTGTAACTACACAACAACAAAAAAAGCTCTCTAAAAATCTAACCATTAAAGATTAAAAACCACTCTTCTGGCCAGGTGTGGTGGTTCATGCCTGTAATCCCCCCACTTTGGAAGACTCAAGTGAGAGGATCACTTGAGGCCAAGAGTTTGAGACCAGCCTTGGCAACATAATGAGATCCTGTTTCTACAAAAAATTTAAAAAATAAGCCAGGCATGGTGGTACATGCCTATAGTCCCAGATACTCGAGAGGCTGAAGCAGGAGGATCACTTGAGCCCAGGACTTTGAGACTACAGTGAGCTATAATCACACCCTGCACTCCAGCCTGGGCCACAGAGTGAGACCTACAAACGAACAAAAAACAGCTAAACTCTTGAGCTAAAAAGAAAAACTCTTGAGCTAAAAAGAAAAACATTTTTTAAATTATCTAAAAGAAATAAAAACTATGAGATATGGCCAAAATAAAAACGTCATATTTTTAAATACTTCCATTAAGAAAAGAATTCATAAATACAACTGGGCACCCAATTTAAGATGAAAAAAATAACAACCAAATTGCCCCCATAAAAAGGTAGACGAAATACATGAAGAAAAGGAAAAAATTAATGAAGATGAAACAAAAATAAAGCAAGAACTGATTTTCAGGAAAGTTAAAATAGAAAAATTTACAATGTCTAGACAAGGGGGAAGCAGAAAGGAAATGTTTTAAAATCATAAATCCTATAAGTTAGAAAGTTTATACATATATAATAAAATAATGTACTATTGGCATGGGATTTTTTTTAAATCAAGGAAACAAAATGGTATTCAAAATGAGATATACATACACACATATACACAAATACAAGAACTCGAGTTATGACACAGGTGGTAACATTTTATATCAGCAAGGATAGAGATACAAGAAGTCCTGCCTCACACCACATATAAAAACAAACTCCAAGATGGTTATAAATATTTAAAAGAAAAAACAAAGGCATGAAGAAAAAGGCATAAAAGAAGCCATAAAGAAAAATTCTCCTTACATCTGATTAAATCAAAAATTTTAATTTCTATATAATAAAGAATAACATATACAGTTAAAAGACAAACAATTGGGTTCTGAAAAAAATCTGTAACACATTTAAAATACAAAGGATATTACTCATACTCATATATTTCTTACAAAGCCAAAATACACAAATAACTCCATAGAAAAATGGGCAAAGTATATTAACAAACATATCACAGAATAAAATATGGCCAATCAGTATACAAAAAAGTTTTACCTGAAAATAGATAATATGGGATTATCAGTATGTATATCTACATATTTTTGGCCTATTAGGTTGGGAGGGAAAAAAGAAGCTGATAATCCCAGTGTTAGCAACAGTGACAGGAAACGAGCATTCTCTTATGCTGCTGGTGTGAGTATAAATTGGTATAGCCTTCTAGGAAGTGTCTAGCAAGGACTTCAAATGTCCATACACAATTTGAGCAACAAAATAAATAATAAATAGTAACAAATTAAAACCCATAGAATAAAGGAAATATCTATGAGTCTATAATGATATAAATAAGTATTAAATACTTGAATAAGTGAAAGAACAAGTAAAGATCTCCTTTATGGTAGCATTTTGATCAAAGAATCATTAATGGTTGCATAAAATAAGTGGGCAAAAGTAAGATAAGAAACAAGGTATTTACATAGTCTCAAAGTTCTTCCCCATACGATCCTTATTAATTAGGAAAAACAGTAACTTCACAGTGGAGTAACTTGGCAGACAGTAGTACCTTAATCAAGTGGCTCAAGCTAACATCACCCAAAATGATACGGCAACATTATGTGTCTCCTGATGCTACACACTGAGAAGGGCACATCGATTCTAAGATATTCATGCCCAAAATGCATAACTGAAGTTTAATCATAAGAAAATATCAGGCAGACACAAATTGAAGGCTATCCTATAAATTAACTGGCCAGTACTCTATAAATAAAGTATCATGGTCTTAAAAACAAAGAAAAACTGAGGAACTATTTAAGATAAAGGAAAACTAAGGAGATGTTGACAACGAAATGCAATGTGTGATTGTGGACTGGTTCCTGGTCCAAGAAATGGACATGAGTTAAGACAACCAACAAAATTTAAACAAGGTCTATAGATTAGCTGTTAGTATGGTATCAATGTAATTTCTTGGTTTTTGGTTTTTGTGTTTTTAAAACTGGCTCCCTCTGAGCAGGGTTCAGGGAGTTTTTTGCTTTGGGTTTGTTTGTTTGTTTGTTTTGAGACCAAGTTTCGCTCTTGTTGCCCAGGCTGGAGTGCAATGGCACAATCTCAGCTCACTGCAACCTCCGCCTCCAGGGTTCAAGCGATTCTCCTGCCTCAGCCTCCTGAGTAGCTGGGATTACAGGCAGGCACCACCATGCCCGGCTAATTTTTTGTATTTTTAGTAAAGGCAGGGTTTCTCCATGTTGGTCAGGCTGGTCTCAAACTCCCGACCTCAGGTGATCCGCCCGCCTCGGCCTCCCAAAGTGGTAGGATTACAGGTGTGAGCCACTGCGCCCAGCTTGGGGCTTGTTTTTTTTTTTTAGAGGCCAAGACAGGCCTCACTATGTTGCCCAGGCTGGATGCACCTATTCACAGGCCGGGGGGAGGTCAAAGTACACTGCAGCCTCCAACTCCTGTAGTCAAGTGATCCTCCTACTGCATTTGTAGTTTCCTAGTTTTTATCATTGTAAGTGGTTTTTTAAAATCTTTTTTTAAGAAGGAGTCTAGCTCTGTCACCCAGGCTGGAGTGCAGTTCAAGAATTCTTCTGCCTCAGCCTCCCGAGTAGCTGGGACTACGGGTGTGTGCCAACATGCCTAGCTAACTTTTGTATTTTTAGTAGAGACAGGGGTTTCACCATGTTGGCCAGGCTGGTCTTGAACTCCTGACCTCAAGCCATCAGCCCACCTTGGCCTCCCAAAGTGCTGGGATTACAGGCGTGAGCCACTGCACCTGGCCCTCTGTGGTTATTTTGGATTTAATATTTGAGAAAGCCAGGGGAAGGTGATCCAAGAATTTCTTGTACCAGTTTTACACATTTTTGTTAGCCTGAAATTATTCCAGAAAGGAAAGATAAAAAATAAAAATAAAAAATTTTTAAGGTCCATAAACTCTGACCCAGAACTTCAAATTCTAGCAAGCTATACCATAGAAATAGTTGCATGTGGCCGGGCGTGGTGGCTCACGCCTGTAATCCCAGCACTTTGGGAGGGCGAGGTAGGCAGATTACCTGAGGTCAGGAGTTCGAGACCAGCCTGGCCAACATGGTGAAACCCTGTCTCTATTAAAAATACAAAAATTAGCCAGGCATGGTGGCATATGCCTGTAATCCCAGCCACTTGAGAGGCTGAGGCAGGAGAATTGCTTGAGCCCCGAAGATGGAGGTTGCAGTGAGCCAAGATTGTGCCATAGCACTACAGCCTGGCCAACAGACCGAGACTCTGTCTCAAAAAAAAAAGAAAAAAAAAATTAATGTAAAAACATGTTTGCTGAAGCACTGCTTATGAGAGTTATACATTGGAGCTGGGCACGGTGACTCATTCCTGTAATCCCAGTACTTTGGGAAGCCAAGGCGGGCAGATCACCTGGGGTCAGGAGTTCAAGACCAGCCTGGCCAACATGGCAAAACCCAGTCTCTACTAAATATACAAAAAAATTAGCCAGGCGTGGTGATGGGTGCCTGTAATCCCAGCTACTTGGGAGGCTAAGGCAGGGAGAATTGCTTGAACCAGGGAGGTGGGGGTTGCAGTGAGCTGAAATCATGTCACTGCAGTCCGGCCTGGGTGACACAGCAAGACTCCGTCTCAAAAAAAAACAAAAAACAAAAATAAAAAAAAACTGGAAATTTATACTGACCCCAGGATAGGCTAATTCTATCTTCCCACCAGCTAAGAAACCATCTTGTTTTCCTCTAACTTTTCCCCATTAAAATATTTTTGCCATTTCTAAGGTCTATGTTAGTGATTTGCAAGGCAAAGAAGTTTATCCCTTTTTCTACTAACTGGTGCACATCTCAGTTAATTCTGCACAGATGTGCTAATGATCTATTTTTACCTTATCTTGTACAGCTGGAGCTACAAACATACTATAATATTTAATCTGATTTTCTACCAATGTTTTTCTTTAACATAGGGCATTAACTCTTAAATGTTATCAAAATAATTACTTTTATTAAAAACAACTAAAACAAATGGATACAAGAAAAGCTATCAAAATACAGACAGGTTATTTAAAAACCCAATTCTTTTTGCTACCTCTTTTCCTCAGAATTAGCAAAGAGTTCTATTAATGTGGATTTGACTCAGTTTTGACTTGATTGTCCTTACTCTGCTATTGTCACCAGTTTTTCTGTTGCTAACCTTTTAAAAACCATTTTGCCAGGTGCGGTGGCTCACGCCTGTAATCTCAGCACTTTGGGAGGCCAAGGCGGGTGGATCACCTGAGGTCGGGAATTCGAGACCAGCCTGACCAACATGGCGAAACCTCAACTCTAATAAAAATACAAAAAATTAGCCAGGCGTGGTGGCACATGCCTGTAATCCCAGCTACTCGGGAGGCTGAGGCAGGAGAATTGCTTGAACCTGGGTGGTGGAGGTTGCGGTGAGCTGAGATCGTGCCATTGCTCTCTACCCTGGGCAACAAGAGCAAAACTCCATCTCAAAAACAAACAAACAAAAAAAACTATTTCTTCCTCCTTTTCCCCCTGCTTAATCCTATAACATACTTCTAAAACATCTTAATGATATGTAATTATTAGCCTAAGACTTTTATTTAGAAAAAAACATAGTGTAGTCCATATCTTCTGTAGTGAAATTTCTTACTTCAGCTAAGAAAAATTTTAAATTGCAAATGAAAGTTACTAAAATTTTACTTTATATTCCTAGACTCAAAGATTCACTTAAAGTATTGATTGGGACATGAACACAAACATCTACTGTAACATATAACTACGTATAAATATTATTCCAATCAACTACTTTACCTGCTCTCTTGACAATGATATGGGTGGTGCTGCAGTACATCCTGTAAGAAACGTTCCATCAAACTACTGGTACATATTTGACGTCTACTCTGTCTGGTCAAACTCCTGTGCTGAGCACTGAACAAATGCTATAAAGAAAAAAGAAATGGAATATTTTTAAATGGACAGTATTCAGTAGTGAGAGTTCGACAAAATGGATTCATTTCTATTCTCTTGGTAAAATTATGAATTGAAAGCTTTTCTATAAAGCAATTCTGAAATTTGCATCTAAAAACCATAAAATTACTTTCCCTTAGGTAAAATAATGAGATTTCCCTAAGTACAGCCTAAGGAAATAGTCTTAAAGGTAAATGATTCATGCAAAAAAGATGCCATTATCATAGCATAACAAAAAACTGGAAACCTTCTAAGTTTCTAACAGTAAAAGACTTCAATTATAATAGGCTCTAAGATGTAATACTATGCAGCTCTCTAAAATAATACAAAGAATTTTAAGTAACATGGGAAACGTTACATATTAAAAAAAAAATGAGCGTGGTAGTGTGACCGACTGGTCTAAGGCGCTGGATTTAGAAAATTTTTAATAACATGGGGAAACGTTACATATTAAGAAAAAATGAGTGTGGTGTGGCCGAGCAGTCTATGGCGCTGGATTTAGAAAAAAATGAGGAATGCAAAAACCACACGTATGGTTTCATGTCAAACTACAGTTTAAAAACATACAGACAAGTAAATGGAAGAAATTACAGTAGTCCCCTATTATCCGCAGGGAATTTGTTCCAAGACCCCCAGTGGATGCCTGAAACGGTGGATAGTACCAAACCTATATATGTTTTTCCTTACGTACCTATGATAAAGATTAATTTATAAACTACACACAGTAAGGGATTAATGACAATAACTGATAATGAAATAAAACAATTATAACAATATACTGTAATAAAAGTAAAATAAGGGTTACTTGAACACAAGCACTGTGATATCCAACAGTTGATCTAATAACCAAGACAGCTACTGAGTGACTAATGGGCAGACAGCAGGAATATGCTGGACAAATGGATGATTCATGTCCTGAGTGGGACAATGAGTGACAGCGAAGGATTTCATCAAGCTACTCAGAATAACATGCAATTTATTTGCCCATTTATTTCTGGAATTTTCCATTTAATATTTTCGAGCCACATTTGGCTGTAACTGAAACCAACCACAGATAAGGGGGGACTAGTGTACACCAAACCTTACTAGTACAGATATCAGTGTGGTGCAGTTATGGGTAATTTTTCAATTTTTCTTATAAATTCTTATATTTTTCAATGAGTAAATGTTTTTTAAAAGGAAAATCTGTTAAGAGAGAGAACAGGGTTGGATTATTGTATTAAAAGAGGTCAAAGATTGACAAAAAAGGCACCTTTATTTTCTTTCAGAAATTAAAAATCCCAGCTTAAACACAAAATTAAAATAAATACACTAAATTTTTCAGTCTTGTAACTCTCCCTACAGTTAGAAAGATTCTTTCTTTACTAATATTATTTAGTGGAGTAGCAAGCAGAATGGGAAAAAGTCTACCTATGGAGCACCTATGATGTACCAAACACAGTGCTATTCCATTTACACAGTAATCTTCATTGACTTTTCACTGAGTAAGAATATCGTCCCCATTTAGCACGAAAAGACTAAGGCACAAAAAATTAGAGTAAACTGGGCTGGGTGCAGTGGCTCAGGCCTGTAATCCCAGCACTTTGGGAGGCTACAGTGGGCAGATCACCTGAGGTCAGGAGTTGAAGACCAGCCTGGCCAACAAGGCAAAACCCTGTCTCTACTAAAAAATAAAAAAATAAAAATTACCCAGGCATGGTGGTGCTGCGCGCCTGTAGTCCTAGCTACTTGGGAGGCTGAGGCAGGAGAATTGCTTGAACCCTGGAGGCGGAGGTTGCAGTAAGCCGAGACTGCATCACTGCACTCCAACCTGGGTGACAGAGTGAGGCTCTGTCTCAAAAAAAAAAAAAAAAGAAAAGAAAAGAAAAAAAAGAATTAGAGTAAACTGCCCAAAGTTTTATAATGAGCAAACAGCAAGGCCAGGATTTGAATCTAACTCTGGAGCTTATCCTCTTTCATTGTATTATGCTAGCAAATGGCATATTTCTAACATGTTATTTATAATTTAATAGTGCATTTTAATTTAACAATACTTAGAAAAGATATTTTAAAATATCACGGTAAAGGTGTTAAAGA
Organism: Pan troglodytes; assembly: GCF_028858775.2. Classification (NCBI taxonomy): domain Eukaryota; kingdom Metazoa; phylum Chordata; class Mammalia; order Primates; family Hominidae; genus Pan; species Pan troglodytes. The sequence goes on along the minus strand of NC_072411.2, from coordinate 108,533,834 downwards.
ACTTAAATCAGGTTGCTAGCTCCTGACCACTGTTACAACTCTTGGAATTATTTTCTTCCATGTTGACTTCAGAGGTCCATGCTAGTGCTCCTAGCCCCAGGAACAATCTAAATTATGATGCTTTCAAAATCCTGCTATGAAACTCTCCACTGTCCAGGACCCATCACCAGAGTTAGACTGCCTGGTGATTAAAGGGGACAAATGCACAAGGAAACAAATAAATATTCAGTTAAAATTCAACGTTACTGAATAAAGAATATGTGGTACATATACATCATGGAATACTACACAGCCATAAAAAATGAGATCATGTCATTTGCAGCAACATGGATACAGCTGGAGACCATCATCCTAAGCAAATTTACACAGGAACAGAAAACCAAATACCACATGTTCTCACTTTTAAGTGGGAGCTAAACATTAGGTACATGTGGACATAAAGATGGGAATAAAAGGCACTGGGAGACACTGGGTCAGGAGAGACAGGGCAGGGGGAAAGGGCTCGAAAAACTACCTATCAGGTACTATGCTCACTACCTGGGTGATGGGATCATTTGTACCCCAAACCTCAGCATCACACAACATACCCACGTAACAAGATGGACATGTGTACCCCCGAATCTAAAATAAAAGTTGAAATTACAAAAATAAATACTAAAATCCAACCTTGTCCTCTCTCTGCCAAGGCAAAAAGAAAAAAGCAATGTGAATAGAAAACTTCATTTACATCCTATAAGGTATCAGTTCCTTTAGATTTTTTGAATTGATGTATAACATAAAGTACACAAATCATATGCATACAGCTCAATCAACTATCACAAAGTAGACACATCCTTACCATCTATCCATAAAAAGTTGACAAACATCCAGAAATCCCTGTAATGCCCCATCCCAATCCCTTCCCTTTTCCCCAAAAGTAACTATTACCTAACTTTTAATACTATAGTTTTGAAATTTTCTGAAATATATATAAATGGAGTCATATAATATGTATGCTATTGCATTCAGCTTATTTTACTCAATATTATATATGTGATATTCATCCATATTGGCTGAATCTGTTCATTTTCTTTTCTGCATATTTCATTGTATGAATATGCCATATCTTATTTATTCATTCTACTCTTGATGGACATTTGTGTTGTTTCTAGCTTTTGGCTATTACTAATAATACTATGAAGAACCTTCTTGTATGTGTCTTTTGGTGCCAATGTGCATGCATTTTTGTTGAGTGCATTATTAGGAGTGAAACTTCTGGGTCATAAAATTTGCATATGTTCAGCTTTAGTACTCCCTACCGACCAGTCTTCCAAAGTGGCTGTACAAATTTATATTTCTACCAGCAGTATTCCTATCTCCTTATCAACACTTGCTATTGTCAGTCTCTTCAATTTTAGCTATTGTAAGGATGTTTATTGTTCTATCACTGTGGCCTTAATCTGTAATTTTTGCAATAGCTTTTCATATTTCCTAGCCATCTGGATATCCTCTTTTACGTTGGGTCTGTTCAAGTCTCTCTGTTTTTCAAATGGATGTTCTGTCTCTTCCTTATGGACTTGTAGAAATTCCTTATTCAGGACACCAGTTCTTTGCTCAATTATATGTGTTTCGAGTACCATCTTCCTCTCTGCAGCTTCTTTTCACTTTCTTAATCATCTTCCATTGTTTAACTTTATTGCAGTCCGGTTTTATCTTTTTTTCTTTGTCAGTGCTTTTTGTGGCCAGAAATCTCTCTTTACCATCAAAGTCATAGAGATTTTCTCCTGTTTCTAGAAGCTTTACTATTTTGGCTACAACATTTGCATCTATAGTCTACTTCTAACTGATTTTTATATGCAGGGTGATTTGGCAATAAAGTTTCATTTTCCTCTCCATATGAATATTCAATTGACCCAGTATCATTTATTGAAGAAAGTCCTGTCCTCACTGCTGTGCAGCACCTTTGTCACAAATCAGACATCCATAAATGTGTCTGTTTCTGGAATTCCTGGTTTTTCTCCATGGTCTTTCTAACTCTGCAGCAAGACTGCACTATTTTAAAGACTAAAGACTAAAGTTTCATAAGTTTTAGTATCTGATACAGGACATCTATTCACTTTGTTCTTAAGATTATCCTAGTTCTTCTGAGCCTTTTACTTTCCCACATTTATTTTTGGAATTGGCTTTTCATTAAAAAAAAATACTTCTCTGAGATTTTGATTGAAATTACATTGGATAAATATAACAATCTAGGCAGAATTGACATGTTTACAATATTGATTCTTCAATCCATGAACATGAAAATTTCTTTCAAGGTTTATAGTTTCTAGTTTAAAGATCTTACATTTTCTTATGTTTATTCCCTAGATTCTGATGTTCTTTGATGCTATTGTAAATGATTTTTTATATCTCATTTTCTGCATGGTATCTGTATATAAAAATACACTTTCTTTTTACATTAGTGTAACAACCTTTTAAAATCACTTATTGATTCTAATGGTTTATCTAGATATCTTTTTAGTTTTTATGTCCACCATCATGTTGTGTATAAATAATAGTTTTATTTCTTCTTATCCAATCTTTATCATTTTTATTTTTCTTTCCTTATTTCTTTGACTAGGACCTCTGACAAAATATTGAATACAGTTGTAATTCAAGCATCAAACCTATTTTCACTTAATGTATTACTGATAGAGTTGTATTTAACTTTTTCAATCTGTTACTCTTGCCTATACAATTATCCCTTTTCCTCTCCTTTCTTGTCTTCTTGTGGACTACATTTCATCATTTCAATTTTTCCCTTTCTGTTAACTCTGTAGTTAGTTACAGACTTTTCATAGTCTATTTTGGTAAGAGATTACAATGAGCAACCCTGAACTGTCAACGTCTAAAATTACTTGTTACTTTTATTCTCTTTATAAACAATGCAAAGTCCTTAGAAATTAACATCATTTACTCCCCTCCCAATTTATATGCCATTGTTGTTCATCCCACAAGACAGTATTCACTTAGATTGATTGCCTACATATTTACCTTTCCACTGTTCTTCATTACTTCCTGTATCTCTGAGCTTCCATCGGGAATCATTTTCCTTCTGCCTGAAGAACTCCTTTTTAGTTTTTCCTTTAGTGAGAGTCTGCTGGTGACAAATTCCCTTAATTTTTATTTCCTGAAAATAGTTTTATTTCACCTTCCTTATTAAAAGATATACGTATTGAGTAGAGAATTCTAGGTGGCAGTTGTTTTCTTTCTTTTGGCTTCCATTGTTTCTGTTAAATACTTCACTAGATATGGGCCCCATATTACTTCACTGCTTTTACAGTTCTCCAAAGCCTTGAAATACAAGGCTGCAAACATTCTCAACAAAATATTATTAATAGCAAACCAAATCCAGCAACATATAAAAAGGATTATACACCATGACCAAGTGGGATTTATCCCACAGATGCAAAATAAGTTTAACATCTGAAAACCAATCAATCTAACTGCTATAGGTTGAACTACATCCCCCCAAAATTCACATGTTAAGGTTCTAACCCCTAATATTTGGAGACAGGGCTTTTAGGAGGTAATTTAGGTTAAATGAAGTCCTAACAGTAGCGACATCTTCAATAGGATTGGTGGCCTTATAAAATAGGAAGAGAAATCGCCATCTCCCTCTGCTACAGGAGGACACAGCGAGAAGGGCTGTTAGGTATTGGTCTGTGGCCTGCTAGGAACTGGGCCACAGAGCAGGAGGTGAGTGGCAGGCAAGCAAGCGTTTCCACCTGAGCTTCACCTCCTGTCAGATCAGTGGAGGCATTAGATCCTCACAGGAGCGTAAACTCTATTGTGAACTGTGCATGCAAGGGATCTAGGTTGCGTGCTCCTTTTGAGAATCTAATGCCTGATGATCTGAGGTGGAACAGTTAAATCCCAAAACCACCCCTCCACCCCATCTGTGGAAAAATTGTCTTCCACGAAACCAGTCCCTGGTGCCAAAAAGGTTGAGGACCGCTGATTTAAGCTACCTAGTCTATGGTATTTTATTATGGCAGCCTGAGCTGACGAATACTGTAATATATTACATTAATAGACTAAAGGAAAAAAACACATACATCTAATAGTTGCAGAAAAGCATTTGACAAAAGCCTATACCTTTTCATGATTGAACACTTAGCAAATTAGGCTAAAACCCACAACTAACATCAAACTTAATGATGAAAGACTGAAAGTTTTCTCCCAAGATCCAAAAAAAAACAAGGATATCCATTCTCACTACTTTAACACTCATCATACTAGAAATTCTAGCAAGAGCAATTAGGCAAGAAAAAGAAATAATGGCATCCAGACTGGGGAAAAAAGTAGTAAAACTATTTGGAGAGGACATAATCTAGTACATAGAAAATCCTAAGGAATCTACAAAAAAATTATTAGCATTAATAAACAAGGTCAGCAAGGTTGTATGATACAAGATCAATATTTAAAAATCTATTGAAGCTCTCCATACACTCGCAATAAACAATCCAAAATGAACTTAAGAAAACAATTCCATTTACAATAGCATCAAAAAGAATAAAATGCTTAGGAATAAATTTAGCATAAGAAGTGTGAAACTTGCACACTGAAAATTACAAAACACCACTGAAAGATTTTAAAGCTCTGCGTAAATGGAAATACATACCTCTATTCATGGATTGGAAGACTTAATATTAAGATGTACATTCCCCATGAATGTATCTACAGATTCAACACAATCCCTATCAGAATTCCACCTGCTTTTCTGCAGAAACTAACAAAGTGATCTTTAAATTCACATGGAAATACAAGGAACCAAGAATAGCCAAAACAATCTTGAAAAAGAGGAACAAAGTTGGAGGACTCAAATGGCCTGATTCCAAATTTTGCTACAAAGCTACAGTAATCAAGACTATGTGGTGCTGGCATCAGAGAAGATATATAGATAAATAAAATGGAACTGAAAGTCTAGAAGTAAACCTTACATTTATGGTCAACTGATTTTCAACAAGGATGTCAAGGCAATTGAATGCGGAAAGGATAGTCTTCAACAAATGGTGCTGATACTACTGTATATCACATGCAAAAGAATAAACTTGGAAAAAGATGGCCAGCACAATGAACAAACAACTATATTTTAACAAAAACAACTGAAGAAGGGCAATGGAGTGCATCAGAGGAGAAACAGAAACCAGGGTGAGCATAGAACTCAGAATGGCAACACAGAGAGCAGAAGGGAATGCCAGGCCTCCACCACCCCATTCCCAACTGGGATCAGCTGGGAACCAGGAAGAACTTCTCTCTATAGCAAGGAGGCAAGCAAGAGGATCCCAACAACCAACCCCCATTAACACCTTGGACACCTACAGACCTCACCCCTGCAGTCCCCACAGGGACAAAGACCAGCTGAGGGAGCCGTCTGGGGTCTACACCACTGTGTTCCCCTGAGAGAAGAAGCCAATACTGTGCCCTGACCCCTGTGGCCCATGTGGCTACACCATCTTGCAAGTGGAACTACGGCTGAAACATGTTTTGCTCCAGTGGCAAGTAGCCATGGCTCCCTTTTATCCCTGAGGCTAAGCCACTGCTGAATCATTCCAGCCCGGTGGCCTCACAACCCCAGGCCAAGCTACAAACAGTGGTTAAACCCTTCCTCATAGAACCAAGAAGAAGTGAAGCCACTTCACCCACCTCTCCTCTCACCCCATCAGGCTGGAGCTGAAGTGGTACCCCGCCTCCCAGAAAAATAGTACCTCGGCGGCTCAAAGAAGTCAGGCGTCCCCAATGCCTAGGTTGAAGTAGCATCCTGAATTGCAGGAAACTGCCTTACATATTCAGAGTAGTCACACACCCCAATACCTAAGCTGAAGTGGCACCTTGCATCCCAGAGAAATGGCCGCCAGGAACAGTCATGCCAACTGTCCCCCAACCCCGCCCAAACCTGAACTGAAGCAGCACATTGCCCCCTGGGGAAATAGTGTCCTGGCCAAGCTGAGCAGCTGTGCACCCCAGGGCTGAGTACCTCATGTCCCAGGGAAACAGAGCAGTGGCTAAGCTTAGACACCTCATCCTACTAGCCAAACAACTCTAGTACTCTGCTTTCCTAGACCAGACTAGACCCCTAGAGTCTGAGCTGCTGAGACATTCATTTACCTGGGGAATGGAGTCATTGTTGTACTGTTCCCTGCTCTACCCTGGGTCCAAACAACAGCTGTGTATCTGCTGCTGCTGAGTCCCACCATCCCAGTGTCTAGAGTCACTACTACACAATGCCTCATCCCCTGAGACCTAAGTTGCCACTGAGCTCTGAACTGCAGCCACACCCTGCTCCCCAGGATCAAACCTCCAGAGCAACTATTTTTCCCTGGAGTCAGGTCAGTGCTGTGCCCTGCCCTTCAGGGGTAGAATCTCAGCTACGACCTGACTCCCTGGGCCCCAGCTACTAGGGGGTGCCTAAAAGTTACAGGTCCTGGCTCCGTGGGCAACCTACATCCAACCCCACCAAAGAGCAAATCTGTACCCCAAGATCCAAGTGCAACAATAGGTTCATAAGCCTATGAACCTAGGACCCTGGTCCCACAACCACTCCAAGCACCTGCAACCGGAACACAGTGCTACTAAAGCTGCTTGCTTATAGGCCACGTCAGACCAAACACCAAGAGGGATCTACTCAGTTAAGTCTCCCCATTGTAATGAAAACAAGAACAGGTGGATCCCAGAAGCCCTTGACATCAAGGACATTCACAGCCTATGCTGCTGCCACTGCCACAAACTTCTACAGTGTAGGCCACTGAAGTGCCCACAGTTATTGCTGATGGTGAACACAGCTGAAGAAACTGAATGAAGACTATATACCACTGCATCTATCTGGCAACAGAGTAACCACACTCTCCCAACTAGAACATTAAAGCCCAACTGCAGGTAAAAGTTATCAAAGTTATTCAATATGAAAGCCACTCCAGAAAGTATGGAAGAAGTAACTGTTCCACCAGATGCAGAGACATCAATGCAGGGACATAAGAAACATAAAAAAGCAAAGGAATATAACATCACCAAAGTAACATAACTTCCTCATAAAAATAACCCAATGAAAATAAACTAATTTCTGAAAAAGAATTCAAAATAAAGATCTTAAGGAAACTCAATGAGAGACAAGAAAATATATATAGACAATTCAACAAAATCAGAAAAACCATTCACAATATGAACAAAAATTCAACACAGATAAAAATCATAAAAAAGAACCAAACAGAAATCCTACAGCTAAAGAATTCCATGAACAAAATAAAAAATACAATACAGAGATTCATTAGCAGATTTGATAAAATTGAAGAAAGAAATCTCTGAATTTTTAGATCAGTCATTTGAAATTACCCAGTCAGAGGGAAAAAAAGAAATAATGAAAAAGAGGAGAAAAAAACCTACAAGACTTATGGGACACCACTGAGTGAACAAATATTTGTGTTATAGGAATCCAGATGGGGAAGACAAGAAGAAAGGCATAGAAAACCTATTTAATGAAATAATAGCCAAAAACTTCCCAAGTCTATGGACATCCAGATATGAGAACCTCAAAGAATCCCAAATACATTCAACCCAAAAAGGTCCTCCTTGAGGCACATTATAAACTGTCAAAGGTCAAAGACCAAAGATGGAATCTGAAAAACAGCAAAAGCATCAAGTCACATATAAGGGAATCATTGTTAGACTAACAGCAGATTTCTCTGCAGAAACTTTACAGGCCAGCAAAGAATGGGATGATATATTGAAAGTGCTAAAACTACTCCAACAGCCAAACAATACTATACCCAGCAAAGCTATCCTTCAGACATGAGAGAAAACTCAAGTCTTTCCCAGAGAAACAAAAACTGAAGGAATTCATCACCGCTAGGCCATGCTTACAAGAAATGCTCAAAGGAGTCCTACATCTGGCAAGCAAAAAAGACAATAGTTACTTTCACGAAAACATCCAAAAGCATAAAAACTCACTGGTAGAACAGACATGCAAAGGAGAAAGAAAAAAGACATCCAACCCCACCAAAGAGCAAATCTGTACCCCAAGATCCAGGTGCAACAATAGGTTCATAAGCCTATGAGCCTAGGACCCTGGTCCCACAGCCACTCCAAGCACCTGCAACTGGAACACAGTGCTACTAAAGCTGCTTATAGGCCATGTCAGACCTAACACCAAGAGGGATCTACTACCTACTTACTACAGAAAACCACCAAACTGCAACGATAAGACAGAAAAGAATAAAGCACACATAAAACAACCGGAAAGCAATTAACAAAATAACAGAAGCAATTCCTCACATATCAATAATCATTTTGAATTTAAATGGATTAAATTCCCCACTTAAAAGATACAGTTGGGCTGAATCGATTTTAAAAATCATGACCTAACAATACACTGCCTACAAGAAACTAACTTCACCTGTAAAGACACATACAGATGGCTGGGAACAATGGCATGCACCTGTAGTCCCTGCTACTAACGAGGCTGAGGCAGAAGGATATCTTGAGCACAGAATTCAAGGCCAGCAAGGACAACATGGTAAGACTCCATCTCTTTTATTTTATTTTTTTTTAAAGACACATATAGACTGAAAGCAAAGGGATGGAAAAAGATATTCCATGCATTGGAAACCAAAAGTGAGGAGGAATAGCTACATTTATGATAGATAAAACAGACTTTAAGTCAAAAACTGTAAAAAGAGACAAAGAGGGCCATCATATAATGATAAAGGGATCAACTCAGCAAGAAGATAAAACAACTATACATATATATGTACTCAATACCAGAGCACCTAGATAAATAAAGCAAATACTATTAGACTGGCTGAGGACTTGATTATCACACTCTCAGAATTGGACAGATCATCTAGATAGAAAATCAGCAAAGAGACACTTGATTTAAACTGCATTTTAGCCCAAATGGGCCTACCAGATATTTACAGAAGATTTCAACCAACAACTACAGAATACACATTTGCTTCATCAGCACATGCAACATTTTCCAGGATAGGCCACATATTAGGCCACAAAGAGGTCTCCAAACACAAAAGAATTGAAATTATATCAAGTATCTTTTCTGACCACAATAGCATAAACTAGAAATCAGTAACAAGAGGAACTTCTGAAAATGTACAGATATGAAACAAAACAGAAAACCCAGAAATAAATCTATGTATTTGCAGCCAACTGATTTTTGACAAAGGCACCAATACCATAAGTTGGGGGAAAGAACAGCTTCTTTAATAAATGAAGCTGAGAAAACTGGACATCTATATGCAGAAAAGTGAAACTAGACCCCTATCTCTCACCATACACAAAAATCAACTCAAAATGTATTAAAGACATATATGTAAGCCCCAAAACTATGACACTACTAGACGAAAACACAGGGGAAATGCTTTGGGACAGTGATCTGGGCAAAGATTTTACAGAAAAGACCTCGAAAGGACAGGGAACAAAGCAAAAATAGACAAACTGGATAATATCAAACTGAAGCTTTTGCACAGCAAAGGACAATCAACAGAGTGAAGAGAGACTTCAACAGACTGAAGAATGGGAGAATATTTGCAAACCATTCATCCAAAAGATGATTAATACCTGGAATATGGAATACTCAAACAACTCAATGACAACAAAAGGAAATAATCCAACTTAAAAATGGGCAAATAAGCTGAAAAGACATCTCTCAAAAAGTCATATAAATGGCCAACAAGTATATTAAAAAATGTTCAACATCACTAATCATCAAGGAAGTGTAAATCAAAACCACAATGAGATATCATCTCACTTCAGTTAGAAGAGCTATTATTGAAAAGACAAAAAATAACACACTGCCAAGGATGCAGAGAAGGGAATTCTTACACACTGTTGGTGGGAACACAAATTATTATAGTCATTATGGAAAAGAGTATAAATGTTCTCAAAAACCTAAAAATATAACTCATATGGTCCAGCAATCCTACTGACTAGGTATTTATCCAAAGGAAAGGAAATCAGTATACCAAGGAGATATCTGCATCCCCATGTTTATTACTACAGCACTGTTCACAATAGCTAAGATATAGAATCAATCTAAGTGTCCATCAACAGATAAAAGAAAAAAGGGGCCAGGCGCAGTGGCTCACGCCTGTAATCCCAACACTTTGGGAGGCTGAGGCAGGTGGATCACCTGAGGTCAGGAGTTCGAGACCAGCCTGGCCAACATGGTGAAACCCCATCTCTACTAAAAATACAAAAATCAGCCAGGTGTGTTGGTGCACTCTTGTAATCCCAGCTACTCAGGAAGCTGAGGCAGGAGAATTGCTTGAACCCAAGAGGCGAAGGTTGCAGTGAGCCAAGATCATGCCACTGCACTCCAGCCTAGGCGACAGAGCAAGACTCCATCTCACAAAAAAAAAAAAGGAAATGTGGTATATATACACAGTAGAATATGATTCAGCCATAAAAGAAGAAAATCTTGTCATCCAAGTTGTGCTCATAAAACTAGAGAATAGAATGCTGATTACTAGAAGCTGGGAATAAGTCAGGGAAGAGAAATTGGGAGAGGATAATTAATGAAAACAAAATTAAAGCTAGATAGGAGGAATATGTTCTAGTTGTTCTAAAGTCCTATACAACACTGTAGGATGACTATAGTTAATAATTGATTGTAAATTTCCAAACAGTTGAAGAGAGGATTTTAAATGTTTCCAACACAAAGAAATGATAAATGTTTGAGGTGATGAGTATGCTAATTACCAATTTGATTATTACACATTATACACATGTATCAAAATATCACACTGTACCCCATAAATATGTATAATTATAAAAATAATAAAAGTAAACAAATCAATATAAATACATACGTACATACATACATACATACATCCACTATGGGTAGCACAGGGAGAGCTCTGATGAGCATGAATTTTAACATGATTTCTATGAAATAGATTTAATTTTACAGCCTCAAAAAAAAAAAGTATAGCCCTATCTCACACCCCACAAAAATGAACTCAAACAGATAAAAGACCTAAATGTAAGAGTAACTATTAAACTCTTAGAAGAAAACATAGGCATAAATCTTCCATCCTGAGATTAGGCAACCCTTCTGACACCAAAAAACATAAGCAAAACAGCAAAATTTAAAACTTTTGTGCATCAAAACATAGCATCAAGAAAGTAAAAAGAAGGCCAGTTGTGGTGGCTCACACCTGTAATCCCAAAATTTTCAGGGGCCAAAGCAGGAGAATCACTTGGGCCCAGGAGTTTGAGACCAGCCTGGGAAATATAGTGAGACCCCATCTCTACAAAAAATAAAATATTAGCTGGGTATGGCGGTGCACACCAGTAGTCCCAGGTACTTGGGAGGCTGAGGCAGGAGAACTGCTTGAGCCCAGGAGGCAGAGGCTACAGTGTGCCATGATCGCACTACTGCCCTCCAGCCTGGGCAATAATGCAAGACCCTGTCTCAAAAAAAAAGAGTAATAAGACAACCCACAGAATGGAGAAAGTATTTGTAAATCATACGTCTGATAAAGGTCAATTATCCAAAATATATAAAGACTTCTACAACTCAACAATAAAAAGACAACACAATTAAAAATAGGAAAAGGATATGAAGAGGCATTCCTCTAAACAAGATATACAAATGGCCAATGAAAGGACACTATATGTCATTAGGGAAATGCAAATCAAAGCCAAAATGAGATACCATCTCACATCCACAAAGATGGCTATAACAACAACAACAACAACAAAAACAAAACAGACAACAACAAGTGCTGACAAGAACGTGGAGAAACTGGAACCCTCATACATTGCTGGTGGTGAGGTACAGCCACTTTGACAAACGGTGAGGCACCCTCTCAAAAAAGTTAAACACAATTACCACATGACCCAACAATTCCACTCTACATGTAAACCTAAGAAAAGTGAAAGCATATGTCCACACAAAAACTTGTACACATATATCCATAGCAGCACTATTCATAACAGTCAAAAAGTAAAAACAACCCAAATATCCATAAATTGCTCAATGAATAAACAAAATGTGATATATCCATGCAATGGAACATTGTCAGCCATAAAAGGGAACGAGGTCGTGATGCATGTTACAGCCTGGATGAACCATGAAAATATTACGCTACATTAAAGAAGCCAGACACAAAAGGCCACACAATGTTTGATTCCATTTACACGCAATATCCAGAATAAGCAAATCTATACAGACAGGAAATACACTAGCGGTTGCCAGGGGCTGGTGACAGAAGGGAGGAGTGAGTTACTGCTCAGTGCGTACAGGGTTTCCTTTTAGGGTGATTAAAATGTTCTGGAATTAGACAATGGTTGTACCACTTTGTGAACATAATAAAACATCACTGAATTATACACCTTAAAGGGTCAAGTTTATGGTGTATGAGTTATATCACAATAACAAAATTTTTAAATCTCTATACCAACTATTTTTCCCTCAGCAGCCAGAATGAACCTTTTAAAACACAAAGTAGATGATTTAACTCCTATGCTCAAACTTTGAGATGCTCTCCCATCTCACTTGAAATAAAATTCAAAGTCCTTACCTTAGCCTACAATGTCCTAAAGAATCGACTTCTCCGATTTGGGTAATGGGTATACTAGAAGCCCAATCCCCAGCAGGTATGCAATATACCCATGTAACAAACAAGCCCATATACCCCCTGAATCTAAAATACAGAATTGATTTGTCTGAATTCTTTGCCTATTACTTCTCACCCACCTCCCCACATCCATGCAGCCACCGGCCTCCTGGCTCTTCGTTAGTGTGCCAACCACTCTGTACCCTCAGGGTCTCTGTCTCCTCCCTCTACCTAGAAAATCTTTCCCCAGATAAATGCAAACCTGAGACCCAAACTCCAAATCTCAACTCAATGTCACTTCCTGAAAAAGGCCTTACCTGGCCACCCTACCCTTTCCCTATTTTGTTTTCCTCATAACATTTATCACAATCTCACGCATTATGTACTAAATTTATATATTATTTATCTTCTGTCTTACTATACTAGAATATAAGCTTCATGAAAAAAGAGGCTTGGTTTTTGTTCATGGTCATATCCCTAGAACCTTAAACAGTGTCTGCCAACTAATAGATTCCCAATATGATCTGTTCAATGAATAAATAAATGAATTTAATAAAATGTAAGAGAAAGTCACAACTAGGTCCTTTGAGATATTATCATATTAATAGAAACCGCTCACCTGTTCCAGGTTATTATACTGCACACGGCAATAACTGCAATATCCTTGTCTTTTCTGCATCTTGAATAAATAACTGAAGTCAGATGGCTACTGTCTTTGAATACTCAAGCTGAAAAACAAAAAGAAAAATGGTAAAAATCATAATTCCTTACTCTTATGAGGAAAATGGCTATGATAATTAGCAGAAAACAGAAAGTCACTTCTACTTCTAATAATTAGGAAAATATACAAGGCTGCCATGAGCCACTGAATAAATAAGTGAACCTGGAGCAGAGACAAGAACTATGTATCTTATGAAAGAGCAGTATTTGAAGACTAGATGACTAAATATTTAGTTTTTCTAATAACTTATTAGAGATATTAGATATTGATTTACTAACAAAGAATACAATATTCAATTTGCGAAGACCAATTACTTCTAAGATATTGTTATGGTATATTTACTATACTCTAATGGAGCTCATTAATTTCCCCATCATGTTTCCATATCAAACCCCAGATTATTTGACGACGTCTCATTCTCTGTTATCATGAGTGTAAAGACACCACATGGCATTTTCTGCTCAGCTCATAGAGAGGGAGATTTTTAAATAATTTATCCAACACAGTTGCTAAAAATCAGAACAACTAATTTAGCCTCTGAAACACAAAACACTTTTCTTCTGACAATTATGTAAGCCAGATAAATAGGAGGGATTTTTTTCCTATTACTGTTTAGATTTCTCTACAAATAAATAATTTTCCAGTTTCCACTCACCTAAAAGTATAATCCTTCAACATTACATACTGCATGGTTCCCAAACCAGGCTGAATACCCAAAATTTTAGTAGAGCTAGGGTGAGCCTAGGATTCAGAATTTTAAAAATTCCCCCAGTAATTTTCATGCCCAACCAATGTATTAACTGACACAATGTACATATAATTTATGATTATTTTAAGTAAAAAATTTAATGCAGTTTATTTGCTGCTTTGTTAAGCTGAAAACAGAATTACAAATAATTTTGTATTTCAATTAATTTAAGCATTCTTATCTGTTGGAAAATATATAACAATCATTCTATAACATGTTATGAGAATTTCTGCAATGGAAAAAATTTAATCATTAAAATCAATAACTGAAAAATGAAATCACAGCCTTAAAACCATAAGATGAGGGGAAAAAAGCTTCATTAAGTCAAAATGCTAGCGTAATATTTACTTACCTATTACTTCTTATTATGAGAAATTGATTTTCTGACTTCTCACATTTATGAGGAAAATTAATCAATTAAACCAGCCTCTGACACAAAAAACATGTAAGACATTACTTACTTAAAATTTGGTCTCTTTTCCACTAATTTACTTCACTTATTAACCTACAGCAATAAAACAGAACAAACTTTTATTTTAAATTGTACTTACACATAAGGCAAATTTCAAGCTGAGAGAACCTAGAGCTTAAATGTAAACTTTGAAAAATCCTAAAATAAACTTTTGGGGGATTGAAAACATAATTAAAACATTCATTGAATAACGGACAAAAGTAAACCATTAATCTAATATCACATACACACAAAATGTAAATACTTAAATATTTTTGGTCTTTAACCCTATGGCCCTTAACTCCTGTGGCATTATCACCTGCCACTTCCGTCATCTCTAGTGCCATAATGACAGTGAGTTACAATAAACCAGAAGCATGTGTTGGCATTTTTAAAAATTAACATGCCAGGACCCCATCAGAAACTTAGCAAATCAAAATCCCAGTGGTCAAGGGAACCCAGGACATACGTTATAAAGCATATTTAAAATGCTCAAGGTAGCCGGGCATGGTGGCTCATGCCTGTAATCCCAGCACTTTGGGAGGCCGAGGCAGGTGGATCGCCTGCGGTTAGGAGTTCGAGAACAGCCTGGCCAACATGGCAAAAACCTGTCAGTACTAAAAATACAAAAACTAGCTGGGTGTGGTGGCAGACGCCTATAGTCCCAGCTACTCGGGAGGCTGAGGCAAGAGAATCGTTTGAACCCAGGAGGTGGAGGCTGCAGCATGCCGAGGTCACACCACTGCACTCCAGCCTGGGTGACAGAGCGAGGCTTTGTCTCGAAAAAATAAAATAAAATAGAATAAAATAAAATGCTCAAGGTGATTCTGCTGTAAGTTGACTCAATAACATAAGTCATTATTTTTTATAAACTAATAAAACTTATTTATTAAAGGGATCATTTCTTTAGGGTCTGGATTTATATTACTTTGCATGCCTAAATAGGTATTTTTATACAAACTCTGAATTCTCCTAGAACCTGATATTTTTATAAAGTAACAAATTATTTACCTGGAGCAGAAAAGGTCAGGTATTTCATCAGCTGTATTAGTTCTGGCAAGTATCTGTAAATTAAAATAAAATCATTTTTTAAAAGAGGTCCCATAAGTGTCTACCATTGACCAAATAAATACATCCAGATATATTTTGAACGGTGACATGTTTCCAATAATATAAGAAAAAATATTAACTTTGGAGCACAAAGCACTTTACATACTATGACTCACTGAATCTCACACATGACCTCCTAAAGTTCTGGCGCAGTGACTGTGATGGCCCATCTAACCCACCATCAAACACTGCAGGTCTCTAGGTTCCTGGAACAGTAGCTGTAAAAGACTATAAGGCTCAATTGTGCCTCTGGTAAAGTTGAGAGCAAAAATGCTGTCAAACCCAAAATGAGCTTCATGAGAAACTTCCCGAGGCTCAGGTACCACGTTAGCTTTAACGAAAAATACTGTCAATTCTTTTAACACCTATCTATATCAATACACTATTAAGCAGAAGCATGTTTTTTATTCCTCCGCATTGTTGTAGGCAAAGTGCTGCTCCTTATCCAGGATCATTGGTTAAGAAAAAATTCCAACACATAGGCTCAAGAGAGCCAGTGACACCACGGTATAATCAAAGAATAACTATTAAGCACCCACTCAGCACAGAGTTCCATGCTAGAAACTTTAAGGGATAGAGACAAATATGAGACAAGTTTTCTTACCCTCAAAAAATTTAAAATGAAATTGGGAAATTAAAGCCAAAGAATGAGGTGCTGCCTAAGAAATGCCTCAGCAAAAATAATAAATGCTAATGAGTTCAACGCAAAGTTCAGTTTTAGCTAGAGTGGCGAGGGATGCCACTGTGGATATGGTTTTTTAACCAGATACTGGAAAATGGGTAGGATTTACTCACTCGAAGGTTGGGAAATGATACAACAAGCAAAGGTACGAAAGCAAGAAAATACAAAGTACATTTGGAGATAGTAAATTAATAAATTCAGCTGAATCTAAGGTTTCATTTGAGAATTTAAGGGGCAATAAACCAGGGCAAGTAGATTGGATTTTGACATGGTAGTATTCAAAAGCATACTAAAGAATTTACACCGTATCTTTAGGCACTGTGGAAGTTTTTTTGGAAAGAGGTATTCTTGAGAGTGCTTTAAGAAAATTCTGGAAAAATGATTCTCTCCTACTCAAAGGAGCTTTTCAAAGCGTAAGGGATATAACTATTAACTACTCAGCACCATTTCCTAAAATACTGGAGAATTACTTAATTCCCGAAATCTCCAAGTTAAGAGTCAGTATCCCTTAAAGCATAGTCATGTATGCTTACAAAATAAGAAAATACACATTTAATTTTTCTTTAAAAAATGACTTTTATTAATTTTTATTACAAAAGTAAAGCATTTATAATAGTACAATTATAAAAATAAAGAGCATAAAAATCAGCCATAATCTACCCACCATTAACATGTATCGTATTCGTCTTTGTTCTAAACATATTTTTACAAAAATGGGAAGGTACAGTACATTCTATTCTATAGCCACCCTCTCTCACTGAACCACATATAATGAGCACCTTCATATACCATTATAAAATGCTATCATAAAATAGAAGAAAATAGAGTAAAATAAAATAGAATGTTTAATGATTGCATAGTATTTCATTTTGTCAGTGTAGATAAAAGCCCTGTCAAGACAAGAACCAGTAGTTGGTGGGTTAACTTCTTAAAGTCAATCAGTAAGATAATTTTTTAAATGCACACATAACCTTAATATTTAACTTAAAACTTCTAAATGTATATATGTTTAAGATCAAATGGGGCTTTTTTGTTTCATTGGTATTTTTAGTATGGGGACTGTTGCTTTTTTTTGTTTTTTGGACAGATTAGCTAGAGTTTCGAGACATGTCTTTTCATAAACAACATCGTAATTCACCCGAGTTTCCATTTTTGTTCCTCTAAAGCAGAACAAAAATCTGAAGGCAGTTTCAAATCTGAGAGCAGAATTATCATCAATGTTAAACATTTTTCCCCAATGTCATACCCAGTTAAGTACTTTGCAAATATAGCCTTTTTATGAATCCAAAGCATTCTATTTATTTTTCATAAAAATAATAATGCTATTTTTAAAAAATGACTATGTTCACCTTCTTATTTCATTCATTTATGTAACATTTAAAATTGCATAAACCTATCCCGGGCAGTGAACAGAGATTTCTGAGCTACCCAGATGACTTAGGCAGAAATGTCTTAAAATAAAAATAAAACAGCATTTTGTTTTTGGTTTTTTTTTTAAAAGAAATATTTCTTGCACACCTGAGATCTGCACCAGCTGCAGAGGTAAACATGGATAAAAATATTTCTGAAATGAGTCTGGAGTTGTCGTGTGTGTATTTCTCAAACTGAGTGTGGCGTGGCAGTGTGGTAAGAACTAACAAAACCCACAATCCTCATAAAACATATTTTTCAACTGCCTGACAAAAGAGACATCAACTTAATTTGAAAAATAATAATAATAAGGAAAGACAATAGAAAGGCATTTGGTTTTCTGAATAAGACAATCTAAATTTTCCGTCCAGCAGGAGGGAAACAATTGAGGAGCAATGACAAAACAATGGCCGAATGCATAAAAAGACCACACTAATTCAGTGTCAGTTCCTCCACACAACACTACTAATTTTCAATTTTCCCCTTTTTTGGATTATCCACGCTATGCTGGCTTTCCTCTGGTGACAAGCATTATCCTAGACACCTCTATTCAGTCTTAATAAAATAATAATAGCTAATACTTAGTACTTAATCTGAGCCAGGCGCTCTGTCAACAGCTTCCTGTGCATTATCTCATCTAAATAACAAACAGCTTTATAAGGTAGCTGCCATGATTAATTCCCATTTAACAAATCAGGGAACTGAGGTTGAGAGAAAAGAGGTATCTTGTTGCAGGTCTCACACCAATAACCAGCGTAACTGAGATGTGATCACTGGTCAATTTGAGTAGTTTATGCTTTAACCTCTTAACGACTTAGACACTTCCTCTCTGTATTTTTAGGAATACTACTTGTTTTAATATTAGGTGAAAACAAATAATTAGGACTCTTATTTGCTGCAATCAACATCACCACTATTCCAAAGAAAAAATAAAACTAATGTCTAGTTTAATTGCATCTTGCTCATTTGAGTGCTGACAGTACCTTGGATTAGCGACTCTCAAGATTATTTAACATGACACACAGGAACCAATACATTTTTAATTACAACCGAGCACACACGCACAGGCACACACGCACACTTAAAAGATTTTTCACAAAACAATACTCTCATTACATGTAATGCAGTCTCATATTTTCTATGCGATCTTACTTTTTTAAATGCTAGTCACGACCCACTAAATTTCACAATGCACACGCGCACAGTTAAAATATTTTTCACAAAACAATACTCTCATTACATGTAATGCATTCTGATTTTTTTATGCGATCTTATTTTTTTTTAATGCTAGTCATGACTCACTAAATTAATTTCACCATTCAAGAACCGGCTGAAAAAACTCAGTTTGAAAAAACACTGCCTCCAATTATTATGCAGAGTAAACAATATTTTATAGAAACCAGTTCTTACCCTGAATTCAGCTTATTTCTATCCAAATCACTGGCCACTGCAGTGATACTTTATCAACTCTCTAACGAGTTGCTTTCTTGCCTTCTAGGCTTTGGGTTCAAACGATAGAGAAAAGGTCTTCCACGTATTAAGTGAAAAAAGCAAATAAACAGCCCTTATGTAACACACGTATATATGTTTGTGTATTAATTAAAAAGGAAGGAAAGATACCCCCCAAATTGTTAGCAGATTCTCTCGAGGAGGAGATCGCTACAGGCTGCCTCCGTCGTCCCTCCCCCTCCCCACACGTAGCATATTGCTGTAAAAAAGAAAAACAAAAACAAGCTATTTCCTTTAGGTGGGGGTGGGGTTTTGGTCCCTTGAGAACCAGTATCTTGTTATGCATTTTTTTCACGAGCTACCAAGAATCATCGCGTGAGATAATCGCAGGAGCTGGTAAGGCCCTTCTTAGGAGCAAGTAAAAACGATGGCGTAACACGACCACATTTACACAACTGTTGCACGGCGGTAGTAAAAGAATCATTAACACAAAAATCAAACGTTTTCAAATAAACCATAATCGCCCGAGGCTGGGAAAGGCCTAGGTCTGGGGCCAGCTGGACCCAACGCAGGGCACTGGGGGAAGGGGGTGTGTGGACAGGTGGCTCGGGATCTCGGCCCCACAGGTGCCCAGGGGCAAGACTCCGCGGGTTCCCGGCCCTCAATCCGACCCCGCAGACCGCCCCCTCCCCAAGCCCGGACCCTAGGCCTAGTCCGCCGGCCCCTCTGACCCAGGGCCCCGGACAGAAGCGCAATGCAGCCTGCGCCCCACCTCCTTCCCTCGCCCCGCCACCTCGATCCCGGCCCGGAGCCGCCGACACCTCTCACGCAGCAGGGGCAGAAAGGGACGCGGGGTGGGGGGAAGCCGAGGACCTGCGAGGCGGCCGCGGGAGCCCAGCGAGCGGTCCTGGCGTCCCTCGGGAAGAAGGCGCCCCGGGCGCCCGGCGAGCAGGCCCCGCCCGCGGGCGTCGCCCCGGCCGCGCCCCGCCCCCGCCGCGGCACTCACCTCCGCGGAGGCTGCCCGGATTCCTTCCGGGCCGCGGTGGAGACCGAGGACCGAGCCGGGCGCTCTCCCTTCTTATTCCGGTTCCGTGGCGGCGCCCGAATCCCAGACCGTCCGAGCGCCGCGGCCCCGCTGCCCGCGGAGCCAGAAATAGGCGACTTCGGCCCCTGCGGTCCGGAGGGGAGAAGCGGCGCGGGAGCGTCTCTCAGGACGCGGGCCCCGAGTCGCGACTCCACTCACGCAGGCATCCAAGGCAACGTGGCGTTGCAACCCTGATGGAGGTTTGACGTCAGGGAAGGTGCGAAAACCAGACCCCTTCTGACGCAGGAGCGGCGGGACCGCCCCCTGCCCGCCCACCCACTCACTCACTCTCCCACCCGGGCGGAGGAGCCCCTTCCTCCCCTCCAGAAGCTCTTAAAGCGGACACTTCCTCCCTGGTCAGGGCCCCACTCCGGAGCTTGGGAAATCTATCGCGTTCCAACGAAAATGACTAGACTCATAAGCACAGTTGGGACACGAAGTAGAGACCAAGGTTTTAGCGTTTGAGGGTCCAAATAAAAACTGCTTGCCAATTCAAAGCAACGTATGAATGTAGAAAAGAAAACGGGGCTAAGAGAGCTAGTCGTTTCCGTTTCCATGCCTATTTCATAGTGAGGTGCATCTCACAAAAGCTGCTGTTCAATGAGCGCTTGCTCTGTGCTAGGCACCGTTTAAGGTTTCTATACGTTATTGCATTTCATTTCAGAGTAACTCTGAATGAATCCTATTATTGTCCCCCTTTGACAAATTGAGAAAACTGAGGCTTAAAGAAGTTAGGTATTCAAAGATCTATCCTGCACATTAAAGGGTTACAAATATTAACAAACAACATTAGGTCATGCAATTATATTCACTGCGCTACCCATTACGAATATAGTTGTGAGCAAAAACAGTTTAAGTGTAACGGAGATCACAAACCTAAATGAATCACACTACTGAATATGAAATTATAATCTGCGATAAGAAGGTTCTGAAACACCTAAACCAATTTTACTAAAATGGAGAGAGGCCCTGTTGCAAAGCTTATGTCTAATGTAAAAATAATCTTAAAATGAGCTACTTTGCTCTTTGGCTGTAGCTGTAATTGTCGTTACCCTTTTTAGTAAGCTTGTGATTTTGTCCCTTTAAAGAACAAAAAACAAAACAAAACAAAACAAAACCTTGCCCATCGCTTTTGCGTCCATTGTTTTTATTCTTTCTGTATTTCTCAGCTCCTTCTTCCCCCACTACATCTTTCTCTCAGTTTAAACTTGGGCTCCTGCAACTGTTCGATTTATAACCTCCCTTAGATTTAACATACCAAAAAGTACGGATTTCTTTTAAGGCAAGTTTTTTCCACATCCCAACTTTGGAATTATAGAAAATCCACTATACATTGATCGAAGCACCATGACATTATGTATTTCACAGATGCTAAGCCATGTTTTTCCCCACATTTTAACATCTGTGAAATCAAGATGCATCTTATAAACTCTCGTTGACCGGGTGGCAGTACAGACCTGGTTGTCATTACCTCCACGTATTACAACGTGGATGTTGCTGTGCAGGTTGTCCTCATTTCAACTGAGATAAGTGCATTGTTTAATAAAACCCATAACCCTAGGAGGAAGGGAATTAACAGACAAAAGTCACTCAAACTTGGAGAGAGATTTTCCTAGGGAAAGAGGGAAGATTTGCCTGGAGAAGAAGATTTTCCTAGGACCAAAAAGAGATTTCCCCAGCATTTAGAAAAGAAAGAGATGGGACTGGCTAAGAACTAGTAGTCTTCTGGGAGCCCTGAGTTACTTACCAAGTACATTCATTCTTGATGGATTTTGAGAACCCATATATGAACAGTTAAATACTATGCCTACTTGCACCCCCCAAAAGTGAAATAACTTCGATATTATTCTTGATAGCCTGATTAGTCAGTTACAACCCCTATAGATTTTATTCAATAACACCATTGAAGGAGGAAAACAAGTCCTGAATGTTTTACGTGAAAACACAAAATTGACATATTCAGGTGAGATCAAGAAGGTGCCAGCATCAAAACTTGCAGAATAAGATCAGCTGCTTGGAAGAAAATCCTGCATACAATAGTGCAGCATTCTTCCTTCCTTTCTCTCCCTCTCTGTTTTTTTTGTTTTTGTTTTTGTTTTTTTTTGAGACAGGGTCTCCTTCTGTCACCCAGGCTGGAGTTCAGTGGCGCAAACACGGCTCACTGCAGCCTCGACCTCCCAAGCTCAAGCGATCTTCTTGCCTTAGTCTCCAAAGTGGCTGGGACCACAGGCGTGTGCCACCATGTCTGGCTAATTTTTTTATTTCTTGTAGAGACGGGGGTTCTCACTTTTTTGCCCAGGCTGGTCTCGAACTCCTGGCTTCAAGGGATCCTCCCACATTCACCTCCCAAGGTGCTGAGATTACAGATATGAGCTGTAACTGTGCCCAGCTGGAGCATTCTTAAAGTTAGATGCATCACCAACACTTTTGGTGGAAAGCTACAGCCATGGACAACTGATTCAAAAAGTGATTCATAAAAGTTGAGCTCTGGGCTTGGTGCGGTGGCTCACGCCTGTAATCCCAGCACTTTGGGAGCGCGAGGTGGGCGGATCACCTGAGGTCAGGAGTTTGAGAGCAGCCTGGCCAACATGGCGAAACTCCATCTCTACTAAAAAAAAAACACAAAAATTAGCCAGGCATGGTGGTACGTGCCTGTAATCCCAGCTACTGGGGAGGCTGAGGCAGGAGAATCACTTGAACTTGGGAGGCGGAGGTTGCAGTGAGCTGAGACCGCGCCACTGCACTCCAGCCTGGGTAACAGAGTGAGACTTCGTCTCAAAATAAATAAATAAATTAATTAATTAAAAAAATAAATAAAATGAAAGTGGAGTTCCGAATATGAAGTTTCTGAAATACCTAAACCAATTTTACTTATATTTCTCTTTTTATGCATTCACAAGATCAATGCATAATAAATGTGTCAAAGTCTGAGAGTGCTCTTTTACTGAGTATGAAATAAAAATAGGCCAGGTATGGTGGCTCGCACCTGTAGTCCCAGCAATTTGGGAGGCTAAGGCGGGAGGATCGCTTGATCCCAGGAGTTCAAGACCAACTTGGGAAACAGCGAGACCTCATCTCTACAAAAACTACAAAAAAATCAGCCAGGCATGGTGATGCATGCCTGTAGTCCCAGCTACTCAGGAGGCTGAAGCGGGAGAATCACCTGAGCCCGGGATGTAGAGGCTGCAGCGAGCCGTGATCGCACCACTGCATTCCAGCCTGGACAACAGTGTAAAACCCTGTCTCAAAGAGAAAAAAGAAAAAAAAAGAAAAACACTAAATTACAAGAAATTGTTGTGTTATAGTTTAGTTGGCAAAATTTTTCTTCCAACATGATACTATCATGAAACATCAAAGGGAGTGCCATTCTGCATCAGATCAGCAGTCCGCACAAACCAGATTTCCGTCTACTGGCAATGGGCACGTTTTGTGGGAGAGCTTAGTTATCTATAAGGTTAAGCTCCAAAAGTTGTAATTTCCCCCTCAATTCTTTATTAACCCATTACAGATCTAAACACATTACACATCTAAACATATTTAAAGGACCTTAGAGATCAGGATTGGGTTTGTATGTACTTCATTTCCTCCCCCAACATATTTGGTCCAGGGAGAAAAAAGTGCTGAGTATGTGTTATTTCACATGCTTCCTTCTTTTAAGGAACACCAAAACCTGCTCTTTTGTGTCTAGAAAGCACTCCAATAATGCCTACATTTTGTAAGCCATTTAAGCTAATATTAGGCTAATGTCTTAAGGAAAGGCTATTGGGAAAAAACAAGATCTCATAGCTGGGTCATAAAAGAATTTAGATTTCACCAATTTAGAGTGTGGACTATGTCTTTTCCCAAATTCTATTACTGTGTGCTTCATTCTACCTATTTACAGTCAGGTGAGGTCATTATAAAGCTTTTACCCCGAAGCCTGGCATGTTAGGTTTTTAAAAAGTAAAATGTTTTCTTTAAGCATAAAGGGATTCATGCACATGCCCCATCCAAATCATTATTTTAAAATAATTGTGGGCCGGGCACGGTGGCTCACACCTGTAATCCCAGCACGTTGGGAGGCTGAGGCGGGCGGATCATTTGAGCTCAGGAGTTCAAGACAAGCTTGACCAACATGGTGAAACCCCATCTCTTCTAAAAATAAAAATTTGGCTGGGCATGGCGGCCTGCACCTGTAGTCTCAGCTACTCAGGAGGCTGAGGCAGGAGAATCGTTTGAACCCGGGAGGTGGAGGTTGCAGGCAGCCGAGATCACACCACTGCACTCCAACCTGGAAGACAGAGTGAAGACTCCATCCCAAAAAATAAATAAATAATAAAATCAAATTAAATTAATGTGAATGGTCAGAAAACATCTTCATTTTGTCATGTTGATTCCTCCCTGTAAAACAGATAAAAGTTTCATTTGCAAGGTAGAGGGAAAGATGGTAGTGTTAAATGTCCTCATCTTCCTGGTTGTTGGAACAAAAATGTTGATGAAGAAAATGCAGGCCGGGCGCGGTAGCTCACGCCTGTAATCCCAGAACTTTGAGAGGCCAAGGCGGGTGGATCACGAGGTCAAGAGATCGAGACCATCCTGGCTAACACGGTGAAACCCCCTCTCTACTAAAAATACAAAAATTAGCTGGGTGTGGTGGCGTGTGCCTGTAGTCCCAGCTACTCGGGAGGCTAAGGCAGAAGAATTGCTTGAACCTGGGAGGCAGAGGTTGCAGTGAGCCGAGATGGTGCTTCTGCACTCCAGCCTGAAGACAGAGTGAGAATCCGTCTCAAGAAAAAAAAAAAAAAAAAAAAAAAAAAGGCAGGCTGGGTGCAGAGGCTCATGACTACAGTCCCAGTTACTCAGGAGGCTGAGGTGGGAGGATTGCTTGAGCCCAGGAAGTCAAGGCTACAGTGATCTGAGATTGCATCACTGCACTCCAACCTGGGCAACAGAGTGAGACTGTCCAAAAAAAAAAAAGAAAGAAAGAAAGAAAAAAGAGAGAGAGAAAGGAAAGGAGGAAGGGAAGGGGAGGGGAGGGCGCGGTAGTTCATGCCTGTAATCCTAGCACTTTGGGAGGCTGAGGCAGGCGGATCATTTGAGGTCAGGAGTTTGGGACCAGCCTGACCAACATGGTGAAACCCCGTCTCTACTAAAAAATACAAAAAAATTAGCCGGGCTTGGTGGCACGCACCTGTAATCCCAGCTACTCGGGAGGCTGAGGCAGGAGAATCGCTTGAACCCAGGAGGTGGAGGCGGAGGCTGCAGTGAGCCAAGATCGCGCCACTGCACTCCAGCCTGAGCGACGGAGCAAGACTCCGTCAAAAAAAAAAAAAAAAAAGAAAGAAAGAAAGAAAAAGAAACAATGCATGTTAAAGTATATGGCTTCAAGTTGCAGAAGTATACAGTAGACAGTTGCAGAATGGCAGTATAACTAAGTGTGGGGAGAAGAGTACAAGGGGAAATCGTGCAAATGAGTTATTAATAACTCCTCATCTGTCATGTAGGAATTTAATATATTATATAATGTCTACAGCCAGCAAATCACTGAATAGCAATATAAGCCTTTTTTAATATAAACATACAGATGATCCACCTAGGACAAAATAATTTTTAAAAATAGAGACCGAGTCCCACTCTGTCACCAGGCTGGAATGCAGTGGCATGTAATTCACTGCAGCCTATAACCTGAGCTCAAGCGATCATCCTGCCTCAGACTCCCAAGTAGTTGGGACTACAGGTGCACACCACCGCATCAGGCCGATTTTTTTTTTCTTTAGAGATGGGGTCTTGCTATGTGGCTAAGGCTGGTCTCAAACTCGTGGCCTCAAAGGATCCTCCCACCTTGGCCTTCCAAAGCACTGGGATTACAGGTATGAGCCACACCACACCCAGTTCAAAGTAAAATTTTAAAAATAGTTGCTTCTGCTTATCAGGAGTAAATGTGGGCAAAGGAGTTGCAGGGGTAAGAAACTACAAGTATAAAATCATGATAACATTTTCCCCCACATGAATTTAAAATTATGCATAGTGTGATTTTTAACTTCTCAGCTGTAGTCTTTACATTGTATTCTTCCTTCATTCTAG
This sequence comes from Pan troglodytes, assembly GCF_028858775.2. NCBI lineage: Eukaryota > Metazoa > Chordata > Mammalia > Primates > Hominidae > Pan > Pan troglodytes. The sequence continues at coordinate 108,507,526 of NC_072411.2, read as the reverse complement.
TCTTTTCCACTTTACGTTGTATGGAAACATTTGTAATACACCTCCTTCATACAGGCATAGCTGGGGTGTTTGTTTCCAATAATTCTCTACCAATTCTTGCCATATTCTACTCCTTTCTCTTTTTTCTTTCTCTATTGCCCCTCTTTCTTTTTAACTCACACGTTTTTTTCTCCTCCTTTCTCTTTTCCTGCTAGTAGAAACACAATCGGTAGCCCTCAAAGAGTGCTTTTAACATCTGTTGATAATTGGGGCTGAAAATGCTATGAACGTCACACTTGTTTCTTTCTTAAATTCAAAAATCATCCAAAGTTTATGTCCTCTAGAGATTTAACTTTAAAGAAAGAATTACTATTGCCTTTTAGACAACGAGGTCATCAATATGAAAACGATATTACTGGCCGAGCGCAGTGTCTCACACCTGTAATCCCAGTACTTTGGGAGGCTGAGGCGGGCGAATCACCTGAGGTCGGGAGTTCAAGACCAGCCTGACCAACATGGAGAAACCCCGTCTCTACTAAAAATACAAAATTAGCCGGGCGTGGTGGTGCATGCCTGTAATCCCAGCTACTCGAGAGGCTGAGGCAGGAGAATCGCTTGAACCTGGGAGGCAGAGGTTGCTGTGAGCCGAGATCGCGCCACTGCACTCCACCCTTGGCAACAAGAGCAAAACACCGTCTCAAAAGAAAAAAAAAAGAAAACTATATTATTGAGCTGTTCTATTTAAACTCAGACATTTTCAGCAGTTAACTTGCAACAATAAAGCAATTTATATTCAAATAGAATAACTCTATAAGGAAGAATTTAGAGGCTGTGAATTCCACAGATACTATTTTTTAAAATTAATTGGTAGTGTTCAAATATTAGGATATGGTAAGGACTCCAGAAAATGTTGTTATGCTAGAGCACTACAAGTCAAATTGGATTAACTGTATGTTCTTATTTTCTGTATTATTGATGCAATTAGGGCTTTTCGGACCTGGGAAACCACCTCTCTCAGGTTTAACTCATTCCCAGAGATAACAAACAGCTTGCCTGCCAGCACGCCTTTGCTATGCAAACCAACCAATCACCTGTCCACCACCCCTAGCCATCTCCTTTTATCAGAACTCTACAGCCTGGGACACTATCCCCTGTCCTATTTACTATAGCGCCAGGTACTAGACCACCAGGGACCCACCCTATAACTCAGAATTCGCTGAAACCATGCAAACTATCTAATCCTAAATTTGCACCACTTGCTTACTTTGTTTTGCCCTTCTTTCCTGAAAATATCATAATAAAGGCTCTGCCAGCAGTTCCCCTCTCTCTACACTTCCTCACCCCAATTTGTCACTTTCCTGTGTGGCCCTGTGTAGTATGCCTGCCTCCCATGTCTTGGGAATTGTGGGTATAATAAAAAATGTGCCGGGCGTGGTAGCTCATGCCTGTAATCCCACCACTTTGGGAGGCCGAGGCGGGCAGATCACGAAGTCAGGAGTTTGAGACCAGCCTGGCCAACATGGCAAAACCCCGTCTCTACTAAAACTAAAAAAGTAGCCGGGAGTGCGGCACGCGCCTGTAATCCCAGCTACTCGGGAGGCTGAGGCAGGGAGAATTGCTTGAATCCGGGAGGCAGAAGTTGCTAGGAGCTTAGATTGCACCACTGCACTCCAGCTTGGGCAACAGAGCGAGACTCCATCTCAAAAAAAAAAAAAAAAAAAAAGAAAGAAAGAAAAGAAAAGAAAAAGAAAAAACAGTATTCCTTTCTGGTGATCATTTGCGTGTCTGGTGTGTGTGCCTTACTATACCTGCTCAAAAACAAGGCCAGGGTATATTTTTAGAACAGTTAGTACAGCGAGCAAGCTAGGTGGTGTACACCACATGGAGACAATGAGTCTGTAGAGTGCTTAGTAACTGGCCCCAGCAGACGGCAGCCACTGCCTGAGAGGGCACCCCAATGTTGGCACCTCGCTGCTTGCTGGCTACTGCTTGTGTTGTTTTTTAATGGGTATTACCATGATTTTTCAACCTAAAACTGGGGGGCTGGAAAAGCTGAGTTCTCCCTGAGCTGTCCCATAGATTGCGGTGAGGAGCACCACGCTGTGTAGATTACCGTACGGATCACCATGCACAGTGCCAAGCAGCAGAGAAGGAAGAGTGCAGAACCCTTGGCACATGAAAACCCCATCCGAATCCCTGCACTGAGACCTGATCAAACAAGTTTGGCTTCTGGCAGCATAAGGCTGTGTCCCTAGAATGATCCCAGGCCCCTAAATAGTGCCTGCCTGAGAAAGCTAAGTGCTGCCAGGAAAATCTACTATGTGCTCTAGCCAGCACACATCTGATGATAGCTCCTTGACCACCCTTTCTTAGGGCACTTACCAAAAAGTCCTCACAATTGTAACTCAGGAGCATCTCTCTCAAGGATCTGAGAGCCATTCCTTCAAAATATAATCATCAAGAAGGATAAGGCCTCCGTCTCCAACTCTCTGTGGGAGGATAGATCCCTAATTCAGATAACTGCCTGCTAGCAGACACAGCTGACCTAATCACATTTATATTGACCAATGCTTTGTACTCTTTTCTTTGGAGCTTGGAAGTCATTTAATCTGGAAACATTATTCAATATATATGCTTAAATCACAAACAACAGTTCACAAGTGTATATATATTGTTTCCTGGATAACACACTGAAGAGTCAAAAGTGATAAGAAGCACATTTAGAGCAATATCCCTAGAATTAAAATTAATTCTAGAACAATGCCAAAGAGCCAAAATTATATTACTGTGCCTAACAATGCAAAAAGTGTAGGTTTTCTCCATTCAGTTGGGCATTGATTATATATTACCCATATAGTATTTCAATCAGAATCAAAATTTTCAGATGCATTACCACTAATAATGGGAAAAGTTCTTAAACCTTGTTCCCCTCCGGCTCTAAGTTGGTACAAATGTTCTTTCATGTGCTGAGAAATATGGCAAATTCACCCTTCTATGCCAGGTACTGCAATTACTGCTGATGGCTTATCTGATTCTTCCTCGAAGGCTGTTAATAACGATGATTTGTTCGTAGTAGTAATCAAATTCATTCAATGGCCTGAAAGACACTGCTTCCTTCCCTACAAAATTTTTATCGATTAAAAGTGATTCATGATGACTGTGGAAGGTACTTGTACAGTTTCTGTGTCAAACATTCAAGAACAACTATCAGGCATAACGTAACTATCTTTCCCATGTGCAATATATTGTTTATAGCAGCAAGAAGGTAAATTTTTTTCGTATGGTCCTTGAACTTTCACAGTATCTCTTATCATTCAGTGTCCCAGTTCTGCATCTGAATTGAGTCCAAATTCTATTCCAACAACTTGAGAAAAACTCCCACCAAAAGCTGAATATTTGTTAACCTCATTTTCAAGACCTTCAAGCAGCTGTGCCTGTGTTACTCTGACAACTAAAACTGGGGTCCACTATGAGTAAGATAGCCAAAAAATCACGCAAAGCGAAATTTCCCACTGGATGTATTCAATTAGATCTGGAAGTACCTGTATGAAGCAATGCTACATTGGCATGAATAGCTTCCAACGTGGCATTAGTTACCAAATTTCCAACGTTGCTTCGGTTCTTCTTACAGTAATTTCACAGCTATATAATTCTGTATCAATTGGGTGGAGAACTTCTAACATACACACGTCCAAGAGGTTCAGAAGTAAATCTATCATCAACATTACTGAGAAATCAGATGAAGTGCATTTGTTTCATAGATTCTTCCAAAATATTCACACCGAAATCAAACTTGTGGTTTCCAAAAACTGCAAAATCACCGGGTGCAGTGGCTCACACCTATCATTTTAGCACTTTGGGAGGCTGAGGTGGGAGGAGGATTGCTTGAGGCCAGGAGTTCAAAACTAGCCTGGTCGACATGGTGAGACCTCTGTCTCTATAAAATAAAATAATATAATATAAAACAAAACATTAGTTAGGCGGTGTAGTGCGTGGGTGCCTGTGGTCCTAGCCACTTGAGAGGCTGAGGTGGGAGGATCGCTTGAGCTCAGGAGGCTGAGTAGGTAGTGAGCTGTGTTCCCACCAATGCACTCCAGCCTGGATGACAGAATAAGACCCTGTCTGAAAAAGCAAAGCAAAAACTGCAAAAGGTACTTCCGATTCATTAATATAGGAATCGTATGCTTTCCTTTCGTTATGGTACTTAAAACTGAGGCATTTAAGCAATCGCCACTAAAAATCAAAAGTGGATTCAGAAAATTGAAGTTTTTCACAGCTGCTGCAAATTTCCGTTTATTAGTTTACTATAAAGGAAATTACCACGTATGCAGATGAACAGCCAAAGGGAAGAGATACACAGGGCAAGTGCGCGGTGGGAGCGGGAAGGTTCCACGTCCTCTCTGGGAGGACACCCTCCAGGAACCTCCATGTGCTTCGCTATCCGGAAGCTCCCCTTTGCACTTTTTCACTTCCCCGACACTTCGGAGCTCCTTTATTCCCGTCTCCCTCATTCTTTCTTTAAAACACCCAAATCACCTCTGCCGAAATCGGAATAGAGCTCAGTTCCTTCCCTACTTTCAGTAGTTACTGAATAAAATCTGTTTTTTCACCACTTTAACTCACGTCCAACTGTGTTTCTGACAATGGTCTGGTAGGCAACTCGGGTCCAGATGGGAACCACTTACCTCCTGCAGTTTGGGTATCCAGTGGGGAATCGGACTTCACATCCAGTGTCTGAACAAGCATTTATTCAGGCACATTGAGGACAGGTTTTCATTTTTTCAATTCTTTTTTTTTTTTTTTCCTCCGAGGCAGAGTTTCACTCTTGTTGCCCAGGCTGGAGTGCAAGGGCGCGATCTTGGCTCACTGCAACCTCCACCTCCTGGGTTCAAGCAATTCTCCTGCCTCAGCCTCCCAAGTAGCTGGGATTACAGGCATGCGCTACGACGCCCAGCTAATTTTGTATTTTTTAAGTAGAGATGGGGTTTCATCCTGTTAGTCAGGCTGATCTCACACTCCGGACCTCAAGTGATCCACCCGCCTCAGCCTCCCAAAGTGCTGGGATTACAGGCATGAGCCGCCGCGCCCTGCCTGATTCTTAACAATTCTGAGTATACTCTCAGAAGCTGGGTTAGAGTCCCAGGCTTCTTTTGAAAAGTACCTCCTAGGCTGGAAGTTCTTGCTGGCTCCTTGTTCTGATTAGAATTCATTCCCTGACCCCTGGAAAATTTTGTTTCCTGGCTCCTCACGACATCTTTCTGTTCTCTCTATTTGAGCCTGTTTCTCTCACAGGAACTTCTCAGTCAACCGAAACCCCTGTTCCTCCAATCCTGCGTCACCACGATGGTCCCAATACTGGCCGGGTTCTTTCTCCGCGGCAAAAGTTTACTGAAGATCTTGAATTACAATGGCCCTCTGGGGCTCCTCGGATATCCCCAAATTAATCCACCTAAAGGGACACCCAGAACAAAAAGGAACAAAATTCTCAGATGCATGATGGTCTGCTTATTTAAGGAAGACGCCAAAAAACAGTGAAATAATTCATACCTCACTCAAACCACTGAGGCTTTTACATCATGCCTTCAGAAACACGTTTCTAACCCAGAAAACCCCATAGCAATTCCATATCCTGTTCCCAGCTCTCTCCTGCATCCTTCTCTCCCAGAATGTCCTCTGCCAACTGAACCTCAATGCCCCTCAACTCCCTGTAACCTTAAGATTCATTGGGCCCTGATCTCCTACAGATGAAGCCAGGGTACAGCAGGCCCCTGTTCCCAAGCTAGACTGAGGAAAGAGGCATAATTTAAACTTCGGTCTTGGTCTGAATTATATGCCGTCACCCGTGAAAGGAAAGGAAAAGGAAAATTTCCTGAACAATTTAGAATTGTCCTGGGGTCATACTCTCCCTGACTTATAGCAATGTAACCAGCTCTTGGTTGAACCTGGAGATGCCGCCTTTTGGTTTAAAAAAAACCAAATGGACCACCATTTCCGGGGACCTTTTTTCTCAGCCTATCCCTGACCCCTTCTGAAGACTGAAAGAAATAAGAGAGAAACTACTGGGAGGCATCCCTTAGTTCTATCCCCTTTGCTCTTCACATTTTTGAGTAGCTGACCAAAACCAATCAGCCATATACTCAAAACTGTATACAACAAAGGGATGAAACTGTGGCAAACTATCGTCATCGACTGGAGAAAACAAGGAAGGAGCATTCAGGGTGGGTACTGATTTCCCAAAAAAACCTCTGCTGTGGCCACTAGAACATGGTAAATGGTCTCAGGGTGGAGTTCACACATCACAAAAAAATAATATCAATGCCTGGTCGCGGTGGCTCAAGCCTGTAATCCCAGCACTTTGGGAAGCTGAGGTGGGCAGATCACGAGGTCAGGAGATCGAGACCAGCCTGACCAACATGGTGAAACCCCATCTCTACTAAAAATACAAAAATTAGCTGAGCGTGGTGGCGCACGCCTGTAATCCCAGCTACTCAGGAGGCTGAGGCAGGAGAATCACTTGAACCCAGGAGCGGGAGGTTGCAGTGAGCCAACATCGTGCCATTGCACTCCAGCGTGGGTGACAGAGTGAGACTCTGTCTTAAAAAAAAAAAAAAAAAAAGAAAAGAAAAGAAAAGAAAAAATAATATCAACTAGAAAAATGCAGACATGTATGAGCTTCAGACATTAGTCCAACAGTATAAAGGTAGCATTTCCAAAGAATTGGAAAACACAGAGGTTTGTGGCAATGCAATCAATGTAATCACAACAATTAGAAAAACCCTAAGATTTTAACCCATGGGGCAAGCTCCAAAATCATGGGTTCCCAGTGATCTGGAAGCTTGTCAATACTGTAAAGAAAAAGAACACTGGGTCCAGAATTGCCCAGCTCTCAAGAGGAGAGAAAACTTTCAGGGCCCTTCTCTTAGAAAATCACTGACTCCCCTCCGAGGAAGTAAATGTCCAGCACTTTCAACTGCCACCAGACTCAAAGTTGAAAGGCACTTCACCATGTTTTTTTAATTAATTAATTAATTTATTTATTTATGAGACAGAGTCTCGTTCTGTCGCCTGACTGGAGTACAGTGGCATGATCTCGGCTCACTGCAACCTCCACCTCCTGGGTTCAAGCGATTCTCCTGCCTCAGCCTCCCAAGTAGCTGGCACTACAGTTGCGCGCCACCACAGCCGGCTAATTTTTGTATTTTTAGCAGAGACGGGGTTTCATCATGTTGGCCAGGCCGGTCTCGAACTCCTGACCTTGTGATCTGCCCGCCCCAGCCTCCCAAAGTGCTGGGATTACAGATGTCAGCCACCGCGCCTGGTCCACGTTTCTTATTGATACCAATATCTGGACTGCACAATCATCTACCCTTAACACCACCCACCACCCCGGTTCCTGTGCTCCTTCCTCAGCATTACCAGACTTTTTCAGTAGCAGGTTTTGATCATGTGTCTCACGATTTGCCTTTCTCAACCTCTTAATGTTTTTGGGGTCCTCTTAAAGCTCAGTACAACTTTTTTTCTCAATTATCTCACCCTTGTAAATCTGTTAAGAAGGGATCTTTTCAGGAATTGGAGTATCAAAATTCACTGTCCCCACAAGGGACCCCTCTCAAACTCCACCCTCCCCCCCCATGTCTGTCCCCTAATGGCTTTGTCTGACTTCTCTGAGTTCCTCTTCCCCCTTCAACCTAGCAATGCTCTGCTAAGGACTTACATCGACTGTTAGACAAAATCCTTCCTTTGTGGGCAACAAACTCCACTGGTACACGGCCCGCAGAATTCCTTAAGGTGGAAACAGATCTTCCCACGCTCCTCCCCAAACTGCCCCAAATCATTTAAAACCATGGGGACTTGAAGGGCTCCACCCAATAACCCAAGATTTATTAGACAAAAAAAGGCTTATCCCCACTTCTAGCCTAGGCAACACTCCCATTATGGCCACTACAAAGCCAAACGGAAGAGGATTTTCAGCCAGTCCAAGATCTGAGAGCTTTCAATAAAACTGTCAAACCCAGATTTCCCCTGATGCCCAACCCTAATACTATGCTGGCTGTGATCCCTTCCAAAATCTAATATTTCACCTGTCATCAATTTGCGTTCAGATTTTTTCAGCATCCTTTTTCATTAAGATTCCAAGTATTTGTTTTTCTTCACAATCAACAATATATCTGGACAACAATATATCTGGACAGTTATGCCCCAAGGATTTACTGAGGGTCCTATTTAAGGGACTTAAAATATGCAGGAAACTCCACTTTATTTCAATATGTGGATGATGTTCTATCTCCTGCCCGTTATGACAGTGCTCTTCTGAACCCTTAAGGCATTAGCAATAAAGAGCCACCAGGTGGCTGAAGACAAAGTTCTGCATTCAATATCTGGGTCATGATATCTCAGCCACAGGAAAAACTATCTCCACAGACTGGGCTTCTACTATTCAACAGTTTACTCTGCCAGAAACAAAAAGACAATAGAGAGGATATTGGGGTCAGAAACTGCACGATCTCTCTGTAACTGCCTTGCCCCATATGCCCACCTGGTCACCCAGGACCCCCTATCCAAAGATGCTTTTGAGAACCTTAAGAGCTCTGTTTTTGATCTGTCTGACTAGCCAGGTGTCCCCTTCCTCCTGAAGCTGTGAGCTCCGTCAAAAAGGACAACCCACTCTGATAGAGGAGGATCGCTCTTCGATGGAGGGTATATGAGTAGCTGCACTCCCCTGTTAGAACCTCCAAACAGGCTCTCAAGGGCTCTGTAATTTCACGTCTCACCTTGGACTTTCTGATTACTCCCTACTTTCTTCCACGTGGATTTCTCCCTACCTTTTTCCAAGTGGCCAGGCAGCCCCGCTTCAAGAAGGCTCCCCGTGCTTGAAGTCTGCAGGCACCAGTACCCTCAGACGCCCTCCCTCCTGCCAAGATGCCCTAGAGCAAGTTCCCCGCAGCTGAAGGGGCAGTGAAGGAAGAGCCGAAGTGAAGACTGGTGAGGTTATCAGCTAAAACCGCCCCTACAAAAGTGAAAACAAATCCAAAACAGGCAGCAGAAAAGGATAAATCTTCACACAAACAAATGAAAAAATGCAAAGAAAAGTATAAGACAAACAGGCCAAAGTAGCTGCCCCAGAAAGTAAAGATTTTCCTGCAGAAAATGGAGAAACTGAAAATAAGGAGAGTCCAGCCTCTGCTGAAGCAGGAGAGAAAGAAGCCAAGTCTGGTTAATATCCTACACCCTTGTCTTATCAGTGGTCCCTGTCTTCCTTCTTGTGCAATTGTGAGAAATATTATTATCAAATACTATATTTTGTAAACACACAAGTAGCTCTGTAATTTTTTTTTTTTTTGAGACAGGGTTTTGCTGTCACCCAGACTGGGGTGCAATGGCATGATCATAGCTCACTGCAGCCTTAATTCCTGGGCTCAAGCGCTCTTCCCACCTCAGCCTCCGAAGTAGCTGGGAGTGCAGGCACGAGTCACCATGCCCAGCTATTTATTTATTTTTATTTTTGATGTTTAAAGAGATGGGGGTCTCAACACATTGCCTGGGCTGGTCTCAAACTCCTGGCCTCAAGCAATCCTCCCATCTCGGCCTCCCAATGTGCTGAGATTAAAGGCATGAGGCACTGCATCCAGCCTATAAATATTTTTAAGAAGGAAGAACTATGATTTTTAAAATGTAAATGCTTTTTTTGTTTGTTTTTGAAACAGGCTTTTGCTCTGTCACCCAGGCTAGAATGCAGTGGCAAGAACAGGGCTCACTGCAGCCTTGACCTCCTGGGCTCAAGGAATCCTTCTGCCTCAGGGTCCTGAAGAGCTGGGACTACAGGCATGCACCACTGTGCCCGGCTAATTTTTTTTTTATTTTTTGTAGAAACGGGTTTTTTGCCATTTTGCTCAGGCTTTGCCATGTTGCTCAGGCTGGTCTTGAACTCCTGGGCTCAAGCAATCCTCCCACCTCAGCCTCCTAAAATGCTAGGATTACAGGCTTGAGTCACTGCACCTGGCCTAAGTGCTTTTTATTTTTATTTATTTATTTATTTATTTATTTATTTATTTTTGAGACAGAGTCTCGCTCGGTCGCCCAGGCTGGAGTGCAGTGGCACAATCACTGGAATCTCCACCTCCCAGGTTCAAGTGATTCTCCTGCCTCTGGGACTACAGGCGTGTGCCACCATTCCCCAGCTAATTTTTTTATTTTTAGTAGAGACGGGGTTTCACCGTGTTAGTGAGGATGGTCTCGATCGCCTGACCTCATGATCTGCCCGCCTCAGCTTCCCAACTAAGTGCTTTTTTTAAAAAAGAGGCAAAATCATATGCTGTTTATTTTTTATACAACCAGAAAACAGTGGGATATAAATTATGGGAGCACTTTACTGTTGTGGGTGTCAACTTAACAAACCATAGGTGGAGAGGGTAGTTTTATATCCTGTAATACAAAGCTGTAGGGAATTCTTACAATTTTATGTTGCCTGGCATCCACTTTGAATATAAGTTGGACTTTGTCATATTGAATATAATATAAAATTGGACTTTCTCGTACCAGAAGCAGGGCTTAGTCACCCTTGACACTGTTTCCAGTTCTCAACTCTCCACCTCCTCTCAGTTTCTCAAGGTACACGATCCAGTAACCTACTTCATACACCATCTCCTGGTGACCACCTCCCTAGAGGACAGCTAGGCACAACCTACTAGACTCACCCACTGGCTCCCACACCCTGCACAGACTGCACAGATATGCCACAGTGCCCCCCTCCCAGTCACAGCATGCGGGCCCCCACAGAACTCATGCCTGCTTGCTCTAAACCCCCCACGGGGACCAGGTGCAGTGGCTCACGCCTGTAATCCCAGCACTTTGAAAGACCGAGGTAGGTGGATCACCTGAGGTCAAGGTGTTCGAGACCAGCCTGGCCAACATGGTGAAACCCCACCTCTACTAAAAATACAAAAAATTAGTCAGGCGTGGTTGTGGGCCACCTGTAATCTCAGCTACTCAGGAGGCTGAGGCAGGAGAATCGCTTGAACTGGGAAGGCAGAGGTTGCAGTAAGCTGAGATCATGCCCCTGCACTCCAGCCTGGGCAACAAAAGCCAAATCCTGTTAAAAAAAAAAAAAAAAAAAAACTCCCCGCAGGAAACCTGCTTGGGTGACGCCCTGGACCCTTCTAAAGGCTTGGCCCACAGTTCCCCTGCACACTCTTGCTTGCTCCCCACCCGCTGCCTAAGCGTGCATGTCCCAGATGGCTCCCCACTTCTCGCTGGCCCTGCAAGACATGCTGTCCTCTTCTCTCTGGGATCTGTCAGTGACACACTGCTTTTGTTGTTGTTGTTATTTCACGTGTTTCGTTGTGTTACCTCTGCTGTGTCTCACCTGAGCTAAACACTGGAAGCGAACCCTCCTGCCGGTCAGGGCTCTTAGAGGGAGTATTCCGGCTTCAGCAGAATAAACTGGACATAGGTCAGACAAGAGCCACAAGGGCACCTGCCCATATAAACAAGCTTCCTGTGAGAGGGACACCTGGATACAGGCTGGACAATCAGGCATTAGGTCAGGATAAAGAAGTATTCTGTGAAAAACACAATATAAGCATCCTCTTCAGGGCAGCCCCTTCAGGACAGGCTAGACTTCATAGCTACTGTCTGTCTCAGGAGCAAATTAGAGGAAAGATCAAATTAGAGAAAAATACAACTGGCGCAGCAAGCAGGGTGTGTGGTCACAACCTCAAGGGGCACAACAAAATGCCTTTGACCTGCGTGTAGCTTGCTGTGGCTCTCCCCCATGGCTAGCACCATGTGGGGAAGCAGAACTGCTTGCTGGAGGGGTGTGCTGCTGCTATGCGGGCTGCATAAAGCTCTCTGCTGTCTGTTGTTCACCGTGTCCGCCCTAAAGTATGAGGTTGCCATTATCAACCTAAGTCCTCCCAAAAAGAGCCATGCGACCAGGCGCCTCTGGTCTAACAAGAATAGACCACATAGCAGCTCCTGATTGACTAAGGTTAAAGACAAGACAGATTAAAGACCAGGTCCTCCCTGCCTCAAGCCAAGGAGAGCTGAAGGGCATGGAACAATTGCAAGATTGCTATCTCCGCCCAAGGTGGGGCTAAATGCTAAAGTGAACTAGGAAAGTAACACCCATAGCAAAGGAGGGAGTCTTCCCTCACCCCTCCCACCCCTGACCTCCTACTACACCGCACACACGCCCCCAACCCCCCAACCCCTGGCCTACGTGTCCTAACCCCAATGGGAGGAATAATCTCACAACAGGAAACCAATGACACCACCAAAGGTAAAATACCGCCCAGGCCTGGGATCACTAGGTTGGGACCTTACCTTATTTCTTTTGCTCTCTGTCAGAGCTACCGGCTACCACCAGGAGCTTGTCAGGCGAACATCAAAAGACAGAGGGTGAAAAATGGTAGTTGCCTAGAAATAAAAGCCATTCTAAATATTTTACTTTCAAAAGGGGTTGGGGGGTGCGGGGGGGCGGGTGGGCGTGATGGCTCATGCTTGTAGTCCCAGCTACTCGGGTGGCTGAGACGGGAGGATCGCTTGAACCCAAGAGTTCAAAGCCGCAGTGAGCTATGATTGCACCGATGTTTTCCAGTCTGGCTGACAAAGCAAGACCCTGTCTCTAAAAAAAAGAAAAAGAAAAAGAAAGAAAAGAAAACCACTCCTTAATCTTTACTCTCCCTGTCAGAATTCTATGCACTCGGCCGGGGTGTGGTAGCTCATGCTTGTAATCCCAGCACTTTGGGAGGCTGAGGCAGGAGGATCATTTGAAGTCAGGAGTTCAAGACCAGCCTGGCCAACATAGTGAAACCCCATCTGTACTGAAAATACAAAAACTAACCAGGCATGGTGTCACTCACCTGTAATCCCAGCTATTCGAGAGGCTGAGGCAGGAGAATCGCTTGAACCTGGGAGGCAGAGGTTTCAGTGAGCCGAGATCGCGCCACTGCACTCCAGCCTGGGTACGGATTGAGATTCTGTCTCAAAAAAAAAAAAAAAAAAAAAAAAAAAAGGATTATGTGCACTCTGTAATATCTTTGGTTATGGTAGTCCATAACCAAAGTTATTTCCTAATAACTTTGTTAATATGCCGCAGAAGATTGAAAATTTGAGCAGGTAATTTATATGATATTACATTGTAAATTAACAGCTCTTAAGGAAAATTTGCCCCAAGCTTTTAAGCTGGGAAGTCACTGGAATCGTTTTAGAAAAGATCACAACAACATGGCTTTTGAGATTTTCATTCTAGTATGTTAAGAATTGTATTCAAATACAAATGTTTGTGTACTGATCCTCAACACAGCCCATAACATGCCCACTACTAAAGAAAAAAGAAACAAAAATAACAAGTGTTGGCCAGAAAATGGAGAAGTTGGGACCCTTGGGCACTGTTGGTAGGAATGTAATATAATACAGCCATTATGGAAAACAATATGTAGGGCCCTTAAAAAAAATGAGCCAGTCACAAAAGGACTCCTATGAGGATCTAAAGGAGTCAAATCACCAGGTGTTGTGGCACACACCTGTAATCCAGCTATTTGAAAGGCTGTGATGGTAGGATTGATTGAGCCCAAGGAGGTGGAGCCTACAATGAGCTGTGATCCCACCACTGCATTCCAGCCTGGGGGACAGAGTGAGACCCAGTCTCTAAAACAAACAAAACCAAAAACGGCCAGGCACAGTGGCTCATGCCAGTAATCCCAGCCATGAGGGATGATCCCTTGAGGCCAGGAGTTTGAGACCAGCTATGGCAACATAGGGAAACTCTGTCTCTATAAAAGATTTAAAAATTAGCAGGATGTGGTGGTGAGTGCCTGTAGTCCCAGCTACTTGGGAAGCTGATGTAGGAGGATCACTTGAGCCCAAGAGTTCGAGGCTGCAGTGAGCTATGATCACAATACTGCATGTGCACTCCAGCCTGGGTAACAGAGTGAGACCCTGTCTGAAAAAAAAAAAAAAGAAAAAGAGAGAAAGAAAGAAAAGAAAGACTAAATAAGGTAGTCAAAATCACAGAAACAGTAGAAAGAGGTTACCAAAGGCCAGAAAGAGGGAAGGAGGATCAGTGTTTGCTGTTTATAGACTTCTAGATTTGCAAGAAGAAAAAGTTCCAGGGATTTGTTGCATAATAATGTGAATATACTTAACATTACATTACTGTACGCTTAAAATGGTAAATATGGTAAATTTAATGTTATGTGTTTATTGCTACAAGTTTAAAAATCTTGAAAAGAGGAGGGAGAACAACGGACAGACTGGTTTCTAGGGCCTTCTCTGTGGGCTCCAAGCTACAGTTCATTATCTTGGAGAAGCAGCAATTTTCTTAGAGAGCATCAGGCCCTAAAACTCATGATTTACTAGCCGGGTGCGGTGGCTCACACCTGTAATCCCAGCACTTTAGGAGGACAAGGCGGGTGGATCACGAGGTCAGGAGATCAAGACCGTCCTGGCTAACACGGTGAAACCCCATCTCTACTAAAAATACAAAAAATTAGCCGGGCATAGTTGCAGGTGCCTGTAGTCCCAGCTACTCGGGAGGCTGAGGCAGGAGAATGGCCTGAACCCAGGAGGCGGAGCTTGCAGTGAGCCGAGATCCCGCCACTGCACTCCAGCCTGGGCGACAGAGCGAGACTCCGTCTCAAAAAAAAAAAAAAAAAAAAAAATCATGATTTACTAAGACTCAGACTCTCCAAAACCAGTCTTTATACAATTGGGGATGCACCCTATAGCGCAGAATCTGCTGAAACAATGCAAACTATCCAATCCTAAATTTGTGCCATTTGCTTACCTTGCTTTGCCCATTCCTTCCTGAGAAATCCACAATAAAGAGTCTGCCAGTGCTTTCCCTCTCTCTACGCCTGCTCATTCTGCTTTGTCACTTCCCTGTGTGGCCCTGTGTGGAGTGACCCCCCTCCCGTGTCTTGGGGACTGTGAGTATAATAAAATAGGACTTGTTCGTTGGCAATCATTTGCGTGTCTGTGCATCTTATTACTCCTGCTCAAAACAAGACTGGGGCATATTTTTAGGACAACTAGAGCAGCAAGCAGGACAGGGACACCAGATGGAGATGATGAGTTCATAGAGTGCTCTGGGCTTAGTAATGCGCCCAGCAGACAGTGGCCACTGCCCAAGAGGGCACCGCCAGTGTTGGCAGCGTGATGGCTACTGCTTGCGTTGTTTTCTATTGGGCATTGCCATGCTGTTGCAGCCTAAAGATGGGGAACTGGAAAAGTTGAGTCCCCAGGGAGCTACCGTGGAGAGTGCTGCATACGGTAGCGCAGGCGGCTCCAAGTCGTGTAGAGTGCCGCCGGCGGTATTACATGCAATAGAGTGCTGCGAACGGTTCCAAGACAGGAAGACCGGGGTGTGTGGTCCCATAAAGAATTCCAAGACAAAAAAACTGGGACCTGCGTTCACTGAAAGAATCCCAAGATGAAAAGACTGGAGCATATTTTACCCCTAAAGAATTGTAAGAGGAGAAGACTGGGGTGTACAGCACCGCAAATGATTCCAAGACAAAAAGAGGGGGAATACAGTACCTCCAAAGATTCCAAGACAAAAAAACTGGGGCAACTGGAAGTAACCAAGATGTCTCTCAAGAGGTGAACATAAATGTTTAAAACTGTGGTACTTTGAAAAAAACAGGGGCATACGGTCTTCCAGATAATTCCAAGATGAACCGGGAGTACCCCAAAGGATTCTAAGATGAAAAGACTGCGGTGCACGGTACTGCAAAGAATCCTGAAACAATCCTGAAACAATAACACTGGGGCATACGATTCCCCAAAGACCCCAAAACGAAAAGATTGGGGCATCCATCCCAGAAAACAATTCCAAGACAGACGACTGGGACTTACAGTCCCTGAAATAATTCCATGATGAAAAGATACTTCCAAGATGACAGGATAATTCCAAGATGACAAGATAATTCCAAGATGACACCGCAAACGATTACGACACAAAAAGATTAGGGAGTCCAGCACTGCAAATGATCCCAGGATGGAAAGGCTGGGGCATGCGATCTCTCAAAAGATTCCAGGATGAAAAGCCTGGGGCATATAGCCCTGCAAATAAGTCCAAGACAAAAAGACTGGGCATAGGGTCTCTGGAAAGATTCCAAGATGGGAAAGACTGGGGCATAATACAGTGTCCCCAAAGATTTGAAGAGTACAGCCCTGCAAGTGATCCCAAGATGGAAACACTGGGGCACACGGTCCCCTAAAGAATTCCAAGATAAAAGAACTGGGGCGTATGACACTACAAATGATTCCAAGACGAAAAGGCTAGGGAATGGCTAGGCACAGTGGCTCACGCCTGTAATCCCAGGACTTTGGGAGGCCTAGGCGGGCGGAACACGAGGTCAGGAGATGGAGACCATCCTGGCTAACACGATGAAACCCCATCTCTACTAAAAATACAAAAAATTAGCCGGGCATGGTAGCAGTTGCCTGTAGTTCTAGCTACTCAGGAGGCTGAGGCAGAAGAATCGCTTGAACCCGGGAGGCGGAGGTTGCAGTGAGCCGAGATTACGCCACTGCACTCCAGCCTGGGCGACAGAGCCAGACTCCATTAAAAAAAAAAAAAAAAAAAGACTGGGGAGTAAAACACTGCAAATGATTCCAAGATAAAAAGACTGGAGTATACGGTTCCCTGAAAAATTCCAAGATGAAAAGACTGGGGTATATAGTCCCCCAAATAATTCCAAGAGAAGAAAACTAGGAAATACCACACTGCAAACGATTCCAAAATTAAAAGACTGGGGTGTATGACACTGCAAATGATTCTAAGACAGAAAGACTGGGGCATACTGTCTCCCAAAAGATTCCAAGATGAAAAGACTGGGGTGTACAATGTCACAAAGAATTCTAAGACAAAAAGATTGGGGCATACGGACTCCCAAAAGATTCGTAGATTAAAAGACTGGGGTGTATAGTCCCCCCAAAGAGTTCCAAAATGAAAAGATTGGGGCAGATGGCACTGCAAACGATTCCAAGACAAAAAGATTGGGATATACAATCTCACAAAAGATTCCGAGATGAAAAAACTGGTGAATACAGTTGCCAAAGAATTCCAAAAGGAAAAGACTGGGGCATAAGCTGCCCCTAAAGATTCCAAGGCAAAAAGTCTGGGGCGTATGGCACTACAAAAGATTCCAAGATGAAAAGACTGGAACATAGCGTTTCCCAAAAGATTTCATGATGAAAACATTGGGGTGTACAGTCCACCAAATAATTCCAAGATAAAAAGACTAGCGCATACAACACTGCAAATGACTCCAAGACAAAAGACTGGGGCATTTGATATCCCAAAATATTCCAAGGTGAAATAACTAGGGCATAGGGCATTGCAAGCGATTCCAAGCCATAAAAACTGGAGCATACAATCTCCCAAAACATTCCAAGATGGAAAGACTGGTGAATACAGTATCCCAAATAATCCCACAACAAAAAGACTGGGGCATACGGTCTCCCAAAAGATTCCAAGATGAAAAACGGGTGCATACTATCCCGCAAAGAATTCCAAGACTAAAAGACCAAGGGTACAGTATCCCAAAGGTTTTCAAGACGAAAAGATTGGGGTGTACAGCACTGCAAACAATGCCAAGACAAAAGCTCTAGGGCAATACGGTCCGCTAAAGGATTCCAAGATGAAAAGATTGGGAGTACAGTTCCCCAGAGAATTTCAAGACGAAAAATCAGGGAGTACGGTACTGCAAACAATTGCAAGACAAACAGACCGGGACAGTCGAGCGCCGTGGCTCACGCCTGTAATCCCAGCACTTTGGGAGGCCGAGGCGGGCGGATCACGAGGTCAGGAGATGGAAACCATCCTGGCCAACATGGTGAAACCACATCTCTACTAAAAATACAAAAATTAGCCGGGCATAGTGGCGCGTGCCTGTAATCCCAGCTACTCGGGAAGCTGAGGCAGGAGAATCGCTTGAACCCGGGAGGCGGAGGTTGCGGTGAGCCGAGATCGCGCCACTGCCCTCCAGCCTGGCGAGAGCGAAACCCCGTCGCAAACAACAACAACAACAACAACAAAACAAAAGAAACCCGGAGCATACGGTCTCCCAAATGATTCCAAAACAAAATAACTCGGGCGTATGGCCTCCAAAGAATCCCAAGATGAAAACCTAGGGCATCCGGCACCACTAAAGATCCCAAGACAGGCCGGGCGCGGTGGCTCACGCCTGTAATTCCAGCACTTTGGGAGGCCGAGGCGGGTGGATCACTTGAGGTCAGGAATTTGAGACCAGCCTGACCAATATGATGAAACCCCGTCTCTACTAAAAATGCAAAAATTAGCCGGGCATGGTGGCGTGCGCCTGTAATCCCAGCTACGCGGAAGGCTGAGGCTGAAGAGTCGCTTGATCCCAGGAGGCGGAAGTTGCAGTGAGCCGAGATCGCGCCATTGCATTCCAACCCGGGCAACAAGAACGAAACTCCGTCTCAAAAAAAAAAAAAAAAAAAAAAAAATCCAAGACAAAAAGACTGAGGCGTATGGTATAGCAAATGATTCCAAGATGAGGAGTGAGGCATAGTGTACTACAAAGAGTCAAACGTGAGTAGAGTGCAGCACAAGGTATGACACACAATAGAGTGCCGAAAAGCGAACACCAACAGTTCCGAGATGCTTAGAGTGCCGCCTACTGTCTCACATAGACATCCAGACCCCAGGCCGTGCTCGGCGGCTCCCGCCTGGAATCCCAGCACTTCCAAGAGGCCGAGTGGGAGGATCGCTCGAGTCCAGGTGTTTGAGACCAGCATGGGCAACAAAGCGAGACCCCGTCTCTCCAAAAAAAAAAAAAAAAAAAAAGGAAATTAGCTAGGCATGGTGGTGCGTGCCTTTAATCCTAGCAACTCGAGGATGAGGCAGGACGATCACTCGAGCCCAAGAGCTCGAGGTTACAGCGAGCTATGATTGCACCACTGCACTCCAGCCTGGGTGACGCTGTCTCAAAATAAAATAAAAGAAAAGCCCGCGGGGCAGGGTGGCCCATGCCTGTAATCCCAGCATTTGGGAGGCTGAGGCAGGAAGAGGACTTGAACCCAGGCGTTTGAGACTCACCTGGGCAACATGGCAAGACTTCATCTCTACAAAAAGTCCAAAATTAACTGGGCATGGTAGTGTGCGCCTGTAGTCCCAGCTACTTAGAAGTCTAAGGTGAGGGGATTGCTTGAGCCAGGGAGGTCGAGGCTTCAGTGAGCAGTGATTGCGCCACTGCACTGCAGCCTGGGCGACAGAGCGAGACCCTATCTCAAAAAAAAAAAAAAAAAAAAATCCCACCTAGAGACAGCATAGAACCTCTGTGCACTTTCCTATGTAGCTTGTCCTATGCATCACTCCCATCTGGCTGCCTCTGAGTTCTAGCCTTTGTAATAAACTGCAAATATAGGGAGTTAACTATTTTCCTGAGTTCTCCAAGCTGACCTAGTAAATGAACGAATGTGAGAAGCAGTCATAGGAACCCTGGATTCCTGTTGGCTATAAGAACAGGTTACAACCCGGCATCTGAAATGGGGGCAGTCTTGACAGAGCCCTTGACCTGTGATTTCTGTACTATCACCAGATAGAGATAGAGTCAGAATTAAGTTGATTCGTAGGACACTACTTGGTGTCCGTAGAGACCTGGAAAATTGTTTGCTGTAGGAAAAACTGAATCTTGTGGCAGAAATATTAAGAATACCGTGAAAGTATAGAAAAAAAGTCTGTGGCCGGGCACGATGGCTCACACCTGTAATCCCAACACTTTTCGAGGCTGAGGCAGGCAGATCGCTTGAGGTCAGGTGTTCGAGACCAGCCTGGCCAACATGGCAAAACCCCATCTCTACTACAAATAGAAACATTAGCCAGGCATGATGGCACACATCTATAATCCCAGCTACTTGGGAGGTTGACGCACAATAACTGCTTGAACCAGGGAGGCAGAGTTTGCAGGGAGCCCGGATTGTACCACTGCACTCCAACTTGAGCCACAGAGCAAGGCTCTGTCTCAAAAAAAAAAAAAAAAAAAAAAAGTTTGTGCCATCATATACACAGTCTCTGGCATATAGTAATCTATTACTATAATTTCCTTTTCTAGCTCCAGTCCCCTCCAATTCCCTATCTTCCCTCTATTTCTAGTGTGCTTCTAGTTTCTATTTTCTTATTCTCAGCCCAACATA
This sequence comes from Pan troglodytes, assembly GCF_028858775.2. Lineage (NCBI taxonomy): Eukaryota > Metazoa > Chordata > Mammalia > Primates > Hominidae > Pan > Pan troglodytes. Next base: position 108,487,381 of record NC_072411.2, on the reverse strand, counting down.
GATACTCCAAATATAATACACTGATCACAGGCACGAGAAAAATTTTTTAGCACAATCAGTTCTCATTTCTTTATCTGTGATCTGGGGAAGAAACCCATGAGTAAATCATTCTAGGTTTGCTGTACAAAGGACACAAGATAATGCATGTAAGTACCTGGCATAGTGTCGGGCTCATAGGAAAAGCTATGCAATAGTAAAAGTGCACAATATCATTGTAATAACCTTACATGATTAATCCTTTTATTAGAATGTATTATGAAATATTTCAAACAACTAACATGACTTTGTTGAAACTTAGCAATTTCTTTTTCTTTTTCTTTCTTTCTTTTTTTTTTTTTTTTTTTTTTTTTTGAGACAGAGTTTCGCTCTTGTTGCCCAGGCCGGAGTGCAATGGCACCATCTCGGCTCACCGCAACTTCCACCTCCCAGGTTCAAGCAATTCTCCTGCCTCAGCCTCCTGAGTAGCTGGGGTTACAGACATGCGCCACCACTCCCAGCTAATTTTGTATTTTTAGTAGAGACAGGGTTTCTCCACGTTGGTCAGGCTGGTCTCAAACTCCCAACCTCAGGTGATCCACCCGCCTCGCCCTCCCAAAGTGCTGCAATTACAGGCGTGAGCCACCGTGCCCGGCGAAACTTAGCAATTTCTTGGGCTTCTAGTAATTTAGTGATCAATGGCTCCAATCAGAGAGTTCATTTGATGATATTATTTTAGATTTATGTTGAGAGTACTGTGAGCAACAAAATAATGGTTTCTTGCTGTTACAGTAAAGCTACACTGTGCTCATATTCCTTCCTTGACAAGTGGGACGTGCTGATCCTGTGATAATTTTCTATTAAAGGAGTTAATTTATTTTGCAGCAAATAATTTGTGGAGATGAGTTCATTTCCTGTGATGAATATCAGTACAACATAACCAGGTTACTTTCTATGATCTCACTGAGCTGCTATAATCCAACTGGCTAAAGAACTCATCAACTGTATACCTCAGCAAGAAAGAAACCCAGCTTTTCCAACGAAATTCTGTTGGGACACTCTCTTAAGTTTGATGAATACGTTATTTACTGATTGCTTGAGAAAAACATAAAAAGGAAGAGATGTGCACGCTGTAGGAAATTACTGAAGAGCAACCCAATCAATATGAGCAGATTCCACTTGCAATACCTAGAAGACAGCCTCTTTTAAAAAATCAAGCTTTATTTATTTAAGGCTGAAACAAATGAGTGTGCATATTCCTGTGAATGAACTCTCTGATTGGAGCCATTGATCACTAAATTACTAGAAGCCCAAGAAATTGCTAAATATTTGAATGAAAAGGTAAAATGGCTGAATACTTGCTACAATCATTTTTTTTCCTCTCTGTTTTTAATACATTTCTGAGGAAATCTCAAAATGCCACTTTTATACAATGTTTGGGATATTATAATCCCTCCTACAAGATAAGCTGTTTTCAGTGTGTGCTGAAATTCAGCCCTTCCCATCCAACCTCCAAAAATCCAAAAGGAAGACCGTGGAGAAACACTGTATTTATATATGAAGTATCATTCCAGAGCAAGGAGCCCCTCCCAGACAAGAAAGGAAGAACCATTTCATTTTACTATCTTCTAAAATTTTCCCAGCTTCTTTAGTGCATATAAAGAACCATAAATAAGTATACATGTATATGTGTGTTAATAATGATAAAATCATTCCAGAGGTAGATGATTTTACTTTGTATAATGTTAAAGAAATGAAAGTCCCACTGGGGCAGAATGACAGATAGAAAGGCCATGTTTAATGTTATCAATATAGTTGGGTGATAGAATAAATAATTTATATCAACATGACATTTTCCATATGGTAACCAAAAATTTATTTGACTAAGCTTTTATCTCCTGAACTTGCTGGCGGCTTTGGAATTAAAGAGAAAATCAGCCGGGCGCGGTGGCTCACTCCTGTAATCCCAGCACTTTGGGAGGCCAAGGGTGGGGGTGTGGATCACAAGGTCAGGAGTTCAAGACCAGCCTGGCCAAGATGGTGAAACCCTGTCTCTACTAAAAAATACAAAAATTAGCTGGGCGTGGTGGTGGGCGCCTGTAATCCCAGCTACTTGGGAGGCTGAGGCAGGAGAATGGCTTGAACCCGGGAGGCGGAGGTTGTACTGAGCCGAGATTGCACCATTGAGCTTTAGCCTGGGCGACAGAGCAAGACTCTGTCTCAAAAAAAAAAAAAAAAAAAAAGAGAGAGAGAAAATCGCCAGCTCTTCTAAAGGGTAAGTGGTATTTTTAGATGTTACTTCCCTAAATGAACTCTTCCCTGCCTCCACAAACCTATGCCCCAGCCTAAATCAGGGCCCCTGCTCTAAACTTCTCACTTAGAGCAACTATCATTATGTATGGGGA